>NC_137284.1:143462500-144712500 GCF_054371585.1 Giraffa tippelskirchi
GGGTCGCTGAGAGAGTTTTGTTTCTCCTTTCCAGGCGGTTTGCCAAGAAGTTGTTGACTTCTGTGGTTGTATTGTTTATGATGTGATTTTTTTCCGTTTGATTAGTAATTGGAAATGTGATCTACAGAAGTTATTTTGAGACACTCTCTGGACCATGTGCCTCTGTTTAGGGATATTTGCCCGGAGATATAAAACCTCTTGAAAGGCTACTGTGAGTCATCTTGCTTCAAGGGACCCTGTTTACTTCTCAATAGGGTATTAATCATAGGATTTCTGAATTTCTAAAAATGTTTGTAATTTTATTTTATTTTCTGATATTCTTTTAATTGATATTCTAAATTGTTTTCATGCTCCTTATGTTTTCTAGAATATTCTTTTACCTAAGACCCATTTTTGTTGTTTTTAAAACTTAGTTTACCATTTTATCCGTCTTTTTAATACATCAATCTATTTAATTGTGTTTCATTTGTTGTTGTTCAGTCACTAAGTCGTGTCAGACTCTGTGATCCCATGGATTGCAGCACACCAGGCCTCCACGTCTCTCACTATATCCTGGAGTTTGCCCAAGTTTGTGTCCATTGAGTTGGTGATGCCATCCAACCATCTCATCCTCTGCCTCCCCCTTCTCCTGCCTTTAATCTTTCTCAGCATCATGGTCTTTTCCATTGAGTTGTCTGTTTGCCTCAGGTGGCCAAAGTATTGGAGCTTCAGCTTCATTTGTACCATTTTGCCTTTCTTATTCACTTTTTAAGTTTAATTTTATCTATATATTTTGATCATTTCATAGCTATGACTTTTTATAAACAGAAAAACTGAATTGTGGCTGAATTTTTTGCATTTTTGTTTAATATAGGAAATTACTTTCAAGTTAGATTTGTTGTCCCAGTCTTTATTGACTTGCTTTGTCATCATCTCGGTTCCTTATTTATACTGATATTTCACTCAAGAATTGTTTGAAATTCAAATTGTTCATTGTATGCTGCCCTCAGGGAAGTTTTATGAGAAGCTAGTGTGTTTAGGTGGGTGTTGGCATGGTGCTATCATGCCAGCTATTTTCAGTATAGACTGGACGGCAAGGTGGTGTGACCAGAGGCCAGTAAAATTCCTGAAATTGTCATTTTTTTTTTTTAAACTTGTGTGCCTCAGTGAAAGACATACTATACGTGGCATTAAAAATTATTATTTTTTATTGTTTATGGTGGGTGAGAAATGTTTATTAACTTCTTCAGTGTCCTTTGAGGGAGCCATAAATCAAGCTTCACTGTGCAACCATTGTGTCATAGACTGAAATGTCCTGGATTAATTTTTAAGGTTGCTTTTCTTAGAACACTTTGGACCCCCATCCAAGACCTAGAAAAAAAAATCTGTTTCCATGATCCCTAAAATGTTGACACCAGTTCTCTCACTTGCAAAAATGTGGGTTGTGATTTAGTAAAAAAGATTCTGTTTTCAAGCAAAAGAAACCCAAACAATAGACTTCAGATAGTAGGGAAACCACGACAGCTGAAGATTCTGTTAAGTCTCCATACATGCATCCCTGAAGGTCTGATGTACATCCATGTTCCCGCAGAGTCCTCAGCCTGGTTGGAATCTATCAGATGCATTGGCTGTGGCACCAGTTCCTGCTCTGGGTTGTTAGAGATCTGTGGTCATCCACAAAGGACTTTTTGGACCCACTTCTGTCCATATCCTGGTCTGGTGATGTCTCTAAACTGATTTTATCTCCCATATTTGAAAGAGAATAGGAAGCTGGATTTTAGACACATGCTACATACTTTGGATAAATCATGTCTTTACCTTTACATAGGTGTTTATTGCTGAGGATTTATGGACACTCAGGCATCCTGTCCTCCCACTTAAGGTAGAAATGATAGTCTTATTTAAAAAAAAAATCTGCCAACTCACCTTTTGTAACAATTGTTAACCATCAATGAGTATATATATATATACACATATACATATATTGGTCTACCTAGCATCTTTATTTCCTTCTTTAGGTAAATGTGTCTATATTAGTTAGGTTTCTCCAGAGAAACAGAACCAATATCTCTATGAGCTCTATCTCAAGAGAGATTTTAATGAACTGGCTCTTGAAATAGTTGGAGGTTGGCAAGTCTAAAAATCATAAGATAGGCAGCAAGCTAGAGACTGGGAAAAACTGACATTTCAGCTTGAGTCTGAATACAGCCTGTAGGCATAAGTCCCTCTTTCTTGGAAGGGGGAAAGGAGAGGATGGACATGCAGTCAGTTTTTTCCTTCTCTTAAGGACGTCAACTGATTGGATGAGACCCACCCTGATTATGGAGGATCATTTGCTTTACTCAGAGTATACCGATCAGATTGTCAATCTTATCTAAAAAATATCTTAATGGCTACATGACCAAATATCTGGGTCCTGTGGCCCAGCTGAGGTGACATATAAAATTAACCATCACATATCCCACCTTGCTTTTGGAGAACTGCTCTCCTGTCCATGTGCTTTGGATGGGGCCCCTCATTTTTGGTTCCAAGAGTAAGCATGTGATGCAAGCTCAGATAGTCAGCATAAAATTACCCTGACCAGAGGGACTGCTTCAAGGATGGACAACAACCAAATCCAGGTCAATGAGAGCCTTTCCTGGGATTTCTGCTAGAACTACCAGGAATGAAGTGCTGTTCTCAGAGTCTGGGTGCTAAGGCCAAGTAAGCTTGGCTCTACAGGGGCCATTTTGCTCCCACATAGGGAAAGTTTGCTTGGAAATTAAGCCAACCCAGGGGAAAGAAAGCAGGGCTGAGAGGAGAACAAGAGACCATTTCTTACAGATATTATATAAACATTATTTGAAAACCTGATTCCAGCTGCCTTGATTCATGGATTTTTTTTTTTAAGTTATATAAACTAATACATCCCTCTTCTTGCTAAAGCTAGTTGAATCTGAGTTTCTGTCACTGGCAACTGCAATAGTTCTAATTAACACACAATCTGCTGAGCAATGTTCTAGGTGCTTCTCAGAAACAACCACTTTCAATATGTCTTCACTGCTATTTCTTGATTGGTTGATTTTAGTCAGTAGTGATTGATTTCCTGTTAAGGTGACAGATTCCCTCTCCATTTCTCCCTCCCTGCTCCCAACCCTTCTATAGTTACAATGTTCAATTAAATCGCTAGTCAGGAGTTACATTATTCTGACTTTGGCCAAGATCAATTTACTCTGTACAATACTCTGAAGTAGCAAAATCTTCTAACAAGGCATAGGATTAAAAAATAATTGAGAAAGAATTTTGTACAGATTCTTCACAACGCATCAGGTAAACTCGAAGAGAACAGAGAATGTGTATGAAATTCTAGTTGTTAAATTTTCTGTAGGCCAGGAAGTAAGGAAACCCTTACTGATGTGTGCTGTCTGTGCACCACACCCTGTATTGGTATCACTGTATTTAATAATTATCTTTTTGGTGCTTACAATAACCCTATGAATTTGTGTTGCTTTCTCCTTTTCATGGATGAAAAAACTGAGGATCAGAGAAGATCATCATCTATGTGAAGCAAAAAAATCAAAACAAAAATGTCATCATCCTTTTGAATAATAGAGGAGCAAACCATGTACTCATAAAAGAAAGGCAAATCCTTTTTTAGGAAAACTTATTTAGTTATGGAATAAAGGCACAGGGACACAATTTAACAGGGGCTCAATTTGCTCAGCTCTGACTCAGCCTTTATTCTGTATACGTATAGCGGATGACTCTGTATTATAATACCCAAGTATTATGAGATTTGGGCTGGTAAATCCCATTTTGTTTTACTTTATTTTTTAGACAATGTTTTAAAACTATTATTTCACTTTTTAACATTTGTGGCCATGTTGTGTGCCACACAGGATCTTAGTTCCTTGATCAGGGACTGAACCCACATCCCCTGCAGTGGAAATGGAGTCTTAACCACTGGACTTCCATAGAATTCCCAGATTCCATTTTAGAACCAGTAAGAATTCAGCCTTGTAGCATCAGTGACTATTATGAGGGGCTGAACTGGGGGCTTGGCAATAGGTTCAGTAAAACCCAAAGTGAAAACTAAACCTTTCATTTGGAAATCAGTAGAACTCTAAAAAGATTCAAGAGAAGTTTCAAGTGTGGTTGAGGTTGTGGGAGAGTTGGGGAAGCAGCTGGATTCAGAGATGGTCGAGGGACCTTGTTATACTAGAAGAGATCTGGAGCTGTTGTCTAGAGGCCTGAATTGAAATTCACATCCAGCAGTAACTTGCTTATGTGATCTCAGGCAACTCTCTTAATCTTTTTCCTATTTCCTTACATGTAGAACAGTTGTAGAAATTGCCATCTTGCTTCCACTACACTATTGCTATGAGAAGCAAATGAGATATATGTGAGTAACTGAGGAGCAATGGTGTCAATATAAGTGTAAGCTGTGTTCCTCTCAGGGTACCCAAAGTCTGGTAGGGCATATCTACCAATGATTCATTTATATGCCTAGCCATCCAGCACCCTGAAAAATGGCTTATTTTAGAGAAAGAGAAAGCTGAAATATACAAGTTTGGTTCAAGAGTAATGGCCATTGGGAGGGTATCCTGATTCTGAGCATGACATAACTTGTCTATCCTGGGGGAGGGATGGGTTGAGGGTACTTTCCAATTAACAAGCAAGCAGATACTAAAAGCCATAGCTTCTTTTCAAATGCCTTCTTTCAAATGTTGAGACCACATGGAAATTCTCAGCAGGTTGGTGGCTGCAGTTACAGCAATAGGAAATGACCTCTGGTGTCATTTAGAACACTAACACCCCTTTATCATGTGAACTCTGGCAGTTGCATCACAGAGGAGATGAGGGCTCCTGGGAGTGGGGGGCCACCAGGGAGCCTCACTAGCGATGGCTTTGGTGGGATCTTGATAGCTGCAACAACTGGAGATTTTTTTCAGAGTGAATATAAGTGGGAAAGGAGGGAAGTGTTTCCTGAAAAGGAGGTTAGTTCAAGGAGCACGTGGAGGGCAACCCCAGGAAATAACTGCTGTAACAGATTTCAAGGTGGATGGAAAGTATGGTCAGAGAGCCTTCTCAGAGAAACTGGCGAGCAGAGCACCCCTCTTCCCCGGGGTGTTTACCATTTTATGATTTTTACTATAATCTTAATTTTATCCCAGCAGGAAAGGACAGGAAACTTGAGTGGTATTTGTTAGGTAGCTATGCAAATGTAAGGGATCATTATGAAGGCATTTTACAAGTTCCTTTGTGCTTCTATATGCTAGGTTGATCTCAGAATGTGTAGAAAGCAGGGACCCAGAGCCAGAAAGCTTTTATTTTCTTGTTCAAAGCAAAGCTGCACTGCCTACTTTTGGATCTCAGATTTGTCTTTTCAAGTTTTGCTAGGTTTTCATTTATGTATGTCAAATTGAGGCTGTGTAATCAGAATGTTCAAATACTGAAGTTAACTGTGTCATCAAACTGAACAGAAAACGCAGAAAGCTGTAATAAATTAAAACCAAGTTACTATGCATTCATTCAACAAATATTTGCTGAAAACACATCAGGCAAAGTGCCAGGAAGTCACTCATTTATATATTTTCTTAAGGAACATTTAGTGAGCACCTTGCTCTCGTCACTGGGATACTGGGGAGACAAGAAAAACAATGTTACTGCTCTCATGAAGCTTAATTTAAATGAAAAGAGCAGTCAATCAACAAAGAAACAAACATTACATAGCAGTAAGTTCCATGCAGAAAACTTATTAAGGGGAATATGACAGGGGGCAACTAGGTGGCTGCTGTAGATTGGAACATCAGAGGAGGTGACTTTGTTGATATTGGAATGCTGAGAAGGATTCAGCCATTTGGATGGAGGTTGGGGTCAGAGCATTTGAAGCAGAGAACTTGAGGACAAAGCTCATGGATCCTAAGACTGGGATGAACTTGACCTATTGCATGAACAGAAAGGCCTTAAAATGAGGTTAGCATGGCATGAGGTTAAAAAAGAAGGCATGGATCAGATTTTGTAGGACTTTGGAAATCAGGTGAAAGGGTCTGGGTTCTATTGTAACTGTGATCTGTGGTTGTTGTGCAGAAAAGCACTTTGGGTTGCAGGAACAGAAGCAGGGTGCTGTGACAATTACCTGGATGAGAAGTGATGAAGGGGTGGCCATTGATGATAGCAATGAAGATGGTGGAATAGAAGGATTCAGGATATAAATTAGCAGGAGAGCTGACTGGTTTTGCCGATAAGGTCCTATGTGGGGGGAAGGGATATTAGAAGAGACGGAACTGAAGGGTAACTCCTTGAAGATAGAACGTGAACCAAGATAGACATGCTCTTGGACTAAAATCTATTCATAAATCTGAAGCCATGTTCGGAGGGAACATCTCATCCTGGGATCCTCTCCTCTATCTCAGGCAGGCTGTTTAGCAAAGGAAAGGGTCAGGTTTGTACCCAGAGCCACCTCACTCCCATTCTCCCCTCCCCTTATTCTTAGAGCCTACAAAAAGATAAAGTTTTGTTCTTAAGAAAATGCAAGAAAAAAAGGGAAACACTGTGTGTGAGTTTCCAGAAATTGCTTGCTTTCCAGGCTGCAGCAAAGAGCCTATTCTTTTTATCAGTTAGAGGGTCCACTGCAAAGAGCAACAGCCTTTCTTTCCCACGAGTGTGCCAGCCAGGAGGTGGCAATGCCATTTCCTTTCCTCTTCCTAGTATTATTACCTTGTGAGCGTGCCTTCACTCACAGTTGAGAAAGGGTTGAGAGAATTAATCTCATGGGATTTGGTGTGAAGACCCCGAGTTTGATATCTGGCTCCACTACTTAGTAGCTGTGTGTGCATGACCTTCGCTGACTTTCCTAGGGCTCGGTTTCTTTACCCATAAAATCTAGTAACACCAGCTGGCATTTCCCTGTCCCTGGTTCCCAGGAGTGATCAATATCCTGACTTCAAACACCATTGTCTAGTGCTACTTGTTCTAGAACCTCATAAAAATTGACTCTGTGTCTGGCTTCTTTTGTGTGTGTGTGTAATTCAGACTTTATGGTTTATTAGTTGTATCATTGGCTCCGTCGGTAAAGAATCCACCTGCAGTGCAGAAGACCTGGGTTCATCCCTGGATTGGGAAGATCCTCTGGAGAAGGAAATGGCAGCCCACTCCAATATTCCCACCAGGAGTATCCCCATGGACAGAGGAACCTGGTGGGCTGCAGTTCAGGTGATCACAAAGAGTTGGACACAACTAAGCCCAGCACAGCATACAATTTTAAGTAAATAGACTTTGAGAACATACACTGGGAGTATTAAACAGATGATGGCAATGTTGACGAAAATGTTCAAGTTTTACGTAAGGTAGCAAGAGACACTACTGACACTATCATCGCCCAAAATCTGTACATTTCATATGAGTAAAAAGAGTTTGTGATATCCTTCATAAGCCTATGAACCATGATACACCTAAACAACTTCAAAACTTCAAAGCAAAACAAAGCATTTCTTCTACTAGCAGTTTCAGTTTCTTTCAAAAATAAGCAACAGCAGAAACTAATGCAAGGTTGTAAAGGAATTATACTCCAATTAATAAGAGCAAACAGATTCACAAAAACTATACACACAACTCCAAAACAAAAGTTGGCATATTCCAGCGGTCCTGAATTTTTTTACATTTATTTTTTAAAATTTATTTTTAATTGAAGAATAATTGCTTTATAATGTTCTGTTGGTTTCCGCCATGCATCAACATGAATCAGCCATATATATACACATGTGTGTCTGGCTTCTTTTGCTCAATATTGTGTTGCTTGGAACTGTGGGTTTTTTTCATTTCTTTGTGTGAATTCATCTCAATTTCTCTATTCTTTTGTCAGTGGGCACTTGGCTTGGTTCCCAGTTAAAAATAATGCTTCTAACACACAGCACTTGGCTTTTGGTGACTGTGTTTTACACCACTCTGTGGAGTATATATCCAGGAGTGCTGGATCCTAGGACACACATAGGTTCAGTTCTAGTAGATACTATGGACTGTTTTCTAAAGCTGTTGGATCAATTTATGCTCCCATCAGCACAGTACGAGAGCTCCAACCGTGTCACACAACGACTTTGTATTGTCAGGATTTATGTTAGCCATTCTAAAGATACTTATTGTGATATTTATTACAGCTTTAATTACATTTCTATGATGACTAATGATGTTGAATATCTTTTCATGGGCTTATTAATTGTTTATCTACCTTCGTAACTTAAATATTTTGCCTTGCAAATAAAATGGAGTAACAGTAGTAACTGTCCCATAGGGATATGGGGTGACAGAGGGAAGTAATGAGCGTTCGGCTTCTAGTGTAGCATCTGCCTAATTTTAAGTGATTGAGATGTGCTGCCATAACAAATTACCACACACTGGGGTCTTAGAACACCACGTTATCATCCATATGTTCTGGAGGGCCAGAGTCTGAAATGGGTTTTCCCTGGGCTACAGTCAGGGTGTCAGCAGGGTTTCCTTCTGGATGTTCTAGGGAAGATTCCATCTCCTTGCCTTTCCAGCTTCTAGAGGCTGCCTGTATTCCTTGGCTTGTGGGCCCCTTTGATCTTCAAAACCAGCAACAGCACTACTTTGACCTCTAACCTGGACAATGGGAGAAGCATTGGGAAAGCTGGGGAACGTTCCCGGAGGGAAGTAGTCCAAACCCACAGGAGGAATGGCAGGGTCTTTGGCCTGTTTGGGGGGAGTGAACAGTAAGCGATGGTGGCTGGATTGATACTGGATTTTTGGCAGATCTGAAGCATTTGGACAGTTTCTCCAAGATAAGAAAGAACCATTACAGGCTTTGAAAGGGGTGATGACATGTTCCAAGCGGTAGTGATTTGAGAAAGTTAATTTAGCTCAAGGGCAGGACAGATAATGAAGATGAATGAGGCTGAGGATTGGGGGTCCAGTTAGATGACTCTTGCTTTAGTGCTGGTGTGAGGTTAACAGGTCAGTAGCTGGGCTGAGGGAAACGGAAATGAAAGGAAGAGGCGGGTGCTTAAGAACTGAAGGTGACTGGATGTGGGGGAGAGAGAGAGTGGAAGGATTAAAGAAAGCTTTGTCTCAGGTGACAGGTGTTAATATGAGGGGCAGGATCCAACACGGCGTGTGGCAATGATGGAGTGAGTGTTAGCTGTAAAGATTTCATGGCAGTTTGCATCATGTCCACAAACGTGTTTTTAATACAGTAGTATTTGGTAACTTTGCAGTAGAAAAGAAACTTGGCTTGCAGTCGGCATGAGTCAGTTCTTTCAAATGAGATAAAACTCTAATACTTTAATACTTACTGAGCCCTCGAAAGATCTTCCCACTGTCATCTGTGGTATAAGCATTCACCTAGGGCAGGAGAGGGTGTTATTTCCTCGCATGAAGTGCCTAGATGAAAAGAAGTTCTCTAATAATCAAAAGGCAGACTAAAATTCTAATCCCTCTCTTGTCTTGAAAGCGAAAGAGGTGTAAAGCACAGTGCAGCCTTCTCTTTCATCTGAACCCCCGAGGCCAGTGTGCAAGGACTGAGGGTGAGCTGTGGGGATAATGAATGGAGCTACTCCTGAAGACACAGATGGCTAGATCATTCCAGAAGGGCATGGCAAGATCCCTGGTATGAACAGGGAGATAAAATACCAAAAAGACCCCCAGGCCTGACATGGGGAGGGTGATCAGAATTCTTGAGAATCCCCAGAGAACATTTTAGTATTTGAGCACTTTTGCCAAACCACCAATTTGGCCCCCCTGAGCCAGGTGGAGTGAATGAGTGAGTGAGTGAGTGAAAGTCGCTCAGTCGTGTCCGACTCTTTGCGGCCCCATAGACTATACAGTCCATGCAATTCTCCAGGCGAGAATACTGGAGTGGGTAGCCTTTCCCTTCTCTAGGGGATCTTCCCAACCCAGGGATCGAACCCAGGTCTCCCACACTGCAGAGAGATTCTTTACCAGCTGAGCCACATAAAGTGTCCCAGGTGGCGCTAGTGGTAAAAAACTTGCCTGCCAATGCAGGAGACATAAGAGACATGGGTTTAATCCCTGGATTAGGAAGATCCCCTGGTGAAGGGAATGACAACCTACTCTAGTATTCTTGCCTGGAGAATCCCATGGACAGAGGAGCCTGGTGGGCTACAGTCCATGGGGTCGCACAGAGTCAGAAACGACTGAAGTGACTTAGCACACATGCATGAGCATTTTTGTTAGAGATGAATACAAATCCTTCTTTCTCCCACTGCTGGCTGATATGAATAGAGTAGAGACCACAGCTAGAATAAGCTCCATATATTTTCTTGACTCTCTCCAAAGCCACAGGGAGGGGGCCCATGTGGCCCTGGGAGCTGCAGTCACCTACTTGCACCCACCACTCACACCGAGGGTCTATGTTTGGTGTGGCTTGTGACAGTCCTGCTGGGAGGCTGGGTACTGAAAGCGGCTCTGTGATGGGTTAGAGCTGATTCCTGCTCTGTCATTGCTTGGTCTGATTGTATGTCTCAGAAGACCAGAAAAAAAAAATGCCCCTAAGTCATCAGATAAATTATTAGCTTTCTCATATAGATGTTGCCCAAACTGGGGGCAGCTCCGGTTTATGCCTGTTTCCGGACATAATTAAGCATATCCTGGTTCGGATGATAAACGATACAGTCACCCTCCACTGTGTGCCATCCTGTCTCACCGTGCAGTTAATCTGTGTCTAGCTGAACCCGGAGGTCCCTTATGCCCGGAACTTCCCTTTTGCTCTGCCTGCAAAAGAGTCATCCTCGTGGATTCCATATTGAGAGAGGGTGACTCAGACCTCAGACTGGTCCCTCTAGAGGGGCCCTGGGAGATCTGCACCATGACTGGCAGGCTCTGACTTGTTCTTATGTTTATACATGTGGGGGAATGAGACTTACTCATTTGTCTCACCTGTTGTCCTGAGTCCTGATCCCATTACTTAGAGGAAGTGTATGAGTCTTGCTCAAGCTGATTGCTGTTAGTTTTGGGAGAGGGGAGGGGAGGAGGTTGTCACCACCACCCTAGTCCTCTCAGGAGACTCCTGGAAGGCTGACTCTCAAGCCTTGATTCTTTTGTCCTAATTATGTACAGAGTCTAACAAGATACCAGAAGTATGTAGCAGTTTAATGAGAAATAAATGCAATTACAAGAGCCTAAGGATGATTTCAATCTTGCGGCTGTGCTCCAGGCCTTTCTGGATTTTACCGAGCAGACCAAATTTTGTGTGGCAGCCAGAAATGCTGCCTGCAGTTTACTAACTTCAAGGCACCATTTCCCCTCTGAGGTTATTTATAATTTTTTTCTTCTTTTATTAGGAATTAACTTTATAAAACAGAGTCTTATAAAGGCATTTTTATAAGGAATTTTATAAAGGTAATTATTACCAAAATTAAGATGAGTAATTATGACCCACAGTAAACTTAGAAAAATGATTTGCTTTCATGAGCAAGCAGCAATTATTGCTATCCACCTTGTGTAGTCTTCAGGCTTGCAATTAATTGGGCTTTGGTGGAAGGAAGCAGCAGCTTAGCTTAAAATGGTTCCTTGGATTGATTACAGTAACATTTCTAGACAGAATCTTGAAGCATGTGTTTGTGTAAACACCTGTATTTAGAAGTATGGACATCCATTTCAGTGATTAATATAACTGCATTAATAATGGCAGAAAAATGGTGGTAACACATCTAAACAATTTAATATAACAAATATATTTTTGGGTTTTAAAAACCTTGTCTCAAAAAAACTGCAACACAACCTTTTGAATTTAGCATCTTCCAACATAAATTTCTAGCTTCCATCAAAGATAAAAGCTATACTTTTTGCCTCCTCAATTTACTTAGTAATACTTAGGGATTACCTTGTGTTCTGTGAGAGCCAGGCAGCCTTTCAATTATTGAGCAAGCTACTCAGCAAGGGGAGATCACTTTGGTGGTCCCCAGACATTTTATGGAAGCCTTTTATTTATTTAGGGCTTCCTTTGTGGCTCAGCTGGTAAAGAATCTGCCTGCAATGTGAGAGACCTGGTTTGATCCCTGGGTTGGGAAGATCACCTGGAGAAGGGAAAGGCTACCCACTCCAATATTCTGGCCTAGAGAATTCCATGGACTGTATAGTCCATGGGGTCACAAAAAGTTGGACACAACTGAGTGACTTTCACTTCATTTATATTATTCAGAGTCTCTGATGGATTGCAAAAATGGCCAGAAATTGCTGCACCACTTATATTTAAAGCTTTCAACATCACTTCATACCACCTCCCATTAAGAAGAATCTTTCTCTCCTCCTTGCATCTGGACTTGCTCTGGCCGAAGAGACAGTAGCAAGCAGAGACTTGTAAAACACCTGTGCATAAGGCCTTGCCCTCTTGCTGCTCTTGGGGACTTGAGCTGCCGTATGAAGCCTGGGATACTCTTCTAGGAGATCGGAGACTTATGGTTCAATCAATCTGGTCTCCCCAGAAGCTAGTTGACTCCCAGGAGCCCAAGTACCCAGCTGACTGGCTGTTGCTCAGTTTGTGTGAGTGAGCCCCACTCATATCCATAGAAAAATCATTCAACTGAGCCCAGCCCATATTGCTGACCATTAGGGCTGTGAGTTACATAACACGGGTGTTTTAGGTCACTAAGATGGGGGTGATTTGCTACACAGCAATTCCAAATGATATACCTCTTTGCTGGCTTGAAATCTCTTGCATGGAGAGCCAACCCAAAGAGAGAGAAGCTCACTTCCCAGGCAAATGCTATGTGCCAGACTCGGAGCTTCATACACAGTATTTCATTTAAACCTACAAAGTAGGTATTAACAAGTTCCATTTAAAAATAGGTAAACTGTGACTTAGGGACGTTATTAACTTGGCTAACCTTGCGAGTGGGGTAGAACAAGGATTCCAAACTAGGAATCCTTGTTTGTCCTGTCTAATTTAGCTCTGCCTAGAAACAGACTTTGAATTAAGGATTCAAGTACAATTAGTTTATTTGGGATGTGAAGGACAAGTGAGAAAATGAGAAGAAGGAAGACAGACAGTGAAGGGAACTTAATTAGTAAGCTACTAGTGTAGGGAACTGGCCCATCTTCATTCTGTGTAGTACATGCCTCAGCTATCCACCTCTTGAGGGGTCTGGAGTATTTATGCTCCAACTCCTGTAGTCATTGGTTGACGGTATCTAGAGGGCAGTGCGCATGCGTAGGGCATGGACATGGGAACCTGGTTTCGGCAGTTACCAGAATCATCCAGCGGTAAGGTACAGCTGGAATCCTTTTCTTTCTGTAAATATGGCTGCGCCAGATCTTAGTTGGGGCATGTGGGATCTGGTTCCCTGACCAGGGAGTGAATCAAGGTCCCCTGCACTGGGAGTCTTGACCACTAGACCACCGGGGAAGCCCTGGAATTCTTGATGTGTGCTGAAGTGCTGGGCACAAAGCTGGTCACTGAAAGGGTCTGCTACAGCCTCCCAAGATGAGGCCCTTTTTGGTTCACTTGTTACCATTTCTTCATCTCCATAAAATTATTCTACTATATGAGTAGAGACAGAGGAAGGGGGACAGAGACATAGAGAAAGATATTTGCTGCCAAAAACATTTAGTGGTTTAAGTCCAGCAAATTGTTTTGTGGTGAGAATTGGAATGTTTGTGCTCTGAGCTTAGGCTGAAAGCTAGTCGACCATGTGAAGGGAAGCAGAATTTGAGCTCCCGCAAAATGCCTCTATGGCATATGGATTATCTTGAGTTGATTATTTCAAGAAACTTCAGACACAGGAGAAACTCTGAAAATCTTGGACTGTATAGTTCACCTTTTGTAAAAGACATTTACATTAGAAGGGAAACCTCTATTTGTAAGGGTGTTCTCTTTGTACAGAAAGAGAAGGATGACTAAACAAGAAATTCTTTTCAATGAAAAAGGTGCTGTCTAGGTTGGTCATAGCTTTTCTTCCAAGAAGCAAGCGGCTTTTAATTTCATGGCTGCAGTCACCATCTGCAGTGATTTTGGAGCCCAAGAAAATAAAGTCTCTCACTGTTTCCATTGTTTCCCCATCTATTTGCCATGAAGTGATGGGACCGGATGCCATGATCTTAGTTTTCTGAATGTTGAGTTTTAAGCCAACTTTTTCACTCTGCTCTTTCACTTTTATCAAGAGGCTGTTTAGTTCTTCTTGGCCTTTTGCTATAAGGGTGGTGTCATCTGCCTATATGTATGTAGGAAGAAAGCAAATGCAAATATCATTTCATTCATGAGTAGGATCCTTGTGGGATTAGTCTGCCTGGGCTACCATAACAAGATACCACAGATCGGGTAGCCTAAATGACAGAGATTTATTTTCTCACAGTTCTGGAGACTGGCAGTCCCTGATCAATGACTTGGCAGGTTTGGTTTCTCCCAAGGCCTAGCCTCTTGCTTTGTAGACAGCAGCCCTCTTGCTGTGTCCTTACATGGTCTTTTCTTTTATTTGATGCATCCCTGGTATCTCTTCCTCCTCTTGAAAGGACTCAACCCAACTGGCCTCATTATACCTTTATCACTTCTTTGAAAGTCTCTCTTTCCAAATTTAGTCATATGGCTTAGAAGCCACCCAGATGACCTCATTTAATTACCTGTGTAATTAATAGGGGTTGGGACTTCAATGTATGAATTTTGTGGGGACACAATTCAGCTTTTATCACTTGTACATAAATTCATTTTTATTGAGAAGTCTCATTTATTCAGTAGATCTTCCATATCAGAATACTATGGTTATCTTTTCATTCCTTCCTCCATGGCAATCAGAAAGTCCTAATGATAGATTTTGGCTTCATGTATTGTCATTTCTGTGGCATTCAGAGAATTTTAGAGAGACTCAGCCTTGGGGGGAAGTGAATAAAAATTTCAGCTTCTGTGATATTTGCGAAAGGAAAATATTTTGCAAGGAGAATAAGTCAAAGGGCACCCCCCCACCAGATGACATCATCTGTGAGAAAATTCCCTCCACAGATCTGGACCAGACACCACACCTTGGATTTCCACACCTCTGGAAAACTGAATAAAGGAAAAGGAGCTTATATTACAACCCAAGTAACTGACTATATTCCAGGAAGCATTTTCTGCTTAAAGTTTATTTGTTACTGTATGCTGTATGTTAACCAGTAATGTTATTGTTGAAGTTCTTGTGGTTAACCTTGAACTTCAGAGCTTCTACACAATTCCTTATGCATTAACGTTTGTTTTTCATAGTCTTGGTCAAGGCCTGTCCAGGCTTATTAAGGAAGGAGGTAGGATTCTTGTCCCTGGAGTACTCAGGGCTATTATTGTTTGCATCGATTTTCTTAAAGGAGCGTTAGAAGGGCAGTAGGTGGTCACCAAGTGTCAACTTGAACTGTTAACATTTCTTTTTTGTAAAATTAAAATCCCAAACTAAAGGCGACATATCTTTAAACACTCACCAAATGCAAAATAGAACCAGAATTAAAAAAAAAAAATCTTGCCATAGAAAGAGACTATTGTTCTCAATTTTACCTTGTCTAATTATTAATGGAAAACTTCAGGGTGTGTTTTGCGGTATAACATGCACACTCTTCATTAAGAATTTTCTCTATATGCCTATTATTCTATCTAAAATCTGTTATGCTTGAGACTCACCTTTAGGTTAAGGCACTATGAGGATATGAATGGGAGGGATCACAAGGAACCAATATCCATCAGCTCTTGGTGTAACTGTATTAGGTTTGCTTTGGAATAAGATTCTGAAGAAATGAGACATAGAATAGGTAAGTTCTGATGAGAAGGGAGTCAGAAGTATGGGAAGACAGACTATATAGGAAGACAGGTTATATGGTCTTCAAGGTGGGTTTAGCTGGCTTCTAATGCCTGAGACCAGGCTACAACAAGCGTATTCCATAGCAATAGAGGGAAATTACAGTTAATCTTTGGTCTCTTCACAATTGTGTGTTTGGCTGGGCATGGCTAAAACTTCTTCCTAGGTGAAAGGAAAGGTCACAGTGGAAGTGTTCTTCACTCATCCTGAGCTTCACCTTCAATCATCTCTCAAAGCATTGTCCACTTTCAGAAATTCTTTCTAACAAATAGGTGGTTGCTGACAGCTTCTATTCTCTCCAAATGATTTCTTCAGGCTACTTTTCCTTGCACCTCTACTCAAGTGTAAGAGATAAGTCTTCATCTGTTTGCAGCTTTCCAACATAATCAGCATCAGGACATATTAGATAACCAGTGATGAATATGTGTCTTAAAGGGAGACTTTTCAGAGATAGCATCCAGCCAAACCAGTTCTCCATGGAGCAGGCAGTTGTCCTCATGGTAATTTGCAAGATGCCATTGAAATGACCCTATTTTCAAATTCTCTCCTCCCCTTCCACATAGCGTCAACTCCCAGTCATTAGAGATTAATTCCCCTAGATTAAGGATGAGGTTTCTGGTAGTTCTCTTTGAAAATTAAATCCCTGTGGATGGGACATGAAGTAAGATGGGGAGGAGGCTTTTCAGCACAACTGAACTCATCAACCACCAGCAACTCAGCTCTGTAACAGGGCAAAGGCAGTGATGGATACACAGTGTGTGTTGATGAACAAGGAAGGGACGAGTCTGGAGCAGATGGTGGGAGAGTGCTCCGTGGTGGGGGCTGAGTTAGCTGGGGCTTATATAGAATAGCCGGGAGTGAGGCACCTGATCTGGTTTCTGACTAGCCTAGAAAACAGTCAATTGAAGAACAATCTCACTTTTTTAACAATTTGGCCTAGGCTTATTCCTGCCCATGCTAATTTAAATAAGCTCAGACATCTACCAGGCCAAGTACTATATTAGAGGTTTTCATGATTTTTTATAACACTCAGTGGGCACTGTTCTAAATGCTTTACGTATGTTAACAATCTTGATTCTCAAACAGCCCTTTTGTGGTTGATACAATTAGCTTCCCATTTGACAGATGAGAAGATGGCAGCACAGGAAGTAACCCAAGGTCAAATTCACACAGATGGTAAGTCGTGGATCTTGGAGTTGAACCCAGGCTATCTTTGGTGCAGTGGTTAAGAATCCGCCTACCAAGTAGGAGATGCAAGAAACGCAGGTTCGATCCCTGGTTGGGAAGATCCCTAGGGGTAGGAAATGGCAACCCACTCCAGTATTCTTGCCAGGAAATATTCCAGGGACAGAAGAGCCTGGTGGGTTACAGGCCACAGGATCACAAAGAGTCAGACATGACTTAGTGACTGAACATTATCTAGCTCCTCAGTCATGTTCCTAACAAACCCCTGGTTCTATCTTTAATGCATGTTATTTCCTTTAGGCATGACATACGCTACTACTCATGGCTGTTCCTTCATTCAAAACCTGTTTATTGAAGTGGGTGCTAGCACATGGAGACCAACTACCCTGGTTTGCCTGCAACCTAGGCATTTCCTAGGATGCAGGACCTTTAGTGCTGAAACTGGGACAGTTCCAAGCAACCTGGAATTATACATCACCCTAAGCTAGGAGTATGATGTAGAAAAAAATAAACATAGGGTCTACCCTCAGAGCTTACAGTCTCACGGCAAATAATTACATGTGTGGTTGTAAATTTAGATGTGTCTGAAAGGAAAAATGTTCTCTGAGCACAGGTAATGGAGGAATCATGCGAATAATGAAGATGGTGCCTATTGTAATAGAAACAGAAAGGTTCCTCAAGTCTGTTATCTGTCTCTATCTCTGGGCCAAAGAAGAGAAAGACATGGGTTAATTTTTCCCATTGGAGTGATTTTTATTATCGGACTTCCCTGTGGCTCACATGGTAAAGAATTTGCCTGCAATGCAGGAGACCGGGTTCCATCCCTGGATCAGGAAGATCTCCTGGAGAAGGGAATGGCTACCCACTCTAGTAATCTCGCCTGGGAAATCCCATGGACAGAGGAGCCTGGTGGGCTACATATAGTCTACATTATAAAACCAGAGAAGAGCAACCAATAATCAAGAGTTATACCTCTAATGTCTCACTTATCCCAAGGATACATTATTACATACTTTTAAAGCCTGATGTGTTGCGTTTTAAATAATTATTCACTGCACATGCATATTTTTTAATCCAGCTTTTGTTTTTATAATTTACAGCTGCAGAAAGCCCCAGGCACTGTCTTTAAAGAGGATTAAGGTACTACATCAAGAAGCCTCCATTTCTAATCAGCAAAATCCATTGTAGCCATGGAATTAAAGTTAAATATCATTACATGTTTCCCAAGAAGTTAGGAGAATATGGACATTAAAAAAACAGAAGATTAAAAGTAGTGAGAATGTAACATGAGTAGGAACTCCAGGGGCAAATCTCTTCTGCTTTCTATGATTGGTAACAGGGCTGTGGATCTTCCAGAGCCTGAAGACCTACTGGGGAAGGATGGCCACTCTGCCAGAACACAGTCCTCTATCAGCTTGTTCATTTTCAGGACAGCACTGGTTAGTCATGTGTTACTGAGAAAAACTAAACCAGGAGGCACCTTAACTGCAGTTCAAGTGAAATGGAGAACTGAAATACAAAGTGTGCTCGTGTGTTAGTCTACTTGGGTCCCTATAGCCACATACCGCAGACTAGGTGGCTTAAACAACAAGACATTATTTCTCACTGTTCTGGAGACTGGAAGTCCAAGATCCAAGGTGCCAGCAGGGTGGGTGTCTGGTGAGGCTCTCCCTTTGGGTTGCAGATGGCCTTTCTTTGGTGTTTTTAATTGAGGGGTGAGAGAGAGAAAACAAGCTCTCTGCTGTCTTTTATAAAGGCACTAATTCCAATTGTGAGGACCCCACCCTCCTGGCTTCATTTGAATCTAAGTTCCTTTCAAAGACCCTGACTCCAAATTGACATATGAGTTTGGGGGGAATACCATTCAGATCATGCCAACTCATATTTTAGTTTAGAGGAACAACTAGGAGGAAAAATCTTAGTTTCAGGAGATCAATAAAGAGGCATGAAGTCTTTTCAGCTGGTTTGAAGAACATGACTTAAGCTCTCAGTTGAAGATACAGTGTATCCCTCACCTGGAGAGGGTCCTGGCACAGAAACAGTGAAGTGTGGTAGGTGGGAGGCTGGATTCTGGAGTTGACCCACCTTGCTTTCAGTCTCTGTGTTGCCACATACCAGCCAGATTAATGAGAATCACCTTGTCTCAGGTTAATGGCAATAATAAGAGTATTTAACAGCTAGTGTTGCTGGATGATTAGATGGTCAGTGGAAAGTAAGGGATACAGAGAGCCTTTATAGAAAACACAAGTGAGGGGGCATCTACAGGGAGTCTGGGAGACCTAAGAACTAGGGATCTAACCGGCTGTTGAGGCTGCACTCCACAGGATATAGGTTCTGTGTTCAATATGTTGAGATTGTGTTTTGAGCAATATACAAGAAGAAAATCTTGTTCATAGTTGAAAACATGAGAAGTATGTTGAGGTTTTTCAGATGATTGTGGATATTTTTCTTTGATATTACAACAAAGCTTGAGAAATTGTACTTCCTTAAAGGTTATTTGCTATATGAAATCTGAAACCACATTAATAAACTTTTCTACTCTATTACATTAAAATCTATTGCTCTGTCTTGCACTTTGAGTGGATCTTTTACACATGCATGATTCTATAACAGTGTGCATTGGTGTTTTGGAAAATATTGATTCATGGAGCTATAGATCTTCCAAATATCTACACACTTAATTATATAATATAAAAATCATATTCATCAATATCACCACTGATTTTATAAAAAAGATCTTTAAGTACCGAGATGTGTCAAGTTCAGGTAGTGAATTCTAGTTCTCTGAAATTCTAATTTTTGCCTGAGAACACGAATGTTATTATTGGAAACAAACACTGTCATCATTTTCCTTGAAGTGATAGGCTCCTTCTGTTCATTTTTGACAAAATATCTGCCACGCCTGAGTAGGTTCTAGTTTACCAATTGTTGTGCCAAGTCAAAATGGCATTCCATGGGGAAAGCAGCATGTTCAATCATAATCCAAACATTTACACAAGAGCTGTTCCTTGAGACAACATGGTGCTTGCTCCTGGATGTGGCCGAAGGGCTTTGTGTATACCTGGCGCCATGGCCTTGTTTCGTACTATGGCAGCAACAGTTTTATCCACTACTGCTTTTGCAAATTTCAACAGTGAAAAAGTCCTTAATATTATTATGAATCTAGTTTTGACCTTGCAGACTCTCTGAGAGAAACAGTGTCCTAGTGCCTTAATGCCAAATCTCTCCATGTGGTGAAGTGCAGAATCCTGAAAAGCCTTCTGCTCCAGTCTTAGCAGATAGGGAAAGTTGGGTTCTACAGGGAGAGGGTTATAGCAGGATCATCTTGAGGTCAGAGGCAAGACTGCAAAGAATTCAAGCTCATAAATGGCAAGAGGCAAAAACAGAAGTAGCAGGCAGCATGTGAATCATACATAAAACCCAAAACAGAGAGCTATTGACAAGTCCACTAAGTAAAGAGAGACATGAAAATATTGGCAGGAGGCAGAGAAAGATTATTATGAGGTATCTAGCAAACAGGATTACCAGAAATGTAATTTTAAGGGGATTCTTTTCAAGTGACCAAGTTCATCAATTTTTGGCTTAAGATCTCAAAACACATTATCAACATGGCTCTTCCTGGTGGAGTTAGAGTAATTTTTGCTTCTTTTGGTTAATTGGCATTTTTAAGTATCCTGAATTCAGTAGAACCAACATGTTCCTTTCTTCGTTGTCTGTAATAGAATGATGAAATGCCAAGAATGTCTTTGGTGAACTTTCTTGAGGAATAACCACATGCCTTTTGCTTGAGTACTGCCTGTGGTTGAAGCATTCCTCTTACTGAATTTCCAAGAATTTTGTTGTTGCCTAATGAAGGAAGACCTACTGCTTCCTAAGGAGTGGGTATGGATGGTCCTTATAATTTAAAACATTTTCAACAACAATCTCCTTTTGGCAGCTGGAAAACACAAATGACATTCATTCTCTTTGTCTTTTGTCTTCCCTGGTGGCTTAAATGGTAAAGAATCTGCCTGTAGTGTGGGAGACCCGGGTTCGATCCCTGGGTCAGAAAGATCCCCTGGAGAAGGAAATGGAAACCCACTCCAGTATTCTTGCCTGGAGAATTCTATGGACAAGAGGAGCCTGGCAGGCTACAGTCCATGGGGTCGCAAAGAGTCGGACATGACTGAGAGACTAACACTTTCACTAAGACTTTCTCAACCCCATTTCTCACTGTCTGGGTTTAAAAGCAGTACAGACCTCCCAAACCTCTGTGTACTGGACTTGTCTATTAGATTGCTTAGTCATTGTGAACAAGATCTAAGAGAATTAGAACTGCTTTTGAGAGTTTGTACTCGAGTCCCGAGGCTGTCTTCATGACAATAAGATCTTCAAATGTGAAAGAGAAGGAAAGATGTTGACCTTTTGGCATTAAGAAGTTCTGCTGACTAGGTGTGGAGAAAGGGTGTGTGGACACAGGGTAAGGAAGGAGAGGTGAGATGAACTGGGAGGTTGGGATTGACATATATACACCACCATGGGTGAAACAGATAGGTAGTGGAAACCTGCTGTATAGCACAGGGAGCTCAGCTCTGTGTTCTGTGGTGACCTAGATGGGTGGGATAGTGTGCAGGGAGATCTCAAAGGGAGGAGATATATGTATACAGATAGCTGATTCACTTCACTGTACAGCAGAAGCTAACATAACATTGTAAAATAACTATACTCCAATAACTTAAAAAAAGAGGCTCTGTTGTCTCTAGTATAGAATTCTTATATATCTTCTGCTTTGTACAGTACATCTTACATGATATTTGTTATATATACTTCTGTTTTAATTTCCTTCTTGACTTTTTCTTTTTTTCACCATCTCCCCCCAAGATATCCCCTTTTCTTTTCCCTGAGGGGATGGCCCATTTGTAGCTAGGAAAGAGAATAAGGAATAGCTCAGTTTTGCTTGCTTTCCCCCCTTATCTCTAATTTGCATACTATTTGCTGTCTACAAGCAAGTAGTATAGTGAACCGCTTATCACTGCTCGCCCTCCACATATGTGTTCGTATTCATATTGATTAGTATAATAATTGTGATGCTTTGAGTCAGAGAGTCATTGTTTTTAGGACTAGAAGCAGCCTAGTGAAAGTTGCTCAGTCCTGTCTGACTCTTTGCGACCCCATGGACTGAGTCCATGGGATTCTCCAGGCCAGAATACTGGAGAGGGTAGCCTTTCCCTTCTCCAGGGGATCTTCCCAACCCAGGGATCAAACCCAGGTCTCCCGCATAGCAGGTGGACTCTTTGCCAGCTGAGCCACCAGGGAAGCCCAGAAGCAGCCTAGGAGATCACCTAACCTAAACTTTCTCATTGTTACAGGAGAGGAAATTAAGGATAAGAGTGTCAAGTGGTTTATACAAGTTCATAAAGTAAGTGGCAAACCCAGATGCCTTGAGTGCAGGAGTATGGCACTAATGTTGATTGTGTGACATCTATGTTTCAGGTGCTGTCTAGTTGCTATCTTATTCATCATGGTAACCACCCTTTATAAATAATGAAATTGAGGCTCAAAATACTTGACATCTTCCAGCCCCAAATTGCAAAACCCTATTCAGCCTGATTGCTCACTCCATACTTTATCTCCTATCTCAGCAGTTTTCCCTTGTCCCCCAACAAGACCCAGTAGTAACATGTCCCATCAGGTTATAAGCTTACACTGGTAAGAGACACAGTTAAAAATACTGTTTTAAAAGTAGCAGACCCCTGTTCCTTTAAGACTTAGAAAACTAATCTGTGAAAAATAAACTTTCTTGGAGACCTCATGCTGTCCCACAAGTTCATTAAAAACATCTCTTCAATACCACCCCATTGTAGAAAGAAGACTGTTAAGTATAAAATTTATGCATCAGTATTTTAATCAAGTCAGAAACCTCCTTCTTGGCTGCTCAACGTGGGAGTTAAAAATCTGCATTTAAATTGTGGTTCTATAATATAAATCCCAAGGACCCAAGAGGCTCTTCCCCAGAGGAATGGTATACAGAGAGTATGAACTTCTTGCTTATCTTTGATTCAGCTAGCTCTCAGAAAGTTCAGGGATGAGCTGGAAGGAGGAACAGCTTTAGGAAATAATAAGAAAATGCTTAGGGATTTGGTATAGAACTTCACTTAAAGATAAGATTTTTCCCACTCATTCATAAGGGCTGAATCTGCATCATCTGACATGAATTATGGTGTGGGACTGCTAATAGGCAATTTATTCAACAGATGTAGGAAGGGTTATTGCTTTCTGTCAATAGTCACACTAATTTGTTTTGTGGTGACGTTGGGCAGCTGCTGGAGAAAGAGCATGGTCCCTTAAGAGACGTGCACATGGGCTTCTCAGATGCTCAGACTTGGCTTAGGCTCTGAATTTAGGAACATCCAAATGTAAAGGAAACCTCAGCTTAGGAATTGCTTTGGCCATAAAGAAAAACTGGGGGGTACATTTGTGTACCAAAAATTTTGTCACCCTGTAAACTTTTCTCCTGATAGTGCTGAAGATGAAGCTCCAATACTTTGGCTGCCTGATGTGAAGAATTGGCTCATTGGAAAAGACCCTGATGCTGGGAAAGACTGAAGGCAAAAGGAGAAGGGGGAAGCAGAGGATGAGATAGATAGCATCGCCGACTCAAGTGGACATGAATTTGAGCAAACTGCAGGAGACAGTGAAGGACTAGGAGGCCTGGTGTCCTGCAGTCCATGGGGTCGGAAAGAGTCAGATACAACTGAGTGATCGAACAACAACAACAGGAACAAACTTTCTCCCAAAGATTCTGCCTAGTCTCAAGCTTTTGCACTTGTGTACAACCTACACATCACGATCAGGTTAGTTTCCCTAAAGCCAGTTCTGAAGGCATGCGATTAGCCTGCCTAGATGTATACCCCCGACTTCACATTGACCACGGAATCAAAACACAGGTCTCTGCCTGGCATTCGAAGCAGTCCTCCACAATCTGAGCCCTGCAGCCTTTCCATTCTGACCTCCTCCATCTCTGGGTAATGAATCCTCATCCAAATCAAACAGCTCTTCTCCAGTGTTCCTTGTACTCGGGCTTCTGCCAGTGCTGACGCGGGCTCCCGTCCCTCTTCCCTCTGAATTTCCAGCCTCACCGCCAGCGCCACCTGGAGCAGACTCTTGTAAAAACGAATCACTCAGTGGTGCTTGTGAAAGAAGTGCAACTCTTGGGGACTCAGTTCCTTGCTGGAAGTGTTATGAGCATCAAAAGATATAGGCTGAAATGCTTTTAAATTGTGATGAAAGTATGGGTTTTGCTTGAGCTTTCTGAAGACGGAGGTAGCGGATCAGAAACGGATGAGAAAACGAGGTTGGACTGAGTCGGGGACGTGTCCAGTCAGTAAGAGGTTATGTGCCCTTCCCTGAGCTCCTGTTAGCCCCACTTTTCAAAGGGGACTTTCCAAGTCACTGGAAAATGTTGAAATAACTTCTGGGGCTACTCAGGTCACCCAGAAAGGGGGCAATTGGATGACTAATCAGACAGAATCTGCTCATCTCTTTGTGTGTGCTCAGTCGCTCAGTTGTGTCCAATTCTTTGTGACTCCATGGGATTATAGCCCACTAGGCTCCTCTGTCCATGGGATTTTCTTGGAATTAATCAAGGAATTGCAAGCAGATCAGGCAAGAATACTGGGATGGGTTGCCATTTCTTCCTCCAGGGGACCTTCCCTAACTAGGGATCAAAACCCTCGTCTCCTGCGTCTCTGACATTTGTAGGTGGATTCTGTACCACTGAGCCACCTGGGAAGCCCACTGATTTCCTCACTTTCAGGTTAATTGCTGTTGTCATATGGCTCCTGTTTCTCATCAGCACCACCCTTTCCCAAACTCTGTTTTGTCTACTCCTGTGTGTTCCTTTTTAATGCTCCCCGGAGCTCCTACCACAGAACCGTCTTTCCTGCACTTCCTCAGAAGACTCCAGATTTTGCTTTGCAAATAACTTTATCTTGCTGCACAATTGTCTCTTTCAATGTAGATTTTGGTTTTTATTATACCTGCTTAGGGATAACAAACAGCTTTCTGCCTTGTCAGTTAAGTTTCAGTGTTATTCCTTCCCCTGCCCTTGCCATAGTCTCCCATGGGAAGGAAGTCCTTTGAAGCTGACCTGGTTGTGGTTCCTTGATTAATTCCAGGTTGCAGCCCTGCCTGGCTGTAATTGCAGCATGCCAAAGCAAAAATCTTAATGATTTACACCAAAACCAGATGCTGGAAAATTGCTTTCGATGATGCTATTGAAGAAGATTTCTCAGGGGCTATGTTGGTGGTAAACATTACTTAAATGTAGCAGAGCTGTGTCATCTGGGTTTAGCAAAGTCAAAAAGTAACAAGTGGAAAAGTTGGCTGAACAATGAAAGGCAGTAGGGTTATATTCTTATTTAGTGTGGCTGTGTTTATATGTGTTGTGCTCACATTTTTTAATGTATCCATTTGGATTAGGTTTTGCTTCACATAACATTAAAATTTGGTATGAAATTCTTGAGGGCTTCCCTGGTGGCTCAGTGGTAAAGAATCTACTTGCCAAGACAGGAGACCCGGGTTCAATCCCTGGATTGGGAAGATCCCCTGAAGGAAGAAATGGTAACCCACTCCAGTATTCTTGCCTGGAAAATCCCATAGACAGAGGAGCCTGGTGGGCTACAGTCCATGGGGTCACAAACTTAGTGACTAACCAACAACAGTGAGAGTCTTGAACTTTATAGAAATTCTTTCTTTCTCTTGTAAAATAAGTAGTAGGTGGTGCAGGCCTGGTATGTGACCCTATGAAATCCTCAGGGACCAAAGCTTCTTTGAGCACTCACCAACCTTAAGTTGCGTCTTGCATCCTCACGGCCCAGAAGGGCTGTTAGAGCTTCAGTCTACACAGATGAGCGTTAGGTATGTCATGAAGAAGACAAGTGTGTGCCCCTGTAGGATTTACAGAGCTGTGCTGGAAGTCCACAAGACACTTCAGATAACACTCTGTTGGCCAAAACATAGTTCTACGGATACAGCTAACTTCTAGAAAGGATGGGAATCTTAGTGAGGCAGGAAGGGGCGACCAGCTAAAATCAAGGTTCTGATGTTAAGGAAGAGGGGGTTGATGGATGTTGGGAAATAACTAGCAATGTCTTTCATACCAATCACTGTTTCCCATCATCCCTCAGTTTCAACTGACTTGTTTAGCCAACTTGTCTCCTAGACTCATTTGCTTTTTCTCACTTTTCCTTTGCTCCTGTGAAGTCTTTTCTGGTTGAAACGCGTGTCCTCTGCTGCCTCCAGCTAGTGACAATCACCTTTTCCATAAATCTTTCCCTGAGTGCTCCCCTAAAAGAAAGCTCTCTCCTCTTGGAATTCCTATAACACTTTTCTCTGCCACTTAAATAATACTTTTCACAACTTACTTTATAGGACAATAATTACATGTTTATATGTTTTATTAATATCTATTTATTAAGCCTATATACTAGATTCCAGAGAGCTGAGAGTCAGTTTTAGGCACATGAGTAATACATGACTTTGCTTTAATCATATTTACTCATTCAACAAAAATTTATTAAACAACTACCATGTGCCAGGATACTATAATGGGCAGGCGTGACATGTCTCTTAGGGGAGATAGACTGATATGGAATCACGATGTAGTGTGGTAAGTGCTTAGTAGGGAACTTGCTACAGAAACAAATGAATTTTATCCCTTGCTTTACTTATTTTACAGTTCTAAATTGAGAAATGTATAAGAACAGTTAGTCTTATTTGTCTTACTTACTAGAACACATAAACACATTTTTAGAAAACCAGAGCAATGAGCTATGAGTATCTTGAAGTAAAATGATATCCATATTCATAAGAATATCGTCTGCAACAAGTAAATGGTACAAAATGCTTAGTGAAGATGGAGAATCTGGGCTCCAGCTGTTCTCCTCTCTCCCGCCTTCTCCCCTTCCCCTCTTCTCTTCTTTCTCTTCTAATTTTTTTCTTTTCCCTTGCTCTCCCAAAGGATGTGGGACAACATATAAAAATATAGAGGATGTAACAAGATAAAAATACAATTAAATATAAGAGAGTCAAGCAAGCCAACTGGTATGCGCTGTGTTTCCAGACTCAGTTTTCTTTATTTCTGATATGACAGGCACTGTGGCACCTTGATAAGCACGCTCAGCCTTGGAATCTGGAGTCTTGGGTTCAAGTTCTGGCTCTATGACATATCAATCTTACAATTATAAAAATCCCATTTAATTTTTTGGAGTCTCTGTCTCTTTTTCAAAGTGGAGATAAAATTACCTTCCCATCTCATAAGATTGTGAGGATTCTCTCATGTAAACTATGAAAATAATTTGTGGTCTGTCAAGTACTCTGTATGTATACCTATTTTTAAGAGATCCCTTTTTGTCAACCCACTGACAATCTCTGGTTGATAGAAAAGCTGTAGGCATTTTTGAGTTTTCCGGCTTGTCACTTCACAACATTTCAGTGGTGAGGTACCAGGACTGTAGTAGGCATACCTGAGGCCATCAGATGAGCTTCAGGGCCAGAAATCCTAAAGACTGAGACAGACCACTAGTCCCAATTTATAACTCCTCCTTCTCTAAGAAAAGCAAGAGGGAACATGTGTTCATACCCCTGTGGTCTGTCGAGGGATGGATGGTGACTCAACAGGACCTAACACATTCTTACAGCAGGAACTAGTCTCAGGCCATTAAGAGCATTGAGCTGAGAATCCGGGCTTCCCTGGTGGCTCAGATGGTAAAGAATCCGCTTGTAAGGTAGGAGACCTGGGCTTGATCACTGGGTTGGGAAGATACCCTGGAGGAGGGCATGGCAACCTACTCTAGTATTCTTGCCTGGAGAATCCCTATGGACAGAGGAGCCTGGTGGGTTACAGTCCATGGGGTTGCAAAGAGTTGGACATGAATGAGAGACTTTCACACACAATGTTGAGGGTCATTCCTTAACAAGGGTTTCTCAAAAGGACATATTTATTCAGAGGCTTTTTTTGGTGTAAATCGTCGGTTCAGTTCAGTTCAGTTCAGTCGCTCAGTCGTGTCTGACTTTTGCAACCCCATGAACTGCAGCATGCCAGGCCTCCCTGTCCATCACCAACTCCCTGAGTCCACCCAAACCCATGTCCATCGAGTTGATGATGCCATCTAGCCATCTCATCCTCTGTTGTCCTCTTCTCCTCCTGCCCTCAATCTTTCCCAGCATCAGTGTCTTTTCCAATGAGTCAGCTCTTCGCATGAGGTGGCCAAAGTATTGGAGTTTCAGCTTCATCATCAGTCCTTCCAATGAACACCCAGGACTGATTTCCTTTAGGATGGATTGGTTGGGTCTCCTCACAGTCCAAGGGACTCTCAAGAGTCTTCTCTAACACCACAGTTCAAAAGCATCAATTCTTTGGCCCTCAGCTTTCTTTATAGACCAACTCTCACATCCATACATGACTACTGGAAAAACCATAGCCTTGACTAGGTGGACCTTTGTTGGCAAAGTAATATCTCTGCTTTTTAATATGCTATCTAAGTTGGTCATAACTTTCCTTCCAAGGAGTAAGCATCTTTTAATTTCATGGCTGGCGTCACCATCTGCAGTGATTTTGGAGCCCAGAAAAATAAAGTCAGCCACTGTTTCCACTGTTTCCCCATCTATCTGCCATGAAGTGATGGGACCGGATACCATGATCTTAGTTTTCTGAATGTTGAGCTTTAAGCCAACTTTTTCACTCTCCACTTTCGCTTTCATCAAGGGGCTCTTTAGTTCTTCTTCACTTTCTGCCATAAGGGTGATGTCATCTGCATATCTGAGGTTATTGATATTTCTCCCGGCAATCCTGATTCCAGCTTGTGCTTCACCCAGCCCAGTGTTTCTCATGATGTACTCTGAATATAAGTTAAATAAGTAGGATGACAATATACAGCCTTGACATACTCCTTTTCCTATTTGGAACCAGTCTGTTGTTCCATGTCCAGTTCTAACTGTTGCTTCCTGACCTGCATACAGGTGTCTCAAGAGGCAGGTCAGGTGGTCTGGTATTCCCATCTCTTTCAGGATTTTCCACAGTTTATTGTGATCCACACAGTCAAAGGCTTTGGCATAGTCAATAAAACAGAAATAGATATTTTTCTGGAACTCTCTTTCTTTTTCGATGAGCCAGTGGATGTTGGCAATTTGATCTCTGGTTCCTCTGCCTTTTCTAAAACCAGCTTGAACTTCTGGAAGTTCATGGTTCACATATTGCTGAAGCCTGGCTTGGAGAATTTTAAGCATTACTTTACTAGCGTGTGAGATGAGTGCAATTGTGTGGTAGTTTGAGCATTCTTTGGCATTGCCTTTCTTTGGGATTAGAATGAAAACTGATCTTTTCCAGTCCTGTGGCCACTGCTGAGTTTTCCAAATTTGCTGGCATATTGAGTGCAGCACTTTGACAGCGTCATCTTTCAGGATTTGAAATAGCTCAACTTGAATTCCATCACCTCCACTAGCTTTGTTCATAGTGATGCTTCCTAAGGCCCACTTGACTTCATATTCCAGGATGTCTGGCTCTAGGTGAGTGATCACACCATTGTGATTGTCTGGGTCGTGAAGAACTTTTTTGTACAATTCTGCTGTGTATTCTTGCCACCTCTTCTTAATATCTTCTGCTTCTGTTAGGTCCATACCATTTCTGTCCTTTATTGAGCCCATCTTTGCATGAAATGTTCCCTTGGTACCTCTAATTTTCTTGAAGAGATCTCTAGTCTTTCCCACTCTGTTGTTTTCCTCTATTTCTTTGCATCGATCACTGAGGAAGGCTTTCTTATCTCTCCTTGCTATTCTTTGGAACTCTGCATTCAAATGGGTATATCTTTCCTTTTCTCCTTTACTTTTCACTTCTCGTCTTTTCACAGCTATTTGTAAGGCCTCCTCAGACAGCCATTTTGCTTTTTTGCATTTCTTTTTTTGGGGATGGTCTTGATTCCTGTCTCCTGTACAATGTCACGAACCTCCATACATAGTTCATCATTGGTAGGCACACCTATTTCCAGTGGTTGGGAAATGCAAAATCTATTAATGTGTTTTTCACCTTTTAAAAAATCTGTATGTGTGTTTGCCATTAGTAGGTGCTGGAAATGATGAGATGGAAAGAAAGATATCCCTGTTTATGGATAGTTTTGCTAAGTTCAGTATCTTGCCACCTTAGGAAGGTGTAGGTTGACCAAGTGCCAGAAAAGGAGCTAGAAGTAGATATCTGATGGCTGTTTCCCTCATTCCCTGCTACGTAGAGGAGAATTTTGGGTCAATTATAATGCGATTTGTAAAATGGAAATAAAGCCAAGTACAACTATTTGTTTAACCTTGAGGATGGCATTTGATAACTGGGGGGAGATGTCTTCTCTTATCCTCATATAAACACTGGTGGGAAGTAACTCTCAAATTAAACTTCAGGAAAGGGAGGCAGGTGCGGATAGAGCAGAAAGAAGATTTGGGAACATTACACGTGGAACCAGCCCCAGGAGGGATTTGGGGAAAGCTAATCTTGACTACCTACCTACTTCCTACCCTCTGCACCAACTGCTCCCCTGATGCTGTCTGGCTACCCTGTCCTTCCTCTCCTCCCCTTCCCCATTTTGAATGACCTCCCCTTCAATATTTAGAACCATCCCCATAAAGTCCCTTTTCTACTGTGCCTTATTTCAGGTTGGTTTTGGGAAGGAATAAAGTAACCTGATGAAATTAACTTGAGGTCACCTTATATTTAATCTAATAATCTATGCAGGATATTAAGAACTTCTCCCCTTTCCATTGTAATAAACTCAAATGTAAACTGAGACTGGATACAGGGAAATATCCGATGTCTCTGCTGATGTATGCCCTTTATAAAATTTGTGGATTCTAAATATCAATTTGGCCTGACATTACTTCAAGGACTTCTCTCCCTCACCTTGGTTTATTTTATAAGTTGATTTGAAGTTATTATCATGGTTTTGACTTGTTACAGGAGGTTCAATTTTATTGCTTGATGCAAAATGCCCTTCATTATCCAATAAGTTGAAATTTATTTCATTCTCTCAATTAATTATTCCCCTTAAAATATAATTAGGAATGGAAAGAGATCATTTTATAATGTTAAAGCTGGTTGGTTTCAAAATCTTACTTCTGCTTCACTCCAGAAAACAACTTCCCAGGATATCTGGACCACTAATTTAAGTCCTGTAATCTTCTTGGAGAATTGCTGCATCCAATGGGACTTAGTACCTGCATTTATGGAAAGGCTTTGGCTTCACGACCCTGAGCAAAGTTGTGTATAGAAAAGAAGTCGATAAGTTTTCTGCTCAGTTAGAACCCTAGAGACTTTTATTATTTGATATCTATCAAGATATTTTCTTGAAAATACCTTGACTTTAGTCACTTTTTGTTCTGGAAGAACTCATTGATTATTAATTTAGAGGATTCGACCTTACTGATTTATGTCTCCTTAAATTTGTGTTCTCAGATTCTGTGTTGACAAATTAGACTTGGAAGTTGTGCTTTGCCGCTAATTGAACATTTTAGCAGATTTAAAAATTAATGAGCCAAAGCTTCTTCTTCTGGAATTTATTTAAAAGGAGTCATGTCCATCGAACAAGAACTTGTTTTCCTCCCCTGCATTTCCACCCTAAGGAACCATATAATTCATTGAGTGTTTATAATGGTAACTGGCTGAGTGGTAAAAATGAGGTGGAATGGTGGGTCTGAGTGATGCCACACATCTGCTTGTCTGTTTTATTAAAAAGCATCTGTTACTTATTTAAAAAGGGATTTTACTAATGAGCTCACTTGATCATATCTCAGGGGCAGGTCAGAATTAAAGAAGGTTAATCAACTTAGAAAGACTTCCTGACCATTATTTACATTTGTTTGTGTTTTAGGATCCTCAGGGAGCCTTAGGGTACAACATTCAGAAGGCTTTGTAGCTGTCATTAAAAGCTGAATATTCAGGAAGTGGCTTACATAAATGTTTTCTTTTCTTGAATCTGGACCTATAAGTGGTAAATGCTTTATTTTTTCAGTCTGTTTGTGAGGAATCTGTTGCTTTTATGCCAGGGTTAAGTGAAAGAGAAGAGAGAAATGGGTACAGCTTTTCCTTTTGTGTACATCTGATAGAACTTATCGTCAGCAATGGAGAATGCTCTTGGGAATGTTTTTCCAGGGCTGACTTTGGGTTACACCTAAATTCTTTCTCTTGGTCTTTTGATGATTAATAGCCCACAGTCAGTGAGATTGATAGCTAAGATTAGAGTTCAGCATCTCTTCATGGAACAGAGAGAAGGTACATCAGGCTATTATTCATAACCTCAATATTACCATGCCAAAGAAACAGCTTATGTATCTATTGACAGGGTTATTTCCATACTAAAAACAAAACAAAGTGAAAACAAAATAAAGAAAAAAGTATAGGTCCATAATATACAACAACAACAACAACAAAAACGTTTGAGAATATAAGTTGAGAGGAGAATGGTTTTCTCTAGGTCCCTGTGCAGGTCAGTCACTAAACTTATTGATGCTGGTGGTCCCATGACGGGCTGACCTTGCAATCGAAGGAAGGTAGGGCTGGAACTACAATAGGATAGGGTCAGAGTTCATGGCCACAGAGAGTGTGAGGGAAGACAGGCAAAACCTGACTTCTGGTCAAGGCCAAGACACTGTGTGATAACTGCATCCTTTTTTTGTGTCCTAGGGATTGTAGACTTTGGATTTGAAGGAATCTTACAGATTGGAGTCTAATCCCCTCACTTTTCAGCTGAGGAATTAGAGATTCAGACATTTAAGTGATTTTCCCTGTCCGACATCTAGTTGTCGCAGAGCTGTGAACAGAAGAGAGGTCTCTGGCCACCCACCTTGCCAACCCATTTCCCACTGAAATTCTTATCCCTGGATGCTGTCTTTGTGTGGCAGGTTGCTCATGGCTCTAGGGAAGACTATCCAGTTGATAACAAAGAGCTCCACCATTCAATAAATATCTGTTGAGTGTGGACTGGCCTGCCAGGCCCTGCCCTAGGCACTGATGTCTTTAGAGTGACCTCTTCATGTTCTTCATTTTCCCCTGTGACTTTCCTTTCTTCCCGTTTGTCAGCACCTCTCTGAGACTCGTTTTCACTGTTTACATTAGCTTCCTGTTAGTTCTAGAAGACCTTGGGGTGGCAGTGCCGTGGACAGTTTCAGGGGAGGGGGTGTCTGATGTCTATTGGAAGTGATCGCTCATAACTTTGTATTAACAACGTCTAGAAGGACCACAAAGGTTGGTTTTCTTAAGTCTTTTAGAAAAACAAAGGGGCACAATAGATTTTCACAGAGGAAGGAGAACCAATAAATCTTGGTTGTATTTGGTTTCAAAAGCTGCATAAGAATTTGCATGTAGATTTCTCAAGAAATTTGAAAAAAGGCAGAGAGTTTGGAAGTGAGCTTGAAACAATATCTTTTGTATCACGAGAAGAAGATAGATGATTATTTTCCCCTATAAAATAAATATGATGTTATTTATTTTTCTAGGACTCCCATGATATCCCAAGTGGAAGATTATCTTAACATTTTACAGGTAGTTAGAGGTAAGCATTCTTCCTTTCTGTCTGCTCCAGAAGAAGGAAGTATCTTTACTACTTCTACTTAATGAGGAATATAAATATTGCATTGATAGGATTATGACAGAAATTTATTTCGTGTAGAAATAAGTCACTTGCAAGACTCAGAGTATGAAATTATATTTATTTTAACATTTGTCTCTCCTATATATGAGACAATTATCTACAATTCACATCAACACAGGACTCATTTCACAGTCTATGAGCACTCTGATTTATTTTTTATCTTCAGGAAATATTATGAGTATTAAAAATTTTGTTAATTCTATAGCAACTTAGTCTTCATGGAAGAACTGTTAGGATGTAGGATTAATTGTTGTTGTATTGCTAGAAATTGCATTAACTGACACAGAATTTGGGAAATAGATTTGTGTAAGGAGAAATTATGTCTTGGTCATCTAACCAACATCTTTTTGTGGGGAATCATATACAGAAGGCTTCTCTGGTAGCTCAGATGGTAAAGAATCTGCCTGCAATGCAGGAGACCTTGGTTCAATCCCTGGGTTGGGAAGATCCCCTGGAGAAGGAAATGGCAACCCACTCCAGTATTCTTGTCTGGAGAATTTCACAGACAGAGGAGTCTAGAGGGCTACAGTCCATGGGGTCACAAAGAATTGGACACAACTGAGTGACTAATGTATACGTGTACAGAAAGGGAAGCTTGGTGTGGCTCACTGTAAATTTATTTTTTTCTTACCTGATATGCTTGTATTTATTTTTTAGACTCTCCAAATATTTTTGAGTCTTCTCTAATGGCTTACCATAGAATGAGGATGAGAATAAGGAAGTATATTTTGCTATGGGCAGACGTGATAGAATAATTTTCATTTTCCCCCCCCCGCTTCCCCCGCCAAGTCCTCAGAGCCTATGAATATGTTACCAGACTTGGCAAGCAGGATTCTGTGGATGTCATTAATTTTTGGCCTTGAGATGGAGATATTTTTCTGGGTTATCTGGGGTGGAGTACAATCTAATTACACAGGTCCTTAAAAGAAACTTCTAGGACTTCCCTGGTGGTCTAGTGGTTAAGACTTTGCCTTCCAGTGTAGGGGGTGTGGGTTCGATCCCTGGTCAGGGAGCTAAGACCCCACATGCCTCGTGGCCAAAAAGAAAAAAACCAAACAAACCATAAAACAGAAGCAATATTTTAACAAATTCAATGAAGACTAAAAAACATGGTTCACATTAAAAAAAATAATAATAAAAAAAGAAACTTCCCAGGCAGTGAGCACAGAGATGTGATGATGGAACAAGTCAGAGAGATGTTATGTTGCTGGTTTTGAAGATGGACGAAGTGGCAAGAGGCAAGGAAATGCATTATCATTTAGAGCCTCTGGAAGGGAACAGTGCAGTGCTGCTGACACCTTGATGCTAAACCTGTGAGATCTGTGTGGCAGTTCTGACCTCCAGAACTGCAAGATAATCCATGTGTATTGTTTTATCTAGTTCCTGTTGTTGTTCAGTCGTTTAGTCGTGTCTGATCCTTTTGCAACCCCATGGACTGTAGCCTGCCAGGCTCCTCTGTCCTTGGGATTTCCCAGGCGAGAAGGCTGGAGTGGGTTGGCATTTCCTTCTCCAGGGGATCTTCCCTACCCAGGGATCAAATCAACCTAGGGACTGACATTTGTGGTAATTTGTTACAGTAGCAACAAAAATGATACCCTGGAGATTTGATTTCACAAGAGAAAACATGAGATGGGGATGAATGGGCTTTTCTTTAGATGGAGAAGTGGTAACATTTGGGACCTGAAAGAAGTAGTCGTGGAACCAAGAATTTATTTTATTTTTAATTGGAGAATAATTACTTTACAATATTGTGATGGTTTCTGCCACAGGCATACACATGTCCCCTTCCTCTGAAACCTCCCTCCTGCCTTCCTCCCCATCTCAACCCTCTAGGTTGTCACAGAGTAGCAGCTTTGTGGAAGCCAGAATTTTCAAGTGAAGATTTTTATAGGTAATCTGGAATGAAGATCGTATCATGGGGAAAACTCCAGGTTTCCCCATAACTGTGCTCCTGTCTACCTAGTGAAATGTCAAACTTCACAAACTTCTGCGTGGGCATGTGGCAGACAGTATGTTGAGGTGCACTGGCCCCAACTTACATGGCAATAATACCACTCAGTTATATTTGGGGGCTGTTTCAGCTTCTGATTTGATATCTTTAAATATAATTTTGGAATCTAGTTATCAAGTGTTGCTAGGGGCAACCTAGACAAAAGATATACATCAACCTCAGGCACTGTGTGCCCATTAAAGAAGTCGGGAGTCCGTGTGGAAAAGCAATGGGGAGTTAGGATGCACTGCCATGGTACAGTTTTTTTCTTCACACGCGCAGAAACTTTTAGCCAGGAGAAAGCTAGAGGGAGAAAGAGATTCTGGACTCAAGAGAGGCTTACATAACTTTCCTTAGAATAGACCCTGAAGGAAAGGAGAGAAACAAACCTCTAAAAGGCAGTGCCACTCACCCTGGGATACCAATGCCCTTAGGTGAGTGACTGGTTCTGTAAAGTATATGAAGCTACAGGACATGAGGACATCTTCCTGGAAGTCAGTTAATGGAATAATTTTGGAAAAAAAGTTTTTAAAATGTGATGCAATAAGTGATGAAACAGAAGTCATGATTTGCACCAGTATTTGAAGACAAGACCTCAACGGAATTTCATGCCACCACAGACCATGGAGGTTCACCCAGCCTTGGTAGAAAGGCGTAGGAAGCACTGATGAGAGGAAAGTGAAAACTCCTCACCGTCTGACCTCCATTTCCACAGCCCCCCACCCCCCACCATGGGGAGTCACAAACAACTGGGATTTCCCAGATACTGACTTCTAAATTGTAAGGTCGTGTGTCTTATGAACTAGTCCATCTTGCAATATTCAACCGTATACAGAGTTTGTGTATACTCTTCATAACTCGACCTGAATCTTTCTCTCCAGACCACTCCCCGCCTTTCTCAGTCACTCACCTTGTTTTTTAGCCAAACTGCTCCATTCATCCTCAGGCCCTGTTTCAAGCTGAGTTTCCAGGAAGCAAACTCTAGGAGAGAGAGTCTGCTTATGCAGGAAGTTTATTAGGGGGGCTCTTTGGGATTAATCAGCTTCCTTGGTGACTCAGATGGTAAAGAATCTGTCTGTAATGCAGGAGACCCAGGTTCAATCCCTAGGTCGGGAAGTTCCCCTGGAGAAGGAAATGGCTTCCCATTCCAATATTATTGCCTGGAGAATTCCATGGACAGAGAAGCCTGGGGGGGGGGGCTACAATCCGTGAGATCACAAAGAGCTGGACATGACTGAATGACTAACACTTGGGATTAATGACTGATGTAGACAAAGAAGCAGGATTGGGCAGAGGGAGAAGCTAGACTTAGATACAGCCTCAATAGAAAACATCAACTGTCCCCCAGGGGAACTCCGAAACTGGGAAGACCCCTCAGAACTCTCCCGTGTTGGGGCAAGGAGACTGGGCCTTTATCCTTCTGTGTAGGACAGTTATGGGATTCTGGCTGCCTGGACACAAGGATGCTAGATTTAGCAAATAAAAATACACAATGCTCAGTTACATTTGAATTTCAGATCATGAGGCGGTCCTAAGATGGTGGAGGAATAGGACGGGGAGATGACTTTCTCTTCCACAAATTCACCAAAAGAACATTTAGATGCTGAGCAAATGCCACAAAGCGACTTGTGAATGCTGGCAGAGGACATCAGACACACAGAAAGGCAGATCATAGTCTTTGAAAGGAAGTAGGACAAAACTTAAAAGATAAAAAGAGAGACAAAAGAGGTAGGGACGGAGATCCGTCCTGGGAAGGGAGTCTTAAAAAAGAAGTTTCCAAACACCAGGGAACACTCTTCGGCGGGTCTGTGAATTTCAGATCAACAATGATTAGTTTTTTAGTCCAAGTGTATTCCATATCATATTTGGGACATGCCTTTATGAAAAACTATTTGCTGTTGACCTAACATTCAAATTTAACCGGGTGTCCTGTATTTCATCTGGCAACCCTACCCGGGGAGGGAGCACGCTCATTAAGGAAAGAAGAGGACGTTTAAAAAGGTAAGAATCTGGAGAGGCCTCTGCAAGAGGGTGGTATCTGAGCAGGGCCCTTATGGGCAGTCTGGATTTGGACATGCAGAGATGGACAGCCCATGAGAGCACAGCGAGGGAGCCCAGGGGTCACTGTGCACTTGGACCAGGCACACACTGCCTCTGCGGATTCCCAGAGAGGCTGACAGCTGAGGCAGGACTGCGGGCAGCACTTCCAGGAGTTGGGGTCATAAATCCTTCAATCCTCAAGTCCTGGGGGCGCACCTCAGCATCCACGATAGACACACATCACCTCCCACTGTGCATCACTGGGAATTAGCTGTCACTGGGAGCCAGGCTGGTGTGCATGGGCTTTTATTAATCAAACAATATTTGGCAGGAGTTAAACAGAGGTGTTATGGTTCCTCTCACTCACTTAAAAAGAAAGGAAAAGGACCTGTTCAAGTTGAACTCAGTGACCCATCTCTCTATCTCCAAGCCCTGAGAGCAAGAAAAAGATTCTCCTGGATGCTTGATTTATGGTTTTATTATCAACAACCAGGACTGACTTGAACTGACAACTGATTCTGTTATATAACAGTTTCAGGAAGAATCACTACAGAACATTGTTTATCAAGTTAATGTTCTCAAATATGTAAACATCTCTCCATATTTATTTATTTATTTTTGGGGGTTTCCTTCTTTTTTTTTATTAGTTTATTTTCTATTTTTTAACTTTACAATATTGTATTTGTTTTGCCATACATTGACATGAATCCACCATGGGTGTACATACATATTTAAATTCCTTATGGGAAACAGCCCTATCTAGTAAGCTAACTCACTTGCTTAATTAAGTGTATATTTCATGATTATAACATACTGAAAGGTTATGTTACTTTCTGGGAGTTTTACTAAGACGTCATGTGGCTCAGATGAACTTTTGGGTGTCCTGCTTTAAATTTTTTCTAGGTGAAAATCTTTTAGGGCTATAAATCTATCCATTTGTCACCAACATCATATAAATGTCTTTATGTTAACATGGGAATCTAATCTCTTTCTGAAAAAAGTCTTGGTTCTGGCTAGGGTTTATCTCTTGGCCTGTCTCTGCAAGTATTAAAACTTACTTTCAGGAATACCTCATTGTTAGATTGCTTGCTCTGATTCCTAACCCAGCTTAGTTGAACCAAACCATACAGCCATGCCCTTTGCAGGAACATAGAATAGCTGTTTTCCAACTGCTTTCAGGAAATATAACCCCAACTTGTAGTTTCATCATAATTATCAAATTCTTATTTAAGAAGGATTGTCTAAAAACCTGCAGTTTATTGATTCCTTTAGATGTTTTGAAATTCATATCTTGACTGCTGAAAGCTACATTCTTATGCCACATTATCTGACTTTCATAAAATTGCTTTTACAAAATTGTGTTTTAATTTTATCCTCTCTTCATCTTGAAGAATATAACGCAAAAAAGTTGTGTGAATCCTGCTAATGACAATGACATGTTGATAGTAATAATGATAATATATTCACTATTAATTATATGATGATAATTCATGAATTCACTCATTCAATAAATATACATTGAACAACTTCTATGTGTTAGAAATTCTTTTGAACCCTGGGAATATGGATGAATGAGATAGACCAAAATGTATGCCTTCATTGAATTTATATTTAAGTTAATGGAGGGGGAGAGAGATTTTAAAAAAAAGTCTCATTGATGATAGTGCTACAGGAACAAGAAAAGCTAGGAAGGGGGATGGGGAATTGTGATTTTAAGTAGGTGATCACGGAAGAGCTCTTCAGTGATGCCTGGTACCACCCACATATTTCTCTGGGTATTTTACATTAGGTTGTTGTTCATTATTTAACCTTGAGAAGATGTTGTTCATTATATTACACAGTGTCCTCGTTATGAAGGCCCAAGGGAGAACTTTCCCTTTGGTGGTACAATTTGCAATCGTTGGGCTTCTCCTGAGTAATTGGTTTCTTTTTATCTTTCAGGCACAGAGAATCATGTAACAGATCATGTTTACTTCCTTGTTTAGACTACAAGGGAACTTGAAACTTTGGCCTGAGCTAGGAGTACTGACCTTGCTTTTGGCTTCATCTTACCTTTTCTACTTCATTTTAGCCTTTGTCCCAATTGACTCACCTACTTATTTTAAATTTCATTCTATGTTATATTTATTTTGGTAAGCTTCCTTAAATTTTTTTTTTTAACAAAAGAAGACATGAATAAAAATAAGACCCCCAGTACTGATGTGCACACACACATAAGCATACATAAATAAACAAATCATGTGAAGGTGTCATATATATTCCTTATTTCACTGTACCTTGAACTTGGAGTTCTTATTTGAAAAAGCATTTCATGCTTCATGGGACCCTGCTTATATCGATGCTCAATAAATATTTATGGAATTACAGTTTTAGTAGTGGTTATAATTTAAATGAGAAAGATACTCATGAATATCTTGAGAGTTTTTCCATTTGAATGTAAGACAAGTAAAATTTTTCTGGCTTAGTTTTGAAAATAATGATGTTTAAAATATCGAACCCTTTAATATGAATGTGGGGGGAGCAAATCTGGAACATGGTCAATATATAATAATGACCCTTCTAAATCACTTCCTAAAAGTTTTAAATCAGCGGCTTCTACTTCTGAGATGATGAAGCCCTTTGAAACTACCACTCTCTCTCCAAGCAAATTCAGTAGCACAAAAAATGTATTTTCAGTCCTAGCTGAGCCATGGACACCCTGAAGCCATCCATCAATCAACCCCAGGTTATGAATGCTTATAACTTATTTTTCTTTTTAAGTAATACTATATATTCTTAAAATTTTAATATCAAAAAGCATGAAAAAGCAGAAGAATTACCTTTAACTTCAGCACCGAGACAGCTATTTTGCACAATATTTGGACATATTTATTTTTGATCATTCTATTTTCATTTTTTAAAATAAGTTGAGATTACATAAATTGTTACTGATTTGATTTTATATCCTGATTTTTTTTGGCTTAACAATATAATAGTAAGCAGTTCCCAAAACTTTGTAGACATCGTTTTTCATGGTAAATTTATACATATATTTATAAATAGTATACACTGAAATATTACAAAACAATTAAAATAATATGTAAAAATATAATGTGCCTCATTGTTTTTCTAATGTTATAAATTTACTTACCCTCATCCCTTGTATTTGCTTTAATGTTGCTGTGAACACCTTGGAACAAATCGTTGTTGATATATCCGGATATTTCCCTAAGGATCCCTGAAAGGAGAATTACTAGGTTCAAATGTAATATCATAACAAATATTAATGATATACATGGACAAGTTGTTTTTCAGAGAAATTGTTGCAGTTATATGGTACCAGCAGTGTGTAAAAGCACAAAAGTATCTACCTTACCTCACTCTTGCCAGTATTGGGCAGTTCCACTAAAAACAGAGACTTAAGTAGGAAAAGGAGTACGTCAAGACTGTATATTGTCACCCTGCTTATTTAACTTATATGCAGAGTACATCAAGAGAAATGCTGGGCTGGATGAAGCACAACCTGGAATCAAGATTGCCAGTAGAAATATCAATAATATTTCTAATTATAATAATTAGGGTGGCACCTTATAATATTAAGAGTGGTAGATGACGCCACCCTTATAGCAGAAAGCCAAGAAGAACTAAAGAGCCTCCTGATGAAAGTGAAAGAGGAGAGTGAAAATTTTGGCTTAAAGCTCAACATTCAGAAAACTAAGATCATGGCATCCGGTCCCATCACTTCATGGCAAATATATGGGAAAACAGTGGACACAGTGGCAGACTTTATTTTGGGGGGGGCTCCAAAATCACTGCAGATGGTGACTGCAGCCATAAAATTAAAAGACGCTTGCTCCTTGGAAGAAAAGTTATGACCAACCTAGACAGCATATTAAAAAGCAGAGACATTACTTTGTCAACAAAGTTCCATCTAGTCAAGGCTATGGTTTTTCCAGTGGTCATGTATGGATGTGAGAGTTGGACTATAAAGAAAGCTGAGCACTGAAGAATTGATGCTTTGAATTGTGGTGTTGGAGAAGACTCTTGAAAGTTCCTTGGACTGCAAGGAGATCCAACCATTCAATCCTAAAGGTGATCAGTCCTGAATATTCATTGGAAGGACTGATGTTGAAGCTGAAACTCCAACACTTTGGCCACCTGATGCAAAGGACTGACTCATTTGAAAAGACCCTGATGCTGGGAAAGATTGAAGGCAGAGGAGAAGGGGGCAACAGAGGATGAGATGGTTGGGTGGAATCATCGACTCAATAGACATGAGTTTGGGTAAACTCTGGGAGTTGGTGATGGACAGGGAGGCCTGGCATGCTGCAGTCCAAGGGGTTGCAAAGAGTCAGACACGACTGAGCGACTGAACTGAAATAAATCAAAAAACTTAATTTGCTAGGTGAAAAACGGTGTCATTTTTGCTTTAATCTGCCTCTCTTTGATTACTGATGAGGTTTGCTTTTAAAAATATGTGTTTAGGATTTACCTTTTCTCTGTAATGATCATGTGTTTAGTTGAGGAGTGTTCTTTTTCAATGTGATTTTTATACAAGAAAGTCTGTTAGTAAAGTTTAGTTCTTTTTCAGGCAAGTCCTATTTTTAAAAGTTTATTCCTAGGTATCACATGTTTTGTTTTTCTTGCTGTAATACAAAGGGAATTTTAAATTATGTTTTCTAACTAGTTATTACTGTCATACCTAAACATGATAGATTTTTATGTGTTTATGTTGCATTAAATTTTTAATTGATCCTCTTGGAAATTTTAGACATACTATTATTTATTGTCTGCAAAGAAAGATTCCTTTTTTTCCTAAGGTTTATGTCTCTTACTTCCTGTTCTTATTCTTATACTGGCTAAAGCCTCCAGAAGATTAAATAATGGTGATGATATGAATTCATACACTTTCTTCTTATTTTAATGGGATTATCTCAAGTATTTCATTGTTAAATGCAGCAGCTCTAAGCTTAAGACAGATTGTTAGTGACAGTTTGGAATTTTATTAAATAACTATTCCGCATATGCTGTCATGATTATGGTTTATCTCCTACTGTATTATTGGTTTGATATTTTTAATTTCTTAATATTCAACAATTTTTACATTTTGTGATATATTTTATTTGATCATAGTGGGTTATTCTTATAAAGTTCAACTGGATTGAATTTGCTAGTCTTTTTATTTAGAATTAGCATGCCTAAAATGAGACTAATATATAGATTTCTTGTTTAAAACATTTTTGTTAGGTTTTGGGGTCAGAGTTGGTTATGCTGGATTCACAAAATGAATTGGGTCACTTTTCATCTTTTTCTTTGCACTGAAAAAATTAAGTAGCCTGGGGATTATCTGTTCCTTCAGGTATTTGGATATGTAGCTATGAAATAACTTAGACCTGTTGTAGAAAATGATTATTTGATAACTTTTTCAATTTCTTCTGTGGCTATTGACCTCTTCAGGCTAATATTTTTAGAATCAGTTTTAGAAGATTATATTTCCCCTACCTCCATTTTTTATTCATATCTATGCTTTATTACTTAATTTATTAGGTTCATGTCTGTTCCAATTTTATTGTAAGTTATACTTTAATTAACATACAGTGATCCATAGTCCAATTTAATGACTTTTTGCCTTGACTTCTTCCTACTTTGGTAATTATATTGCTTCCCCTGCTTATTGATGTCTTTTTTCTCTTCCCTCTCAAGCTCTCTTTTTCTTCTTTGTTTTCTTCCTTTTTTCTTCCCCTACATTTTGGCATTTTTCTGATCTAGCAATAACTGGTTTATTGAAATCTGTGAAATACTTGGGAGACAATTAAGAACAGCTTTATTTCTCTCCGGTCTCTGCCTTTAAATGTGCTCTGCATATTTCTCTCCCTGAAATGACCACAGTGTTCATTTCAGTCTAAGGTAAAACTCTAATTCCTCATCCATTTGTGGCTTTCCCCAGGCACCCCTATCTCCATCCAAAGAACCCTAAGCTCAGGACACTGAGGGGACACTGATATCAGGCAGCATTGATTTTTTTCCTCATTAGTTTCTCCTCTTTCCTTCATTTTGCAGGTTTTCTGGGGGAGGGTCAGGGTGTGTGCATAGGAGAAGCAATAAGAGAAAAATCAAAAATCTTAAAAATTAAAAAAAAAAACAGCTGATCTTGTGTTCTAGTAATGTCTTGGTTAACACCACCTGGCTTAGATACTTTCTGTGTGATAGCACCCTGTATTAGTCAGGGTTCTCCAGAGAAACAGATCAATAAGGGGTGTGTGTGTGTGTGTGTGTGTGTGTAGGAAGGGAGGGGGAAGAAAGAGTGAGCAAATATGAGGGATTGATTGATTTTACAAATTGGCTCACATGATTGTGGAGGATGGTGAGCCCCAACTCTGCAGGGTAGACTAACAGTCTGGAGACCCAGGGAAGAACAGAGGTTGCAGTTCAAGTGCCAACACAGTCTGATGGTAGAATTCCTTCTTTCTCAGAGGAGGCCAGTCTCTTTTCTGTTAAGGCCTTTCAACCGATTAGACCTTTCAACCGATTAGAGGATGCCCACCTACATTGTGGAGGCTAATCTGCTTTACTTCAAAGTTGACCGATTTAAATGCTAATTTTGTCAAGAGAAAAACAACTTCTTAAAAGTGTGAAGTAAAAGAGAAAAACATTCAGTGACCAGAAATGCAGGAAGCATGAGTCCCCAGCAGTGAGTGAGCCCTGGATGCTTCTAGTTTTTCCCAGATCAGACAGGGCCTGGAGCCTGAGCTGTATTCCGTCAGGAGCAGGAAAGAAAGCAAAGATCGCTCAGTGCCCGAGAAAGGAGGGAGGTCTGGTGAGAAACTTGACCTTGTTACGGGTGAAAGACAATTTCCCAGTAGAAGGAGACTTACCGTCTCATCCATCTTGGTGAATGAGTAGCAGTAGTTAAAAAACGTTCTGAGAATTTTCAATCATAAGCGTGCTCTCCATGAAGTTGGGGCTGGAATTCAAGGCACCTGTGTGATCTGAACCATAGGTGTGCATTGAATTTAGAGTGATCCTGGTTAAGTAGTATGTGGTTAGCCAGGTTTTCTAAGGGCTTCCCTGGTGGCTCAGATGGTAAAGAATCTGCCCACAATGCAGGAGACCTGGGTTCGATCCCTGGGTCGGGAAGATCCTCTGGAGGAGGGCATGTCAATGCACTCCAGTATTCTTGCCTGGAGAATTACATGGACAGAGGAGCCTGGCCGGCTGCAGTCCATGGGGTTGCAAAAGAGTTGAACACGACCGAGAGACTAACACACACGCCAGGTTTTTTAAAATGCAATACATTGATGTGAATATAGACTTAAGCTAATGATACTGTATCAGTGTTAGTTCATTAGTTGTAAAAAAAAAATGTACCATACGTGTTAATAAGGGAACGTGGGTGCGGATACACTGAAGCTCTCTGTGCTATCTTCACAGTAATTGTGTAAATGTAAAACGGTACTAAAACATTTTTTTAAAAAAGTTATTTTAAAACAGAAGCAAAAAATGAAATACAGATCCCGGAGGGAGGATTTCAAGTGCCGAGGCTTTATTTGGGAAGTGCAAACCCAGGGCAGCCGGAATGAGGAAGAGGGAACCCAGACAGAGGAGGTGGGGGGAGGTGGCGTGAGGTCCTCCTGCCCTGGCCATCCTCAGTGATGAAGGCTGCCGAGCAGGTGCTCAGAAATGAGGTTGTGCAGAGACACTGCCTCAGAGCAGTGAGTGGGGCGAGGGGAGGAAGGGAGGAGTCAAGATTTGCCCACCTGGTGCCTTCTCTCTTCTGCTTCCTACTGGCCAACGTTCGCTGGGAAGGCCACTCCATGCACTTCCGGGTTGAGTCCCCTGCCCCCTCAGCAGGGTTCCGGATGCAGGTCTACGCTCTACACGGGATGTTTCATTGGGGTCCAGAAGTGGTGGGAGAAGCAGACACTTCCTGTGTGGCTGATGGTCTGGGTGAGGTGACAGTGAGGAAGGAGAGCGCCAGGCACACACTGGACAAGTTCTCGTCAACTCTTGCCTTCAAGACTTGAGTCTGGTGACTAATCCCTCTCTGAACTTTGAGAACAGGAAACATCTGGTTTTGATTCGTCTTGCCATCTCTGCTGAGACCCACACTCATATTTCTGGCTGCCCAGTAAATGTTTTCTTTACGTGTTTCGTGGTAACTGCAGATGAAACGTGAAAATCGTTTTCTCTTCTTTTCAAACTCTTTTTCTTCCGGGCTTCCCTGTTGGTCTCTGACCTGGCCTGAAGCCTCAACTTTCAATCCTCTACCATTATCCCTTCAATTATTTGTTGGTCTTCAATGGTTACAGTTATTTTCCATGCCCAGGGCTGTTGTTCTGGCCACCTCAATTCTGAACGACTCTAATCAACTCTTAATTGGTTTCCTTGGCTCTATTTTCTACCCCTCTGATCCATCCTACTATTGTTGGCAGAGTGGTGTTCCTAAAAATATCCCTTTAATCATGTCACATGGCTGCACCCAAACCTTTGCTGATTCCCTAGGGACTGGAGTAAAGCCCATTGTTCTATTCCTGTGTTTACTGCCCTTCATGCTAGGGCCCCATCTATCTTTGCAGTCTTCTATATATTCACAAATTTCTCTGACCTCACTTTCAGGTAAACTCAGTGCTACTACTTATAGGAAGTGGAAAGAAGACTTCATGGTAAATTTTATTTGATTACCACTTTGAACTGTTCTCATTTAGTGGTCAACTTTTTATTATTATTATTTTTAGTGGTCAACATCTTTTGCTTTTGTTTCACATTGCTCTGCACACATTCAGTATGGTTATCTTAATAGCCATGCATCCCTAGCTATGGTGCACATTGAAATCATCTGGGGCTTTTAAAGACTACCCATGCTTGGATCCCACTCCCAGAGACTCTGAATTACCTGGTCTGGGAGTCAGGATTTTAAAAGGTCTCAGGTGACCCTCATGTGCTACCTAGACTGAGGACCTCTGGCTTCCTGGGAAGGCTGTTCTATGCCAAACTTTGCTGGTATTATAGGATAAACCACAACAAATAACAACAACAGCAGTAAAAGAAGTTGATGACATACTTGTTGGCCACTGTGCACTGCAATTTAGGAAGTGACCAGGTATTGGGCTAACCTGGCTTTGATACGTGCCTGGGAATCTTACCAATGACTGCCTTCATTAACACACAATGTGAAGAAAAAAAAAAAAATCTAGGCTTCTAGAAGCAGTCTTTGAGGGGGTGGATTTATACTCTAATTTGGATGCTGCATTTTTCCATCTCCATAGGAGGTTGCTGACAAAAACACAAACAGGCTCTCACATTACCGTCATGGGCAAATGAATCATTTTCTAATTGCAGTTTATCAACAGAATAGCTACAAGTGTGTCAGAAAAGCTAAGAAAAAAGCTAAACGCGGCCAAAAGATTCTGATCTTTTATGTTTATTTTTAGATAAACGAGAAGCCTATTTTGTGTTTGAAACCAACTTGATGCCTGAAATATTTTAGGCACTCACATACTTTTCTATGTGTCAGATTATGCCAGACTATAATATTCCCTAAATGATATGTTTAAAATGAAAGAACAATCCAGGGAAAAATACTACAACCAGTGTGATGAACTTCAAATTAACAATGGACATTTATATGCATGTCTGAAACCTATCAGGCTTACATGAAATTTACATGAAATCACAAGAAATTTCATTCTAATTTGTAGATTGGAAGATCAGAATTCCTCCAATAATCTTTTGGTAAGATTAGCAAGAGATGTCAAAGGGAAGGTATTTTAGAACTTTCATTTGGGAATACAAAAGCGTTGTTCTTCACTGAGCTATGGAGTAGTCTGAAGTTATTGGCTATCTCAAGTGGTGATTTTGATAGTTCTATGCAATTTGGGAATTTTTGGATCTCAATTTTTCTATCTGTGAAGTAAGGTTATAAGAATAAGGGGTGGTATTGTAAGTCATATATTCATCGGAAGGACTGATGCTGAAGCTGAAACTCCAGTATTTTGGTCACCTGATGAGAAGAACTGACTCATCGGACAAGTCCCTGATGCTGGGAAAGATTGAAGGCAGGAGGAGAAGGGGATGACAGAGGATGAAATGGTTGGATGGCATCACCAACTAGATGCACATGAGTTTGAGCAACCTTCGGGAGTGGTGATGGACAGGGAAGCCTGGCATGCTGCAGTCCATGGGGTTGCAAAGTGTTGAACATGACTGAGCGACTGAACAGAACCGATTGTAAGTCACATTGTTGTCTGTGTACATGTTATTCTTATTGTCTTACATATTAGGTTTTCGTATAAAAGTATTGCTATATTCTGTAAACGGTTGGAGGTCTCACTGTAGTTGTGCCAATAGACTACGGATGAGGTTTATCTCTAAGTGAGAAGGTCCTTTTAGGTGGCAGGTTTGGATGTGGCTCTTTGATGGTATAGAGAGGACTGGCACCAGGCCAGAGGTCTTTTTTTTTTTTTTTTAATACAGTTTAGCTCTTACTGAGACATTGAACTTTGTTAACAGAAAATTGAGAATGCTTTTGTCTTCTAGTGCTGAAACTACAGCAAAGATACAAAACTGAGGACAAAACAGCTAAGTACCCCATATCCTGAAGGTCATTATCAAAGGGTCACCACCTTTGGGACCCTTCAGGTTTGTTCACTAAGAGGTCATGACCATAATCCCCTGTCCCACCCTTGTCTGGATGTGGGATGGAGGGTGTCCCTAGGGCCCAGGTAAGAGGTTCCCTCTTCCCCAAAGGAGGTTCTTTTTTCTCCAAGAAGCCAAAGGAACGGCTCTCAAGGGGCATCAGTCACAGGAGTCAGAGGCACCTGTATTTTCTCCCTGATGGATCAGTGCTGAGCTCCAGAAGCTGCAGGCTCATTTTTTACTGAGCTGGGAGTGGTGCAGAGCAGGTGGGAAAGTTTTTGGTGAGTCTGACACACACCTCCTTAAGGCGTGGGGCAGAGGGACCTGGACGCTGCTAGCCTGGAGACTCCTGAACAGAAGGCTTGTTGGAACAGTAATACCCAGCAGAGTGAGCAGTGGCCCCGAGGAAGGAGGAGGAGGTGCTGGTGGAGACCAGGATGGGGCCCCGCTCACCCTAGTCCCTCTGAGGGCACAGAAGGACCACATGGGGAGGGGGCAGGAGCACAGGGCTGCCCAGTTGCTGCTGGGCCCAGCAAGGGGCCACCCAACCCAGAACAGGTTGGACGCATGTGTTGCAGATGGAACACATTAGAGATACGGGGGCCTCTGTTCTGCGGGGGTCCTTAGGGGTTGGGGAGGGGCAAGGTGAAATTAGCATTGCCCCAAGAGGATTATGTGTCCATGTAGAAACCCAGAGGCCAGGACACCGGCCATCGTGAACATGATCACTGTCTTCACTTTTTTCTCCATCCTGCCCCTAAGGGGCTAGAGGAGCCAGGTCTTAAAAAGAGAAGAGGAGAAAAACTATTTCAGAGTCAAATCATGTTCAACCTTTATGCCAAGAACCCAGGACTTATGGATCTAGTGATCTTGAAGAAGGAGAGATGAACAATTTTCAATCAGCTAAGGTGTTAGAATTCTTAATATAAGTAATATTAATAACTAAAAGTGATTGCTAAGTTATGGACTGTGCCAAAAAGTCATTGCTAGGAAAGGTTATTAGGAAAAGCAAGATTGAAATAAAGATTTGAGTAAAAAACACAATTTCATGTTAATAACCATTGAGTTGAAACTCCTTCATAAACAGTCTACATTTGAAGGGTTGGAATGCTCTTGGTAATACTGAACCTGAGTTTGAGATTTCCAGGGACCAGGAGAAAGGGAGATCGGGAGTTTCCTACATCTATTTTTCAACTAAAGCAGCTGGAGTGAGATTTGAAGGCATGTCAGGAGACCATAGCCTTTTCCTGGAACCCTATGCTCTAGAATGCCCAGGGCAGGGATATAAGGGGTAGGGAGGAGGAGCCAGTCTAGGGAAGAGACCCCTTTATGAGGGGGAGCCTGAGCAGGAAGGCAGGTTAAGCAGGAGTCCCTCACTGACCCTCTGAAGGAGGAGGGAGGGATGTCCTATTTAGCAGTGGTTGCTTGTTCCTGTCTTTTGCAGGTTTATGGCGCTTCCCTGATAGCTCAGTTGGCAAAGAATCTGCCTGCCATGTGGGAGACCCCGGTTCAACTCCTGGGTCGCAAAGATCCGCTGGAGGAGGGATAGGCTACCCACTCCAGTATTCTTGGGCTTCCCTGGTGGCTCAGCTGGTAAAGAATCCACCTGCAATGCAGGAGACCTGGGTTCGATCCGTGGGTTGGGAATCTCCCCTGGAGAAGGGAAAGGCAACCCACTCCAGTACTCTGGCCTGGAGAATTCAGTCCAGGGGGTTGCAAAGAGTTGGACATGACTGAGTGACATTCATTTCCACTTTGTAGGTTTAACTTGCTGTTGGTGAGGATTAAGGGCAGAGGTTTGGGGCAGAGGGCAGAGGGCAAGGTTTCTTTTCCCCACCACTAGCTAGTTAGAATTATAAAACTGTTCAACATCAGAGCTGGAAGGTATTAAGGAAGGATATTCAATACCCTCTTTACATAATCCTTGTTCTGCTAGTACCTAGTATAGGATTGCAGGCCCCTGCATTTCCCCCTCATTATATAGGTATTTGGGGAGCCCCTGTACACTGAAAAACAAGTGTCTGGTAAAGTTCTGCTTAGTTGCCACATGATTCTTGCTACTCTGCTCCAGCCCCATTGCTTAGAGGTTTCTTGAGGGGCCTTGAAAGTCCACAGAATACCACTCCCTACTCGCCCACCAGGCACCTTCACCCCTGCTGTTAGGGCATCACTTCTGCTGTCTCCAAGGAGATATGGTCCTTACCCATCCTCATGACCCTTTGAAGAGCCAAGGTTTTATTTTTTTAAACTGGATCAAGGTTGTTGTGGTTGGCCGCCTCATTCTCTTTTGGTGTACTTTCTCCCCAGAAGTAGTTAGTCCTTCTTTCCCCAATTTTTGGCAAGTCCCCCATTAATTTACCCCCACATATCTGAACTTCAGAGGTGAACATAGTTTGCGCTTAAGCCGAACGCCGTTCTACAAACCATGAAGAAATGGAAAGGAAGAGACATGAAAATTACTTAGCCTGGAGTGTCATGATGTCTGTGACTAGAACTAAAATGTCCAATAAGCATGATTATTATCTACGCTTAGAGGGGCTAGAAGTGGAGAGAAGGAGTGAGAAGGAGGAGGAAGTAGACCCAAGTCGCTTTTTGTAGCCACAGGAGATGGTGTGTGGACTGACAGCTAAGCAAGGAACTCTCCAAGATGAAATCTTGTCCATGGGAGGCTACAGACCATTCTGCCTGATATTAGGTGACAGCCGAGATTGAACGTAACTAGTTTGCTTTTATATTAATATCAAAATCACTGATTATTTTTATTTTATGACTACTATTTTTTTCTAAATATGAACACTTTCCTTGGAAAATAATGAAAATTATTTTTCACATTGAATGAATCTGGAGATTAATGATCTCACATTCCTTTCACGTTAAATTCAGTCATGGCTTTGTATTTTATTAAAGCAATCTTATTTATGACCCAGGTCTGGATGCCTAATGGTATCTGGAGCTGCAAAGAATGGTCTTGTTTTAGATTTTCGATGAAGCATTGAATATCATTTGCAACTCGGAACACTTAATTTTGATTGGACAGATTTACTGTTTCAGAGAATAGTTTCCTGGAACATTTGTGGGGTGATCATGTTGTTTGCTATAAGTGAATAAAGAAACTCTTCTTGAATACATTAGTAATGAAATCCTTCTCTTTCACTGCACTTCCTTTTTAAGGCTAAAGGACCTATTCTGTGAGGAATGGGTATTACATGGTTAACCCGCTGGAAAATTCTGAATCAAACTTAGAGGAAAAATTGTTTTCTTATTTGATTAATATCCCTCTAGAATTGCTTCAGATTATATTTCTCTTCAACCCAGAGGTGAGACATAATCAGTGTTTCTGACTGTTGCCTTTTCTGCAGTGATAAGGACAGCAGGAACAAATACTTAAAGAATTCTTAGTCCTAGGTGAAGTGGGAGAAGGAAGTCAGTGCTTGCTAGCGTTTCACCCATCCGTGGGAATGGGCCTGGGAAGGGTGGTCATTGAGCCCCTTGACCAAACTATAGCTGAAATACACAGCGTGGCTTATTTTATGCTCAGTTTTAATAATAAAGGGATAGGTGGGATATGCAAATTAGGAAATAAAAAATCAAGAGCTTGGGCAGTGAAGTTGGCAGAGTAGAATTTGATTCCTGGATCTCCCAGCAACTAGTCCTTGACATTTTGCATGTCAAAGTTTCTCAGCTTCTCTAAACCTCAGTTTCTTCACTGGTAAATTATCATTTGTGTGATAGAATTGTTGGGATTCCCTGGTGGCTTAGATGGTAAAGAATCTGCCCACAATGTGGGAGGCCTGAGTTCAGTCCCTCGGTTGGGAAGATCCCCTGGAGAAGGAAACGGTAACCCACTCCAGTATTCTTGCCTGGAGAATCCGATGGACAGAGGAGCCTGGTAGGCTACAGTCCACAGGATCGCAAAGTGTCGGACATGATTGAGCAACTACACTTTCTTTCTTTCTGATAGAATTGTTAGGAGAGTTAAATGAAGTGATATGTGAGAAGCCCAGTGAATGACATATATCAGGTGAGTAATGAACATCGCTAGCTGGACTACTAAGCATCTGTTCTCTTGGTGACAGTGTCTAATTTTCCCTTTAGAGAACCATCGTCTTCCTGTTGTCAGAGGACATGCTGCCGGTGGGGCTGATTCTACTACCAGCCTCAAGAGTATGATGTGTAACTCAAAACTGGTCATGTAGCAACAATGTATCCTTGGCTGTGTGACTCCTTCAGGGATCAACATAAATCAGTGCAATCAAAAGACAACCCAGTGTGGGAGCTACTGGGGAAAGATACTTTTCCTTTGAACTTGAACATAGAGAATGATGCTGTTGGCAGTATCCTCGCCCCCACAGAGTCTCAGAATTAAGCCAGTATTGTAGTAGAGTGTGGGCTTCCCTGGTGGTCCAGGGGTAATGAATCCGTCTGACAAGCCGGAGACACAGGTTTGATACCTGGGTTGGGAAGATCCCCTGGAGAAGGAAATGGCAACCCACTCCAGTATTCTTGCCTGGAAAATCCCATGGATGGAGGAACCTTGTAGGCTACAGTCCATGGGGTCACAAAGAGTTGGACATGACTGAGCAACTTCACTTTCACTTTCCAGTATTCTTGCGTGGGAATCCCATGGACAGAGGAGCCGGGCAGGCTACAGTTCACGGAGTCGCAAAGAGTTGGACACCACTTGGCGACTGAGCAACAACAACACGGTAGAGAGCAAATCCAAGAGATACAACTGGAAACGTAGTTTAAATCACTGATCCCCAAAAGCTTCAGCTAAATTAATATATACTAATTTTTATTTAAGCTATTTACTTGCAATCAAATGAGTTCTTATTGGTACAAGGAACATAACAAGTTTTAGCCATTCTCCACTTCCCATCCCCCATTTCAGGAGCCAGAACCTTGCAGAGGAAGCATAAAAGCATCAAGGTTCTCCCAGAATTCCTAACAGCAGATAGAAAATGCAAGGAAGTGCTTTCCAGACTCTGAAATTTCATATATATAAACAACTTTGAAAATGTATTCTATTAAAAAATAAAATTCATAAAACCCCAACAACCACCATGTACTCTCACTATTTTCTCGTAAAAGAAAGGGCATTTTTTTAATATTCTAAAATAAGCACAGAATATAATAAAGGGTAGTATTTTAGACTGAATAAATCTAGCTTAAAGAAAAATACACTGTGCTATTCTTATTTCTTTCTTTTACCACAGAGCAGTGAAAATGTCAGTGTTTTTTTAAGTTCCAGGTCTGAAATAAGACTTCCTAGAAGCAAATCCTGGCTCCACCATAGACTAGCTCTTCCTTAATTATTCTGAGTTTCAGTTTTCTCATCTGTAAAGTAGAAATAATAGTGATGATCTCTGTCTCACAAGGTTTTTGAAAAGATATAGCACCCAAGAAGATCAAACCAGTCAATCCTAAAGGAAATCAAGCCTGAATATTCATTGGAAGGACAGATACTGAAGCTGAAGCTCCAATACTTTGGCCACCTGATGGGAAGAGCCGACTCACTGGAAAAGACCCTGATGCTGGGAAAGATGGAGGGAGGGAGGAGAAGGGGGTGATAGAGGACAAGGTGGTTGCATGGCCTCATCAACTCAATGGACATGAGTTTGAACAAACTCTAGGAGAGAGTGAAGGACAGGGAAGCCTGATGTTCTGCAGTTCATGGGGTTGCAGAAAGTCAGACATGACTGAGTGACTGAACAACAACACCACCACCCAAAGCACAAGCAACAACAACAAAAATAAACAAGTGGGACTACATCAAAGTAAAACACTTCTGGTAAAGATGAACGAGCATAGGTAAAGTCTTTAGAATAGTGCCTGGCACATAGTGAGTACCCAATAAACATTATTATCATTACTAATAAACACTCAGTGTTTGGGACAGGTATCAGCTTCTAATTTCAGGGTTGATGCTAAAATTCTCCAGCGTTGGGTAGATCAGTTCAGCTGTCTGGAAACCATGCACTTTCTCGGATTCGTTTCTTCTCACGGGGAGGTGGGGGGTGGGGAAATGAGCCCCTATGATTGATCACTGAACGCTCACGTGAGACCAGGTTGGCTCCCCAGAAGGGAGATGAATCGTTCATCCTGTCCCTCGATGTCCCGGTCAGAAGGCTGCTTTTCTCTCCGGATGGACAGGGAGACCTAGGAGAGAAAATGCCTGATGGGGGAGTGAGTGGAGGGATTCAGGGTAGGAAGCTTCCAAAGAAGTTGGGAAAACCCCAATGATGCCAGACGGGATAGGCAACACATCAGTGGATGACAGGTTATTACTTTCAACCACTCTACTGCCCTCTACTGCCAAAGCTTAGTACTGGTGAAAAAAATCTTGGATATCCTGCTTGTCTTGAAGGAAAGCTGAGCGTCCTCTTCTGGCTGACAAGTGGACAATGCATAAAGCATTTTGACTATTCATTTTATTTAATTTTTTTTTACTTAAAAAATTTTTATTGGAGTATAGCTGCTTTACAATGTTATGTTATTTTCTGCTGTACAGCAAAGTGAATTTGGCCTCCTAGGTGGCTCAGTGGTAAAGAATCCACCTGCCAATGCAGGAGATGCTGTCCCATCTCTAGGTCAGGAAGATCCCCTGGAGAAGGAAATGGCAACCCACTCCAGTATTCTTGCCTGGGAAACCCCTTGGACAGAGGAGCCTGATGGGCTACAGTCCATGGGGTCTCAAAGAGTCAGACACAGCTGAGCGACTGAGCACAGCACACATGCATACATACATCTGCTCCTTTTTAGATTTCTCTTCCATTTATGTGACCATTAATTTTAAAAGAAAAAAAAATGCTTCAGGCAACTCATATAGAGTTTAAAGACTCCATTAGCTCCATTAGCTGATGTACTTTAGGGAACCCCTCAGGGTGAGAAAACTTCCTTGGCAGAAGCAGAGTTGGAGTCGCAACAGAGCCCGGAGAAGAGTTGGGTATGTGATCCTGGTCTTGATCCCTGGAGCAGCTTTCTTTCACTGCAATGGCTATGAAACGTGGAGTTGGAACACTGGGAGAGGATTGCACGTCCTCATATCTCTTGGATTCGTTGCCCCGTCTCAGGGCAGCAGCTGCCAGACCAGTTCAGAGTGCTCTCTGCCTTGTGGCTTGTCTCTTAACTGTCTCATGTCACTTAAGGTTCAGGGAAGGGGAGATAGATAAGGGACAAAAAAGATGGGAGAGGAAAAGAAGAGAGAAAATTAAAAAAGGGAAGGGGACAAAGTCAAAGCGGGCAACTGGGTCTGTTTTTATTCTTTTTCAACTTAGAAAGGAAACTTTCCACAGCCTTAAGAATTTCTTTTTTTCATGTACCCTGGCCCTCTATTGCAATACCTATCAAGCACTACTAAGTAACAGGACTATCTTACATCAATGAAAATAATGCATGTTTCACAAGGATACAATGAAATAACCTCAGCCCATATCCTCTTTTTTTTTTTAAAGAATTTTCTTAACTTTATTTCTCAGGAGGCTCTCACGTGTATTTTCTTCCTTTGAATTTATCATTTTCATCCTTATTTCCTAAATAAGTCCAGTAAGTGCTTAAAAATTCCATTGAGAGAGGAAGAGCGTTAAATCATACAGATGTGTGTCATATTATTCTTTAAACTGTGTGTAAACATTGTATATATTTCTTTATGCATGATCTATTCCACAATAAAAAATGTCAAAACAAAGAGAGAGAAAGAAGAAGAAATGTTTAATTTAAGAATGGAAAGGAAAACAAAATCCATATTCTAAGGATAACTTATTCTCTTTCGGGTCAGGTGTATGTTTCAGGTTTAGTGTTAGATGAGGCGAGGAACAGATAGGAAGCGGTAAAGCATTTCAAAAACGGCAGGTTCTGGGAATTGTCCCACTGAAGCATGCTGTAAGATTTTGTTTAGGTAAAGATCATTTTTGCATTATATGAAACTAATGAACTTCCATCAAACCCTGGTGAGGAGCAATTTGGAGTACATTAAAGGGTAAAATGGCTCCTGGGCTAAGATGGATGTAACATCTTGCTGATGATGGCTTTCTGTTTATGGGTCAACTCCACGCTCACACACATGCACTGCTCTTTGCTCCAAATTACTTTATGATTCTCTTTTAAGATGTCCACTCGTTGTGTTGCTTACATAAAGAATGAACAGCTGCTTTCTCAAGAAACCTGCTCCATGGGTATATCTTAAAGAAAAGGCATTGAACTGGAAATTTTAAGCCCATGCTTTTAAAGTCCAACGGATAATGATCCAAGAGAGACAGCAAACTGGAAGTAAAGTGGAAAGGAGAGGAGAGTGCAGGGGTGGGGTACTGAAGAAACAGACAGTAAGTCTATCTTCTGCTTTAGCCCAGGACTTAAACCTGAACAGTGATGTGTTTTAGGCTGAATGTTTGTGTCCCTCCCAAATTCATTCATTGAAATCCTAATCCACACAGTGACGGTATAAAATGGTGGGGTTTTGAGGAGGTAAGTAAGTCACCAGAGCGGAGCCCTCATGAGTGGGATTAGTGCCCTTATTGAAGAGACCGTGGGAACTCCCTCACCCCCTCATTCATGTGAGAACACAAGGAACGGGGCTCTTACCAGACCCCAAATCTGTAATGCCTTGGTCTTGGGCTCCCCGGCCTCCAGAACTGGGAGAAATCAATGTTTGTTGTTTAACCTACCCTGTCCATAGTATTTTTGTATAGAAGTTCAAGAGAACCGAGACAGAATGGAAGAGTCCTCTCTGACACAGGCTTATCCCTGGGGGCACTGCTTCCAGTGTCCCTGAGGCCCCCCATGTTCTGATTTTCCTCTGCCCTGCTTCTGCTCTCATGTTTATCACCCACCCAGGATTCTATAACCATCCCATGCTACTCCCATTCCTCTCTCTCCCTCTCCTTGTCTCTCTCTAGTCCTATATGTTAAGCTTCCCCAGAACTAGCAGTCATAACAGGACCTATTCTGTAACCAGATTCAAGTTTGGCAGCACGAAGTACCTTATCTGTTTATTAGCTTTGGTTTTCATGTTGCAAGTTAACTAAATCCAACCAACGTTTTTGAGAGTTTAAGATACACAGATGTGGGGGATGGCAAGATAACACAAAAGACATGGCCCATGGTTGTGCTTTTGGGCCAGTCCTGTTGATATTGCCAGGTCCTCTAAATAGAGTGATTTCTGGGTATTCTTTGGTTTGTTGGATAAATTGAATCCACTTTTAATAAAATAATTGATATTAATTGTTACTTAGTAAAATATATTGAGAGAAAATAAAAGAGCGATTGAATACTTCAGTTGCTTTTTTGCTCATAGAAAACTGGCCATAGAAAATAAGTCTTGGCCTTTCCACGTGATCCAGTAGCTAAGAGTCTGAACTCCCAATGCAGGGGGCCCAGGTTCGATCCCTGGTCCGGGAACTAGATCCCACATGCCACAGCTAAAATTCCACATGCGTCAGCTAAGACCCAGCACAGCCAAATAAGTAAATAGTAAGTCTCAACAAGTTAAGGGCAGGAAGGGTGGAAATCAGGAGAGTCAGTGAGTGACTGTCAGCTTGTGAGGTGCTTTTAATCAGTGTGGCTGCTTAAAAACCCAGACTCTTACCTGAAAGGTTCCCAAGTACTAGTGGGAAACAAGAAGGGAGGAAAAAACAAAGCCTTACCATACATAGTTTAAATTATTAACAAGGAAATAAAAAGTGGATTTTGTACCAAAAACTTAGTCTGTGGCTAATTCAAGCCTTTACTTCTTTTTCTTTGTTCTAGAAAATGGGATTATTCACAACATTAATCTCATCCCAATAAACATTGAACTGTATTATACAAAATCCAAGTGGTTGAATATCATATTCTTACACAGTTATTTGATTGAACTTCAGTTATCTAAAAATGAAAAAGTATTCAATTTGCAGAATCTCTTTAATTTTTATGTTTTGTCTTTTATGTTATTACTTTATTAATCATGCTGAAGTTGTTTAGATGAAAACAATTCAGTCACTTGAAGCAACTTCAAAATTCTGAAAAATCACCAAGACAGTAAACTTTTAAAGTTTTGATTTAGATATTGAGTGAGTGCAAGTCACTCAGTTGTGTCCGACTCTTTGAGACGCCATGGGCTGTAGCCCGCCAGGCTCCTCTGTCCATGGAATTTCCCAGGCAAGAATACTGGAGTGGCTTGACATTTCCTTCTCCAGAGGATCTTCCCTACCCAGGGATCAAACCTGGGTCTCCCATATTGCAGGCAGATTCTTTACCATCTGAGCCACCAGGGAAGCTGGAAGATATTGGAAAGTTGTTAATTGTAATGGCAGGTATCTGGGTTTGAAATCTGGTTCCTCCACTTACTACATTTTACCCCAAGAGATTTCTAATCTCTCTGTTCCTTATTTTAGTGATCTTAAATGGGGCCATTAATAGCATTTAGTTAATAGGGTTGTTGCGAGAATTAAATGAATTCCTCAAATAAAGCATTTAGATGAGGACCTGGCACTGAGTATCATCCATAAGTGTGCTATAATTCTCATCCCCATCATTATATCCTGTCAGGTTCATTGACTCAGCATCAAACGTTTTTTTGACAGTGAAGAGCGAATTTGCATTATCTATCTCTCAGAGAAGTTCAACCAAAATTGTCTGTGATGAGAAAACTGCAGCGCATGGTTACAGTCATTGTACAAATGTTCAGCTCATGCTGCTTGTCATTTAATGTGTTCTCCTTACTTACTATTTCACAACCATTTAATTCACAGATGACTCAGATGACTGAAAGAACATTAGTCCTTCTGTCTCCTTATTTGTTCAGGATTGAAGCAAGTAGTAGTTGCTTTTAAGAAAAGAAATTGGCAAGTGGGTTTATTTTAGATGCATTCTGTTCTGTTCTTTATGGCTTTGCTGGGCAAAACAATAAAATCCCTGGTGGGTGGGACAGAAGGAAGTCTCACTCTGATTCTCATCCAGTGCCTCTCCTTGGCCAGACTCCAGAGCTAGGGATGTTTACATTCATTCTAGAAGAAATGGCTTTGGGATTGGCTTCAGAAAAGGCCAAAATAATTGGATTAATTTAATAAGGATTAAAGACCATTCATAGTCTTCAAGTATACACATAATGAATATGTAGAGAATGCTGTAACCATTTAAGTTATCTACTGAAAACAGAAAAAAGGTATTTGTTGGCTTCTTAGGAGTAAAATTTTATGTAGGTGTTATAAGGCAAGCAAATTCTACAAAAGGATTTTCTTGGGCTGATGAATTCTCCCTTTGATGGATGCAGCCCATGTTTCTTATTTCCACTCGTTATTGTAGGACTTCTGTCTAAAAAGCCTTCCCTATACTACTGTCACTGCTAACACCCATCCCCTGGCTTATCTCACATTTGCTGATTAATAAGCTACTACACAAAGAGTTGGACATGATTTAGTGACTAAACAACAATAACAAGCCACTATGCATTGCCTGTGATTTTTTCCCCTCTCCCAATCTGGCCCTGCGGGTGGAAACTGTTGACAGGGCCTTCACTGTCTTTAAAACTGCATTTAGTGAATAGCTCCTGCCTTCAATGCCCCCATCTGAGCTGTCACTGATTTCAGGTGACTCTACCGGGGTGCCTGAAAGGCCACCAGTGGCCAAGGTGAAGGAATGTTTCCTGGGGTCTCAGTGAACCAGAGCCATGCTTGGTTCTGAACAGAAGTGAATCTTGCCTCCTTTTCTCTTAGGCTTTTCACATGATTTCCAAAGAAGAGCTACTTTACCCAATGTTTTATAAAAATATTAGTGAACAGCCCTTTTATTTACTTTGGCTTTTAGCCCTACCTGCCTCCTGGGATGCTGAGCACAAATCAATGAGAAATGATCTAGAAGGCAAATCTGAGCCATAGACACCATGCTGAAGTCAGCAACTCCTTTCCGAAGCCTGAGAATCTATTATTGGACCACATCTCTGTTTCTGACATCTTGGGAAGAGCTTTTCTCTGGCTTCTGATGGGCTGTCCCTCAGCATCAAGATATGTCCAGGAGAAGGTACTGTCCGTCCTGCCCTAAGGACTTTGATGGAACCCAGTTGAGCTTCTTGCTCATCAGAATGGTTGTGAGTTGGGAAAAGATCAAGACTTTCAAATATCATGAAAGACTGGTAGATAAAGAAATTTAAATTGCAACATCAATGGATTACCAATGTTAGGCTCTAGTATACATATTTCATAATAAAAAGGAAATGTACTAAATTATACTTGATTCTCTCTGGGATTGTGAAATCATGGCTGATTTTTATTTTTTATGTTGTATTTTCACTTTTGTTTACAATTATTGTGCATACTTTTAATCATCAGAAAATTATTAACTTCCTTTTTCAAGAGAATAAATATGCCAATTTAAGACTAGCTGGCAAATGATAGAGGTGGAATTGATAGGTAATGATACAGTGTAATACCAAGAACACATTCCAGATTCCTGAATACTTTCATATTAGTTTCTTGATGTGCTTTGTCACACAGAGAAAACCAAGGCAGCTTAGCAGGCCCAATACAAACAGTTATGTTTAATCACATTGGATGAATTTTGATTGGGTTTGATATTTTCAAGGCCTCAAAACATCTAGACAAAAGTTGGAAAGTGGTCAGTTATCCAGCACTGACATTTAATGTATATAGTACACCTAGCTAGGTGATTTCAGTTTTAGCTTTCTTTACAGGTGCTTTGACATTGTATAGGCAGCATAATAATGAGAGAAACTTATAGGAAATAATCTAGCATAGGAATACATTTGCATCCTCTTTCCCCCCTTATTAATTAGGGCTAAGAGGCTGTCAGGAGGGTGATGTCTAGGAAAGAAATAGGAACAGTCTGTTTCTCATAGAAACCTGCTGAAGAAATAAATTCTTAATTTAGGCCAAAGATGTTCAACTAAAATAGAGTTCCCTCGCTTAGTGTTGAGTGTTTATTGCTTCTAGGTCCTTAAAGAAATGCTGTATTCAAATAAACCTATGAAAATTTTGTCCCACTGGTCTTTTAGAAACAGGGAAGGGTGTTCAGTTCAGTTCAGTCGCTCAGTTGTGTCCGACTCTTTGCAACCCCATGAACCGCAGCACACCAGGCCTTCCTGTCCATCACCAACTCCCGGAGTTTACCCAAACCCATGTATATTGAGTTGGTGATGCCCCCCAACCATCTCACCTTCTGTTGTCCCCTTCTCCTTCTCCTCAGGTGTTAGTAGGAGATAACTTAAGAGCATTCAAAAATGAAAATGTTACATTGTCTCAAAAGTAAATTCTTTTCAGGGCAAGGCCCCTCCTGCAGGCTGGTTGCTCTTTCTAGTTCTGGTCACTTACTTGTTAGAAAACTTCAAGGACTTCTGTTGAATTATTCACATTTTTTTAAGGACAAATAATTTTTTTGTTTAAAAAAGTTAGAATATAATAGAAGTAGAAAATACACAGAAAAACCAAATATTGTAGCAAAATGTTGACTGCAAGTGTCTCCTACATCTTAAGAATTGTGTCAGAATTCATCTTAGAAGTATCCTTTTTTTTGAAAAACTGTTATTTTTAATAACAGATTATGTGAAAGCAAGGCCTAAGCATGACCTGAAAGGAAAGAATAGGATAAAGAGAATCATAATAAAGCAAAGGGTAGTTGTCTTGGTCTGAGGGGTTCTCAAACTGTTAACTAACTGATTTTTCAGTCTTTTCTGGAGTTGGAAACTCCAATACTTGGGCCACCTGATGTGAAGAGCTGACTCACTGGAAAAGACCCTGATGCTGAGAAAGATTGAAGGCAAAAGGAAAAGTGGGTAGCAGAAGATGAGCTGGTTAGATAGCATCACTGACTCAGTGGACATGAATCTGAGTACTCTGGGAGACAGCAGAGGACAGAGGAGTCTGGCCTACTGCAGTCCATGGGGTCGCAAAGAGCTGGACATGACTTAGCGACTGAACAACAACAATTGGCTGTAGATGTGAAGTGGGACAGGCTGAGGCCTGGGGACGGGCTTTGAGGCTCAGGACCCCAAATAGCCCTCTTTGGACTCCAAAAGTGAAAGTGAAAGTTGCTCAGTCATGTCCAGCTCTTTGCGACCCCATGAACTATACTGTCCATGGAATTCTCCAGGCCAGAATACTGGAGTGGGTATTCTCCAGGGGAGATCTCCATGGGATCTTTTCCTGGGGATCTTCTCCAGGGGATCTTCTCAACCCAGGGATGGGACCCAGGTCCCTCCAAGAGCAGTAATATTGCTTTTGAGTTTTGTTTTCCTGTTCTGCATTATCATTCTCTTAGGATATTCTCAGATTTCAGTAAAGCTGATTAGCTTAGTAGTCTATTGCCTGAGTTGTATGCAAGCTGCCTTGGGAAATGCAGGCTGGTGGCTGTGTCTCCTCCCCCAGGTGTGGAGAGGATAAACTCATGGAGGGAGCAGTAGAGACACATCCAGGAGTGATCTGGGAGGAAGGGAAACAGCCATCTGGATTCTGAGGTGACAAGAATCAGTTAAGACACTTAATCACTTCCAGAGAATCCCCAGAAATATTTAGAAATTGACTAGATTTTTTGTGTATAAGTTTGGCCTATTTTATTTGGATACTAAGAAATGGGCACATTGAAAAGCCTAGATGATTTGGAAGCCCTCAGATTCTATGTGAAATGGATGAAAGTGGCGATGCTCTTATCAAAGGGGGACTCTTGGTTTTCCGGAAGGGCTTTTCTGAGCCCACAGAATGTTATTGCTGTTCTTGATATACTGCAGATGATCAATAAAGGTGGGCTGAATGAATGATTAACCAAATGAATGACCAGTAACCAAGAACATGAGGTTCACTGTTTAAAGATAATGACCAAAAGAGGTTTTGTCAGAGTCAAAGTAACTGAAAAAATGAAATATTTAGATAATTGTGTCATTAGACAAGTTGTTTAGGTAAAAAAAAAGTCATTTTTCCAGATAATGATCCAAATAGGATAATAATCATCCTATTTCAAGATTAAGAAAATATTACAAGCTGGTTATGTCTAGAAAAATGACCAATTAATAATCTGAATATTTTTATTTATACCAAGTAAGCAGGATTTTTGGAACTCATATTATCATCTCATTTTTGAATTGGCTGAGAAAATGAGTTGCCTGCTTCAGTATGTATGACTGAATAAATACAATTTATTCATTTTGCTAGAACATAGTTCTTTTGGACACATTATTTATTGAATGCTCATGGTTTAAAAAATATTTATGTATGTGTCTATTTATTATAGGAATAAAAGGAAAGGACTGGAGTGGATAAGTATAATGTACATACACAAATTTGAAGACAGAATTGTATAGGTGAATTAGAGTTATTTTTTCATTTTATTTTAAAAGAAGCAAAAGAAGGCCTTGTTAGAATTAAAACTCATGAGTTCTGGTTTTTGTAATGAAAATAATAGTGAGTCCTGTAGGATACAGAATGGACAGTGCCAACTCAGGAGCCCCAGTTGTAACACTGACTGGCAGGAAAGCCATAATGATGAGGTAGGATCCTCTGTGGGACTTTGGGCAGTGTTTTGATGTGTTTTGGCCATTGTCTCCATGGTATAAGCCTAGGAAAAAATCAAAGAAAAAAATGGGTTCTTCAATTATTCATTTATCAAGACTCTAACTTCTTCTCTCCATATCTGAGGTTTAAAACTTCCATTTGATTCACTATTGTCAACCTACTATATGCCAGGCATTGTGATGGAAAAGTAGGTGGTATGTAACAATAAACAAAGTGCATAGTCTCTGCCCTTATGGAGTTTAGACTAGAGGGAAGCAATCAGTACATCAATGCATGACTACAAACTATGTTGTGTACTAGGAAGGAAACTATGTGATGCTCTAGGAGAGTATTGTATGTGTGGGCGGGGAGTTGGGGTTGGTGTGGAATGAAGTGTGAATAAAAAATGGTATTCAGGGCAGTCTTTTTGGAAAACATGATGACTGACCTGAAATCTTAAGGATAATTGCTTTATTTTAAAGAATTTACCATATGCTCCAGCAATCCTTCTCCTGGAGATATATCCAAAGAAGGATGAAAACAGGGTGTCAAAGAGTTATCTGGATCTTATTTACAATAGTCAAGAAATGGAAACAACATGAGTGTCCATCAGTGGATGAGAGGATAAAGATGTGATATGTATGAATAGTATTCAGCCATGAGCAAGAAGGTAATCCTGCCATTTTTGACCACATAGAGGGCGTATGCTGAGTGACACAAGTCAGACAGAGAAAGAAAAATGCTGTTTGATTTCATTTATATGTAGAATTTTGGAGAAGGGAATGGCAACCCACTCCAGTATTCTTGCCTGGAGAATCCCATGGACAGAGGGCCCTGATGGGCTGCGGTCTATGGGGTTGCAAAGAGTCGGACACAACTAAGCCACTAACACACATACGTAGAATTTTAAAGAAATTCAGACTCATAGAAACAGAGAGAATAGAAAAGTGTTGGCCCAGGGTGGGGATAGAGAAAGGTTGGTAAAATGGTACAAACTTCCAGCTATAAGATGAATCAAGTCTAGGGCTCTAAGAATAAAGCATAGTGACTATAACTGATAACAAACTATGTTGTGTACTAGGAAGGAAACTGTGTGATGCTCTAAGAAAGTATTGTATGTGTGGGAGGGGAGTTGGGGTTGGTGTGGAATGAAGTGTGAATAAAAAATGGTATAAAAAAGACTATAATTGATAGTATAATTGAAATTTGCTAAGAGAGTAGAACTTTAATGTTCACATCTCTCCCCCTCAACCCCTGCAAAAGAGATACATATGTGAGGTGATGGATGTGTTAATTAACTAGATGTTGGGAATCTTTTCACAATTATATGTCATAAGGGACTCCTTATATATCTTACAATTTTATTGGTAAACTATATCTCATTATAGTTGGAAAAAAACTTGATTTTCTTGGTTAAAAAAAAAGAATTTATTACCTCCTAAATCCTCCCAGCAATGTAAGGGGTTATGTGCCTGTTTTATGGTTGGGAACATTGACTTACCCATAGGATAACTGATTGAGTTAACAGCTAACAATTAAGTGGTTTATGTGGTGTGAAAATCCCACTTTCTTGATTCATCATCTCATTAATCTCACCAGAGAAAACAAACTGCTTCAATACCTATCGATAGCTTGGTTACAGTAAAATTCCAGGTAGACACATTTCTGGGAATGTTGTACTTGGAAATCTACATCAGAATATTTCCAGCAAAAACACAGAAGTGGGTTTTAATTTTCATATTAATATCATTTGAACCTATGAAGACGAGGATGGATTTCTTTTTAAAGACTATCTTGGTAGACAGAGCCTATAGCCAGGATGGTACAAGGTTACTTTCACATTTCGTTTTAGCAGCTCCTACTGTTTCCAAACTCCATGCTGACTCTTCTTTTTTGTCAAAGTCTATGGTTGATTAAAACCAGACTGACAGTAGCAGTAATGACCCTGAGATCTTTATTATTCCTTTCCACTGTTCTCAATCCCCTCATGCATGCCACTCTCATTTTGTGCTGAGATATTTTAATGAGTTTCTGAATGATTGTTTTCCACTTTTCCTAATATCCCTACTCAGGTCACTAAATTAGAGGAAAGCATTTGAGCAAATGGGAACGGAAGCAAAAAAGTATCATTACCGGGAGGACTGCTGAAGTCACAGCTGTTAGGAACGTGAAACGTCTCTTGACTAAAAGTATGGAAAAGACGCTGCCAGATGGAAGGGTTAATTACTAGATGCTGGCTTCAAAAGAAGACAGGGCAGCTTAGAAGATCCATTTGTCAACAGCGGCAAGGAATATGCTTCTTCTAGTGCATTCTGTGATCACTAAATGCTCTCTCTTGGAATATATTGGGTGGGGAGAAACAATTGCACAGATCTTGATTTTCAAACTTTCCTGTGGTGTTTCATCACCCAGAGACTGGGAATCTGGCTACTAGCAACAAAATGCCAGAGTTCTCATGTTTAAAACCAGAGGACTAACAAGCTGCAAATATTTATAACTTGGTATGTCTCAGAATGTTTTCCCCGAGTTCCTCTTTTCCTGTGCCCACTCATGTGGCATCTGAATTTCTGCCCACTCAAGGAGTAATCTAGATGAAAATTTTAATCTTTTCTGAGCACAAAATATCCATCTGAAAAAGTACACTTGATCACAAAAAGATAGTGAATCCTATTTTGGGGGTACTTTTTTTTTTATCCATTTCCATGACAGACAGGATTGGGTTCTGGTGCAATAAGATGGTTCTTGCTATGCCAATCACAGAGCCATTAGAGCAGCAGATTTTGTTGTCCTAAACTTAGTTCTCCTGTGGGACAGGTGAGCATATTATGAGGAGCTGAATATTCATTCAGTACCCCAAATTGGTTTCTTTGGCGGCTCATAATTAATCCCTGTGTCTTATGCACAGTAAACATTCAATAGATGTTTTTAAAAATGGAAGTCAATTGTTCATAGATATCTCTAAACAAAGCTGTGACTGAAGACTAAAAGATGAAGATCCTGTGTTTGCATTTAAAGCCTTACCTCTGACAATGGAATGAAATGACTTCCTTCTCAATTTAAGAAATATCAAGACTGATTGATGATGGAAAAGGAGGATCCTCAATGAAACCTACAAATTGACGAGTATGTAGCCACCCACTCAGGGTCTAAAGTAAATCCTATTTAAATTCTATGCATGCACTCAGTTTATTTCCACATTCCTGTGTAAGAATGACTATTCTGAATGCCCAGTAATTGTATGTGTAAAAACCAGTTGTTTCATTTAGATATGAACATGATTTTTTGCCAAGGATGCAGTAGGAGACATGGACAAGTAAATATCCTTGGAAAGAAGTAATTAAAAATGTAAAAATTAGACCAGTATTATAAAGGAGTAAACTTGGCTATCAAGCTGGAAGAATTAAGGTGTTTAAGTCTTATTTTAGTTATAGGGATTTGCATCTTCACAGGCAGAACAATGGACCAATGACTTCATTACCAAGACCCCTGGTTCTAGACTAAATGATTACTTTCAACCTTCTATTTGGTAGCACTTTTTTTTTTAATTAGAAAAATGTTTTGTTGACAATGTCCAATAAAGTTGAGAGTATCTCTGTCTAGTCCTGGCCTAGTATTGCTTTCATGAAATGATGTCATTGTAATTATGTACTCGTTTGCCGCTCACCACTAGACTGCATATCTTTGAAGGCAAGAGCTGTGTATATTTCCTTTGCTTCTGTATCCTCAGAGCTGAGCACAGTGTATTTGATAGCACTAAAAGAATGTGCACACCTGTTAATGTTATTGTATTATTAATTATGAACTCATGTGTGCCAAGTCACTTCAATCATGTCCGACTGTTCACAAACCGATGGACTGTAGCCCGCCAGGCTCCTCTGTCCATGGGATTCTCCAGGCAAGGATACTGGAGTGGGTTGCCTTGCCCTCCTTCAGGGCATCTTCCCAACCCAGGGATGGAACCCGTGACTCTTATGCCTCCTGCATTGGAAAGCGGGTTCTTTACCACTAGCGCCATCTGGGAAGCTAATTATGAATAGTCTTATGCAAAATAGAGCACTTGCCTTTAAATGAAATTATTTGCTGCATTTTATGACATGATTTCATCATATCCATGTCTGACTTTTTATTCATAGTAAAACTATTTTGGCTTTTAAAGAAGAAGTCAATGGGAAATAAGGTAAACATTTTTGCTGGAATACTTTGATTCTGTATATTGAATTAAGTGATGGGGCATCAATATTAGGCTAAATTCCTATTTGAATCATTGGCAATATGTCTTTTTTCAAGTTAGCAACCTGAACACTCATAACCTGCAGCCATATGTACTTTAAAAATATTTTCTCAAGTGAATTGAAATGGGAATCTGAAGATTGTTAGTTTTCATTTCATTGCTTCATTATTGAGTGATCTGGGATAAGAATATCCTGGTGCTTTAGTTTCCATGTCTTTTAAGCAGGATTAGTAGTGTCTGCACTTAGGATTTAAACACAAATGGAATAATACGTTATCAGTTCCAGCAATGGTGCATAGGTAGGTAACACCTATGGATCATGGTGACAGTAATAGAAAGGGTCAGAGACAGCTGTGGGGCAGAAATGAAGCCTTCCACATGACTGTGGAAAATTAATTCATCTTTCAAATATTTCTGAAACAGTAGTTATGAGTCAAGAGATCTATAAGAAATGAAGAAGGGAAACAGACAGATGGCAGCTCTCTGTTCCTGGACCAGGGTTCTTACGTAAGACCTGGTGAAACAGGATTCAGACCCCAGGATGGCCAGACTGTGCTCTGAGGAACCAGGAAATTGGGAGCATCTGGTTAAAGTGATGAATGTGTGGGGAAGAGAAAATGAAGCTTCTGGATGGCAGATTTTGAAGCACAGGTGCTATCAACTATATTATCACCCAAACCTGAAAACTTGAAGCTAAATATGTACAGAGCTTTGGAACATGACATATGGTGTTTCAAATATAAAACTTATAGACCATCTGTCAGATCTAGTGGGGCTTTAGTCTGGAAGAATGACTGAAGATTGGAGAACCTGCTACATTTGCACACCCAGAAGTAACTAGATAATTAATACATATTCATTTACTGGTCATCACAGATAAAGTGTAGTTTCTGTAAAGAGTTATAGGAAATATGGTCTTGTTCTTCAAAAGGTAAAGCAAGACAATAACAGAAGGGCAGGCAGAGTGCATGGCTTTACATTGCTTCTAGTTCTTAGGCTTCACTTTCATGGTCCATCATCATGATTACTCTTGTGCATTTGCCGTAAATATCCTTGCCCTCCTTGGCCCCTTACATGCTTGGCAAAGTCACAACCCTGGATGAAGAGAATCTCTCTGCCTTTCCAAGCTCGCAATCATGCAACTGAATATCTCTGGAGAAAAACACACAGTCATGTCTTGTATTACTTTAAATCCAGGGCTGTAAAGCTCAGTGGGTTCTTGAAGTGGTTAGGCCATTGAATTATCCGCCCCCTGTTCCCTCCTTCCTTACTCACCTAGCAGGACTCTCTCCTACCATCTCTGCTTTGCTTCCTTGTTGTGTTTCCCAGGGATAAACCTTTATTTCACAAGAAGATTGAAGTAATCAGAAGAGAATGTCTAAAAGCCCACATCCTGGTTACCTCCCTACCAACACCCACATCCATACCCTCAGATTCCTTGCTTATTCCCATAAAGCATCTTTGCTTCTATCAAAAGCTAGTTGCTCTCTTTGTTCAGTATATCTCACCCCCTTTTACCTACTCAAGGACATTGCTCCAGCAATTCTTTATTCTTTCCCTTATGCATCATTCCCCCTTTTAATTTAAACGTAATTTTTCTCTTAAACGAAACAAAATCTTCTCTGACTCCACTCCCTCCAACATGTTTGTATTAAGCTCTTTGCTTACAATATCTCATTTTCCATGCATTCTTAAACCACTCCAATCAAGCTTTCATTTTTACAAATTTCACCAAAACTGCCCTCATTAAGTCTACCAGTGACCTACATCTTGTCAGTTCTAATCGTCAGTTCAGGACCTCTTTCCATTGGCTGTGTTTGGTCCTTCCCTCCTCCTTGGTCAGTGTTATTCACTAGATGGGTCTTTGACTCTTACCTCATTGGCTGCTCCTTCTTAGTCTCCTTAGTTGCTTTCTCCTCTTCTCTCCAGCCTTTGATGATGTTGCAGAACCCTAGGGCTCAGACCATGCTCTTCTTTTCTCTATGTTTACTTACTGCTTGGGTGGTTTTATTTAGATCTATTTTATTTAGGACCAGATAACATACTATAGATCTACATAATATCTGTTTGCTGATGATCCTTAAATTTGTACCTCTAATCCAGAATTCTTTCCTAAATTCTAGATTTATCTACCCAACTACCTACTTAACCTACTTGGCATTTCTACTTGGGAGCCTCAGAGGGATCCCAATCTCAGCCTGTGTGAAACCAAACTCTTGACTATTAGGCAACTGATCTCTCTACCTTCTCCACCTGTAGCCTTCCCAAACTCAACTGCTGGCAATTTGATTCCTCCAGTCATCCTTGCAATCATCTTGAGCTTTTCTTTTTCTCTCATACCCTATATTCAATCTATTGGAAAACCTTCAAATTATATGCAGAATCTGAGCATTTCTTACCAATCCACTATAACCTCCCTCACTTGAGCCATCATCATCTCTCACTAGGGTTGCAGAGGGAGACTCCTGGATGATTTCTCTATTTTTCTTATTCTCCTATAGACTGTTTCCAATCCAGTGGCTGAGAGTGATCCTATTAAAATGCGCATCAGTTCATGACACCCCTCCCTTCAAATCCACATCTCAATCAGAGCCAAAGATCCAACATGATCTGACTGCCATTGTCCCCCCGCCCCCACCCCGACTCCTCTCTTAATACTCTCCCACTGTGTCACTCCCCTGAGACACACCTGCCACCTAACTACTCCTCAAATATATTCTGTACATTATTCCTTACGAGCTCTTCCTGGAATGTTCTCTCAGATATCCTCTTGGCTCCATTGCACAACTCCTTCAAGTCTTTGCCTGTATGTCCGTCCACCTTTCCCAATAAGCCTGTCTGACCACTCTCTTCAATACTATAAACTGCTCTGACTCCCTGCACTCCCAACATCACTTAGTCCTGCCTGACTCTTCCTTTTTGTTAACATGTACCATCTTCTTGGGCTTCCCAGGTGGCAGTAGTGGTAAAGAAACTGCTTGCCAAGGCAGGAGACATAAGAGATGGAGGGTTCAACCCCTGGATCAAGAAGATCCCTGGAGGAAGGCATGGCAATCCACTCCAGTATTCTTGCCTGGAGGATCCCATGGACAGAGGGGCCTGGAAAGCTACAGGACCATGGGGTTGCAAAGAGTTGGACATGACTGAAGAGACTTAGCTTGCATGCATGCACACTAGCTTCTCACATATGATATATATAACCCGTTTATCAGGTTCATTGTTTGTTGTGTGTCTCCCTACAATCCCAGTAAAATTTCATGAGGGCGGGGATCTTTTTTTGGTTCATTTTTGCTGATTTATTCCAAACTCTTAGCACTCTGCCTGGCACATAGTATATGTTCAATAAATATGTTTTGAATAAATAAATGAATAGCAGTAGCTCTATCATCACCTAGACTAAAATTTACACAAGTGCTTCTTGCTTCTCTTTTATCTTTTGAGCATATTTCACATATATTATTTTCTTTAATTTTTTATTCATTTATTTTTGGTTTCACTGAGTCTTCATTGCTGTGCAAGGGTCTTCTCTAGTTGTGGCTCACAGGCTTAGTTGCTCCATAGTATGTGGGATCCTCCCAGATCAGGGATCTACCCCATGTCTCCTGCATTGGCAGGCGGATTCTTCCAGCACTGAGCGACCAGGGAAACCCACATATTCTTGAAAATTACATAGCCATAAACTCTAGATGATTATTGAGGTAGAAAATTACAGGCCTCCTGTTTCATGTATAAAAATGTAAACAATGTCTATGTTTTTACATGAAGTCTTAAATTTCTATGTCCTTGGACTTTTTGATTTGATTCTAGCAAATGATCTTGCCTGAATGCTTTGGAACCACAGTCCTTCACAATGAGCAGTTCCAGTTAAGAAAAGAATGCTGCAAATTCAAATGCAAAGGGCCAGATGTAAGAGACATTTTGGGTAAAGCTACATATTGAAAACATTTACAGGAGTGAAACTCTGTTGTAGATTTGGTAATATGAACTTGTATTTAAAGGCTTTCTGTGAAAAAACAACCTTTTTTGAGACATCTGTGACATTAAATTTTAGTATATTGAGTACAGAAAGTAGACTTCAGTTTCTAAAGGCCACTCATAACTAATTGAGTATCATGGCTAAGAGTATCCAAATTATTAATTGTAACTTTGGAAAATATATTGGGCTTCCCAGGTGGCACAGTGGTAAAGACTCTGCCTGCCAATGCAAGAGACACAAGAGATGCAGGTTTGATCACTGGGTTGGAAGATCCCCTGGAGTATGAAATGGCAACCCATTAACAGTACCCTTGCTTGGAAAATTCCATGGACAGCAAAGTCTGGCGGGCTATAGTCCAGTTCATGGGGTCCCAAAGAGTCAATCACTCCTGAACGACACACACACATTGGAAAATAAATCATTGCATTTCTCTTTATAAAACATATGAATATTTTTTTTTTAGCTCTGTGCATGATGGTAAATGAGCGACAACTTTCATGTGTTAGAAATTTGTTTTGGTAAGTATAAGACTGTAAGAAAAAACCCCTATAAACTCTTTCTCCTATTTTAGACAAAATTAGTCCTTCCTAGAAGAAGTATTTTAAAGTGGGAGAAAACAAGAACAATAATTAAAGAATTCTGGATGTTAGGAGAACTGGATTCTAGTTCATACCCAGTCACAATCTTGAGTTATTAATATAATCCTCAGTATCAGTTTGGCTCTCTAGGTCCGAGTCAGCTTATCTCGTGTTCTTTGAGTTTATACTTTATGTCTCAGCCATGTTTATGAAAGAAGAAAGCATCCTATTTCAGATTTAATTAGCCAAAGAGATAATTTCTAGGACTGGATGTCAGTTATTTTATGCAAGCAACTTTTCTGTATTGCCTGGAAAACAATATTGTTATCTTTCTTAAAATTTCCTGTGTTTATCCTTCTGAAACTTAGGGAGTCATTTTGTCTGACTAAAGGTGTGAGCGGCCTGTCTGTTGCTCCTGTCCTTAGCAACCCGAGGACAAGTGATTTGTGTTGTTGACTTTGGAATCAGTCAAATGAATAATTTGGGCCCTGTTTTCCTTAGACATCCATCACTTTCCTATCAATAAACTGGAGACAATGCCATCAAAATTTGACGTCTGTAGCCCTATTGTGAAGGAGCTTTGTATTTGCTTTTCTGCATCAAACCGTTAACTCTTGTCTGTTATCTTTGTGGGAGTGAAGAACCATTTTTCACCACTGTATACACTTAAGCCAGCACAGTGCCAGGCACCCAAAGAATATTTATCGAATGAGTGAATAAATAATTGAATGAAAGAATGAACTTTGTTTGGATACCATATTGTGAAGAGTGATTTAGATCAGCAGTCTCCAGCCTTTTTGGCACCAAGGACTGGTTTTGTGGAAGACAATTTTCCCACGGGCTGGGGATGGGAGGTGGTTTAGAGGTGATTCAAGGGTATTACATTTATTGTACATTTTATTTCTATTATTATTACATTAGCTCCACCTCAGATCATCAGGCATTAGAGGTTAAGGACCCCTGAATTAGACCGTGGGCTTCCCAGGTGGGGCTAGTGCTAAAGAACCTGCCTGCTAATGCAGGAGACAGAATGAGATGTGGGTTCAATCCCTGGGTCAGGAAGATCCCCTGGAGGAGGCTTTGGCAACCCACCCCAGGATCTTCTTGCCTGGAGAACCCCATGGACAGAGGAGCCTGGTGGACATGACTGAAGTGACAGCATGCATGCATGCATGAATTAGACAATAGGCCACTTTACAACTGGAAAGATAAAGAAATTTAAGAAAAGAAATCACACTAATAGGACAGAGATTCCCCTTATTTCAGTTATGAGCAGTGGGGAGAGACTAGTCATCTTTCTGGACAGAAGCAGCAAGAGCACTCTCTGGGCCATCTTGGCTGGGCTGCTGTTTGCAGGGCCCTTAAATCTGGCCTGATGACAGAAGACTAATTGTGATTCACTTGATAAAAGAAATTGGTTTCTCTCTTTTCCTCTCCTCAGACACTTTTCTCTTTTGTGATTGAACTTTTCATTTGCATTTTCGTATATTCAGCTATATTTATACTTGGAGATGTATATTTGTGTTTTTCCCTGAATTTTTATTTTCCTATAGGCTATTTTCAAAAACTACAGTTGTTTTCATTACATCTAAAAAATTACATCAGAACTAGTTTTTCAGTCTTATTCGCTTTTTGGATTACCAAAATCCAGTTACCAGAAATATCTCAGGATGCTTTTTTGTTTTCCGTTTCTCCCTGACACCTTGCTAGTGTCTGGAACATAGGAAGCTGTCAATAACTAGGTAATTAGAATAACTAGTAACACATTTGAGCATCTTAGGATGATCAGAGTTTCAAATGAACTTTTTATGCTAATACGTGTATTTCAGAGCCATTTACTTAAAATATGCTTTGAAAAATGTTTTGTAAATTAGTTTTTATTAGAAACTTTAGAAAAATTAATACACACATTCTGTTCAATTGTTTAGACAACTCTAATCAGATATACTGTTAAACTTCAAAAGTCTGAAAGAGTTCTTTTAAATATATTGGTATGATTATGATTCTGGTGATTTTATTGCTATTTATGTTACTTTTCTGATTCTATTTGTATCAGGAAGTCATGAAAAATTACTTTTATTTCATGTTTATGGGTTTTAGATTTTTTTCCCATAATACCCTTCAGCTCTTATCATTTTTATTATGTTCAATCTAAAATTACATATCTAAACACATTGTTTCATAAGTATTATTGTTGATTGTATTGTATTTTTTTATGGGAAGTACAATATAGTTTGTTAAATATGTGCTTTTACTAAAATTTTAATTTTTAAAATTATTCTCTTTCTTAGAGTATCATTCCCACAGGATTCCCATACGAGAAGAAAAATAGTTTGTTTCTGTCACTTTTATTATAAATGTCCATATTGTTCTCCAGAATATTTGTGCTATTTTACATTTTCACCAGTTATGAGATTAAGCTCCTGTCTGGCTGTCTGGTGTTCAGCATTTATTACCATCTTTAAAATCCATTATTTCAAAGAAGATTGATATGCAATGACATTATTTTCTTTAATTTCATTTTCATCTCAGTTTGAATATATTAATTTGATATACATTTTACAGCTTATTTTATTTTTATTTCTTGTACATTTATTACTTTCATTTTCCTACTCTTTTCTTCATCTGGAAAGCCTTTCAGTTTTGTGATTTACATCTTTCTTTTTTATTATTTTATACAATAATGTTTTTAGTCAGTGGTTGAAACTTGGGTCTAAAGAAATATAATTATAAAAGTAATATATGTTCATAAAAGCACTGAAGCAGTACTGGAAGATGAAAATCAAAATTAAAAGTCTTTTTCAGCACTCCCCAACCCTCATTTTCAGACTTCATTTTTGTTTTGGGATTGAAGTTGTCTCTGTAATACTAATTATATTTTATACTAGCATTGATTTATTTACCAGATTTAAATATGATTTACTGACTCCCCAATATAAAAGAAAAGGAATTTAGATTATTTACACAGATATTTTTTGCATGCAGCATTTAGTCTATCAAAAAATATTTATTGAGAAACTTCTGTGGTGGAGACAGAGCAATGAAAAAGATAGAATTGGCTTCTATCCTCATGGGGTTTACACTCTAACAGGAGGGAGAAATAGATTAAACAAGTAGTAACTGATCCCTGGGTTGGGAAGATTCCCTGGAGAAGGGAAAGGCTACCACTCCAGTATTCTTGGGCTTCCCTTGTGGCTCAGCTGGTAAAGAATCTGCCTCCAATGCCGGAGACATGGGTTCGATCCCTGGGTTGGGAAGATCCCCTGGAGTAGGAAATGGCTACCACTCCAATATTCTGGCCTGGAGAATTCCAGGGACTGTATAGGCCATGGGGTCGCAAAGAGTTGGACACGACTGAGAGACTCTCACTTTCACTTTATAGATGTGATGGTTGTTACCAAACAGGAAGCATAATGAACAAGTGAGTTTATAAGAGAAGCATTCCCTTAGTGTGTGTGTATGGGAACAAGGAAAGACCCTTCTAAGGAAATGCCATTTAAAGGAGAAAGAATCACAGGGCTTAGCTAGCGAAAGGGGGAATCCGAGATGTGTGAGGATTAAGTATAATTTTTATATCACCTTTTCCTTTTTTCTCTTCTCATCCAAACTGTTAGGGTTATAGTACATATGTACTTCCCTTGTAGCTCAGCTGGTAAAGAATCCACCTGCAATGCAGGAGACACTGGTTCAATTCCTGGGTTGGGAAGATCTGCTGGTGAAGGGAATGGCTACCCACTCCAGTATTCTTGAGCTTCCCTGGTGGCTCAGATGATGAAGAATCCACCTGCAATATGGGATACCTGGGTTTGATCCTTGGGTTGGGAAGATCCCCTGGAGAAGGGAATGGCTACCCACTCCAATATTCTTGGAGTGGAGAATCCAAGAATCCTGCAGAATTCCATGGACTGAGGAACCTGGTGGGCTACAGTTCATGGGGTCACAGAGTCGGACACGACTGAGTGACTTTCACTTCATTTCATATATAATTTAACATATCAAATAATAAACATAAACTTCTATTCTTTAATTCATCACTAGATAATATTCTTTCCCTTTCCACTTTTTAAGATGAAATTAGCACTCAGTTCACGTCTACATTGTCCTTCATAATCTTCTAACTTTTGTGAAAGTGAAAGTCATGTCCAACCCTTTGGCTGCTCTGTCCATGGAATTTTCCAGGCAAGAATACTGGGGTGGGTTGCCATTCCCTTCTCCTGGGTATCTTCCCAACCCAGGGATCGAACCTGGGTCTTCTGCATTGCAGGTAGATTCTTTACCATCTAAGCCACCAAGGTAGCCCAGCTTCTGTAGGTATACTATTTACATTTTCAACAATAACATTTTTCATTCTTTTCTGGCAATGTTAAGTAAGGCTTCTGTGCTATGCCTATTGACTTTAAAAATTGAAAACCAAAAAATATTTACAATATAATAATTACATAAACATTATTCACTGCAAAAACCAACTGTGATTGAACCTGAGGACTAAGTCTTTTCATAAAAATAACCTTATCATCTAGGGCAATGTGGGCAATATTAACTCCCCCCTCTTTTTAAAGTACATCAAATAATCAAAATTATATGTTGGATTTCCCTGGTTGTCCTCTGGCTAAGACCAGAGTCCCCCAGTGGAGATGGCCTGGGTTTGATCCCTGATCAGGGAACTAGATCTGATATGCTATAACTAATAGTTCACATGCCATAACTAAGACTGTGCATACACATGGACATAGTCACTCAGTCGTATCCAGCTCTTTGTGACCCCATGGACTGTAGCCCACCAGGCTCCATGGTCCATGGGATTCCCGTGGCAAGAGTACTAGAGCAGATTGCCATTTCCTCCTCCAGGGGATCTTCCCAGCCAGGAGATCTAACCCACATCTTCTGCATCAGCAGGCAGATTCTTTACCACTGAGCCCCTGGAAATGAAGACTAGGTGCAACCAAAATAAATAAATAAATAGACTAGGCATTTGATGTCTTTGCCAGATGGGGGTTTATGGGAAGGAGTATTGTATTGAGAGTATGGGGTGACATGAAGGATGAGAGGAAGAGACCTGGGCACCCAAGTGCATTGGCTACAGTACTCAGCCTGCCTTATTGTTGATTCAGATCTCATTGTGGTATTAGGTCCTCTTTTTCTTTTCAAATCCTTACCTCTCCCATCCTCTGACTTTCAGAGCATTAAGTTTGCTTGTTGTCTGTTCCTTTTGTTGGATGGAAAAAGGACTCTTGGGTCTTCAGATTTTGAGGAATAAGCTACACTCATTAGATCTGAAAATGTAATTGAAGTAATGAGGTGAATTGAAAAAGCACTGAGGTTAAAATCACACACTCGGGTTTCATTTGTTTATGAAATGATTATTAAGTCTTGACGATATATTGCTGAGTATCCATGATGTATCTGGCCCCATTCTGGGCACTGTGATATAGCAGAGAACTAGGCAGACGAGGTGCCTACCATCAAGGAGTCTGCATTCTAGTGTGGGGTGAAAGATACCAAAGGAAGCAAAGAAGTCCATCAGATAATTTCATCTCAGGTCAGTGCTATGAAGCAAACAATAGGACTGACATCGACTATCACAGCACAGTGATTAATTTAGATTGGGTGGTATGGGAATAATAAAAATAGTGTAAGAGATATTTTGAATAAGCATGACTCATAAAGTAATCAAAATGCAAATTTGTTTTTGTCACATGCTCTCCTTTAGAAATTTTATTTGTGGAAGTAATCTTTCCCTGGCTCTGGATAAAATCTTGACTGTTCTCTCTTAAATGATGTCACAAACACAGCCTCAATTTTGTGATTACAATGTCTACTCCTAGATATTAATTTATCCTAGATCATGGCATCTGGTCCCATCACTTCATGGGAAATAGATGGGGAAACAGTGGAAACAGTGTCAGACTTTATTTTGAGGGGCTCCAAAATCACTGCAGATGGTGATTGCAGCCATGAAATTAAAAGATGCTTACTCTTTGGAAGGAAGGTTATGACCAACCTAGATAGAATATTTAAAAGGAGAGACATTACTTTGCCAACAAAGGTCCGTCTAGTCAAGGCTATGGTTTTTCCAGTAGTCATGTATGGATGTGAGAGTTGAACGTTGAAGAAAGCTGAGCGCTGAAGAATTGATGCTTTTGAACTGTGGTGTTGGAGAAGACTCTTGAGAGTCCCTTGGACTGCAAGAAGATCCAACCAGTCCATCCTAAAGGAGATCAGTCCTAGGTGTTCATTGGAAGGACTGATATTGAAGCTGAAACTCCAATATTTTGGCCACCTGATGTGAAGGGCTGACTCCTTTGAAAAGACCCTGATGCTGGGAAAGATTGAGTGCAGGTATTACTTCTCATTGTATTTTGAAACAAACAAGTTTATATTTATTTTAAAAATCAGGCAAAGAGACCAATTTGCTAGGTCTAGAATACTCTATATGAGCACCATTATTCACCAGTGGATAACGGCTCTCAGCTGGGGTCAGATTGCCCTCTGGGTGTTCAGAAATGTCCAGGGGCTTTTGGATTGTCACTGTGCCTGAGAAAAATACTAGCATTTAGTTGGTGTGGGTACACAGATGCTGAATGTTCTGAAATGTACAGTCTTCCGTAATGAAAAGTTGTTCTACCTCGTTGCTTCTACGGAGCCCTTCTACTGGGAAATACCATCATGCAGGCAGATGACGTAAGTGAAGACAGAGTGCTGAGGGGGCTCGTTCACTGGCACAGAACTAGCCCTTCATTTTCTTGCACTGTCTGTAACAGAAATGCCTCTTATCCATCAATCTGGAAACGATATCTTGGCAGCTGGAGTAAATAAACAACTTGTTTCTTAAATATAATTAACTCTTCCCATGTTGAATAGAAGTGAATTGTGCAAGTTCACATACAATTATGATTTTGTCAAAAGAAAAACTGGTCAGGAGGGTAGGTGAAGTGTACTCTTCCTAGCCCTGTGGCTCTGAGATCAGGATCAAGGGCTGGAGCTGCAGTTTACCTGACTCTGCTTCCTCAGACTCCATCAGATGTGGCTGCCACAGGATGGCAAGCTTAGCATCGGAGGCTCTGAGAAAGGGTTTGGACCAGATTGCTGCCTTGATCCTCAGCAACGTCACATTTCAGGCAAGCAAGGATGAACTAGCTCCTTATTTTAAATGTGGGCTGTCTCAGGCGAGTGAATAGCTAAGTTTCTTGACATGGGTTTGTGAGGATAAAAAGCTTATTTTTCTGCCTGTCTCTGATATGGTATGTTGTTCTAGAAAAAAGAACATTAGTTTGTGACTTAAGGTTTGTTTGTCACAGTGTTTTGTATATATTGGTGGCAATTTAATATGTAATTATCTTCAATCCATCCTGCTAATACTCTTCTCTTCCAAAATGGCCCTGGAACTTTATGTAACAGATAAAGGCTTGTCACTTTTGATTCCCCCTTAGTCTGAGGAAAACGCTTTCTGATAATGTCTGAAAGGCAGGTAGATAGACTTTTAGTGAACACTTTATCACTGAAATTCATTATAAACTAACATTTATCCAATTCTAAAAACTTTTAAAGAACAGCATTATCTCACCTCAACAGCACCAACAATTTCTCTATCCATACATTTATTTTAGGACACTTTTACTCTGTCTCTATTTCTTGTCACGCAAAGTAATGATTTTAGTTTCACATATAATCATCTTCCTTTAGCTCCAATGAGTTTAATTATCCCCTTAAATTCCCCCCTTGGCTTGTGTTGTTCAAAGAGCCCAATAAAAGGTCATCTGAATTCTCCACATAATTGACAATACCTCATTGCTCTTAGAGACCTGCTGACTTGACATTGAACCTGAGTCCTATCTCCTTGATAGGCATGAGATGAATGAGAATCACAGTCTATATTATTCTCAGAGCCATCTTATTGTTGTCAGGTAAAAAAATTAGGATAGAAGACTTATGGTGAAGAGACATATGAACTACTTTGGTCTTGCTGATATAATTCTGCCCATACAGCTGTCATGTCCTAAAGAGGATGAATATTCACAGGAACCACTGGAGAACTTTAACAGGGCATTAATGAGGAGATCAGGCTGGAAGAGAGCTAGCTAGAGGATGGCCCTGAGAGGAAAACCAGTCATATAGGACTGTGGTTAAAAGGATAAGTGAGCTCAGGCTGATTAAAGCAACCATTGTTTCTAAGAGAACTAATCGAATCAGGGCATAGTAGAGGCGAGATCCAGAAACCAGTCAGTGTCAGGAGAGCATTCATTCACTGATGTCTGTGGAGGTGGACGATGAGAAGCGTGGAGAACAGGGTCATTTTTTAACGGAAGGATGGCTGAAAGGAGCCACACAGGGTACCAGCACTTTCAGTTATTTGTTAGGTCCTGAGACAGGGTCCTCAGAACTGGAGTGTTAGGTAGGGAGTTAAGGTGGAAGCCTGACTTTTAGATCCAGATCAACATGGTATGGGGGAAAGAATTTTGCATCAAATCCAGGGCTATACAGATACAAGAGTGTCCATGTTTGATGGTAAATGAGAATCAACAATCTGAGCCCTAGCTAATGGTTTTCAAGGTTTTAAAAACCATTTTTACTGAATTTTTTCTGATTTAAAAAATAATATAAAAATTTTATGGTAACTTAGAAGACAAAAAAGTATTATAAGAAATCAAAACCCCTCATAGCCTTACACCAAGTAATAGCCCCTCTTCATGACTTACTAAGCTGTCCTTTTGTCTTTTACCCATTCGTTTATCTTTAGCGTTTGGAGTTAGACAGAATTTAATGAGCTGCTTTAAGCTGGGCATTTCCCCATGTTGTTAATTACTATATATTGTCTAAAAGCAGCTTTTTAAAGTTTGCTAATATTTTGTTATAGAGCAACAAGTTGATTTATCTTAATGTTACACATTTATTCATTCGATTAACTTTTACTGAGTTTCTACTTTGTGCCTGGTGGCTCAGTGATAAAGACTCCGCCTGTCAATGCAGGAGATACAGGTTCAATTCCTGGGTTGGGAAGATACCCTGGAGAAGGAAATGGCAGCCCACTTCAGTATTCTTGCCTGAGAAATCCCATGGACAGAGGAACCTGGCAGGCTACAGTCCATGGGGTCACAAAAAGTTGGACACAACTTGACGACTAGACAACAACTTTATTTCAGGCACTGTCCTGGGTGCTGGGGGTACTTCAGGGACCAAGACAAAGTCTGTGTCTTCCTAGAGCTCACATTCTGCTGCTGCTGCTGCTAAGTTGCTTCAGTCATGTCTGACCCTGTGTGACCCCATAGATGGCAGCCCATCAGGCTCCTCTGTCCCTGGGATTCTCCAGGCAAGAATACTGGAGTGGGATGCCATTTCCTTCTCCAGAGCTCACATTCTAGTTACTTAATATTCCAACAGTTTCCATTTTCTTTTTGCTATTATAAATTATATTGAACATAGATAATCCTTGTCATATTAATCTTGGACCCCATTTCTGATTATTTCTTTGGCCATAATTATTTCAACAACATTTTCAACTTTTACCCCACTTTTAAAAATGAACAGTTAAAAATATAAAAGTGTTAAGTGAATAATGCGCTATATATATATGTATATATATATGTATGTATACATGTACATGCATGCACACACATTCAAAAGGAAATTTTAGACTCATGTCACTTCATCTCAAAATATGAGCACCTACCTTCTAAGAATATGCTGTTATTACCTCAAAGAATTTAATAATCACTACCAATATCACTAGCATCTTGTCCACATTCGCATTTTCCCAGTTCCTCCCGAGTTTCTTCTTTTTTAAAATTTATTTATCTTCGGCTACACTGGGTCTTTGTTGCTGCATGCAGGCTTTCTCTCATTGCTGTGAGAGGGGGCTACTCTCCTCGCGGTGCCCAGGTTTCTCACTGTGGTGGCTTCTCTACTTGTGGAGCATGGGCTCTAGAGCACAGGCTCAGTAGTTGTGGCACACTGTTTAGTGGGCTTACTTGCTCCGTGGTGTGTGGGATCTTCCTGAACCAGGGATGGAACCCATGTCCCCTGCATTGGCAGGCAAATTCTTAACCCCTGCACCACCAGGGAAGTCCTCAAAGTTTCTTTTATAGCCTAAAACAAACTCAAACAAGGGGACGTGTTGCAATTTGTTGTTATATCTTTTTAGTCAGTCTATCTCTCATTCTTTCTCTCTCATTGATGTAGTTGAAAATTCATATGCGTTGTAAAGTATAAAATAGAGATCCTTTGTACTCTTTGCCCATTTTTCCTCAATTACAACAGTTTGTAAAATAACAGTACAATATCATGATGAGAATGCTGACATGGATACAATCCACTGATCTTTATCAGTTTTACTTGTACTTGTGTTCGTGTGTGCATGTAAATGGGAGCGTTAAGATGTATATATTTTTTACCACCTGTACAGATGCATTTATCCACCCCACAGTCAAGATTCTGAACTGTTCCACACCCTAGGGTCCCTCTGTGTCTCTTCGATAATCACACCTGCCTCTCTCCTATCTTACCTCTGCGCTCTCTCTAACCCTTAGCAACCACTAATCTGTCCATGATTTTTGAAATTTCATCATTTCAAAAAGAGTATAATGTAGTCATATAGAATATCATCTCCTAGAATTGCTTTTTTCATTTAGTATAATTCCCTAGAGAGTCATCCAACTTGTTGTATTTATCAATGATTTGTTTCTCTTTATTGCTGAATAGAATTCTATGGCATGTTTCTGTGATTTCTCAGACTATTTACTTGTTGAAGGATGTCTGAGCTCATTCTAGTTTTTGGCTGCTAAGGCAGTGCTATGAACATTTGTGTTTGAGTTTTTGTGTGAGGAAGTTTTCATTCTTTGGGGATGAATGTCCAAGAGTGCAATTGTTGGGTCCTATGATAAAGGCACATGTTTAATTTTTTCTTTTTTAGAAATTGCTGAACTCTCTCCCAAAGTGGCTGTATTCCCACCAGCAATGTATGCAGTTTCTCTAGATCTTCACCAGCATTTGGTGTTGTCACTAGTTTTTATTGTAGCTATTCTGTTAGGTGTGCCGTGAGAGTTCATTATGGCAACCTCTGGGTACTTATAACTGTTGGTAGAAAGTAGTGGGAGCACAGAAGGGAACATCTGGTCCTGCCTGTGAGTATGTGTGCATTTGTGTGCACGTGCTGCTATAGCCATGTACACCTCAGGAAGATTCCTGGAGGAGCTGAGCCCTGTTGCCTGAGGTTCTCAGAATTTTGGGGAGTTAGTATGCGCAGAGAAGCCTGGATTGTTCTTCAGGTCTTCAGGATGCATGTCAGAAGGCAGGGTCACATACATGGTGCTGGACTTTTCATGTCCCCCAAAAGGAGTATGAGGCTCTCTCTTTCCTTGAGATTTGCTCCCTCTGTGTCAGGGAGCAGGTCCTAGTATTTCATTTGTGTTTATGCACAGTTAAGGCAGATAACACCACCATTGCCTTGCAGAGATCTGCCTGCTTAGTTATGATTCCCTAAGCAGCACTTAGCGCTGCACCTCAGTCTGCAGCCAGCTGCTGGATGCAGTGACTCCCGGCTGCCAGGCTCCTTGTTTTCATGGTGGGTTATATTGTCTGTCTTAGTTCTTCACTACCTGTCCTATTTCATTTCAACATTCACAGGGTGCTGATAAATTCCATTGTCACTCAGCATCCTGTCTCCTGGTACATGGATGCTGCTGCTGCAAGCTCTTTAAGACTATCCATCACTAAATGGGTGATTCCCAAACCCTTCCTGTTTTCTCTCACTTTAATGTGTGCAGGCAGCATGCCACCTTCAGTGACAGCTCTCACGCGGTGGTTCTCAAAGGGGCTGTAGGAGAAGACATGGGACGTGGGGCGAGGAAGACTGTGGGAGATTGACAGCTCCATTTCTGCTTCCCCACCTCATCCCTGGCCTAACATACATGGGGAATTATGCACTAAATCACTCAAGTTCCTTCACACAGTAGCAAATCCAACTGGACCCAGGGAAAGCTTTTCATAAAATTATTATTATTTTCTTAAAAGATTTTTTTTCATGTGGACCACTTTTAAAGTCTCTTGAATTTGTTACAATATTGATTCTGTTCTAGTTTCTGCTTTTTTGGCCTTGAGGCATGTATGACTTTAACTCCTGGACCTGGGATCGAACTGGTGAAATCTTCTTCACTTAAAGCAACAAATAAGATTCTCTCCAAATTCTTCCCTCCTGCATTGGAAGGTGGAGTCTTAACCACTGGACCACCAGGGAAGTCCCTGAAGCCTTTTTTTTTTTTTTTTTTTAAACTTATAATATCTGAAGTGTTTGTTTCAGTTAAATTCAACCAGTGTCTCTGGAATTCTCACTTTAAGAAGGCGATTTCCAGGTAACTGTGGCTAAAAAGACATGGTGTCTGCCTTAAGGAAACTCTAATTTGAAGAGGAATGGATATGTATATCATAGAACTGCCTGGTAAAAAACTGTGATCATTTCAGTTCACTTTGGGGGTGAGGAATTAATGTTCCTTTAGGCAAATCTTCAGCACACAGGAGATGCGACCTTAGCTCTCCAGGAGGGAAAGTGAGGTCCACTGTACTGGTCTGGGCTCCTGTGGGGTGATTGATCATAGAGGTCCAAACTTGAAAAAAAGACAAGATATACCACTGTAGGGCTCCTGAGATCACAGGGGGCTAGAACTGGATGAGCAGATTAGATCTTATGACCCAAAAGACAAACAAGGATCAATGTCAGGACATGTTCCTTGGAAGGTAGTTAAAGGCCATTGGTGGCTCAGAACTCTGACAGAGACGGATAGACAGGCCTCCAGAAGGAGCCACATCATGTCGTGGGCAGGAAGTTTTGACTTTGAGTTGGTGTCCTGGTATAGGAGCCTCTGACCTGCTTCAGTTTCTCCACATTCTAGGGGATGAACAGTTTAGTGTTACAGGCAAAACAGTGATGTGTTGACATTTGACCAACGAGAGTGAAAAACAGTAGGACCCGGGGTGGAGTCTGTTCCTGCTGACCAGGGCTGGACATTTCACCAATAAGTGCCTAGTTCAGTGGTAGCTCAAGAAAAATAGCCTCTTGGCACCACGTTATTCTGTTGGGAGAGAAACACACCTGCCTGCCATGACCTGCTCTCATGAATGGGTGTAAAAGTCTTAAAGGGAGATTCACTGTCATGAAACTGCCATACAATTACTTTGGGCTATAATTTCATGACAAATTACCGCTTCTTTCAATTGATAGGCTTTAGACAACTAAGGTAACTGATACTGAACACAGGAAAGGATCCCTGTCTTGGTGAGGATGTGCTGATGCAAGATGTTGTTCCTCTAAAACCTCAACAGAGCCTCTCTTTTCCTCTAAGTCACGTAAGGGATCATAATTCATTTGCATTGTCTTTCATTTCCTGTTTCTAAGAGGTATGTCTTGTCCTGATTAGGGACATGCGCGGTGCATAGTTAGAGACCTGGCTTCTTTAGCTTGTTGATGAAGGATTATTCCAGCAAACCTGGTGAGCGTCAGGGAGGTTACAGAGTGATCAGGTGTAGCATGACTTCTCCTTTCACTGAACCCAGGCAAGTGGAGGGAAGGCACTAAGATCTGGCTAAAGCCACTGATGTAATTTACAGAGAAAATAGTAATGGATAGAATGCAGATAATCATGGGCATATCACTTGAAAACTTTTTCACTTAAAGCAGCAAATAGGATTCTCTTCAAATCCCCATTCCTGGTTAAAGAGTGAGGCGATTCTAGGAGTGGTTGCCAGGCAGCGGATATGTCAGTGTCACTCCAGTGTGGTCAGCCATTCTAGCCCCCCTGTATTTTATGACAGACAACAGTATTTCAAAGAAAATACCACACACAGACTAAATTTGTGCTACAAATATTTCTCTAGGGATAGAACAAAGTCTTTTTTGTTTTTGTTTTGAAGTAGAATATTTGGTGGCCTGATGCTGGGACGCTGATGCTGGAAAAGATTGAAGGCAAAGGAGAAGAGGATGGTAGAGGATGAGATGGTTGGATGGCATCACCGACTCAGTGGACATGAATCTGAGCAAACTCCAGGAGATAGGGAAGGACAGGGAAGCCTGGCATGCTGCAGTCCATTGGGCTGCAGAGTTGGACATGGTTTAGTGACTGAAGGACAACAACAAGTTGGAGTTTATAGGTTAGCATTAGGCATTGCCCCTTCTTTGATGGCTTTGTCGGATTGTGAGTCCACAACCCCAAGTCAAACCATTTGAAATGTATAGGGTACAATTAATTAAGTGATGTTTTGTTTGTATAACGATCCCCTCCACGGCCCATAAGTAAACAAATTACTTAAATAAAAGAAAGAAAAAAATTCTTAAGCCAGCTATTTTATTCTTGGAAGCAGTTGGATTTCCCCCACTGAATTAACAAAGCCTTATTGTACAAAGATGCATTTCAACCAAACTGAAGTACTTGGACATTCCTGGGAAAATACATACCTGCAAGGCTAGTTCACAGACATCACTATCTGTGAGGGTGATTTAGAAGTACAGGGGCATCAGGGCCAAGCTAGGGGTGAGGGGTGTTACCACCTTAGAAACCCATGTTAATACTTTATTGGGAAGCAGGAATGAAGACATGAAATATTAGAGAATGACATGGGTAAGGCATTAATAGTTTGATGGGCCAGAATGTTTCACTGGTATTTCACAATCTGGCACTAGAAAAGAGAAATACCGAGGGATAAAGGTAATCAAAGAGGGATGGAGGGTCTGGGAGCTTTGTCCTCGTCTAGTAGCAGCTCCCAGGATGGTAACGAGGATCTATGAGCTATTTTTGATGTCTCTAAAAATAAAATAGGAATGACACATTTATTCATAATAGCATTAACAGACTAATTAAAATGTTAAGATTCTTTGCTTTGGGCTGGGATTATATAAATCCATTGTTTTAATGTATTTATCTCAATCTATCAGGAGTTATGACTACTGACAGCTGCATCTATTAGATTAATGAAAAGAGAAAATAAATTATTCCTTAATATGTGCCTGTTTGTAGACAAAATTTTTCAAATCATGTGGTCTACAGAAGGAAATGACAAGGATAGTCTTAGCGGTGAAATAGTCGGTAATTACTACCCTAGAGAAGAGTCTGTCTAGTGGATCTGATGAGTTTCTGCTCTACCTTGGGGCATAGGAAATGCTCAGTGATTATATATATTTAATCTTTATTCTAGGTACAAAACAAATATGTCTTGAGCTTTCTGAGTAGAGACACATCTGAGCTAAATACACACATGAAAGGTCAGCTTAGTTGAGCTAAGGTGAGATTAAGGTAAGTGACAGCTGCCATCTCTAAATAACATTAATTTCACAGGGAAAATTCTTTTTACAAGGACCAGCGGCTTACTTCTTCCAGTTGGAAATAAGAGAATGATAAGACACTTCCCTGGCCTTTAAGGAATACCTGGCTTGGGGCTTCCCAGGTGGCACTAGTGGTAAAAAAAATCCACCTCCCAATGCAGGAGATGCAAGAGACATGGGTTCAATCCCTGGGTCAAGAAGATCCCCTGGAGAAGGAAATGGCAACCCACTCCTGTATTCTCACCTGGAAAAATGCCATGGACAGAGGAGCCTGGCAGGCTACAGTCCATGGGGCTGCAAAAAGTCAGACATAACTGAGCACCACTGGTGGGGATGGGAAAGGGGTGCTCATGAGCTCCAGCTGGGCAACTGGGTAGCTTTGTATTAGGAGAGCATGGCACCATTTAGACAAGTGTCTCTTCTGGCTTCTTATCCATGACAGAATCCAGTATCAGAAAGTACAATAAGATTTCAGGGAGAGCAAGGGGGCACCTTGAGCCAAAAATTTTCAGTGTGTATTTATGTGTCAAAGATGTCAGTTCAGTTCAGTCCAGTCACCTCAGTCATGTCCAACTACTTGTGACCCCATGGCAGTATGCCAGGCCTCCCTGTCTATTACCAACTCCCGGAGCTTACAAAGACATAAAAAAACAGAAATGCATGGAAGAGGTTGTGGTGACCCAAGGATGAAAGAACAGATAAAACCAAGGAGGGTCTTGGAATGCAGGAAGGAAAAACCAGATCCTTAATCATCCTTCCCTCCCCCATGTTGTAACTATTAATGGATTTCAGGTCCTCCTGAGCAGTATAACCTGTCTCCCCTCCTACCCCATAGGGAGAAGGTATCTGCCTTACTCTTCCCTTCACCCAGTATATGTGCCTCATCCAATCAGCAAATGACCCACAAGACCCCTATCCCACTGCTGGTACTTTAAGGACCCCTGTTCAATGTTGGTTCTCCCTTGAGCTGGCCCACTGTTCTAACAGCGTCTCGCACTCTAATAAACTTTATTTCCCTCTCATTCTGTTTCATGTCTGGAAATTCTTTTCCAACCCACACCCGGACCATGACAGAGGTCATTCAGGATATTTATTTCCTTCTAAAGTAAAATCCATTTAGTGAGCCAAAGTAAAGGATGTTTGATGTCTAGTTCATTTTGAATTTGATTGTAGAGAAGATCAGCAACATGTTCCCCGGGTACTCCAAAAAGCTTAAGATGAGAAGGGAAGGAATCACAAAGAGAAAGCCCTGAATCCTGCTGATCTCATTGTTTGCCCAGAGAGGGCTCTGTGTGGTTTTCTTCCTTGTTTCAAGGCCAGTGGAGGCTTGTGAGAAGGTGAACTCTGTCATGGTACATGTGTGTGTATGGGGGGGAAAGGGGCATTGCAGCTTAGAAAGGCGTGGTCCTCAGAAAGCTTCTACTTCAACCTTTTTGACTTTCTTAGTGAAAAAGCAGGCAACAAATAGTCAGCTTTCTCCATGGTGCCATTTCTGTTAGGGGAAGCACACTGATTGAAACCGCCCACCCTGGCCAGGCACCATACTAACCATTTGCATGAGTTGTTTTATGACAGGAGGTTCTGGTAGGGAACAGGGAACTAATAAGCCTCCACCAACCGAAAGAGTTTGGGAAAGGTCAAAAGGAGACACCACATGTCCGACCACCTCCCAGAATCCTCCTCTCTGGCATCCATCTTGACTGAAGAAGGCGTGCACCACCAGGAAGGACTCTGAGTCAGAATGATTGGCTAAAGACAAACAGGAAATTAATCCCATCACTATAAAACCCGAGACAGCAAGCCATGTGACTGAGCAGTTCTCCTGGGTTCCCTTACCCTCCTGCTCTCTGCCCGGGCACACTTTCCCAATAAAATCTCTTGCTCTGTCAGCACATGTGTCTCCTCGGACAATTCATTTACGAGTGTTAGACAAGAGCCCAGTTTCAGGCCCTGGAAGGGGTCCCCCTTCCTGCAACATTTCTACTATCGCAAATCCGGCTTCCTTTCAGGAGAACTCCTTGGATGTACCATAGTTGGCTCCACAGACTGTCTTGCTACTCAGCACCTCAGATCTCTATGAGAGTTCTTGTAGATCCCAGCCCTGGGTCATCTATCTAATGACTAAGTTCTGCACTTTTAGTGCCTGACTCCAGTAATAATTTCTAGCCATTTCTTTTTCTTTGAAAGGCCTCTCCTACTCTTTAAATTCAGAATGATTTGAATATCGCAGAGGAGTCTTTAAAAACAGCAGTGAGGCATTCTCTTTGCTGGAGACATTGCTATCATCCTAAGATAAGGAAAACCTGGCACCCCTGAGATAATTCTGACATCCCTTAACTGCATTAAGGAGATGCAGGAAATGGTGATTCATTGCAACAGCGAGGGGTGTATTGGACACACTGCCGTTCAACTACAAGAAAAACCAGATTGGGCATAAACAAAAGCCATCAGTCAAAGGAAAAGCTTTTATGGGGAATAAAAGATTTAATGAGAACTATGCCTGCTAGAAGCAAAGATTGGAGAGGATATATAAAAAAACAACTTTTTTTTTTATAAAGCCCCAGGTGAAAGATTGAAAGATTGAGAAAAGAAGCAGATTTCAGATTTTATGAGAACTCCACTCTCCTTTCCTTCACGCTGCTGCCCCCCACCACACGCACCTCCCCCCAACCCCCCACCAAAAAACAAAAATCATACCAACCTTTGAGAAAAACTTTAATTAAGTTTGCTCAGAGAAACATCTAAGTTTCTTTATTCCATTTTCTTTTAGTGGGTCTTTGGGGAGCACAGTTATTGAGTACTGTATATTCCCTTTGTTGTCTAACTGTACTTGAAAAGATTTTATCCCTCAGTCAGTTTCCTTTTAACTGAAGGCTGTTTGACCTTGCCCTAGGGTCCTGACCTCTTGTCGGGGTGAAAGTGCTAAGAGCCTCTGCCCACATCCAGGGTGACCCTGAAACCCCCAGCTCTCTTGCCCTCTTTTCTAGAGGTAGCAGTTGCCAACCCGCAGTTTAAAATTTAAAGCTTTCAATTGTTTTGTTTTGTATTCAAGTCAGTGTTTATTTCTTAAGGAACAGTAAAAATGTGAGGTTATTACAGACTTCCCAGATTTGAAACAAGAATTTTATTTTAACACTTAATCTTTATGCACCTCTAAATGTCTTCAGCATTGTTTCAGTGTCTCAAGGTTTTATCACGATTAGCATGTGAATAGTCTGAGGGAAACATTTGAAAAGACACTGCCATACATTCTCCCTCTTTCTGCACAAAGGTAATTTACAGCTAATTATTCAAAATTCAAGCTTCCCAGGGTGTGAAACCTCTGGGTTAAACAATGTTTTTCTCTGTTTGGTAGGGCAGACAAAGAATTCAACCAGTTCAAAGGTAAGAAATCCAATTTCTCAAGGCAAGAAAAAATAATTCTCATAGTTTTCATCTTTTGTGAAAAAAAAAAAAGAAAAGATAGCTGTAGCAAAAGGGGAAAAGAGGTCAGGAAAGAATGAGAATGATGAATAATGAGCTGGAAACTGATGCTATGAAAAAAATGGAAGCAATGGAGATATGTTTGCTTTTGGAAGAGAAGGCTGAGGTAATTACCATCTAGGAAGAGTTTTAGTCACACGTGTGCGCACACACACACACACACACAAAAGAACACGTTTTCCATCAGTGAAAGACAGAATAAGATGAAAAGGGCTTACACTAAGGCAAGAGAGATTCCAGTTGGATCTAATGAAGATCTTAGGGAACGCAAAGGGATCAAATACTGAAACGGAATGTTTAGGAAGGTTACGTATTTTCTTTCCCCAGTGGCTTTAAAGAAGAAAAGAGATAACTATTTATTTTGAATTTTTTGCCTGTGTAAGGGTAGAGATATGGGTGGATGGTTTCTGGAAGTCTCTTAAAGCTTAAACATTTCTGTTCTCTGATTGTTCCTTTTATGTTGTTTTTACTTTGACATAAAGTTATGCAAAGGAAATAAATGTTTCCTCTCTTGATTAGCAGTGTTCCCATGCCCACAGTCTTTCATCTGACAAATCTCAGGGTCAGCCGTTTACTTCTTCCCTCTTACACACCCACATCCATCCTCAGACTGACCCACTACAAACGGCTACGTTTAAAATGCTAGGCAAGTGTCAGGTGCTGCTTTAAACAGCTCGTTCTAATCCTCACAAAAAACTCTAAAGAGAGCCAATATCAACATATATTGCAGTTCAGTTTTCAGGATATGAAAAAGAATATCTATAGGTATTCTTTTTCAGATTCTTTTCCATTATAGGTTGTTACAAGACACTGAATATAGTTTCCTGTGCTATATAGTAGATCCTTGTTCATTATTTTATATGTAGTAGTGGATATATTGGAGAAGGAAATGGCAACCCACTCCAGTACTCTTGCTTGGAAAATCCAATGGATGGAGGAGCCTGGTAGGCTACAGTCCATGGGGTGGCGAAGAGTCGGACACGACTAAGCGACTTCATTTTCACTTTTCATTTTCATGCATTGGAGAAAGAAATGGCAACCCACTCCAGTATTCTTGCCTGGAGAATCCCAGGGACAGAAGAGCCTGGTGGGCTGCTGTCTGTGGGGTCGCACAGGGTTGGACACAACTGAAGCGACTTAGCAGCAGCAGCAGCAGTGGATATACGTTAATCCAAACTTCTAATTTATCCCCCACCTCCCTTTCCACTTTGATAACAATAAGTTTGTTTTCCATGTCTGTGAGTCTATTTCTCTTTTGTAAATAAATTCATTTATATAATTTTTAAAGATTCCACATGTAAGTGATACATGATATTTGTCTTTCTCTGACTTACTTTACCTAGTGTGATTATCTCTAGGTCCATACTTGTTGCTGCAAATGGCATTATTTAATGTGTGTGTGTGTGTGTGTGTGTGGCTGAGTAGTATTCCATTGTGTATATGTACCGCATCTTCTTTATCCATTCATTGTCAAGGGACATTTAGGTTGCTTCCATGTCTCGGCTATCGTAAACAGTGCTGCTGGGAACACTGAGGTACATGCATATTTTCAAATTAGGGTTGTCTCCAGACATATGCCCAGGAGTGGGATTGCTGTATCATATGGTAATTCTATTTTCAGTTTTTTAAGGAACCTCCATACTGTTCCCCAAAGTGGCTGCACCAATTTATATTCTCATCAACAGTGTTGGAGAGTTCCCTTTTCTCCATACTCTCTTCAGTATTTATTATTTATAGACATTTTTATGATGGCGGTTCTGACCTGAGTGAGGTGATGCCTCGTTGTAGTTTTGATTTGCATTTCCATAGAGGGAAACCTTAAACTCCAGTGTTCAAATCTAGATTTTGAACATGTAAAATGAAATGAGAAACAACTGGAAGCCATTACTTAATTCCTATGCTGTGTAACTTTGGAAAAGTTACTTAACTTTTCTGACCTCAATGTCCCTGTTACACTGGGGCTTGGCTCTTCTTTTTTTTTTTTTTTTTGACTAGGATATACAGGAGTGTTATGGAGAAGAGGAATGATAGATTAGCTTAATATCATGTGGGATCTAACCTGATATTAGGTTGACAGTCTTTCACTGCATGTATCTCTTGGGAAATTTATTTCCCAAGAGAGAAGATTCAATTCCCGAGAGAGAGGTTTCAGAGGTGGTTGCCTTCCTTGTGACCAACTTGTACGTAATTACTTTTGATTTATGCACTCTACCCTGATGATCAGTTGTGACCAGGTGGCTGGTTGGCATCATCCTTACACATGACAAGAGCCAAAGAAAGTCTATATAAAGAATGTGAGGTGTTACATATTGCTACAACAGCAATCACATTACCATATATAAGTGTGTCAAAGTAACATGTTGTACACCTTGAATTTATACAAAGTTATATGTATATTCAATTAAAGAAAAAGGCAAATACAATTTGACTGGCTTTTCTCAGAATGGCTATATGTTTGTGACTCATCTCCAGTGTATTAAGTATAAAATTTAGTTTGTAGAATACTTAAGGATAATCTAGTCCAGATACAGCAAATATTGTACAATCTATCCCCCCTTGATCAGCTGTGGTTTCCTGGAAAACACAGAGAAGGGGTCTGAGACTATTTCCAGGCTCACATTTGCTATTGTCGTAACGGGGAGGGAAGCATTTGTTTCTCATAATTATTATCCCTAATATAGTCAGATTTGAATTTTATAGATCAGATAAGTACAATCTAGATAGATTTCTGTCTTGACCAATAATGGTTCCAGGGAGAATAAGCACAGTACACCCTGCCATAATGCCATAAATAAGGTCCAAAAATTTGCAAATGCATAACATGCCCAATCTCATTACTGCGAAAATAATGAAAAACAATACTTTTTGATCAGCTTTTTGGTTGTTATATGGTAAAAAGGGGAAAAAATTTTTTTTCATCTATTAGCTATATAGAAACAGACTGGTTATTACAAATAAATATATACTGAGCATTCATTTCTTTCCCTCTTCTCCCCTTCCTACTGCAGAAGATAAGAACATTATCCTGCCTCTTTTGAGAACAGGGGTTGGGAGCCAATAGTCAATCACTTTGTCTTCTAGTTAGCATTGTCATTGGGTATGTTATGACAGGACTTCACTGTAATTTAGTACATTTCAATGAAAGGTATTCCAAATGGTAGTGAGAGTAAATGCACATCTTGGGGGCCTGTGAGTATAGATCCCAGTGGCTCTCTGCAAGGATAAAATTTCCAAGAAGAGTAGTGTTTTATCTCATAATTTACCTGAACTTTAGATTCATTCAATAATATATCCAAATTTGTTTTAATATATAATTCAAATGAGGCTGGTGCCCTAGGAATAATAATAACTGACATTTATTTATCCTGAGGGTTTATGTACACACTAGCATATGACTACTTGTGTTTCCCAGACCAGAGTGATGTACCCAAGGGATTATATAACTCAACTAGTAAATTTAAAAAATATTTAAGCTAAAGAGAGTCTGAAAGTGATTGGCTATTGCATACTTGCCAGGATTTCCTCTGACCCCTTTTTCAGGTTTATATATTTATATTAAACTTTTCCATTTCTCTCTTTGTTTCTCCTTTTATCATCATTTATTTCTCTCCATCCTAGAAAATTGTCACCTGGCTAGCTATGACTTTAGCGTCTCTGTTGAAAACTGCCTTTATTCTAAAGCAGAACTCCATTTTCAGGTAAAGTGCTTGAGGGATCCCAATGCATCAAATGTAGTTATGGGAAGGAGTGAAGCAAGAAGGGAGCCTTAGCCCTCAGTGTCTGCACCTCTCTCACCTTGAATAGCCTCTTCTTTACTTCTTGGAAATCTGGGACTCTCATCGCCACAGTTTGCAAACAGCTTTCTTAAGGAATCTAGTTAGTTATTAAAACATATGCTTCATTTTATACTTTTGTATGCAGAGAGATAAAATTTAACCCTTCCAATCTCTCAGAAACTTGAGAAAACAGATTATTCTTTAAGAGCTGCTCTGATTATACATTGGAGCTTCAATAATGAATAGAAATGTTAATTAACAGTGTACTTACTTTATATTTCTAAGAGCAAGTGAATGGAGAAGTAGATTAACATCCAGGAAACCATGTGGGAAAGAGGTTAGCAATTTGGACAATGAGGCTTTCACACTACCATCTTCCTGGAAACATCTTATCCTAATTATAGCCAACATTACTAAGAAAATTTAAGGAACTTCTTGAGAAATGACCTTTGACTCAGGTCTAGAATGCTTCCCTGGTGGCTCAGGCAGTAAAGTGTCTGCTTACAATGCAGGAGATCCGGGTTCAATCCCTGGGTTGGGAAGACCTCCTGGAGAAGGAAATGGCAGCCCACTCCAGTATTCTTGCCTGAAAAATCCCATGAATGGAGGAGCCTGGTAGACTACAGTCCATGGGTTGGCAATGAGTCGGACACGACTGAGCGACTTCACTATAATGCTATTGGAAACATCTCAACACAAAAGCTTCTATAGTATGTTTATAAAATATTTACATGTTTTCTTTTATAAACATCTCTGTTTTTTTCATTTCTGCTATATTGCTTCTTAATTATTCCTATTATCTGCTTCTCAGGTTAAGCATTTTTTAAGTACCTGCAGTAAGAATATGTTAACTGATTCAGAGATTCTCTAAAAATAATTTAAAACTGTCCATTTATCATTTTTTTTTCTTAGAAATTCAGCCTATGAAACAAACCACTTTGGAGGTGGGAAAATGTACATATGTAATGTACTGATATGTTTAAATTCCATTACTGTCAAAATATTTTAAATGTTTTAAAATACTGGAATTGAGTTCCTCTAGAATGAGGTGTCCTTGAATTGGACATTTCCTTTAACATATATTGTAGAAAAAAAGTTTAACCTAGTTTTAAATACTTTCTTTAATTTTTAAAGATTCATATTTATGTTGTAATCCTGAGGACTGTTATTATAAAATATAAACTTTTTCCTTGATTGTTTGTTTACACATCTGGTATTAAGATTAAATATTTTTTTGTTTATGGCTATACTTCTACTATAGGAATTTTAGGATATTTAGACCAGAGGTTGGGCAGACTTCCTTCTCTTTGCCAGAACACAGTTAATTACTTGGTTCCATTTTTTTTTTTTTTAAAGCAATGAACCCTATAAGATATGAAGTTCCAGGCAACAAGTGTTTTCCAACGAGTGAAAGTTGCTCAATTGTGTCCAACTCTTGCCACCGCATGGTCTATACAGTCCATGGAATTCTCCAGGCCAGCATACTGGAGTGGGTACCCTTTCCCTTCTCCAGGGGATCTTCCCAACCCAGGGATCAAACCCAGGTCTCCCACATTGCAGGTGGATTCTTTGCCAGCTGAGCCACAAGGGAAGCCTTTTCCTAAGGAAGTCCCTTTTTTATTTTATACTTACAATTACATTATGTAACAATCAGATAGTCCCAATAGTCCCAGATAGTGAGATCTCTTTCTTTTCTTTTGATGTTTGAGCAGTGTTAAAACCTTCTATCTTAGCTTAAAGAGGTCAAAAGAGGTGTCTCATGGCCCAGATCTTTGTTTTTATCTTTTTAGAATTAAAAAAAAATTATTGGAGGATAATTGCTGTACAATGTTTTTGTTTATTTCTGCCGTACAACAACCCGATTTTTGTTTTTTAGCTTGACTGCTCCCTTATGGCCGGGCCACCCTTTACTTTTTCTTTTTTTTTTTAAATAGAGATAATTGTCTATTATAATGTCTAATTACAATGTTCTCTTCTCCTGAAAGGCAAAGTTTATCTTCTGATACACCATTACAAAGTAATAAGTATGGTTAGTCAATCAGGGCAAGAGCAACATTTAAGAGTTTGTAGAACTTCCATGTTTTTATTCCCTTTCTCTGTAATCTGTACGCATTGTGTTATCTTTGCGAGGAAGGGGCTGACTTTGTGGTCCTGTGCAAGAGGGTGGTGTTTGACAGTTTATGAATCCCATCTCTTCCTAGATACAGAGACTTCTGCCACATGGCCATTGACCAGGAGTGTTAGTCTGCAGAATTTTTAAAGGATTTTTTGGTATAGTTGATATGGCAGATACTATACTGTTATAGACTTCCTGAAACATATCAGAGGATTTTAAATAATAGACACCAAATGAGGACCTTATGACATCTGGAACCATGTCAAGGACAAATTGAATAAGATCCTTCCTTAAAACCTCTTACAAGGAAACAGGTAACTAGCTTCAGAGTGGAAACCAGGAGCCCACAACCAGCTATGTTGCCCTATTTAGAAATCAGATGAAGATGCTACAGGTCGTGCTTGGTTGCTGGCAGGAGGTCCTGGAGAATACGTGACCGATAGGTGAATCCAGCGGGAGCTGCCTCTGGGCAATGGAACTTCCTCATCCCTCCCCCATCCTTGGAATATACATTGTGTCCAGCGCTCCTGCAGTGGGAGCCATTCTGAAGAAGGCATTCTGGAGAGAGGAGGGTGTTGCTGAGACCACCTGCCCTGAAAAGGTGGCTGAAGCCTCTTAGGGCCTCTGTAAACTTATGAAATTCTGGCAGGCAGCCCAGAGACTGACTTGCTTGCGGCGCCTGAGAGCGACCTGGAAGGTAAGTTCCCATATTTATTCAGCCCGTGCCCTGCCAGTCGGAATGCTTGGCTTTCTTCGGTGTTTCCTTGCCTTCTGTGCATAGGGCCAACTTGTGAACCAAGAGTGGTCTGGACCATCAGAGATGATTTTCCTACATATTCTATTTTTATAGTTTCTTCATGTTAGGTTTTTGGGGAGATGGTAGAGATGGCTATGGTGGTTGTCAGGAAAGGGAAATTCAGCTTAAGATTTTTTTCCCTCATTTTATGAGAAGAAAATTTTCTAATGCACTGTATGAAACTATTTCCAAGATTTTGTGTATCTGTGCTACATGAATTTTTGTGGGAACAAGACCCACAACTTCCGCTAATTTTCACAGAAGGTTGTGGCTTAAAGTTAATTTCCTGGTTTCTCTGGTGTTTGATATATTTAAAATTAATTAATTAATAATTTATGGCTGCACTGTGTCTTCAATGCTGAACTTGGGCTTTGTTTGGTTGCGGCGAGGAGGGCTTCTCTCTCTTTGAGGTGTGCAGACTTCTTATTGGCTTCTCTCATTGTGGCTCCCAGGCTCTAGAGTGCAGGCTCAATAGTCATGGCTCACAGGCTTAGTTGCCCAGAGGCATGTGGGATCTTCCTGGACCAGGGATAGAATCTGTGTCTGCATTGGCAACAGATTCATAACCATTGGACCACTAGGGAAGTCCTCACTGATGTTTGAAAAGGAGATATAAGGTGATGCCATCCTATTTCCTGCACACGGATTGCTTGAAAACTGTATGGAAAAATTTGAATATAATCAGAAACCGACCAAGTCATTTTCTGTGCATTAGGAAAGTCCTTAGGAAAAGTGAAGTAGCTCAGGTTATTATGATAAAATCAAATGTTAATCCATAAATGACTTCTTTTTGGTATTAAAATAAATCCTTTTATCCAGAAAAAACAGTCACTGAACAAAAAGTAATTGCTATCGAAGCCTTTTTCTCCCATGAGCTACCCCAAGATGAGTCAACAACAGACACTGGCTGAAATCTGAAACCACAAAAGTTTATGTCCTCTTGTCAGTTTAGTGAAGGGAAATCTGATAATGTGATTAATAAAAATGAATTATTAACAGGCAAATTAAGTTTATAAACAGTCAAGAGTACTTCCTTAACTACTTTTTTCTGTTTAATTTGAAAGCCTTATAAATAGATAAGAATGCTGGACTAATGGGATTCAATAAAATAAACTCTTGTTGCTTTGGAGTCATGCTGAAATCAGGTTCATAATACACACTGAATTGCAGTAATCCCTGTAATTATGTCTGTGTGTGTGTGTGCTCAGGCATGTCTGATTCTTTGTGACCCCAAGGACTGTAGCCCACCTGGCTTCTCTGTCCATGGGATTTCCCAGGGAAGAATACTGGAGCGGGTTGCCATTTCCTTCTTCAGGGGAAATCTTCCTGATCCAGGGATCAAACCTACATCCCTGGAGTCTGCTACAGTTCTTTACCACTACATTGGCAGTCAGGTTCTTTACCACTAGCACCACCTGGGAAGCCCAGGAACTGTTTATGGTCCTCATATTTCTCAACTGTTTAATGATCTCTGAAAATTTGCAGACTTTCCTTTTGGTTCTTGTGCTTTATGACCTTGGCTAAGCTTCTCAACCTCAGAGTCTCAATGTTCTTAGCTACAAAGTGAAGATAATATCTACGTTTATGTATTGTTATAAGAGCTGAATATGTGTCTAAAGCCTATTTTTGTGATGTGGGTCTTTTTATTTTTGTGAGGAGGGTCAGGTTTTCTCTTCTTTTTTGGAAAGGTATTATATATTTTATGGTGGGTATGTGGTGTCAAAATTGAAGAACTTTAGAGCCAACAGGAATATGAAGGATGAGACCTCCTTGCAGCCACATGAAATAGTGGAAAGACTTAGGATTTTGGCATCTCAAAGATCTAGGTTTGAATGCTGGGTTTGCCACTTGATTTTTAAAATGTTCTTGTATGGATTCACTTACTATTGATTCAATGTCAATATTGGCATTGACTAGAATTTACCTCCTGCTGTGGTTTAATCCAAGATATAGGACCCTGGTGAGACTGATTCAGAAGAGCCCAGGAGCTATTCATGGTCCTCATATTTCTCAACTGTTTAATGGTCTCTGAGATTTTGCAGACTTTCCTTATGGTTCTAGTGCTTTCCTTATGGTTCTTGTGCTTTATGACCTTGGCTAAGCTTCTTAACCTCTGAGCCTCAAGTTCTTAGTTGTAAAGTGAGGATAATATCTGCCTTTATGTGTTGTTTTAAGAGCAGGATCTGATGTGTTTAAATCCTATAGCACAGTGCCTGCCTGTAGTGGTTAGCTATTTGTTTCTGGCATTTGACAAGCTTGTATAGGAAAAAGTTTTGGAACATGGAGGTCATTGCTTTGTGAGAAGACTAGTTACACTATAGCTCAGTTCTCATTCAGATCAATGATAGGTCCTGGTTTGCCTTCCCAGCAATAACAAGCTTAATTGCACTTAGATAGCATGAGCTTTCGAATGTTTGAGGACAGACATTGCATCTCCTCTTCTCTAGGTTTTACATTTCAGTTTGTTGTTACATTAATTTGTTGCATTCAGTTTGTTTTTACATTAATATTAATAATATTAATATTATTGCAAGAGATTATCTCAAGACCCTTTATCCTTCTGAACACAATTTCAAATATCAATTTCTCTTTTCAGTGTGGAATCTAAATCAGGGTTCAATATTCTGGAATTAGTGCCAGCAACACAAACTCAGAATATTGATAGATACTCAGTCATGGCAAACCAAGCCACCTTATTTAGAAAATTTTGCACTTCACATCTTAAGGCCGCAATTTTCTCATTTATAATATGAGTTGCTGGAACTAAACAACACCTAGGATTGCTTCTTACCCTGAGTTACATATTTCAACTCATATGGATGGAGATTATATTTCTTAGATAGTGAAAAGTGAAAGTGAAAGTCACTCAGTCGCGTCCTCCTCTTTGCAACCACATGGACTGTAGCCTACCAAGCTCCTCTGTCCTTGGAATTCTCCAGGCCAGGATACTGGAGTGGGTAACCGTTCCCTTCGCCAGGGGATCTTCCCAATCCAGGAATTGAACCCATGTCTCCTGCATTGCAGGCAGATTCTTTACTGCCTGAGCCACCAGGGAAGCTCTTGTTTAATTTCACTAACAATGTTTCTTTTTAATTGGGCATCTGCTTTGTGTTAGACTCTGTTATACCAAAAAAAAAAAAGCATAAAAATATCCCTCCTCAAGGAGTTTACACCACCTTAGTGAAAAGACATGAAGCAGGGTTTTAAAAGGAGAAAATAAGAAAAGTGTCTCGTCTCTAGTCATTCAGCTTTCACACAATGCGTGTTTTATATTTAACAAAAGTTAAAGTTATTGTCAGTAGCGATACTCTACTTACTAAAATAGTAAAACTGACAATCAGAAAATAAAACGTCTTATAAAAATAGATTTGAGGCTGTTATTGTAGATAGGCTTCCCTGATAGCTCAGTTGGTAAAGAATCTGCCTGTAATACAGGAGACCCCGGTTTGATTCCTGGATCAGGAAGATCCACTAGAGGAGATACAGGCTACCCACTCCAGTATTCCCGGGCTTCCCTTGTAACTCAGCTGGTAAAGAATCCAGTGTGGGAGACCTGGGTTTGATCCCTGGGTTGGGAAGATGCCCTGGAGAAGGGAATGGCTACCCACTGCAGTCTTCTGGCCTGGAGAAGTTCATGGACTGTATAGTCCATGGGGTCGGACACAACTGAGTGACTTTCACTTCACTTCACTGTAGATACAGTGGAAGATGCTGAGTGGCGTCTCTGCCATTGGCGTCTGCAGGCTGAGCTGGAATTAAGAGTCACTCTCACCCAGCACAGCCCTTATTCTTTACTCCAGTCTGGGAACTGTTCTTCCTTCTGAGATAGTATTAACACCAGATCAAAGACACAGTGGTCCTCTGTGGCCTGGGTGATTTCACACATAGGTGTTGTCTGCTGAACCTCTCTCCCCTTCTCTGCCTGGGGAGCGTGGAACATTTTTAGACGCCTCTCACCCACCCTGTGACCCTGAGGCCCAGCACTGCTGTGCTTGTTTTGTTGTTCCCTCTTTCCCCATCTGTTTGTGTTGTCCTGATATTGAAGAATATTAACAGACAGAGATAGCTATAGGAAGTCACGTTTCAACAATGAGACTGCTAAAACATTATTTCAGAACAACGATGAAAGAAAATCATTGCCTTTAATGGTTTATTTTCAAAAGTTGAAAACCATGGTTTTTTTTTTTCAGATGAAACTTGTTTCAGAGGTTTCTCTTCCTTAGCTGTTCCTTCCCTCCATGGCCTCAGGAGGCTCCTGGGGTGAAGAACCAAAGAGAACCTCTCTTTTCCAGGGGACCCAGGCTGATTTTTGCCTGGCGAGACTCTCATTTACCCTCTGTCCCAAGCTGAGCCTGAATAGAGGTTGTAAATATCTCTCTCCCTCCGAAGGGGATCAGGGCAGAGTCCTGGCATTTTTGATGACAACACATTCTTTAGTGGGTCTGGAATGTTTTCCCCAGGCTTGTTTCATCTTGAGTTCGTTTTGCTGTAATTTATTCTGGGCGGGCATGTTTCTGCATCTGTCCATTCAGATAAGAGGCATATGTGTGTGTGCGTGTGTGCTTTGTGTTCATCTATTTGTCATTTGTGTTGCTGATTAAAAGCCAGAGATAAATACGCTATTCAGCATCAAGAGAGGCTAATCACAAATAACATGTGGCAACCTCAAAAGATTTAATTCTGCATTTTGTTTAAAAGGCAGAAAACTCGAAAGAGTGAGTGGATCTCAGTAGGGTGTATGAAGATCACAGTTCACACTGGAAATTGTTCTTTCTTGGCAGGTGGATTTGTGAGCCTGACAACGTTTGCTGTTTATTGGGATGGATCCGTCAAAGTCCCTCCTCTCTCTTCTGTCTATTTGAGTCTATTGTCCTTTAAATGGTACCTTCTCATGAGCAGTTACCCTTGCCCTACTGTGCCAGCTGACATTTTACTAGTCTGTAATTAAGAAACTCGGTTTTATATGAGTCCTATAAGATCTGTTTATTTGTCAACTCTGCAGATAAACCCTTTTACCCTGGAGGTATCCCAGGGACAGGAACCATCTGTCATCACTTCCAGATAAATGTCTAAAGCCACTTGGTTATTAGTTTTCTGCCTGCTTTAATACCCAGATTTACCCTTACTATCACTTATGGTTCGTGGTGTCCCAATTATGTGCAAGGCTTGAACAAAATGGAAATTGTTTTGGTTCCCATCTGAGTTAAAATGATGAACTCTTATGACCTATGGTGGAGCTGAATAATGAGTTGCAATAAATGCCCAAATAATTCAACTGAAAAAGTTTTATTTAAAGAAAGTAGTTTAATTTTTATAATGTTTGATCTAATTGAAACAGATGAGCTTTGTGAAATAAATTCACTGGGTCATTGATCAATGCTGCAACTCACTTAGCACGGATGGTTAGGCCAAATATTGTCAAAGAGCTTATGGTGCTGCTAGTCATGTGATTGATGCAAACTGACCTATAAAACCCGGGACTAGAAGTGCAGCTAAGTGGGAAGCATCTGGCAGGTGTTATTAGTAGCTTCCTAACTAATTTGTTGCCACTCGACCCATGTGTAGTAGGCTGAATAACGTGCCCCTCCCAAGATAGCCGGGTTCTAATCCCTGGAATCTTTGAATGTGACCTTGTATGTTAATAGGTACTTGGAAGATCCAGTTAAGGATCTTGAAAGGGAGATCGGCTTGGATTATCCAGAGGGGCTCAATGTAATCACAACGGTCTTAATAAGAGGGAGGCAGAGGAGATTTCATCACATGCAGAAGAGAGAAGTCCATGTGCCAGTCTCAGCAGAGAGAGAGAGGGAGAGGGACAGATTTGAAGATGCTGCCCTGCAGACTTTGAAGATGGAGGAAGGGGCCCTGAGCCAAGGAATGTTAGCAGAGCAGCTCCAGAAGCTGGAAAAGGAAGGAACCCATTCTCCTTTAGAGCCTCTGGCGGGACCATGACCTTGCTGGACCTTGGTTTCAGCCCAGTGCAATTGATTTCATACTTCTGATTTCTAGAGCTATAAGAGAATAAGCCTGTGTTGTTTAAAGCCACCCAGCTTGTGGTATTTTGTTCCAGCAGCAATAGGAAACTAATACACCACCTCCAGTCCATCTTGCACATTTTGGCCAGATTAATGTTTGTCAAACACAGCTGTGTCAAAGCCCCTTCATCACATCAATTTAATAGTTCAATTCTGCTTCCTAAACACTATTGAGTATCTCCTAAGTGTCAAGTTCTGTGCTGTTTCCGGGGATGCAGACATCAAGAAACAGTAGTTCTTATCTTCTAGTGGCTTATATTCTGTTGAAGAAGATACACAAACTGGCCAAAATTTAAATAAAAATCAGTCAGAAATATTTTTGAGGATGCACAGAACCCTTTGGGAGCACAGAAGAGTGGCCTCTCAACTGTCCTCCTGGAATACTCCAGGGGTGAGCTGTGTTGTTGGTGATGAGAGGTTATGCTGGGGAGAAAAAGCTATAGATTGAATTGTTTTTGTTGTTTCGTCACTCAGCGGTGTCTGACTCTCTGCGACCCTGTGAACTACAGCCTGCCAGGCTCCTCTGTCCATGGGATTTTCCCAGCAAGAATACTGGAGTGGGTTGCCATGCCCTCCTCCAGGGGACCTTCCATACTCAGGGATCAAACTCATGTCTTCTGTGTCTTCTGCCCTTTAGGCAGCTTCTTTACCACTGAGCCACCACGGAAGCCCTCAGATTGAATTGTTACCTCCTCCAAATTTGTATGCTGAGATCTTAACCTTCCAGTGTGACTGTATTTGGAGTAAGGAAGGTTAAATGAAGTTATAAGGATGGGGTTCTGATTTGATAGCGTTCAGTTCAGTTGCTCAGTCATGTCTGACTCTTTGAGACCCCATGAATTGCAGCACGCCAGGCTTCCCTGTCCATCACCAACTCCCGGAGTTTACCCAAACCCATGTCCATCGAGTCAGTGATGCCATCCAACCATCTCATCATCTGTCGTCCCCTTCTCCTCCTGCCCCCAATCCTACCCAGCATTAGGGTCTTTTCCAATGAGTCAACTCTTCGCATGAGGGGGCCAAAGTATTGGAGTTTCAGCCTCAACATCAGACCTTCCAATGAACACCCAGGATTGATCTCCTTTAGGATGGATTAATTGGATCTCCTTACAGTTCAAGGGACTCTCAAGAGTCTTACACCACAGTTCAAAAGCATCAATTCTGCGGTGCTCAGCTTTCTTCACCGTCCAACTCTCACATCCATACATGACCACTGGAAAAACCATAGCCTTGATTAGACAGACTTTTGTTGGCAAAGTAATGTCTCTGCTTTTAAATATGCTATCTAGGTTGGCTAGAACCTTCCTTCCAAGGAGTAAGCATCTTTTAATTTCATGGCTGCAATCACCATCAGCAGTGATTTTGGAGCCCCCCAAAATAAAGTCTGACACTGTTTCCACTGTTTCCCCATCTATTTCCCATGAAGTGATGGGACCAGATGCCATGATCTTAGTTTTCTGAACATTGAGCTTTAAGCCAACTTTGTCACTCTCCTCTTTCACTTTCATCAAGAGGCTCTTTAGTTCTTCTTCACTTTCTGCCATAAGGGTGGTGTCATCTGCATATATGAGGTTATTGATATTTCTCCCGGCAGTCTTGATTCCAGCTTGTGTTTCTTCCAGCCCAGCGTTTCTCATGATGTACTCTGCATATAAGTTAATTAAGCAGGGTGACAATATACAGCCTTGACATACTCCTTTTCCTATTTGGAACCAGTCTGTTGTTCCATGTCCAGTGCTAACTGTTGCTTCCTGACCTGCATACAGGTTTCTCAAGAGACAGGTCAGATGGTCTGGTATTCCCATCTCTTTCAGAATTTTCCACAGTTTATTGTGATCCACAGAGTCAAAGGCTTTGGTATAGTCAATAAAGCAGAAATAGATGTTTTTCTGGAACTCTCTTGCTTTTTCGATGATCCAGCGGACATTGGCAATTTGATCTCTGGTTCCTCTGCCTTTTCTAAAACCAGCTTGAACATCTGGAAGTTCACAATTCACGTATTGCTGAAGCCTGGCTTGGAGAATTTTGAGCATTACTTTACTAGCATGTGAGATGAGTGCAATTGTGCGGTAGTTTGAGCATTCTTTGGCATTGCCTTTCTTTGGGATTGGAATGAAAACTGACCGTTTCCAGTCCTGTGGCCACTGCTGAGTTTTCCAGATTTGCTGGCATATCGAGTGCAGCACTTTCACAGCATCATCTTTCAGGATTTGAAATAGCTCAACTGGAATTCCATCACCTCCACTAGCTTTGTTCATAGTGATGCTTTCTAAGGCCCACTTGACTTCACATTCCAGGATGTCTGGCTCTAGGTGAGTGATCACACCATCGTGATTATCTGGGTCATGAAGATCTTTTTTGTACAGTTCTTCTGTGTATTCTTGCCACCTCTTCTTAATATCTTCTGCTTCTGTTAGGTCCATACCATTTCTGTCCTTTATTGAGCCTGTCTTTGCATGAAATGTTCCTTTGGTATCTCTAATTTTCTTGAAGAGATCTCTAGTCTTTCCCAATCTGTTGTTTTCCTCTATTTCTTTGCATTGATCGCTGAGGAAGGCTTTCTTATCTCTCCTTGCTATTCTTTGGAACTCTGCATTCAGAAAGGAATATCTTTCCTTTTCTCCCTTGCTTTTGCTTCTCTTCTCTTCCCAGCTATCTGTAAGGCCTCCTCAGACAGCCATTTTGCTTTTTTGCATTTCTTTTCCATGGGGATTGTCTTGATCCCTGTCTCCTGAACAATGTCACGAATCTCTGTCCATAGTTCATCACGCACTCTGTCTATCAGATCTAGTGCCTTAAATCTAAAAGGAAACACAAGATTGCTTGTGCTGTCTGTCATGTGGAAACATAGCGAGAAGGCAGTTGTCTGCAGACAGGGGACAGGGGTTTCACCAGGAATTGAATTGGCTGGCATCTTGATCTTAGACATCTTAGCCTCTGGAAGTGTAAGAAAACAAATTTTTGTTGTTTAAGCCACCCAGTCTGTGGTACTGTATTCTGGCAGCCTGAGCTAACGCAGCATCCATGCTCCTTTTTAGAAGGAAATTGAGGATCAGAAATATGACTTTACCCTTTAAAAATGGAAATTAGCTTTTAATCAGGAAGGTGCTTACTAGCTAGATACAAGATTTCTGTCAAGTTTTTGACATGCAGAGGGAAGATAAGAATCCTCTTAGTGCTAATAAACTTTTTAATTTACTTTTTTGTTATACACATTAAAGTACTTTTAGAAGATTCCCTAGTTCCAAATGTTTGTGAAACGTTGTTTGAATAAATTACTAAAGTCATTAAAGAGTGGCTATTGTGAAAATTAATGATGGTTCAAACATTGCATCAGTTGATGTAAACAGTAATTTTAATAAGTGTTTCTTAAAGAAGCACTGTATTCAAAGATTATAAATACCTTCTTATTTTAAGAGTCATTCTACTCTTTACTTCCTCACAGCAGGATACATTTGAGAATAAAATGATACCTAATTTCCCCCCTGAAACTCAAGCATAGTCTAATGCTTTTTTTTTTCCACAGAAGGAAGAGGTCAGACTGGAGAGATTTGTACATGGCTCTACAGGGGTTCAACTTTATCCTGTTGGTGGAAAGCCATGACAGCAATTTGAAAAGATTAGTTTTAATTGTGGTGAAACATATCTAACGTTAAATTTACCATCTTAGCCATTTTATAAATTTACAGTTTAGTAGTGCTATGAGACCAATTTCCAGAACTCTTTTCATTTTGCAAATCTGAAATTCTGTATCCATTAAATGACACCCCATTTTTCTGTTACTGCCAGACCCTAGCAACCACCATTCTACTTTCTGTTTCTACGAATTTGACTACTCTAGATATCTCATATAAGTGGACTCATATGCGTTTGTATTCTTGTGATGGCTTATTTCACTTAGCACAGTGTCTGTCCTCAAGGTTCATCTGAATTGTAGCAGATGTCAGAATCTTCTTCTCTTTTAAGGCTGAATAACTCTATTGTATGTATGTACCTCCTTTGTTCAGTCATCAATTGATGGACACGTGAGTTGCTTCCACCTTTGAGCTGTTGTGAATAACGCTTCTAGGAACAGGGATGTGTGAGTATCTCTTGGAGACTCTGCTTCTTTCAATTCTTTTTTTTTTTGATGTGGACCATTTTTAAAGTCTTTATTGAATTTGTTACAATTTTGTTTCTGTTTCCTGTTTTGGGTTTTTGGCCTGGAGGAATGTGGAATCTCAGCATCTGGATCAGGGGTGGAACCCACACCCTCTGCATTGGAAGGTGAAATCTTAACCACTGGACTGCCAGGGAAGTCACTGTTTTCAATTCTTTTAGTTGTATACAGAGGTGGGATTTATAGATCATGTAGTAATTCCATTCTTATTTTTTTGAGGAAACTTCACGCCATTTTCCACAGTGGCTGTACATTTTATATTCCCACTAACAGTGCACAAAGATTCCATTTTTTCCACATGCTCCCCAACAGCTGTTGTTCTCTGTTTTGTTTTGTTTTTTGATAGTAGTCATCCTAATAGGAGTGAGGTAGTATCTTTTTGTAGTTTTTGATTTGCATTTCCCAAATGGTTAGTAATATTGAACAACTTTTCATGGGCTTATTGGCCATTCGTATATCATCTTTGGAGAACCCTGGAAGAAATTTTAAACAACGACATGACATAGTGAGATGTGATTTCAGAAATGTCACAGGACAACTAAGAGGAAGATAGAATATACAGAAAGTGAAAATGAAAGTCATTCAGTCATGTTCGACTCTTTGTGGCCCCATGAACTGTTCCTCAGTCCATGGAATTCTCCAGGCCAGAATACTAGAGTGGGTAGTCATTCCCTTCTCCAGGGGATCTTCCTAACCCAAAGATCGGACCCAGGTCTCCCACATTGTATGCTAGTCTGAGCTATCAGGGAAGCTGGGATTATACAGGAAGATGACCAAATGCAGGGCAACTAGTGAGGAGGTTCTCGCAATTTCTATACTGATACTTCATTACTTTCAAAGAAAAGACCTTCTGTTGGCATTAAATGTCCTCTACACACTCTCAGTCTTTTCCCCAAATCTCACTCTTCTTGTATTTTTTCAAGATAGGCTGTTTGTCCCATTAGCACTCCTATCTCATAACTTTGTGATTCCTTTTTGTATTGGAATTGTACTTATCTCTCTTTTCCTACTTGAGAATATAGCTCTACAGTAGTTTCCTCTTATCTGCTAGTGATATATTTCAAGGCCCCCAGTGGATGCCTGAAAACTTGGATAGTACTGAATTATATATATATATATATACTATGTTTTTTTCTATATGGACATATTTATGATAAAGTTTAATTTATAAATGAGGCACAGTAGGAGAGTAACAACAGTAACTAATAATAAATTAGAATAATTATAATGATATACTGTATTAAAAGTATCTGAATGGTCTCTCTCCATCAAAGTATCTTATGGTACAAACATAATGCCTTTTCCATCTGACCTAAACACTTACCATGCACTGTGGCTGTAACTTTTGCAGTTGAGGTGTGTCAGGAGGGGTAAATTTTCCTCTCTATCCCTGTTGAGTTCTTGTGGCTGGAGTAACAATAAAATTGGCACAAGGCAGATCAAAAGGAGAAAAAAAAACACACTTTAATCCATGGGTATGAAGGTCCCATAGAAATGACCAAAACAGGCAGTTTTTATACTTTTTAAGCAAAGAAACAAATTTGTGAGGAACTGACTAGGCTAAGAAACTTTGGTTTGGGTGCTTAATTAGTGAGTAAACAAGAGTTTGGTGTTGGAGTAGTGGATTAAAAGAAGTGAAGCAACAAGGTTTGTTTATACAGGCTTCTGGGCTCTGAATTTCCAGTCCCTGATGATAAGCGTGCTTCTACCTCCAGATACAGGGGGTGCACTTTCTACATGAGAGATGTATTTCCCTCTTTGTGGGGAGACAGAAAGGAGAGTCAGATTTTCTTTCTTGCATCAGCTGCTTCTCAAGCAGCTTCAACTCAAAATAATCAATATGCCATTGTGGTATATTTTGGGGTGACCTACACTGAACCCCAAAAGGTGTAACAACACAACTAGCATTAATTTCTTTTTACTTCTTCACAGTCTCACAGACGGAAGATTTGTTCTTACTATAGATCTTGGCACCTCAGCATACCGTTTTTTCCCCCTTATTAAGCTGAGAACTTTCACCTTTTCACTTAAAGGAAGCACTTTACAGTTTCTCTTAGGTGTATGTAAATTGCCAGCATTGCGACTCTTGCACGTTGGAGCCTTTGTTAAACAAATTAAGAGAGACTTGAACACCAGCCCCATAGTGACAGTAACTGAGAAGTGACTCATGGGCAGACATGCTGGACCACAGGATGATTCACATCCTGGTAGGGATGGTGCTGACATCGTGAGATTTTATCCCAGTCCTCAGAACGGTGGGCAATTTAAAACTTACGAGTTGTTTATTTCTGGAATTTTCCACTTAGTATTTTCTAACCACTGTTGACAGTGGGAAACCAAAACTATAGAAAGAGAAACTGAGGTTAAGACGGGACTACTGTATACCTTTGCTCATGTCACATCTTGGTTTCTCTCCTCCTCAGATAGCATTCTCACCCAGCTTGGTTGGCGCTCTCTCTCTCACGCATGTGCATTCATTTAGCACTTCTCATGAATATATCATTATGAGTTACATGTGTGTATAGAATGACAAAGTCCTTGAGAACATAGATGTCTTCTTGTGTCTATATGTGTCTATGTCAATATCAGACCTTACTTTGTTGGGTCTGTTTGTAATGAACAGTGAGTGTTTGTTTCTATGATAAAAATGAATAAATGAGTTTGTGAATACTTTGAATTAGGTTGCATTTATACAACTAAAATTATCTGCGTAATTTGGCTTTTTATGCATATATAATGGTGCTTCATCAAGTCAGAATCAAAATAAAATTGCTCTCAGAAAATATACGGAAATAGGAGGCAGTAGTATCAAGCAATATTTTAGGAAGGAAAATTCACATTACTTTTGAAATCTTCTGTGGGCCAGACGCCATACATGTTGTTTAATCCCCAGAGTAATTTTCTGCACTAGGGATTAATATCCCCTTTTAAAGATGAGGGATTTAGGGAAGTTCAGGGAGATTAGCATGAAGAAAGACTGAAATAGACGGAATACTTTGTTTCATAATGGTCTTGGGCAGAAGATCAAATGAAGAATTAGCCCAGGTTAGTGAGAATGGGGAGGTAGAGAATAGGTTCTGGAAATGCGTAAGAAGTAAAATAGGTAGCTTCTGGGTTTGGGAGCAATAAGGAGACAGGAATCTCAAGTTTCTGGCTGAAGACAGTAGAATTTGGTGCCATTCACCAACGAGAAGCAGAAAAAGGAGCACTTTTGGGGCCACAGACTTGAGGTTGCTATGGGACAGTCAGGTGAAGTCAGGTGTATCGCTGATCCAGCTCAGAGTGCCAACTGTGTCGCTGTATTACACGGTCCGCACTGTTCGCTGAACCCAGGGTAGGCAAGGCGCGAGCTAAGAGGCTGGAAGAAGACTCGAGGAGCTATTGGAACTGTAGACACGTTTCTTCTCTTCTGGCTACCACAGCAGCGGTAACACCAGACATAACATAACACAACAGAACCGCACACAACCCTTCCGGGCTTTTCCAGGTGATGATCACCGAGGTGTACCTCACAAAGTAGCCGGAGGACAAGCGAGTACCTCGTGACGCGCATGCGTAATGCTATAAGCGAGCTCAGCTGTTACACAAGGGTGCCGAGTCATTGTTCACAGAAGATGGGGCGAGAGAGGCTGTCTGGCGCCATCTTGTTCATTTCGCCACATGAGGTGACAGAAATACAGGCCTAGAAGAAATAAAGGGCTTCTTTAGAAGTCTCAGGTGAAGAAGCAGTCCTAGAATCATGGGATAAATGGATTCAGCCGTTCAGCAAATATCTGTTGTCAATACTAGACTAACAGCAGCCAGCCCGGGGTGCAGGCAATGAGACGGTGTATTGGCTATACAGAATAAAACTGAGTAAGTGTTGATCTTATTACTATCCTCAAAGTGTCACAATACCAGTAATGAAATACTCCTCCTTGAAAAAGTCTTTTGTTAATTTAAATTCTAAACAATTGCTGAGGTTGCTATTGATTTTAGCAATATATCTGCAAGCTACAAATTAGCACATTTTAATTCTTATCCGATAGTCACAAACGTTGTCTTCTACATGGGGGAATTAATTCAAAGACTTCCTTGTTATGTATTCATCCCTTGACACACGGGAACTCAGCTACATGCTTTTGTTTCAAGAGTAAGTTTATAATTGTTCGGAATTACTTGAAGTACACTTGTGCTTGGGTTCTTATCTTCATTCTCTGTGATGCTACATATTTTTGCATTTAAACAGTAGATTAGACATAAACAATGCTAACACAATGAATTGTGAAGGTAAAGAAACAGAACTTGTGTTATGCCAATTCTGTCATGTCATTTGACACTTGGAAATTTTACATTTGTGTTTTAATTTAAAACTGGGAAATTGTTAAGTGTGAATTTTAGCTCATATCTGAAATATTTTACTCAGTTTGAATAATGTTTTAAAACTTAACATTTAAAAAAAAATTTCAGCTTTATTGAGGTATAATTGACAAAATTGTAAGATATTTAAATTGTACATCACAGTGACTTGACACAAATAGACATCAAGAAAGGATTACTGTATCTCGTTAATTAATACATACATACATCATTTCACTTATCCATCTTTCCCCTCTTTTTTTTTTGTTTTTGGGTGACACCATGTTAGTTCCATCCTCCCAGCAAGCCTCAGTCATACAACACATTTTATCAACTACAGTCACCACATTATACGTTGGCTCCTCAGATCTTATTCATCTTATAGCTGAAAGTTTGTTTGTCTTTACCAACCTCTCCTTTTCCCCATCCCCTGCCACTGAACAATGTTTTAAAATGCAAATTTATCCTTCATTGTGTGTTGTATTAAAATTAAAAGCAAATTGAGAAAATAATGATTACTACTAACTATTTTTTGATGATTTCTGAAAATAATTTTGTCGCCTAGATGAGAATGTTAAAAATGATCTGACTTGAAATCTTACTAAGTAAGGATCATACCTCCAATGTCTAAGGAACTGTTCTAGGCTCTCTGGATTTAACTGTAAGTGAAACTATGAGAGTTTATAGGTTGGTGTGGATGAAATGGCCCAGGGAGAATTTGTAAGGGAGGTGAAGACAACTCAGTGCTGACCTCTGGAAAAAACAGCTTCTGAAAGACAGTTTGGAAAAAGAGGTGCCCAGAAGCTGAACAAAGAGTGAACAGAGTGGAAGGAGGAATGGTGAGAGAGAGTAGAGTCAGGAACTTCAGGGGAGAACTTTCAGCATAGGGTGGTTGACAGCATCCAGTGTGACTAAGAAGACCAAAAAAAAAAAAAAAGACTGGGAAGTTACCTTTGGCTTTGAGCATTAGAAAGTGATGGGCGGCCTTCCTGAGAATATGTCTGTGGTTAGGGGAATCCCAGTTGAGGATGGGAATGAGGTTCCTTAGTCTTCACTCTCCATAGGGAAAATAAGATGAGGCAGAGAGAGTGTGAAACTATTTGTCCTTTTAAAAAGAAATATGTGTTCATTGTGGAAAATGGCATAAACTTGATCATTAAAGGAACAGTAAACCCATGTTCCTTGCTTTTATTCCCACGTGGCACTAGTGGTAAAGAACCTGCCTGCCAGTGCAGGAGACATAAGAGACACTTGTTTGATTCTGGGTTGGGAAGATTCCCTGGAGGAGGGCATGGCAACCCACTCCAGTATTCCTGCCTGGAGAATCCCTTGGACAGAGGAGCCGGGCAGACTACAGTCCATAGGGTCGCAAAGAGTCAGACACGACTGAAATGACTTAGCAAAGCAAATAAAATATTCGTGTTTTGATCACAAAACTTCAAGCCTCTCCTTGTTTTATGACGGAGTCTCAGGATCACCTGAGAGTGCCCTCATCCATTGTTTTGGCACAGGTACCAAATGCCATCACATCTGTTTTTACCCTTTTCTGCTTCAGATTGCAACTAGCCATGCCTACTGGTCATGAGTACTTGGAAGGCCTGTCACTATCATCACTTATAAGAACACTGTTGTCTGTGCTGATGACGTGGTCCAGAAATTGCCAGGCTCCATCCAGAGTTGGCCCTACTCTGACTCCGAACCATGTATACATGGCCACCTGGGCCTCCAGGGGGCTCAGCCTGGCCCAGAACCCTTGGTCTTAGTGAAAACCTGTCACCCTCCTCTCCACCATCCCCTTAAAGGTACAGCACAACCCCAGGAGCTAATAAATATTCTCTTCATTGCTTTCCAGTCCCCTGAGTTTCAACCCTTTCCTCGGTAGGGGAGAAAAATTTGCCACGCTAAAATGTGTTTCATTGACATGAAGATTAATTTAGACTGATTATTATTTTTTTAATTAATTTATTTTTTTAATTGAAGTATGATTGCTTTACAGAATTGTGTTGGTTTCCTGCCAAATATCAACGTGAATCAGCCATAGGTATAATATGTCCCTTTCCTCTTGACCCTCCCTCCCACCTCCCCTTACCCCTTGTGATAGAGCTCCAGTTTGAGTTCCCTGAGTCATACAGCAAATTCCCATTGGCTGTCTATTTTATATACAGTAATGTAAGTTTCCACGTTACTCTCTTCATACCTCCCATCCTCTCCTTCCTCACATGTCTGTTCCCTATGTCTGTGTATCCATTGATGCCCTGCAAATAATTTCATCGGTACCATCTTTCTAGAGTCCATATATATGCGTTAGTATACGATCTTTGTTTTTCTTTTCTGATCAGTTCACTTTGTATGATAGGCTGTAGGTTCATCCACCTCATTAGAACTGACTCATTGATTCCTTTTATGGCTGAGTAATATTATTTTTTTTTTAAGAAATAGAAGACTCAGGAAGTTTTTCTTGTCACTTCCCCCTTAACTGCTTTTAAAAAATTTAGATAAAGGACTTAGATGTCTCTAATATGTACATATTTTTGAACTTTTGTGTGATTTTTTCCTGTTAATCTGTTTTATGTCAATTTAATTCTTAGACCAGCCAGAAGAACATAGAAATGTAGAGGAGAATTTCTTCCTCCCTGACACCTCTTAGAAGCAATCTTCTCTCCCCAAAATATTGCCCTCTCCTCTCTTTTCCATTTAGTCTTTTCAGATTTTGAGTGTCAGATTTTCCCAACTTCTTCACTTGAGCAGAATCTTCTCTTTACCTATTATGTATAATTTAAAAGACTCACTATAGCCTTTTCCTTTCCTCTAAAGGACCTGCCTGTCCTCACAGGTGAATTCAAATTCAAATTTCCATCTCTTGTTAAACAGAAAGTACTTGAGGCTGAAATTGCACTTTTTTTCTGACTTCTATTCTTCCATTATGTTTTAGGACAAATTTTTATTCATGACCAAAGCACAAGGCACTCTACTATATGCTGGCCTGTTCTTCAGCAATTTCTGTGAAATGGAGAAACAATAATGGGAAATAAAATAAGTTGACCTTTAGTTTTATTCACCCAGAGGTCTTACAGGTTCTCTCTTTATAAGTCCTAGCCCATATTTGACAGAAAGTAAATATATGTTGGCTGAGTAGATATACAGGAGAAGTTGGTATCATATGTAAGTGCAAGATTTTTATTCCTCTTTTCATAAAATTATACAAGTGGAATTTATTTAGACTATAGTCTTCACATTTTTCTTTTTTCATTTTATATAATTTAAAATATAGATATAGCAGAAATTATTTATTCCTGTCACTATTGTTAGTCAGTTTAGGCTGTTTTTACACTGCAGTGAATTCCTTGTACATTAATATTTGTCTGCATGTTCACTAATTTTTTTTGATACATTTCCTATAGTGAAATTACTAGATTAGAGGATTTAGAACAGTGCACAGCACTTAGTAAATATTCAATAAATACTTCTTAAATGATTTGAGTGACGATTTTTGATGTTGTTGTTTAGTTGAACAGTCGTGTCTGACTCTGCGACCGCTTGGTCTGTGGCCCACCAGGCTCCTCTGTCCTGGATTCTCCAGGCAAGAGTATTGGAGTGGGTTGCCACTTCCTTCAGGGGATCTTCCTGACCCAGGGGTTGAACCCATGTCTCCTGCATTGGCAGGTGGATTCTTTACCACTGAGTCACCTGGGAAGCCCCTTCTTTATACTTATTTCTGAATTGTCCTTCAGGAAGATTGTTCACTGCCACTGCCTCCCTTAGGGGCCAAGTTTCATTGCATCCCCTTTCATATTTAATATTATCTTTTGGTCTTTTTTCACCTAACTTTGAAAATTGTGTCTTATTTTTAAAATTTACATTTCTTTGTATGCTAGTGAGGCTGCCTATATTTCTATCTGCTCACTAGACCCAATTGTCTTGTGAATTGTTGACGTGTGTGTATAGCTATGCAAGTGTGTTTATAGGTTGGTGATCTGGGTTTGCAACGTACCCTTATCCCACATTCTGTATCTCTTCGTGATGTGGGATGAATCATGCCCCTCCCCCCCCGCGCCAAATGACACATTCTGAATAGTTGCAGGAGAAAGATACCTGGTAAGTGAGTTAACTATAGTGAAAGTTAAAGTTATACAATGACAGGGACGTGGCTACATACTCACCTGTCTCATTTCCTCTTCCTGGACACACACAGAGCCCACATTTCCCTGCCTTACCTGAAATTGGGTAAGGATCTCAGTTTTGGTCAATGAAACATGAGTAATATAATCTATTTTTGATGTAGTCCTTAAAAATATCTCCAGCAAAGATTTGGTTTTCCATTTTCTTCTTCTGTGAAGTATGAGGAATCATGTATTAAAATGGAAGGTCTTTAGTGATCCTAGAGTTTCTGCCCAAGAGTTGTCCAAACTGCATTTGACTTTGAGAATTGATGCTTTTGAATTGTGGTTCTGGAGAAGACTGTTTGAGAGTCCCTTGGACAGCAGGGAGATCAAACCAGGCAATCCTGAAGGAAATCCACCCTGAATATTCATTAGAAGGACTGATACTGAAGCTGAAACTCCATACTTTGACCACTTGATATGAAGAACTGACTCACTGGAAAAGACCCTGATGCTGGGAAAGATGGAGGGCTGGGGAAGAAGGGGGTGACAGATAATGAGATGGTTTCATGGCATCACTGACTCAATGGACATGAGTTTGAGCAAACTCTAGGAGATAGTAAAGGACAAAGAAGTCTGGCGTGCTGCAGTCCATGGGGTTGCAAACAGTTGGACATGACTTAACAACTGAACAACAACAACAAAGCAAGAAAAAGCCTTTTACTGTATTAAACCTCTGAGATCTTGGAATTGTCTGATATAACAGCTAGCATTAGTTATGCCTCTTAGCACATGTATCATCATGCCCAGGATTAGATGAGAAATCAAGAAGGACTAATGACTTAAAGAAAGAACATACTCAAAGCAGTGAAAGTTTCCATGAGGCAGAAGGATGGGTTTTGAGGGAATAAGAGGCCTGGAGTAGAGGTCTTTATTTGCAGGAAACTCTGAAATGCAATATTTTGGAGTCAGATTTTGGGGTTTGGGTACACAACTGAGTGTTAGGGGGGAAATGTAGGGAAGGTCATGAGAGTTGAGAAGGTCCATGAAGGGTAAATCATCCAAATGGAGCCATGCAAGGGGTGCTATTTGAAAGTGTCCTGATGGTCAACCTGATATGTACTGTATCACTCAAAGGCCACAGTTTCATGTGGCCTGAAGTTTGCTTTAAATTGCTAAGTGATTACTGAGTGTGGTTATGATGCTAATGAGGCTTGAACTTTTAATACTTTGAAATGTCCTTTAAGTTTTGTTCTCGGTATAATTTGCATACAAACGATTTAAAAAATTCTTGAGCCCACCATACCTCTCTGGCAGAGTTTTAAGACATTTATGGAACAGGCCACCAATCTTTGAGTGACTCAAATCCAAGTGGCATGCATATGTGGCTTGGTGTGTGCCTCACCTCGTTTCCAGCTCTCTCCAGCAGTGGGAACTTTCAGGAACTGCATGCTGGAAACAGTACAGAGAATCCACAGGATATAGGCACTGAGTCCCCTAAGGGCCACTACTCTCTATTGGGAAAACTTAATATTAGTGCCATTTCTATGATTTATTCTAATCTTCCTTTTCAATTGTAGTCAGCAGTTCATTCCTGAAACTATTCATTAGGAAAAATATTTCTACGTATTGAGGGAATCAGCTGCTCCTATGCCCACACAAACAGGCCTCAGAAGGACTTCACAAGTAGGTCACTTCTACATCAGCTCATGATCTGAGTTAGGAAAACTAGGTCTTGACTAAAGTTGCTTGGTACTTTATGAAGAAATACTTTTCTCATTATAAAGTGAATACATTACATGCTTATTGTAGAGACAGGCAATAGAACAGGAAAAGGAAACTGATTAGAATCTTATGATGTTGACAAATTATTTTTGTATATTTCCAGTTTATTTTCTATATAAAATAAATATTTTAAATTCATATTACATTCACATATTTGTATATAGTTTTTTAAATGCAATACTGTATAGTAAATAATCACACTACTAAATTCTTCAAATACATAATTTATTAATAGCTGCATAATACTGGATCATATGGCTGTATAATTATTTATTAAAAGATTTTCTATCATTGGACATTGAGTTTTTCCCCTCCTTTTCATGATTAAAATCAATGTTGTGATGTACTTTTTTTCATATAAAATGTTGACTGCATTTCTGATTATTTTTATGAAGGTAGTTTTCTATAAGTGAAAATACTGAGAATAAAGGACAAATTTGTTTTTTAAGATTCCAGATAGATATTCCCAAATGCCTTTGCAGAATACTCACACCAGTATTACTGTTACTAAAAGTGATTAAGAACTTGCCTTACTCCATTTTCATAACTCAGCCCTGAATACTTTAAAGTATTTGTCAGTTTGGAGGATATAAACTGTTAGTTTAGTTTAGTCTTAATTTAAATTTATCTGATTATTAGTGGAGTTGTGCTTTTAAATCTTCTTCTGTGGATTGTCCTGTTCAGGTATTTTGTGTTTTTATTTGCTTTTTTAGTATATTGAGAATAAGCATTGATTTCTGTGAATGTTTTATCTATAAGAATATTAATATTATCCATCATTTTGTTGGTTATGTACCTTTGAATTTTATTTGTGAATTCTTGAATTGATGTTTTATTTTTTAATGTTTTTTTTGATTGATGCTTTGAAAGTGCTTGCATTCAGGTGTAACATAGTAAAGGTCAAGTCTCTCTAAACTGACATTAGGTTTACCAAAATTTCTGCCAAAATCTCAGTAGGTCTTGTTGAGATAAACGAGCTTATTCTAAAATTTATAGTGTAAGAGGAAGGCCCTAAAATAGCCAAAACAATTTTGGAAAAAGAAGGAAAAGTAGGAGAAATCACTCTTCTCATTGTTAAGGCCTATTATACAGCTGTAGTTACCAGTGCAGTCTGGCATTGGTGGAGGCATAGAAGATAGACCAATAGAAACAAAATAGAGAAACCAAAAGCAGACCCACACAAATATGACCAATTGATTTTGGACAAAGAAGCAAAATTAACTCAATGAGAGAGGAAATTTAGTTGAGATTTAGTTTTAAGTCAATTAAGGAGAGTTTGCTTCCTAATAATATAAATCATTAACATTTATTTTTATAACTTGTTTTTGACTTATTTATACTAAGTTAAGGGTTCTTTCTTATATATCCTGTTTTAAATGTTACTAGTGGATGGTTTTACTTCTTAAAAAATACCTCAAAAATATTTCTTTTTGTAAAATCTAAAACAATTAAGAAGTTAATTTTAGTGTTTCCTAATGCATATAGGTTAAATAATTTGTCCTCTTCCTCCTGGTTTCCAATAATGGCTTGCTTAAGAGAGATTATGATAGATTGACTCATTATTTTAATATTCTATATGTTCCCTATTAACAAACATTTGGTACATATATCTGTTGTTGTCCCATGCTTAAGATTGATATTAAGTCCATATGATCACTACCAATTCTTTTATGTGAGTTTTATTCATCCTTTTTAAAGATTTCTCTGAATCTTGACCTATTCACAGATGCCTTCCCTTTGCTTAGACAAATACTTTGATTCACAATTTTTATCAACTAAAGTTTTAAAAATTATTCTATTTCACGTGGTTGAGGGGGTGGATAAGTCTGAGTTTAGCCTGAAAGTTTTTTTTTTGCTTTCAAGATGACTGGATCTTTCCTGCTTAGGTGTTTACATGATTATTTTCTTCAACTTTTTAAGATCTGCCAGCTTGTGCTCCAATATGCATTCTTGTTTTCACTTGGTACATGGTAGGCTCTTTCAGTTCACGGACTTGGTGTATCTTATTTAAGCTAAGGACATTTGCTTCTAATGTAAGTTGTGGTTTTAACTCCATATTTTTGGCTTTGTTTTCCTTCTGGGATTGTGTGCATTTTCTTATTCATATATTCAATTTTATAAAAATAATCTTCATTATTTTATAATTTTTACCATACATATGCTGGTATACAAATTATACAAATATGCGAATTATTGTTGTGGTTGTTAGTTGCTAAGTTGTGGCTGACTCTTTGCAACCCAATGGACTGTAGCCTGCCAGGCTCCTCTGTCCATGGGCTTTCCCTGGGCAGGAATACTGGAGTGGGTTGCCATTCCCTTCTCCGGGTGATTTTCCCAACCCAGGGATCCAACCTGTGTCTCCTCCATTGGCAGGTGGATTCTTTACCGCTGAGCCACCTGGGAAGCCCATACAAGTTGTATCTTTGTACAAATTATACAAATATACAAATTATACCTTTATAATTTGTACCTGAAGTATACTGGGCTGAATCCTTGAAATCCTTCTCAAATTTGCTCTCCATATTACTGATTTTCTTTTCAGTAGAATTTGTTCTGTCTCTGAAGCCCCCCCATTTGTAGATTCCAATTCTGTGATTATATTTTAAGTGACCTTATGGTCTTTCCTTATTCTTTTTCGATTCACTTTTTTTTTCACAACATATTGATGATAGAAACTTATTTTTGTGAAATAAATACTTTGCTTGTGATAAGCACTTTTCCAAATTTGATATACCTTCTATCTTATTAATTTTAAAGAGGAGAAATAAACTCAATCTTGATAATAAATAATGTTTCTGGTATAATTCAGCCCATCACAGCCCATGTTGGTTATTGAATTCATTATTGAATTCATTCTTTTCCAAATATCGACACAAAATGTACCTGAGTTTCCAAGGCCCGACAAGCACTGATCAGGTATAGAGCTACTGAACTTATCTAGGCTCTTTGCGGTGTCTCTCAAGTTCTCTGACTGTGCGGTGGTGGGGTGACACGTGCTTTTCTTCATGCATTCTGTGTTAACCTTCTTCCCTCCCCTTCTACCGGGTGCTCCTCCAAGGGCCATTCATTTTCCTTTTATTTCTTCTATTCTTGTCTTGTGTCATTAGACCCAGGGCTAATGACATCATCTTCTGTATCAGCATTTTATATTCTGCATTATATAGTTCAAAATTCTGAAGAGAGAAGCTAATATGACTTTCTGGATCAGAACATAAGTCCCAGAGATCAGAGCAATTACAGCTTAGTGTGCTTTTAAGGCAGTCTTTGAGTCCTAAGCCTCAGGAAAATAGTTTTATATAATGAAAATTGTAATTAGTATGTATTACTGTTAGCTTAGATGTTTTTGTATGATTCATGCCAGATTTTGTCTTTTTCTGCATCGTTATATGTCTTGGTTGGTTCAGACTGCTTTAACTAAAACACCATAGGCCAATTGGCTTATAAATGACAGAAATTTGTTTCTTATAGCTCTGGAGGAAGTCCAAGATCACCTTCCTGGCAGTTTCTATGTCTGGTGAGGGCTGCCCTGGTTCACAGATGGCTGTCTGTGTGCCGTCACATGATAGAAGGGGGAAGGGAGCTTCCTGAGGTCACATTTATATAGATACTCATCCCATTCATGCGGGTTCCACCTTCATGTTCTAATCACCCCCTAAAGGCCCCATCTCCTGGTACCATCACGTTGGGGAAACAGGTTTCAGTATATGCATTTTGTGAAGATGCATTCAGTCTATATCATTAAAGGGATATAAATTGGAAGTTTGGTGAGAATGAGTCACAGTCTACTGTCCTGTTTCTATGATCAAAACGTTTGGGGTTGGTAGTCATATACGATGGATTAAAGAGGCAAGTTAGCATCATGTAGTACAATTCTTACATGAAAAACATTTAAGAGAGAAGGAATTCAAGTCAAAAAGTAAGACATTTTCAAGGTTAGAATTCAAGATTGCTGTTAGAATTACAATGTGTAGTTGGAATATGAGTTTACAGCACTTTGTCAGGTTGAGATAAACAACGCTGCTCATATTACTTTGACCTTGATAAATGCAGATATCCGTTTCTCCCTGCATCCCCAGCACCGTACATAATGTACCCTTTTAGTTGATGTTTCATACAACTTCTGAATTGATTGATGGAAGGCAGGAAATAGGAAGATGTTCTTTATTGTGATTGCAGGAAACTCTTATCTATGCACTCCTTATCCAATGACTTTCCAGGTTGTCCAAATGATTTTTGATGGTGAGAGAAGTAGTAAAAAAAAAAAACTATTTGGATTTGGAGTGAGAGTAAGTCTGAGAAAGGGTATGGGTGATCCCAAGATGGAAACAGAGAACAGGTAAGGTGCAGGAGCAATGGAGTATTGTGAAGCTGAGTCTGCACGGTACCATTGCTTTAAGTGTTTGGAACTGCCGCAGATGGGATACTGAAGAATGTTCTTAATTACCTGTTACTATGCCTACAGTTCATTCATTCAGTTAATATTTATTGAATACCTTTTGCATGCAAGCACCCATTCCAAGTGCTGGAAACATAACATTGAACAAAGTAGTTAAATCCTACCCTCAAGAAATTAACATTTGCAGTGGTGGGGGGTGGTAGAAAGGCAAGGTTACATAATAAGTTTTGCTCAGTCATATCCATCTCTATGTGACCCCATGGTCTATAGCCTGTCAGGCTCCTCTGTCCATGGAATTCTCCAGGCAAGAATACTGGAGTGGGTAGCCATTCCCTTCTCCAGGGGATCTTCCTGACTGAGAGAGCTGGGTCTCCAGAACTGCAGGCAAAATCTTGACCATCTGAACCATCAGAGAAGCCCTTATAAGTCACATCACATGCTAGAAAGTGGAATGGTAGGAGCATAACTATAAGAGAGTGGGTACAGCTGCATTTCGGATAAATTGCTCTCAGCCAAAGGGGATCGCCTCTATTATTTTAATGGCCAGTTAAACAGCTGGGCTTCTCAGAGGCATAGATAAATGCCTTTGTACCCATAATCTTGTTTAATATTAACAGACATTTATTTACATGAATATGATGTAGCTTAAACCAGTTTTTATGGAGAAGGCAATGGCACCCCACTCCAGCACTCTTGCCTGGAAAATCCCACGGATGGAGAAGCCTGGTAGGCTGCAGTCCATGGGGTCGCTAAGAGTCAGACACGACTGAGCAACTTCACTTTCACTTTTCCCTTTCATGCACTGGAGAAGGAAATGGCAACCCACTCCAGTGTTCTTGCCTGGAGAATCCCAGGGACGGCGGAGCCTGGTGGGCTGCTGTCTATGGGGTTGCACAGAGTCGGACACGACTGAAGCGACTTGGCAGCAACAGCAGCAAACCAGTTTTTAAATGAATAGATGCACCTGGCACAAGTCAGTAGCTACTTCATGAATCTTTTACTGTTTCCAAAATTTACCTAATCCAGCCCTAACGCTGAACCTTCAATATTTCCCTGTTTGTTTGAGGCTTATTCGTGGCTCTGACACCCCTAGCAACCCCTTCACAGTGTTCAAGTTCCTACAGTTTTCCTATAACTGAGTCTCTACAGGCTGTCCAGTCCTGCTGTCCTCTATTCAGTGCTTACTCTGTATTTATCTGAATCATGGGAAGATAGCTTTATGCTACATTTAGCCCCTCAAAGGCCAGAGAGGAGAGATTACCACACAGTGTGCACACCAGTCACTATCCTGAATCTAGCCTTAATTGTTCTTTTCTAATCACCAGGGAAACCTCTCTCCTTCCATCAGGTATTTGTTTTTACTGATTAATTACTTCCATCTATTTAAAACTAATTTCCTTGGAAACTCTTCTAGCTGACTTCTTAATTATGTTTTCCCCAAGCCTGGCCATTGTCAGAGGACTTACTTGGTATTAAAGAGATTATGTTTCTATTCCCATGAATATTTTAATACTTTAAAATGATCTTAATAGTGTTTAAAACAGAGATGATAGTTTGGGGCACAGGAAGCAAATTGCAGGGAGTAAAGGTGTGATAGGAAAGAAAATTTAAAAGGGGGGGGAATGAGCAACAGCAAAGAATTTGGAAACAAATGAAGGTAAAGAAATGAAAAGTAATTAGCAAAGTTAAATAATATATTTTGGGTAATTCAAGCACATTTTCCATGTTAGTATTAGAACTTTTTCTGGACACTATATGCCTGTAAAATACTTCTTAATTTTGGGAGCAAAAACCCCAATGAGTATAGTGAACAGATGCTGTCAATAGATATAGATAAATAAACTGCCTTGTTGGCAAGGGAACAACTGCTGGCAACCATAGTGTGTATGTGATTAAGCACCCCAGAAGCCTGAGTTCCTCAGGTCCTTTGTTGTTGCTGTTGTTTAGTTGCTAAGTCGTGTCTGACTCTTCTGCAACCCCATGGACTGAGCCTGCTAGGATTCTCTCTCCATGGGATTTCCCAGGCAAGAATACTAGAGTGGGTTGCCATCTCCAGGAGATCTTCCTGACCCAGGGATCAAACCCATGTCTCCTGCATTGGTAGGCAGATTCCTTACAATTGAGCCACCTGGGAAACCCAAAGTGGTCCTACAACATCTATTCCCATAATAGTATTATGATAAAATTTACCCATAAAATTCTCAAAGGGAGAGTAAATAAATCAGAGGGAATTTTAGATGAGAGTTTGTGTAGAATATAGGATTAGAATTGTTAAACGGTATACATTTTTAGTTATAAGTTAAATCTGGAGACCCAACGTATAGCATGGTGACTGCAGTTAATAACAGTGTGTTGTTCACTTGAAATTTGTTGAGAGAGTAGATCTCAGGTACTCTAACCACACACACATGTAATCATGGGAGGTGATGGATATTTTAATTAGCTTGATTGTGGTAATCACTTCACAATGTGTACCTATATCAAAAGCATCATATTGCACACCTTAAATCTATACAATATTTCTTTGTCAACCATAACTACCTGAATAAAGCTGGGAAAAAATGCTCTTCTTAAGCCTGCTTTCAAAATACCAGCACAATATCACTGAACATGGAGTTGGAAAGAAATACACACATTAGGATGACTGGTGAGTGTGAGCAGCTTTAGCAGAACACTTAGGTTATGTTTAGTCACTCAGTCGTGTCTGACTCTTGCGACCCCATGGACTGTAGCCTGCCAGCCTCCTCTGTCCATGGGATTCTCCAGGCAAGAATACTGGAGTGGGTTGCCTTTTTCTTCTCCAGGGCTCTTCCCAACCCAGGGATCGAACCTGGCTCTCCTGCATCGCAGGCAGACTCTTTACCAACTGAGCTACCAGGGAAGCAGAACACTTAGTCTATCCTTCATTGGTTTGTTTTAATGCATGTCCATCTATACAGTTTCATCAACAATTCAAATTTTTTTACATGTATAGAAAATGTGACTGTGATTTAGAGTTCAAACTTTCCTCTAAGATTTTTTTTGTGTTGCTGTTGTCATCAAGTGGCTACCTTCAGCTCTATTCCTTATGTGGAAACCCAACTAATAATCTCTACCTTAAGTGAATGCTTTATGAATAATGATTAATTACTCATACCCATTATTCTATTTTTTTTCCTTTGGCACAGTACTTCTAATCCATAGACTTCGGTCTTCAAATTTAGTGGAAGTCATATTGTGAGATAATTTAGACCTAATGAGATTTACCTGATGAAGACAGTTCACTTTTGATTAGCTGGAAAACTGCCTGTCTAGCTCTGAAAATGGCAGGGTTGCTGTCAGTTAACCATGCCCTAACCTTTAGCTTTGTGGCTGAATGCTTTAGTTGTTTTTCTTTCCAAATCAATGAAGCCAATTGGTCCACTGACCTTTATGAAAATGAAAACAGCATTATTGTTTTTTCTTCTTACCTATTTGAACATTTGTCATTTTTAGTGAGGCATCAATAGGAATGTGTGTGTGTGTTTGAATTTATGTGTTTGGAGTGAAGATGGGGTATTAAGGTTTTATGCTAAAAAATGAACTATATGGAGGAAAATTCTAATATTTCTAGAAGTAATTCTTTCTTTTATGTTATGCTCAGTGGAAATATTTAGACCTATCTCACCTTATTGACCATATGTTTTTTATTTTACAGTATCTGGTGCTACTGTTGACTGGTCGCTTGAAACACTCATCTCTATGGTTTCCCAGACATTGTTCTCATAATTTTCCTCCCATCTCTTCGGTTTATCCTTATCAAGTACTTTAATGAACTCCTCTTTCTTTGCCTGCCTTGAAAATACTGGTGTTTACTGGACACTATTCATGACCTGTTTTTTTCCCTCCTTGTTTGGTGTACTGTTCTCTTCCACACTATTCTCATGCTCATGGAACACAGTCTGATTTTCTTGGTCTCCTTGTTCACTGACTCTTTCTAATTGGCTGTTGATCATTAGGTACAAGATAAAAATGGAGACTTAATAATTCTCTACTGTAACTTCTTTGGTCCATAATTAAAATTAAAAATGAAACTACCTTTTAAGATATTTTGATACCTTCTTATCCTGCCTTTTGAATAAGCGCTCTTTTTACCTCAACCCTCTGAACCTCAGCATTTTGATTTGCTGTGCGTGGAGCAAGACAAACTTGGTTTAGTGACAAACCAAGTTCCATTTTTTCTTCTTGCTAGATCAGAGTTTTAGTTTCTCTTCTCTTCCAAATTTAACATGGAATTCATGAAACTTCAAAATCAATCTTATATTTCCAAAAGGAATGGAAGAAGTTCAGAAATTTGTTCTTCTTCCTAGGTGGTTAATGTCAACATTTTCCATGAAGTATTATGGAAATAAATTGTATATGAAGAACATTTTTCTAACATATATCATTAATTAACCAAAAATTGTAACTGCTTAAAAATTATGTAATATTCCACCCCTCTTCCTGGATCTGTCATTTTGGTGCTTGGGGTATTTTTTCCAACATTCATTTGTATGCTAAGTATAGTCCAGAATGTATAAAGGCACAGCAGGTAAATTTTCTCGTCCGAGTTTTGACCTTGCTTTTTCAATCTGCAGTCTATCAGGGAAGATGTCTTCATTTCTTAATTCCTTTCAGTTTCCTGTCTCCCTCTCTCAGATGCATCTCAGGACTTAAAGATTTACTGTGCATTATTCTTATTTTTAAAGCTATCATCTACTTTATAATCCCCAAATACCATCCAGTCACCTTCCCCTAAGACCTGGAGGTAGCTCAGAATATTCTCAATTCATCCCACAGGTTTTCATTCAGTAAGGAAGGCATGTTGAATGCCTTCCTTATGCTAGCCATTCTGCTGGGTGCTTAGAATACAAAGATGTCTAAGTCATGGTCCCTGTTCTCAAAAGGACCTCATCATCCAGCAGGGAGACAGCCAGGAAAACAGGAAATTACATTACAGAATGATAAATACTGTTGGAAAGGAGAGCACAAGGGACAGTGATCCAAGGAAGAGAAATTAATTCTGCCCGTGGGGTAGGGAGAGCTTCATGGAACAGCAGTGCTTGAATCTTTCCTTGATTGATGAGTGAATTTGTAATCTCCAAGAATTTTGTTCCATTTAATATGGATTCACAAAAGGGCAACAACGACCCCTACCCTTTCAATGGGGAAGCATTACAAATGATCCTGAGTTAGAACCCAAAGTGTGGTCTAATACAGTTCCTTTGGAGAGCTAGTTCCTAAACTCATTTCAGTTTGTAATTCCTACCTTAATTTGTGAGCTACACTGTGGGTTCCCGTTTCCCCTCTCTCCACTGGGTTTTCTTCTCTTACTGATTGTCATTCTCTAAAGGCTTTTTTTTTTTTAAAGATTTTTTTTTGATGTGGACCATTTTTAAAGTCTATTAATACAATAAAGTCTTTATTAATACAATTTGTTATTAATACAACATTGCTTCTATTTTATGTTTTGGTTTTTTGGCCCTAAGACCTGTGGAATCTTAGCTCCTTGACCGGGGATCTAACCCATACTCCCTGCATTGGAAGGTGAAGTCTTAACCACTGGTCTGCCAGGGAAGTCCCTCTTAATGCTTTTTAAAAAAGTTCCTGTGGTAGAGTAATGGCCCTCCAAAGATGTCCACATCCCAGTTCCCAGATTCTGTGAAAATGTTAACCTTACATGGAAAAAAGAAATTATAGCAGATGGAATTAAGGTTGCTGATGACCTGACTTTAAGAAGACTGTCCTGAATTATCTGGGTGGGTCCAGTGTACTTAAAAGGATGCTTAAAGGTGGAAAAGGGAGCAGAAGACTGTATGAGTGATAGGATATGATAAAGCCTCAACTGGCCATTGCTGGCCTTGAAGATGGAGGAAAGGGCTACAGGTCAAAGAATGCTAGTGGCCTCTAGAAGCTGGAAAGGGCAAGGAAATGAGTTCTTCCCTAGAACTTAAAGAACATGGCCTGGCCCTACCAACACCTTGATTTTAGCCCAATGAGACCATTTTGGCTTTCTGACCTCCAGGACTGTGAGACAATAAATTCGTATTTGTGTTACCACAATCATTTTGTGGTAATTTGTTACAGTGGCCCTAAGAAACAAATGCAGCTATTACAGTTTATCCTCAATTACTCAGTTTACACAGGTTCACATTCCATTTTGTCCTACGATTTCAAAGAGCTTTCCTACTTCATAGCTTTGACAGTCAAGGCATTCAGTCTGTTAATCCAGATCTCCAGATTCATTTGTTAAAGAACCTTTGCCTAATTTCTGTTTAGAACTGTTTTAACACAAAACAATATTCAACATTTTCGATTTAAATGTTTTGTTATTTATTTCCAAGTTTGACATGAGACCTCAGTCTCCAAGTTTTCTATACCTTGGTTCTTGTCAATCTCCCTCTTCTCCCCAAAATACTAACCTTTTTTACTATCTACCCAAGTCCCATTTGGAAGTCTCTTGAGAGACTTGGATCACATGGAGATCAAGCCAGTTCATCCTGAAGGAAATTAACCCTGAATATTCATTGGAAGGACTGATGCTGAAGTTGAAGCTCCAATACTTTGGCCACCTGATGTGAAAAGCTGACTCATTGGAAAAGACCCTGATGCTGGCAAAGATTGAGGGCAGGGAGAGAAGGGGACAACAGAGGATGAGATGGTTGCAAGGCGTTGGCTCAATGGGTATGAGTTTGAGCAAACTCTAGGAGACAGTGAAGGACAGAGAAGTCTGGCGTGCTGCAGTCCATGGGATCACAAAGAGCCAAACATGACTTAGAGACTGAACAACAACTACAACAAATCCCATTATTAAAAAGTCTCAACTGAAATATGAAGGGGTACATTGGTAACATTTGTTGATAGAGATGGGTGATTAATTCAGGGTCCAAAGTTACTCCTAGTTTACTACAGAATGAAAAATTCCGTATAAAACAGTGGTAGAGGTTGGGGAGACTGGGCCAGGGCAAGTATTTAACTGTAAACATACTTCCAAACTAAATTAAAAGGGCGTGGTTCTCTGTTTTGGTGCACATGGCCAGATGGCCATTCTCCCTACAGTTGCCATCATTGCCCTGTGGCCACCCATCATGCTGTGGGGTGCCGAGTCATGGCAGAAGGGATGAACTCATTGGGGGGATGAACTCATTGGGAGATGTATGCCCGACTCGTGAGTCCCTGAGAAACGCTCCTAAGAGACCAGTGGGTGAAAGTTCAAATGACAGGAAGCTGAAGTAGAGAAAAAAGTTCTCTGGGAGCATTTTTAGATGATAAACTTGGCCATTCTAGGATCTAAAAGCTTTTCTGATGAGTCATTTGTGGGTAGCTCATTGCTCTGAAAAGCTCTTAGAAATAATGTGCTCTCCCAAAATTGCATCTCCTCCACCCAAAAGAACAAGCTACTTCAAGTTACAACCAAGCAGAAAATAACTTCCAAGAACACGCAGGCAGGAGACACACAGAATCTGAGTCAGAGAGGCTCTTGGAGGTAGCATTCATCGGCATTTTTAACTTACAGTAGTCCTTGCCACTTTTCTGTTGCCATACTTAGAGGGAATCGAAACTACAGTCCCCTCCTTCCTGTCCTGATCTTGTAGTATCCTATTCAGTTTCTTTATTTCACTATTTGATTTCACCTAAGCTTTATCTTGTTATTTCCAATTTAGGAAAATATCTCAAATCTTAAGAAATGATTTTAAATGTGGGAATGTTACATGGAGTCCTTTGTTAAAATCTAAATGTATAGTTCCAAGAGTTTTTTTTAAAGTATGATAATGGGGTTTTTTTACATCAGTTCTATATTTCAGAAGCATTAATAAAATATTATAAGCAGTAGCACTAGTTAGTTGCTCAGTCATGTCTGACTCTGCAACCCCAAGGACTATAGCTCGCCAGGCTCCCCTGTCCATGGGATTCTCCAGGCAAGACTACTAGAGTGGGTTGTTGTGCCTTCCTCTAGGGGATCTTCCTGACCCAGGGATCAAACCCAGGTCTCCTGCATTGCAGGCAGATTCTTTACCATTTGAGCTACAGGGAAGTCCTAAAATATTATAAAGGGAAATAGTAATTTCCTGGTTGTGGTAGGAGATGAGAACATGTGGTTGGGATAGACTTGGGCAGGTTGTAACTGGAGAAAGTAGCCAGTGAGAAAAATAATGGAAGCAGAGAGCGTAAACTAGAAATCTGACAGTAGAGAAAGTTTCCACAGTCCTAGATCCACAGAAAGATACCATTTTTACAATAGAAAGACATTATTTCAATGTTAAGTAAATTTAATCAACAAGGGGAGAATACAACATAGGCATTCTCTAGAACATTGTAAGTTAAAGGCTAGAAAAGGAAAGAGGTGAGGAAGAACTTACCTATCTTGAAAACTAATGAGGGGTAACCAGATGCTTACTTGTGCTATGAATATAATTCTAACCAAGTCAATCTCACCCCAGAGCTCACATCTGGGAATGATACTGATGTATCCATGTTAGGTACTTGTCTACAAGATCAGTAGCTAAGCCCCATAACAATCTCATGAGGTGGATACTATTACTATCAGCCACATATGATAGGTGAGAATATTGAAGCACGACTACTTGCCAAAAGTGTTAGTGCTTATAAGTAGTGAACTTGAGATTGGAACCCAGACCATCCCATGCCAAGGTCAGTAACCTCTATCACTATACCCTACTGACTTGGGAGGAGCCTTTGAACAATGGGAGTGATGAGGTCCTAAGAATGGATAGATGTGCTAAAAACCAACTGTCCTCTGCCATGGCAGGAATGGGGTGAAGGCTGAGTCTCAAATGTTGTTCCATCACAGCAAGGTAACAACAACACGAAGGAAGGCAGCAGTCAATATTTGCAGCATAGAAATCCACCAAAATTCTGGTGGTTTTAACAATGTCCATAACGCTAGGTTAGAGCTCAGGGCTGAGAGGAGAGGGGAGCTTGGAACAGGACTTCAGAGCTGAGAGGTTCTCAGGAATTGACCAGATTGTCAGAATGGAGAGGTGAGATCTGGGAGTGTGAGTCAGAGATATGGGATGACAGTAGCAATCATCACTGTAAGTGATTTTGTTTTGAAGTTATTTACAGTGAAAGTGGCCTTGCATTACAGGTGCATTAAGGCTGTTAAGTTGCACAACTCCAGAGGGCGCCTTTCCATAGACTGTGATTCTCTTTGGAGTTGAGGGACTGTTCTGTGTCAGTGGCGAGAAGCCTGAAGAGTTTGCAGCAACAGCTGTTTCACTTCTTGACTTTGGATTGCGGACTTACGTGCAGTCTTCCTGCTCTGCATATCTCAGGACTCTCTTTAGTTGATAAGGACTTTCCAATCAGCCTTTTTCATTATCTACTGCCTGCTTTAACTTCAGACATATTCACATTCATCAGTCTTGTCTTATCTGAACTACAGGCGGGGACCAGTACCAGGGACAATGGAAGAGGTAATATGCAGAGGTTTTAATTACATTCACTCTTGAGGAGCCTCCAGAAAGAACACTTTGCAAGTTATAAACTGTCAGCTGTGGAGCTATGCATGCCTGTCTCTGACTTACTGGTGAGGGGCAGGTTCAGTGGAGGGGTTCCTTTGGGGGATGCTTTGGGTGCTGTCTGTGCAGCATCTCAGTCCTGGCTTTCTGGAAAGAGATGCTCTTGCCTGGTTACTTTGGTTGGAGAGGTAGAAGGGATAAACTCTTTCAGTCTGATGGGACACATGTTCATGGAGCACCTCCTATGTGCCAGCTTCTGTGAGGTGTTGGGAATGAGAGAAAAATGATCACTGCTCTCAGAAGCTCACAGTGCAGAATTAAGGAGGTGCATAGAAGCAAATCAATGCAAATCATCACGAGAGATTCTATAAAGGAGATACTTTTAGGGAACAGAGGGACATGTGGACAACACGATTTTGGGGAGCTCTAGGAGGCCACCCAGAGAAAGGAATGTTTCGGTTCCAGGCTTCAGATCTCTGCAGCCACTGAAATCCCTCCATCAGAAGTGACCAACCTTGACTGCACTTTAGAGTCATCTGGAAAGCTTTAAAAATTCCCAATATCCAGGCTCTAGCCCATACCAAGTAACTTATACCCTGTGGGGGTGGGATCTAGGCATAGGTACCTTGTAAAGTTCTTCATGTGATTCCAACATGCATCCAAGTTTGAAAACCAAACCAAGTTTGTCCTAAAATAAGAATTCAGAAATTCTAAAATAAGAATGAATATATTACATTTTGGAGACTCTGTTACTATATTCCGAGAGGGCTGGTAGGAAAAGGGAAAAGACATTGTTGTGTTGTAGAGATCAGTGGTTATATCCAGTCAGCTTCAAATACAGGAGTATCATAGAACCTAATACAGTAAAATCCAGGAAAATAACATGAAGAGCAAAGCATGGAGTATTTGTTGAAGCAACTTTGCAGTAGTGATCCTTATATACAGTTTGTATCTGCCTGCTTCAGAGAAGTCTTGGGGAAGCTTGCATCTAGAAGTATTTGAGGAGAAACGAGAGAGGTTTATCTGAAAAGGCAGAGGAAGTACATACATTCAAGCAGCAACCTTCAAATTATGGAAATAATTGTTGGCTTGTTGTACTACCCTAAAAACCATTTCAGTTCAGTTCAGTCGCTCAGTCGTGTCCAATTCTTTACAACCCCATGAATCACAGCACGCCAGGCCTCCCTGTCCATCACCAACTCCCGGAGTCTACCCAAACCCATGTCCATCGAGTCGGTGATGCCATCCAACCATCTCATCCTCTGTCATCCCCTTCTCCTCCTGCCCCCAATCTTTCCCAGCATTAGGGTCTTTTCCAATGAGTCAACTCTTCGCATGAGGGGGCCAAAGTATTGGAGTTTCAGCTTCAACATCAGTCCTTCCAATGAACACCCAGGATTGATCTCCCTTAGGATGGACTGGTTGGATCTCCTTACAGTCCAAGGGACTCTCAAGAGTCTTCTCCAACACCACAGTTCAAAAGCATCAATTCTTCGGGGCTCAGCTTTCTTCACAGTCCAACTTTCACATCCATACATGACTACTGGAAAAACCATAGCCTTGACTAGACGGACCTTTGTTGGCAAAGTAATGTCTCTGCTTTTAAATATGCTATCTAGGTTGGTCATAAGTTTCCTTCCAAGGAGTAAGCGTCTTTTAATTTCATGGCTGCAATCACCATCTGCAGTGATTTTGGAGCCCCCAAAAATAAAGTCTGACACTGTTTCCACTGTTTCCCCATCTATTTCCCATGAAGTGATGGGACCAGATGCCATGATCTTAGTTTTCTGAATGTTAAGCTTTAAGCCAACTTTTTCACTCTCCTCTTTCACTTTCATCAAGAGGCTCTTTAGTTCTTCTTCACTTTCTGCCATAAGAGTGGTGTCATCTGCATATCTGAGGTTATTGATATTTCTCCTGGCAATCTTGATTCCAGCTTGTGTTTCTTCCAGCCCAGCGTTTCTCATGATGTATTCTGCATATAAGTTAAATAAGCAGGGTGACAATATACAGCCTTGACATACTCCTTTTCAATTGTTTATTTGGGTTTTTATTTCTTACCAGAAATTCAGTGAAAGTAGCCCATTCAGGAGTCATACATTAATGACTGCTTCCATTAAATTTTAATATTGTTATTAATATTATATTTGATGTAATTTATATTTATAACATACCTACATATGCTGACACTTAGCATATTTTATGTAATTCCCACAGTAGTTCTATAAAGTAGGTAACTGTGGTTATTCCTATTACCTAGATAAGTTCAAGAGGCACAGAGAGGTTAAATAAGTTGTCCGGGACCCCACATTGTCTAAGTCCAGTCTGTCTGATTGGTAACCATTTCTGATCCTACATCTCTCCATTGTGTAAGGGAGAGGCTTGCTATAGTTGGAAGAAAACCAGTTTAGAGTTGTATGACTGAGGAACTGCTGTGTGATCTTGAGTTAGTTTCTCAACCTCTCTGGACCTTAGTGTCTTCTTTAATGTGACCAGACACGAGATGGTGGCACTCTTTCCCTTCTAGTTATCAGTTGTAGTGAGAATGCATGCTTAAAATGACTTTAGAATCTCACAGACATCTCACTCTTTTGAAGGGCATTGTTAGAATATATATCTAATATACACAGAAAATACGTACAACATTTTCCCAGAACAAAGAGTACAGAGATTCACAGATTTGCTTTTTTGTGAAGGTATTATAGAAAAGATAAAATTAGAAAATACTGTCCATCTTCCCTATCCTCTAGCAGTTGTGGAAAACTTGTACTGAAGGCAGGTGCAGACAGATCTTTATTATTTATTTATTTTTTGACACTAACCTGTGTCCTGTAGAGGATGCTGCAGCTGGCTCCTGATCCTTTGTGATCTAGATGGATCTTTTTAGCCTTTGATCTGGAGTGGGATGGTTCTGAAACAAGCAACTTAGTATACTCTGGAAATTAATTGAGTGGAGGAGGCAGTTCTCTAACTCATAGGCACAAGAAAGAAGGTTCTGAAGCTTGCATAACTTAATAGGAGATTGCCTGGGGGAGTCTGAGAGGGAGGAAGAAATCCAGACAAGCTAGGCATTAGTGTGAAGTTGCTTAAGTCATTTTATATCATTACAACATAGAAAAATTCAGTCCTGGAAGATGAAATCCATTTGGCACATGATATCAATCATCCTTTAGAAAACAAAGTAGCTGGGTATTGGAGGTTTGGCCCTACCCTATTGTAGAGTCCTTCATGTTCTTTGATCCCAGTCTCTTCTCTTAAACTGAACAGAACTTGTTAGGCAGATGTGGGTATATAGCTGGAATAGAACCGTGGCCCTTGAGGACTTGTGAGAAATGATTATCTCTGGAAGGTGGTAGGAGAATATTGACTGAGTGGAGGGGCCGGAGCTGGGGCCAGAGGGAAATGGTGTTGGCACTCCCCTCCCTCCTTGCAGCTCCAGGTCCTGTGATCTTCATCATCATTGCCACTGCCCTTGTTTGTCCTTCACTACCTCTTGCCTGGAGCAGTGTCACAGGCTCCTGACTCTTCTTTAGGTTCAACTTGGCCTTCTTGCCCCAGTGCAACCTCCTTACCATACTGGAGCTATCTTGCCAAACTCCAAGTTCATCACTATCAGCCCCATGGGCTCTAGGATCAATCTAACCTCTTCAGCATAGCATGGAAATCTCTTAGACTCTGACTTCAGTCTTCCTATCCCCAAGGGGAGCCTGGGTCCTGTGAAAGTCCAATCTCCTCTCTAGATTGACCACTCATCTGCCTTTAGAGGGATCTGGGAAAGACAAAGGCAGGAACTGGGACAGAGACTAAATTAAGCTCTTCTGTCCATCCTACCTGTCCCTCGTCCACTGAGACGCCTCAGTTCCCACCTTCTTGAACCTTAAAGGAATTAACCTCTTTAAACTCCACAACTGCTATAATGCTGTCTCACTCTATAGTCTGTATATCCTCCAAGTCAAGATTTTGTCAATCTAACCTTCTGTAGTTTGTATTAAAAAAAAAACAATAGAAATATTGGATATGAGTTTTCAGATGAATACATATACATCCCACTTCCAAAGAGCAATCTGAGACAATCCTTATTTCTTCCTTCCTTAAGAGTCACCACTGTTGGGGAACATCAAACAGGTTTTGATGATAATTCATCAAAAATATTTATTAAACTCTTAAAATGGATCTAGTATCAAGTTCAGATCTCACACGATCTCGTTCACATGTGTTTGTGTCTGCCTCTGTCTTTACAATATTGGCCACCCCTCCCAACCCCAACCAGAGGGAGGATTACAGTAAGGCCAATGGAGCCTAAGTTTCAGGACGTTTCACTTGACGGGGTCCCTTTCACATCTCTGGGGGAGAGCCCCAGCAAAGTGTTATGGCTATATGTGTTTTCAGGGTTGGTAAAAGTAAGATATTTCAGTGCAGTTGGGATGACCGTCTCTTTGTACTGCTTTCTCCTCCTTTGGTGTCAGGCAGTGCTGAAGTGGCCATTGGGGGGACTTAACTGAGAGAAGGTTGAAATGAGGACACTTTTAATGAACTCAGTGGGATAGACTCATGTGCTCAGTGGGATATACTCATGTGCTCCATAGTCGCTCTGTGTATAGTTAAGTTATTGCACATGGAATCAAAATAGTTCTTAAAAAGAGTCCACCAACTTTATAAAAGCTTTGAGTTCCAGCGACTTGACAATCCGATTTCTTAATCTAATGTTTCTCAGTGTGGTTCTTGGATCATCTGTATAAGGGTTGCCTGGGCTTCATCTTCAAATGCAGCTTTTTGGTCTACATCTAAGCTCTACTGAATTGAAATCTCTGGGACAGGGCTAGAGAAGGCAAGTTTCATGGGATCAGGGACTTTGGCTTTGAGTCATGTGCATTTGTGTTTATTTGCTTACCACTGACTCCATCTGACTGCTTTGGGACAAAGTAGGTGCTGAATAAATGCTCACTAAATCAAATTTTTATGTGCGCAGAGGCTTGAGAATAACTGCCTCTGCCTACTTAATGCCTTCTTATATATCTAGGGTACAGATCAAGATTTTCCAATATGGTATTTTTTTAAAGAGGTGTATTTCTTTTTTAAAAAAATATTTAAATTTTTTATTTTTGGCTGCACTGGGCCTTTGTTGCTGTGCATGGGATTGCTCTGATTGTGGGGAGCTGAGGCTGCTTTCTAGTTGTGATGCATGGGCTTCTCATTTCTGTGGTATCTCTTGTTGCAGAACACAGATTCTAGGGTACATGGGCTTGGCAGTTGTGGCACAGGGGCTTAGTTGCCCGCAGCATGTGGAATCTTCCTGGACCAGGGATCAAACTCCTGTCCCTTGTATTAGCAGATGGATTCTTAACCATTGGGCCACCAGGGAAGTCCTGGTGTTGTTTTTTTCTGGGAAAAGAGAATGTGAGAAATAGAGAAGTCCTTGAAGACCATCAGGTCAGTGGCAATGGAAGGCAGGGAGTGATAATAGAATTACATGGGGGTGCTGTTTCAAATGAAATTGCCCAGGTGTCCCATATTCTGCTGTGCTTTCATGTGAAGATTTAAGGCAGGTGATGTCTGAATTCTCTAGACAATACGATGGATGATATGAGTTTGGAAATTCTTTATGATGGTTCTCATATCCCCTCTCTACTCAGGAACATTGATTTAATTCAATCTCTCTTTTAACAAACGGGGTCTCTGAGAGACAAAGCAGTTTGGGTAAGGTCTTCTATTTAGTTTGAGAGCAGAGTTAGGGCTAGGATATGATTCTCAAAAACTCAAGATACAATGTTTATATGCAGAAAGTTTAGATACAGCTTCTTTTTAAAAATTCTCCTATATTTGGAGGACACATGCAGGTTTTACCCTTGCTCTATATTGTTTTATATTCTTTTCATGGTTTCTTGTGCATAAATATGGTATTTTATTTTTTTTAAATTTGCAGAGAAGAGGTAACTTCAAATTTTTTTGTATTTTTGAAGTTAACTAATGATGAGCTAAGGAGGCAAAAATAGTTGATGATTGGTTTCTTAATATCTCAGAACAATCTATCTGGTGGGATAAAATGCCACTAGGTAGGACATTTCAAGTGCAAGTGAAATTCTTGTTGGAAATATGGTCCACATTGTGACATTCATGTTGATTAAAGATGAACAAGAGTTGTGGGCCAGAAGGAGGGTAAGCATCAACATATCATAGCCCAGAGAAGTAGTTACCTTTAAGGGTTCAAGGTGATGAGGTAGGGTGTTCTAACAGGGCTCCTGGGAATTCTAGGGCAGCCAGAACTCCAAAGTCAAGGCTTGTTGGCAGATGACTTCAGGGAACTGCTGGTTGGAAACCAGGGTCTGCCTCACACCTGGAGGCTACCTGAGCAGGTTCAGGGCAAAGAGCCAAGACCAGTGACCAGAACTAGGGTTTTGAATGTGAAACCTATGTTATTTATCAAGAACTTGGTTAATGTGTTGTAAGTTTTATGCTCTTCTATTTCTTCTTCTCTTTTATTTTCATACAATTATGTGCTTATAATTTTTAGTCAGATTTTTAGGTCAGTGCCAAGCAACTGTAGTCCATTTAATTAGACAAACTAAAATAAAAATTATTTTTTAGGAGCTGTCAAAATTTGAAAGATGTCAACACATTCTTCTAATGTGCTTTCATTATTATTATAAATGTTGCTTAATCATTAGCTCTGTGCTAATGGTTAATTTGGGGAATGATTTACATGTTTATGAATATGGGAGGAATAATTTTGGCTACAGATAAATCTTTTTATTTACTTGAATTTTTTCCTTACACAGTGTTTGCCTTTTACAGCCACATAAATTTTGATTTGAACCTGAAATAATTTAGTAAACTGGAGAGATTTTTTTTTCTTTTTTGGTCCCAGTTGGTCTTGGTATCATAACTTTTATTTCTCAGGGGTTGGTCAAAGGACAAAGAAAAGTGAACGTTATTATCTACTGCATTGTGATATCCCTTGCTTTGCTGTACTGTTATGTAATGCTTGATACTTTCTCATTTTTTCTACACTTATACATTTTCTCAGAAATTGTACTGTCAAGTACAGGAGGGCAGGGACTATGTCTTATTAATTCTATATGTCCTTAGCAGCAGTTTCAAAACTGGCTGTATCAGGATCACCTGAGGTGCCCTTTAAAAACTTACAGTCTAGGGCCCCAGTTCAGAGATTCTGATTTAGAATTTTTAAAAAATTTTATTTATTTTTAAGTGGAGGATAATCGCTTTACAATATTGTGTTGGTTTCTGCCATATACCAGCACGAATTAGCCATAGGTATACATATATCCCCTTCCTCTTGAACCTCCTTCTCATCTCCTGATTTAGAAGTTTTAAGGAGAGTCTCTGGAATCTGATTTGTTTAAAGCTTGCCCAAATAATTTTTATGGACAGTTAGATTTGAAAATCACTGGCTTAGAGCATGGAACACTGCCTTGCATTTAGTGAGTGCTCACAATGTTTCTTTGTTTTGAAGCCTGAATCACTCTGGGAAGTGACATAAACTGGGTCCAGCTTGCCTACTTCATTTTTTTCCTCTTTTCTGTGCTTTTCCATGCTTTACCAACTACCTGACAAAACCGCATTCAGATGCATTCTTTTTGTTTTTGCTCATAATCATAATCAAATAGCCAACACTTTTCATTGTTCTTTTAGAACTACTTGACAAATCTGATAGTGCTTTGTAAAATCTGCATTAGTCCTTTGTGATAGAAGATGACCTTGTTGACTGTGGTCACCAGCCAGAAGTGTTGGATATGGCTTGGAAGACGGATGTGTGACAAATGTCTGTTGCATATTGTATATATATTGAAACACATCCTTCAGAGCCTGGATGCTGCTGCTGCTATTTTCAGAGTCTTCTGGTGTTTTAAACATAATCCAAATGATGTATTTGTTCCAGAAAGCCATCTAGTCTCTGATTACTCTCTCTGCTGTCTGGGTTTCCGATCACTTCTCTTCCTGAGTGTCCTTTTTCAGATCATCGTATAGGAGTTATCCATTCTCTGTCCATGGCCGAGCCAGTGAAACTGACAGAAAGCTCTGTAATGAATGACATGCTTCAGCATTGACTAGCTCAGTCTCATTCCTTTATTTTGTGGGAGCTACCTGGTTTTGCAATTTAAAGTTCAATAAACATTGTTTGTGACATTGAGGAAACTTTTCAAGAAGCTTATTAACTTGTTGATCATTTGGTGTGGTTAGGTTCCTAAAGCTGTAGAGAAATGTATTCCTGCCTTATACTTCCTAGGGCAGAAGTAAAGTCACCAAAAAAGAAAATAAGAAATTGGCTGATGGAGGTCAAAGGAGAGAAATCACAAAGAGAAGAGAGAGGAATAAATATGAGGGTAAAGAAGAGATGGAGAGGTTAAAAAAAAATAGTAGTACATAGAACCTAGGGAGGTTCTATTAGTAGATGTTGCTATAATGAAATAGTTCCCTCAGAACATTTTGGAGATTATATCTGACGTGATAGACTTGGGTTGATCAATCTTATACAAATTTGGACTGTGTTCTTCAAGACATCATTCCCTATTCTTATTTATATCCTTTGAAGTGTTCATGAACAGATTATTTTGTTTATAACCATCTTAAAAAATTATCCTAATGCAGGGGTTTTTAAATATATGACTTGTGGATTCACAAGTTGGACGTTAGTCCACAAATCCTCTACAATTTGTTTGTAAAATTTGTATTTTATGTGCATTTTTCTCCACTAGAGAGAAGCTTAAGAATTTATCAGACTCTCAAGGGGATCATTGATCAGAAAATACTTCTTTTTTTTTAATTAAAAATTAAAAGGTCAGCTAGTAGTGGCCCCAGGCTTAAAAAAGTGTCACTATGTAAAATATTCTCTGGATAACGGTGAGCAGAGGTCTCCATTAGCCTGATTATGATAACTGGTCCTCAGGCCGATGCTTCTTCCCTCTTACCATGAATAGTTGGTTTGGTACTTGATCGGCTCCCAGGGTCACCTTCTGTCTGTCATCTTCCCAAAGGAGTCTTGAACCCTTGGATGTCATTTCTTGTACTTTTCTATTAACAAAAACAGCAGTGACTTTTTTTAAAAAACATAGGCAGTCATCAGTGATTATTTTCAAGTTTGAATTATAGGTGTTAGGTCATTTGTTGTATTAAGGGTTTCTGCCCTGCAATCTGGCAATTATTTTTGCATTTTTATTCTCAGATTAAAAAAAAAAAATCTGTTGTATTAGTCAATTTGCCAAGTATTTTAAAACTGCTTGAATGCAAGTGTTTTTCCAGGGTCAGGTTCAACAACATAACTTCCAGTGCATACCTACCTCTAGATGAGGTAGTCATCATTAGGACTTTTGATAATGTTTTGATTTCCTGCCTGGAAGAGTACTGATGACAGGAAGCATATTCTGATGTGGTTTCCCAGTCTCCCGGTAGCTTGAAGATAGCTACATAATCCCACTCTTGTGCTAATTTATCAGTTTGTGACAGAAACAAGATTCCCATCAGTATGGCAAAAACTTCTGAGCTGATGGGTCCTTGACTTCAAGTTTATTTATGAGTGAAAGCTGCCCATTCCTCTAAGCCCTGAGTTCCTGGAAGGACTCAGTAGACACTTAAAATAGAAAGAAAATGAGGATGAGGTCAGTGATGAGGTACAACAGAATAGAACCCCTTAAACCATCAGCTGCTTCATGACAGTGGGAATAGGTGGCCCTTTAGAGAAAGTGCAACCACAGCTTCCAACTATCCCAGCCATGACTTGCCGTATGCCACGGGGGATAGTGAAAAGAAAGTGTTAGTTCAGTTGTGTCTGAGTCTTTGCGGCCCCATGGACTGTAACCTGCCAGGCTCTTCTGTCCATGGGATTTGCCAGGCTCTTTTGTCCATGGGATTCGCCAGGCAAGGATACTGGAGTGGGTTGCCATGCCTTCCTCCAGGGCCTCTCAACCCAGGGATCAAACCTGGGTCTCCTGCAATGCAGACAGATTCTTTACCATCTGAGCCACCAGGGAAACCATTTATTCAATTTATTTATTTTGCAAAGCACTGTTGCAGTCTCTATTTTGTGAAATATTTCATTGTTTGGAGTACATTTTTAAAAAATTGCTCCTCTTGCTTAATACTCATTAATTCTTTGTCCTCAGACTGCTTACAACCCATTTCCTACTTTGTATCTTAACTTACTTCGGTTATTATTCAGATTTGCCTAACGGTAATAATTTTCTCCCCTAATATAGTGGAGAATATCCATATGGATTTATATTTATAGCTATCTCTAGCTCTTAGCAAATATCCATAAACTCATAATAATAAATAATCCCCCTGTAACTCCTGAATCTTTTCCTTCATGCTCTTACTGCCGAGACTGGGGTAGCAATAGAGTAGGGCCTGAAAATGGTCCAGAGATGAGCTTTGACAGCGTTCAAATCTACAGAAATCATGAAATGCATGTATCAGAACAGCTCACCATGTTCAAGACCTTAACAGGGACACGGAGTAGCAAGGAAGAAATAAAGTCCAGAGGAATCTAGCCACAGAAGAGTCTGGAGGAGAGCTGCAGGAATGCTGCCGCTCAGGAAACACATCTATAGTCATGTTGAGTGACGAAGGCCAGGAAACTGGCCCAGAGGCTCAGATAGAATATACCAGTGCCCAGACTCAGGCTGGACTGCAGATTCAATTAGGAAATACAGGGCAAGAAAGTGATCTTGCTATTACGTATTGTGAGCCTTATAAGGGCTCTTTATTATTACACTCTCGGCACTGGACAAGGATGAGGCCAGCATGTGGGCAGTGCTGAGCCCACAGACAGAGCAAAAAGGAGAAAAAGCAGACTGAGCAGGGAGCCAGGCAGTTCCTGATAGCACTTTTGGCAGCATTTCATCTGGACACGGTCAAATTGCTTATGTTTGCATTTTCTAGATGTCCTTTACCTTTTTGATTTATTGGTCAGTAGCGTCTATGATGTATCGTATAGCTCAAGCGTTCAATCCTTTTGTACTTTTTTTATTTAGGAAAAAGGAAAACTCTGTCAGGGTGCTTTTGCTGTCTGCTATTTTCTGATTCATTTCAACTTTAATCTATCCAAGATCGAATAAAATGCAACATCTTGTCCCATTTCTTAGATCTTGGATGAATGCTTTGTTGTGTTATCCCATGAATAAAAAAAAAGTGAAAGGAGTTGCTGTCACAGGGTCTTGAAGTCTCAGTGTTTACCTCTGGGTTCTTGTTGCTTTGGGGAACAGCCTCACCTGACCCTTTCCTGTACAGATAAGCACATTTAAATGAGCCACATGCAAATCCAGGCATTGCTTTAGAGGCTGAAGTATAGAGTCTCACTGCTGGGTTGAGGATATATACTATAGACAGTGGAGATGGGTAATAAACAGATGTTCGCAATACTGAATACCCCTCCTTGCTTGCTGGTTTGCTTCATCATCTGAGAAGGTTCAAGTGAGGAGTAGGTAAGGCTACTGATTCCTCTCAAACAGTGATTGAAAATAGATTTCATACAGTTCCAGCAAGAGTGAAGGGATGAGAAGATTTCAGGAGTTAAATGGAGCTGGTAAATAGACTTTTGCAAGGATCTTAAGGAGTAAAAGGCTATTATTAACCTTCTGGCCTCATCCATAGAAAAACCTGGCTTTCAATTAGGAAGTACAAGAACTAGATACCCAGACAGAAGGGTGCTCCATCACACGAGTGACCATCGATGTCACTCCAGGTACAGGGGGCAGGCTGGCAGCCATGATAGCAGAAAGAGGAAAGAGCTTTGTGAGTGAGATGCCTCTCTGGTGAGAAGGATGGCGTTCTCCCAGTCTTGTCTGGTTTTGAAATACTCAGCGCTCCCTCTCAACATCTCCCTGTCAGCATTGCTCTGTCATTCCTCAGGCCCTTTTCCTTGCCTCCAGTCAGCCTTTGGAACTTAGCTATTTCCACTGGTGTTTGGTCAGAGAACATGATGACCTCACAGACAGTCCTCACAAATTGGCCACCATGCCCCTAGCGATCTTTTTTTCTATTGCCTACTTCATCTCTTTGACTGTGCCCTCACCCCTCCCAGAACTGGCCTGCTCTATTAGGTCATCCTGGACATTAGGAGTTCTTCTGCCACCCCCAACCATGTCCTGACCAATTTTCTATAAAACTAGATTTTCATTTTCTTTAACTCTGCTCGCCTGCTTCTCCCCCCCACCTCCCCACCCCACCCCGTAGCTATCAACCTAGCTGAATGCAGCCAACCCAAGCCCTTTGTAATTTTTCTCTTCAGTGATTCACAATATATGTCCTCTCTGGTTTGGCAGTAACTTAATTTTAAGGATTCTGCACTTAAAATTTTATATAGCATCATTGGCTCTGAGTCAGGGAGTGGATATTATGTCAAAATACGTATTGTTCCTATTTTGTGACTAGCAAGGTGGGAATTTTGATATAGGGTTATTTTATACAGACTATTGTGAGAGTCTGAAAGAACTTTAGAATTAGCTTGAGGAGGAAGAGGGGGAAGGAATTTTAAATTAAAGCAAGAGAACCTTCTATTTCCCACCCCAGTTTCACTGAAGTTAACAGATTAATTGATTTGTGGCTGTCCAAATATAATAATAAATAAATGAAAACATCTCAGTATTTGAAGGCTGTCTTTGTGGCCCTCCAGTCTGGTGCTGGAGAAGACTCTTGATAGTCCCTTAGACTGCAAGGAGATTAAATCAGTCATTCCTAAAGGAAATCAACCCTTAACATTCACTGGAAGGACTGATACTGAAGCTCTGATACTTAGGCCATGTGATGCAATGAGCCCGGTTATTGGAAAACACCCTGATGCTAGGAAAGATTGAAGGCAGGAGAAGAGGGTGGCAGAGGATGAGATGGTTAGATAACATCACTGATTCAATGGGCATAAGTTTGAGCAAACTCCAGGAGATAGTGAAGGACAGGGAAGCCTGGTGTGCTGCAGTCCATGGGGTCACAAAGAGTTGGACATGACTGAGCAACTGAACAGCGACAACATTTTGTTGTGTGGATGCTCACAGGAGCTGCAGCCACCTCATGGGATTAGGAGGTTATAGTTCCTCACAGGAGTATGTAAAGCACTGTGCAAATATTTATAATTATACTGTGAGGGAGAAATTAAGTGTGTGGGTGTAGGTTTTGGGGCAGGAGGAAGTGCAGAGGCAAAGGAAGAGTAAAGGTTTGTTTGCTGTGATTCTGTTTGGCAAAACCTGTTCTGAATGAAAATGCCCTCAGAAAAACTGGAGCAAACCCTCATCAGCCTGAAGGCTCTGAGTATAGCCTTGTGTGTATCAAAAAGAAGTACAAGCTTTTGATCCCTTTCTCAGGTGGGCAGTGGGATTTAGAGGTATGTCAGCATCTACAAACTCAGTTCCAAGATGGTAGAAAGAAGCTTTGAAGCCAATAGAAAGCATAAAGCAGGATTTCATTTAAAAGTTACCGAGGAACATGGAACATCAGGCTGGCACTGTTGCATGGGACAGGGCGTGCACCCTGTGCTGGCCCTGCACCCAGCCATGCCACAAGCTCTGAAAAGACTGCCCTGGAGACTCAGTTGCTGGGGGTGCCAAGCCATAACTTAATGATCTTGGGAGCACTGGCCCCATCTGATGCCTCAGTGATTCGACAGGGACTGATGGCTGCAATCCTAACAGCTGAGTCTTACATCATCGGAGATGAATAGGTTTGTTTCACACAAAGCCATTACAAAATCCATGGGAGCAATGATGTTGATAGTCATAGAGCCTAAAATAATGAGAGGAACATCTGCCAAAAGTCTGATTCCATGTTTCTATTGCATAGAAAGGACTATAAATTTTGCATGTTGATCATGTCATATTGTTGTGTCCCAACACTTGGCATTTGGATTACTAAGGGCCCTTTGCTTCACCCTAAATGATTTTGAGATAGTATTTAAATAATTTACTGATGTTTTATCAAAAGTAATAACCATGGTACCTTTAACAACTTTCCATGGCATGTAAATATCAAAGTAGATACCTTGTGATTACAAGCTAAGGAACACCAAAGGTGGCCACCATCCACGAGAAGGCAGGGGAGAAGCATAGAACAAATTCTCTCTTACAGTATGCAGAAAAATTCAGGCTTTCCAACACCTTGATCTCGGACTTCAAGCCTCCAGAACTGAGACAATTTGTATAGTTTAAGCCACTCAGTGTGTGGCACTTCTTTTGTGGCAGCACAAGTTACCAATATAGCAATCATCAACACATCCATGTTATCTGTGATTGTGCTATAGTCTTGAGAGTTACAGCCTTTCTTTTTCCTGCTTTCCTCTGGGGGCATCTGATATTCCTTTTGGAAGGTATGAGGGTGGGAGGAAGGCCTGTGAGAGTAGGGCCGGTTGAGGGCTGTTGCAGACGAGGAGAGCTGAGCAAGCAGAGAATGGCGAGTGGGGCGCTGGAGGCAAGAGGCCAGAGAAGTGAAGTGTGGGTGCTCTTTACGGCTCCGCACTTGGCCCCTTTTTCTTTTCATCCTCTGCCTTCTCCCTATCCTCTCATCTGCTCTCATGGCATCAATCACCACTCATTGGTTGAAAAAAGTGAAGCTGCTCAGTTGTGTCCCACTCTTTGTGACCCCATGGACTATAGCCCACCTGGTTCCTCCATCCATGGGATTTCCCAGGTAAGAATACTGGAGTGGGTTGCCATTTCCTTCACCAGGGGATCTTTCTGACTCAGGGATCGAACCCGGGTCTCTGGCACTGTAGGCAGATGCTTTTACTGTCTGAGCCACCAGGGAACTCATTGGTTGAGGGCTCCCAAATCCCCAGCTCTATCCCACCCCTGTCTCCAGAGATATTAGTCCGTGTATTCATTTGTTGATTGTCCTCCTTACTGGAAGCCTCATAGACACTTCAGACTCAGTAAATGCAAAATTAACTTTATTATCTTCAACCCAAACCCATACCTCCAATCGGCAATATTGTTTACCAACATCTCAATGGACTCATATCACAGGTCACCTAGTCCAGGATCCCAAGTGTCATCCATTATCCCTCCTGTTCCCTTTCCAACCACATCCAAATGATTGCAAATAATTATCACTTCTTCTTCCCTCAAGCTCCTCAAATCCATCCCTTCCTCTCCATTTCAGGTCCGACTTTAATTCAGATAGTCATAATTTCACATAACTTTCTCAATGAGGTTTTTTTTTTTTTCCTGTCAAATCTCTTCCTTTCCTCATGATTGCCAGAGTCATATTTCTAAAATATGCAACAAATTACTTTCTTATGTAAGTCTTCAGTGGCTGCCCCAAACATACAGAATTATGTTTAAATTCCTTGGTGTGTCACCGCTTCATAATTTTGTTCCTGCCTGCTTTTTTCCAGTTTTATCATCTAGCCCCTTTGACTTCTAATCATAAGGAACTATGAACCAGTTAGTTTTCTGAAGGTAACATGCTTTTCCATATGGATGTGAAGTTCCACTTGCTTTTTCCTTTTTCAGGAATACAATTTCTTCTTTGATTGCTATGTGTGTTTATGAAGTCCATTTATGCTTTAAGATATCCTAAATATGTTGTTTCCCCACCTCTCCTTTTTTTTTTTTTTAACATGCTGGGCATATAAACGGTGAGTCAGACAGTCACAGTCTAGTTGGGGATATATACATCCAACCAATAATCAATTATAGATTGTTTTATTTTCATAATTATAAGCACTGTGAATGGGAGCACCTAACAGGTAGACCATACCTGAAATGATGGAAGTGAGAAAGTTTCTCTGGAGAAGTGTCATTTAAGCCAAGATGTGAAGGATGTCAGGAATTTAACAGGCATAGAGTGAGCTAAATGTCCTGTAGACAAAGGCAACAGCATAGTTGAAGACCCCAAGGAAGGAAGATATTTCCCTTTCTCAACTCGCATAGCATCCTGAATATATGTTTGTAATAGAAATTGTCACATTGCTGTAATAATTTTCTGACTTGTGAGTCCTTTAAAGGCAGCATCTATGCAAGCTCTGGTCTGGTGTGTCAGCTTTCCATTCAATTAAATATAGGCTAAAGGAGAAGAAACTGGGATTTTCTAAGATTAAGTCAGTGGAGATAACTTAGGTTGTTAGGTCTTCAGAATTTTACCAAGTTTTCTCTTTCTAAAGAAGAGCTAACAATTTTAATTGGGAGTTAATATTAATGATCATGATTATAACAACATCATACATTTATGTAGATGTTCAGACTTGATGAAATAGATATAAAAAGTTATGAGTAATGTGAAGTCCCTCTTCTTCAGAGAGAAAATGAGAGAGAAATAGATTATACCTCACAAAGTCTCCAAGGTCATCATTTCTCCCCTGTCTTGCTGAAACAGGAAAATGACAGACATGACAGATAGCTGTCAGAGCTGTGACTTTCTCTTGCTCTATTGGAATTGGAATAGAAAGGCCAGGTTGGCATTGATAGATGTGTGCTATGACATGAACTGGCACAGAATTAGAGTCATCATTGCCATGATGCAGATGTGTTCTTGCAGTCTTTTCTGCTGCAGGAACGTTGCTTCTACTGGGGGGCTCTTTTCTTCCTCTTGATGCCTGTATTGTTACATGACTCTGTTTTAGCCATCTCAAGTGGTCCCTTGGCTCCCCTTTAGAGGGAGGTGAGAAGGAGATGGTCATGTATGTTGGGTGGCTCAGAGGTTCACCTGCTGGGAAGGAGGGAGTCTGGGGTAGATGATGGGTTTCCTGCTGGAAGTTCAGGAAGCCTAAATGACTGATAAACTCTGCGATGCCCTGGTCATTTCTTCTGCATATTTTGGACAGCAGTTATGTCCTCGCAGGGCTACTAGTCACTTCCATCTAGCTGGAAAAAGGGCTCACCCGATCAGTACTCTCCATATTGCCTTGGTCTCCACTTCTCCCATCACCACCCCTCAGAATTGAAGCATTTTCACAGCCTACATTGTCACAGAGGTTCAAGTCAGCTAGCACATGATTAACCTGATTTTACAGCCAAGTCAAGGAGGAATTCTTGTGGGGCTAATGATACACTTGTCATTTGAGGAAGTCAGAGCAGTTCAAAAGTAATTTATAGTATGTGGAAGAGGATATGTAAACCACTTTGTTAGAAAAGAAACCATATCGCACACTTTTCGGTAATTCTCCTGTGTGACTGTGGGATGGTCTCATGAGAGTGACATTTGTTTTCCTTTTATGCTGTTTACCACGCCTGGTTCCTTTTTCTTGCCATGTATATTTAATTTTGACAGTGAACAGATCGCTAAAAATCGAATTATGGCGTCATTTTAATTACAGCCATTCCAATTGCTCATCAACATAACAATAAAAAACAGAAGTGTTACCAAGATGCTGCTGAGTCCCTATCTCTGTAAATAGCTCTCTGCGAGTGTGGCATGTACCACCAGCTAATTATGAAGACTAACTCTTGTAGATGGGATGCGTGTACCTATTTTTAATGATCTATTAAGCACTGAAAGGAGGAGGCCTGGCTGGAAACATAAGAATCTTAATTTGATATATTTTATCCCATCTACTCTTTTATCCTTATCAAGCTGCTGGGTGTTTAGTATGCTGCTGCCTTTTTTTTTTTCTTTTAAACTTTTCTTTAGTCTTTTTTGTTACAGTGGAGAAGAGATTGGGGAGAGCAAAAAAAAGCAAGCAATTAAATTTTTCTGAGTCATAGCCAAGACTGTTTAGAATTTAGGGAAATCTTTAGGAAAGATTTTCTATCTCCTTCAAACTCCACATACTTTACTTAACATTGCACAGAAAGTGAGTTATTGATCTCTGTGTGGAGTGGGTGGCAGTGAGGAAGGATTGCATATTCCAGGGATTTCAGTCCGCAGAGTTGCTCTAAGCAGGAAGAGACCCACAATAAATTGCAACGTCTTCAGCCTCCTCTATTAATCCATTGGTGGCATCATGGCAGCAGGCCAGGGGGCAAATATTAGCTTTATATCACCTTGCTTAGGAACAGCATCATGAGTAAGTGCTTGAGTCTTTCCTAGTGAAATTGGCTTTCAAATTCTGGGGCTGGAGAAGACTGTTGAGAGTCCTTTGAACTGCATGAGATCCAACCAGTCCATCCTAAAGGAAATCAGTCCTGAATATTCATTGGAAGGACTGATGCTGAAGCTGAAGCTTCAATACTTTGGCCACCTGATGCAAAGAACTGACTCACTGGAAGACGATGCTGGGAAAGATTGAAGGCAGGAGGAGAAGGGGACAACAGAGGATGCAATGGTTGGATGGCATCACCAACTCAATGGACATGGATTTGAGTGAACTGTGGGAGATGGTGAAGGACAGGGAAAGCTGGTGTGCTGCAGTCCATGGGGTTGCAAAGAGTCAGGCATGACTTAGCGAATGAACAACAACAACAACTTAGAAAATTTATCTTCAAAAATCTAATGTCTAAACAATGCTATGGAATCATTCCCAATGGATAGAGCTGAACCTTCCAAAACAGAGAGCAGTATTTCCTCTGACTAGTTTTTTTTTTTTTCATATTATATCCTTTTCAATATCAGGATATGATTTGAACTCAGAGAAGCCCATTTGGGAGGTCTAGGTATAGGATACATTGTGGTTAAATTCAGTATGAATTGAGTCAATATGAAATTTTATCAAATAGTCAACTGGTCAATCTGTTTGAATCCACACACTAGAGTCTAACAAAGAATGAATCAGAAGCAAGCCCAGGTCTGAGGCTTTAATGGTTTGGAGAGCTTTCTTTAAGAAAAAGAAATGCAACTTTAAATTAGGTACAAAAACAAAGATTTATTTAGAATGAGAAATCTCAGGTTACGCATTTTAGAGTGCATTACAAAATCCCAAATCATCACAAAATCCTGAAAAAAGAACACTATTTTTATTACTTACCTTCCTGATGCACTTTTGTAATTGCTACATTTTTGGGTTGCATTCTCTTTGCCTCTTCAAATGACAATAAATTTTTAAATGTCATCTTCTGTAAAGAGTAGAAAGATAATAGCTTTTCCCTTAGCATGATTGATAACAAAATTGATTTGTATTACTAGTAGTTTAGAAACATTTATTTCAGTTTAAACCCTTTATTGATGATGTTATGAAAATGTTTGGGATTTCTCTAAGATTAAGGAAAACCTCTTTAAACTATGTTTTGCTCAGTCATGTCCAACTCTTTGTGGCCCCATGGACTGTAGCCTGCCAGGCTCCTCTGTCCATCGAATTTTCCAGGCCACAATACTGGAGCAAGTTTCTATTCCCTACTCCGGGGTATCTTCCCCACCCAGGGATCGAACCCAAGTCTCCTGCGTCTCCTGCCTTGGCAGGAGGATTCTTTACCACTAGCACCACCTGGGGAGCCCTTTTGTATATGAACTTTATGATTTCAGACATTTGAAGTTTTTTTAGGCAGAAGGTTTCTAATCTGGAATATTATTTGATCTGACAACATTCATTAAGCAATGCAGATTGTGTTTTTGTGTTCTACAACATTCGTCTCTCTGTAGCTTTTTTAATTTCTGTTTTGAGACTATCCTGGTGTAATTCTTTTCCTCATGTTAATGATATTGATCTACAAATTATAGTTTCCATGATGATATAATTAGAATTTTGGTGATATTGAAACTTTAGTCAGTATTTGCTTTTGGTTTATATTTGACTTATTTTTTAAAATCACTCTTGCATTTTGGTATTATCCATAATTCTGAAAAAAAAAAAGAATCTGAAGTTAAAGCACAAACGAGTAGTTTAATGTATTTTAAATTGCTTCTCTATTGTACTGAGCTAAAAGTATTGTAGTTAAATGAATCTTTTATCACATACCTTGACTTATCAGTGAATATTTGCACTTGTTTCTTCATTCTTTCACTGTGTTAGTGACAGTATTTGTGCTGTTTCATCTAGAACCACTAGAGTTTATCAGGACAATATGTGAGAGAGATTCTGAGGTATAATCTAGTATCCTGGGATACATAAAACATGTAACAGTTGCAGGTTTGCACCCTACAAACACAGACATTCTGGTAAATACCATTAAAGAATTCTCATCAAAAAAGGGAAAAATATATGGTGCATTTATATTTGTATCTGTTGCATAACTAAGTATACCTTTGATAGGAGAAGACTTTTGTTTTGATCATGCGTTGATAGGAATAGAATCTTTTGTATAAAATATTATAAAAATTAGACTTTGATTTCCTACATTTCAAGCCTCATTTCCCTTTCACAACCCATCAGTTCTGGTGCTGGGTCAACCATAGGACACGCTAACATCACGGCTTAACTTCTCAGCATGCATTTCAGATCATGATGCCGGGTAGGTTGGTGGAGTGGGCTATAAGAGTATTTTTGGAAGTCGTTTCCACATTGGGATGATTGGTCACAACTTAACAGAAATGACTCGAAGTGATATAAATAAATCCTATTAAAGTCAACTCAGTGTGTCCCTAACTCAACTTCTAGGCCCAAACCCGAGTGATTCACAATTACAACAAAACTCAACTCAGCGTGTTCCTAATTTAAGTTGTTAGCCCAAACCCAAAGTGATTGTGTGTGTGTGTGTGCGCTCAGTCATGTCCAACTCTTTGCCACCCTGTGGACTGTGTTTGTACTTTGTTCATGGACTTCTCCAGTGAAGAATACTGAAGTGGGTAGTCATTCCCTTCTCCAGTGTAATTTACCTGACCCAGGGATTGAAGCCGGGTCTGCTGCATCTCCTGCATTGCAGGCAGATTCTTGACTGCTGAGTCACTAGGGAAGCCCAAAGTGATTCATAGTTACACCAAAATCACCTGATATAGGAGAAAATATAACAAATGGGAAATCAGTGGAAAGAGACTATCATCTAAACCATTGCAATTTAAATATCTCTTGTTTGCAAATTTTTGAAAATATGTGATGATATGTGGCTAGGTCTTCTCTCAGGGGCCTGTAAGTTGCAAACCCCATTAGCATCGCAAGAAACCTTATTTGGGGGAATCTGTCTCTGTCTCTGGCTGTTGCTCTCTGTGTCTGTTTCCGTTTATCCCTCTTAAATTTCTCTGTATTGGCCAGACTGTGATTTCATCCCTTCCATTCGAGAGACAACACTGGCCTGTTTCAGGAAAGGAAGGCCATGGAACAGTTGTCTATGTTTGGCACAAACCTAAGACTCCTCATGTTTTCAAGGGGCAGCAATTTCCCATATGCTAAGTGCCTCTTAGTTGTGTTCATCAGTTCTTCCTAGCATTTTCTGTAGGAAGCAAGGCCCAATACTACCACAGTGGAGAAGCATTGAAGCACAGTCAGGCTAAATAGATTTCCCAAGTTTATGTGGTGCTTTAATGGAAATGCTCTAAGTAGTTTTTGGTTTTTTTAGTGTGGGACTTCCCAGAGCCTTTGAGATGCTAATGTGAATACAAACGGTGCTTTAAGAAAGAAGAGGGTAGGCAACATTTCCTACATTTGTTTCATCAAGAATCTTTTTTTTTTTTAATTATCTGTGAGGTGTCCTGTAGAACTGACCTTGTGGAGAAACACAGTGCTTGTATCTCCATTTTGCATTAGGCACCTACCCTCAGGGGCTTCCCTGGTGGCTCAGACGGTAAAGAATCCACCTGCAATGCAGGGGACCTGGGTTTGATCCCTGGTTGGGAAGATCCCCTGGAGAAGGGAATGGCAACCCACTCCAGTACTCTTGCCTGGAGAATTCCACAGGCAGAGGAACCTGGTGGGCTACAGTTCATGGGGTCACAAAGAGTTGGACACAACTGAATGGCTAACACATGTACCCTCTAGGTAAGGAATTAAGACAGGTATTCCTGCTTGAACCACCCAAGAGTGCATGTAAAATAAGCACTTACTGTTCAATGACTATATAGTTTCCATTAAATATCATTTAAATATCAATTAATAGCCTGTCAACAGATTAAAATTTCAGAATGTTATATTCGGGAGAAAACTCACAGGTCATATACTCAGACTGTTTTATTTCATAGATGCCCAAGAGGAGTTGTAGCCTTCACTCATTCATTCATTTATTTAACAATATTTATTGAGTTACAAAGATCTATGACCAAGTTTGCACATGGGCAGTGGTGGTTTAGTTGCTAAGTCGTGTCCAACTCCTGCGATCCAATGGACTGTAGCCTGCTAGGCTCCTCTGTCCATGGGATTTTCCAGGCAACAATGCTGGAGTGGTTTGCCATTTCCTTTCCAGAGCAGCTTCCCAACCTTGGGACTGAACCCAGGTCTCCTGCACTGGAGGCAGATTTTTTACCAACGGAGCTACCAGGGAAGTCCTGCCCATGGGCAGGTAGCTACAACTTCATCACAGCTGTCACTTGGGAAACAGCAATTTTAAGACACCATCAATTAGAAAATTTATTTCAATTTCAGAGATACTGAATATGTGGGGGAAAATGGGTATACCCTTTTGGATGAAATATGGTTATTACAGAAACAGAAGGTGGCAAAGCCCTCTAATGCTTCCTAATTCTATGGGGCAAGGGGAGGAATGTTGGCCAGAGCACACTCGACTCCCTAATTCTGAGTGAACTCTGGCACTCAGAGTTGGGAGCTGCCGAGGAAGAGCCTCTTTAGGGAATGAGTGTATGACTACAGATAACTTTTCTCCCCTGAAAGAGAAAGCAGGTTCTTGTCATTGCTGCTGTGGATTTATAATAACAACATAAATTGTGACAAAAGAAAGGTCACCAGTGACCTCACAATCCTAATATGATTACTTGGACTTTTTTGTACTCCATTCTAACGTTTACCTCTATGCATTCTTAGTTTTCATAACTGTCACCATAATAATGAGTGTATCATCTAATGTTTTCACTGAATATGATATCATTATTGTGTAAGTATAATTTTATGGCTGTGTAATATTCCATTGGCTTATACACAGTAATTTATTTAAACATTCTTTATTGCTTTACATTCAGATTGCTTCTGATGCTTTACTACTTTAGATGGAGCTGCAAATAACATTAATGTGCCCTTAGTTTTTCCTTCTATTGTGTGACTTCCTTAGGAAAAATTCTCAGGAGTGGAATATTTGGGTCTGAGAGAATGATACATTTTTATAGCTCTTGTATAAATTGCCATCATAAGAAAAGCACCAATAAAATTTCAGTGGCAATTTCTCCTTGAAGATTCTGTAGGACAGGGGATTGTTTAAACTACTTTGTGATGCTTGTCTTCTCCATGTTCTGGGCTGTGTATGTCACTGGAGGCACGGCTGAAGAAGAGAGGGAGAAACAGATGAAATACACGACTCTGGCTTATTACTAGATGCTCCCCAGCTTTCTCACAGCCTGGGAGCCATGGTTCAGTTCACTTCCCTCTGCTATTCTAGCTTTCTCTGTTTTGCACAACTGGAAAGAAGGCTCTAAGGGGCTCACCGAAGCGATGAACATGAGTTTGAGTAGGCTCCCAGAGTTGGTGATGGACAGGGAAGCCTGGTGTGCTGCAGTCCATGGGGTTGCAAAGAGTTGGACACGACTGAACTGAAGTGAAGGGGCTCTGAGTTAAGAGGAATCAGGCATTGTTAGGTAGGACATGGAGCAAGATTCCTTTTGAATCCTTTAGTATTGGATAGAAAAAGGTAAACTTTGTTTTAGAAGTGTGGCTTGGCTTCCCTCGTGGCTCAGTTGGTAAAGAATCCGCCTGCCGTGCAGGAGAACTGGGTTCGATCCTTGGGTTGGGAAGATCCTTTGGAGAAGGGAATGGCTACCTACTCCAGTATCCTGGTCTGGAAAACCCCATGGACTGTATAGTCCATGGAGTCGCAAAGAGTCAGACATGACTGAGCGACTTTCACTTTCTTTGGTTATAAGATAATTTGCCTAATTACTAGACATCGAGATTGACAACATCCCACGGAGAGCACATGGGGTGGAAGAGGGAAGGTGCAATAAGGAAAAGCAGGGTACACTTAGCAAAAGAAGCAGAAGGAATTCTGAGCAAACCCAACAGATGGTCATTAAAGGGTGGTTCTAAATGCCAGTAAGATTCACTGAAGAGATGAAGTGGGCTTCCTCATTATTTTCTTTTAGATCTGCTTTCCATTACCTTCCATGTAATCTGACATTTTGAGTCATGTGTTTAGAAGGCTACATTAAGTGTGTACTCTCTCTTGTGCATAAATAAGTTTAAGCTGAGATCAAGGGAAATGAAAGCCATTATCTCTTTCTAGTGTTTGGAATGATTTACTTGTTTTTCTGAAAGCCTCAATTAGTGGGCTTTGATGGAATGGGATTCATGTCCACATCAAACTTCATTCTACAACTAGGTAAGTGTATCCAATGGTCTCTACCCCTGAAATAATTATAATTATCTTGTCTCAACCTCTGCATAATTAACAGAGATATCTACTGAGAGCTCCAATCTAAATGATTTTTTTTTCTTAAGGGAAATTTAGTTGCTATTGAGTCTTTACTTGCACTTATGCTTAAATGTGGATGCATTAGACCAAATGACTCCTCTCTCAATTTTCCCCGAGGATTCATGATCTTGTAGCTCACCAAGTAGCAGGTTTTCAGTTTGAATGAAGTTCCCTATTCTTTCAGTAGTATGCTTCATATTTCCTTAATAAGTCTTGATTACAGAACTCATTAGCCACTTGTAAGCAACTTTGAGTTTCTTTATTCTAGCAACAGACTGATAAAACGTAAAAAGAGGCACATTCTCTGAAGTTACTGACTTTCAAATACACAGCCTACTCTAGTTTTCATGTGGTCATGATGAAGATTTGGACTAAAGAGTGATTATTCTATAACCTGAGGAAAGAAAAAAATTTGTGTGTCTTGGGAATAAATGTCTGATCTGTGGATATACAGGAACACTCCAGTTGTTGACAGTATTGTCTGGAGTTGAGTTTATCTGTTCATCCTTTCCTTCCTCTCATCTCTCTCTTCCTTCTCCCTCTTTTTTCCCTTCCTTTCCATCTTTTCTTCCTTTCTTTCTTTCACTGAAGTAATGAACAGCTCACAAGCTGAGCTGCTTTCAATGGATTCACAATGAGAACCATTGTCCGACACAATGGCATTATACCCCATTACCCAAGATAAATAATACTTCATATCAAAGTGAGGCATTTTTCCTCAGCTCATGGATCAGTTGATATTTATGTAAATCTCAGTTTAAAAATTAGCCATAATTAAAAATACAAATTTTGAGAAAAATCTTCTATAAAGGGCTGGCTATGGAAAAAAGAGATAATTTACCAATGTTTTTCATTAAGATTAAAGTCCGGAGGAAAAGATGGCATAAGGAAGATAGATTTCCCTTTAATTTGGGGATTGTTTCTCTTTCCTAGGACATAGTGAATCAGACAAGCCCAAATTCTCACTGGGCTGAAATGAAGAAGAAAAAAGTGTATAAAGTGCTCTCTCACTTACCTCTGTGACAACTGTCCTTTTCTGGAGAGCAACCAGCCTGTCCTGAGTTAATAAGTCTACTTGGTAGATGGGCCTGAGAGCTTGTTCCTGACACATCTCTGTCATCTCCCATTAACTGTTGATTCTTCAGAGGGGTTGTACCCATGTGTTTTTTTAAATGCTCTTGAGCTCAGCTGTTTGCATGTTGGGTCAATCCTGAGACAGGCACACACTTACTAGCATTATAAAAGAGTTGTATTTTATATTTTTTGCTGACAGTTTCCACTTCCACTACATAGGGTTTTGTGGACTCTCCTGGGAATCTAACTATCAAAAATATAATAAACATAATTAACATTGTTTACTTCCAACTGGCACAGTGCTTGAAGTTCGACTAATATTTGTTGAATGAATTTAAAAAATCCCAAATAACAGATATGAAATTGAATTATAAGAGTATATTCCTCCCATAAATTTACCCAAATTATTAGATCAGAAACAGCATTTTGGTGGACTTTACTATTCAAGCATTACAAATCAAGAATTACATGATCAAATTTATGGTAAAAGCTAGTTTTATTTATTTGATACCAAAATATCACACATTATTTATGGAGCTCTTAATATAAAATTAAAGACATATTCATCACTGCTAATAACTATGGCTATCACTTTAATTAGCTTTGGTGACATACATTTATAAATAGTACTTATAGAATTAAATATGTTAAATTCTACAAGGGGGTCTTGAATATTCTAGCAGATAATTTCGTTACTTTACGGATAATAACGTATAACTAAAATATCTTGAGAATTTACCATTTGCTGGATACCACAATAATCATTTATATTACCTTGTTTAGCCTTCATAAAAACACTGAGACAGAGAAATAGACCTGCAGGTTAAAACCAATTATTTAAGGTTATAGAGCAGAATCACTTAATAAGAAACCTGAGAGTTAAATCAAAGTTTTTCTGTGACCACAAGTCTGGACACTCTCCATACTCTGCTGAATGTTGTTGCTGTTTAGTTGCTAAGTTGTATCCAACTCTTTTGTGACTCCATGGACTGGAGCCCTCCAGGCTCCTTTGTCCATAGGATTATCCTGGTAAGAATACTGGAGTGGGTTGCCATTTCCTCTTCCAGGGGATCTTCCCAACCCAGGGAATGAACCTGAGTCTCCTGCATTGGCAGGTGGATTCTTTAATCACTCACCTGGGAAGCCCACAATATTGAATACATGTATTTTTAGCAGATACTAAATTATTTCTGGATGGTGGAGTCTCTGAAAACTCTAACCCTAACCCCATTCTACCCTTTATTGTCAACCCGGGTCCTAAAATAATTAAAATTCTTTTAACTGAAACAAATAGTCATGAAAAATCATAGTTAATTAAGTTTTAAAACCAAAAGAAAGAGTGGATCCCATGACTGACATGGATTGTCAAGGGGTGGTAAGGACCTTAAGAATCTAGGATGGATGCTCTAAAGAAGGTTATAACAAATGGTTATGAACAAGAGGCTTCAGTTCAGTTTATCAGAACAGAATTTGTCTCCCTAGGATGCATGTAGTTTTCTGTCTACATAAACCATCTACATATTAGTTGGCACCACCAAGGTGAAACTTTATAGCTTTGATTTCATAGTAATTGCATCTAACTTTCCATTTTATAGATCTGCTGAGACATAAACAGCGATGCTCATAAAAATTAAGGTTAATGACATTTAATTTAAATCTAAAATATAGCACTTAATTTAAAATAATGGTTGACTATTCTTTCACAGGAAACTAGGTTGCTCTTTTATGATGATTTTCAATTGTGGGTTTTATGGCTGTAACTAAGGAGGATGACTGACACAGGTCCATGCTCACCAGCAGGCTTTTACCATTAAACAGAAGTAAAGAATGAATAGAAATGTAATGCATGTATTCTATTTTATTTTATATGTTTGTTTCATTTGAAATTTAAAATGTGAATAAAGCACACTCACAGAAGAAAATTAGCAAAAACGTTGATTGACAGCTTACTTATAGAATCAGGCTCTTTATTGAAAAAAAGTATGCACAGTAAGTCATTTAAATATGTTTACTTACTAAATTATTTTCAGTCTCTACTACCATGGCTAACAGTTAAATATTACACACATTTTATTAGACAAACATGGGATGCTAATTACATTTCTTATTATTTGGAGAAGTAGAATATTAAAAATTAAAGGCTTTTTTGAAGCAGCCTCTTGGAGTAAAAAACTCTGACTAATGCCTGTGAAATTACTTGTACATTAAGATACAGCTCACATAAAATATACATGCTACAAATAGCACATTCTTTCCCTTCCCTTCTGTGAGGTAAATAGCAAGATCAGAAAAAGCAGAAAGCTGGTTAAAAGCTCAACTTCTTCCCTCACTTGTTTTATATTCATTGTATTCATTTATTTATTAAAGTACATTATATTGATGCTGGTGATAGTGTGAACAAGACAGGAAAAGCCCCAGTCCTCAGGGAGCAATATACAAGGCTATATACTGTCACACTGCTTATTCAACTTATATGTAGAGTACATGATGTGAAATGCCAGGCTGGATGAAGCACAAGTTGGAAGCAAGATTGCTGGGAGAAATAGTAATAACCTCAGATATGCAGATGACACCACCCTTATGTCAGAAAGCAAAGAAGAACTAAAGAGCCTCTTGATGAAAGTGAAAGAGGAGAGTGAAAAAGTTGACTTAAAACTCAACATTCAGAAAACTAAGATCATGGCATCTGGTTCCATCACTTCATGGCAAACAGATGGGGGAAACAATGGAAACAGTGAGAGACTTTATTTTTTTGGGCTCCAAAATCACTTCAGATGGTGATTGCAGCCATGAAATTAAAAGACGCTTGCTCCTTGGAAGAAAAGCTATGACCAATCTAGACAGCTTATTAAAAAGCAGAGACATTACTTTACCAACAAAAGTCCATCCAGTCAAAGCTATGGTTTTTCCAGTAGTCATGTATGGATATGAGAGTTGGACTATAAAGAAAGCTGAGTGCTGAAGAGTTGATGAGTTTGAACTGTGGTGTTGGAGAAGACTCTTGAGAGTCCCTTGGACAGCAAGGAGATCCAACCAGTCCATCTTAAAGGAAATCAGTCCTGAATATTCCTGAATATTCGTTGGAATATTCACTGAAACTCCAATACTTTGGCCACCTGATGCGAAGAACTGACTCATTGGAAAAGACCCTGATGCTGGTAGGCTGCAGACCATGGGGTCGCTAAGAGTTGGAAACCACTGAGCGACTTGACTTTCACCTTTCACTTTCATGCATTGGAGAAGGAAATGGCAACCCACTCCGGTACTCTTGCCTGGAGAATCCCAGGGACGGGGGAGCCTGGTGGGCTGCTGTCTATGGGGTCGCACAGAGTCGGACACGACTGAAGCGACTTAGCAGCAGCAGCTGGGAAAGATTGAAGATGGGAGGAGAAGGAGACGACAGAGGATCAGATGGTTGGAATGGTATCGCTGACGCAATGGACATGAGTTTGAGTAAACTCCGGGAGTTGGCAATGGACAGGGAAGCCTGGCGTGCTGCAGTCCATGGGGTTGCAAAGAGTCGGACATGACTGAGTGACTGAACTGAACTGAACTGAAGAAATGGTAAGTTTCATAATGACTAACAGGGACAAAAACCCAGCTGGATATGACAAAAAATAATCAAAGGGGACTGAATAAGTAGTTAGGCTAACAGGAGAATAGGAGGAAAGGATAATGTAATATGACGAAGACTTAGAAATGAGCAGAGGGTGAGTGGCAACCAGACAGACAAGTTGGTGTTCTAGGTCACGTGAAGATTTTTCAGCAATCCGACTTTGGAGCATATATGCAAAAGAGTTGAAATCTGAATCTCAAAGAGATATCTGTACTCCCATGTTCATTGCAGCATTATTGACAATAACCAAGCCAGGGAAGCAATCTCAGTGTCCATCAACAGATGAATGGATTTAAAAAAATGTAGACAATGTTGTAAGGTAATTATCCTCCAGTTTTAAAAACTGTGGCATATACATACAATGGAATCTTACTTAGCCTGAAAAAAGATGGAAATCCTCCCATTTGCCACATTAGGGATGGATCAGCAGGACATCATGCTAAGTGAGATAAGCCAGATACAGAAAGACAGATACTGCATGATGTCACCTATATGAGGATTCTAAAATAGTCAAACACATAGAAGTGGAGGGTAGAATGGTGATTGCCAGGGAGGAGGGCAGGGGATGGGCAAATGGGAAAATGTTGGTCAAAAGATACATAGTTTCCACTGTGCAAAATAGTTTCTGGAGAGCTACTGTACAAAATAGGGCTCATGATGAATAATTTTGTATTGAATGCTAAGAGAGCAGACCTTATGTTAAATGCTCTTACTACAACAGGGAAAAAACCCCTCAATATATAAAGGGGGCAAGTGGAAACTTTTGGGTAAGCTTGTGGCATTGATAATGATGGGATTTTCAGGGATGTGTTGTTGTTGTTGTTGTTTAGTTGCTAAGTCATATCTAACTCTTTGCGATCCCATGAACTGTAGCCCATCAGCATCCTCTGTTCATGGGATTCTCCAGGCAAGAATACTGCAGTGGGTTGCCATTTCCTTCTCCAGGGGATCTTCTGACCCAGGGATCGAACCCGTTTCTCCTGCATTGCAGGCTGATTCTTTTTCAGTGAGCCACCCAGGAAACTTATCTCCAAACTCACAAGTTGTGTACATTAACTATCTATAGCTTTCTGTATGTCAGTCATTCCTCAATAAAACTGTTAAAAAAGGAGAGAATTAAAGAATTTTTAACTTTAAGCTCTAACCCAAAGGAAGCAACTCAAGGATTCTTCAGTGTCAGGGAGTTTGAATGAGAGAAGACGACAACCATTTCTTCTCAGTTCCTTTATAAAGTGTCCTAGAGTGGGAATCCATTTGTAAAGATAAGAGTGGTCACAGTTAAGAAATCGTTAATAAATAGCAATGTAAATTACTTTGTGAGATGGAATACCTTACTCATTATATTTACATTTCCAGGTTACTTTACATTTGGTCTCTTAAGAACATGAATAAACAACATTGTCATCGGTTCAAAGAAGTGAGTTTCTGGGATTGGAGCATTCTGAATATTTTAGATCTGATTTGGAATAGATATTTGCAGGAGTTTTCCCTACAATTTCTTCAGTCTTTCAATATTCTTGCTCAAAAATATAGCCTGAGAGTAGACATAAAGTATGTTTGTTTTCGTCGATAACTCCAAATTCGGCTTCCCATTAACCTGTCCTTTGGCCTTAAGATGCTTGTGCAGACAAATGTAAAGGAGTTCATTGTTAGTATCTGCTCAGGAATAGAAAATTGAGGATTTATGAGAATGACTGTGACCTCAACTATACCAGAGGGCTGCTGCTGCTGCTGCTGCTGCTAAGTCGCGTCAGTTGTGTCCGATCCTGTGCGACCCCATAGACGGCAGCCCACCAGGCTCCTCCGTCCCTGGGATTCTCCAGGCAAGAACACTGGAGTGGGTTGCCATTTCCTTCTCCAGTGCGTGAAAGTGAAAAGTGAAAGTGAAGTCGCTCAGTCGTGTCCGACTCTTCGCGACCCCATGGATTGCAGCCTACCAGGCTCCTCCGTCCATGGGGTTTCCCAGGCAAGAGTACTGGAGTGGGGTGCCATTGCCTTCTCCGACCAGAGGGCTATATATGTTTGAATTTCCAGCAGAATGCTCATTCTTTCAAAAATACTCCTGAACAAAGAAAGATGCCTTTATTTTAAACGTTACCTCACTTTATATCTCGGAGAAGGTAGGTGAAAGTGAACGACTTCACTTTCACTTTTCACTTTTATGCATTGGAGAAGGAAATGGCAACCCACTCCAGTGTTCTTGCCTGGAGAATCCCAGGGATGGCGGAGCCTGGTGGGCTGCCATCTATGGGGTCGCGCAGAGTTGGACACGACTGAAGCGACTTAGGAGCAGCAGCAGCAGCACTTTATACCTAGAAAAAAATTTGAAGCAATTTTTGATAAAAAATAACTGTCATTACTTTAGAAATTATTTATTAGTCAGCAAATATTTATTGGGTACCATATTTAAGTCCATTAGCTTCTGTATATAAATTAGTCCTCCAAGAGTCCTGAAAATTAGGTATTTCAGGTATCTTCACTTTAGTGGCCAGACTTGAGATCTGAGAGGTAAGTTTGCCGGAGGACACAAAACTAAGAAGTACCGGAGATGTGCTTTAAACTCAGGTTGCCTGCTTCAAGAGGGTGTGCTGTTTTCACTGCCATGGACTGCCTCCAAAGGGTTTATTTAATATTTATTATGTTACTTACATGGACTAGTTATTTTGTGGATCACAAACCTATGCCCAGAGGTCATAAGAAAAATGAGGCAGAGTTGTAAATTATTGATACATTTGCTTTGAGGAAATATTATTTGCTATCTTGGAGCAGGTTTTACTGTAGCTCAACTGGATGAGCGAAAGGCAGAATCAGCAGGTAATGGGCTTCTTGTGTGTGCTCAATCACTTCAGTCGTGTGCGACTCTGTGCGACCCCATGGACTGCAGTCCGCCAGCTCCTCTGTCCATGAGATTTCCCAGGCAAGAATACTGTAATGGGTTGCCATTTCCTCTTCCAGGGGGTCTTCCCGGCCCAGGGGTTGAACCCAAGTCTCTTGCATTGCAGGCAGATTGTTTATCCACTGAGCCTCCTGGGAAGCCCTTGTTACTCTGTTTAAAACGTGGTCTTTTATTGAAGAGCAAAGTCTTCATGCTTGTTTGTTTGCTTATCATTTGTCTTAAAATAATTATACCTAAATGAGGAGGATTAGTGAAAGTCCAGGCCTTTCTCCTCTCTCTAGGGTTTTATTCAAATATGATTGATAAGAAATGGTAATAATATACAGAATTATTCATGGGAATTTGTTTTGTTAGAAAGACTAGCACTTCCCAAATTATTTTTTGCTGAAGATTAGTGTTTTGTTAGATGTTAATAACGGTCCCGCCAGGGACTTCCCTAGTGGTCAAGTGGTTAAGACTCTGTGCTTCTACAGCAGGGGGTGAGAGTTCGATCCCTGGTCAGGGAAGTTCCCCCATGCCACTCAGCATGGCCAAAAAATTTAAAAAAAAAGTAGATCTGCCAAAAAATAGTTGGTCCCGTGGTGAAATAAATTTGGGAGATTTGAGATGATACACTGTCAAATTTGATCTTTATATTTAGACTTCTTAGAAGCTTTAATAGGTATGTTATAATCACTATATCCTGGCACCTTCCCAAACCCACTTAATTGGGAATCTCTGGGGGTGAGACTAAAGCATCAGTATTTTTAAGTTTTCTTGGTGAGGCTGGCATGCAGAAATGCTACTGTAATGAAACTACTCTTTTTTTTTTTTTTTTTAGTACATAACGCTCAGGCTAGAGGCCAATTGTTTTCATTTCCCCAATTATTTGTCACAATGGAGGGAAAATGATGATAAACAACACAATGTAGAAAGGCTTTTGTAGTTCGTCATAGATGCAGTTCTTTATTAAATGAATGTCAATTTTGATCAGACAAGCACCCTATGAATCACTAGCGATGGGAGAACAGATGGAGCCACGAGAGGAAAGGAAATGATGGGAAAATAAGCCAACTCCCTCTGTGTATCTCGGATTTCTGTCCATAGTGCTTCCACGTCTCCAGAGGCAGCAACCAGGACCACTGCGGGAACGCAGGGCTCTTGGCTACCCTGCGTGCTCTGTCGCCCAGGGCACCTGTTTCTGCAGCCCTAAGGAGGGCTGAGGTCTGAACCTCTCCTTTTATCTTTTTACCTTAGTCTGGTGGTTCTGGCAGAGGCTTCAGATCCTATTAAATGAATTCTTGCTCTCTTTTAGCCCATTCCGTATGTCTGAAATGTAGTGAAATGAGTTTATTAAAGATTAGGACTGGCTTGTTCTTCTTAATTCCTCCCGTGGAGCCCGGTGTTTCTGGGGCAGAGATGGACCCAGGAGAGAACCCCCCCCATCCCCTGGGCTTGCTCACCTCTCTAGCCACATGTCCTGCTTCTGTTTCAGGCTCTCTGCCTTGGCGGGTGGCGGTCCCCTCCCTGCAGTCCCACTGTTTCACTTTGCCTTTGTGCTTTTGCACAGGTGGCTCTCTCCTTGCAAGCACTTCCTTTGTACTGTCTGGCTGATTCCTATTTGATATGTTCTTCACATCTGTACTTGGGGACCACGTTTCCTGGCAGTGCCCCCATCCTCCCTTATAGATGCAGCTAGGTCAAGGGCCCCTCATGTCTGCTACAAATAGCACCCCTTAACTGATGTTACAGTGGATGTACATGTAGATTGCTACATGGCTAGCTTGTGGAGTCCTTGAGGGCGAGGTCTGAGTTTTGTTTCCCTGGAGGAGGAAGTGGCAACCCACTGCAGTATTCTTACCCGGAAAATCCCATGGAGAGAGGAGCCTGGTGGGTTACAGTCCATGGGGTCTCAGAGAGTTGGACATGACTTATAGACTAAAAAACAAAGACAACAATTACTTTATAATATTTTGTAGAAACTGTCATGAGTTCTATGTTCCCAGATGGACTATAAGCTTTTCATAGATTATCTGTATTCTTCTACTTCCACTTTCGGGTAACCATTGAATGGCTGTATAACTCAGATGATGTACACACATTGTCAGGTCTATATTTTAGGTTATTCTGTTCACTTACAAGTATACTTTCATTGTGCCCTCATTTATGATTCCAGCAATTAACTTTCTGCTTGCCGATATCTTCATTCATTCTTTATTTTCGTAAATTAACTTTTTCATTTAATATATATTCACTGATCCCCTCTTCTAGGTACCAGGGATACAGCAGTGAATAAAACAGAAAAAATTCCTGCCCTAGTGGGCGGAGGCAGAAAGGAAACAAGGTAAGCAAGTGACATACATAGGGGCTGCGCTGTGCTGTGCAGGCAGGCTTTTTTTTTTTTTTTTTTTTTACCACTAGTGCCAATGGTAACAAAGATACTGGAGAAAGCAGATATAATGGAAGGAGGATAGAGAAGGTTGAGGAAGTTGGAATTTAAGATAGGAAAACCTCACTGATAAAGAAGGGGCCTTTCAGCAGCATCCTAAGGGAATGAGTCTCATGGGTATCAGGGGAAGAAAGTTCCAGAGAGAGGAGAAGGCAGATGCCGAGGCTCTGATGGGAGTGTGCTAAGTGTGTTGGAGGGACAGAAATGCTATCAATGTGGTTGAAGCCGGCAAAGGGGAAGAGTTGTGGGAGAGGGAGCTGGAAAGGTGATGGGGGTGAACAGAACTGTAGCGTCTGGAGGTCATGATGAGAACTTGGCCTGTTTAACAGAAGGTTGTTTGGGTATCCAGTGTAGAACCAATGCCATTTAGTGCATTGGAGGATATAAAGGTGAAGTGTCAGACTCTGTCCTTGGTGAGTTCAGATTCTATCATGTGGGGAAAGCCCCAGTTTGGGTGAGAAGCATCTCAGATCCCAAGTGCAGAAGCTCAGTGCTGACTGTAACATACTGGTGGTGTGAGTGTAAACTAATATACTCCCCACTCCCCTGCTGGCAAAATGTATGTGCTTGTGTGCTCAGTTGTATCTGACTGTTTGCGACTTCATGGACTGTAGCCCACCAGGCTCCTCTGTCCATGGGATTTCCCAGGCACAAATACTGGAGTGGGTTGCCATTTCCTTCTTCAGGGGATCTTCCCGACACAGACATCTCCTGCAGCTCTTGCAATGCAGGTGAATTCTTTACCCACTGAGCTATCAGGGAAACCTGGCAAAATGTATACAGATTTCATCTGTGTATGCCCTGGACCTAGCAGCTATACATCTAGATTTTTTTCCCTGGATAAATATGAAATAAACAAAGCTGTATAAGCAAGTACATTGATAATAGTGAAAAATTAAATATTCAGCATGAGTTTAGGAAGGTGAATTGTGATATAGCCAATTAAGGGAATATTTTATAGTTCTTCAAAATGATGCTGAAATTATTGATACAGAAAGATGATCATGATATACAGTTAAGTGGAATAAAGTTATAAAATACCATACAGAGGAGAAATCCATTTTTATAACATATTAGAAGTATGTGATCTGTGTATCATGGAATCTAGATGAATATGAACCAAGCTGTTAACAGCACTAATCTAGGCATATTGGAACGTGGGGAGATTTTTACTTGCTTCACTTTACCTCTCTGTTTGGTATGATGAAATCAATGGGACAACATTTCTATGGCAATCGGAAAATTATTGCTTTCACTTTATAAAAAGGAAAGAAAATGATAAGTTCTTAGTCCATTATGAACCCTGTGGCCAGAAAGCCTTCTGCTTTTCACCTGATCCCCCTAATCACATGGGGTGGATTTCTGGGTTCCCACATAAAAAGGCTTACTTGGTTTTATCAATTTACTTTCTTGTCTGCCAAACTAGGGCAGATCTAAGGACCCATCTCTCTTACCGTCACTTCCTTCTGCATTTTGTTGTTGTTGTTCAGTCTCTCAGTCGTGTCTGACTCTGTGACCCCATGGACTGTAGCCCAGCAGGCTTCTCTGTCCGTGGGGATTTTCCAGGCAAGAATACTGGAGTGGGTTGCTTTGCCCTCCTCCAAGAGATCTTCCCAGCTCAGGGACTGAATCTGTGTCTCTTACATCCCTTGCATTGTGAGGCAGGTTCCTTATCACTCTTGCCACCTGGGAAGCCTCACTTCCTTCTACCCTTCCCTAAACTGCTTTTGACATCAGTGTCTCCAAAGTGAAAACAAGAAATGAAAATACCACAATGGAAGACATATTTATCAAGAGAAGCAGCATAATTGATTAACCTGGCTTGTATGTGCTGTGCCCAGTTTGGGACTCTTCGGTCCTTGATTAGAAAATGTTTCTGGGTCCCCAAGGATACTTATTACTCACGCTTGTTACTTCTTGAATATTACTGATGCCTATTCAGGATTTGTTTGAAGAGTTTTAAAAAAGGATTGTCCTGCCCCTTGCCTGTCCCCTATATAGTCCTGACTCAGCCGAGCAGAAAAAAATTAATTGAGTTCTGAAAGGACTGAATGAAAGTTATAGTTTCCAGCCAGTCTCCTTGGGGAGCTGGCGATGCCTGGGCCCTGGTTTGGAGGCATTAATTCTGCTTGCTTTGACTTGCCAACTGTGTTTGATTTCTTTTTTTCTCTATCATTGGGCACTTTATTGTAGAATTTTGTATATAAAGGAAGCGTTCAGCATGTATTGCCATTTCCTGCATGTGCTTAGGCAGCGAATGCTGTCAAAAGCACTCAGTATAATAACAAAATGGCTCTCATCAATGACTTTTTTTTATTATGGATTTCCTAGCTCTCTGATAGGCTGTACCTTTGATTTAGGATTTCAAAAAGAATTTAATCATGAAAGAAAGCTCTGTGTGCTGGGTGAATCCTCTTGAAAGCAATTGCCTTTTATATCTCCAGGTTCTTAATCGCTCCTTCAGCTGTTTTATTCTCTTTTATGTTTGGATCAACATGTAAATAATCAAGGACGATGGCTGACTTGACTTAAGGCAAATGTAATGGAAAGGTAGGAATGAAGTCCAGGTTCAGTGGAGAAAGGAGAAAATATGCCATTTGGGGAACAAAAGAGTAGGAAGCTGATCCATTTGATCATCAAGGACGATGGCTGACTTGACTTAAGGCAAATGTAATGGAAAGGTAGGAATGAAGTCCAGGTTCAGTGGAGAAAGGAGAAAATATGCCATTTGGGGAACAAAAGAGTAGGAAGCTGATCCATTTGATCAAAAGATGACTTTTCATGTCCCAAGTTTTTGCATCAGAAGTATGGGATTCTTCCATATTAGCTTTCCCCAAAGTGAGTTTCAGGGAACAGTGGTCCCATAAGGTATTCTAGGATAGTGTTCCAAGGCTGGGTAGGTTTGGGAAGTGCTATGCATTGCAGCACTGCACACATGAGCTTCCGTGGTTTACAACATATATTAATACTATTGGATTGGCCAAAGAGTTAGTTCAAAATTTTCTGTAACATCTTAAGGAAAAACCTGAACAAATTTTTGGCCATCCCAACAGCTCTGAGAAGACTTGACATAAAGTTTTATTTTGTTGCATATAGTATTTTTTTTCTAATGTGTTTGCCTACTGAACTCTTTTAGAAGAATCACTTATACTACCTGAGTTTTATGTTCCTTCCTTCCTTTGGAAAATTGAAAGATTCATGAATACTCTGTAACTGAAATTAAAAGATATATACACTGGAGCCCAAAGTTAGGGCAAAAAGTTAATATATTAAGGGATCTTCTACTTTATATCTAATTTTGTGAATCTTTCATCTAAAAAAATACACAAAACAAATATGACGAGATGTTAACAGTTGTTATTTTTAGAGATTATGGGTTATGCTCCTTTTTAGCATATGTCCAATTTCTGGGAAAGTCAGTTAAGGTACATGGGAAATGTAAATGTCAATTGTGTATAAGGCATTACAGTAATAACCATTCATCTGTTCATTTATTCAACAAAAGCTTATTGAATACTTAAAATATACCATGCACGATTCTTGGCATTTGTGATATACCAATAAATAAATAGATAAAGATCTCTGTTCTTGAGGTGCCAGATTAAAGTTTAATTCAATAAATATTTATGAATTGTTGAGTCTTGTTTCTAATAATGTCTGAGTAAGATTCTATCTGACTGACCCTTCTGTAGATAACAATTGTACAGTCTAGACAAAAACAAGACAAAACTAAAAAGCAAAACCAATGGCCAAAAAGTGCTGGAGAGCAACAAAATGCAGGAAGTTTCTGAAGGGGAATCAACACTTAGACAAAGGGGAAGGATCTAGGTGAGTTCCTATTTGTATGGCTTATAAACTGAGTAAAGGCCTCAGTTTGCCCTACACGAATAATGGCCTTTTTTTTTTTTTTTACTTTGGTGGAGGACATACATCTTCAAATTTGAGAAGGTTAGAAAAAACTAAGCAGAATGTATACAAAGAAAACCATACAAAACATAGTCAAACTTCTGAAAATCAGTGATTAAGAGAGAGTCTTGAATGTAGCCAGAGAAAATCAACAGATTTTATAAATGTGAATGAAAATTCAAATCGTTACTGATCTCTTATTAGAGAAAAATGGAGTCTAGAATACATTAGAACAAAAATATTTAAAAGAGCTTGAAAGGGAGAACTGTTAATCCAGAATTTTCTGTTGAGAAAAAATATCCTTCAAGAATAAACACAAAATGAAGACATTTTTAGGTCAAACTAAGAATATTTGTCACCAGTATACCTGAACTAGAACTATATTGTGTTGAAAGAAGTTCTTCAAGCTGAAAGGAAATATCAGCTAAAAATATCCTATTTTGAGAGTTATCATAAAGATATAGTAATGAAGACAGCATAGTATTGGTGAAAGAATAGACACATCAATTGGTATAATAGAATAAAGAACTCAGGAATAGATCCACACAAATTTAGTCAGCTGATTTTTGACAAAGATACAAACGTAATTCAATGGGGAAAAGATAAGTTACATAAATATATGTTTATCAAAACTCAGTAAATATATACTTAAGATTTATGCATTTCATTGTATGCATTCATGTTTAAAAGAAAAAATAAAATAATGAACTTTAATTAATGATTTGTATATTGACAGATTTAGGAGTGAAATGTGTCAGTGTCTTCAATTTATTGTTGTTGTTCAGTTGCTAAGTCATATCTGACTCTTTGCAACCCCATGAATTGCAGCACTCCAGGCTTCTCTGTCCTTGACCAGCTCCCAGAGTTTGCTCAAACTCATGTCCATTGAGCCCATGATGTCATTACACCAGCTCAGTCTCTGTCGCCTCCTTTCTCCTCCTGTCCTCAATCTTTCCTAGCATCAGGGTCTTTTCCAGTGAGTCGGCTCTTCGCATCAGGTGGCTAGAGTATTGGAGCTTCAGCTTCAGCATCAATCCTTCCAATGAATATTCAGGACTGATTTCCTTTAGGACTGACTGGTTTGATCTCCTTGCTGTCCAACAGACTCTCAAGAGTCTTCTCCAGCACCACAACTTGAAAGCATCAATTTTTTGTCATTCAGCCTTATTTATGGTCCAGCTCTCACATCTATACATGACTACTGGAAAGACCAAAGCTTTGACTATATGGACCTTTGTCGGCAAAGTGATGTCCCTACTTTTTAATATGCTGTCTAGGTTTGTCATAGCTTTGAAATGAACAGAAATTTGATGAAGCAGATTAGTAAATGATATTGATCAAATCCAAGTGGCAGCTCTACACATGCTTCTAGTATTATTTTTCTCTCTCTGTTTAATGTTTTGTAATAAATATTGTAAAAAAAATTCTGGACTGTCTATCAGTTCAGTTCAGTCCAGTTGCTCAGTTGTGTCCGACTCTTTGCGACCCCATGAATTGCAGCACGCCAGGCCTCTCTGTCCATCACCAACTCCCGGAGTCCACCCAAACCCATGTCCATCGAGTCGGTGATGCCATCCAACCATCTCATCCTCTGTCGTCCCCTTCTCCTCCCGCCCCCAATCCTACCCAGCATTAGGGTCTTTTCCAATGAGTCACCCCTTCGCATGAGGTGGCCAAAGTATTGGAGTTTCAGCTTCAACATCAGACCTTCCAATGAACACCCAGGATTGATCTCCTTTAGGATGGATTGATTGGATCTCTTTGCAGTCCAAGGGACTCTCAAGAGTCTTCTCCAACACCACAGTTCAAAAGCATCAATTCTTCGGCGCTCAGCTTTCTTCACAGTCCAACTCTCACATCCATACATGACCACTGGAAAAACCATAGCCTTGACTGTTGTCCCCCAAATCAGTAAGAAGTAGTTCTTCATTCTCAAGGATCTCCTAATCTAGTTAGAGAAGCAAACGTAAGTCATAAAAATATGGTACTATAAATTCAGTAGTGATGAATACAAGTTATTATGCAAACATAGAGAAAGGCCCCATAATCTAAACCAGGGGTGATCAGAGGTGATGAGGTATTACATGCTGCTTCTACTGAGTTCTAATTAACAACAATTTGCCAGAAAGGTTGAGGAAAGAAGGCAGTGAAGGAAAGGGTATTCCAGGTAGAGGAGATAGATGGGAAAAGACCTAAAGAGGATTTACAAAAGAAATGATTGAGATATTAGATATAATTGGAAGCCAGACATTGCAGTTTGAGCCTGTCTGTTGGGAACTATGGAATGGTCTTCAATAAAGAGGTAGCATGGACACATTTGAGTTTCAGACAGACTGCACTGGCAGCTGTGAAAGATGGACTTGAAGTATTGCCTCTGCAAGAGTAATTAAGCTGTTAACAATATTGAGACTTGGTGGGTATCTGAACTAAAACTTATATTTTAAGGGTGGAGAAAAAGGGAGACTCGGTTTAAAACATAGGAAGAAAGCAGAGTTGGATATGGGTTTAGGATAACCATATACTTTATCATCTATCAAGGGTACTTTGGAGAGTGAAAGCTGGCATTTTGATAATTACACCAGGGGCATCTGGCATTAACTGGAATAGTCCAGGGCAAATGGAGCATGTTGTCAGAGAAGACATAAAGGAGTGTGAATTGAAGAGGAGCCTAGAGTGACCCTGAGGCTCCTAATTCATTGACAGAGGTGGGAGCAGGTTTGAAAGTGAAGATGATTATGTACAAAGAAGTTTGTGATTTGTTGGTTTCTGCTCTAAGGAATTTACAGTCAAGAGAAAACGCAACTTTTCTTGGCTATGATAGTCAAATGACATCTGAACTGGATCACAAGAGAATGTAGGATTTAGATCTCCAGCAAACTCAGTTGGTAAAGAATCCGCCTGCAATGCGGGAGACCTGGGTTCAATCCCTGCATTGGGAAGATCCCTTGGAGAAGGGAAAGGCTACCCACTCCAGTATTCTGGCCTGGAGAATTCCATGGACTGTATAGGCCATGGACTCACAAAGAGTCGGACACGACTGAGCAACTTTCACTTTCAAGATAAAAGGATACATAAGACCAAGGTGAGCCCTGTACCATGAGCTCTGAAAATAACATTTTTCATAGAGCTGTTTTGATTGATTATTTAAATAGTTAAAAAATGGAAATAACTCCTGGGCGTCCCAGGTAGCACAGTGGTAAAGAATCTGGCTGCCAATGCAGGAGATGCAAGAAACCCAGGTTCAGTCCCTGAGTGGGGAAGATCTCCTGGAGTAGGAAATGACAACCCACTCCAATATTCTTGTTTGGCAAATCCCATGGGCAGAGGAACCTGGTAGGCTTACTGTCCATGGGGTCACAAAGAGTTGGACATGACTGAGTGATTGAGCGCACACACACACAGACACATCCCCCCACACACTCCATTATTAGAATTTTAGGAGTCCAAGTGAGAAATAGATACCAAAACTGACAAATGAGGTTACTATATCTAGATCTATCTCCATCACTATTATTACTAGACTTGGATTGGAGCAGGTGGCTTGGACCTGCAACCACCACTGCACTTCCTGATTGGATCTTGGGGGTCTTTGTGGGGAGAGGAGCCCTTAAGGCAGTCACCACAATATTCTTGTTCTCAGTAGTATTCTGTAACTTCAAGGTGGAGCTCCTAACCAGGTAGACAGTTATCCATTCAGGGGAGGAATCACTGTCTTAACTGTACCGAGCCCTGAGAATGGGGTCAGAGAGATAAAGACAACAGGTGACACCTGACTTTTGTATCATTGTCTTTTTCCTACCAGAAAAGCAAATCAGCTGATGTCAGAATCTTTCTACTTAAACAGATGAATAATTTCCTCCTCTTCCAATGCTGGGAAGTCAAGGAGAGGTGGGAAAAAGAGAAGTTTTACTATCATGCTGGCCCTTCCTGGGATGACAGTTATTTCATGGACACTTGAAGCCAGGAGAGTAGAGTCCCTTCTAACATCCTATATATCTCTATCATAACTCCAGTCTAGGTTTGTTATCCATTTCAGAAATACATTAATATATTCTCATGTGGCAACACGCCCACTATGTTAGTCTGCCTGCAAGTCTCCTTTTTTTCCTTCATCCTCACAGTTCTTAGGCACTGACATCCTCATATTTGTAGATTTACATTCAGTTACAAATTCCTTAAGCTGCAGTTCCATTTTGCTTCCATTTCCATCTGATTGATTTCTTTCGAACACGATATACCTTTTGATCACTGACTTCATAATGAATTCTGTACCATCGGGTCTCAACCACGCTTATGAGGTAAAATTGATCTTCTTTGCTAAGCCTCAAGTTCACCTTGACTTTTTTCCCCTAACCTAGATCGAATGCATTGGTATATCTATTGAAATATATGTAGATTCTTGTGCTTTCAACTATGTTCTCCTTTCAATTACCTGGCACTTCATCCACTGTTAATCTTCTTTTTTTCAATGTCAGAAGCGATGTTGACTGTCAATACTTATTCCCATTTTAACCGAGAATATTTCATCTTCCTTTTCAATTTCAACTTAAAAGTCCTTTCAATCAGAATAACAAGTTATTTTCTTATTAGTCATCATGATGTATCTTTTGTCAGAGACATTCTATAACCTCTAGCTGGAACTCAAGGATACATGCCCTAGTCCCTCTTTCCAAAGTCAAGGAAGAAGATGTGTACTGATACCTGTCTATTTATCTAGATCTATGGGTCACGGAGAAGGCAATGGCACCCCACTTCAGTAGTCTTGCCTGGAACATCCCATGGACAGAGGAGCCTGGTAGGCTACAGTCCGTGGGGTCGCTTAAAGTCAGACAACTGAGCGACTTCACTTTCACTTTTCCCTTTCATGCTCTGGAGAAGGAAACGGCAACCCACTCCAGTATTCTTGCCTGGAGAATCCCAGGGATGGCGGAGCCTGGTGGGCTGCCGTCTATGGGGTCGTGCAGAGTCGAACACGACTGAAGCGACTTAGCAGCATGGGTCAGTGGGCTTCCCAGGTGGTGCAATGGTAAAGAACTTGCTTGCCAGTGCAGGAGACACAAGAGACTTGGGTTCGATCCCTGGGTTGGGAAGATTCCCTGGAGAAGGGCATGGCAACCCACTCCAGTATTCTTGCCTGGAAAATCTCTTGAACAGAGGAGCCTGGTGGACTACAGTCCATGGAGTCCTTTGAGACCCCATGGACTGTAGCTATTTCCTTCTCTAGGGGGTCTTCCTGACCCAGGGATCAAACCCACATCTCCCTCATTGCACGTGGATTCTTTACTGTTGAGCCACCAGGGAAGCCCAAACTCTAGGTTTGGGGAGTGGTAAAGGAAGCCTTGCAGTGGCCTCTGATTCTGATTTGAGCTGATGGTTTGCTGCTGATTTAGCTAGCTATTTGTGTTTGTACCCGGGAGAGGATAAGAGAAAATTGTTAATTTGGATGCCAAATCCCACACTGAACTTTCAGCACCCGGTTCACCATGGAAGTAGATCCCATTGCAATAACACAGAATTTAGCTAGGAAAAGAGCTTTACATATTCCTGGAGTTTATTCTCTGAATATACCTCCCTCCTCACACAGTGTGACCTGTTCCAGAGTCAGCTAGTCAAGGATTCAGCGACCTAGGATTCCAGTCAAATATCTCTCTCCATCAGTTTTTAATCGGCATACCTAGCCAAAATCCTATCCTTTTTGAAACTTTAGGTTTTGATCTGGAAAATGAAAACATACCTATATTATCCCCCATTTTCTAATAATCTATAATCTACTTCTCATATATTATTATTTTAAAGCTGCAGTACAATGGGGAAAAAATGGTCAAGTCATTACCTTTCATGTGGTAAAGGGGTCCTAGTCATTGGCCACTATAGTTAGGGTGGAGAAGATGTAAAATGGGATGTAATGGAAAATACTTCCTAGGTGGCACAGTGGTAAAGAATCCACGTGCAGTGCAGGAGACACAGGTTCAATCCCTGGGTTGGAAAGAAGAAAGTGGCAACCCACTCCAGTATTCTTGCCTGAGAATCCCCATGGACAGAGAAACCTGGTAGGTTATAGTCCACGGGGTTGTGGAAGCGTCGGACACTACTGACTGACTCGGCAACAATAAATGGGGAAAATGCACAAGCAGAGAAGTAGCAGAGCATGCATACTCCCTGAAGCACTTCTTTTGCTGGAGAGTTGTTGACTCAAGCTGGGCAGAGCTGGACGGGATGCACTGTAACCGGTGATCCAGTGGCAAAGACTTTGCCCCTGTAGAACTCTCCATATTTATAGAAACTAAATTTCTATTTTTCCCTTTTTAATGGAAGCATAGTTGATTTACTGTGTTGTGTTAATTTCTGCTGTACAGCAAAGTGATTCAGTTATACATATATATATATACACACATTCTATTTATAAATTTATTTCTATAGGATCTATATATTTATAGGTACCATATATTTGTAGAAATTAGTTAGATCAGGATTGGGAAAAATTTTTCTCTAAAGGACTAAAAAGTATTTTTAGCTCTGTGAGGTGTAGATTCTGTCACAACTACCCAACTCTCTACTGTAGTGCAAAAGCAGACAGAGCCAATCTGTATATTAATGGGCATGGCTGTGTATCAGTAAAACTTTATTTACACAGGAGGTGGTGGGTCTGATGTGACTCACGAGGCCTGTTTACTAACCATTTATCTAGATAACAGTGTAAGAGTGAGCGCTTTCTATTCAAAAGTGGTCTTAACAGAAAGGGAGAACTTTTGGAACTTAATACCTTTTGTGTCAGCCTGTTCCTTTACTGACCTAACTCTGACCGACTGAGTCAGCTCTGCTAAGCTACAAAAGCAGTCTGGAATGAACCTCCAGAACTAGACTCTAGGAGCACTGTTATTAATTTCTCATGAATCTACAGGAGAAGATAGAGGACTCCTAGCAACATTTCTAGAAAGACCTTTCTGAAATCGCAGTCTCCAGTTCTTTACTTTCTCAATTTTAGTAGAGAATCTCTGCCCACTGTGCATTTTGAAAAGGTCATTATCTGTCTCCATGTTATACAATCCAAAGATGGCTCTCTGTCTCTCCTTACTCAATCACTTTGCAGTGTATATATAGCTGACTGCTTTGTCTTTCCTAATGTACTGTCTTCTCTTGACTTCTATGACACGGCATTTTCTGCATTTTCCTTCTACTTCATTGGCTACTCTTTCCTGTTTGTCTGAGTTGGCTGCATCAGCACATCATCTAAATGTTAGAGTGTCACATAGTTGGGTTTTGGGCACACGCTCTTCTCTATTTGTTCTTCCTCCATTGTTAATTTCATTTAGTCCTTCAGTTTAAATGACATTTATATTCAATGATTACAAAATTTATAACTCAACTTCTGGCATTTCCTTTCATTTAGAGTCTTAGATATAATTATATTCTTGATGTTTAGCCCCTTGGACTGCAAAGAGATCAAACCAGTCAATCCTAAAGGAAATTAACCCTGAATATTCAATGGAAGGACTGATGTTGAAACTGAAGCTTCAATACTTTGGCCTCCTGATGGGAAGAGCCAGTTCATTGGAAAAACCCTGATGCTGGGAAAGATTGAAGACAAAAGGAGAAGCAGGAATCAATGGAGAAGATGGTTGGATGGCATCACCAACTCAATGAACATGAATTTGAGCAAACTCTGGGAGATAGTGGAGGACAGAGGAGCCTAGTGTACTATAGTCCATAGGATTACAAATACTCTGACGTGACTTAGTGATTGAACAATAACAAGTTTAATATTTACAAGGAAGAAGTAAACCTGTATTTTCCCCAGCTTTCAGTATCTCAGTGTATGGCACCATCCTTTCAGCTAACCAAGTAAAAGCCCACTTGGTCTCTATTTCTCTCTTTCACAAGCTGTACTTCAGAACCACGAGCAGAACAGAGCCCAAACTAAACAGCTTCTCTCCATCTCTGCTTATACAAATCACTTCTTTGCTTGATATCTGTAACAATCCACTTCAGTTCAGTTCAGTCACTCAGTCATGTCTGACTCTTTTTGACCCCATGGACTGCAGCACGTCAGGCTTCCCTGTCCTTCACCAACTCCCGGAGCTTGCTCAAACTCATCTCCATCGAGTCGGTGATCCATCCAACCATCTCATCCTCTGTCATCCCCTTCTCCTCCCGCCATCAATCTTTCCCAGCAACGGTATTTTCAAATGAGTCAGTTCTTTGCATCAGGTGGCCAAAGTATTGAAGTTGCAGCTTCACCATCAGTCCTTCCAATGAATATTCAAGACTGATTTCCTTTAGAATTGACAGGTTGCATCTCTCTGCAGTCCAAGAGACTCTCAAGAGTCTTCTCCAACACCACAGCTCAAAAGCATCAATTCTTCGGCACTCAGCTTTCTTTATAGTCCAGCTCTCACATCTATACATGACTACTGGAAAAACCCTAGCTTTAACTAGATGGACCTTTGTCAGCAAAGTAATGCCTCTGGTTTTTAATATGTTGCCTAGATTGGTCATAACTTTTCTTCCAAGGAGCAAGCGCCTTTTAATTTCATGGCTGCAGTCACCATCTGCAGTGATTTGGGAGGCCAAGAAAATAAAGTCTCTCACTGTTTCCATTGTTTCCCCATCTATTTGCCATGAAGTGATGGAAATGGATGCCATGATCTTAGTTTTCTGAATGTCAAGTTTTAAGCCAACACTTTCACTCTCGTCTTTCACTTTCATCAAGAGGCTCTTTAGTTCTTCTTGGCTTTCTGCCATAAGGGTGGTGACATCTGCATATCTGAGGTTGTTGATATTTCTCCTGGCAGTCTTGATTCCAGCTTATGCTTCATCCATCCCGACATTTCACATGATGTGCTCTGCATAGAAGTTAAATAAGCAGGATGACAATATACAGCCTTGAGATATTCCTTTCCCAATTTGGAACACCAGTCTGTTGTTCCATGTCCAGTTCTAATTGTTCTTTCTTGACCTGCATCCAGATTTCTCAGGAGGCAGGTAAGATGGTCTGGTATTCCCATCTCTTGAAGAATTTTCAAAAGTTTGTTGTGATCCACACAGTCAAAGGCTTTAGTGTAGTCAATGAAGCATAAGTTGATGTTTTTCTGGCACTCTCTTGCGTTTTTGATGATCCAGCAGATGTTGGCAGTTTGATCTCTGGTTCCTCTGCCTTTTTTAAATCCAGCTTGAACTTCTGGAATTTCACAGTTCATGTACTGTTGAAGCCTGGCTTGGAGAATTTTGAGCAATACTTTGCTAGCATGTAAGATGACTGCAATTATGTAGTAGTTTGAGCATTCTTTGGCATTGCCTTTCTTTGGGATTGGAATGAAAAGTGACCCTTTCCAGTCAGTCCACTGACCCCTCCAAATTCTCCTGTCTGGTTACAACCTGGTCTCCAGGGATCAGCCAGAGTGCTCAGTTTATTTATTTATTTAAATTTTTTATCCTTTTTAATACCAAAAACATTTTATATTGGGGTATAGCTGATTAGCAATGTTGTGACAGCTTCAGGTGAACAGCAAAGGGGCTCAGTCATACATATACATGTATCTATTCTCCCCCAAATCCCCTGCCATGTAGGCTGGTACATAATACTGAGCAGAGTTCCTTGTGCTATAAATAGGTCTTTATTGGTTGCCCATTTAAAATATAGCAATGTGTACATGACCTTCCCATATTCCCTAACTATCCCTTCCCCCTGGCAACCGTAAGTTTGTTTTCTAAGTCTGTGAATCTCTTTCCATTTTGTAAGTGCTTGGTTTCAAAGGTAAATTGGATTGTGTCTTTTTCTGCAGAGAACCTTTAATGACTTCTTGGCCCATGCAAAGAAAACCCCAAATTCTTACATTATCTAGCCCCTCTCAGACTCTCCACCCCCTTTTCTGTGACTCTCTCCCTCCCTCCCTTTGTTTCGGCTATGTTGGCTAATTCTGATTATAGAACTTGTACCAGCTCTTTTCTTCTGCATGAAATGTTCTTCTCCCCAAGATCTTTGCATGATGAGTTCCATTCTGAACTTCAGCTCAGAAGTCATTCTCTCAGGCCTTTCCTTATTGATTATTTATCACTTCACTTACCACGCACGGGCATTGTCTATTACAGCATTGTTCTCATTACCCTCATAGCTCTTACCTCGATTATAAGGACATATGTTTATGTGTTTTATTGTGTGTCTCCCACCTGAAAGTAAGCTCCTGATAGTAGGGACTTCATCTGTCTAGTTACTCTCGGTGTTACCTATAGGAATGTTTAGCAGAGTTGCCTCTCAGTAAACACTTGTTAAAAATGAGCAGATAATATACCTCTGAAAGTTTCTTTCTTAAATATCTGCACCAGGAATGTTGTTTACTGTCTGCTCAGCTTTATTGTTTCATAAGCCGTCATGTCTCTCAGCAGTGAGTCACTAGCCCCCATGATGCATCTCTTCTCCTGAGACAGTTGATTGGTTTCTGGATCGTTCTAGGCTGTTTCCTCCTGGATGCAGCAAGTATGGGCTGCCTCTTCCTGAGAGGGTCACTCAGGACTGTCTTGTCGTTTCTTGCTAAGTCACAATCTTTTACCAATTTCCTCTTGGTGCCCTTGTACTTTTTAAGAGATTTAAAATGAAAAATCCTTTTGATTTTCTTTGATTATGATACACACTTATATATAATAAAGAGTCTGCCAACTCCTGAGTCCAGTTGGGGCAGCTCCAGTTCACTCCACCCATGTGGTCTCAGCATAATTATTAATGGAACCTCCTTTTGTTCCCCCAGTTTTTTTCAGTTTGGACAACAAACTATACTGTCACCCTTACTGGTGAGCCTGCATGCAGTCATTCTTGCTCGTTTGTCATCAACCCTCTGTTCCCCAGTTTTTATCCCTGCTGGTGAGGGGTCTCAGGTGGCCTTACACTCTTAGTGGATCCCAGGGAGCCCTCATTACAAATGGTCACATCTGGCCATCGAACTCCAACGTGGGCTTTGCAGCCACTATCTTCTCATACCAGGACAGGCAGGCTAATTTATCTTGGTGAGATGAATGAGCAATTAACAATTCGCCTCCTTAGAGCTGCTGAGCTGGGCTTTGCACAGGGAATTGCCTGCTTCAGAAAGCTGAGTCATCAGCCGAGAACCCACAGCCTTCAATATTTGAAAACTCCTCATCTCTCTCCGCCTCTTCGTCTTCTGCCAAATGAATTCCTTGATGTTTGTTAACAGGACTGCTAGTCTAGGCTGAAATGAAATTTATTTCTTTTTTTTAATTCTTTTCCTTTTTTAAAAAGGTCTTACTTTGTTTTTTTCAGCCTGCTTGTACCTCATTGGCATATCCTTCAGGAATCAATAGCAAATCATTTTGCTTATCAATTATATTTGGTTTTACAAAGTCTTTTCTTAGCCATGATTTGTTTTCTGCTGATACTGTGGCTTAAAATGCTACGATATTCTCTTCTCAAATAGCCTATAATTAATTTCTACCACCAGGCTTCCCTGGTGGCTCAGCAGTAAAGAATTTGCCTGCAATGCAGGAGTCGCAGGAGACATAGGTTCGATCCCTGGGTTGGGAAGATCCCCTGGACGAGGGCATGGCAACCCACTCCAGTATTCTTGCTTGGAGAATCCCATGGACAGAGGACCCTGGTGGGCTACAGTCATTGGGGTCTCAAAGAGTCGGATACAACTGAAGTGACTTAGCACTGCACAGTTTCTACCACTGAACTATATTAGTCTTCGCCCAAATTCAGTTCAGTTCAGTTCAGTCGCTCAGTCGTGTCCGACTCTTTGCAACCCCATGAATTGCAGCACACCAGGCCTCCCTGTCCATCACCAACTCCCGGAGTCTACCCAAACCCATGTCCATCGAGTCGGTGATGCCATCCAACCATCTCATCCTCTGTCGTCCCCTTCTCCTCCTGCCCCCAATCCTACCCAGCATTAGATTAGGGTCTTTTCCAATGAGTCAACCCTTCGCATGAGGGGGCCAAAGTATTGGAGTTTCAGCTTCAACATCAGTCCTTCCAATGAACACCCAGGATTGATCTCTTTTAGGATGGATTGATTGGATCTCCTTGCAGTCCAAGGGACTCTCAAGAGTCTTCTCCAACACCACAGTTCAAAAGCATCAATTCTTCAGCGCTCAGCTTTCTTCACCGTCCAGCTCTCACACCCACACATGACCACTGGAAAAACCATAGCCCAAATTAGTTTTAATTTATCTCATTTCACAAGGGAATCCTACAGCACGGGGTTATGTTTCACTGTAGCAACTGTGATTTGACTCCATCTGCCTTAATGTTCTTTTTTGAGTTATTCTGACATCATTTTGATAATATTCTCTGCCTGTGCCTGACGCTAATATGTCTTTGCCATCATGTAGCTGACTTTCTACGGTATCAGTTGACTTTGGGAGGATTTTTATTTTAGTCTCTGAAGACAATTGTTTTTGGTGTTTTAACATGCAAATATAGATTCTATTCATTTGTGTTAAAATAAGTTCTAAGGTTCTGAGATTTTCATTGTATTCCTTTTTTTTTTTTTTGTAACAAACTCCTTCAAAATTTACTTGCTTAAAACAGTGACCGTTAGCTTATGAATCAGTGGATTGGTAGTTCGGGCTAAGATCAACTGGGAGGTTTTTGTGCTGATCTGAGCTGGGCTCACTCAGGTAAATGCAGTCACATTAGTTGGTTCCGCTCTGGGGTTTGGTGTGCGGCTGGCTGGAATGATGAGGGCCAACGTGCTGTCTGTTTCTCGTTGTCCGGAAGGCTCTTTGGGCTCATTCACATGGTTGAAGATGTTCTAGGAACATCAAAGGACGTGTCCCAATGCACAAGCGATTTTTGAGCCTCTGCTTATGTCACATTTACTAACATCTAATTGGTCAAGGTGGGACGTATGGCTAAAAGCAGTTTGAGAAGGCACCACAGAAGGGCATGGTTGTAGATAGCAGAATTACTGTGACTTTTTTTTTTGCAAACAACTTATCAAAAGATCATAAACTGAAACATTGCCATACTTATGCTTTCTGTGTAGAATTCAGTGAAATTCTACACATAAAACACGTTATAAACCTGTGAAAAGGAATTTATTGTAAAGTTTCACCTAGTTATTCCATGGCATAGTCCTAAAGAACAGTGTTATAGTGAGAGTCTAGTGTATCTCAGTAAATTTTATGGACTTAATCATGCCCCCTCCAAATTCATGTTGAAGTTCTGACTCCTAGCACCTTAAAATGAATTCCCAGTGCCTGTGTTTGGAGATACAAGTTTACCTGTATCACCTTTAATGAGTTAATGAAAGTAAAAATCAGGTCATATGGGATCTGTATATGCTCAGTTGGTGAAGAATCTGCCTGCAATGCAGGAGACCCAGGTTCATTCCCTGGGTCAGGAAGATCCCCTGGAGAAGGAAATGGCTACTCACTCCAGTATTCTTGCCTGGAGAATCCCATGGACAGAGGAGCCTGGTGGGCTACAGTCCCTGAGGTTGCAAAGAGTTAGATATGACTTAGCGACTAAACCACCACGACAACTTCAGTATGATTGATGTTCTTACATGGAAGGAAGATCAGGACACAGATGTGTGTGCAGAGCAGAGGTCATGGGCAACACAGTGACCATCCACAACCTAGGAGAGAGGCCTCAAAAAAAAAACCAAACCTGCTGACTTCTTGATTAGGGACTTTCCAACTGCCAGCACTGTGAGAAGACAAATCTCTGTTGTTTAAGCCACCTGGTGTCACGTGTGCATGCTCAACTGTGTCCAACTCTTAGTGTCCCCATGGACTATAGCTCACCAGGCTCTTCTGTCCACGGGATTTTCCAAGCAAGAAATACTGGAGTGGGTTGCCATTTCCTTCTCTAGGGAAATCTTCCTGACCCAGGGGTCGAACTCAAGTCTCTTGCATCTCTTGCGCTGGCAGGAGGATTCTTTACCACTTGTGCCACCTGGGAAGCCCTTAAGCCACCTAGTCTGTGGTATTTTGTTATGGTGGCCCTAGCAAACCAATACAGTAAATATACTCAAATTATAAGTCAATTAAATTACATATCGTATACTGCATTCAGTAGTTAAAGAAATGATTTTTTTCTACCCAGCATTGTATTAAAATATTAATAATAATGCCAAAGAAAATTGTATTTCATCCATTCTTTCAAAAGTTGTTCAAGAAAACTGTTTTAGTTTTTTGTGATTCCTGCACAAAAATAGATTATAATGCGATTGAGAAGATAGGACTGAGGCTTTTGGGGGAAAAAGTTAGGTTATATAACAGTATAGGTTAACTTATGAAACTTATTTCTTTAAATTATTCTTATTTTCTTATTTGTTTGAATTCTCACAGCTCTGTGTGTTCCTTTAGGATAAACACCATCTTCTGTATGTTTGCTCTGTAGTACCCAACAGTTGATGAATATTTTTAATGAAAAGTTGCACCTGGAGTGAGCTACAACAGAGTGAGAAAGGTGTCAGGTGTAGACTGTGAAAGGAAGATGACATCAAGGGTGACTGATGGAGTAATAATAGCTGATGGCAAGGGGTAGTGGAGCTATTCTGTGGCTGGCTATAGAATATATTCTACATTCTATACATCTATAAATATATTCTATATTCCTGGCCCTGGAACCAGGAAGTCCAGGTATGAATTCTGTTCAGCCATTCCAGGAGACAGATGTTTATGTCAGATGGATGTAGGCTTTATTCCAAGGCCATTCATTCTTGGTTTCTTTATAGGTTTAATTTGTTTTGGGGCTAACTTTGAGAGCTCTGGTTTTTATCCTCTATTATCCTAAGAGTTATGGATTCCTTAGAAAATGATGAATATAAGCATGGAGTGTTGCGGTTCACGTAGTATCCAGAAAAGCAAAGGAAATTCTCAGGCAGAGACTAATCACTTCTCTTTATTTGAGGATATTATGGGAAAGGCAAGCTATAATTATTTCAGCTATAAACGTAAAAGAGTTGGATTCTTCATCTAGTAAGTGGGAACTCAGCTCAGCTTTACACTTAGAGGCAATTCTCATTCAACATTTGTGCAAGGAAAGAAGATTGGCTCTACATTTTCATAGGAACAGAAGTCATTTTGGCTGTGCTATCCCATTTCTGGCTTCCCTGGTGGCTCATTGGTAAAGAATCCATCTGCCAATGCAGGAGACATGGGTTTGATCCCTGTGTCAGGAAGATTCCCTAGAGTGAAAACTATTCCAATATTCTTGCCTGAAAAATTCCATTGACAGAGGAGCCTTGCAGGCTACAGCCCATGGGGTCACAGAGTTGGACACTGACTGACCGAGCACACACACCCCACTGCTTAGGGGGGTTACTCTTAAAAAACCTATCAGTAGTTTCAACATGTCAACTTCTGTCAACATGTCAACATGTCCAACAATTTTTCAGTTGGAATTGAAGCTGGGTGGAAATATGGGGTGCCAAGAGTTAGGGAAATGACCTCTTCTGAAGCTGGCAGGTATGCAGGGAATGTGAGATGAAAAGTGTGACTAGAAAGTGTGAATTGAAGAATTACACAAAAGGACTTAAAGTTCCAACTGCAGGAAACATTTTTTTTCTGAGTTGCAATATCACTGAATTTTTTCTGCCTTTGAGTAGATTCAATTTTTAGCCAACTTAAAGGGTTGCTGCAGCCATGAAATTAAAAGATACTTGCTTCTTGGAAGGAAAGCTATGACAAACCTAGACAGCATATTAAAAAGCAATCATTTTGGTGACAAAGGTCCACCTAGTCAAAGCTATGGTTTTTTCCAGTAATCATGCATGGATTGGCAACTTGGGCCATAAAGAAGGACGAGCATTGAAGAATTGATGCATTTGAACTGTGGTGTTGGAGAAGACTCTTGAGAGTCTCTTGGACTGAAAGGAGATCAAACAAGTCAATCCTAAAGGAAATAAACCCTGAATATTCATTGGAAGGATTGATGCTGAAGCTGAAGCTCCAGTACTTTGACCACCTGATGCGAACAGCTGACCCATTGGAAAACACACTGATGCTGGGAAAGGTAGAAGGTAAAAGGAGAAGATGGCAGCAGAGAACGAGAACAGGTTAGAAGGGCTCATCTTTGAAGCAGAGTGGGATAAAAAGAGCTGGAAATGGAGAGCTGATGACCAGGAAGAAACTTTTCTGTCTTCAAAGAGAATAAAAGATGGGCAGCTAGGCGAAGCTATTTCCTGGACCACTTTTATTTTAAATTTATTTATTTGAATAAATAATACATTCTCGTGAAAAAGAAAATAACATACAAAGTGTAAAAAGTAAGTTACTCTCCATTCCCCATTACTGACTTTCAGTTCCCCACTTCCCTTATCCATTTCTTGCTTCATTTAGAGTTTATCTAGGAATAGACATGTGTTTTAACCCAGAAAAGAAAAAAAGAAAAGAAGAAACAAATGATTAGAGACCAAATTAGTGATTCAGAAACTTCATTTAACATCCTTTGGGATATGTGCCATATCAGTACTTATAGAAAATACCTCATTACACAAAATGGTCCAGAACATTCTATTATATGGGTATGCCTTAGATTGCTCTGCATCACAGAGCAACATTTTAATATTGCTGACAGATTTTGCTGTGTTTTAATATTTGAAAGATATACCCATCTGAATGCAGAGTTCCCAAGAATAGCAGGGAGAGATAAGAAAACCTTCCTCAGTGATCAATGCAAAGAAACAGAGGAAAACAATAGAGTGGGAAAGACTGGAGATCTCTTCAAGAAAATTAGAGATACCAAGGGAACATTTCGTGCAAAGATGGGCACAATAAAGGGCAGAAATGGTATGGACCTAACAGAAGCAGAAGATATTAAGAAGAGGTGGCAAAAATACAAAAAAGATGTTCATGACCCAGATAACCACAATGATGTGATCACTCACCTAGAGCCAGACATCCTGGAATGTGAAGTCAAGTGGGCTTTAGGAAGCATCACTACGAACAAAGCTAGCGGAGGTGATGGAATTCCAGCTGAGCTATTTCATCCTAAAAGATGATGCTGTGAAAGTGCTGCACTCAATATGCCAGCAAATTTGGAAAACTCAGCAGTGGCCACAGGACTGGAAAAGGTCAGCTTTCATTCCAATCCCAAAGAAAGGCAATGCCAAAGAATGTTCACACTACCACACAATTGCACTCATCTCACATGCTAGCAAAGCAATGCTCAAAATTCTCCAAGCCAGGCTTCAACAGTACCTGAACTGAGAACTTCCAGATGTTCAAGCTGGATTTAGAAAAGGCAGAGGAACCAGAGATCAAATTGTGAACATCGGCTGGATCATCAAAAAAGTGAGAGAGTTCCAGAAAAACATCTACTTTTGCTTTATTGACTATGTCAAATCCTTTGACTGTATGGATCACAACAAAGTTTTGAAAATTCTTTTAAGAGATGGGAATACCAGACCACCTTACCTGCCTCCTGGGAAATCAATATGCAGGTCAAGAAGCAACAGTTAGAACTGGACATGGAACAACAGACTGGTTCCAAATTGGGAAAGGAATACGTCAAGGCCATATATTGTCACCTGCTTAGTTAACTTATATGTAGAGTACATCATGCGAAATGCTGGGCTGGATGAAGCACAAGCTGAAATCAAGATTGCCAGGAGAAATATCAATAACCTCAGCTATTCAGATGACAGCACCCTTATGGCAGAACGCGAAGAACTAAAGAGCCTCTTGATGAAAGTGAAAGAGGAGAGTGGAAAAGTTGGCTTAAAACTCAACATTCATAAAATGAAGATCATGGCGTCTGGTCCCATCACTTCTTGGAAAATAGATATGGAAACAGTGACTGACTTTTTTTGGGGGGGACTCCCAAATCACTCCAGATGGTGACTGTAGCCATGAAATTAAAAGACACTTGCGCCTTGGAAGAAAAGCTATGACCAACCTAGGCAGCATATTTAAAAGCAGAGACATTACTTTGCCAACAAAGGTTCATCTAGTCAAAGCTATCATTTTTCCAGTGGTCATGTATGGATGTAAGAGTTGGAATATAAAGAAAGATGAGCACTGAAGAATTGATGCTTTTGAGCTGTGGTGTTGAAGAAGACTCTTGAGAGTCCCTTGGACTGCAAGGAGATCAAACCAGTTCATCCTAAAGGAAATCAGTCTTGAATATTCACTGGAAGGACTGATGCTGAAGCTGAGGCTCTAATACTTTGGCCACGTGTTGCGAAGAACTGACTCATTGGAAAAGACCCTGATCCTGGGAAAGATTGAAGGCGGGAGAAGAAGGGGATGACAGAGGATGAGATGGTTGGATGGCATCACTGACTTGATGGACATGAGTTTAAGCAAGCTCCCAGACAGGGAAGTCTGACATGCTACAGGTCGTGGGATCGCAAAGAGTCCGACACATCTGAGTTTTTGAACTGAACTGACCTGAATATTTGAGGGTTTGTTTTTCTCTCCAAGCTTTTTGAGTTAAATGCTTATCCCAAATAATTTTTATGTTTTCTTCTTCAATAATAAAGGCATTTTTGACTTGAATGTTTCTCTGATTTCTTTCACAAAAATGTTCCCATATCTTAGCCTCAATGTCAGTAATTTCTATAATATTGTGAAATTTCAGGTTTGCTTGTTGTTAAGTTGCTAAGTTGTGTCCTACTTTTTGCAACCCCATGGACTATGTAGCCCACTAGGCTCTTCTGTCCATGGTATCTCCCAGGCAGGAATACTGGAGTGGATTGCCATTTCCTTCTCCAGGGGATCTTCCCTACCCAGGGATTGAACCCATATCTCCTGCATTGGTAGGCGGATTTTTTATTGCTGAGCCACCAGTGAGTGAGGTTTGCTTATTTCTTCTTAATTCAAAAAATGGTTTTTCTTCCTCAAGGATATAAAAGATTTTTTTTAAATTATGTTTTGGCTATTAAAATATGGTGTGACTTCTTATTTATGGACTTCCCTGGGGCGTCTGCCTACAATGTGGAAGACCCGGGTTCGATCCCTGGGTCGGGAAGATCCCCTGGAGAAGGAAATGGCAACCCATTCCAGTATTCTTGCCTGGAAAAGCCCATGGATGATGTAGCCTGGTAGGCTACAGTCCCCGGGGTCACAAAGAGTCGGACACGACTGAGCAACTTCACTTTCACTTTCTTATTTATAGGGTAATTCAAGTTATTATTTTAGCAGTGGAAGATTTCTAGGGGGAGAAAAGCACATTTCATGTGGAAGTCGTGCTCTGTGCTGAGTCTCAACTGATAGTGCCTAAAGAAATCTTTCAGTCCCTTACTCTAAACCTAGCCCCTTGATCACCAGCTATCAGAATTATACCCTCTGGAAAGGAAAGTACCGAGATGTAGGAAATGTGACCAACAGTCTAACCAGTAACAGTGCAGACACCATACAGGTAAATTATACATTTTCAAGCCATCAGCACTGAAGGCTTATTATTACTTATCATAAGCTAATAACTGGTGTTTACTGCCATATTTGTGAGTTTCATAAATCTGATTTTTATCTTGGATAACTCAAAAAAAATTTCCCTCTTGATGAAAAACAACCGCTTTGAAAGGCAGTTAGAGCCTTCTTTGTACCCTCGCAATTCAGTATATACTTTGTTCATGATTTAAGGTGATTTTCCTCACCCTATAACTTAAGAATTCCTCTTCCATTCTCCCTAGAATTCCAAGTGCAATTGTTTCATTTAAAGCAAGCTACAAAAGTTTCCAGAAGTGACTTGGCCGAGATATTAAGGCTGACTTCTCAGATGTCCATCAGTCCTGTTGTGGATGTATGGATCCCCTTCTACCAAGTCAAGGCTGCCTATTTGCTATACTAGCCTCAGAGGTAGGGACTGCATACACGGATGCAATACATCCAGTTATGAGGAAAGCGTGCCGTATTCAGGTTCTGAGTGGACCCTGCTCAGAGGAATGTCACTCTGCAGTTCTCAAGCATTTATTTGTTATTGGTTATACCCAAGAGATGGAAGTAAACCACAAGTATCCTTTCTCTTTAGAGAGGACATGGTAATTTGTGAATCCATAGGGGAAAACAGCACTCTTATGTTGCTGAACAACCTTCAGTAAGTCTGTATTTTGAAATTACCAAGTAAGGGCTTCCCTGGTGGGTCAGTGGTAAAGAATCTACCTGCCAGTGCAGGAGACGCAAGTTCGATCCTTGATCTGGGAAGATCCCATATGCCGTGGAGCAACTAACCCACGTGTGCCACAACGGATGAGCCTGTGCTCCAGACCTGGGAAGCTGCTGAGCCCACTCCCTGTAACTACTGAACCCTGTGCACCTAGAGCTCATGCTCCATAAGGAGAAACCGCTGCAGTGAGCAGCCCATCCACCACAACTAGAGAAAAGCCCTCGCAGCAGCAAAGACCTAGCATTAGTCAAAAATACTAAAATTTTTTAAACATTAAAAAAAATTACCAAGAGAAGGTTTGTGAGAAAGGAACAGATTCAGAAACATGAGACCTCTCTCCTAGGTTGTAGACGGTCACTCTGTGTCGCCCGTGACCTCTCCTCTGAACACTCATGTCTGTGTCCTGATTTCCCTTCCGTGTAAGAATATCAGTCATACTGAAGTCGTCATGGTGGTTTAGTCGTTAAATCATGTCTGACTCTTTGCGACCTCATGGACTGTAGCCCACCAGGCTCCTCTGTCCATGGGATTCTCCAGGCAAGAATACTGGAGTGGGTTGCCATGCCCTCCTCCAAGGGATCTTCCTGACCTAGGGATCGAACTCAAGTCTCTTATGTCTCCTGCATTGGCAGGTGAGTTCTTTACCACTAGTGCCACCTGAGAAGCCCCTTCTCCATCTTCAATGTGAGGAAATTAGAACTGTGATGTAAGTTCCCTTTAACTCTAAGATTTAGAGACTAGGATGAATATGATCTACATACTCAGAAGTTTGTAGACAAAAGATGTAATTGTCTGGATTTGATGACAAGCATATGCTATCTCCTTCCTTTTTTGCAGCAGAAGTCTTCATGAACAATTGTCTCCAAAGGAAGTGTTTCTCTGATAAAAGTATATCTGAATAAATATTGAGCAGTGTTGATCATTGGGAACTGCTGAAGATTCCTGTGTAATGAACTGATTGTTTTCTTATATGTGAGTGGGTGAATGCTCAATTGCTCAGTCATGTCCGACTCTTTGCAGCCCCACGGACTGTAGCCTGCCAGGCTCCTCTGCCCATGGCATTTTCCAGGCAAGAATACTAGAGCAGGTTATCATTTTCTACTCCAGAGGATCTTCCTGACCCAGGGATCAATCCCATGTCTCTTCCATCTCCTGCCTTGGCAGGTGGATTCTTTACCACTAGTGCCACCTGGGAAGCCCCATTTTCTTATCTGAAGGCAGGAAAAAAGAATGTGCTTCTGAAACAGACAAGAAAATAGTGCCCTCTCCAAACTACACACAGTGAGATGTAGATTTTTATACACAAAATGGCCAAAACTTTTTTTCTTTCATTTTTTATTGTGGCAAAATAACATAAATACCATCTTGAACATTTTTAAGTATACGGTTCAATAACATTAAGTACATTGATATCATTATGTGATCATTATCACCATCCATTTCTAGAATGCTTCTTAGTGCAGACTTGAAACTCTTTCCTCATTGAATAGTAACTCCTCCATTCCCTGCACCCGACAGACCCTGGTAGCTGCCGATCAAAACTTTCGGTTCTCAAGTTCAGCTGCCTTCATTCAGTTCTTGTGGTCCTTTACCTCTCTGTAGCACTGGATACCATTGACCAACTGTGGCTTTTTGAAAAGCTCTGTGGTTTTTTGTTTTTGTTCTTTGACTTCTCTGTTCCTTCTAGCTGCTTCTCTGCTCCCCAAGGAGAGGAAACTTGTTTTTTTCCCCTTCCTTCCTAACTGGATACATGGAAAATTGCAGCCATGATCCTTAGCCTACCTCTCTCACTGTCACTTTTCCCTAAGACATCATTGTGTGTGTGTGTGTGTAAATTTAACTATCATGTCTATTTAGACAATTCAGAAATTTTTGTCTCTGATCCTGTTCTATCACTCTAATCTCCGGTGTGTACATCATCACTCAAGACTGTTGCCATCATGTCATACTTAATGTTTTCAAGGATTTTATCCTGTTATCGTTTCTTCCATGTTCCTTTATTTTCTGTCTCTTTTTTGCTGCTTTCTTAATTTATCTCTCACATTCTTCCAGAAACTAAAATGCTTCTTGATCTCCTGCTTCCACTCACTAAGTATAGTGGGTTCCATCTTTGAAAATGCTGCATGTCTGTCTTTTACTTTCTTCAGTGCTGCCATTCAGGTATAACTCTTGGTGGGCTGTCTCATGTCAGACTGTCTCCTCCTGAAGAATTGTGCACACTTCTGCCCCACTCACCTTCCCCGAAGACCACTTCCTTCAAGTCTATCACTTCACTGGACCTATTTCCTGTGGTTTTCTGTTGAAATTCTTCTGCTTGGTTTCAGGTCTCTCAAACCACTTTTCATCTCAAATACTCATTCTGTACTGTGGTCACACTGATCTCTTTCCTGACACTTGGATGTTCTTATTTCTGTGCCTTTATCCACGTGGTTCCCTTTTCCTGAGCCACCTCTATCTTTCTCTGACTACACCCTCATACATGACGGCTGCTCTAGTTCTCACTGATATCCTCATCTCCCCTTTCTCTAAACTTCTGGGGTCACAGCTGGTACCACAGGCATATTAGCATCACTTGCAGTCCTAGATTGCTTGCTTTTCTACGTGTATTTATTTTGTGATCTCCCTACTTAATTGCAAGTTCATTGAGGGCATAGGTCTACATAGCTACTGAATGACTGGAGTGTTTCATCAAACAGAAGTGCCCTAAGTTTGGAATACTTATAAAAAGTACAAATCTTAAAAAACACATCAAGGGAAATTGGAAAGCTCCTTCTTAAGTAAAGGAGTTTTGACCAAATAAATTTTGCTTTTCAGGTAACTTTATTGTAGTGCAGTTGTTGAGATCCTGTTTTGGGAAGCAAAGCTATAGATTCTGGAAGGAGGCCAGAGGGAAAGCTCCAGTGGAGATGCTAACAAGAATTAAGACATGGCTTATCCACAGATTACTCTTCACATGCATGCCATTAAGTTGTGATTCAGCTCCTTGTCTTAAAAAGAAGTGTTACTAGAGACCTTTGTTGCTCAAGTGTCATAAGCAGCCATAAAGCTATATTGAAATTTGAACATTTGGTGGGGGAGAAATTTCCCCCTTTAAAAGAAAGTTTCTGCATTGTCTATACTCTGACATTAGATGGAAGTAGAGAGTTATAGACATAAAGTCCAAAGATCTAAGGTCACAAAGTCTAAAGATCCTTCCAATAGTTAGATAATTGGATGAATTTACATTTGTATGATTAGCTGGATTAGACATTTATCAGATTTATTGATTGATCTGTTCAAATAATCTGTTTTTGGTCTCATTGATGACCTGGTTCCCTCTTGTTTCTACCACATTGTGTTTTATCCACTCAGTGATGCACTATCTGACCCAGTGGTATAATACATCATGAAGGAGACTGCAGGTGAAGTAGGCTTTGCCCTGTTTATTTTATAGCATTGCCAAATAGGTGAGAGGACAACAGGCCCTTCAATGGTGCATGAAGTCAGCCATCTGCTCCAGTTTCTCTAGGCTTCCCAGCTATAATCTGAAGCAGAATAAGGATGTCTGGATCTAAGCAAGCTCTCCCACTGCCGAATGAGGGAGGTGAAATGGTTGGCCTCCTTTCCATTGCGATGACTCAGGATTTCAATCTGTTCTGGAATGGGTTCTCAGATGCCCTCTGTGACTCAGAGCATTACAGTTCTCTAGACCTACAGAAACTCTGGGTTAGATTCTCAGACTTGGTCCTCTTTCCCTCCTGTTAGAATCATTTCAGCACAGGGTCTCTGAACTTGTCCAGTCTACCACATAATCACTCGAGTGCAGGTGGTACTCCAGAAGTGGATGATAAGTAGCCCCAGTTTTCCTGGTCACTAACGAAGTATTTCAGAAAAACAAAGTGATGAGTAAAGTGAAAGATAATTGTTGTCTCAAGGAATATTCCTACTCAAGTAAAGCAGAGATAAGATAAATTTAGAAGGTACTTGAGCAGAAGAAATAAGCTTCAATGGGATGCTTAGTGATAACAGAATTCAGCCAAGAGAGGCAGTGGGACAGTACAATACTTAAGTAACAGCAGGCATTTTTAATATAGTCAGCAAAACTGAACCTAAAAATTGCTGAGGTGGTTATAGTTAGTGGATGGGAAGGTTTTTGGCCATTTTATAAGTATCATGCGTTCAGGAGAAGTGAAGATGTTTTGATATATCCTTTGTTTTAAATTAATACCATTTAAATAATAGAGAATGCTTGAATCTTGTATGGAGTCTAGCTTACACTAGACATGTAGGCAATGAATAATGGCCAAATTATCAAAATTACAATTAAACTTTTGCTGGAAGCTCATATAATTTACTAAATTGAAGTCCTCTTAGTTGTTAGAACTTTTATTTCTTTTAGTTAATAATAGATATAAGTACTTGAGTTGCCTGAGAGCCTTTCAAGCGTGGTATATTTCAGAGAATGAATACTTTGAAGTAAGGCTTGGGGAGTTACTACATGTCACTACTTTTAACAAAAAAGACTGTTTTGAAATTGGGTAATAGCCATTCATTGCTTATAGCCATGGTATGTATATAGTGCTCTGATGTCCAAAGTCACACCAACATGGTTGTACCACTCATTTGGCTAAATGTCTAACAATCTGGAAGGAGCTTGGCTGCCTTAAAGCTAAATTATTGACACCATTCAATATTTTGGTAAAAGTAATTCCAGGCAAAGATCATTCTCTAGGCACACCTTCTGGGGATGTAAAAGGGAATCTGTGTTCCACAGTGTAAAAAATGATGTGTTTCCTCTTTTTTTTTTTAGATCTTAAAATTAAATGGTGTTTGAGAAAATCAGAATTACCAAAAAGAACTGATAGAGAGGCAAAGAACAGTTCAAAATGTGATCATGGAAAAAATATATCTCCATGGCTAAAGATTTAAAAAATGGAATTACTTTTTAGGACACAGATCCACATCCTCAGATAGAGAAACACATGAGGACATGTGTACATTTGTGCAAATCAGAAGTGCAGTACTTGAGAGTGGAGCGGTAGCTATTTTGGTAGGTGTGGGTGACTGAGTGTGAGAGAGATGGAGTGAGCGAGAGATAAGTGAGAGTTGGAAAAGGACGGAGAACATGGATGTACAACCCCGTGGGTTATTTTCTATTGTTGGGAAGTGAGAAGGATGACTGATTGTAAATGATCCATGAGGGGCCAGATAAAGTGTCTGAGAAGGGCAATGGAAAAATACTGTGTTGGGGAGATGGACGACTCCCTTTAGCATCTTGAGCCGCCTTACTCTTAGCCTTGGGGGGAAAAAGCAACAAATCAAGAAAAAAAAGTGAATGTTATTTTCTCTTCCTCGTAATCGTCTGGAAGTGCAACTCTGCTGTTTCCTTGAAGTGGCTAGGGTCTTTACCCCAAAGAATAATTCCTGGTCCAGTTTGAAATGTAAGCAGGCCTTAGAAGGAGGAGAAGAATAGAAGGTGAGAATATGTATGAAAGCGTTGGAGGCACACGGTCACCTATAATTTAGCAAAGCCCCTCATTTTTATTTTGTGTTCATGTAAGTGCACCATCAAACATTTTTGAAAAAACACTCAAGTTTCTAACAGTGTTCTCTACCGATTCTCTAGCCCAAGTTCAAAAGCATGCAGACATCAAAGAAACTGCAAAAAAATAAAAAGGAAAGAAAAGAAATAGGGCAAAAGAACAAATAGGGAAGGAGCAAATAAGCATACTTAATTAGGTGTCTGGCACCGTAATAGCTGTTATTTATACAATATCTAGTTTCACAACTTCTGAGGTTTAGTTATAACTTTTACCTTTTTTACATTTTTTTTCTGAAAAAAACTATAACTTTAGTCTAAGAAATTTCTCTGAGACCTCGCGTCTTTCAAATGGGGAAACCAGATTTTAAATGAAGCTCTATGTTCTTTCTAATAACCTTAAATTCATGACCAAGTAACACCTCATTTTTATTGTCTTGAAAGCTTGCGTCACTCTTCATTCTTCTGTTTCTTTTAACCACCACACTTAAGAATGAAGTCCTACCTAATCTACCTCCTAGGTGCCTCAATTGTTTTTTTTTTTTTTTCTCTTCTTCTTTTTCACTAACCTTCTTTAGGCCTCTAATATTCCTTCCATAAACTATCTCATTAGTCTTAAAATTTTTTTAATTTTTTTATTTTTGGCTGTGCTGAATCTTTGTTGCAGTGTTAGTAGCTAGAATTCACATAACTCAAAGCCTTTGGAGTCTTTCCATAAATTTTTAGGGTGTAAGAGGTCCTAAGGCCAAAAAGGTATAAACTGCTGAGCTGTTGAGACAGAGATCAAAGCACAAATGGCTGGGTGTGCAAAGCTAAGAAATTCTCTTGTTGTTCAGTTGCTAAGTTGTGTCTGACTCTTTGAGACCCCATGAACTGCAGCATGCCAAGCTTCTCTGTCCTTCACTATCTCCTGGAGTTTGCGCAAACTCATGTCCATTGAGTCGGTGATGCCATCCAACCATCTCATTCTCTGTTGCCCTCTTCTCCTCTTGCCCTCAGTCTTTGCCAGCATCAGGGTCTTTTCCAGTAAGTTGGCTCTTCGTATCAAGTGGCCAAAGTAGTGGAGCTTCAGCTTCAGCATCAGTCCTCCCAGTGAATATTCAGGGTTGATTTCCTTTAGGATTGACTGGTTTGATCTCCTTGCAGTTCAAGGGACTCTCAAGAGTCTTCTCCAGCCCCACAGTTCAAAAGCATCAGTTCTTTGATGCTCAGCCTTCTTTACGGTCCAACTCTCATATCCGTACATGACTACTAGAAAAATTATAGCTTTGACTACATGGACCTTTGTCTGCAAAATGACTCTAATTTCATCTTTAAAATGATGGGGAGATAGTGAAAGATTTTTAAATAGGGGAAGGCAAATCGAATCTATATATTTCTGTGTTGGGAAATATCAGTCAGCCTGTCCTTTGGAGGCTTGCTTTGTGGTTTAGCTGAGGGGTGGCTTTGAGAGGAGGCACGGTAACCAGGTAGGAGGCTGTCCTCGTGGTTCAAGCTCGATGTGATGCAGTCTCAAAGGAGAGCAAAGGAGCAGTGGGAATCACTTTGAGGGGACTCCTGGATCTCTGTAGGACTTAGGGACTAGAGCAGTGCACAGAATGAATGGGAGTGAGGACTCCGGAGTGCTGCAGGCTCCTGGGTCAGGTAATTCAGGGGATGCTAACAGCACGCACTGTGCTCACACCCTCTCAGATCTCTGTGTCCTCCCCAGGCTTCTGTGCTATTTCGCTTCTTTGGGAGATGACTTGATGGCTCACTTGTGCAGAGGCTGCAAGTACCTGGGGATTTATGTTTCTCCAGCTCAACCCTGAGATGGCTTTTAGCCAGAGACTGCACAGAATGTGAAAGCTCAGCTCCCCTTCCTTGAGCTGGAACAAACTGGAGATGTAACATACAACCCAGGGCTCCCCCACAGGATCAGGCTGAAGCTAGAATTTTTGCTGCAATCACACTGTGCTTGGCTTCCACTTTTTCCATTCAGCTTTCTCTTCCTTACTCCCTTAGAGCTTTCTCCTGGGAGCACACTTCTCTCTTTGCCCCTCCCATGAATGTTCATCTCAGAGTCTGCTTCTGTGGAACCTGACCTAAGACAGCACTCTTGTGGACCTTGCATTTTGCTCAGATAGAACATACCATGGGTGGAGTGGACTTTAGAGGAAGGAGAGTCAGTTCGCTTTGGATGTGTTGATTTTAAGTGCACTTGGATCATTTGTGGAAATTGCTAATAAGTAGTCAGAGCTGTTAGAAATATTGATTTGAGAGTCAACAGGATATGGATGGTGGTTGAAGCCATGGGTGTGAATGAGGTTCGTTTAGGAGAGTGTATGAAAAGTCTAGAGGTGAAGACTGGGCCATGGGGAAATTTTGACAGATGTTTATTAGCATGTCCTTCATAAAAATCCTTTTTACACAAGTAGCACTTTCCATTTTCATATTCAGAAACATCATATCATTTGACCTTTATGGTAACAAAGGAAGTTGGGAGGCTGTATAATTATTGTCATTATTTTTCAGATAAGGAAATTGAGACTCTGAAAATTCATGTGAATTACTTAGATTCAAGAAAATGGCAAGACCAGCACAAAAATTCAGGTCGTTTAATTCCTAGCAAAAAGATTTCCTGCCTCCCAATTGCTTTTGGGAAAAAAAAAAGTCGTTGTTTTTTTTTTTCTTCTAAATAGTCTTGCAATGTGCAGGCAATTGTCTTCTTTATTGCAGACTCAGCATTCTTATGAATGCATATGACATCTGTTCCAGGGTTTCTGGTATCCTGATAAATTTATTATGCTCTGCTGCATAATAACTGTTTCCTAGAGCCCAGAAAGTCACTTCCTTCAGGAAGCCACCCTGAATCAGCTTCAGTGCTTTGCTTGTTTCTTAACAGTTTTACATTCATTTGACAGCATATTCTTTTCACATGTTGATATGCTACTTCTGAATTTTTTTCCTTGATAAGTTTTGTGTATTTTTGTTTTTCTTCTCCCAACTATTTTATAAAACAGTCCTTAAGATGTTTTCTTTTATACAAAAGTCAATACATTCTCAGTATAGAATTTTGGGGAAAGTAAAACATAATCTATAATCCTAGATTATAACAATTATCAATTCCTTATGTATTTAATTATACTCTGTTCATTTCACCCACATTTTTTATTTTGTCCTGCATGGTGACATTCCTGATATTTGTAGTTATTCACCCAGATTGCTATTTGAGGTACAAATATGTCTCATAATGAATTTTGATTCTGTGTTAGGATATATTGCAGACATTGAATAGAGATTCTACATCTGCTTGGGCCTTCCTTAAGTAGAAGACAGATTTGTAAAAGATGCCTCTGATATTTTAGTCAGGTTTCAGGAGCAAAGATGGTCAAAGAAGAGACTGATGAGGGGGACACGATGTTTTGCTTACAGAGGTATTTTTACTTTCATGGAATAAAATGCTTAACAGATTTAATGGGTCCAATGGTCTTCATTTGTTAGGATGACCCTGTTTGGTGAGCTTGCATTTTTACTTTCCTCTCCCTGTTGGGACTATTTTGACAGCTGAGGACATATTAGAGCTAATAAACAATTTGGCTTTATCTGATTTTTATTCAGCTGTCAAAACATGAATCTGACCTTCTTTCAGAGTTTAGTATAAAACATTTTTCTGGACTTTGATTAATTTTTAAGAGAGTTCTAATAGGCTGTACATTCCATTCTTAGACGAGAAACTCTCCAATCAAGTTTTCTAAGCTATTCTGCAAGTTCATCTGGCTAGCATCCTTTCTTGGCACAAGAACGTCATTGTATATAACTATGACTCATCATTAATCTGGGTGTATTAGATTTTCAAACATTGTTCCTCCAAACTACACACTGGATTTGCACTTTGCTGGATGACATTTAAGCAGTTAGCCTGGGCATTATGTATTCCCAGCACAGCATGAAAATGCATTTACTAAGGGCTTTGTGTCTGTGGTTTTAGATAAAAGAAGAAATAAATCTTCCTCTCTCTTGAGATGTTTAGATTATGTTTAATTGACTTTTAAAATATATTAGCATGATCAAAACACTTTAAAAAATGAATTCTTTTTTTTTTTAAAATAGAGCAGATTATGTTAGGGGTTTTAGTTTAAAAGCTTTGAAATTGTGAAATACCAAGGAGCTGAGGGGCTTTTTTTTTAAGAGAAAGACCAGCACACGTGAAAAATATTTATAACGTATGCTTATGCTTTTGAAGTTTGAATAGACACAAACTTGCTTCTGGAAAGAATGCTTTTCATTCCTAGAAACTTGAAGTTTCAAGCCTTTTCACAGGATACTGTTGGAAACCTGTTGTTGTCTAATGCTACTCTTGACTTAAATCTTAGAAAGAAGTCAATATATTTTTGGAGATACATGGACGATGGTAGAATTTCCATTTCTGAAAGAAGGTGAACACTTGCCACTCCAGCCATGTCTCTCAAGGCATGGTCTCTGGACCAGTTGCTTTGGCATTGCTACCCACCAGTGTGATATTGAGCATGTGGTTGTCCTGTGATAAATGATGCTGCTCTCAGAGACTGTTGCTGAGGTGCTTGATCTCAAACCATCTGCCAATCAACTGCTTCAAACTCTATGGAGGTCAGTCCCTTATGAGTAAAACTGTTGGAGAAACATGGTATTAGCTCGCTTCTCTGGCTAATCATCAGGCCTATCCTTGAATCAGGGCAGAGCTCTAGAAAATTACATAACTGTTTCACATTATCATATCACCTGAACAACCACCGTCTCTAAATCAGATTTAAATGCTTTATCTTTGGTTCTGTCTGTATTTGGTAGATAATTTTGGTGAAAAACACATTGCCTATTATTTCTGTATACAATCTCATTTGGTAAGTCCATTTGGAATTTATAACCTGGGAAGAAATGCATGTGTCGATTTTCTCTCTCTCTCTCTCTTTCTATCTCTTTTTTTCCCTTATAAAATTGCTTTGCTTTCTTCAATCAAACGGAGAAGGCAATGGCACCCCACTCCAGTACTCTTGCCTGGAAAATCCTATGGACGGAGGAGCCTGGTAGGCTACAGTCCATGGGGTCGCTAAGAGTCGGACACGACTGAGTGACTTCACTTTCACTTTTCCCTTTCATGCACTGGAGAAGGAAATGGCAACCCACTCCAGTATTCTTGCCTGGAGAATCCCAGGGACGGCGGAGCCTGGTGGGCTGCCGTCTATGGGGTCGCACAGAGTCGGACACGACTGAAGCGACTTAGCAGCAGCAGCAGCAGCTTCAATCAAATAACGGAAAGTATTTAGCCTGGGTTTTTTGCTGTTGTTATTTTTCTTGCTCCTGAGGAAACTCAGAGCAAAATTGAATAGGCAATCACAACAATTACATCAAACCTTATGCTTAGCATTTTTGCTTTCTTCTACTCCTTCTTATATCTTTGATACATTATTTCCACCCCCAGAACTTTGCTGTATACATGCATTTTATTTTAAGGTGCTTTAAATCCCTGTGAAAAGCAGAAAGTATAAACGAACTGTTAAGGGTAGGATAGAAAGGGCTGCTGAGAAGGGCAGAGAATAATGATTCTATAAACTTCTATAAACTGTAGAAACATAAAAGGAAAATGGTATTTTTGGTCATCGTTTTACTGCCAGGGTGACTCCAGTCAACAACGGTCATTTATAGTGAGACTTAGCAAGTTGTGGCCATATCATACACTGTACTTTTCTGTAGACTCTATTGATTGAGAGAGATAATGAATATGATTAATTATATGTGGATTTAAAACTCTGTACATAGGATCCTTTAACAAAAGATTATGAAATAAATAAGTGGACCAAATATCTGTATCAAAATGGAAACACCATGAGGATTCAAAGGGCTTTCCTGGTGGTTCAGATGGTAAAGAATCTGGGTTGTTGGGAAGATCCCTTGGAGAAGGAAATGGCAACCCACTCTACTATTCTTGTCTGGAGAATTCCATGAACATAGGAGCCTGGCCGGCTATAGTCTATGGGGTCACAAAGAGTTGGACATGACTGAGTGACTACTAACACTTTCACTTTCATGACGATTCAAAACATTAGCTTCTCTAGTACATTTCTTGTTATTGGTTTTTTTTTTTTCTTTCTTTTTTATTGGAATATAATTACTTTACCATGTTGTGTTCATTTCTACTGTACAGCCTCGTGAATCAGCCATATATCCCCTCCCTCTTGAGCTTCCCACTTACCCCCCTCATATACATACATTACCATGTATAAAGTAGCTAGCGGGAAACAGTTGTCTTGTTTTGGTTTTACATGTCTCAATTTTTTTTTCCAAAGGATATATAAACTTGGAATCCTTGGCCATCTGAAAAACTTTACACATGAAGCTAAAATAATTTCAGTGGAAACAGGAAGTAATTATGGTGCAATTAAAATATATTTGCATGCAACCTTTCAAAATTACATTATTTTTGCATATGGTCTTGTCTGTACTCTTGAGATAATGTAGATACCAATAAAAGATAAAAAATGAGAATCAGAACTGTAGGGTAAAAATTTCTTTGAAAAGTCATTTACCTTAAAATCTCATCTGAGTTTTAACCTTTGAATGATTGTTGCTTTAAATGAGCAGAAAATGAGTACTTGGAAAATAACTTTTTTCTATTCTCTTTCCATTGAAATTGTCTTCAGAGGTAATTATTCCACTTTGTGTATGGAAAGTCTGGAAGGTTGTGGTAGCTTTTATGGAATGCTAAAAGTTTTTCTCACTACAAATCACAAGACGTAGTCTTAGTATGAAATATTTAAAAGTCCAATCTCTTAAAATATTCAATTTTTTTGTTTTGCTTTAATATTAAGGCCTCTTCTATTTCTTCCAGTAAGAGAATTTTTCTCCCTTGATGAGTAGCTTCCACCTTTCACAGATCAGAAAAGGGGAGGGAGGAGAGGAAAGTGCAGGAAACTTTTGGTACCCTTGTGATCTAGCTCCTGTGTTCTCTAGACCTGGCCATGTATGGAAGCTCACTTTTCTTCATATTGAGCGATGCTTTTTAATGGATTCTTCAGAGACTCTCTCCATTGCTGGGATCACCCAGCTGAAGTTCTCTGGAGATTGGCTGGAGATTGGGAGATTCCGCTGGTTGCTTGATTCTTCCTTAGACCCTTTACATCAAACAATACCCGATTCTTTTTCCCTCTGGTTTCTCACTTTCTGTCTTTCTTGTCCTCCAGATGTACTTATGCCCCAACAAACTCTGGGAATACTGACCAGTTCCAGGACAGCCGAGTCTCATTATTTCTCCATCAAAGCAGCCAGCAACCCCATGTCTTGCTTTTTAGGATTTCTAAGGAGGAGTCAGATACCAGCTCATTAGGTCTCCCTACATACAGGGCATACTCATCAGCTCTCTGAGTGGTCCTGTTGAGTCCACTTTCCCTAGAGAGAGAGAACTCACTACCTCATTTTAGTGAGTGAAAACTTTAGAGTGAAACATTTTTGACTTTTTATCTGGGTAGGAGAAGAACTGTTAGAACAGTCATAGTGAGTATTACGGAATCATACTGTAAGTTAGTGAAAATCTGTGCAACTTTAGTTGCAGGAAAAGAACATAAATTTTTTCAAACTAGTCAATCTAAAATAAATGTGTGGAAGAAAGTAGTTTGGAAGTAGTGACAGAAAAATTGGTGATGAAATAGACAGGGACAAGAAATACTGTGTGGAGTAAGGAATCCAGAGAAAATCTCTAGTTGTTTGAACAAGAATATTAAAATATATGATTTAAAGTTCCAAAAGTAACAGTGATGAATTGTAATAGTGGATTAACTGTAGTAGAAAGAATCAGGGAGGGATTTACAGAGTCACATTTTTGAATCTTGTTTTGTTGGAAAAAGATGTTTGAAATAGATAAATTTTAGCGTATTATTTATTTAGAGTCTTGGAGACAGATGAATTTGAAACATAAACTCTTAGAAGAGTGAAACCTAGGTTCTTATAGGAAGAAAGAGTAGGGATAGATAAACTGGGGGATGATTGTGCATATTCCTTGTTTGCATCTTTTAAAAAAATATGTGAATTTATTTCTCTAACAAAATTTTAAACTTTTATTATTTAAATATATTTAAAATTATGTGGGAATATATAAATAGATAAGAATATATTATTTAATGTGAAAAAGATGATTGATTTAAATTATTGCTGTAAGATATTAAATCAATGTAAACCTATAGTATCACATTATTCAATGGGATGCAGTCAAAGTCACTTTTAGAAAGATCAAAGAAACAGAGCAATACTAAAAAAGATATTTTAGTACATAAGTGATCTATTAACAGATCTTTGGGAAAGGCAAGGGTTATTTAATAAGTGGGTTTAGGTCATTTACTTTTAAGTAAAACTGTTGTCTTCAACTCTTATCCAATATTAAAATAAATTCCAGATCATAATTAACTTATAAATATTAAGCCATAAGATGCCTAGAAAGAAACTCAAGACATTTTATCTGAGCTCTACTTTGGGTAAGACCCTTTATATTTAAAACAAATATGAATTTGCAAAAAATGAAAAGCAAATTCAGCTACTTTTGAAAGTTTAAACTGTGCATGCTAACTTAAAAGATGGCAAAGAAAAATTATTGTGACAAATATAAAAATATTTAATAACATTGATTTTTAAAGAAGTAATTCAATTAATTTTTATTTCTTTTCATACAATGTTAGGGTTCTACCACTAAGCATGCTAGGCATGGTCTTAAAAATCAATAATGAAAAATCCTGAGGTTCCAATAAATAAATAGATGAAGACCATGTATGCTTACTTCACCAAAGAAACAATAAAATAATTTGTAGGCATTAGACAGTCATTTGGGTTACTTCATAGTCAAAGCTTACAAATAAAAATGAGATATAAATTGCATTAATTAAATATACAAAGTTATTCTTAAAGTGTTGGCAAGTATGAAGTAGGCACTTCAGACACTGCTGAGAGTACAAATTGTTCTAACTTTTCAAGAAGGTGGTTTGGGAATATGTATAGAGTTTTAAAGATGTTCATATCTTTAAGGTCAGAAATTCAATTGCTGATGTTTTGTAAGATAATTTATAACAGTGAAAAAGTTAAGACTTTAAAAAAAGTTTATTTGTTTTAATTGGAGGCTAATTACTTTACAATATTGTAGTGGTTTTTGCCATACGTTGACATGAAACAGCCATGGGTGTACATGTGTTCCCCATCAAGTTAAAACTTTTTAACTGCTCAGCCATTAGAAACTGAAAAGTGAGAAATAGTGTTTTTAAATACTGTACAGACATTATATAGGATGTTCATGTGTAGTTTTTAAGAATATGGAAAATGCTTATGATAACATTTTTAAAGAAAAACACAAATTAGTATTTAGCAGGCAAAGCAACATATAGACAAATTGAGAAATTATGATGACATTTGGGCTTCTCAAGTGGTGCTAGTGGCAAAGAACCTGCCTGCCATTTCAGGAGACTTGAGACACAGGTTCGGTTTCTGGGTTGGGAAGATCTCCTGGAAGAGGTCTTGGCAACCGACTCCAGTATACTTGCCTAGAGAATCCCATGGACAGAGGAGCCATGGGCTATAGTCCATAGGGTAGCAAAGAGTTGGACACGACTGAATTAACCTCCCATGCATGCATGAATGATAATGTTTTAACATTTTCTCTAGGAATTGAAGTCATGGTTTTTTAAAATACTTTCAATATTTTTTCTACTTTCTCTGAAATGATTATGTATTGTTCTCATACTGAGAACAAAATACAGAGAAATGAACACTTGGCACCTAGTCCAAGATCCATGATTTGTTCATTGTGAGAGCCTAGGCAATTGACCCCTTTCATAGGGCCATCATCACAGTAACAGCTTTGTTCAGTTTAGTCAGTCAGTCATGTCCAACTCTTTGCAACCCCATGGACTACAGCATGGCAGGTTTCCCTGTCCATCACCAACTTCGGGAACTTGCTCAAACTCATGTCCATGGAATCAGTGATGCCATCCAACCATCTCATCCTCTGTCATCCCCTTCCCCCCTGCCTTCAATCTTGCCCAGCATCAGGATCTTTTCTAATGAGTCAGTTCTTCACATCAGATGGCCAAAGTATTGGAGTTTGAGCTTCAACATCAGTCCTTCCAATGAATGTTTAAGACTGATTTCCTTCAGGATTGACTGATTTCCTTCAGGATTGACTGATTTGATCTCCTTGCAGTCCAAGGGACTCTCAAGAGTCTTCTCCAACACCACAGTTCAAAAGCATCAATTTTTCGGTGCTCAGACTTCTTTATGTTCCAATCTCACATCCATACATGACTACTGGAAAAACCATAGCTTTGACTAGACGGATCTTTGTTGGCAAAGGAATGCTTCTGTGTTTTAATATGCTGTCTAGGTTGGTCATAGCTTTTCTTCCAAGAAGCAAATGTCTTTTAATTTCATGGCTGCAGTCACCATCTGAGGTGATTTTGGAGCCCCCCAAAGTAAGGTCTATCACTGTTTCCATTGTTTCCCCATTTATTTGCTGTGAAGTGATGGGACTGGCCGTGAAGTGATGGGACTGGATGACATGATGTTAGTTTTCTGAATGTTGAGTTTTAACAGTTTTGTTGATACTGCATTGATCCATGATAGGTATGGCAAGTATAAATGATTATGAAAATGGTGATTCTGGTTTTGGTAACTGCTGGTTACACAATCCAGTACATCTCCCCTTTTCTTGTCTCTGTGTATTCTAGTGAATTGCATCATCAATATTTTCTTTAATATTTCTCTCATTTGGGGAAAAGACAAGTGAAAAAGTTGATTATTTCCATCTGCATTTGTACTCACAATCGCCAGACCTGGAGTTACGAGCTGAGTTTACAAATCTGAATACTCATTTCTTATGGTCTTGAACCTTGGGTCCACATTCTCGTCTCCTTTTAAAAAGTGGTCTTTTGGCTTCTGTTGAATACCAATGAACTTGAATTAGACAGAAAGGAATGTAATACCCCTTTATAAGAACCCACAACTTGTCTGTACTTGAAAAACAAGTCAAGTACAAAATACCCCACCTGATTCCCTCTTTGGATGGCATTTAGCTTCTCTCTCGGAGGAATCAGTTTTTGTTCCAATGACCTCTGCATTGTCACTTTTTGATACAACATTCTTCATGAACCTGGGGCCAAGAAGAAAAAAATGGAGGAATAAGTTTTGGTCTTAGGGCTGGAGAGACTGTTATTAAAAATGCCATTGGCTTTTGAGTTGGAAGAAGTATGTTCTTGAGAGAATGCATTTCAAACAGCGTTTTGATCCTCAGAAACCCAATAAATTCTTGACTCTTTCTAGTTGGGAACATAATGTAATAGGACTGTGCTAGTCTGTTAGTCAGAGCTCCATCTTTTGCACGATTCATATTTAAACTTTAAAGAGGCTCACAACTGAGCTTTCACAAACTAGCTGTTTACTTTCTTTTCACTAAAATAATCATCACAAATATCCCTCTGAGAATGTATATTTTCAGATGCCAGGTAATCAAAGCTTAGTTGTACTCAGAGGCTTTTTTAGAACCAAATGGAAAATAATTGCTTTAAAGTGCCCACTTGTGAGGATTTCTGCTCATCAGTATAATTGCCAGCAGCCACTGTCTTTCTACCACAATAAATTCACAATGATTCATTAGTTTCTTTTGGGAGGATGAAATAGATCATCTTGTTAACATCAACTTTGATTTTTAAATAACTTCACTTGATTTCATATTGGAATTACAGTTTACACATAAACTAAAATAATAAATACCCCTGACCCCACTTTAAAGAGTAGTGTAGGTAGTAGAAAAGGATAAAATTAGAACTTAGCCAGCCTTGCAGGATTTATATATGAGTTCTCTGTGTGTTTACTCTAGGAGGATTTTTATTTCTTCTTTTTTGTCAAAGGAATTTAATTTATTGACTGTAAGCCTTGGCACACAGAACCCAACAATTGACAAATAATCCTTGGGATGTGGTCTCAAGTACCTTTGTCCAGCCATCTGTTTGGTATCAAATGAACAGGATGATTGCTAAAAAAAAAAAAAAAAAACTATTGAGTAAGAATGCTTGTCCAAAACTGTCATCTTATTTACCAGTTTTCCTAGGTTGATGAGATCTTAATTAATGTACATCAAGACTACTTTGCATATATGGATAATGGCCAAAGTTTAGCATATGTTTGCTGATTTGCTAGTTTTTAAACAGCTTGAGTGGAGAAGGCAATGGCACCCCACTCCAGTACTCTTGCCTGGAAAATCCCATGGACAGAGGAGCCTGGTAGGCTGCAGTCCATGGGGTCGCTAAGAGTCAGACATGACTGAGCGACTTCACTTTCACTTTTCACTTTCATGCATTGGAGAAGGAAATGGCAACCCATTCCAGTGTTCTTGCCTGGAGAATCCCAGGGACGGGGGAGCCTGGTGGGCTGCCGTCTATGGGGTCGCACAGAGTCGGACACGACTGAAGCGACTTAGCAGCAGCAGCAGCAGCAGCAGCAGCAGCAGCAAACAGCTTGAGAAATATATCCTGTCTATACCTTTGTCATTGGGTTGGGATGATAAACTACTTGAATCAATTACTCTGTTGGAGTTCTACCAACTCACCTGAGGGATCAACCCTAGCTTTTCAGGATCAATACAGGTGGGCGTGTATGTCCCCTCCAAGCTGGCACATACCCTCAGTGTGTAAATCACAAATGCATAATACAGTGACTGTCTCTTAGGGGTACCATCCACATTCCTGCCCAGTTGCAGCCTCCTCAGCCAGTCAGAGACTCCATCCTCTAGCTTCCATGTTCACCATAGTTGAAATAAGAAACCTAAATTTTAAAATGTTTAAAAGGTAATGACTGCTCTTTGGTATTTAAAAATTTTAAATTGAAAGTGTAGCCAGAGCTTTTCAAGGTGGCTTCAGAGACAAATACACAGACTTAGAGCCGATTTACACCCCACTCCAGTACTCTTGCCTGGAAAATTCCGTGGACGGAGGAGCCTGGTAGGCTGTAGTCCATGGGGTCGCTAAGAGTCGAACACAACTGAGCGACTTCACTTTCACTTTTCCCTTTCATGCACTGGAGAAGGAAATGGCAACCCACTCCAGTATCCTTACCTGGAGAATCCCAGGGACGGTTGAGCCTGGTGGGCTGCCGTCTATGGGGTTGCACAGAGTGGGACACAACTGAAGCGACTTAGCAGCAGAGCCAATTTAACTATTTTTGTCTGCATCAACACCGCAGAACACAACCTAGAAAAAAAGATTTTGAGGAAAAAAAAAAACGTTTTGCAAGACGCTACCTGGAGATGATTTCCAAGAGATAACCAAGGCTGAGAAGGGCCTGTTTGTCAACTGCTCATGAGCCAAGACTGGTGAGCAAGAGAGTCTGTCCAGGGCCCAAAACAGCAAGGTGACATGAATGCAGGCCGTAACAAGTGGCCAGGGTACAGCAAAACAGAACAGACAAATCCCAGGCTCTTAACTGGCATTGTGAGCAGGGGGCTCACTTCACAACCCAGCATACCCTATGCCGTGTCTAATCATTTGTTTGGCTGGTTGTGGAGGTAGCCTGTATCCAGCACAGCACCTGTGATTTAGACAGTACAGTGAAGGGAGAAAGAAGCATCTCAAAAAAAAAAAACAAAACAAAAACAAAACAGTGAGTATTTCTGATTTGGAGTTTGGGAAGCAATAACCTAGTTTCTGAGTTGGCAAAGAAAAAAATAACAAAGGTGCCTAATTTTTTTCAATGTTTGGTCATTTCTGGAAGAAATAACTAAAAAGGATACCCATCAAAGTCTTTCAGAGTTAAACCAGGGCAATTTTCAGCTGTTTGGATGAATAACTTTAATTCCCATTAATACAAGCTGCATTTGTCCTGTAGTGGAGGATCTTAGACATATTGTGATGCAAATTTAATTTGGTGGAAAGCTTTCAGTGTCACTAAAATTCTCAAAGTCCTGATTTCAAAGAATTTTAAAGCTACAGATGAATAATCCTGGGTATACTGTACATTTGATGTCATGATTTGCCCTAAGAAATGCTTTGTTAATGTAGGTAAGGGATGGAAGAAAATACTTGATCATATGCTTTTTTAGCCTTTCTACCCTTGAAATATTGAAGGTTAAGATTTGAAAGAAAGAGTAGTTGTCATGGAATTAATGGGGCAATCATCTGTGTCTTTAATGCAAGACAGATGTAGGTCAAAACTGGAAGACACACCAAAGCTTGCACTTTGCATTTTTTAGAGATGCTGTAAATGTTTCCTATTTGACTGGCTGAAGGAATAAATGAAGTAGAGTTTGTTTTGTGCACTGTCCAGTTTCTTCCATGTCTTCTTCCTCTGTGTCACCGTTGCAGTTATTGACTGCACTTCCGTAGGAAATCAGGTGCCTGATCTTCATGGTGGAAGGGCCAAGACATCAAGATCTAAAGTTATTTTGGCCACCTACTTATACCATGAAATTTACTCCCCCTTCACCTTACCAAGCTCTGGGGAGATATCTTAATACATTGCTTCCTATTATGCTGTAAATTATCCACAGTTGGCTTAAGACTCACCCAAATGAATGGATACCTTTTTTGCATTTCAGATGAAAAATTTGGGGGTGGAAGGTCCCTGAGAAGTCTAAAATCTAATTCACTGGATAAAAAAATACATTAAAACCAAATAATGCAATATTAGCAGCTACAGAAAGAAGAACTGTCAAGTGTGCTGGTAAAGGGATAGTACTGGAATTTTAGTTAATAGACCTTTATTGCATCCTCTTTGCAAGCAGCATATAACACTAGGTGCTTACATTTTCCTTGAATTTAATTTGAAATTTCTTCAGGTTCTGACAGCCTAACATGAAAAGGGAAATAGGCCATTCCTCTGATTGTTCACTAACCTCACCATCTCTCTCTTTTTTTTTTTAAAGGAAGGACGAAGTTATTTATAGACTATTAATTTAGCTTAAATGATTCTAGCTACTGGCTATGTGTAATCAGCTTTTTCCTCCTTCCTACTTAGAGTTGGCTGGAAACGCATCAGATGAGAGAATTAACAAATGTGTTGTTTAAGAGCATCAGTAACTGCCTCTAACGTCCTAGTACAAGTGAGGTTTCCAGGCCACATGAAAAATAGGCGGATTCAGTCCTCCATATAGGCAGCTGGCTTGTTCACTGTGCTTAGAAACACTTGGGAAGAGAGAGGCTCTTACCTTGGAAGTGCCCCTAATGACACATGGAATGGAATTTGAGCATATTTCTCTGTATTTTCAAGCACAGAGAGTTAATTCCCAATAGGAAATTTTTGAAAAGTTTGTGAGGGAGGTTCTTGCTGGGAGATTAGGGAAGAGATTACTTAGTGGGGACCACTGAAGGGTTTTGTTTTTCTCTGGGTAACTAGTCTCCGGTTAATGCAGTGTCTGTCAATTTAAATGGGCACAACTTGTGTCATTATAATAGAAATGGGAGCCTGTTGCCTGCACAGTTTTGAGGAAATAATCAGACTGCTACTGCTAAGTCGCTTCAGTCGTGTCCGACTCTGTGCGACCCCATAGATGGCAGCCCACCAGGCTCCGCCATCCCTGGGATTCTCCAGGCAAGAATACTGGAGTGGGTTGCCATTTCCTTCTCCAGTGCATGAAAGGGAAAAGTGAAAGTGAAGTCGCTCAGTTGTGTCTGACTCTTAGTGACCCCATGGGCTGTAGCCTACCGGCTCCTCCGTCCATGGGATTTTCCAGGCAAGAGTACTGGAGTGGGGTGCCATTGCCTTCTAACAGTGAGAGAATTTAGGGTCCTCTCTGATGGTGGAACCATCTCTGAGCCACCATCCCATCAACCTGGTCAACCCACTGGGTGAGATACTCAGGAAGTTCCTCTCCTGGTTGAAACTTACAGAGGAGAGCACTTCTCCCATCCCATGTAGGGGCAGGTCACAGAGGACTTTGTTTTGGAAGTCATTTCAAATCTGGAGCAATGTTCCCCAAGTAGTACAAAAATTTTTTTGTTGTATTTGGGAAAATGTTAACATCTTACCATGTTAAATTAATTATTATTCCTCTCAGTCTCTATAATTTTTCTGTCTATAATATAATATATATTTATCTATAATATAATCTTTTTTCTGTGAATGACGTGATGACTCTGACTTGGAGAACAAGTCTGATCCCACCATTTCCAGAGGCAAGATCCTCATCAGTTTCACCTGGCTGCAGAGTTTACCATCTCTGTTTCATGTTTCACTCAAAACTGGTACCAGGTTTCCCAAGGTACCAATTCGTGCCAGACTCAATTCCTGCCTACTCTTCCTGTCACCCATCTCTCAGCTCACATCATTAGGTCTGCTTTTGGTGAGTGACCCCCACTGCTGCCTCCCCTTGGTCCAGGGCCTTGCATCATTTCCTCCAGATCCTCTCACCAAACCTTTTCTTGAATCATAGAGTAGGGATAGGCCTCCCATCCCTAGATATTCTATCCACATCACTCCCCCTGCCCCCACTGCTGCTAGCCTGTTCAGGGTTTTTGTTTACATGCCAGAACACTTGACTACAAGCATGTTTACCTGTCTTTTCATTTCATTCATTTATTTAATGAAATACTCAGGACTTCTCTGGTGGTCCAGTGGTTAAGAATCCACCTTGCAATGCAGGGGACAAAGGTTTGATCCCTGATAGGGAAACTAAGATCCCACATGCTACTGGGCAGCTAACAACTAGAGAGCTCCCGTGCTGCAACTAAGACCTCATGCAGCCAAATAAGTAAATTTGGAGAAGGAAATGGCAGCCCACTCCAGTATTCTTGCCTGGAGAATCCCATGGACAGAGAAGCCTGGCAGGCTACAGTCCATGTAGCAAGAGTTGGGCACGACTTAGTGACTAAACCACTACCACATCATTCAAACTTACCTATCCCTATGTGGTTGGATTTAGATCAAGTATTTCTAAACCACTTGAACACTTGAGTATCCCCAGGACATCCACTGTCAGTCTCTACATATAGGCCTGCTTCCCTTATCCCTGTTCATCTTAGTAGGTGGGTTTACAGACTGGTCTTGAATGTTTTCACTTTCTCTGATTCAAAATTGCTAATATGGTAATTCTCCATCTAGCATTTCTTACCTTTGTACTCGAAGGACACATGTCACAGTGAAATTGACCTCTAGTATATGACCTTATGCTTAATTCGTGGTAGTGATTTTTATATTTTAGTTCAGCTGAAGTGATAGATAACTATGATTATAATGCTTTGTGATATGTTCAATGCTAGAGATAGGTAAAATGTACTTTGGGAAAAGAAAACCCAGGTGAAGAGGTACTCAGTTCTCTTGAGAAGTATGGAGAAGAATGGTTCAGTTAAGCTCCAGGTAAGAGGCAACAGCTGGGCTTTGAAAGATGGATAGGAGTCAGAAAGAGTGGAGGAGTCCATTCAGTTGGGTCAAGGTTTCCCAAACCTGACACTATTGACATTTTGGGCTTGACAATTCTTTCCTTGGAGGGATTGTCATGTGCATTGCAGAATGCTTAACAGCATCCTTATACTCAACCCATTAAATGGACCCTACCCTCTTCCAAGTCATGGCAGTGTCAAATGGGGCTACATCCCTAGCTGAGAATTCTGAACTGGGCCAATGAGAGGTTAAAAAATGCTAGGGTTGCTCTTAAATACTTTTCCATTTCACTGCTGGTCTGTCAGGTTCCCCTTTCAAGAGGAGACCTTCATCTGATTTCTCAGTTCTGTAAGTGACACTGTTTCTCATCAGTCATGTGAATGATCATATATTCATCCTGCTTGTATGTATGTCACCAAGATTGTTGGATATTTAGTATGTGTCAGAGGTTATGCCAAGCACTGAGCACACAAAATCCTTCCTCTCTAATGGTAGAGGCTCAGAGCTTGAAATTTACTCCCTCTTGTGGTTTTTATACACGTCAGTCACTCTTTCAGAATTCTGTTCCAGTTTTTGCAAAACATTGTTAAACTTCTTATGACTCATCATCAGTTCATAAAAATTATTGCAAGTGTAATTATTAAACATAAAATCTTAATCACCTACACCTCTTGACTGCTTTAGGCTCTGTACCTTAACATTCAAGGTCTTCTGGACCTTTCTGATCTGTGAATCTAGGACAGGGTGTATAAACCACAGTCCTAGGATCATGTATCAAATCTTGGTTAACCTAATCCCCTCTAATTTCCTTTTTTAAAACATCTACATCCTATTTATGCTCTATTCATTGATCTGTTTTCTTGTTAATACCTGGTTCTTTATAATATTAACATTCATATTTCCCCATTCATCAAACATGCATAGAAGGACTACTTGTAGTAAGGACGACAACAACAACAGCAAAATGTGAAGGTGTACATGTGCTTAGACATTGGGTGGGGCCAATCATGACAAGATGATCTCTGAAATGTGGGCTCCGGTATGAATGCATACATATGCACTCAGCAATAGTGACTAAATGGTTCAAGAACATTCCCATTCCAAATAATATCAATTCAGAGCTAGTAAGTGCCACCCACTCTGAACACTAGGTACTTTACAGAAGGCAGAGAACACTTGGTTCTCTACAATTGCAAGGAAGGGGAGCCTCGATCACCAAGGTACATGTGTGTGTACATGAGTTTACTTCGATCAGTTGTGATTCCTAGGAGGTCTGTGTATGTAAACCTTCATCTTACATCAGCTTAGTCACAATACCTGTGGCCCCAATGATAATGACCTCATGTGAAAGGGCATCTCAGTTGGAGATGGTAGGTTGGAAACAGACTCTTTGCTTGTGTAAACAATATCTGCTGCAAATATTAGCATAAATTCTACTTTAAATTCTTTTCTGTAATTTGGAAATTTTTTTCTGTCTAGGGGGCAAAATTAAATTTATTTACAGTGGTTCCATTTACTTTCTTTTTAGTATAGTTTTACCATTTTTCAGGTTGGAAATTGATATGGAGCATAGAAATTTTTACAGTTGTCTGACAACTCCCTGGGAAACTTTAAAAAACCATTAATTTAGAAACAATTTTGCTTTTATATTTCATTTCTCAATTGGTTATGATGGAAGTAATTGTCATACCCAAAGGGAGAATCATGACTTCAGGCAATACATAAACAGCTATACTCTTGGAAACAAAGTCTTGTTTACATGTAAATGCCCCCAGTTATAAAGAAAAATATAATTCAATATGGGAGGCATAATACAATGACAGAACTCTTTCTCAGTAATAACCAAAGTTGTCAGGCCTGTGCATCATACACTTTAATAAGAGAAAAATAGCTTATTTTTTTACACCAAGTCTTTGTTGCCCCAAATGTTTGATTAGGTGAGACCGCACCTACTTCAGAGTAGGCAATGGCAACCCACTCCAGTGTTCTTGCCTAGAGAATCCCAGGGACGGCGGAGCCTGGTGGGCTGCCATCTATGGGGTTGCACAGAGTCGGACACAACTGAAGCGACTTAGCAGCAGCAGCAGCAGCAGCAGCAGCTACATACTGTCTACTCAGTCATTAAACACTCAAAAAATCAGTTCTTGATATTACCATACTTGTGGGATATCAGTGTTAATAAATATTACCAAACCTTCTGAATTTTATTATTATTTTTTTAACCTCTTTAATAATTTTGTTATTCTAAGACTAAGGACAAAGGTACCACCTTTGTAGAATTGTTGGGAGGCATAGAAAACAACACATAAATCAATGCGATGTTTAATAAATGATATAACTATTTATGCCTATTGGTAGATATTGTTTGTGTATAGTTATGTGGCAGATCATCAGAAGAAAAATACATTCTGGCTCTTCTCTTTTTGATTTTGAATTTCAAAAGATGACCTATAGTTAATGGCATTGCAACACCATTTTTCACCTGTAATATATCATAAAAGACTCTGTTCACAATAGCAGTCACTAAAAATCTAATCATGTTAAAAATTTAACATAAGTAGTTGTCTATCTCCATAATGTTCAAGAAATAATACGACATATTGGACATATTAAACTAATTGGTGAATTATTTCAAAAGGGTGAAAGTGTTCTGGTCTACATATCTAGTTTCCTGGTATTGATTTTTATATTTAGAATATGACAATTCAGCAAAGAATTGTTAAACATCCACAATGAGGAAGACAATGTGACAGATAAAAAACATACCTGTATAGAGATTAATTACAATTAATTTTCCTTCCTCCTCCAAATTGATTTACAAGAAAAAAAATCAATCAAAAACTTATGAGTTAGCAGAATACATTCTTCCTCTACCCCTGCTGGAAACTGTATTTTCTGGCCTTCTTTGCAGAGAGCTTGACTAAATTGGGTCCAATGAATGTGAAAAGTGAAATGCACAACTTCAAGATAATATTCTTAAATATGAACTGCTCTTCCTGGAATTTGTTTTTCATCTTCTTGTGCACAAGTCAGAGATTCTGACCTTTGAGCTTAAGGCAGAAATAAGGTGGGTCTTTAGGGTATAAATTTTGGGAAGGAGCATTAAGTGTGTTCTGTGTGCAGGAAGATTGCGGTGACCAAAAAGGACCTTCTATGAATATTTCTACTTTTAGTATACATTTTTCCTTTTATCTTTTAACAGTAGCTGGACACATGAATGAACATATAGAGACTTCATCTCCCAGCCTCACTTTCAGATAGGTGGTAATGTGTCAAAATATAGGCCAGTGGATATCTTAGGGGATGGGTCATTTCTCTTGCCCAAATTTCCTCTTCCCTTTGCAGAGGGCCTGGAATATGGTCATAGTTGTGAACTGTTTTCACGAGTGTAGTGATGAACTGTTTTTAACCATATAGATGAAGACAATACCCTCGAAAGATGGTGGAACAACAAATTGGAAGACACTTGGATTCTTGAAGGATCTCCTAGGTCATGATTGCCCTACCATGGCTTACTCTTAGGTATCTTTGTAACAGGATAGTCTATTCGATGATTAACGCATGTTCCCATGTGAATATACTGATTTATTATTGCTAAACACTTTAAAATATATTACTTCATTTCATTGATTTAAAAAAAATATTGAAGGCCTAACATTGGGTCAGCCTAAGGGCTAGCTCTGAGGAAGTAGTGATAATTCACTGGGAAGGGAATGGGATTTTTTAGGATGACAGACATTTGGGAAGGCAGAAGAAGATAGGACCTGAAGCGCAGATGCTGGAGCTTTTCTTATGCAGAAGGACATCTATCTCTTTTCTTTTAATTCAGTGGTTCTCAACCTGTGGTCTTTGGACCAGCAGCATCAATGGCATCTAGAAACTTGTTAGAAATTCTTGCCCACCCCTCAACCCAGATCTACCAAATCAGAAACTCTGGGGTCTAGCCAGAGTTTTAACTGTTTTAACAATCCCTTCAAGTGATCCTGGTGTATGCTAAAGCTTGAGAATCATAGCTTTAATCCTTACGTGTGCATACTCAGTCACTTCAATCATGTCTTGACTCTTTGCAGCCTATGGACTGTAGGGTGCCAGGCTCCTCTGTCCATGGGATTCTCCAGATAAGAATACTGGAGTGTGTTGCCATGCCCTCCTCCAGGGGATCTTCTCAACCTAGGGATCGAATCAGTGTCTCCTGCATTGCAGGTGGATTCTTTACCAACTGAGCCACCAGGGAGCCACCTGGGAAGACCTTTAATCCTTGTAGCAATCCGATCCCTTGGCCACCTGATGCAAAGAGCCAACACATTGGAAAAGACCCTGATACTGGGAAACACTGAAGGCAAAAGGAGAAGGGGGCAACAGAGGATGAGGTGGTTATTTAGCATCACTGACTCAATGGACGTGAATTTGAGCAAACTCCGGGAGATAGTGGAAGACAGAGAAGCCTGACCTGCTGAAATTCATGGGGTTGCAAAACATCAGACACCATTTAGCAACTGAACAACAGCAACAAAAATCCTTTTTGCAGCTCTGAAAGCTAGGTAAGAGGTTCAGAGTGTACCCAGTTTATGTACGAAAGAACTGAAGCTTAGGGGGTTAGGCAGCTTGCCTGCGGTAACACACATAAGTGGTAGACTCTGGGTTAGAATCCGTGTTCTGATCTAATTCCCATGTACCAGACTGATTTCATTCTCCCAACTCTCTGTTTAAAGGATTGAAATTTGTTCCATACACAGTATGGAAAGTGACATCAGGGGAGTAGATTTTAGGCAACAGATAGAAGGTACAATTGCTGTTGGCTTCTGCAGATGGACAGAAAAGATAGGATTTTGTTGCAATGATCTCTCCTCAAGAATCTGGTGCTTTTTAATCTATTGCTTAGGTGTTTCTAATCGACCCCACAGTGGGCCAAAATAGGCTCAGGGGCCTTTCTACACAAATCCATTTTCCAGTGTTAAGAGGGACTTTGTAGTGTAAAATGCCCCAAAGGACCTTTCTGCATGGGTTTATCTGACCATAGTGATTTAGCCATTTCCCTTTATGTATGCCTAATTGGTTGCTGTACAGGTGGTATCAATTCAGAAACAATACTGAAACATTACTATGGCAATTCAGAAGGTATCCTAGCATAGGTTAAAAAAATAAAACTCCCCCACATCTCCTTGCTGGTTGAGATAGGTGTGACACTGTCCTTCAAGTTGATCTTTCATCATGGACAATGTTGGCCTGAATATATTTTTAAAAATATATGAAAGGCAACATTTCTCTTATTTTTAAACTAGATAAAAATTTCCAGGTTGTCATATTTTCCATTGTAAAACTTATAATGAATAAATACTAAACTTGCCTTATTTTTATTTGTCATATTCCCTTTTCTTTTAACAAAGGGCTAGGGCAGTCAAGATGGTGAATAAGATTATGAGTTTTTGGGCTTCTTTATAACTCTATATTGGTTGGAGTTTGTAGATATGCAGCAATGCTGTTGAGTTGTCGGAAGTGAAGCAGATCTGAGCTATGCTAAGGGGAGTGTTGTGGAAATAGAATTTCCTAGGTAAAAAGAGAAAAGACAGAATCTCAGAAGTGTGTAAAAGTTTATTATACAACAGCTGCTATTTTTGTGAGTGTGAGACAGTGTTAATCACTCAGTCATGTCCAATGCTTTGTGACTCCATGTACTGTAGCCCGTCAGGCCCCTCTGTCCATGGAATTCTCCAGGTAGGAATACTGGAGTGGATTGTCATTCTCTTCTCTAGGGGATCTTCCTGACCTAGGGATCGAACCCAGGTCTCCTACAATGCAGGCAGATTTTTTACCATCTGAGCCCTCAAGGCTTCTGAGAAAGAAAAGAAAAGTGCACGAAGGATAAAGACAGGACAAGGAATCCAAGGTTATTCACTGGGGCTTTGGGCACAAACTGCAATATGAATAGTGATCTTGGCTGGATTGCAGGCAGGACAGCTTTAATCCAAGCTAGAAATAGATCTGTGTTCTCAAAACATGTGAGCATTGCCCCTTTCCTCCTAAGTGCATGCAGGAATTTCATCCCTCCATGAGAAAGCAAACAAGCCAGAGAGGAGCAAGAACAAGAAAGCAATGACCTCAACATCTAGAGTTCTGCTTGGTCGGGCAGGCTGCCCTCAAGAGGAGCCGTCTACCAAGTGTGGCATCAAAGAACTCTTGCCAAGAAGAAAGGATGCACTCAGCCAGGCTCACTGCAGACAGAGATCTACACCCGGGCACAGCCTGTAAATAGAATGTTCTTTTCCTTGACCCTGACCCATTCTCAGTAGAAAGTTGAGGGCTGGGTGTGGGGTGAAAACCACCTAAGCCTGCTTGTTCATTAATGAGATAGCTGGTCTGTTCAGAAAACTCAGTGGAAAAAGCATCAAACCAGTTAATGGTGCTTTGTAGATAAGCGACCTAGCTGACAATATTTTTCACTTTTATACCTGTCCTAGGACCCAGAGAAGACTCACTTATTCATTCAGCAAATTTCTGTATTTGAGCACTACATACCAAAATAGAATTTGTGACTGCAAAGATCACTAAAAAGTGGTCTTAACAATGAAAATCTCCTTTCACATTTGAGAGACACAGTCTCCAGGGGGATGGGGAGGGAGGTGGGTGGGGGGTCCAGGAAGGGGAACACATGTAAACCCATGGCTGATTCATGTCAATGTATGGCAAAAACTATTACAGTATTGTAAAGTAATTAGCCCCCAACTAAAATAAATAAATTTATAAAAAAAAAAAAATCTAACCAAGTGACTATTCATCAAAATGATGGGATAAAGAGAGAACACCAGATCAGTTTTAACACAAAATGGGTGTTTTCATCTCCTTGGAAAACTATCACTTAAGAACTTCAAGCTTTATACTCTGAAAGACTGCACTGAATAAACTCTGTTGACCCTAGTGTTTCCAAGATGCCTGATTTTTTTTTTTTTATCTTTGTTCTTTGTTTTTCAGAGCTGACCTTTTCTTAATGATGTTTTACTGTAACCCAGGTTCATGTTGCATCAAATGGTATGTTTTTAGAAAAGAATCCCATAGGACTTTCCTGGTAATTTTGCAGTGGTTTATTAGAATTTTAAATACTTTAGAAAATGGACTTTAAAAGTCTGCTTGAAAGAATTTGAAAGAGAAAAAAATATTGACCTTTATAATAAATTGATACTGTTATAAAAATATACTCTAGAGAACGCTGGAAATGGTCATTTAGAGTTGGACACTAGCAAAATAAGCTCTTTAATGTATCTCATAAATATTTTTTATATGCCTTTCAAATGGTGAGAGAGTAGTACAGGGTATTTTTTTTTAATCCATAATCATTTTCTTCTCATCACAGGTATCTGTCCAGAATCATTTACACATGACATTTAGGTAGAAGTGGGAACATTTCCTATTTCTAAATGTTAGATTATTAACAACATCAACTAGCTCTTGTGTATTATAAGTATATTGATTCTAGTGGTTATCTGTTACACACAGATAAGAATTGTGTGGTGCTCTACTGAGATTCTAGTTCTGAAATGTAGTCAAATGTAGCTTGGCAAAGGGTTGGTCATTGTGAATGTAGTTTTAACACAGAAATAATGTGCTGTTTTTTCAAATATATAGTGAAGGTTTTGGTTTGAGATCAAACAGAGCTTGTTCTGGCAATGTTTAGGTGTAGAAGAGGAACACGTTTCCTAAAAAATATTCTCTACATCTGCACACAGTGTCTTGGGGATCTCCTGGTCCTCCTCTTTTTTGCCCCTGAGTCACTTGGTTTCTGAAGGTAGAATTCCAAAGAATAACAAGGAGAGATAGAAAGGCTTCTTAAGTGAACAAAGCGAAGAAATAGAGGAAAAGAATATAATGGGAAAGACTAGAGATCCCTTCAAGAAAATTAGAGATACTAAGGGAACATTTCATGCAAAGATGGGCACAATAAAGACAGAAATGGTATGGACCTAAGAGAAGCAGAAGATATTAAGAGGAGGTGACAAGAATACACAGAAGAACTATACAAAAGAGGTCTTAATGACCCAGATAACCATGATGGTGTGGTTATCACCTAGAGCCAGACACCCTGGAGTGTGAAGTTAAGTGTGTCTTAAGAAGCATTACTACAAACAAAGCCAGTGGAGTTGATGGAATTCCAGCTAAGCTGTTTCAAATCCTAAAAGATGATGCTGTTAAAGTGCTGCACTCAATATGCCAGCAAATTTGGAAAACTCAGCAGTGGCCACAGGACTGGAGAATTTCAGTTTTAATTGCAATCCTAAAGAAGGGCAAAGCCAAAAAATGTTCAAACTACTATATAATTGCACTCATTTCACATGCTAGCAAGATAATACTCAAAATCCTTCAAGCCAGGCTTCAACAGTATGTGAACCAAGAACTTCTAGATGTACAAGCTGTATTTAGAAAAGGCAGAGGAACCAGTGTTCAAATTGCTGACATCCATTTGATCATACAAAAAGCAAGAGAATTCCAGAAAAACATCTACATGTGCTTCATTGAATACACTAAAGCCTTTGACTCAGTCGGTAAAATATCTGCCTGCAGTGAAGGAGACCAGAGTTCGATCCATGGGTTGGGAAGATCCCCTGGAGAAGGAAATGGCAACCCACTCCAGTATTCTTGCCAGAAAAATCCCATGGATGAAGGAGCCTGGCGGGCCACAGTCCATGGGGTGGCAAGAGTCGGACATAACTTAGAAAATAAACCATCACCATGTGGATCACAACAAGCTGTGGAAAATTATTAAAGAGATGGGAATACCAGAACACCTTACCTGCCTCTGAGAAACAGGTCAAGAAGCAACAGTTAGAACCAGACATAAAACAATGACTGGTTCCAAATTGGGAAAGGAGTACATTAAGGCTGTATATTGTTACCCTTTGTATTTAACTTATATGCAGAGGGAATCATGCAAAATGCCAGACTGGATGAATCACAAGCTGGAATCAAAATTGCTGGGAGAAATATCAGTAACTTCAGATACGCAGATGACACTACACTAATGGCAGAAAGTAAAGAGGAACTAAAGAGCCTCTTGCTGAAGGTGAATGAGGAGAGTGAAAAAGCTGGCTTAAAACTCAACATTCCAAAAACTAAGATCATGGCACTCAGTCCCATCACTTCATGACAAATGTATGGGGAAACAATGGAAACAGTGACAGACTTTATTTTCTTGGGTTCCAAAATCACTCCAGATGGTGACTGCAGCCATGAAATTAAAAGACGCCTGCTCCTTGGAAGAAAAGCTATGACAAACCTAGACAGCTTATTAAAAAGCAGAAACATCACTTTGCCGGCACAGGTTCATATAGTCAAAGTTACGGTTTTTCCAGTAGTCATGTACAGATGTGAACGTTAGACCATCAAGAAGTCTGAGTGCTGAAGAACTGATGCTTTGAACTGTGGTGTTGGAGAAGACTCCTGAGAGTCCCTTGGACAGCAAGGAGATCAAACCAGTCAATCCTAAAGGAAAGCAGTCCTGAATATTCATTGGAAGGACTGATGCTGAAGCTGAAGCTCTAGTCCTTTGGCCACCTGATGTGAAGAGACCTGATGCTGGAAAAGATTGAGGGCAGGAGGAGAAGGAGGCAACAGAGGATGAGATGGTTGGATGGAATAATTGACTCGATGGACATGAGTTTGAGCAAACCTTGGGAGATAGTGAAAGGCAGGGAAGTGTGGCATGCTGCAGTCCATGGGGGTTGCAAAGATTCAGACATGATTAAAGGAACTGAACAACATAAAAAAAAAAATCGACTGAACAACAACACTTGGTTTCATCGAAGGGAGTCAAGTTCATAGTCTGAGTACAGATGGCCCAAGAAATACAGGAATATCCAAAGGATCAACTAGAAATAAGAGATGGGATCTTAAGAATAGACAAACCAGGGAAATGAGTTCATTAGTAGAGACTGGCAAGATCTTCTGATGTAAAAGATTTTGTTACTAACTTTTTTGAGTCAGGCACTGACAAGAGTCCTTCTGCTGAGTGGTGTTCAAGTCAGTAGAATAAGATTAAATTAGTTCAGAAGCAAAGTTGTATTCTTTAATCAAAGAATGGAGAGGTGTGAGCTGCGCTGCTATAGGGCACACACTCACTGTTTCCGCTATCCCTTTTCGCACGGGCGTGGGGGTGGAGGGCGGGCGGGGAGGTGCGCTAAGTCGCTTCAGGCCTGTCTGACTCTTTGCGATCCCATGGACTGTAGCCCACCAGGCTTCTCTGTCCTTAGGATTCTCCAGACAAGAATACTGGAGTGGGATGCTGTATCCTCTTTCAGGGGATATTCCCCACTCAGAGATCGAACCCTCGTCTTGTATGGTTCCTGCATTGCAGGTGGATTCTTTGCCACTGAGCTATTGTGGAAGCCCCCGCACCTCCAACACCACCCTTTGGGCAGAGATGGTGGGTGGGGCTGTTTTAGAGGCATCAGGTCTGCAGGGAGGGGGCGGAGCTCTCGCGAGGCCCGTGTAGCTGCTCTGCGCATGCTCCAGATCTCTGTGCCAGGTGGGTGCACTGTCTCTGCACACACTTGGCCACCGCCATCTTGAGCTGAGGTACCACAACAGCTCTTCTACATGCAGCTCGCATAGCTGAGGTGCCGCTCAGCCGTTTACACTGGGGACTCTGGTCTGAAGTGTGCGTGCGAGACTCCTCTGCTCACAGCCCCCTGACAGGCAAGTGAAATTAGACTAAGCACAAAGGAAGAGGTTAGACCTCATCGCCTGAATTTTGTCTGATTTCCCGCAGGACCCCAGTGGGCTTTGCTGGTGATACTTTGATAGTTGGGATATGATAATGTAAAAAACCAGTCCTCGAATCTTAATGCGGAGAAGGCAATGGCAACCCACTCCAGTACTCTTGCCTGGAAAATCCCATAGACGGAGGGGCCTGGTAGGCTGCAGTCCATGGGGTCGCTGAGGGTCAGACACGACTGAGTGACTTCACTTGCACTTTTCACTTTCATGCACTGGAGAAGGAAATGGCAACCCACTCCAGTGTTCTTGCCTGGAGAATCCCAGGCCGGGGGAGCCTGGTGGGCTGCCGTCTATAGGGTCGCACAGAGTCGGACACGACTGAAGCGACTTAGCAGCAGCAGCAGCAAATCTTAATGACTTTACAAAGGTTTGTTCACTCATTGAAGTCCAACAGTGGTGGGGGGCTGGGCCTTACATGGTCCCTCTTCTACGCGGACACGAGGAAGCAAGAATATCTCAGTGTGTGTCCTCTGCATTCACCATGGCTGAGAAGGCTGGAGGGCTGCTCATCAGCTCGTAAATACTTTGGCTGAGGTGAGAGCCAAGTCCTTTCCATCACTGTCCATTGGCCAGAAGCAGCTAAATAGTTGCTATTTGCAAGGTGTGGGGGAAAGCGCATGGGTGTTTAGTGAGCCCCACATGTCTGTGCAGTAGAGTTTGAAGGACGGTTCTGCGTTATAGGAGCTCCAAGGGACTGCTTAAAGCCTTAAGCTGGTTATTCAACTGGCTGTTTACAGAACTGATAATTTGGCCTTGGTTTAGCTTGTGCTTATACCCTTGGAATAGATGCCTTGGAGTGTCCCTTTGGTTTTCAATTCTGCCTTTGCTGGGGTGCTGCTGCCTTCTCTTAATACGGCTGCTGTGGGTCAGATTTGTGGCAAGAGACCACACACAGGCATGCTATAAGTTCTTGATTTACTTTGCCTATAGTACTGATGGTGGCAGGAATCAAGGCAGTATATTTGTGTATTTCCTTTGTCTATAGTGGGCTTCCCTGATGGCTCAGATGGTAAGGAATCTGCCTACAATGCAGGAGACTCAGGTTCCATCCCTGGAGAAGGTAATGACTACCCACTCCAGTATTCTTGCCTGCAGAATTCCATGGACAGAGGAACCTGGAGGGCTACAGTCCGTGGGGTTGCAAAGAGTCAAGCATGACTGAGTGACTAACACTTTCACTTTTCTCTGTAGTCTCCTCTGGAGTACATTGGTGCCTATGACAATTTTAGTACAGGAAATATACACCAGAACTCATAAAGGAGACAAATTAGTCTACATTCTGCCTGTGTTTCTATTCCAAAAAATCTACATTAACAATCATAATGGAGAGCTTACCATGATTTGATTCTACTGATTCAGTATCTGCATGGCCACCTCCTTACAGGAGGGAGGAAAAAGACTCAAGGTCAGAGAGGTCTGAATGATGTCTCTGTCTCCAGCTTCCTAGCAGACCAGAAAGCCTTGGCAGTCTTCATCCTCAGGCCAAATCAGAATCTTGAGCCCCTGTTTACACTGGGCAAACTTCCACCTAAAGGGAAATGAAAGAGCACAGTCAGGTTTGTCGGTTGTATGTGTGATTCCTTGGAAAACATGATTTCCTCCACTTGGGCATCTTCTGACTGGCCTCATGGACTTGTGTCAAAAGCTTGCAGGATAAAGCAGCAGTGGAAGACCAAGAAAACATTAACAAGGTTGGACCACGGAGGATGCAAATCATCAGCAGCATTCATGCCAACAATTTCACAGCAACAGAAGACAATGCCAGCAGCTTTTGTTAGGCCAAGAGACAAGGAATTAAGCTCAGATTACAAGGTTGATGACATCAGGCACAGTTGCCCTCTGCTCAAGTGTCAGTCCTTGACATAGAGCACTGGCAGCCTGGTGGAGATGCTGGCAGGCGCTGGCACTCTGCAGTGCCTCGGTAGGGCACATGTGTAGTTTGTGCTTTTGGAGGGTGCCAGCAGCAGACTTCCTGCTTTTGGTCTTGGCAGAGACAGGGGACTGGATCCATAGAGAGCAGGGCCAAGGGAGAAATGAAATGGCTTACACTGTGTGGCAGGGAAGGGGGCTGATTCACAGAACACACCAGAAACTGTTCACAATTTCTGAAATCACCTGGGAGAGATTTGAGGAGCAGTGAATTTCTAAAGAGGGGTTGAGTATGCAAAAATACTTCGTGGCCTATGAATGTGACCTAGGACTCCACAGAGACATACAGCCATCCAGGTGGTGGATTTTCTTCTTCTTTTTTTTTCTTTTTTAACTAAACATTAAAAAAACCAAAAAAACTAAACGTGTTATTCTTTGTAGCATTTATTTGGCTGTGCCATTGTTACTTGTGGTGCCTGGGATCTAAGATCTTTGTTGCTGTGGGCAGATTGTGGCGTGCAGGTTGTGATGGGCAGGAATCTTTTAGTTGTAGCATGTGAGGTTTTGTTTTTTTTTTTTTAGTTGCAAGATGTTAACTCTTGGGTGTGGCATGTGGGATCTAGTTCCCTGACTAGGGATAGAACTCAAGCTGCTTGCATTGCGAATTTAGTCTTAGCCACTGGGCCACTAGTGAAGTTCCCAGGTGGTTCTTCTTTACTTTTGTTTATTAAGTTTTTGTTTAGCACTTAGTGGGGGAAGATAAAAGTTGTAAACCCTCTTTATTTCAAAATAAAGGACTTGATATTATTTAATTATGGTTTATGATTTTTATTTTATTTTTGACATACATTTATTATGCACAGCTGTTTTAAACCTACCAATTTTGGGGGAAGAATTTGGCATCCACTCTGTAGGATAAAATGAGTAATTTATTCCTGTTGGCAGCCCTGCACTGTACACCCTATCTGGTCTCAGAATTCCAGCTGGTTTAGTGACATCAGATGATACTTTGAAATCAGCTATGGTGGAAGCATTTACACCACGGAAATCAACTAATGTAAAAATTAAGGCTTTTTCTTTTCTTTGTTTTTTTTGAGAGCCAATTTACAAGTACTGACCCCATTTATACTACTCTTCTCGACAGTACAAAACATGGAATCGAGTTGGACTTTTTCTGTAGGCAACTGAAAACTTTTGAAATGAAGAATAATGCTTTCAAAAACAGTTTTAGACATGTTAATCTGACATTGATACATTGAAAATGCAAGCTGAGAGACAGAAAATTTGTATGACCCTCTTAAAAAAATTCTGGAACAAAAATTAATAATTTGAACTTAAGTGATGGTGATATTGGAGAAGACTCTTGAGAGTCCCTTGGACTGCAAGGAGATCCAACCAGTCCATCCTAAAGGAGATCAGTCCTGGGTGTTCATTGGAAGGACTGATGTTGAAGCTAAAGCTCCAATACTTTGGCCACCTTATGTGAAGAGTTGACTCACTGGAAAAGACGCTGATGCTGGGAAGGATTGGGGGCGGGAGGAGAAGGGGATGACAGAGGATGAGATGGCTGGATGTCATCACCAACTCGATGGACATGGGTTTGGGTAAACTCCGGGAGTTGGTGCTGGACAGGGAGGCCAGGCGTGCTGCGGTTCATGGGTTTGCAAAGAGTCGGACATGACTGAGTGACTGAACTGAACTGATGGTGGTAAAAATAAAAAGGAAGAAATGAGTTAAAGAACCTTTTAGTGAAGACATTGATTTTGATTTTGACAAAGAAGGTCAAAGTGACTTATCTTTTAGTAGATGCTCTTTAAATATTTGTTGAATTAAATAAAATTTGAATGAAAGTTTTGTTCACAAATTTAATTCTTTTTCTTCCTCTCTGTTCTTTCTCAGATCATTGTCCATTCTCTTTGATTATTCTTTGTATATGTTTATTTTTGTGTCTTACTTTGCTCTTTTCTCCCCATCGTTTTATTTTTCCTTACTTTAGTCCCAGTGTGAAAGTAAGTAAGTGTTAGTTGCTCCGTTGTGCCCGACTCTTTGCGACCCCATGACCTGCAGCTCACTAGACTCCTCTGTCCATAAGATTTTACAGGCAAGGATACTGGAGTGGGTCGCCATTTCCTTCTCCAGGTTAGTCCCAGAGTAATTAGTAAATAATCTTACTAGCTGCTCAGAAACTTGGATAGCAATGTCTCCTGGGAGATGAAGTGATAGCTCTATTTCTCCCAGAGATCAGGTTAATTGGTATTCCCCAACACAAATATTACATCACAGCCTATTTCTGAATTGAAAAATACTTCATGCTCTCAGCATGCTTATTTATCTCGTGTCAGTAACATTTTATAGATGGAAACAACATAATGAATGAAATATGAATCACCTTTGAAACTTACAGCATGCCTGTCAAATTAACTGCACAGCCTAAACACCAAATTCATTCCTTTAATTGAATGTCTTACAGGAGCCACCCTTTAGCATATGCTATGGTTAATGATCAATTGTTGCCATAAGTGATTTAACGTTTGTATACATGTGAGATGACATGTGGTAATTCATGGAAATGCCAATGCTATGAAATAACCACAAACAGTGATAAATGTGCTGTCTATTTTTGTATAATTACTCCAGATCTATCATCCCACTTTGGTATGTTGAAATGCATTAGTGCATAACAAATGTGCATCATCCCAATGATCAATATCCTATTTCAAATGATAGTGTGTTACTGTATAATTATCATGTTATTATTTCTGATGATTTTTCTGTCCAGCTATTTCAATTTAAAAGTAAAACCACAACGTGTCTACCTAGATGAAGATGACTATGCTGGTCATAATTAGCACATGGTTGATATGTGCAGTTTTAATTTAGACATTATGGCCTGTGTCTTCACTTACATATTAGATGATTTAATCTGTCCACTTGACATAGGCTCTCCTGACTAGCTATTTTGTGCCCACAATAAATCTCACTCTTTGAGCCTTTGATCTGAGAACTATTTTTTTAGTGTGCTACTTTGGTCTTTTCTTCCCTTTTTTTTCTTAACTTTGCTTTCTCTTTCTTGATTGTTTATTTCATTTGCTGAGGTAGTATTTTCTAAGTTAAATATTGTAGTATTTTTAGGTTAAATATTGAGGTCAGTTAGGTCGAAGCAATAATAGGCAATTTAGAACTACCTCTCTGAGGCAAAAAAAGTAATTTTTGTTATGCTTAATATTTTAAGAATTTGTAATAATTTCTAGAAAGAACAGAGGGAACACAAACACCTCAGTTTTGCAAGCCTTCTTAACCTAGTCACATCCTTATAAGAGGGCAACAAGGTAAACATCTTTGGCCTTTCTCAGCACCCGTGAAGATGCACATGAAGTCACCAATAATCTGGCTGAAGTGTGAGTCTGGCTCGCTCACGCTCCAAGACTATCACCCAGCTAATGGTGGAGGTGGCTGACCCTCAGCTTTTGCCTCTCTGGGTTGCTCTGTTGTTTTCTTCTTTCAGAAGCAATAGTTTTTATTTGTTTCTTGTTTTTATTTATAAATTGGACGTATAACATTGTACAAATCTAAGGCTTCATGTTACTTTGAAACATTTATAAATTGTAATATGATTGCCACTGTAACAATATTTATCATATAACATACGTTTGATGTTATCTATGTTCAATAAGCTGTGCATTAAGTTTCTATGACTATATTAGTATTTTTTAAGTTTGTCCCCTTAAACACCCCCCACACCCCTAAAATGGTATTTTACTCTGATTTTTATTTTACATTTTTGCTTTTTTAAGATTCCACATGTAGGTGATACCATGCAGTATTTATCTTCCTTTGCCGGGCTTATCTCACTCAGCATAACACTCTCATCCATGTTGTTGTAAATGGCAGGATAGCCTCCTTTTCATGGTTGAATAATATTCCGTTGTGTATATATGCCACATCTGTTTTATCCATTCAGCATTCAATGAGCATTTGAATTGTCCCCATATCTTGACTATTGTGAATAGTGCTGCCATAAGCATAGGTGTGTATATATGGTCGAATTAGTTATCATTTCCTTTTATGTATATTTACAGAAATGGAATTGTGGATTGTAAGGTAGGTCTATTTTGACATTTATAGGAACCTCCATATTGCTTTCCATAGTGGTTAGACCAATTTATATTCCTCAGCAACAGTGGGAAAGGGTTCATTTTCACTACCTCTTCAATAGCACCTATTGCTTCTTGTCTTCTTGATGACAGCCATTCTAATAAATATGAGATGATAGCACATTGTGGTTTTTATTTGCATTTCCCTGATAATTAGTGATGTTGAGCATCTTTTCATGTGCCTGAGGGTCATTTTGATATCATCTTTGGAAAAATTTTCCATTTAGTTCTTCCGCCTATTTTAAAACAGACTGTTTTTTGTTATTAAGTTGTGTTAGGTCTTCATACATTTTGGATATTAGCCCCTCATCTGACATACCATTCTGTAGGCTGCCTTTTCATTTTGTTGTTTCTTTTGCTATGCCAAAGCTTTTGAACTTGATGTAGTCCCATTTGTTGATTTTTGCTTTTGTTGTTTGTGAAAAGCAAACGTTTTCAGAAGTTATATAATATTAGTTTCTTTTTGAAAAAAAATCGCCATTCACTGAGAGGCAATATTCTAGTAAAGTTTAAAAAAAAAGGTCTAAGCAAAAAAGTGTGATACCTGAAATAAACTTAATTCAGGAGGAAGTGAGACACCTGGGAAACCAGAGGATTTCTCCAAGCTTGTGAATTTGGGGATTAAGGATCTTCTCTGGATTAGTGTGTGCAGGTTCAAGGTCTACAGCAAAGCAGTTGTGGTGATGGCAGGGCTTCACTGCAATTCTCTGACCACTCTGTGGCTCTAACTCTCCTTTAGTCCATGGGTATCCTATATTCATTGACAACACAAAGTAGGAGAGAAACCCCCCAGGCAACCACCCCTGAAGAGGCTAACTCTCTTCAGCCCTGTTTCTGAGGGCTTCTTGATCTCCAGGACACTGTCTCCAGCTCACCTTTCCACATCTGGAAGTCCAGGTCCCATTCTTTGTCCCCTGGTTTCTCTGGATATAAGCCTGAATTATTTTTTAACTTCTGTACTTTTCAAACCTCTCCTACTCACCTAAATTCATTATTTGAATTCTTCCTTCCCTTTCCACTCTCTTCCCAAAATGAATTTTTAAAAGGCCCTTAGTGATCTCTCAACCCGATTTCATCCTCTCATTCAAGCTTTCTTCATTCCACATCTACTGGCTAAGTTTCTCTCTTGTGTACAGGCCATGCTCTATCCTCAGGTTTTTGACCAAGACTAAACAATTCTCTCCAGGTTTTCCTTTGTTAATTTCTATTGATCTGTCAAATAAATCTTGGTTCCATCATTCCTTTCCAAGAGAAGTTCTTCCTGATCTCCCTGGCTAGGTGAAATCCCCTTATCATACCCTCACTGCATTGCAGTTTTACATTTATCTGATTTTTTGGTTAACATCTTTCTTCTCCACTAGATTGTAAGTTGCTCAAGGGCAGGGATCTGTTTATTTTTGTTCATAATATTTGTTAATACTTTCTTTCCTTCCCACTGTGTGTGTGAATGTGTATGTATAGGGGTGTGTGTGTGTGTGTGTGTGTGTGTGTGTGTGTATGTATGTATGTCTGTGTATATGTATTTAGTGAATTGATGGGTTAATGAATGGATGGATAGATGAAAACTCTTTACAGAAACTTGCAATTGTGTTGGGAAATTGTCTAATCTGTATATACAAGGAGAACAACAAATGACAAATATGGATGTTAGAAATACAAGTAAAAGCTTTGCAAGATAATTTCAAAATTTCTCTGAAATATCCTTAAAATTTTATAAAAATACATTTGAAAAAACAAAATGTACAAAAGAATTTCTTATATATTATCTCATTTACTCCTCAGAATGGCCTTATTTCCATTTCAGAGTCAAGGAAGTTACAATCAGATAAGGCAAGAAACTTTTTCAAGGATAGTATTTGAACCTAAATTGTCTTGATTCCTAGAACAGATCTGTGGAAAACCACAACACAAAACTGCTACCATTTCTAGTATGAAGTTATTAATATTCTCAGTTTGATATTTGACTTGATGTTGTAAAATTTTGATTTTAACGATGTTTTATAGTTGAGCTTGATTTTGTGAGAAGATATTAATAGAAACTGTAGGGGTTTAGTTCAACCCATACCAAAATGTGCCATTCTGACATGTTGATTTTTTTGAGTTAGTGTTAGGCACTCAGTCATGTCTGACTCTTTGCGGCCCCATGGACTCTGGGCTCTTCTGTCCATGGAATTCTCCAGGCAAGAATACTGGCATGGGTTGCCATTTCCTTTTCCATGTTTTGAGTTAAAGTCATCTTAAAAACAGTAGATATAAGAGGGGCACTTTGACCTTTTTTTTCTTCCTAAAAGCAGGTGCTTAACCTTACCAGGAGGAAGGAGAACATTCTTATCAGCAGAGCCATGGTGTTGAGGCAGAGAAATTTATAAAAAGAAATTTTATTAGAGTAACCCTTATTTTCCTAGTTACTTTTCCATAACTAGCTGCCCAGCTTCAAATCCTTCTTGTCACCTTTTCAAAGTTAATCACTCTTTTTTCCCACCTAGTATGTTAAGTGTTTGGTTCTGATGGCTTCTTTGGATCTTTATTTTTTTTGTGAAGTCTCCCATGTAAAAAATTGCTAAATAAAATTTCTATGCTTTTCTTTTGTTAGTCTATCTTCTATCAGTTTAATTCTTAGGTCCAATCAGATGCCTAAAGAGGGCAGAGGAGAAATTTTTCCTTAGAAGGCCAGTAAAAAGATGGGAAATATCAACTTAGGTAACATTTTCCCATAACACTATTATAGACTAACACACTACAGCTGTTTCTCCAAGACATAAAATTGAAACATTTTGTTAGAGATTTAAAAACATCCATATGTTGAGCATTTTACCCTTGGCAGGCAGATTATGCTATTCATGAAGACAGAAGATATGAGCCAGAGCTAGGCATTTATAAGATGAATTTCATCAAATAGACATAATACTTGTCTGTGTTCACTCTTTGTAGTCAGAGGGAATCCACAAATCAAGAAGAACATTGTGATAATTAATTTCATGTGATAACTGGGCCATGAGGTGTCCAGACATTTGGCCACCCATTATTCTCAGTGTGTCCGTGTTTGTAGGATGTTTCAGGATGACATTAACACTTGAATTGAGTAAAGCTGATTGTTCTCCCTAATGTGGGTGGATCTCATCCAATCAGTTGATTACTGAGTAGAACAAAAGCCAGAATATAATGCTGTTTGACAATATAAGCTGGGACATTGGTCTTTTCCTGCCTTTGGACTTAAGCTGAAAAGTTGGTTCTTCTTGGGTTTTGAGCCTGACAGCTTTCAGACTGCACACTGTTGACTTTCCTGGTTCTTAGGCTTTTGGACTTGGACTAGGACTTGAATTATAAATATACCACGAACTTTCCTGGGTCTCTAGCTGGTGCGTGCGCGTGCACACACACACCCCCCCCCCACAGGCTTCCAGGTGGCCCTAGTGGCAAAGAACCCACCTGCCAGTGCAGGAGATGTAAGAGATGTGGATTTGATCCTTGGGTCAGGAAGATCCCCTGGAGGAGGGCATGGCAACCCACTCCAGTATTCTTGCTTGGAGAATCCCCATGAATAGAGGAGCCTGATGGGCTATAGTCCATAAGGTCACAAAGAATCAGACATGACTTAAGTGACTTAGCATGGATATATGTGTGTGTGTGTGTGTGTATACATATATATATATATATATATATGACATATATATGCCAATATGTATTTATATATGTACATATATTAATAGATATCCTACTGGTTCTGTTTCTCTGGGAACATTGACTGATACAGATTTTGGTACCAGATCTCTGGAGGTGATGCTGCCATCCCCATAGGGCCAGAAGGCAAGACATGGCACCAAAGAAGATTATATTCAAGCTTTATAATCTAATGAGATTTACCTTGCTAGGTTTGAACTTGCTTGGGGCCCATCACCTCTTTCTTCCTTCTGACTTCTCCCTTTTTGAGTGGAAAATCTATCCTATGCTTGTCCTATCATTCTATTTTGGAACTACATAACCTGTCTGCTTTGTGTAGTTCACAGCTGGAGATACATTTTGCCTCAGGATAAATTGTACCTTTAATCTCCCCATATTTGACTAAGATGATATTTATGTAAGATTTTGGACATTAGACTTGAGAGTTGATGTTGGAGCAAATTAAAACTGGGCTGTTGGGATGGAATAAATGTTTTGCATGTGAGAAGGATGTGAATTTTGGGGGAGTTGATGGTGATTGCAGCCATGAAATTAAAAGATGCTTACTCCTTGGAAGGAAAGTTATGACCAACCTAGATAACATATTAAAAAGCAGAGACATTGCTTTGCTGACAAAGGTCCGTCTAGTCAAGGCTATGGTTTTTCCAGTGATCATGTATGGATGTGAGAGTTGGACGGAGAAGAAAGCTGAGCGCTGAAGAATTGATGCTTTTGAACTGTGGTGTTGGAGAAGACTCTTGAGAGTCCCTTGGACTGCAAGGAGATCCAACCAGTCCATCCTAAAGGCAATCAGTCCTGGGTGTTCATTGGAAGGACCGATGTTGAAGCTGAAACTCCAATACTTTGGCCACCTTATGCGAAGAGTTGACTCATTGGAAAACACCCTAATGCTGGGAAGGATTGAGGGCAGGAAGAGAAGGGGACGACAGAGGATGAGATGGCTGGATGGCATCACCGACTCGATGGACATGGGTTTGGGTAAACTCCAGGAGTTGGTGATGGACAGGGACGCCTGGCATGCTGCGATTCATGGGGTCGCAAAGAGTCGGACACGACTGAGCGACTGAACTGAACTGAACTGAACTGGGGCAGAATGCTATTGACTGAATTGTGTCCTCCCTGCTTCCCAGTTTGCATGATAGTTTTTGGCGATGGGGCCTTTGAGAGATAATTATGTTTGGATGAGGTCATGGCTTGAGGTCCTCATGTTGGGATTGTGTGGGTGCTAAGTCACTTCAGTCATGTCTGACTCTTTAAGACCCTATGGACTGTAGGTTGCAGGCTCCTCTGTTCATGGAATTCTCCAGGCAAGAATATAGGAGTGGGTTGCCGTGCCCTCTTCTGGGGATCAAACCCTCATCTCTTTGTCTCTTGCATTGGCAGGCGGGTTCTTTACCCACTGAGCCACCTGGAAGTAGTGCCCTTGTAAGAAGAAAACTTGCTCTGTCTCCTCACTATGTGAGGACAAAAAGAGAAGTTGGCTATTTACAAGTCAGGAAGAGAATCCTCAACAAAAACTGACTATGCTGGTATCTTGTTCTTGGACTTCTAGCTTCCAGGACTGTGATAAAATAAATTGTTGTTGTTTTTAAGCTAAATGGTATGTGTTATTTTGTTGTGGTAGTGGTAAGACAAAATTTAATCATTTTTCCGTAAACACCAAAACCACCTAAGACAACCATTTTAAATCATATCAGTTCAGTTCAGTCACTTAATTGTGTACGACTCTTTGCGACCTCATGGACTGCAGCATGCCAGGCTTCCCTGTCCATCACCAGCTCTCGAAGCTTGCTCAAGCTCACGTCCATTGAGTCGGTGATGCCATCCAACCGTCTCATCCTCTCTTGTCCCCTTCTCCTCTTGCCTTCAATCTTTCCCAGCATCAGGGTCTTTTCCCGTGAGTCAGTTCTTCACATCAGGTGGCCAAAGTATTGGAGCTTCAGCTTCAGCATCAGTCCTTCCAATGAATATTCAGGACTGATTTCCGTTAGGATTGACTGATTGGATCTCCTTGCAGTCCCAAGTCAAGAGTCTTCAGCACCACTGTTCAAAAGCATCAGTTCTTCAATTCTTTAAATCATATAACTGAACTCAAACCAGCCATGTTCTTCCCTTTTTCCATAGAAATTGAAGTAATAAAAACATTGCATAGGAAAACAAGTCATGAGTTTTCTGTGTTTCACTGAAGACAGTCCCCTACCTGTTAATGTTTTCCCACTGGATGTTTGGTTGCATTCATTGCCTGAGGCTGGCAGTAAGTTTGAACCTTTTAGTAAGCAGCACTTCATTTGTTCATCAGCTTCCTTACAATAAGTGACAGCCAGGACTAAGTATTTTAACACTGAGAGAAAACCCCAGCAGATTTGTATATCTTTCAAAGAGTTTGTATTCATATCTTCTGGCTTCGCACCATCCACTCTTTTCAAAAAAGAAAAGATCAGGACAACCTGAGAACTCTTGTCCATGACTATAAAGTTAATTATTTACTCTAAAATATATTTAGAATAGATTAAGTTATTCTATTAGAGTAGAATAGATTCTTCAGATATTAAGTTCTTTGTATGCTATGATAATTTAAACTATAAAAATGACAGTATACTAAACCAAAGTAACAAAATAACTAGACCAGAAGAGACTCTTTTATGATTAAACATCAAAAATCAATGAAATATGTGAATCATTCAATAAATCTTATTAAGACTGTTGATTAATCAATATCAATTATTAAATGATTAACCAATGTAAGTTTTTTCAATAGCACTAGAATATATTCAATGAAAAATTTAAAGTAATAGTTTTAATAAAACCCCAAGTCCTAAGAGACCAGAAAAATATAAATAAATATTTATCAACCCTTTTCATGGACATCTTGTATTGAAAAGCAATGAAAGACATCACCTTGGCAATAGTAGTAGACTTCACAACAGTTAAATGTCTTTTTAAAAAAAATCTGTTGCTCACAATTAAAAGACCAATTTATTAAGTAGATTACACATTTGGAGAATATTTACAAAACATATTACAGAGAAAGGGCTAAAGTGTTTAACAAATAGACGTATACAAGGCACATATATAAATTATGCACGTAAGACAGATTCCGAAGAATAAGTAATCAATAAACAATTTATAGTGGTGAAAATACAAATGGCAAAATGCTATATACATGTGGGAAAATACTAAGTCACAAGTCATAAAATGTCAGTTAAAACAACAAAATAACATGTTTGGACTATGAACTTATCTAAATTTTAAAAACATGAATAATAATTCTTGCAAAAGTATTTTCTCATAAACTGCTATGGAAATGTTAATCATGTAGCCCTTTGGAAAGTAATTTTCCAAAGTGTGTTGAGAACCTAAAAAATAGCAGTACTTTTTCACTCACTGATAGAAATTTATCTAAGGAAATAAAGTGAAATGTCTTATGCATAAGAATGATCCTGGAAACACACACATACATTTATATGATTAATAGTAAGGCTTAAATGGTTAACAGTAAGAGGATGATTAAATGAGATGAGTGATTATGGAAACATTTAAAATGATGTTTTCAAAGAGTATGTTATAATTTATATGAAAAAAATAGATAATAATGTATGCATATAGTTTGGTTTCAATTATGCAATGACAGCACATATACAAGATAGAGTAGAAGAATGAATAAAAAATATTAACAGCAGATCAGTTAGTAGCCTTGCTTCAACATATTTACAGTAGCAGGATCATATTGTTGCTATTAAAATTTAATAAGTTTACTTTACAGGAGCAGGTGTTACTGCCCATCCGCAATGATAAGAATTTGATTGAACAATAATGTCTTTTCTGCCATTTGTTAACTGGCTTTGGAAAGCAGCTATTCACTCTCTTTCCACCTCAGATTCTTGGACTCTCATGCTGTTAGCAACAATAATACCTCAGTCTCAAGGTCATTTGAAAGATAGAATAAAGTATGAATGTGAAAGTGTGCTGTAAATGGCATTTGTATGTTGCAGTTTTCATTAAATAATTATCAAATATTTAATAATTTGATAATTCCATAATTATCAAGTATCCTAGTCCTGCATGAGTCTATGGCTCAATTATACTGCCACAGAATCAGTCATACCAGTAACTTCATGGCCACCTTTGAGTGCTATTCCTGTAAAATTTGAAAATCCACCAGTGGTACAGATTTGAGTGTCAACATCAAATCAAAGTTATATTCATGTCAGCAAGATATTATACACAGAAAGAGCTGTCAGGTTGTTAATATGAAAAGCACTGACTAATTTATAAAAGTATTCAGTTGAAAGATAATGGAAAGGCAAGCTGCCAATATGAAGAGCAATGTGCAAATGAGAATCGGAGCCTAAGACCTAGAAAATTTATCAGAGAAAGACTTGAAAGATTTTGGTATAAAAGGCAAAAATGACAGACACAAAACTGAAGGGTGACAGACCTTTGAGCAGACTATTTTGATTGAGTAATTATTTTTAGTCATTTTTAAAAGGAATGTTTTTCATTGTCTAGGTACAACGTGTTACCAATAAATAAGGGAATAAAACCCAGAGAGGACAAAAGAAAAAGGAGTGGACTCAAGTGCAGTATGAGAAACTGCCTCTGTCTAGAATTCCGAAGCTTGTAGACCGTAACCACGGATGGGGCTTGGATCACCACCTTCTTTAGGTGAGTCTTGAGATAAGTCTTATCACCATTTTCCTTGCCATGGTTAATTGCCCCTCAAAGTTAAATAGGACTGCAAAACAGAGCAGAAATATGAAGCTCACAATAGATAATTACAAAGTGTAAGGGCAGGAAAGGAAGAAAAAGAAGTAGAGGAAGTAGAGGTATGTTTATACATTTGGGAAAGAAAATGTCGGCATGAACACTTGACATCACACTCCTCCCTGCAGTCAAATGGACACAACCAGGCACCTGCTGTAACTGTTGCTTTGGTTTCTGGTGTAAGAGAATCACCTTCTCTATAGCCTTGTTCTCCAGCTAAGCATATGAATGGCCAAAATATCTGGTTAGTATGGCTAATTCTACTGAGGCTCTTGCCAACTAATTTTGAAAAAAAAATAAGCCCAAAGAATTAACTGACAATTAACTGCATGTATCATTGGTTAACAATTGGTTGCACTTCTTTTCCTTGAATCTAAAATCAAAGTAACTTCAGAGTGCTGGAGTAGTTTATGTTTAACCTCCTCCTTGATACCAAATTCCCTACATCCCATTAATTTTACTGTTTAATATTAAAGCAATACATTCTCATTAAATTTTTACAAGATAGAGAAGTAGAAAAAAAAGGTTAAACATTATGGTTCTGGTACTTAAAGCTACATGATTTTTCATATGTTGTATTTCTATCTGTATTTTTGCATATTTATGCTTAGCAGTATAATTTACACTTTTTATTTAATAATGTTACTATGTATTTTTTAACTGTATGTCTTAATGACTGTGTCATATTCCCTCTGGTTGGTGGCACCATTAACACTGGTTCACTGGATTATACCTCACTGAATCACTGGTTCAGTGAAACAGTAAACACTGGTTCACTACCATATGGAGCTAGATTGTCCTACTATTATATATACAGAGGGCTAAAAATCTTTGTATATAACTCTTCTATATGGCTGTAATTATTAAATATTTTCTTAGGGTTGATTTCAAGAAGCAGATTATTTTCCAATTATTTTTGCTAACAGTTGCTATCTGTGAATCATTCTAAACCACGTTATTGGTCTACAACTCAGAAATTACTAGATAATTGGGTATGAAAGGTTTTTAAAGCCTGTAAGATGATAAAATATATCCTTCTTATCCCAAAGCCAGCAACTGTTTAAGAAACATTAGAACCATTTTCATTAAAGTAAACAATAAAACAAAAGGGTCCACTTACATCAGTGTTCTTTAACAATATTCTTGGGATAATAGCTTACAGAATTAGACTAAAGGATATAATATTGGATTGGAGATAAAAAAATTAGAAAAGAGATGTAAAATTGTTCTCTGATGATGTGAGCATATGCTTGGAAAATCCGTGCTGAAAAATCAATCAATAAGAGAATTTAGTACAAATTCTCAATATAATTAATATTAACACACAAATTAACATTCAGAAGTGAGTGAAAAGATACAATTCTTAGAAACATACTTTATAATGAAAGTGTGAAAGAAAAGTAAATAAAGATTACAATTACAAAACTCTAAAAAAACAAACACCAATCTCAAAAAGAAAAAAAAAACAGAACAGCATGCATGGTGAGATAAATTCTGTTATATTGTAGAGGTAAATTTTTTCCAGTGTTTTGGAAAGCAGTTTGGTGGATGAGTAAAGTGGCTGATTGATGGGGCAGTCGTCCTGGCAGTGGTTATCATCTGATTCTAGCCACAGGGTTCACAATGGCTCTCAGCAGTTCTTGTCAGTGAAGTCACTCACCCCCTGCTCCACCGCCCCCCTCGCCCTGCCCTGGGAAGGGGGTTGGCATCTGGGCTGGCTGCTGGCCTCGTGACTCTCCCAGGCCAGTAGTAGGCTTTGTGATCAAAGATGTGTGTAAACATCTTTTTATGCTGTCGAGTACATTCTCATATCAAAAATACGTTTGGTCTTAGTTTTGTCTTAGTAAGCTATTCTTTCTGTTCTAAAAGCTTGACTGAATTGCCTGTTTGACCAGCCTTGTTTTGTGTATTTGTTGTTCAAGAATGATCATTATAACAATAACTTTATAAAAGAGCTTTAGTGCTTGGTTTTAGATGGTCTCCATTGACTCCTGACTAGAAGCAACATTAATGTCTTCCTCATTTTCCCTCTTTCCTTTCCATTTTATCTACTCAGCTTTTAGTTGACTACATCATCTTTCTTAGTGTTTACCTTTGTGCTGTTGAATAAGCCTGTACTCCTTTGACTTGACTAGTGAGGAGAGTCTAATGCAGTGGCTCTTTATTAATGAAGAGGAACAGGCAGGGTTGAGAGATTCAACAAGGAATGTGGTAGCATCTAGGAACAGCACAATTAGAAGCTCCTTTACTTTCTTCAGGTTTGAGAGAACAACTGGAAGAAATGGTTATCAGAACATGTGGAGAGCTATGGCCAAGGAGAGGGGCGGCTGTGGCCACAGGTAGAGGAATATAGCACAGTCAAGTCATCACTAAGATACAGCAATAATACCTAATAGTGTGACTGCAATTAATACATGAAGATGAGATTTGTAACTATATTATTAATAGCTTGTGTGCATGCTAAATTGCTTCAGTTGTGTCTGACTCTTTTGAGACTCAATGGACCGTATCCTGCCAGGCTCCTCTGTCCATGGGATTCTCCAGGCAAGAATACTGGAGTGGGCTGCCCTGCCCTCCTCCAGGGGATCTTCCCAACCTAGAGATCGAGCCAGCTTCTCCTACAGCTTCTGCATTTTGGCAGATTATTTACCATTGAGCCACCAAGGAAGCCCTAGTAATAGTTGAGCAACAGTCAAGTCACAATTACCACTGGGTGACTGGACATGCACATTATGGATGAGGATCAGTGAGTCAACTGATTTAGTCAACTGCAATCAATGATTCCTTTCTGTAGTCATGCAACTCACTCTAACCTCCTCCTTCTACAACCTTAGCTCATCACAAGTCTGTGTGTGTGAATGTATGAATGTGTGTATGTTTCTGTGCATGTGTGCACATGAGCAAGTTGTGTTTATATTTTACATAGAAATGTGCAGGCTATAGTTCCACACGCATAGCCACACAGTGATGTTCCATTGCTGGGGAGAGAAAATGTGAAATCAGTGTAGGAAAACTGATTCCTATGTTATTGTACATGTTGCTTTTAGGTAGACGTGTTTAAATGTGATTGGGGATTCAAATAGCAGTCAGTGCACTGGAGCATGCCATGCTGTGCCACAGGGTGAAGACTGGAAAAATAGCTAACTTTTGTTAGTAAAGAACTTTTACATTTAGAACTTTGACGTTCCTGCACTAAACTACTACAGTCCAGATGGAGGGATTGTTATTCAGCAAGAGTGAAACAATAGAAAGAATGTAAATGATCTGGAAAAATTAAAATTGATTGAATGAGTACAGAGTAGAGCAATTCTGGAGAAGCAGGCTATGGTGTTAAAACAAATGTCATATTCTTAAATCAGACTTATGATAGAACTCTTAAATGACATTCATCTTTGTGTGTGTGAGAGAGAGAAGGGGGGAGAGAGAGAGGGGGAGAGAGGGAAAGAGAGATATAGATAGAGACAAACACTGTGAAAGAGATTAAGATATTGAGAACAGAGAGTCAGTGAGAAAAACACATACATGAGTATTGAGAGACACTGGAAAGGGGCAGATTGAGATGAAGAGAGCATCTAAATATCTAATGTTTAAAATAACATTTAAGGAAAAAAATGATGGGGTTGATTCCTTAAGGAAGAGACTCGATTATGGCCTGATACTGATTACTTCACACAGCTGGAGCTATTGCTTCTTAAATTGGGAATTCAGAATTCTAAAGCTGGGGATCTATGGGCCTCAAGGAAGTCTGAGAACATTCTGAATTGGATATCACATTGTGTATGTGTATGTACACGTGCGTGCATGCACACAAGTCTGTGTACACATAACTGCATATATCTTATGAGGTCAGAATCTGTAGCTTTATCAGATTCTCAAAGAATCCATGATCTCTAATAAGGTAATGGTCTCTGTGAGCAAGAGATTGAACCTATCATCATCATGTTGCCATTTTGATGAATGGATATCTTGGCAGTGCACCAATATCTGCTCTTCAGTGATCACAAATAAGTCTGGTCACGTCATGCTGTGTTAAAAAGTCCACGCAAGCATGCATGTTTGTGTGTGTGTGTGTGTGTATATATATATATATATATATATATATATGTAAACTGGGTGAAAGCATGTTGACTTGGTTTGGAGAGCTGTGAATGGGAATAGGTTAAGGAGTGAGAACAGGACTTTTGCCTCCACGGTACTAAGATGTGGAAGGAGCCCTATACTGCATGTATTTGAACTGCTCAACGATAGTCTCTATGGGTCACCTGTAGAGACATCAGAATGTTTACACATTGAGAGTCTTCAGTTTAGGAAAGGTAACAAAGGCCTACTTTTAAAGGATGAACTAAGACCAAATGCGGTTTTGAATTTGGGGACCCATTTACCTACTATTTATAAAGTCTGTGAAGAGACAGATGGTTTCTGGCTGTTTAATAATTAGTTGTTCAACTTGAAGACACATGTGATATCAAATGCCACACAGTGTAAATCCTCCATCATTCAGAGGCCAGTTGTCCACTTTTTAGAATATTTATCATTGGCTTTTTCTTTCTCTCTATTGCTTAATGTTTGGCAAGAGCCACGATCCCTTAAGTGGAGGGAAACGGGAAAGATGAGTAAATTTTTTCAGCCTTGCTTCTTTTTGGAAGTTCTGGGGCAATTAGAGTGAGGAAGTTGACACAGCTATTTACAATGAGATTCCCAGATTTTTACTATATAGGTAAAATCCTATAAAATGAGACAAATTAAAATCTTGTTCTGTGTCTCATTCTAGGTTGGATTTGGTAGCTATAAGAATCTTTCTTTCTTTACATTAAAGATCTTTACTAGGCAAGCATGTTACATGATTAAAGGAAATGATGTAATATGAAGAATTTCAGAAGCTAGTTTCTTGTCTTTCAAGAAGTAAAATTTCTTTAAAAAATATAGCAAAAGCAGGACAACCTCATGTAAGGCATTGTGTATTACATGAGGGGAAGTAGAGGTAATACTATCGCCTTAAAGTTGATTGGAAGTCCGTCAACTTATATTTTGTTTTTGTTAATAAATTATATGTAGAATATTAAAAATACAGAATATAAAAAAATAACATAAAACTATACATTCCTCAGACATAGATATTTTAAAGAACATTTTGATAATTTATCTACATGTATTATAGTTATTTTGTGACTATTTTAAGTACAAATTAACTTTTGCAGATTAAATCTTGAGCAAGTTGTAGAAAAATACATCGAGAGGTGGGGGAGAGAATGAGCCTAGAGGATCACACGGATGACTTCTTAGCTGTGCTGTGCTGTGTTTACACTCAGTCGTGTCCAACTCTTTGCGACCCCATTGGCCTCAGCCTTCCAGGCTCCTCTGTCTTTGGGGATTCTCAAGACAAGTCTTCTTAGCTGGTCAGAGATAAATAAAAGGTGGAGGATAAAATTTTGCAGTCTATTTGCCATGAAGTGATGGCCCCAGGTGCCATTTTTAATTTTATTTTTTCAAGTTTAAATTGCTGTAGCTTTTGTGAAAATTGCTTGTACATTTATTTTCATTCTATAGCATTAGCTCTATAGCTACCACATTCAAAACTGCTGGCAGGTGAATGTGGAGATGCTGTAGTTTATAAATGGGAACTCTGGCAGAAGTGGTTAGCCATCCAACAGAAATGTGTACTCCCACTCCAGTGGGATAGTTCTCACTGGGAAGGATCAGCCCAGGCAGGAGTTATATTCCCAGAGTTCCTTGCATCTAGGTGTAACAATGTGACTGAATTCAAGTTAACAAAATGTGAGCAGAGGTGATGTATACCTACAAGTTTATTCCCCCAACTATCTACTGGACTTTTTTTTTTTTTTTGAATATTCTTAATCTTCAGGCTGGGTAGAAGAGAGATACCTCAGGACAACCTGGGAAGCCACCTATTTAAAATGTCAGTCTCTACCATCCTGAGTTTCTGAATGACTGGATGAAGGGGGCTGTAAACCCATCCATCTGCCTAGCATTGTTATATGAGCAAGAATATCCTTTTACTGTGTCAGAACCATTATACCACTTGGGGGTCATTTGTGACAACAGTTAGGAAGCACAAGTATATAGCATAATTCCATTTTAAGAAAAAAATATAGGTTCTTAAAAACACAAAATATTGGAGAATAATTTATTCATGTATTCAATTCATATTGAGTGCCTGTTAAATGTCAAGCACTGTTCTAGGTGCTGATGATACAAGGATGAAAGAGACAAAATCATTGCTATTACATATCACAGTATATTGGAATTGGCAGACAGTAAACATGGAAACACATATAAGTAGTATATTTCCAAATTCTGAGCAGTTTTAGGAAGAAATATGAAAATGCAATAGTTTACAAAACTATGAGGGCAAGAATATGTGGTCAGAGAAGTCCTCTTCAAAGAGGTGATATTTGAAGTGAGACATAAGTGTTGAATAAGAAGCAGCCACATGGCAATCTGTAAAAGAGACATTGCAGCCAGAGGGTCTGATAAATGCAGACACCTTGAGATAGGAATGAACTTAGTTTGTTCATGACACAGAAAGAAAGCTTGGAGAATTGAAAGTGAGAGAAAGATTGACTGCAGATGAAGTTGCAGAAAGGACAGATAGTGGAAGGTCTGAGAGGCCATGGTGAGAGGGTCCTAGACCCAAGAAGGGTTTTAAGCAGGACATTGAAATGATCTGATTCTTTCAAACAAGTGATCTTTCTGCCTGCTGGGTAGAGAATGAATTGCAATATGGCAACCTGTAGTTTGCCAACAAAGTTCTGTATAGTCAAAGCTATGGTTTTTCCAGTAGTCATATGTGGATGTGAGAACTGGACCATAAAGAAGGCTGAGCAATAAAGAACTGATGCTTTTTGAACTGTGATATAGGAAAAGACCTTGAGAGTCCCTTGGACTGCAAGGAGATCAAACCCATCAGTCCTAAAGGAAATCAGTCTTGAATATTCATTGGAAAGACTGATGCTGAAGCTGAGCTCCAATATTCTGGCCACCTGATGCAAAGAGCTGACGCATTAGAAAAGACCCTGATGCTGGGGAAGATAGACGGCAGGAGGGGAAAGGGATGACAGAGGATGAGATGATTGGATGGTATCACTGACTCAATGGACATGAGTTTGAGCAAGCTCTGGTAGATGGTGAAGCACAGGGAACCGTGGCATGCTGCAGTTCAGAGGTCTCAAAGACTTAGACACTACTGAACAATTGAAGAACAACAACCTGTCAAGTAAACGATGTTGGGCTTGCACTGGAGTGGAAGCAGCAGAATGATGAGAAAAGGTTAGGCTTAGGACATAAAACTCAACAGTATTAGATCTCATTGTTAGTCACTGTTAAGCTACAGGAAAATGAGAATTTAATGTGAAGCAGAGGAATATGAGTTACTATCTCTATATTATTTTCTGGTTATATTGAGATCCTTCTATTAATATCTGTTTATGCTAAAGAGCCAGGCTTGGCAAACTCTAGCCTGTGGGATAAATGTTGCCTATTACCTGGTTTGTAAATAAAATTTTTGAAACAAAGCCCTTTGCCCTCCAATACTTACATATTCCATATGGCCACTTTTACATCACAATGGCAGACTTGAGAATTTGCAACAAAAACTTTATGGCACCAAAGCCTAAAGTATTTTCTCTCTGGGCCTTTACTGAAAAAGCTTTCAAATCTCTGCAGAGATTATGCTCTACATTTTATTATTTATCTTGTAAGAAGAGTCTGGAGTTGAAATAATGGAATTGCCTAATTCTCAGGCAGCTTTTGTATCTCTCAGGATTCTGTATTGGTACAATGTTTTTTCTTTTTTTTTACCCTTTAGTAACATATGTTTGCTTCAAGGCAGTCACTAAAATCAAAATTAATGCACATCAACCATCACAAAGATTATGTCTTAGATTTGGAAGAAACCTTCGTGACCATCTGGTCTGACTCCTTTATTATTTTAGAGAGGGAGACAGAACAGCGTGGCCCTTATGTTCACTAGCTCAGGGTTGCAAGGTCAGTTAGTGGCAGAGAGAAACTTGGAATGCCTGTGTCCACTCTCCCAGCCCAGTGCCTTCTTCATTACTGAAATGCTTAAAAATAGGCACAGAAAGCCTTGATCATCACAAATATGAACTGATGGAGACTTTGTTTGAAAGTCATTGTTTTTACATCAGATTTGAAGTGCCCCACATGTATTTATTTTGAACTAGATTGTTTTTCATTTTATATAATGATCCAGCTTATTCTGCTTTTAAAAATTTATACTGTGTAAAATTTCAAACATGTATAATAGCAAAGATAATATAAAACTGAACACCTGTGTACCTGTCACTCAGTCTCTACAGTTAACATGTGACTCAGCACATTTCCATCTGTTTCCTCCCATTGAGTCATATCCTTCTTTCTCTAAAACTCCACTTTCTCAGGAACTTGACCCTGATTGTTCTCTTTTCCTGGAAAGTTAATCTCCCAGGTACCCCCAGGGCTTATCCCCTCTTTTCCTGAATGTGCCCATGACTCACTCCCTCCTCACTCACTCATCTCTTCCAGGTCTTTGTCGAATATCATCTTCTCTGTGAAGCCTTCTAAAATCAACTTTATTTAAATGACCATCTCTGCCCAGTGTTCCCCATCCACTCCCTCTATATTATTTTTCTCCATAGAACTTACCTGATCTGGCACTTTATGAATTTTACTTCATTGATTGCCAGGCTGCTTGCCTTGGAGTGAAGCTTAGTGAAGAAAGTACTTTTATATATATATTTTGTCCACTTTGTATTCCCAGTACCTAGGACAGTTCCTGGTTCATAGTAGGCATTTACCAGCTATTTGTTGAAGGCATAAATGAATACATAAAGATGTATTTTTTAGTAGAGTTTTCTTAAAATGAGTAGTATTTACTCTAGATCAGAATGCTACCTCTGAAATTTTGGCTGTTTTCCTATTCACATTAATAAGGCAGGCTAACCTAGAAGAAAACCTGCATGTTCTAATTTTATCCTTTGAGCCTAAGACCTGGAAGAGTGCAGAGTAAATCCTAGTATGCTGTGAGTACTGCAAGTTACAGCATGCTAACTTGCCTTGTTTCCTTTTTTCTGGATTCTGATTTGGAGCAGTCTGTGTTCTGTAGAGATCCAGTTTTTTCCTGAACCAAAGCTCCCTCTGAAAAAGAGAGGAAATGAGCACTAGAGAGCAGAACACACCAAAGCCCCCCTCTCCAATGGCTCTTCATCATCATAACTTTACTTCCTAGAGCTAGAGAAGGAAGTGGATATTCATCAGCTGTCTGCTTCATTTTGGGGCATGATTCAAATATACTTTATCCCAGCTATGTTTCCTATTCATAATATATACTTTGTTAACATCCTGGTATCATCAAGTGTGTCTTCTCTTTTATTTTGCCTATCTCTCTCTCCCTTCACCTGGAACATCTCTTGTGTATGATGCTTTTCAGGGTGTCCTAAATAAGACATGAAGTCAACAGCAGGCTAAGGAATTATCTTTTCGATTTCTAGATAAAAAAACAACTGAGGTTCTAGGGTCATGAATTTAGGTTTTCGGATCTCTTATTCTAATAACCCTAACTTTGTTGCTGTCATTCTTTGTAATGCTATTTGTTGAAATTATATCTCCATAGATATTTTACTTACTTGTACTACCTCTGATTGCTTTAACGTGAATAAATTCTCTTAAAACTTGGGAGTGTGGCTTATAATCACAGATGACACTAACCTGGTTGGTGAGAGTATCTTTCATTCTCTGGTTCTTGATGGAAGCCCAAAGACCCTAGTACATATACTATTTGGCACTGAATACATATTGATTAGACTTATGAAAAGAAATATTTTATGAACATAAAATATTCAAAAAGAATCAAACTGGTAGCTTCATTTGAGACAGAGAACAGGGTATTCAACTTATGGTTAAATTTTAAAAGAAGCTTTAGGCAGAAAGATTTAGAGGGAAAAAGATTCACAAACTAATTCTATTCAAGTGTTTTGAACATTCATTAATTTATTTACTCATTTATTCCACAAATACCTGTTGAGAGCCTACTGTCCCAAGCATAATTTTTGGTGCTGAATGCACAAGATGAGTGAAGAATATTCCTTGTTCTTAGGGAATTCTGTCTGGTTGGGGAACAACTAAATCAACAGTTGCAAGGTGTGTGATACATACTGCAGGTTAGCAGGTATAAAAAACAGGTGTTGTTGTAGCATAGATAAGTAGTACCAACTTAATTTAAAGGAAGGTAGTCAGGGAATGATTCTTAAGCTGAATATTAAATGTTGAGTAGGAATTAGATAGAATGATAGGTAGGGGAATAGAAGGGAATGAGAAATCGTTTTTTTAGGTACAGGAAGCAGTAGGTACAGAGCATAGATATGCCTTCTAGGAAAAGCAAGTATTTTGGCTGGAGCTTAGAGTAGTAATTGAGCCATGTTTTGAGATGAGGCTAGAAAGGGCAAGAACATGCCATGGAGACTTGGTACACTATAAAGTCTGAACTTCATCCTCAAGTCGTAGGCCACATTTAAGGATTTTAATGGTGGGGATGGGTGAAGGCAGAGAGATGACATAACTTTAGGGACTTATGAGAGTAGAAGCTGAGAGCACGCCTAAAAGAGGGTGGCAGTGAATGGAAGGGAAAATTTCAGAGATGTACTTGATAGCCTCGATGATTAATTCAATGTGCGGGTAGGCCAGCAAAGAGAAAAGGAGTAAGAGAAGAGGATATTGATGTATAAAGACCCAGGGAAGGATGGAAGTTGAAATGAAAGGGCAGAACTTTCCTGGTGGTCCAGTGGTTAAGAGTCTGCCTGCCAATACAGGGGACTTGGGTTCAATCCCCAGTCTAGGAAGATTCCACATGCCATGGGGCAACTAAGCCCATGAGCCACAACTACTGCAGCCCAGGCACCCTATGCTCTGCAATAAGAGAAGCTACCACAATGAAAAGCCTGCCTACTGCAACTAGGGAGTAGCCCCTGCTCAATGAAACTAGAGAAAGCTTGAACCAGCAACGAAGACCCAGCACAGCTAAAAAGATATAAATAAAAAAGGAATAAATAAAAGGCAGTTTGAAGATGGAGAGGATGGTTAACAGCAACAAAATCACCAAGAGGTCAAACAGACTAGGAATTACTTAAAGGATTTATAAGCTAGGAACTAAATTGTGATCTCTGTCACAGTAATTTCAGAGGAATGTTTAGATTAGAAGCCAGTTTTTAATGTACTGAGGGAGGAAGAATCCAAATTATGGGTGGCCTTCTGCTGTACAATTTGGGGCTCTTTATAAGAAAAAGAGTATGCAATTATAAATTTGAAACCATGCATAAAGCCTTGGAAGGGGTCCATGTAATGAGGGGCCCTGACATTCAGTCAGCTTCATTTGCTCTTTACCAAATCTACCTTCAGGCTTAAAAGTGAGTGGGTGATGATTAAATAGCAAGTGTTGTTTCCTCCTTTGAGAAATTAGGCTTTGAAAGAAAAGAAGAATTGAAAAATCACTCTGTGTGGAGGTAGAGAACAGAGGGCATAGGATGATTGTGTGTGTATTTACTTTATGGAGTGACATGAGCTCGTTGGTGATATGACTTCAGGTGATGAAGGGAGACGTGGAAGATACACAAGAGAGCATTAAAAGTAGATCAAAGACCCTGAGGGCATGAGGAGGATGGAATCGGGGAGCTAGGACAAAGGAAAGAACATTTGGGGAGTTCTTGAGAGTGGATTCATGAGAAGAGACTCCAGATGTGATCCCACAGGTGTGAAGATGATGCCAAGAGGATGCTGTTGCAGTATCTCAAGGAGGAAATTCTTGAAAGTCTTGGGAACACAGTGCTGTAAAGTGTTCAGTGCAGTTGGGAGGTCCAAGTTGAAGATTCAACATGGCTCACATTATCTGACAATCAGAAAGCCATTGATGACTTTAATGAAGGAAATTTCAGTGGAATGACAGGGAGTAACAGGGAGAGAAGCCCAGTGATATTGGGTCGAAAAGTGAAGGAGAGGTGTGGAAGGACAGCCGTGTGAGTGGCCTCAAAATTGGACATGTTCGTGAGGGGAAGGAAGGAGATGGGACAGAAGCCAGGGGAACATGTGAGTCAAGCAAAGATTTTCTTATTTACTTACTTAGAGTTTGTGGTAAGATAAGACATGGTCAATGTGATGGGGGATTTGAAGCAGAAGAGAGAAGAGACAAAGGAAATGTACCTGGGAATATAAGAGCATTTGTTAAAAAATCATTGCTCTTTTTCTAATTTGAAAAACAATATGTACAAATATATTCAAATAATATAGAATTAGTAGTAAAGGAAAATTATCCATAGTTATACCTTCTAAACGGAGAAGGCAATGGCAACCCACTCCAGTACTCTTGCCTGGGAAATTCCATGGACGGAGGAGCCTAGTAGGCTGCAGTCTATGGGGTCGCTAGGAATATGACACGACTGAGCGACTTCACTTTCACTTTTCACTTTCATGCATTGGAGAAGGAAATGGCAACCCACTCCAGTATTCTTGCCTGGAGAATCCCAGGGACGGGGGAGCCCGGTGGGCTGCTGTCTATGGGGTCGCACAGAGTCGGACACGACTGAAGCGACTTAGCAGCAGCAACTTAGCAGCATACCTTTTAAAAGTAAAATACTGACAAAGCTTTTGTTTTTTTTCATACTTGCAGACATTTTCTACTAAAAATATGAATACACATACATACATAGAGATACACAAGTAGAAAGATACTTTAAAATAAGAATTAAACAGGACATACCATATACTAATTGATTTCACTTGAAACTGTGCAGTGATATTCATATAGGTAGTTGGAAATCTAGGGTATTCTTTTTGTAAACAAATCACTAGCATCTTAAAAATTAATCCTCTTTTGATGGGTGTAATTGTTTCCATTGGATCATAGAAAAAGCAAGGGAATTCCAGAGAAATACCTACTTCTGCTTCATCGACTACGCTAAAGCCTTTGACTGTGTGGATCACAACAAACTGTGGAAAATTCTTACAGACTTGGGAATACCAGACCACTTTACCTGTCTCCTGATAAACCTGTATGCAGGTCAAGGAGAAATAAATGGAATCAGACGTGAAACAATGGACTGGTTCAAAATTGGAAAAGGAGTATGTCAAAGTTGTAGATCATCACCTTGCTTATTTAACTTCTATGCAAAGTACATCATGCGAAATGCTGGGCTGGGTGAATGCCAAGCTGGAATCAAGATGCTGGGAGAAATATAAACAACCTCAGATAGGGGTATGATACCAATTTAATGTGCTTGTGTGCTCAGTCGTGTCCAACTCTTTGTAACCTCACGGACTGTAGCTCACTAGGCTTCTCTGTCCATGGTATTTTCCAGGCAAAAATACTGGAGTGGGTTGCCATTTCCTTCTCCAGGGGAATCTTCCTGACACAGGGATTGAACCCATGTCTCCTGCAGCTCTTGCATTGCGGATGGATTCTTTACCCACTGAGCTATCAGGGAAACTGGTAGAAAGCAAAGAGGAACTAAAGAGCCTCTTGATGAAAGTTAAAGAGGAGAGTGAAAAAGTTGGCTTAAAACTCAACATTCAAAAAACTAAGATCATGGCATCCTGTCCCATCACTTCATGGCAAACAGAAGGGGAAAAACTGGAAATAGTGACAGGTTTTATTTTCTTGGACTCCAAAATCACTGAGGATGGTGACTGCAGGCATGAAATTAAGACTCTTGCTCCTTGGAAGAAAAACTGTGACAAATCTAGATAGTGTGTTAAAAAGCAGAGACATCACTTTGTCAACAAAGGTCCATACAGTCAAAGCTATGGTTTCTCCAGTAGTCACGCGTGAGTCATGTATGGGTGTGATAGTTGGACCGTAAAGAAGGCTGAGTGCCAAAGAATTCATGCCTTCGAATTATTGTGTTGGAGAAGACTCTTGAGAGTCCCTTGGACTGCAGGGAGATCAAGCCAGTCAATCCTAAAGGAAATCAACGCTGAATATTCATTTGAAGGGCTGTTGCTGAAGCTGAAGCTGTAATACTTTGGCCACCTGGTGGGAAGAACTGACTCATTGGAGAAGACCCTGATGCTGACAAAGATTGAGGTCAAGAGGGAAAGGGGACAACAGAGGATGAGATGGTTGGATGGTATCACCAATTCAATGGACATGAGTTTGAGCAAACCCCGGGAGAAAGTGAAGGACAGGGAAGTCTGGTGTGCTGCAGTCCATGGGGTCGCAAACAGTCAGACATGACTTATCAATTGAAAAACACCAATTGTTTTCAGTTTACCACTATCACAAATAAAGCTACAGTCACCATATTTGCATATTTGTGTGAGTGTTCATATAGAATTTATTGCCTAAATTATAATGCCAGAAATGTATGTAAATTTATGTTATTACCAGATATTTCCAAATTTCCTCCTCAAATGATTATTATTCTAATTTATACTCCTGCCCACAATTCACTGAGCGCTTGGAAAGTCATGTTTTAATATTAAATTTAACTCAGTGAAGAATTAGAGTGATCATATTTTGAAGTTAGCCAGAAATCCTTTGTAGAAATGCTTCAGATGTCTTAACCACTGACTTATCTTCCTCTGACACTTTCATTGGAGAAGTGAATAGCAAATAATTTCATATTAAATTTTGTTATCATTTGATTTGCTAACTATCCTTTTGCTACAAATATGTGAGTATTTTGGGCATATTGTAGGTTAAATATATGGTTTGCTAGAAACTTAGAGGTGAAAAGAAGGACAAATAAGACTTAAAGACGCTTGCATATTTATTTGTTTATTTATTTAGTTTTGCTGTATCTTAGTTGCAGATGCGGGATGTAGTCCCCTGACCAAGGATCAAACCCCAGCCCCTGCATTGCGAGCATAGAGTCTTAGTCACTGGACCACCAAGAAAGTCCCTAAAGAAGTTTTAAATCAGCTTTCTCATTGTATAGCTGAAAAAAAAGGTATTGATGGTCAGAGAGGCTGAATTTCACTATATACTCCCAGTGATCTTCTGTATGACTCCTCCTTTCTGAAGTTGGTTTAATCTGGGGTGCATTCCTTTACTGCTTAGCCAGTGGACCTTTTTCTATTAGACAACCTCATACTATCAACTTATCTGGTATTGGCAGAGCCTGCCTGGCATTATAACAGTTGGTTTCTATTTCTGCTTCTTATTTCCCACCCCTTAAGTTACAAGATTTTACTGAGCAAGACCATATCTTATTCATCTTTGAGGCCTGAGTTCTTATTTCTAGGATATATACATTGCAACTTGCCTAAATCTTTTAGAGTTCCATCTAAAGAATTAAACCAATCTAGGTAATTATTACAATGCATTGTAACATTATGAAATAGAGACACTCAGCCATTAACTGCCTTGTAATGAAGGTACATAAACCATTCTAAGGTACTCCTAGGATTTCCCACATGGCGCTAGTAGTAATGAATCTGCCTGTCAATGCAGGAGACATAAGAGACGTGGGTTCAATCCTTGGGCTGGGAAGATCCTCTAGAGTAGGAAATGGCAACCCACTCCAGTATTCTTGCTGGGAAAGTTACATGGACAGAGGAGCCCGGTGAGCTACAGTCCATGGAGTCGGACATGACACACACACCCCCCAAGGTATTCTTTTCAAGAAAGGAACTTGAATCTAATCAATATACATGGGACAGAGAATCATGCTAAATGACCACAGGGATGAAATTTGCAAAATCTAGGTTGGGCCAAGTACACAGGACAAATACTCTCATTCTTTCAACAAACAAATTAGAATGAAGTAAGATGGAGAGTTGAATTTGTGATTCAGGGAGTCTTAAGAGATGCATCAACCAAGTGCAGAACATTTTGATCCTAATATGAGAAAATAGATTAAAAAATTATAAGACAATTTGAGAAATTTGAAGACTAATTGGATATTTGATGGTACTAAAATTTTTTGCTATTTTTTGGATAATGTTATAGTTATGTTTTAAAAAAGAGTCATGATGTTATGACTTTTTACAAGTACAGTCTGATATATTTATGGATGAAATGATATACTAATTGGGATTTGTTTTAAAACAATTTGAGCTTGATAATTGTTGAAGCTGGGTGATAGGTATGTAAGAATTATGACACTGTTTTCTCAACTTTTGTAAATGTTCAAAATTTTCTATGGTAAAAATAAAAATGTTTTTGGATGTGGATAAATGAATATTAAAATTTATTTTTTAACTTACATTGGAATGATTTTCCTCATTCCTACCTCTACCTATATTTTCTTCCTGAAGCCTGGCTCTGCTAGAAGTGTTTCTAAAGTGAGTTTTAAGCTAGCAAAGATTCAGACACCATTTCAGTATGAGAAATAGGAGATATGTTAGTAGTAGATTCACCTTTTTAGTACAGAAATTCTTACTGGTTTTCAGATATCCAGTTTGAAGTCCAGACAACTGTGAGGCTTTTTTCCAGCCTCTTCTTACCCTAACTTTAGGATCTAAAATTCCTCCTCCCTCTGTGCCATGTGGAATCAAATGGAGATATGAATGGTTGATACCCTCCACTGGATCCTGGACTTCAGAGGGGCTGGGGCTTTGGCATGAGAGGAAGAAGAGTGAAATGAAAGCCCATGAGGATGAAGACAGCTGAGGGCTTTGTCCCTGAAGAAACTCTGTATCCCTGACTTGATCTTTCTTAGGAGGGTTGATCTGTGAAGAGGCTTCTAAGACATTCAGCATATAAGCATTCTCTGACCCCTGGACATAGGAGGGACCATTGCTTGCACCACATTTTACCATATTATTGGCATTGTACATTCCCCTACTGCAAGGAACTTCTATGAATTCAAGGAACCGTTGGTTAGAGCTTGTTCTGTTACTTAGCTGTGCATCAGTAAAAAGATCTCATTAAAAGCAAATGGAAGAGTAGGTCTTCAGGGAACACCTCTCAAATGCCAAGTATATTTATGTGACATGCAGTTTCCTTGGTAACCCACAGAATAGGGAGCAGGAAGGGCTTGTGAGCTTATTCCCATCACAAAGAGGGTGGTAGTGGTGGGAGTTTATGGTTTCTTCTCCATATGGTTGACTTCGGGGAAGGGTTGCTACAAGCCTGCTTTGTACCTGTGGGATACCAAGGATCATTAGGTGATAAGATTCTTTCAACTGCATATTTCTGTATTAGAATATTTAGTAGAATAAGTTGTATTAATGTTCGCTAGTCAGAAACTAGTTAGAATCTTATTATCAGTTCCAGGAGCTTAGATATATGTGAATATTTTTAAGATTCTCTAAGAGACAAACCAAAATATTTAGTTAGAAAATAATGTTCTGTGTGGAAATTTATAGGGATAGGGATGATTTAACCTGCAAAAAATGGAAGTAGACATCAAAAGAGACACAGATAAATGGAACAGTATTATGGACTCTATGGGAGAGGGTGAGGTTGGGATGATATGGGAGAATGGCATTGAAACATGTAAATTATCATATGTGAAATGAATCACCAGTCCAGGTTCGACGCATGATACAGGGTGCTCGGGTCTGGTGCACCGGGATGACCCGGAGGGATGGCATGGGGAGGGAGGTGGGAGGGGGTTCTGGAAGGGGAACACATGTACACCCATGGTGGATTCATGTCAATGTATGGCAAAACAAATACAATATTGTAAAGTTAAAAAATAGATAAATAAACTAATTTAAAATAACAACAACAAAAGAACTTGAGATAATCTTAAAATTAAAAAAAAAATGGAAGTAGACTTTCTCAGTGTCTGAAGACATATTTGATTGTTTCTTATTACTTGATGGACTTCCCTGGTAGCTCAGTTGGTAAAGAATCTGCCTGCAGTGCAGGAGACCCAGGTTTGATCCCTGGGTTGGGAAGATCCCCTGGAGAAGGAAATGGCAAACCACTCCAGTGTCCTTGCCTGGAAAATCTCATAGACAGAGGAGCCTGGTGGGCTGCATTCTGATAGGGTTTGAAATGTCATAAATAATAAGATATTAAATCAGGGTCACATGATGTATACATATTGATACTAAATGATGAGAAAGAATATTGATAATAAAGGCAAAAAAACTGAGGATTTTTGAAGACCCAAAGAACCATAGAAAACTTATCATACTGATTAGCTATAACTAGAAGGCCAGAAATGGTGCCTTGAAGATTTTCTTTCAAATCTCTAGTTTCCTTTATGATCCAATTGGAGAACTGTTAGGTTTATCCCTTACCTGATGGAGTTAACATCTCAATTTTGGCTTAAATTTGAGAACTAGAGAAAAAGGAAAACTCTAACCTGGAAAGTTCCATGAGGTGGGAGATGCATAATGTATTTTGTATTCAATCTCACCTTATGAATCACTGTTTATCAATATCATGCCTGCCTCAACTGACTGGTCACTGCAGAATTTCTAAAACTTAAGTGGTATTTCCTGTGAAGTATCCACTTGTTGAGCATAATACTGCCTCTTATATTGACACTCGCTAGATTATATAGCACTTCAAAATTAATTTTGTTCGCTTCTGAGATTTTGTCCATTCTCTCCCGTCTGCCTTCCTTCCCACTCCTCCTGAATTAAATTCCTCCTTTGGCTAGCCAAATAGTGATATTAAAAGGCAGAAAGAAGAAATAAGAACTAGAGGGAAAGAATATTTTATGAAATCACTGCCTGATTTAAGACATTCATAAAAGAAAGTTATTTTCACAATGAAGCTGCTGCTGCTGCTGCTAAGTCGCTTCATTCCTGTCCGACTCTGTGCGACCCCATAGACGGCAGCCCACCAGGCTCCCCAGTCCCTGGGATTCTCCAGGCAAGAACACTGGAGTGGGTTGCCATGAAGAGCCGTCATCAAAGGATATGATGGATCTGAAGACTCCTGAAACAATTTGATTGGAAGTACTGAATCAGTACTTTTGCAAAGCCTTACAAATATGCTTCTTTTCCTACTGAGCCACTTAACTGAGCACAACAGAAACCTTTCTCCCAGGGACATTAAATTCCTTTATTTAAAAAAACTTTTAAAAATGATTTTATTTATTTATTTATTTTGGCTGTGCTGGGTCTTTGTTGCTGCTCGGATTTTTCTCTAGTTGTGGAGAACAGGAGCTACTCTCTAGTTGGAGGGTATGGGCTTCTCATTGTGGTATCTTCTGTTCCAGAGCATGGGCTCTGGGCACAATGGCTTCAGTAGTTGTGGCACATGGGCTCAATAGTTGTGGCTTCTGGGCTTTAGAGCACAAGCTCAATAGTTGTGGTACATGGGCTTAGTTGCTCTTCAGGCATATGGGATCTTCCTGGATTGGGGCTCCAACCTGTGTCTCTGCATTGACAAGTGGATTTGAATCACTGAGCCACCAGGGAAACCTTAAATTCCCTTATTACAAGATGGTTTCACATATGGATTGAGTGGTAATTTTTATTAGAGACTGAAAAGCAGGGGAAATGAGATCAGAATATGATACTATAGGTAGAATGACTATTAAACATTTCTTTATAAAAATCAGTATCTGAGAGGATAATGAAATATATCCTTTTGGTTTTGGGAGAAACAGTATAACACCATTACAAAGACATGGACATTTTTGATGAAAATTCTCTACCCTTGTTGTTCACTTGTCATCTTTTTGGTGGGAAGACACTCGGGGTATTTTCAATGTAGGAGTTTTAAATTACTGCCAGTATGTGCTAATGGGAGCATGTAAATGGGAGACCATCATTTTCACTTGAAAGATCTAGAATAGAACAATAATAAATATTTGAGTGCTTGATTTGAAAATTGGGAACCATGAGTAAAGAAGAAGAATATATTTTCAGAATTCTTTAAATGTTGGGAATTATTAGATTAATTATTCCTTGATTTAGGAGAGCTAGGCAAGGGGTGGCAGCCATTTGGGGCCAGACAAGAAATTGGGAGAAAGGGCATTTTCAGTGCAGAAGAGGGCTGAGAAAGACTCTGCTTGAAAACAAGATGAGAAGTTGGTAGAACGAGCAAGATAATGTTTACTTTCTTAGGTAGAGAAGCACTTGATTGGGAATGTAACAAATTTAGGAAAGTAAAGAAAGATAGGGCATCCCAGGAGGTGCTATTGGTAAAGAACCCACCTGCCAATGCAGGAGAGGTAAGAGACATGGGTTCAATCTCTGGACTGGGAAGATCCCCTGGAGGAGGGCATGGCAACTCACTCCAGTATTGTTGCCTGGAGAATCACATGGACAGAGGAGCCTGGCAGGCTACAGTGTATAGCGTTACAAAGAGTCGGACACGGCTGAAGCTGCTTAGCAGAGAAAGATAAGCAGAACTGAAAGATTGTTACATGCTATGGTTTAGAGATTATTTAGAGTTTAGAAACTGTTAAGTGCTGTGGTAAACCGTATTTCTGCATTAAACCCTCATAGCTGATTCTCTGCTTATTGTAGAATATGATGAAAAAATGTTATTACCTAAATGGCTGGCATTAGAATTGCTCATACACAGTGAACTGTCTTTGGCTGGAATTTTGTCTAAATGTTTATAAAAGGCATACTGGCACCAAGACATCCAAGAAAAGGGCAAATATGTCAGTGGAAAAGATTTTTTTTTTTTTGCTCTTCATGAAGTGCAAAGAGAGCTGCAAAGGCAGAGAAAGGAGAAAGGTGGAAGAAGAAGGCTGCATAACATGATGTGTGCTGGGTGCTATGTCATCAGGAAAGGTCCAGGACACTCATTTAATAGCAGGCTGACCAGAAAGTTCTTCCCTGTAATGAAATTTCTTAGATCCAAATACCTTCCTGATCCCTCAAAAAAAAAAAAAAAAAAAATACAATCTAAACCAAAATAGTGAGCTGATCTGCAAAAGCATCTTCAAAACATGCCCCTACCTACCTCTTCTCCCAACCTGATTGCTGAATGTTCATATACACCTTCTAGGTAGAAATTTGGAGCTTCCCAGATGGCGTTAGTGGTAAAGAACCCACCTTCCAATGCAAGAGACATAAGAGATGTGCATTTGATCCCTGGGTCAGGAAGATCCCCTGGAGGAAGATCCCCATGGCAACCCGTTCCAGTATTCTTGCCTGGAGAATCCCAATGGACAGAGAAGCCTGGTGGGCTACAGTCCATAAGGTCTCAAAGAGTCAGACATGACTGAAGTGACTTAACATACACACATGCAGGTAGAAATTTGAAGCTGCAGCAGCCTCCAGCTTTTCAATAAGATCTACTATACACCCAAATTGTTTGTGTGGGTTGGGTTTGGTATAAGTGATATAGGGACTAAGTTCCATGTTTAGTTTGATGTTGTGCAGACAAAAGTCATTCATTAAATCACTAACTCTAGTTAAGCTCATTTTTTTAAAAAAATAAACTGAAATAGATTAGTTTTAAAAATATGCCAGAAACATCATTATGGCAGATTCAGTCTATGGCTGTTTATCTAGCACTTACTAAATGGGATGTAGCCTAATTGTTTTTTAAGAGTTTGAAACTATCAAGCAGAAACCAGTGTGGGTTAAACATATACCTCCCACCCCAATGGGTTGACATCCTTGGTCAGAGAAAATTTAATATTTTTCTGAAGTTGACATATAAATGTCAATCTGAATATAAAAATGTGTTATTTGTCATAATTTGTTTTTCCAATTTGGAAAAAAATTGTATGATGGCAAAATCCTTATAAATCAGTAGAAAAGAGCCAGGATATTTGGTTTCTAATCCTAGATTTACCAATAACTTTCTCTGTAATATTGGTAAATCAGCTTTTCTTTCTGGTTATTGGTTGCCAGATTTACAAAAAAGGAGTGCTGGATTTGACTCTCTCTCTCCTCCAATTTTATCTGTAAGTGTTTAAAGCCACAACTGAATCAAATAACCATTTTGAAGTTTTATAAAAATATTCTACCCCTAAAATAGCTGATGCCTTTATTCAGGTACTTCAAATCATTCAGTTTATTTAGTTTGATCCCTAGATAATTAAAACAAACTGGCTAGAAACCATAAAAGAATTTGAGCAGCAAGGCACTAGGAATTGGATCTAATCGTTTTGGAAAATAATCACATCATAGAATTCAGTCAAAAAGCTGATAATATGAAAACAGGTAGTTAATTATTAAATTAACTATAAACTGGCCTAAGTCTGAAAAATAAGGTACATTTGAAAGGAGAATGATTTTTGCTGGAATAACTTAGTCAACTCTTCTAAGAACACAGATAAAATATTCAACAGCACTAGTCATAAAATGTAAGTTAAACAAAAAAAATTTTTTGGCCTACTTAATTTGAAAACCCTAAATAGAACAAAAATAACTAAAACCAATGAAAGTGTAAAGAGGAAGGGAAATGCAAATTAGAACAACCAGATGCAGAATTACTTGAAAACAAAGGAAAATAATTATGACTCAAGCATATTTAATATCTTGTACTATATATGTGTGTGTATTTAATACCATATACTGTACATATTGAAGAAGGAAATGGCAACCCACCCCAGTATTCTTGCCTGGGAAATCCCATGGACAGAGGAGCCTGGAGGGCTAGAATCTATAGGATTGCAAAGAGTAGGACATGACTTAGAGCCTAAACAACAACTATACATATTATACAAGATACTGTATCTTAAGTATATACTGTGTTCCAAGAAACAACTTATTCCTCTACCAGTGGAATGCCTTTACCCTTTTAGATAAGAAGTTAAACAAAATGGCACTGAGATTTAGAATTTTGAAATATACAGAAAAAATAAATGATCAATCAGTATGGATATTATAGTATATAACGGGAAACAGGATTCTGAGACCTTTGAAGCTCTGGCTGTGAGGCTGAGGGAGCAGAGAAGGCATGGTGGAGACCAGGCCAGACGGAGGACCAAGACATGGAGCTTCAAGAGTTGTCTGTAACATTCGTATGAATTCCATTTCATTAAAGAAAGGGTTGTTTCCAATTTTTTAAAAAAGAGAGAAGGTTGTATATATCTCTGTTAAAACAGGAAATAGCAACTGATGTTTAAAATCTGAGGACTAGTTTTCCATGTTTAAAATTTTGAATTTTGCCATTAGGAAAGACTATTTCGGGTTAGATGTGTAAGAGGTATAAGATCTCACTGTGGAAAGTTGTCCTCCCAGGGACGGAATCTGTTTTGACTATAAATCTGAAGGTCAGAATTTTTAATAAATTATGATAGACATTTTTCCCAAGCTAGCTTAAGTGAAAGTTGGAGAATTCTGGATGAGACATCTTTTTGTAGCAGAATAATGTAGCTCAGCCAGTAAAGAATCTGCCTGCAACGTAGGAGACCTCGGTTCAATTCCTGGGTCGGGAACATCAGCTGAAGAAGGGATAGGCTACCCACTCCTGTATTCTTGGGTTTCCCTGGTGGCTCAGCTGGTAAAGAATCTGCCTCCTATGCAGGAGACCTGGGTTCCATCCCTGGCTTGGGAAGATCCCCTGGAGAAAGGGAATGGCTACCCACTCCAGTATTCTGGCCTGGAGAATTCCATGGACTGTATGTCCATGGGGTCACGAAGAGTTGGACATGACTGACTGACTTTCACTTCACTTCAATGGGCTACATAATCTAAGGGATTTTTTTGTTAAAATATGTTTAATATGGTAAATTACCAGTAATATATTTAATTTATCACTGGATTTGCTGCAAAATAAGAGAAATATCCAAGGGCAGAAATAAACAAACAAACAAAAAACCCTAACAAAAATAAAAACTAAGTGAGCTGAAAACTCACAGAGGGGTAAGTTATGAAAAAGAAAGCAAACTACATAAGAGAAAACACCTGTGAAGGCACTGAATACCTGGAGACTTTAGCTCCTGGTAAAGCGTTGAAGCCAAACCTGCTAATCCTGCATTAAGATCTAACCAAAGGGATTTTACACATTTTTTTCTCTATAGAAATCTGATGAGCTTATAGGTTCCTTCACATAATAGTAATTCCTAATGTATAAAATAAAATATGTTAAAAGTATAATAAAATCCATTACATAAAAATAGTTATCAAAGTCTTTTTAAAAATGGATGATTTAGTAACAGACATGCCTATATTAGTAATAAGATCTAGTGGTGGTTCTAATAACTGTAACTTTAGTTATAAATGTAAATGATATTTTGAGACTTCAACAACTATAAAAATATAATATAAAAACATCTGTTATTGTTAGTCACAAATACTTACTTGGTTTCTTTTACTCTGTGAAAAGATTTAAAATTACTGAGCTCACTATCTTAAGAGAGTAGAACAGAAGAATATACCCAAGAAAATATAGAAGAAAGATAATAATTATACCAGGAACAGAAACTAACAAAATAAGAAGTCAAAGGTAAATAGTAAGAGTGGCAAAACCAAAAGCTGTTCTTTGACAAGATTAATAAAATAGATATCTGATGAGACCCATCCAAAGCAAAGGAGAAGGCAAAAATATCCAATGTTAGATAGAGAAAATATGAAAGAGATTGACAAGGTAATAAGAAGCTACTACACACAAGTTTATGTCAACAGATTTAAAAGCATCAATGAAACACAAATTCTGAGAAACACATAATTGATCCAAACTGACTCCAGAAGAAATAGAAAGCAGGACAATTTCTGTAACATTTAAAAAACTGAGTAATCTAAGTTCTTCCCACGGTGAAAAAGACTAGTTGCACAAAAGAACTCTATGAAACTTTCAAGTGGTAGTTCTAATGTTATACATTTTCCAAAAAAAGAAAAATAAAAGAATATTCTTTGAACACAGTTTTAGAAAGTGAATGTTATCCTACTTCTAAGATCACACAAGAGCTTCATGAGAAAATAAAATAATAGACTATCTTAGGAACATGGATGTACAAATCCTGAGCAGAATGCTCTGAACTAAATCTACTATGCACAGTAAGATCATATATCCTTAATAAGTAGTGCTTTTTCCGAAGAAATTTAAGATTATTTTATTTTCTATCTTTCATTATATTAAGGGCAGCCAAGATATTACAAAAGAAAAATAATAAAAGATACAAAGAAGGAAGAAAGAAAATTATTATTTGTAAAAAAAGATTGCCCAAATAAAAACTTCAAAATGCTTTTAGACTTATTATTAGAATTAATTAGCAATGTTTCTGACTGTAAGACATAAAAAGTTAATTGAATTTTTATGCACTATCAACAAACAAATATACTTCAAAAATAATAATCTTTGCAATAGCAGAAAAGTATAACAGTATATAAGAATAAATCTAACAAAGACTGCATAAGACTTTTATAGAGAAAATTATAAAACTTCTTCAAAGACATTAAGGAAGAATAGAATAAATAAAGATATTTAATTAGTGAATTAGAAAATTTAGCGTCAGAAGATGCCTGTTCTCTACAAATTAAGCTAGAGATTCAACACAATTTTAATAGAAGTACCAATAGAGATTTTTGAGAAACTTGACAAGCTGATGCTAAAAATTTGAGGGAAAGAAAAATGGCCAAACTTCCCTGAAGAAGAATGTGGTGTGGGAACTTACTCTCTATGATATTTACTTAGTCTGCATTTGCAGCATTTAATGAAGTGGTATTTATGCTTCATAGAGAAAGTGACTCCTGAATAAGGATCGAGAGCCCAGAGCAGAATCTACATTTATGACATGTTGATATGCAACTGATATGGCATCATCAGGCAGTGAGAATATAGGTCTAACAATTTGTTATCATGCTGACAGAAATGGAATTTGAGTCTTACCGCATATGAGGCTTATTTCTGAAAGGCAAAGCTGTAAATCTTTTAGGAGAAAAATATCAAACACTATTTTAAACGTTAGGATGAAAAATATTTCTTAAACAAATACATAAGAAACAAAATGTACATGAAAAGATTAATAAAACTGAATGCATCAAATTAAGTGCTTTTTCATGTAAATTAACAAGGAAAGAAAGTGAAAGGACAAGACATTAATTGGAAAATATTTTAATAATATGTAACTGTCCAAAGATTAATAGCTGTGTCATGGATACAAATAGGGAAGATGAAGACAGCTAGCTTCCAGAACATTATTTTAAGAGCCCTAGAAACCACAGATACCCTTACTATTAGAAATTCTACACCACATTAAATCAGTATTTTAAAATGTCCAATTTTCATAGCAAATATATTTTTTCTGTAAAAATTGAAATAATTTATTTTGGTTTTGAAATAAATGGACCATAATACATTCATTTGACTTATGATAGTAATATATCTTCAACACAGATTCAAGCATTTCATACCAATTCTATAAAGACAAGTGATCTGTTCTTCTTTAAGGGGACCAAAAGGCCAACAAACTAGAAAGGTGGTTTGCCTTTCTGTTTTCCACACAGATTTCTGTTTCCTGTTTCGGCCACATTAGTCCCACAGGTTTGGGGATTTCAGAGAAACCGTGTAGTTTTGACTGCTGACGTGGGCACTGACTATTTTTGACTTGGCCTGTCAGTGGGCAGGACCCACCAACTGCTCACACACCAGCTAAACACAGCAACTGCCTCTGAGGAGAGGTGCCAAATGTGATATTTCACTGCTTTAAATAATCAGATACTTGTGAGTCACGAACGATGCTTGGGACGCCAGCCCATTGGGTGTTTAGTGGTGCTGAGGATTACTAAGGAGAGAGCAGAACATGATAGTGAGAGTTAATAGCAGTGATGGGGTGAGAGATGCATTCCAAGCCACAGTTTTACCATTCTCCATACAAGCCAAAATCCTTGTTGTTGTTTAGTCGCTAAGTTGTGTCTGACACTTTGCAACCCCATGGACTATAGTCCTCTGTCCATGGGATTTCCCAGGCAAGAATACTGGAGTGGGTAGCCATTTCCTTCTTCAGGAGATCTTCTTGACCCAGGGATAGAACCCATATCTCCTGCGTTGGCAGGCAGTTTCTTTACCACTGAGCCTCCAGGCAAGCCAGGATCTTTCACTTTGTTATGTGTGGACTTGAGATGGGGAGAGAGAAAGCATTCCAGGTCACAGTTTTACTATTCTGCATGCGATTCTAAATCCTTAGGGGCTTCGTTCAGTTTCACCAGTTACTTAAGCAGAGACTACTGGTCATTTGTTGAGTCAAACAATGACTACTGGTCATTGTTTGAATTCCCCACTGAATCTGAGATTTGACCTGAATGACCTCCAGTGTGTTTTCCAACTATAAATTCCCTCATTCTAAAAAAATTGTATTTGCAGAAATGGAGTTGTGAGAGGTAGGGTGATTTTTTTTTAATATATAGAAAAAATTTTTTTCAGATTAAAAATAGCTATTGCCTTTGAAAAGAGATAGAAATACAGCTAATACTCTTCTGGGAGCTGTAAAATATCAACTTCAATCTGTGCTCTCAAAATATACTAGGCTGACCTTGCAGGTAATATTTTCTATCTATGCAATCACAAAATATTTGATCATCTCAACTGATTATTGGAAGGTATGGTTCTTTTCTTTTCAGAGGGCTGTGTCAGCACCTTTGAATGCATGAAATGCCTAGTCAGTGTACTATTTTCATTAGCAAGATGAAAAAGCCTTGAATTGCACCATTAAGAACCAGTTTGAAATTTGGAAAGTGATAGTCCTATTTCAGCTTTTCTTTTTTTTTTTTTTTTACAAAGTAAAAGATATTTGAAGTTATTTTGAGCTAACATTGTTAAGTTGGGATGTCACAAAGGTTGAGCAATTCAAAGGTAAATAAGAATTATTTATTGCCCTTAAAAAATAGATGGGGTTTCTCCTTGTAATGTTCATTGTTTCTGAGCTTCTCTCATTTCTTTTGGAAGAAGAGGATGGTAAGGCCCAGTAGCCTGAGGACAATTATAGAGATAGAAAATTAGGGCCCTGTGGACATGTTTTGATTGGCCTATATATAATTTTTTAAAACTTAAAAAATTATGTTGGTATCATAATCGGTTGATTTCTTCATACAAAAGTTTTCTAGCTTTTCTTGAAAAAAACCAGACAGTATGGCAATGTGCCTGTGGGATAAGTCACTTCAGTCCTGTCCAACTCTTTGTTACCCCATGAACTGTAGCCTTCCAGGCTCCTCTGTCCATGGGATTCTCCAGGCAATAATACCAGAATGGGTTGCCATGCCCTCCTCCGGGGAATCATCGTGATCCAGTGGTTGAACCCATATCTCTTAAGTCTCCTGTATTGGCAGGTGATTCTTTATCACTGGCACCACCTGGGAAGCCCTGAAGTATGGCAATACTGGACCCAAATTCCTTAGAGGCAACTATTAGCTAAGCCAGCATGGCCCCAGCTGTCTTTAGGTGGGAGAACACTTAGAGCCTCAACGTGCTCATCGTTCCTATCATCTGATTGGCTTCAGTCACTGACGTCTTGTGTTTGGCCCTATAAGACTGTCAACAAAACATTTAATCAATAGTCAATCTAAGAAAGAAGTGGAAAAACTTACTTGTGCCAACCTGAGGATCATAACCCAGAGAGCTCTGAAAACTGTTCCAAAGAGGTAAGGGAGAGGTCAGTATATATGTGATATTGGCCAAGGGGTGGATGCAGTTTAAGCATACATCTTGATAGAAGGTTACTACTATTTGCAGGAAATAGTATTTCTAAGTTAATGGTTTTAGTGCTTCTCTGAATATAGGAAGATGCAAGAAACAAGGTTCACAAAATTTTCTCCTGAGCATATCTGTCTGAAAGTCAGGTCTACCAGTTTTCCCAGAGCACAAAATGCCTCATCCTGATCCTCACTGTGAATTCCTTTCAGGGTGTGCTATAGGTCAGTGACTGCCGTGGCTAATGAGTTGATTCTTGTAGAGCTGGATGATGGGCCATGTTCTTCATTTTATAGTCCCTCCCTTTCAGTCTTAATTTCGACCAGGGTTTGTGAGGCATTTCATCATCAGTGTGTCCCATGGTACTCAGAATGCTCATTCTCAGGTCAGGCAAGGATTTCAATGATAGGCCACTTATTGTGCTATTACTGAACTAGCCCTGTTAACAGCATCCAGAAGCCTCTGGACTATCTGTCTTGCTAGTCTGCTATGGTCCTGCAAATGGCTCCCTCTTGTTGCTTCTTCCCATATCCAGAGTTACACCATAACAACCATTGACCTTATATGACTATATATTTGATCAGTCATTTAAAGCTGCCTAGTCATCAGTCATCATTATTTTTATTAGAGGCTCAGTCACAAATCTGGCAAGGCAAGAAATAATAACCCAGTAAAATAGGCAGGAAACAAGTAATATAGCTAGTAACATTAATAAAGTCCCATGTATTTAAACTCAGAACTTCCATTAGATGTGGACCAGTATCTTCTCAGGTCATCTGACTGAGTCTTTCCTGTATCAGTTGCTATCTTTAAGGGAAAAGATACACTGGCATTATTCATTAAGTTCACCAAAGATATCTGCAGTTACATGGCAAGTGGTGGATCATCGTGATCCCTTACACAATTGAGAAACCCGTGTTATCTTCTGAGGAGTTATGTGGCTGGCTCTGAAAGAAGAAAAATTAATCTTTATGGTTGAGCAGGTATTTCTGCATTTGGGGAAGTCTGGTTGATGCATAATGCAGCCACACAACACACACCAGAGGGGAGGGAGGGGGCCCAAATGGGCAGAGAAAAACTGTATGTTTACATTTTTCTTGTCTTACCTTAAAATATGAATTATTATTTCATTAAGATATTTGAGTTTACTGATTAGGGCAGAGAGTCTTTATCGCTAGAATCTCCACCTACCAGAATTATTTGCTCCATTCAATGGAGCTCTGCTTACAGCCTATTTTCTCATATTGTCTACTATCTGTCCCCAACCCCACCTCATCTTTTATTCCTTTAATTGTACTTGCTGTGAAACTCAGATGAGGTCTGTAGCACAGTTGCTTTCATATCAATATTCTATAAGATGGCTCCTCAGATAGTTTTTTTGGGATCTTGTGTACCAGTAGTTTCTGTTGGCCAAGAATCTCTGTTTTGTTGAATCTATCTTTGGTAAACAGTAGCTCTTTTATCTTTATACCAGCTGTTCTCTCAGGCGTTGGCTGATTTGTTTATAGTCTGTCACTGGGTATGTGGTTCCCTAGGTACAAACTAGGTTCATTATGTGTTTCCCTGGTCAGAATCTAAACACTGACTAGTCATTTCAATTCCCTCCAGGGCTTCCTCTACAAATGGCTTTTTGTGGAATTCTCGAGTGAATTCCTCTATGCCATATGTTTTCTGAGGGATGCATCTTCAGGGGAAATTATTTGAGGTCTTATGACTGGCTAGAGGATGGAAGACATCCCAACTCTTTTTCCTTCTTGAATTTCTACACTTGAGTCAGAGATGCCTTTTATCCCTGCTGATGGCTTCTCAATGAGAACAGTGTAGAACACATTCATATTTTTCAGAAAAGTCAAACTTCAGGTTTCTAAGGATCTTGGCAATAGCTTCAAAGTTTTCTACATTTGTACTAGAGGCAAAAGGGCATATATAAAACAGGGAAAGACTTGTCCTTATGACCCAAAGTAAATATTCACATTATATTTCAATTACTACTTAAATTGAAACAAGCTCTGAAGATAAAATTCATTTATATGACACCTTCAATCAAAACTTGCGTTTATTTATTTATTCAGTTTGATAGAGCAAATTGTTTGCCATGTTATAGGTATAAGAACCCAATGCCATTTTTTCATGGTGGAGAATAGATTCATATATTAGAATAGTTTTTATTTCTATTTTAATACAGTTTTTTTGATATCTAAGATTTGAAAAAACTGTTCAGGATGACAGAATGATATTACTGAATGGTCAAATTCAGGATTATTCAATAGGCTGTCAAATAGGACTTAAATCAATGGAGATAAAACATTGAACAAATGTAAAAGTTTTAAATCAGAAATTTCACTTCTATAAGCTTATTCTATAAAATAATTTAGGATCTGCATAGAGTTTGCTAAAGAATTATTGCTTAGAGGATTTTTTTTTGTAATGGGAAGATATTAGAAATAACTTACATGTTTAGAAATATGACACTAGCTAAATCAGTTCTGTTATATCCATATAATCCAACAATTAAAAATGCTTTAACCCAAAAGGTTAGAAATGTTACAGATATCAATTCGTAGGGTTCTGGCTGAATGTAAAATAGTTCATTCCCCCGATGGAATACTATGCAGTCACAAAAAGCAATGAGGACAATGTTAGCTGATACGGAGTGATCTTGAGGATGTATTGTTAAGTGAAAAAGGCAATGTTCGGGGCTTTCCTGGTGACTCATTGGTGAAGAATTTGCCTACCAATGCAAGAGACACGAGTTCCATCCCTGATCCTGGAAGATCCCACATACCATGGGAGCAACTAAGCCCATGTACCACAACTACTGAGCCTGTGCTCTAGAGTCCATGCACTCCAACTACCAAAGCCTGCGTGCCCTAGAGCCCATGTTCTGCAATGAGGAGCCCGCGTACCCCAACTAGAGAAAAGCCCATGCACAGCAAGGAAGACCCAGCACAGCCAAACATAAATAAATAAGTAAAATTGTTTTTTAAAAAGCAAGGTTCAGAAGAGTACATTTGATCCACAACCATTTGTGTGTATCTATGCAGATGTATTTAATAAAACACTCAAAAAAGGGAACAGATTTTAAAGCAAGCTTTCTCTGAAAACACCTTTGTTGACTTTGGAACCATAAATTCTTTACATTTTAAAAATTAAATTGAATTGAAAAGGCACAGTAGAGTATCTACAAATTAAAAAGCAAAGTGAATGCACTTAACTGTATATATAAAGTTGACGATATTAACCATGGAGAAAATAAATTATTTGAAGTAGCTTAGAAGCAATCTTTGACTACATATATGTAGTGTAATATATTTTAAGAACAAATAGAGTTGCAAACACATTTTAAAGATTATTCAGGCTTCTGGTTGTTTGTAATGAAACTGGCATTATCATTTTAAAACTCTTTTACATCTATTGTTGGACAACATAAATATGTAGTTATTCTAACACTGTCAGTAACAGCAATTTTCAATGTCATAGAAATCTCTATGACAGATGAACTCACTTCCGTAGCAGCTTCATTTCTTTATAACATCTAAATCTCACTCAAGCAGCTTCCCTCATTCCTATGAAAACATAGTGACCTGCAGAGTTGACCTTGGTTTCCAAATTGCTGCTTTCGGGTTTTCTCCTTGTCTGTTTTCTGTGCACAAGCTGTAGCTTTCCATGCGTGCAAATGGGACTGCTCCCTGCTAGTCCCACCTGAGCACACTTTTTGAGCTGTAGGCCCTCCCTTCCTCCTCTGATCTTTCTAAAGCTAGCACTTCTCCCTTTACCAAGGCTCTCTGGTGGTGCTGGTGCTCAGTCATGTCTGACTCTTTGCAACCCCACAGACTGTAGCCCACCAGGCTCTTCTGTCCATGGGATTCCCCAGGCAAGAATACTGGAGCAGATTGCCATTTCCTTCTCCAGGAGATCTCCCAACCCAGGGATTGAACCCATGTCTCTTGTGTTGGAAGGTGGATTCTTTACCACTGCACCCACTGGGGAAACCCTGGCTCTCCAGGTATGGTGCTTATTAGGCAACTATTTTAAAATAAGTGAATGAAGGAACATGTGATATATAAATGGGATTTTAAAAATATTTCTCACAGCATTTCAGATGCAATGTTAAAATCATTGGTTAAGCCTGTCCTAGTGCTATCAATTGCCTTCCCTTAAAAAACGCCAGTAAAATATAGTAGAATTCTAAAATAGACAAGCTATAGAGTAATCCTTTTCAAGATGGGCTTAATGTTTCAGAAATAAGTTCATTCAATATGTTTAAATTGGAACGTGACCAAATGTTGTTTAATGCAGTAGAAACTGAAGTGACAAGCCATCAGTTCAGCCCAGTTCAGTTCAGTCGCTCAGTCGTGTCCGACTCTTTGCAACCCCATGAATTGCAGCATGCCAGGCCTCCCTGTCCATAACCAACTCCCAAAGGTTACTCAAACTCATGTCCATCGAATCGGTGATGCCATCCAGCCATCTCATCCTCTGTCGTCCCCTTCTCCTTCTGCCCCCAATCCTTCCCAGCATCAGGGTCTTTTCCAATGAGTCAGCTCTTCGCATGAGGTGGCCAAAGTTTTGGAGTTTCAGCTTCAACATCGGTCCTTCCAATGAACACCCAGGACTGATCTCCTTTAGGATAGACTGGTTGGATCTCCTTGCAGTCCAAGGGACTTTCAAGAGTCTTTTCCAACACCACAGTTCAAAAGCATCAATTCTTCCGCACTCAGCTTTCTTCACAGTCCAACTCTCACATCCATACATGACTACTGGAAAAACCATAGCCTTGACTAGACGGACCTTTGTTGGCAAAGTAATGTCTCTGCTTTTTAATATACTATCTAGGTTAGTCATAACTTTCCTTCCATACATAGAGTTAAATATCCAAGCTAGAATGGATTCCCTCATGGCTCAGACAGTAAGGAATCTGCTTGCAATGCAGGAGACCTGGGTTTGATTCCTGGGTTGGGACAATCCCCTGGAGAAGGGAATGGCTACCCACTCCAGTATTCTTGCCTGGAAAATCCCATGGACAGAGGAGTGTTGCAGGCTACAGTCATGGAGTCGAAAAGAGTCACACATGACTGAGCGACTAACACCAGAATGGATTAATGGGAAAAGAATATCAAGGGCTGGTGAGTTAAAGAATATATTGTCAGACACTTGTTTTATTAAAAATCAGTGTTGTGTGCTATTTTGAAGATTAAATTTACTGGGGAATAAAGAGAGAGATGTATACATCAGAGAGTGTCCTACCTATATATACTCAGCCTTTCACATACAAACGTGTACTTTCTGGGAGGATGAAGGAGAAATAATTAAAAGTGGCTAAAATTCAGAAGAGGTATTGAAAATGGGGTGAACTGAGTCAAACTAATATCCTTTTATATTATTTGAAATGTTAATATGTGTATGTTTTATTCTTCTAATATGAAAACAATGCATTAAAACTTTTGTCTGAGTCTACCCAGAGCCTAACATAAAGCGAAGTGTGTAAGAGGTACCTAATGTATATTCGATATCTTGCTACACACAGGAAATAACTTTTAAAATGTTAAATAGGATAATGATAAGCTCAAATTAAAACTGTACAGAATAAGAATGGAGTGAAGGATGAGTAGGAGAAGCTGATTAAATGGCAAGAGTTGCTTCAGTTGCAGGATCCTGGTGATAGTTTTTGTTTTGGTATGGAGAGTATTGCAGATAAACAAATTTGTAAACCCATTTTGTAAATGCTTCCCTAGGGGCTTTGGTGTGCCTGTCAGCAAGAGGTGGATCCTGTGGAGAACTCCAGAGAAGAAAGCTAAACAGCAATTCACTTTAATCTTGTGCTTTGCATTCAGATGAATATGCAAATAAGTTCAGTGAAGTGAACCTGGTTACAATATCACTTTGAAACTCATGTTAAATTATTTTAAATGGGTAGAATACAGACCAGCTCATGAGTTTAACTTATCTCCTTTTTGAATCATGTGGTTTTGCCTTCATTTTAAAGTCTTCCTGATTAGTCCCTTCTAAGGACATGCATGAGGGATAAAAATATTTGCTTTCTTATGCATATTTCCTATGATATATGCTGCTGCTGCTGCTGCTAAGTTGCTTTAGTCGTGTCTGATTCTGTGCGACCCCATAGACGACAGCCCATCAGGCTCCGCCGTCTCTGGGATTCTCCAGGCAAGAACACTGGAGTGGGTTGCCATTTCCTTCTCCAGTGCATGAAAGTGAAAAGTGAAGTCACTCAGTTGTGTCTGACTCTTTGCAACCCCATGGACTACAGCCTACCAGGCTCCTCCATCCATGGGATTTTCCAGGCAAGTGGGTTGCCATTGCCTTCTCCGTATGATATACACATATATATTTACATGCATATATATATATTTATGGGATTCCCTGGTGGCTCAGATGGTAAAGAATCTGCCCGCAATGTGAGGGTCATCTATATACATCTATATGTGTATATACATACATATATATGTATATACATATGTACATCTGTATTTCCTATGCTATATACATATCTATTATATACATTTTGCACAAATTTAAACCTAAACGTATGATACTGAATAGTAAGAAATATATTTGTATGTGTGTATCAGTTCAATTCAGTCACTCAGTTGTGTCCTACTCTTTGTGACCCCATGAACCGCAGCACGCCAGGCCTCCCTGTCCATCACCAACTCTTGGAGTACACCCAAACCCATGTCCATTGAGTCGGTGATGCCATCCAACCATCTCATCCTCTGTCGTCCCCTTCTCCTCCTGCCCTCAATCTTTCCCAGCATCAGGGTCTTTTCAAATGAGTCAGCTCTTCACATCAGGTGGCCAAAGTATTGGAGTTTCAGTTTCAGCATCAGTCCTTCCAATGAATATTCAGGACTGATTTCCTTTAGGATGGACTGGTTGGATCTCCTTGCAGTCCAAGGGATTCTCAAGAGTCTTCTCCAACACCACAGTTCAAAAGCATCAATTCTTCTATGTATGCATATATAGGTGTGTTTCTTCCACTGGGTTTCACAGAGGAGAATAACATTATTCGACCTTTGGACCTCACATGAGAATCTCATTTATTTATCTATACCTTTATTCATTCTTTTATCCTTTCTTTTATGCATGAGGTGCCAAGGGGTTTATGAAAAATAAGAAGAAAGAAAAACATAAAAAGTTGCACAAGTACCAGGCTGGTGGCCGCCTAGGTGTTTGTCAAGTTAACTGTAGCTGCCATCTACTAAATTATAGCAGTGCAGCCCTGGTGGCTCAGATGGTAAAGAATCTGCCTGCAATGAAGGAAACCTGGGTTCAATCCCTGGGTCAGGAAGATCCCCTGGAGAAGGGAATGGCTGCCCACTCCAGTATTCTTGCCTGGAGAATTCACGAACAGAGGAGCCTGGCAAGCTACAGTCCCTGGAGTCACAAAAATTCGGATGTGACTGAGCAACCAAAACACACACACACAGGTCTGAGAAAGACAGTGAATTGATTGGTGAGTCGTGATTCACATCAAAGTCCAGGATCCTTCTACATAGTTTCCAAGAATTTGCTTCTATAATCATATGGTGAGTTATAATCTTTCAGGATAAAGTCAGAAGATTTGTAGAGAAAGAGAACGAAGTTCTGTATAGCTTGCTTTGCCAATCCAAACGAGCATAAATGCAAGATCAGAGAAGATACTGAGACTGGACACAAAGTGTTCCTTCATAGGGAAGTGTGGGGAGAGTTGAATATTCATACCCTCTCCAACAACACAGGCAATGATGGTTACCTGTGTCAGAAATAAGACCAAGTACAAATAATTTGCTTCACTTTGTGCCACTCAAATGAGTTTTTAGCAAAAGAGGCATTAAATAAGTCATTATATATTATAGAAATGAAGTGAGGTGGCTAGCTTATAGAAAAAAGAATTTTGTGGTATCTCACAGGTGCTGGGAAAAAATGAAGAGCTGTGCTTTGAGATGACTGGGAACTAGGGATAGTTAATGGGTTTCTGCAGTAGAAGCTTGGAGGCCTCCCTTTTGGACTGTGGACACTACAATGTTTCCACTCCCACCATTGTCCATCACAACCCAGGAACTGACTGAACATCTCAGAACTCCACCCAGATTTCTGAAGGTGCTTCCTTCACATGCCAACTTCTGGCCAATCAGTTACAGCCACATCACAGCACTATGACACTGTCATCATTACAGGGAAAAAAAGAAAAAAAGATACTCTCAGGGGAGTGTCCCAAAGAAAGCAGGATCATTGTGAGTGAACAGACCCTAAAATGCATAGTGTACTACAAACGGCTTTTAGTCTGTGTTTTTGGTGAGTCATGACAAGGATAGTTTTTGTTTTCATTTCCCCAGGATGTGAAGCTTTTAGTGAAATGGGGATTATCTTCATAAAGAAGCTTGTTCATCATAAGGTTTCAACCTCTTGACCTAGTTAATGGTATCGATCTCTTTAGTACTTAACAGTGGGAATGAGGATGAACAGTGGGAGAGGGGATAAAAGTGCCTGTGGGGAGACCCTTTCAAAGAACAGGTGGTTAAGCTTCCCTATGAAGTGAGACAGAGTAAACAAGGGTTTGTCTACAGGGGGTCCTCACCCCTTCAGGGAGACTCTCAAAGCTCACCTTTCCTACCCTTGTGTGCTCTGTTGATGATGATGACAATGGAACAAAAACCAGTGCTCCAAGATAAACGTTTCGGGTAAGGAAACTCCTTTGGGGTAAATATTTCTTTCTTTTTTAAGACTTGCTTTTTTTAAAAGAGTACTTTTAGATTTACAGGAAAATTGAGAGAGAGGTATAGAAGTTTTCTACATACTCCCTGCCCCTCACATGCACAACTTCCCCCATTATCAACATCCCTCATCAGAGTGGTGCATTTGTTACAACTGGTGAACCTACTTTGACAGGTCGTAATCACCCAAGGTCCATCATTTACTTAAAGGTTCACTGTTAGTGTCATGAGGACTTGGACAAATGTATAAGGACATGTATCCACTGTTATAATATCATACATAGTATTTTTATCTTATTTTATTTATTTCATCAAAGTATAGTTAACTTACAATATTATATTAGTTTCAGGTGTAACAACATAGTGATTTGATTTTTTTATATGTCTCATACCATACATATCATTATTGACTATATTCCCTGTGCTGTATGTTACAACCCTGTGACTTATTTATTTTATATCTAGTAATTTGAACCTCTCAATCCGTTCACCTACTTTGTCCATTGCCCGCACCCCTTCTGGCAACCACCAGTTTGTTCTATGTATCTGTCGATCTGTTTCTGTTTTGTTAGATTTGTTCATTTGTTTTTTGTTTATTTTTGGCTTCACAGTACTGTATGTTTTCACTCATATGGGGTTCTTTTTAAAGGCATTCTTGACTCAAATTCTCTTCTAAGAGAAGGAGCATAACCTGCTTTGGTTTCTAGGACCAAAAATACTTCACAAGAAGAAAAGTCTTTGGAAAACAGAAGAGGGCTGGTCAAGATATTAGACCAAGGGAGCAATTCCTCAGAGCCTGTGCACACAATCCTGGTAGAAGCCCCGTTAAGGCTTTGGTGATGGATTAGCAGAAGTCAGAAATTCATTTTGATATCTTTAGAGAGAAATCCTATTTTCTAGACTCCTGAGAGATTAACTGATTTTTTTTTTTTTTTTTCAAGAATCACCTCTCTGTTCTTTATTTTTTCTTTAACTCATAATTAGATTGGTTGGGAGGGTTCTATCTAGCTACTGTTTTGATTGCTGGAAGCTGAACTCAGATGGGCCATCAAAGGGACATTCAGATGTTTGAGGAGGAAGAGCAAACTGAGAAGAAGCATACAGTTTTAGGACAGTTGCTTTATGGTTCTCATGGTGAGTGAGATTGTGTGCTGAATAGATTAGTTGGTTAATGCTGTGAGGATTAAGGGTTAAAGTGGGCCTATTTATAGTTACATAATTAGTTTCCAGTTCACAGATTATGCAGAGCAGACAGAATAGCGTTGGCTGAGCAGTGCAGGTCCACTCCTACAAGTAATTTCATTACTTTTGATTATGGGGTTGCTCTAGATCCATAATCAAAGGTATTTAATAAGGGGAAATATGTCTTCTCTCTTATGCTCTATTTTGTTTCTTGTGGTTCAGGGCTCTAATTATAAAATCTATTATAAAAGTTAAAGAGGTTGATGAGATGATTTACAGTAATTCTGAACCTGAATGATAATAACTGAGAATTGTGAGATTTTACGCATGCTTGTCCAATCCAGGACTGACTTTTGGAGAGGTTTGGAAATGCTAACCAGGAAATGCTAACTCTGTGGGGCCTTTCCACAGAGTCCTTCTGAGTTTTGTGGTCATCTATAAACTGGGACCATTTTAACCCTTCCATCAGAATCCCATTCATTATAAGGTTCACCACTCACATAAATAAATTTATGCTTAAATTGTAGTAAGTCCTGTGAAGGAAAGTTCAGGGTGTTCTGAGAAAAGCATAACTAAGAGCCTTGATTTGGCTGGTAGGGGTTTTGGGAAGACAATCCAGTGTCTTCAGGAAGCTAGAACTTTCCCATGGCTCAGAGCATAGCAGTTCTGTAGTCTAGGGTTCCCCGGAGGTTGAAGTTGGCCTCAGAACCTACACATGAGGACACGGTGTGCTTGGAGGGGCTGGGCTGAACGCTAATTCCTCCCTCTCCTTCCCACATTGTTCTTTGCTTCTGCCACCTGATTCAGACTCTCAAATCTGCCCCAGCTAAACCCTGCCTTCCCACTTTCAGTGTCACTGCCCTGCTCCTGGCATTCCCTCTCCATCTGTCTTCCTGGCTAATCTCGAACATGGCTTTTCTCTCTGATTCTGTAGTATTACCATAGAGGCAGACCTGGAAAGATCAATTACTTTGCTTGGTTATAGTAGAATTTTAATTAATTAGTTTCAGACAGAAAAGTGTTATATTACATAATTACTGACTGTGCTTTTAATTTTAAAAGTTCTTAGTCTTAAAAACATGTGATGGAGAGCAGGAGGAAGGACAGATGGAGTGTGTGGACTGGGGTGATACATAAAGACATCTGGGAAAACAGGAGGAATGCTTTGCAACTATATACCCTGCCACTGTCTGCATGTAACAAGGTACATGTGTGCTACCTGGAGACAGTACCAGGGAGAGAGGAAGGGAGGTTTCTACCCTCTTAGGTAGTTAAAATAATAAACATCTATGTCAATTTCAATGTCCCACAGAATTACCTGTTACTTTGAATTCATTTAAGATAATGCTTTTACCCCTAATAAAGATAACTTTGGTAATATGTTGTTAACATATACAAGAATAAAAAGAGGGAAAAAATGATAGATAATCTCACCATCCATAGAAAATCACTCATACACTTTAGGTGCTTCTGCTGTAGAGAAGTAGCTTGTTGAGAAGCTCTTTGGGAAGGAATTTCATCTTCAATTGGGCAAATGTTAAAGTGCCATATTTCTATCATACTTTTACTCTCCTCTATATGTTTATTTAAAATGGGATTTCTGTGAAGTGAAAGTGAAAGTCGCTCAGTCATGTCTGACTCTTTGGGACCCCATGGACTATACAATTCATGGAAGTCTTCAGGCCAGAATACTGGAGTGGCTAGCCTTTCCCTTCTCCAGGGGATCTTCCTAACCCAGGGATCAAACCCAGGTCTCCTGCGTTGCAGGTGGATTCTTTACCAGCTGAGCCACAAGGGAAGCCTGGGATTTCTATAGATGACATTTTTAATTAAATTATTTGATTTTGTTAACTGTGGTAATTTTTGTGTTTATTTAAGTCCAGGAACTTGGCAGATCTCTTATTAACTCTTCAGTTGGTTTGAGGTAATTCTTAAGTAAATTATTTAAATTCCATGAAAGTTTTTTTTTTACTTGAATAATGCAATTATGAGTTCAGAGAAGATGCTGGATAAGTATGAGAGGAGATTGACAAAGATGATAAATATGAAAAAAACTTAAAAAATTCAAATATATGCTGATTTACCTAGTATTCAGAGATGTACTTTATTAATATTGATTTAATCACTGAAAGGTCTCAGCATTATTTTTAACTTTACATATAATAAAAATGGATACTTTACATTTTACAAAGCACATGTGGATGTATTACTTCATTTAATTAATACCACAACCCATCTTGGAAGGTAACACTCACATAATTGATGGAAACTCTGGGACTTTCAGAAATTAACTCCCAAATTTACATAGTTACATGATGAGCAACCCAGGACTCAACTTGGGACTCTTTAACCAAGTCTTGTGTGCTCTTTATGCGGTATCACAGATAAGAATAAAGACATAAATCACTTGAAATGGTGCCCCCCATCACACAAAAATCCCAAATGGTTCTAGATCTGATTCTCCTCCCAGGAAAAGGAACTTGCAACCAGACCAGAGTGTTTCTCCACTAGAGGGCACCACTCTGAATTCACCGTTCTGCAGTAGAGCCCAGGGAGATAAAAATGTAAAGTGTCATCGAACGCTCTAAGCTCTCTTTCATCAGCTTTATAGCACCTGGTTGGAACTCTAAAGCCGTAGGCATAAAATGCAATGAAAAACACTTTTAATTCCAAGTGGAAAAAATTAAAGTTTTGCTTTTCCCTGCTTGGCAATGCTTTCCTTGCGATGTATATTGTACATTGTGGTGCAAGTTAGAACATGTTGTTTCACTCTGAAGCAAAGCTTTTCCTTGTCTCTGATGTTTGTTGAATTGGCATGAAGAAGGAACATACCAGTTCTATTTTTTAACCACATTATTTTTGTTGACCTAGCAGTCTCCAGGCAAATTAATATACCTTGAATGAGTCAATGGTTCTCATTTATTAGAGTTGATGCAAATTAAAGCATGAAATAATAATTTATAGAAATTCCCTGAGGCACAGAAGATCAACCCTGGAAAAGACAAATTTCTCACTTTATAGGTAATCAAACCAAGTCACAGAATAGGAAATGACATATGCTTAATTACCCAGCTAACCTGAACCGAGGCCGACCGGAAACCCAGATCCTAGGTTTTCAGGGTCCCAGTCTATTCACATACCTGAGCGTAAAGTGTTTTGGTGACACTGGTCACAGAATCCTTTGGTGCTCTGATTCTGTCAGAATACGTCCTTCTCCTCTTCCCCTTCTCATTTGCTTTCCCACCTGGGAAACTTCCTCTCTGGCTTTCCCTTGCTGAAATTAAATTTCTTTGTGGTAAGAGTTTAGAAGCTGAGGAAGGATTTCAGGAAGGAACTTAGCCTTAGCTTCATGAAGCAAAAAAAAAAAAAAAAAGTATGGTATTTTAAGTTACAGCAGCAGAGGCCTGCATGACATAGCAAATCAAAAGATTCTAAAAGATTACACCTCCAAGAGAAAAACAGTATACATACACTGGTATATGTGTATGTATCTGGACTGAGCAGCCACGAGGTTCCTGATGTGACTTGCCCCATATTCCTCGTCCCCTGGAGAACCCGCCAGTGTTGTGCAACGTCCTTTCTCACCTCCTCTTGTCATGCTGCATTGTCTCTGAACATTTATATTCCAGCTCCTTTTATTTGTGGTTATTTTATATGTGACAGCTACTAACAAACTAAGGGAAAATGATAGAGGATCTTATTTAAATGAAAAATGCCAGACTGTAGTATAAACAAGTAAGTAGTATAGCATTCTCAGCTAAAAATGTAAAGTAGGAGGTATTTAATAATAAGGATTTTTAAAAGATAAGAAACTAGGACTTCATCTCATTTTGGATTCCTCACGAACACTGCCTAGAGATTCATTCATTCACATTTTTGAATTCATATACCAGACATTTCCTCCACCCTCTACCCTATATAAGAGATGATGAGAGGATTTTTCTGATTTTCCCCTAGTGCAGAAATTTGCAACAATTCTGAGGTCATGCACTAATGCATTCATTCAATGGAGAGGTATTACTTCGCTCCCAGAGTATAACACCTTGGTAGGTTTTGTGATTGGAGATCCATAGATGGTTGATAACAGAGTCCTGTTCTCTATAACCTTGCATTGATGGGAGGATGTTTTTCTGGGAAACTGACATGCAAAAAAATATGCCCATGGGGTATAATGTGTTATAATTTAGGAGCACATAGAAAGTGCTATCGGACTAGAGGGAGAGAAAACTGAACACTGCATGTGACAAATGAAGCAGACTTCTGGAGAAGATGAGCCTAGCACTCTCAGAGACTCCAATGTGAAGGAGGCAGGCAATGCCACTCAGGGAAAGAGGTAGCATGGGCTAGAGTACTGGGCTTCTTTAAGTCTGGCCTTGGCTGCCATGTGGAGTCCCTGAGGGTGGGATCTGATCATCTGTGGTTTCTTAAGGGGAAGTTTTGGAAACACTGATGCACTTCAGGAAGCTGATCAGACAGGTACTTTAATGTTATCGAGGTCACATTCTCTTTGAAAATTATTTATTAGCCTCTTTTAAAGTATTTGTTATTGTTATGTTATTTGATTTTAATTATTAAGTATAAAGTGGAAGGGGATCAGTCTATTTGGTCAGGTAACAGATCATTGTTGTATCCATTTGACAGAAAATCTACCTTAGCATTATGCTGGGTATCTGCCTTATGTTACATCAGGACTGGTTGAAGGTAAAGATGTGAAAGAAAAGGAAGTTCAACAAAATTTAAATGTCCGTTGAATGTACTAGTATCATCAGCTGTGATGAAACACTAAAGCTAAAATATTTCTCATGTGATAAAGATCTTGACCACAGAAGTATGAGTTCAAGAAAACATAGAACACTCCTTTTGTCAGTCAGTTCTAAAGTCATGTGTGTGTTGAAGCTCCCTAAAGGTTATTTCATGTCCAAGCAGAGCAAGACTTCTTGGAACACCTTTGGTGAAATACCATGGCCTAAACGTCAGTTTGTGACTTGCAACTCAGGAAGTAGGAGTGTATTTGGATACCTGTTAAATAGAAGTCTGCTTATGAGTTTTTGTTGTTGTTTTGTTTGTTTTTTGTTTACTAAAGTAGTTTACCACATTCTAGAGAGTTTTTGATGATACAGCGGCACTAAAATAAGACTTGTTTCTTGACATAATCATATTGATTAAAGAGGAAATAACTTTTGCCGTGGCAGTTGATGCTATTTAATGTCTATACGCCTTTTGAAACCATTTGTGGAACCTCTGAAAGCATGCACTGTGTTCTTCAGGAAACATTGGCCCCACCTATACGTAGTATGTACCCACTCCAATTTAGGAATCTTATTGATTCCAAATATCTATGCTGGATCCTTCTCTTAGAGCTGCCCCAAAATACATGCCATAGGTCAATTTTATAATGAGGTTTTCAGGTGTCAGTATCAGATTAATCTTTTCACAAGGATTGTGAAATGCCTTATGTTGATACTTGTTCAGCTCTATCTATCTATCTGTAAATCAGTTTATCGATTTACAGTGAGTTGACTTGCAAGATTTATCTTGTCTTTCTGTATATTGTTGGGAGCCACTCACCCTTCCTTCCACCTGCTTCTACCCATTGTATTCTCTTATGGGTAGATCTATGAGTTAAAAAAAAAAACTAGCTTATTTCTTTGTTTGAAATATGACATATAGATGTTTATTTCTAAGCAGATTTAAAATATTAGAAATTTAGTATTTAAAGCACTTTAAAAACTGTAGTCTTCTACCATTGCAAAGTGGTTTAATGGATGCTTTTCCAGCCAAAAGAAAAAAAGGAAAAAGGGGGAAAAAGGTATAAATATGACTGTTTAATTGAATCTTTAAAAACCTCTAAAAGACTTTCCCTTATTTCACTATTTGCACCCTCATATTCCTGTCATTACAGATAATTTTTACAATAAAACTAAGAAATTTAAGTATTTGACATTTGAAGAATTAACATTTAAATAATTAAAATACTAGAATTCACAAAATAGGTTTAATAAGGGTTTTAAGTCATTATGAATGTTTAAATTACATAGTGCATTCTGGTTTTCTTTCTTCTTGGAGGCCACTGATTGGTTATTGCCCTCTGAGTGACTACACTTTTTTTTTTAGAATGGAAGCAGTTTACAAGGGCCAAATGGTTCATTTTGCGAGTGGACATTATGTTATATTTTGATCGCTGTTACTCTAGTTTATATGCATGGTGCAAAATTCTAGGTAGATGTAAAATACTTGAAGAATAGTGGAAAAGAAACTTAAATAGCTGGATACTTACCAATACATTGTATCATGGAAGCATAATGAACACTTTACATTTTTCAATGGGGCCTTGCCAAATGAAAACATTTTATTTGCATGTATACGAGACAGTATTCCTTGAGAAAAACATCTCTCTCCCTCTCTTTTGCTCTCCCATGGTAGAATGGTTTGTAAGCTGGTGAAATGGTTGCTCTGTAGACTTTTGGAAGCAAATTGATCCATTCTGTATAAAAGTTGGAAAAATAACATATGTCCATGACAGATACATTCAGACATTATTTATATAGCACACCTAAGTCAACTATTCTGCCATTAATTTCTGTTTCAGCTATCATGATCGACAGTGGACAAATAATGAAGCAGATAACGGCCCAGTTTATCTGACTCTGCTTTTACAATGACAGGAATAATTCTCTCAGATATGTCATGGTTTAGCTTTTTCAGTAACCCTCAAGAACAAATCAAATCCTCCATATTTCAATCCAAGTGATGTTGCAAGAACAGTGATTATTTCAGTTAAAGAAATGAATTGACTGTGACTCAGGACTGTCACTCTTTACCTATCATTCTAGAATAATTTAGCTGTTCCTCCATGGATTGTCATGAAATCAAAGAGAAGACAAGTATAATTAAGTGTAGAAGATTTGGAAAATTATCCAAGGCAGATTCAATGACTCTGAATCACTCTGATACCTCTCAGCCTGCTACTGGACACATGGGGGAGTGATTTTGATTTGCTCCTCCAAGGATTTGAGAAAGTTTTGGAGTATGCTAAAACGTTTATCCATTTTGAATGATGAAATACAAGTGAATGCCAAAGAAGTGCAATAGAATGAAAAAATCTCTGCAAGGTTGTCCTGTTCACACCCCCAAATCAGGGCTTCTGGCATTTCAAAGCTCTTCAGCCAAACTCAACCCATTGGAGCCATTTTGTTGCTGAAGAAGGACATTTTTGTCCAAGTGGGCTAACAACTGGTCCAGAATAATTGAGTTACCATTCCCGTTTTGAATATGTAATCTAAGGATATTTTTCCTTCCCACTCTTTTAATTTCTAATTATGCTCTCCTGAGATACTGATTTGAGAAATATGAAGGTATCTCAAATGAGGGTGGCTGGCAGTATCTTCAATAATTCAGTTTAAAGTAATATAGCCACATGTATGGTCTTCCCTTGTGGCTCAGCTGGTAAAGAATCCGCCTCCAATGTGGGAGACCTGGGTTCGATAACTGGGTTGGGAAGATTCCCCTGGAGAAGGGAAAGGCTACTCACTCCAATATTCTGGCCTGGAGAATTCCCAGCCCTGGGATTGAACCCATGTCTCCTGCATTGGCAGGTGGTTTTTTTTTCTTTTTAATCACTGAGCCACCTGGGAAGCCCCACAAAAAAAGGTAAATAGTATAGTAAAGATTAATACCCCTATCAGTTTAACTGAGACTCCTACCCCATTCCCTGGTTAAAATACCACTCTACCCTGTCCTCTGACTTCTCATAAGTTAATTTCCACATCCATATCCAGGAGCAGGAATGCACAAACTGATTTTGATTTTAAACTAATGGTGGGTAGTTGTAGGCACGGGAAGGAGGAATGAAAGAAGAGGTGTAGGCAAGTTCATTGGTAGGATTTTCTGAGTAGGTGTGTGATGACTGTCCACACGGCTCACCCCATGGTATTTTCTCAAGGGAGGTAAAGAGGTTATGTGCCTTCTCCCAGCTCAGCATGCTCATTGTACCTAGGAGGCATAGGTTCGTGAAAAAGTGACTGCAGTTTTGGACCGTGAATTTTAATCATTGTGACTAGGCCCAGCTACATCTTTACTAATCAAAATAGGAACCATCACAATCTACACATTTTTTCCAATGAGAAATAAGTTTGCTTATTCCTGTAGTGTTAAAATCCATGGTTTGGGATTCAACGAAGTCTTGGGAAGCATGTTCTGCCTCCTGCTGGCTGTGGAAGCTTTTTCCCTGCGAAAAGTCGAGATGCTTGAAGAAGTGGTTGTCAGGTGGTGAGAAGTTAGGAGAATATGGCAGATGAGGCAAAACTTTGTAGCCCAATTCCTTCAACTTTTGAAGCATTGGTTGTGCTGTGTGTGGTCGGACATTGTCATGGAGAAGAATTGGGCCCTTTCTGTTGATAAGTACTGGCTGTGGGCATTGTCGTTTTCAGTGCATCTTATCAATTTGCTGAGCATATTTCTCAGATGTAATGGGTTCACCAGGATTCAGAAAGCTGTAGTGGATCAGACAGGCAGCAGACCATCAAACAGTGACCATGACCTTTTTTTGGTGCAAATTTGGCTTTCAGAAGTGCTATGGAGCTTCTGGGTCCAACCACTGAGGTGGTTGTCACTGGTTATTGTAGAAAATCCACTTTTTGTCACAAGTCACAATCCAATAGAGAAATTGTTCATTGTTGTTCTGCAGAATAAGAGAAGATGACTTCAAAACAACAATTTTTTTGATTTGCTATCAGCTTATGAGGCACTCATTTATCAAGTTTTTTCACCTCTCCAGTTTGGTTTAAATGTTGAATGACTGTAGAATGATTGACATTGAGTTCTTTGGCAACTTCTTGTGTAGTTGTAAGAGGACCAGCTTCCTTGATCCTCTCAGTTGGTCGTTAGCAAATTCTGATGGCTGGCCCTGCACGTCTCATCTTCAAGGCTCTTGTCTCTTTTGCAAAACTTCTTGAACCACCACTGCACTGTACATTCATTAACAGTTCCTGGGCCAAATGGATTGTTGATGTGAGTTGTCTTTGCTGCTTTACAACTCATTTTGAACTCAAATAAGAAAATTGCTCAAATTTGCTTTTTGTCTAACATCATTTCTCTAGTCTAAAATAAATGTAAAATGAACAGCTAGTAATAAGTCACTAGCAAAACAAAATGAAGCGAAAAATATGTGTTAAAATGATGTATAATATAACCACATTTATTTAAGAATGCATTCCAATATCAAACAGCAAAGTTCAACAATGCAAAACCAAAATTATGTTTGCACCAACCTTTTAGATTCTCCCAAACCTTTCTCTGTAAAGACAATGCCTTAGTAGAAAGTGGGAGGAAGGGGAGCTTGCTTTTGAATGGTTGGAGCCCACTTCTCTCTTGCAGTGGCAGGACTACTAGCCTCTCCTCCCACCTGAGAGGGTGCTTCTTCCAAAGTTGGGTCCTCCAAGGGTGGGTCTCTCTCCTTGCCCCACAGCTGCGGTGGCTTCCTGTGAGCTAAGGCTGAATCTCTGACAGACTCTTATGGACCTCCTAGAAACTGAGGTGAATTCAAACCCTGCTTCTCCCTCTGCTGGCCACCCTCATTACCCAAGCTAATTTTTTTTTTTTTTTTTTTTTGGTAATACAATTATAAATTATATCTTGGCCTGAGTCTGGGGGAGTGTAAAGCAGACTTTTATCATTATGGTCATAATGTCACCACAAGGCAGTTGGGCAGCCCACCTTTCCTGGTGCTGTCATACTCCCTGGACCAGCAGGTTCAGTTATTCTATGCTCTAGGTCTCCTGGTTCATAAAGGTGCTGGCAGTGGCAGAGGAGCCTGCATAATTAAACTCATGCATATAGTCTCAGTACACATTACAGTTCTCTGCAGAACAGAATTCTCTCTTCAATAGGGTATAAATCCTCATGGCTGTCTAACAACTTGTCATCCGTCTTAGGCACCAGTGTCTCCTGGAGCATACAGTCATGGCTTTGCAAATCTATTTTTCTGGAATTGTCTTTTACAACCATCCCCTCCCCCTTTTACCTAAATAAACTCAGGAAAAGAAGGCTTCACCAGCCTTACACTCTCACCAGTAAATAGCTCAGTAGATGACTGCATAGACACAACAGGATATGGGTTTATGCCTGATTCCTACTATCCTAGCTGTAATGTGTGTGTGCTCAATCATGTCCAGCTCTTTTGTGACCCCATGGACTGTATGTAGTCTGCCAGGTTCTTCTGTCCATGGGAATTTTCCAAGCAAGAATACTGGAGTGGGTTGCCATTTCCTACTCCAGGGGATCTTCCCAACACAGATTGAACCTGCATCTCCTGCATTGGCTGGCGGATTCTTTACCACTGAACCATCCAGGAAGCCCATCTTAGTTGTAACGCCACCTCTAATCCCACCAGTTATGTTTGAGTAATCTATGTTGAAAATCTATGTTATAGAGCAATAGTTCTCAAACTTTAATATAATTATGAATCACCTGGGGGAACTTGTTAAAATGTAACTTATGATTCAGTAAGTAAGTTTCAGATTTATCTTTCAAGCAAGCTCTCAGGTGATGCCAAGGCTAATGGCCCATATGCCAGACTCTGAGTAGCAAGAGTTTAGAGAATGATAAAGTCTTATTCTTAATCTGGCATTTCTAGCTTTTAGGATATATTCATGTATTGACATTTCCATCTTTATATATTTAGTATTTGGGCATATTCAAAACTGTCATTCATATTTCATTGTTCCTGCATTCTGCAGGCTGGCCCTTATAATAGGAACCTTATTATCATCACTATCCTTAGTTACTATCCAGAAGAAAACATCTACACAAGCTATCTGGTCATGAACTTTTATCTCCATTTCACTATCTGCTTTTTCTCCCCTTATTTTTTCATTCAGTCAAGACCTTTCCCGTTGTGTTTTCTATAAGCATTAAATTATTATTTAAGAACAAATGTACTAACTGGCACATAGTTGTTGTTTAATCACTAAATCGTGTCCGACTCTTTGCAACCTCATGGATTACAGCATGCCAGGTTTCCCTGTCCTTCACTATCTCCCAGAGTTTGCGCAAACTCATGTCCAAGGAGTCAGTGATGCTATTCAACCATCTCATCACCATTCTCATCCCCCTTCTCCTCCTGCACTCAATCTTTCCCAGCAACAGGGTCTTTTCCAATGAGTTGGCTCTTCACATCAGGTGGCTAAAGTATTGGAGCTTCGGCATCAGTCCTCCTAATGAATATTCAGGGTTGATTTCCTTTAGGATTGACTGGTTTAATACCTTGCAGACCAAGGAACTCTCAAGAGTCTTTTCCAGCACCACAACTTGAAAGCATCAATTCTTTGGCACTAAGCCTTCTTTATGGTCCAACTTTCACATCCAAATGTGACTACAGGAAAAACCATAGTTTGACTATATGGACCTTTGTCAGCAAAGTGATGTCTCTGTTTGTAAAATGCTGTCTAGGTTTATCATCGCTTTCCTTCCAAGGAGCAAGTGTCTTTATTTCAGGGCAGCAGTCCCTGTCCTCAGTGATTTTGGAGCCCAAGAAAATAAAATCTGTCACTTTTTTCACTTTTTCCCCTTCTATTTACCATGAAGTGATGGGACTGGATGCCATGATCTTCATGTTTTGAATGTTGAGTTTTAAGTGAACTTTTTTACTCTCCTCTTTCAACCCTCATCAAGAGGCTCTTTAGTTCCTCTTCACTTTCTGCCATCAGGGTGATATCATCTGTGTGTGTATCTGAGGTTGCAGGTATTTCTCCTGGAAATCTTGATTCCAGTTTGTACTTCACCCAGCCCAGGATTTAGCATGATGTACTTTGCGTATAAGTTAAATAAACAGGATGACAATATATAGCATTGACGTACTCTTTACCCAGTTTTGAACTGATCCATTGTTTCATGTCTGGTTCTAACTGTTGCTTCTTGACTTGTATATAGGTTTCCCAGGAGACAGGTAATGTGGTCTGGCATTTCCATCTCTTTAATAAGTTTCCATAGTTTGTTGTAATCTGTACAGTAAAAGGCTTTAGCATAGTCAATAAAGGAGAAGTAGATGTTTTTCTGGAATTCCCTTGCTTTTTCTATTATCCAATGGATGTTGACAATTTGATCTCTGGTTTCTGTGCCTTTTCTAAATCCAGCTTATACATCTAGAAGTTCTTGTTTCATATACTGTTGAAACCTAGCTTGAAGGATTTTGAGCATTACCTTGGGAAATGAGTGCAACTGTATGGTAGTTTGAATGTTCTTTGGCACTGCCCTTCTTTAGGATTGGAATAAAAATTGCCCTTCTCCAGTCCTGTGGCCATTGCTGAGTTTTCCAAATTTGTTGACATATTAAAGTGTAGCTCTTTAACAGCATCATCTTTTAGGATTTGAAATAGCTCAGCTGGAATTCCATCACCTCCACTAGCTTTGTTCATAGTAATGCTTCCTAAAGCCCACTTGACTTCACACTCCAGGATATCTGGCTCTAGGTGAATGACCATACCATCATGGTTATCTGGGTCATTAAGATCTTTTTTGTATAGTTCTGTGTATTCTTGCCACTTCTTCTTAATTAATGACTTCTGTTTCTATTAGTCATTACCATTTCTGTCCTTTATCATGCCCACCCTTGCATGAAATGTTCCCTTGATATCTCCGATTTTCTTGAAGAGGTTTCTAGTCTTTCCCATTCTATTGTTTGCCTCTATTTCTTTGCCTTGTTCACTTAAGAAGTCTTTCTTATAACTCCTTGCTATTCTCTGGAACTCTGCATTCAGTTGGGTAAATCTTTCCCTTTCTCCCTTGCCTTTCACTTCTCTTCTTTTCTCAGATATTTGTAAAGCCTCCTCAGATAACCACTTTGCTTTCTTTCATTTCTTTTCCTTTAGGATGGTTTTGCTCACCACCTCCTGTACAGTGTTACAAACCTCTGCCCATAGTTCTTTGGCACTCTGTCTACCAGATCTAATCCCTTGAATCTATTCATCACCTGCATTATAAAATCATAAGGGATTTGATTTAGGTCCTACCTGAATGGCCTAGTGGTTTTCCCTAGTTTCTTCAATTTAAGCCTGAATTTTTCAATGAAAGCTCATGATCTGAGCCACAGTCAGCTCCAAGTCTTGTTTTTGCTGACCGTATAGAGCTTCTCCATCCTCAGCTGCAAAGAATATAATCAATCTGATTTTGATATTGACCATCTGGTGATATCCATGTGTAGAGTCATCCCTTGTGTTGTTGGAAAAGAGTGTTTGCTATGTTCTATGTGTTCTCTTGAAAAAACTCTCTTAGCCTTTGCCCTTCTTTATTTTGTACTCTAAGGCCATACTTTCCTGTTACTTCAGGTGTCTCTTGAATTCCTACTTTTGCATTCCAATCCCCTATAATGAAAAGAACATTTTTTTTTGGTGTTAGTTCTAGAAGGTCTTATAGATCTTCATAGAACTGGTCAACTTCAGCTTCTTCTTTGGCAATAGTGGTTGAGGCATAGTCTAGGATCACTGTGATGTTGAATGGTTTGCCTTGGAAATGAACAGATCATTCTGTTGTTTTTGAGACTGCACCCAAGTACTGCATTTCAGACGCTTGTTGACTCTGAGGGCTACTCCATTTCTTCTAAGGGACTCTGGCCCACAGTAGTAGATATAAGGGTCATCTGATTAAGTTCACCCATTCCCATCCATTTTAGTTCACTGATTCCTAAGATGCCGATGTTCATTCTTGTCATCTCATACTTGACCATGTCCAATTTACCTTGATTTGTGAACCTTACATTCCAGGTGCCTAGGTGATATTCCTTACGTAAGGAATATTGCACAGGACCTTGATTTCACCACCAGACACATCCACAACTGAGTGTCATTTCTACTTTGGCCCAGCCTCTTCATTCTTTCTGGAGCTAGTAGTAAAAGAAGTGAAAATGTCTATATAATGCTAGCTAGATGTAATTAACAGTTAAAAACACACCCTTCTAGACTTTTTCATAGATTTTTTTAATGTACCTAAATGAAAACACATTGTAAGTATAGTATAGCATAGCGTTTTTTGTTTGTTTTTAGCAGTGGTGCGTGGCTTGTGGGATCTTAACTCCCTAACCAAAAATAAAATCCTGGCTCATGGCAGTGAAAGCACCGAGTCCTAACCACTGGACTACCAAGGAATCCCCTGCATAGCATATTGTATATATATTTCAATCTTACTTTCACTTAGTAATGTATAATGGTATATTAATGAATTATGATGCATTCATCCTTTTAAGCAGTTACCTAGTATTTCATTTTATGAATAAGTTTATTATTTATTTACTTCAGTTTCCTCTTAGTGGGCATTTAAATTGTCTATACTATAGTACACATTTTCATACTTGCTTCTTTATACTCTTTCCTAATCTCCTTAGAATATTTTTCTAGAAGTGAAGTTACTGAACTGACAGACAACATTATTAATTTAATTTCACTAGATCTGAAGTTTTACAGATTTTCATACATATACTGGCAATTTGAAAATACAGGTTTTTGACTAAAACCATATCTTCCTTTATAAAAATGACAAGAGCTTGGGCTCTTTGACCTCCTGCCTCAAGCTTTAGGGATATACAGATTCTTTGGCCTTTGTAGGTAAGTCCAGCTTCTGGAATTTTAAGTTCATAGGGTGTAATATGCAGGCTAAAATGAAAGTGTCATGTCTATGACTTTACAAACATCTAACGCATTATAAAAATATTTAAAAGCCACATTTCTGTATACATAAATATTTAATGAATCCCTTGCTCCTTACTTTTTAATTCTCTTTCTCAGTGCTGCGTTTGGCTTTATATTTTAATCAAACTGAGTCAACATTTAATTTTCATTCCCGTTAACTGTCATGCTCAATGAAGCAGAGAATCCATCCATCTTAACAAATACAGAGAAACACAAAGAAAGCAAATAAAAGAACCTCAGATGTGCTTGCGCTGTCTCTCTCACTCAGAACAAACATCAACTTGCAGTTTCTTGAGTGCCTTAGAGTTTCTTCTGTGGGTAGAGAAGGATCAACTCAAAAGATCAACCCTTCCTCATACATTTTCTTTTCTCTTCCAGTTGTTGCTATGTTTGTTGCTAGTATTCCATTGTCCACAAATTCTTTATTAGCCCATCAGTTGCTGCATTCTCTTAATTTCCCCCTGCACATACAAATAAGTGTTCAGCACTGAATTTATCAAACTTGAGCTAAAATTTGTTTGATGATAACTCTACTTTATCTTTTTTGGTCTTTTTCTCTCAATACTCTCCCCACTTTTGTTTCTTCCTTCTCTTTTCCTTCTTAATCTCATGGGCAGTATCTGCCCACGAATTACCTCCTTTTATTAATGATGTGAACAAGGAAGCAAGGCGTTCAACTCTAAAACATATTTGAAAGCAACATCTTCTAGCTTTTGGCTCAGAATAGTCAAGTATCAAATCACCTGCCATAATTTTAAGGTTTTTGTTAATTACCCAGGCTGTTTAGGGCACTATTTCTTAATGAGAACACTGCATTTTAGGTAGGTTAGTGTCTTGTGGCATGCTACATTATTTTATTCTCCTTTTTTAAATGTTGGCAGCATCATTGCCTCAATATATACGTTATCTTTTACCTCCTACTTCCCACCGTCCCCTCCGCCCTTTTTTCTTTGCCTCTCCAGATGTTTTCCATCAGTAAGGTTGCACTGAATTCCACCTATGGCATTTTCTAATCACTGACATCAGTCTTACTTTTCACTTAATGCTATGATTCTTATTATATCTCTGTAATTTGATTGTGCATCCTTTGCACAATTACAATTACACCATGCATGGTACATCAAGAGATAGTCCAGACTTAAGAACTAGCTGCCATATTTGACTTCTTTTTTATTTTAAGGTATTTCTACCTCTTTGTAACTTACATTGAACTTTAATTTTTTATTGGAGTTTTGTTGCTTTACAATGTTGTGTTAATTTCCAATGTATGATCTTAAATTTTTAAAGCACACATTTTCTTTTCCTTTTCCTCTTGCGTGTTGTGATGTTCAAATATTTGGAAACTACTATGACTCTTTTCACTTTAGTCTTGTACTTTGTGACATGTTCTGGAGAATTTCCCATCAGATTGTCTTTCATAGACAACTTCTTTATAACCTGATACTCATGATTGAATATATTTTAGATATGGTTTGACCAGTACAAAACTCAATGAGGCTCTTATTTACAATGTTCTGAATGTTTGCTTCCCTTCATGTAGTCTAATATTGCATGAAGTTTTTAGCAGTTATTAGATAATCTGGTTTGATCATTTTTAAATAAGTTATAATATTCCCTAACTCCAAAGTTCTCAAATGCTCTTTTGCTGTTAACAGCATCTCTACCTCTGACCCCAGGCAACCGATGATCTTTATGTCACTATAAATTAGTTTGCATCTTCTGAAGCTTTGTATAAATGAAATCATGCATACCTAGATAATCCATTACGAAGGATTTTTCTCCTTTGGAGAATTTTTTTATTTAAAGGAAGCCAGATTATCCAAAATCTTTTTGCAGAATTGAATTTTTAAACCTAACTTTGAGATATTTGTCCTTTTAAATTTCTTCTTGTTGGTTTCGGTCCAGTGTTTCTGTATATCAAAATGATTTTGAATCCTGAAGCTGTCATCCAAAGTATCAGATAGCTAACCTTTCTAGCTGTAAGATTTCTGTATGTTTGACAAATGAATTTCAATACATTATTGCAGAACAAAGAATCACAAAATATTAGCGCTGGAAGAATATAAAGTCATGAATTTTAGAGTTGATCAGAACAACCAACATGCACTGGAGATGTTTTATCCACTTGATTCAGAGCTAAAGGACTGACTTTGACCTTTCCTTTCTACTTTACCTAAAGGGCTATGGCAATTATTGCATCTACCACTAACTCTCACATGTTTTCAAAGACAAATAGCATATTATTTTTCAAAGGCAAATAAAGCTGGTTCTAATTCCCTCACCATCCTATTCATTTTTCTTAAATACTTCCTGTGTGTGTACATGTGTTTAGAAACCTTTAACATTTTTTTGAGGTATAATTCATATTCAACAAAATTCATCCATTTTGAGTGTAAACTTTGATGAGTTGTGGTAAGTGTAAACATTTTTGTAAGTATTATACCAATAATTGTGCAGAATATTTTCATCACTCCAAAATTCCCTAATGCTTTTTTGCTTTCCATTTTTCTTCATGTCTGGCTCCAGGCAACCACCAATCTACTCACATAGCTATAGACTAGTTTGCATTTCCTAGAGTGTCATATGAATGCAGTCATGCAGTATGTACTCTTAGTATCTAGCTTCTAGAATCTTTTTGAGATATATCCATGATTTCTTGCCTGTTCCACTAGTTTATTTCTTTTTACTAATGTGTATTTTGTTTATTCATTCCTCTGTTCCTGGCTATTTGAGTTGTTCCCATTTTAAGCTATTATGAATAAGGTGCTATGAACATTAGTGTACAAGTCTTTCTGTGGCAGTATATTTTCATTTCTCTTGGGTACATACCTATGAGTGGAACTACTGAGTCATATGTTTAATTTTGTATGAAACTGTCAAAGCACTTTTCAATGACTGTACCATTCTCCAGTCCCATCAGCAGTGTATAAGAGATCTAGATAAACATCCTCACCAACACTTAGTTTTCCTTTAAGTCCTTCTGTGGATATTTAGAAGTAACTTACTGTGGTCTCATTTCCTGATGACTAAATGGTGAGAATTTCTTGATTTTTTTTTTTTCCTTGCCATCCATTTTCTTCCTTTGTGAAGTACTTGTTCAAATTTCTTCCCAGGAACAATCAATAATCTCTTTCTCTCTCCCTCCTTCCCTTCTATTCTCTGTCACCAAGTTGCTATTCCATCTTGCTCTCAATCCCTTTTTTTCTTGGTGTGTGTATGTGTGTTTAGAATGGCATCCACCTGCTCAAAAATGTCTTTGCTGAACATAAGAATGGTCCCAGTTGTTTCCGCAACAATAACTGCAATCCAGGGGTGCTACCAGGTGGAAATATTTACTGCTGGGAGAGAAGAAACATTCTATGAAAATGTGTACAAAAGCTTACTCATTGAACCACCTTCTTAGCATAATTTCTCATATAAAACTAAATAAACCAAATTTTAAGAAGCAATTGAAAATTTCTGCCACATAAATATTGGTGCTTTGAATCAAAGTAAGACAATAAAGCTGAATTAAGGGGAAAAAATCTCTCCTGTGATTTCTTGAGCTGATTTCATTAAACTTGTTAATAAAATGCAGTGTTCAATGTAGAGATTCTCAGCCTCTTTTAATGAATTCATCCTTTTGTTCCTAAAAGCTGAAACTCATCTTGATAGTAAACCATATTCAACATTTTCTTTGATCAGATTAGGAAGTTTAGATTTGTTAGAGATTTGTTTTGCCAACTATCTCAACTACTTGGAACAATCTAAAACATATTTTTATTGGGATTTGCAGTATTAAAGCATACCAGAAAGATAAGGAGGTTGTATAGTGAGGACAATGGTTAACCAGTTCAAGATCAAATTATTGCATTCCATATCTATAAACTTGCCAGATGACAGGATAGCAATCTCCCACCAAGTCATATGGTCTAATTTTGTTGTTGTTCAGTCACTAAGTTGTGTCTGATTCTTTGTGACCCCATGGACTGCAACACTCCAGGCTTGTCAGTCTGTCACTCTCTCCTGGAATTTGCTCAAACTCATGTTCTTAGAGTCGATGATGCCATCTAATCATCTCATCCTCTGCTGCCCCCTTCTCCTTTTGCCTTCAATCTTTCCCAGCATCAGAGCCTTTTCTAATGAGTCGGCTCTTCGCATTAGGTGGCCAAAGTATTGGAGCTTCAGCTTTAGCATCAGTCCTTCCAATGAATATCAGGGTTGATTTCCTTTAGGATTGACTGGTGTGATCTCCTTGCAGACCAGGGGACTCTCAAGAGTCTTTCCCAGTACCACAGTTCAAAAGCATCAATTCTTCAGTGCTCAGCCTTCTGTACGATCCAGCTCTCACATCTGTGAGACCTCACATCTCACATCTTAAAGACCCTGATGCTGGGAAAGATTGAAGGCAGGAGGAGAAGGGAACGACAGAGGATAAGATGCTTGGATGGCATCACCGACTTGATGAACATGAGTTTGAGCAAACTCTGGGAGTTGGTGATGGACGGGGAAGCCTGGCGTGCTGCATTTCATGGGGTTGCAAAGAGTCAAGACATGACTGAGCAACTGAACTGAACTGAACTTACATCTGTACATAACTACTGGAGAAACCTTAGCTTTGAGTATACGGATCCTTGTCGGCAAAGTGATATCTCTGCTTTTCAATACTCTGTCTAGATTTGTTATAGCTTTCCTCCCAAGGAGCAAGCATCTTTTGATTTCATGGCTTCAGTAACCATCCACAGTGGTTTTGGAGCCCAAGAAAATAAAATCTGTCACTGCTGCCACTTATCACCCATTATTTGCCATGAAGTGATGGGACTGGATGCTGTGATCTTAGTTTTATGAATGTTGAGTTTTAAGCCAGCTTTTTCACTTTAACTCTTTCACCTTCATCAAGAGGCTCTTTTGTTGCTCTTCACTTTCTGTCATTAGAGTGGTATCATCTGATTATCTGAGATTATTTGTATTCTCCTGACATTCTTGATTCCAGCTTGTGATTTATCCAGCTGGCATTATGCATGATGTTCTCTGCATCAAGTTGAATAAGCAGGGTGACAATATAAAACCTTATCATACTACTTTCCCAATTTTCAACTAGTCTGTTGTTCCATGTCCAGTTTTAACTGTTCTTTCTGTGGTCTGATGATTGAACATTATCTAAGACTTGCACAAATTCTGTATTGAGCATGTTCCCTTCAGTGGGTTTCCTCTCCTCATCTGGAGCCCTACTGCCTCTCTGGCCATCTTTTGACTTCCTACTTCTCCTGAGATATTTGGGCCTCACAAAAATGTAATTCCATCCAGGGCTGCTGTTTCAGTGATTCTGGTCTGAATAATCACATGTCTAGATTTAGGAGTCGGAGAAGGCAATGGCACCCCACTCCAGTACTCTTGCCTGGAAAACCCCATGGATGGAGGAGCCTAGTAGGCTGCAGTCCATGGGGTTGCTAAGAGTCGGGCACGACTGAAGCGACTTAGCGGCAGAGCAGAGCAGATTTAGGAGTAAGGGGACTAATACCACCCCCTCTTTCACTAGACTTAAAATTTATTAAAATATATAAGCTCAGCTTTTCTAAGTTTCTCTTTGTTTCTTATTTTAAATATAAGCAAATTATATTCTTTTTTATTCCCTTTGTTACATTCCATATAGACAACATTAAATTAGTATCTGTATTAGTTCGGTTTGCAGTTTGTATCTTTGTATTTTTGTCTATTTTATTAACTTCTTTTTTTCCCCTAAATCCAAACCCTGTTTCAGTCCATTCAAACTGCAATACTACATTGGACTGGGTTGCTAATAAACAGCAGACATTTATTTCTTTTAGTTCTGGAGGCTGGATGTTCAGAATCAAGGCACCGGTATGGTAGCCTTCTGATGATGGTTCCCTTCCTGGTTCATAGCTGGTGCCTTGTTGCTATGTCCTCACATGATGGAAGGAGCAAGGGATCTCTTAGAAGCCTGTTTTATAAAGACATGAATCCCATTCATAAGGGTGAAACCCTCATGGCCAAATCTCCACTCAAAGATCTTACCTACTAATACCATCACCTTTGGAAGTTAGGATTTCAACATATGAATTTGGGTGGGGCGAGTCAAACACAGACATTCAGACTAGAGCAGTCCCTTTCCTCCTACTATATTTGGTGTTTATTCTGTTATTTTAACTTTTTAAATTGAATTAATAGTTCAGTACTTTTTCAGTTTTTTTTTTTTTAATTTCAAAAATGGGTTCAAAGACTAAATTTTTCCAGTAGGGACAATTTTAACTACCTTAATATATTTTAAAATATGCAGGGTTTTTTTTTTAATTGTTATTCACTTTTAGGTTCTTTATAGTTTCTATTATGATTACTTCCTTGAATTTTTTTTTTTTTCGATTTAAGCAATCTGAAGTCTTTTCTGGTGTATTTTAAGTTAATTTCATTGTGCTTAGAAAACTTTTTTTCCAGTTCTTAGGCTCTTTGTGTGTGTGTGTGTGTGAGAGAGAGAGAGAGAGAGAGAGGGAGGGAGAGTCTTGTTTCACAAAACATAGCTTAGCATATGGACAATTTCCATAGATACCCCTTTATGATAAAGAAAAATGTAGTTTACAACACTGAATATGTGGTTCTATACAAGTCCATTGATCAATCTGGCTAATGTATGGTTCAGATTTTCTCTATATTAACTGATCTTTTTTTTATTTGGTTGACCTATGATTACTGAGATCTGCCTGCCATGATGATAGATTTATCAATTTCCTCCTATATTTGTGGTGATATTTGCTTTATTTATTTCAAAGCTATATTATTTGGTAGCAACAGATTTCATATACCTTTTTGTTAAACTGGATTCTTTATTAATGCCTTTGGCTTTAGATTTTATTTGTCTGGAAGAAACTGTAGCTTCATTTTGGGTAGTATTTGCCTGGCACATAATTTCTTATCCTTTCTCTTTTTATGATATGTATATGTAACTTGTAAGCAGTATAGCACCAGAAATGTAAACAATTTTGAGAATAATTTCCTTTTAATGAATAAGTTTAATGCATTTAAATTACTTCTATTGCTAAATTTAATTTAATTTTATCCATATCACCATATTCATGTTCTCCATTTACAGTGCATTTTTTGTTTAATTTTTCTTGTTTAAGATTAAATAACTGTTGCATTTTTCCTTTTTTATTTTCTATGTGTTTGGTAGTTTTATACTTTTATTTTCAAGTTGTTAATGGCACTGTTAAAATCTCAATGTACATATTAATTATAAAACTAATCAATGTCTTGACCCCATCTTCTATCAAAATGAGTAGCTTAAAAGGCTTTAACTCAAATAATCCATTTCCCAAATATCATTGTACTATCTGATGTTTTAATATGACTTTTATAATCCTACAAATTACATATTATCTATCTATCTATCTGTGTTGACACATTAATCCACATGTTTACAATCACATTTTGCTTGTCAGTAGATCTTTCTTTTAGGACCATTTTCTTCCCTTAGTACATCCTTTAGACTTTCATTTAATGAGTATCTATCAGGTGGTAAAATTCCTCAGGATCATTCTTTTTTTTTTTTTAAGCCTGAAGTATTTTTATTTTGCCTTCATTTTGGAAGGACAGCTTTTTCTGGATATACAATTTTAGGTTGACAGTTGTTTTCTGTCAACTCTTTGAATATAGTTTGCTGTTAGTTTCTGTTGGTGCTATTGAGAAATTTGCTGTCAGAGTAAATGTAGTCTTTTTGCAGGTCTTTTCTTTCTTTTCTCTTGGTCTCCTTGGAAAACTTTGTCTTTGGTGTCTGTAATTTACCATCATGCATCTAGCAAGGGATTTCTTTGGATTAAACTACGTGGCATCTGTGTACCAACTCTGATGATTCAAATCTTTCATCCCTTTTGAATATTCTCAGCCATTAACTCTCCAAGTATTGCTTTTCACCCAGACTCTTCTTGTCTCCTGTAACTCTTATCACAAAGGTAATTTTTCCATCTGTTCTCTATGTTTTTTATTCATTCTTCTATATTTTTCATTTCTTTGGTTCTTGCTATATTCCATAATATTTTATTATTCTTTATCAAAACAGATGTTGAAAAAATGTAAAAAGATGCTTTTCACTGAAACTTTCACTAAAGCATTGTTGTAATGGTAAAAGAATCAAAACAGACAAAATGCTATCACTAGAGTACTGGTTGTCTAGCATAAGTTCATATAACAGAGTACCAAGTAGTTTTATAAAAGAATGTCAAATAGCTCTCTATATTGCTATGAAGTTGTAAGTCCAAATAAAAGTGAAAAAAATTTTAACAGTGATGAACTTATGTCAGTATAATATTTTATTTTATTTTATTTTATTTTTATTTTTATTTTTTTTATAAAATATTTTAAAGATTATATGTTGCTTCATTAAGAAAACAAAATTTAGTGTCTTAAACCAAGAATTATGCATTATTTTCTTATGTTCTAATGGGCTTACTGGGTGATTCTTTTACTTATTTTGTCTGTGGATTGTTACATGGCAATGGACAGCTTTGAGCTCACTCACATGTATTAGCCTCAGCTGCTATGGCTAAAAGCAAGGAAGCTTTACTTTAAAGTGAAGAAATAAAAAAGAAAGAAAAATAAAGAAGTAAAAAATGATTTTCTTTTAAGAAGCAAGAAAGATTTACAAGATTATTAGGACCAAAAAGACTCAAGAGTCAACTTGAAAAAGTTATCACTGGCCAAATTTAGGACAATTTGATAATAAGAAAAATAAATGTAGTAAATTAAAATATATCAAATATTTTTAAATCTACGGGTCAATAATAATAATAATTTATAAAATAATAGTGTCTTTGGATATCTTTGGAGAGCCAGTGCATTGTTTTGAAAACTGGTGAATTAAGGAATAGAATCAACCTTTTATGCTGCATTTCCTTTGTGGATTATGCCTCAAAGTTATCAAATGTTGATGAAAGCATTCTCTTTATAGATGCTTTTTAGCAAATAGATGAAGAAAGAATGATTCAATTGAGAATCATCATGTTTCAGCCTCTCCTGAAATAAAGTATCCAGGCAATAGTTATTAATTATTCACATCAAGAAAGAGAGACAGATATTACCTATCTCTTGATAGAAGTGTGTGATATCACCCATAAAACATTATTGGCAAAACAAAATCAAACTTTTGAATTGATAGTTTAGATCTAACTACTGATTTACAGCATATACAAGAGATAGAAGAAATATTAAGTAATACCACAGAGAGTCAATCAATAATATTCAGTTTGTAATAAACTATAGACTGAGCGACTGAGCGACTGAACTGAATAAACTATATGAGATAAATGGCCCAGTTGCTTCAATAAACAGATTATAAGGAAAAGGAAAAAATGATGAAAGAGCAATCTGTCAATCAAAATTAACTTAACAGATGTAAAAACAAGTGGAATGTATGGATCTCATTAGAATCCTGATAAAAACAAATCATAACATATGGAACAATGGAAAAAAGAAATGTTTTTAATGGTGATAATGATATTGTGGTTATATATTTTAAGGACTATCTTTTAGAGTTAAATACAGAAATGTTTACAGATTAAATGAAATGATACCTGAAATTTACTTCAAAATCCAGTAGGAATATTGGGAGTTTTGGGGAGGAGCTGTAGCTAAGAGTGGATATCAGTTGATCACTGCTGAATGTTATTGCTGGGCAAATGGAGATTTGTTATTATTTGTCATATTATTCTCTCTACTTTTGTATATGTTTGAAGTTGTTGATTTAAAAAAAAAACGTGATGCTGAGAAGAGAAAAATAGTTTTCCATGGTGAATTTGGTCTCTGAACAGAGATATGAATAAAACTACTGTAGAGCAGAAAAGGAAAAAAAAAACTGATAAATTTTTATGGTTTCATCTCTCTGTTACCAGCTCATATTTTGATTGCCTATTTCATTTCTTTAAACATATTAAATCTTTTTAAAAATTGCATTCTGTTTTTGATAACTATAATAAATTTAACATTTGGGAGTCTAAGTCTACTCTGTTGTTTTGGTGACTTAAGATCTTCAAAACCTCACCTGTTTTTAAAAATCACTTAATCAGGAAAAGAAATTAGAATTTTACCAGTTTATAGAAAAATATTGAAAACAAAATAAGGTGGCTTTAAAGTCAAAAAAATGAGGCTACAAGTTCATCACTTACCATTTGAACTTGGACATATTAATTTTCTTACACCTGAGTTTCCTCATCTATAAAACATAGTAGTAATGCCTAGTTCAGGGAATTCCTATGAAAGTTAGTAAATAATTCATGGAAAATAGCACCATACCGGAGAAGGCAATGGCAGCCCACTCCAGTATTCTTGCCTGGGCAGTCCTATGGATGGAAGAGCCTGGTAGGCTGCAGTCCATGGGGTCGCTAAGAGTCGGACATGACTGAACGACTTCACTTTCACTTTTCACTTTCATGCTTTGGAGAAGGAAATGGCAACCCACTCCAGTGTTCTTGCCTGGAGAGTCCCAAGGACGGGGGAGCTTGGTGGGCTGCCGTCTATGGGGTCGCATAGAGTTGGACACGACTGAAGTGACTTAGCTGCAGCAGCAGCAGCACCGTACCTGACATGCTTAAGCACTCTAAACATGGTAGCTTTATATATATATCTGTTTCCTGAATTGGGGAATAACATAGATAAATTTCATCTCTGGGTGTAAAACCATCAAAGGATTTTTTCTTCATTTACACCCATCTCACACCTAGCATGCGGACTTGAAAATCAGATAATAATGCTACATTTAAAATTGGGCTTGGATTATACAACTGACAACAAATGTTCTTAAAAACCATATCTAACATTGTGGACCAAAAACATTGAGTAGCGGAAATGAAATATGCTTGTTCTTCTCATTAACCTTTCTTAAGAAGATCTCTTAATTTTGGGGGGAGAACTAGAAGTCATGGGTTTGCAAAAAAGTACGAATGAATTGGCTGTGAGTGTTTTCATCCTTGCTACAAATGATTTAATTTAGGGCATGGGTAGAGTATATTGTTGGTTTCTGAAAGATCATCTTACTTATGGTCATAAGAAATTAAATCATTGTGTAGTTTTATTTATTTAAGATTAGGGCTATATGTTATATCCCTGGGTCAGGAAGATCCTCTGGAGAAGGGAATGGCTACCACTCCAGCATTCTTTCTTGGGGAATTCTATGGACAGAGGAGTCAGAGTGGCTTGACTCAGTCATGTCTGCACATGACTGACATGACTTCATTCTTACACTAAAGGACTACAGAGAAAAATGATTCAGTTATTAACTCTTTCAGTACACCAGAGTTGGTTCCCCAATGCTGCCTTGGCATCCAAAGAAACATTTCTGCATATATTCCACAAAAACAGCACAGGAAGAATTTACTACTTTGAAATCTACTTTGTATGAGACACACCACTGACTCCAAAGACTATCTTTTAGACTTTCAAGGGCAGGTCTCTTTATTTTTGGTTAAATCAAAGGTTTCATCTACAAAGAAGGAAATATGAAGAATGGCAGTGCCTTTCCATTTGTCGTGCTCAGTAACAATTGTGCTGAAGGATTCATGCAACAGAATCTAGCAAATCATAAATCAAGTTTTGTCAGAAGACTTGCAAGATATCTTACTCTTGTGAGTAAGAATATTGAAACTGGGATGACTCTAAGTGAAACAGTAATTCGAGTTCAGACATATTGTTGTATGTGTTACTAACACGAAATTCATTCTACCCACCAGCTGTTTTTCCCTTTTTTCCTTTAGAAGCCTAGGTTCTCTGCTCTGTTGAGCTTAGTCACTCAGTTGTCTCTGACTCTTTGTGACCCTATGGACTGCAGCCCGCTGACTTCTCTGTCCATGGGGATTCTCCAGGCAAGAATACTAGAGGGGGTTGCCATGCCCTCCTCCAGGGGAACATCCTGACCCAGGGATCGAACCCAGGTCTCCTGTATCACAGGCAGATTCCTTACCATCTGAGTCACCAGGGAAGCCCAAGAATACCGGAGTGGATAGCCTATCCCTTCTCCAGGGGATCTTCCTGACCCAGGAATCGAACTGGAGTCTCCTGCATTACAGGTGGATTCTTTATCCCCTGAGCTACCAGGGAAGCTCAAGATTCTATTTGGATCCAAATAATTTTTACTATGTCTCCTGTATTTGTTTATGCTGAGACAGACAGGAAAGTCAAATAGTTCCAATGTATTTTTCTTGTTATTCATTCAGTTCACAATATTGATTATGTATATTAGCTGTGCATAGGACCAGAGAATATTCTAACAAAATACATGGGGCTACAGTGACATCCAAGTACACAAATGTAAAAAAATGTAAGCAGTTATGAGTACATGGCATTCCATGTGTAGATGCAGCATCTTCTGTCTCTTTCCACTAATCCTGATAAGCCAGTTAAAATAATGACTGAATTTTTAAAAATCTTCCACATATTTACAATGACTTTCAAGGCTGACCTTTATGTTAGTGTTTACTGGAGTTTGCCTCTTTGGGAGACAGACAAATCAGAAAGACCAGATTTTGGGGGCCAGGGGGTCTCTACGCTATTGGAAGCTACACAGTGATTCATGGATGTGGCCTCAGAAAGAGATAGTTTCATCATCTGGGGCTTTTATGAAATTTGTGGTTAAAAGCCAAAACAAATGCAGTGTGTGCTTATATATGTGTGTGTATAGGCGTGATCCTCTATTCTTTATCCCACTAAGAAAAGCTAGGGCAGAATTGTCAAGCTTCTGTCCTGTATAGTACTCATCACTATGAATTACTTCATTTTCATAACATTTCTCCCTTTTAAAACTATCCTGTTTGAAAATGGAAAATACCTCTGTCTGGTGACAGAGGGAATAGCTAGGGAATTTGGGATTGAGATATACAGACTACTATACTTAAAATGGGTAACCAACAAGAACCTGCTGTATAGCACAGGGAACCCTGCTCAATATTATGTAACAACCTAAACCTGAAAAGAATATGAAAAAAGAATCAGTTCAGTTCAGTCACTCAGTCGTATCTGACTCTTTGCAACTCCATGGATTGCAGCACGCCAGGCTTCCCTGTCCTTCACCAAGTCCTAGACCTTGCTTAAACTCATGTCCATCAAATTGGTGATGCCATCCAAGCATCTCATCCTTTCCTTTCTCCTCCTACCTTCAGTCTTTCCCTGCACCAGGGTCTTTTCCAGTGAATCAGTTCTTTGCATCAGGTGGCCAAAGTATTGGAGTTTCAGCTTCAACATCAGTCCTTCCAATGAATATTCAGGACTGATTTCCTTTAGGATTGACTGGTTTGATCTCCCTGTAGCCCAAGGGACTCTCAAGAGTTTTCTCCAACATTACAGCTCAAAAGCGTCAATTCTTCGGCACTCAGCTTTCTTTATAGTCCAACTCCCACATCCATACATGACTACTGGAGAAACCATAGCTTTGACTAGACAAACCTTTTTTGGCAAAGTAATGTCTCTGCTTTTTAATATGCTGTCTAGGATGGGAAGATCCCATGGAGAAGGGAAAGGCTACCCACCCCAGTATTCTGGCCTGGAGAATTCCATGGACTGTATAGTCCATGGGGTTGCAAAGGGTCGGACACGACTGAGTGACTTTCACTTCACTTCATTTCACTTCATAGCTTCTTCTTCCAAGAAGCAAGCATCTTTTAATTTCATGGTTGCAGTCACCATCTGCAGTGATCTTGGAGCCTCCTCGCCCCCCGCCCCCGCCGTTAAAGAAAGGTCTCTCACTGTTTCGATTGTTTCCCCATCTATTTCCCATGAAGTGATGGGACCAGATGCCATGATCTTAGTTTTCTTAATGTTGAGTTTTAAGCCAACTTTTTCACTCTCCTCTTTCACTTTCATCAAGAGACTCTTTAGTTCTTCTTCGCTTTCTGCCATAAGGGTGGTGTCATCTGCATATCTGAAGTTATTGATATTTCTCCCGGCAATCTTGATTCCAGCTTGTGCTTCATCCAGCCTGGCATTTCACATGATGTACTCTGCACAGAAGTTAAATAAGCAGGGTGACAATATATAGCCTTGACGTACTCCTTTCCCAATTTGGAACCAGTCTGCTGAAAATAAACGAGACACATGTATGGGTGTAACTAAATCACTTTGCTATACACCTGAAACTAACACAACATTGTTAATCAACTATATGCCAATATAAAGTAAGCAGTTTTTTAAAAGGCTAAGAAAAAAGAAAATTCACTTGTAACATGTTCAGGATGGGAGGAAAAACATAGTGGTTTTTCTTGCATTCTTTATCCATTAAATAATTTATGTGAATATGGATTTTTGAGTCCCTGTTAAAGGATTTAAAACTCGGTGAAGTTTGAATAGACACCTTTGCTGGGGAGCAATGGACTCACCCTATAGCACTGTGTTGGCAAGGCTTGCCTTCTGAGACTACTGGTTTTCTTCTGGATACTTCCACCTTCTCCTAGTTATATGAAACTTTTCAGATTAAGATATTTAAAGACCAAGTTGTACATGATGATAAATTAAGATTCTACACTAAGAGCTAATTCCTGGTTACTTGGAAATAATAACTCTTAAATATTGGGAACTCATTGTTTGCCTATGGAGTTCAGGGGAAAAGCAGCCAGAAGCCAGGCAATAGGACACACCAGCTGTCTGTCTGAAGTTTTGTATTAATAGTTAATGAGCCATTTGGACAGAAAAGCACAACAGCTAGGGGAGAATGGGACTAAGGAAAACTTAAATCAAATATTTCATTGATTTGGTTTGGCATTATATCAAGATCCTGTTGCTGAATTCAATACATGGGATTTCCCTTCTCTCAATATCTTTTGCTTAATGTTTATATGTATTTAAATGTATTTAAAGTTTCTGCTTGGGGACATAATTGCATATATTTAAGAAAATTCAACTCCTTGGAACTGATAAGAAATCAAAAAATTTCAGCAGTAAAATACAATAAAACATGAGCTTATCAAGTTATATCACATATATTTATTGAATCATAGCGTGTGTAGTGTTAGTTGCTTAGTTGTGTCCGACAATTTGCTACCCCATAGACTCTAGTCAGCCAGGCTCTTCTGTGCATGAGATTTGCCAGGCAAGAATACTGCAGTGGTAGCCATTCCCTTCTGCAGGGGATCTTGCAGAGCAAGGGATCAAACCTGAATTTCCTGCATTGCAGGCAGATTCTTTACCATCTGAACCACCAGGAATATAACTGGGCATACAGGTTCCATAGCAAAATTGTCTGTCTTTGTTGGATTAAAGGGTGCACTCATAGTCCAACTGCATTAAAAAATAGCAGAGGGCTAACCATGTATCACAAAATAAAATTTTAGATATTAGAAACAGCACTCAACCATCATAGGTTTATGGTTTTTAGAGAAGACAGGTCATAATATAATTTTAAAGACAAATTTAGTCCATGTTTTATCTTAGTATATGTTTGGCCAGGAAAACAAGTATAATTGTAATTATATTTTTATGCATTTACTGTTTGCAAAATATTGAAGAGTCTGAGACTATGAAAAACAATATATTTGTTGCCTTGCTTGCAAGATGCTACCTGTCTTTGAGGAAACCAAAGTGAAAAGCACTGAAAAATAAGTATTAGAGAGTAAGCTATCACAAAGCTGTAGAGAGTTCATATGCTATGGCAGATCTTACTGATACCTTTCATCCTTCATGGGGAAGCAAATAAGTATCCTAGTTACAGCTCCATCAACTGTGCCTCTAGGCTTCCTGGCTTTGGTCTTGGTAAAGCACAGGTCACCTTGACTTACTCTTTCATTTTGTTAAAAATAATGGAGCTTGACAGCACAGTTGTTTACAATAGTAAAGATTTGGATTTAACTGATGTCCAAAAATAGGTTATTAATAAAATAACTATGGAACATCTATCCAAAAAAAACCACTATGTAGGTATTAAAATGATTTTGTAACTATATTTATTGATGTGGAAAAAAATAAAGACATGAAGTGAAAAACAGAGGTTCTAGAATTTTTGTGAAATTTTATATGAGTATATTATATTTACAACACAGTTTGGATATAAGAAGCACCACATTTTAAAATTTCACTATGATATACATTTAGGTGGCAAGTATTCTGATCTTATCAGTTAGAGGTTTGTTTTGGCACTTGATCTTTGCTGAGTGTGATTTGGATCTTCTGAGAGGTCATTGCAGGTATTCTCTTTGGATGCCCTGCCTCTTCCTCTGCTGTCCAGGATGGTCCCGTCACAAGGACCTAAGCGAACCTCATCTTCACAGTAAAGGGAAGTTTCTCTCCCTAGGCAGGGGGAAGAGAAGCCTCCAGTATGGAAAATTCAGTCTGTGAAACTCAATTTTGAGTTTCCCTTGGAGAAAAGAAGTTCTCATTCTTTCTGATGTCTTTATAGCAATAAGAAAAGGGAAAGTCATCAATACATTTCCCTGCTATACTATATATGTACATTGTTTATTATATATGCATTCAGTTCAGTTCAGTCACTCAGTATGTCTGACTCTTTGTGACCCCATGGACTGCAGCACACCAGGCTTCCCTGTCCTGAACCAACTCCCGGAGCTTGCTCAAACTCGTATCCATCAAGTCAGAGATGCCATATAACTATCTCACCTTTTGTTGTCCACTTCTCCTCCTGCCTTCGATCTTTCCCTGCACCAGTGTCTTTTCCAATGAATCAGTTCTTTGCCTCAGGTGGCCAAAGTATTGGAGTTTCAGCTTTAGCATCAGTCCTTCCAGTGAATATTCAGGACTGATTTCCTTTAGGATGGGCTGTTTGATATCCTTGCAGTCCAAGGGACTCTCAAGAGTCTTCTCCAACACCACAGCTCAAAAGCATCAATTCTTTGGCACTCAGCTTTCTTTATAGTCCAACTCCCACATCCATACATGACTTCTGGAGAAACCATAGCTTTGACTAGATGGACCTTTGTTGGCAAAGTAATGTCTCTGCTTTTTAATATGCTGTCTAGGTTTGTCATAGCTTTTCTTTGAATGTGCAAGCATCTTTTAATTTCACGGCTGCAATCACCATCTGCAGTGATTTTGGAGCCCAGGAAAATAAAGTCAGCCACTGTTTCCACTGTTTCCCCATCTATTTCCCATGAAGTGATGGTATCGGATGCCATGATCTTAGTTTTCTGAATGTTGAGCTTTAAGCCAGCTTTTTCACTCTCCTCTTTCACTTTCATCAAGAGGCTCTTCAGTTCCTCTTTGCTTTCTGCCATAAGGGTGGTGTCATCTGGATATCAGAGGTTATTGTTATTTCTCCCCGCAATCTTGATTCCAGCTTGTGCTTCATCTAGCCTGGAATTTCTCATAATGTACTGTGCATAGAAGTTAAATAAGCAAGGTGACAATATACAGCCTTGACGTATTCCTTTCCCAATTTGGAACCAGTCCATTGTCCCATGTCCAGTTCTAATTGTTGCTTCTTGACTTTCATACAGCTTTCTCAGGAGGCAGGTAAGGTGGTCTGATACTCCCATCTCTTTAAAAATTTTCCACAGTTTGTTGTGATCCACACAAAGACTTTAGTGTAGTCAATGAAGCCAAAGTAGATGTTTTTCTGGAATTCTTTTACTTTTTCTATGGTCCAAAAAATGTTGACAGTTTGATCTCTGGTTCCTCTGCCTTTTCTAATCCAGCTTGAACATCTGGAAGTTCTCGGTTCACGTACTTTTGAAGCCTAGTTTGGAGAATTTTGAGCATTACTTTGCTAGCATGTGAGATAAGTGCAATTGTGCAGTAGTTTGAACATTCTCTGGCATTGCCTTTCTTTGGGATTGGAATGAAAATTGACCTTTCCCAGTCCTGTGGCCACTGCGAGTTTTCTAAATTTGCTGGCATATCGAGTGCAGCACTTTCACAGCATCATCTTATAGGATTTGAAATAGCTCAACTGGAATTTCATCACCTCCACTAGCTTTGTTCCTAATGATCCTTCCTAAGGCCCACTTGACTTCACACTCCAGTATATCTGGCTCTAGGTGAGTGATCACACCATCGTATTTATCTTGATCATTAAGATCCTTTTGTATAGTTCTTCTGTTTATTCTTGCCACCTCTTCTTAATATTTATATGTATGTTATATGCTGAAAAAATTGAGTGTCTGGAAGGATATTTGCAGTAGAATATTTACAGGAATTATTCTGAAATGTTAAAATATGCCTTTATCTTTTTTATTTCTTTTTTTTAAAAGATTAATCTCATGTGGTGTTTTTCATATTTGTTTTACAATAAATGTAGATTGCTTCTGCAAAAAAACAAAATGATGAATTTACATAATAGAATCTTATCTTTCTGTATCTTTAAAAATTATTATAAAATGTATAAGTGAAATATTCACTTAAAAAATCATTTTTAGTCCTCATAATGTCTTAAAGGATTAAAAATGTATCCAAAGTCATGTAAACTAGTAAATGACAGAATGCGAATTTGGAGTCCTTTCTTCTCAATGGAAATGTGTGCTTGTTGCTTTTACTGTCTGATTTTAGGGGAAAATGCTAATTTGAAAAATTTCTATTGACTAATTAAAATTTGTAGGGTGTATCTGCAAAGCATAGATTTTTCCTCCCGTAGATTTTCTGAAAACTGCTTTTGCTCCTGTAGAGGGGGAGGGAATAGAGGAAATGGAGGAAGATAAAAAATTATTTTTAAGTACTAGATTAGTGTTGTGTTGCTGCCATAATAAATTATCACAAATTTAACAGCTTAAAACCACAGAGATTTATGACCTGACTGTTCTGTAGTTCAGGGATCCAGAGGATCCGTGAGCTCTGCTCCAGATCTCATAGTATGACCTCAAGGTTTTAGGCCCCCTAGGTTTTCATCAGGAAGCTTTGGGAGAAAATCATTTAGACTCTTGGCAGAATTTAGTTCTATATGGTTGTAGGACTGAAGTCTCAGTTGCCTTGCTGCTTTTCAGCCTGGGGTCATGCTCAGCTTTTGGAGGATGACTGCAACTTCCTTTGAGTCTGACTCGCCTCTTCTGTCTTATTTCTCCTCTGACTTGAGCTGGAGAAATTTCTCTGCTTTTAAGAGGTCAGGTAATTAGAATGAGCTCATCTGGATAATACAGGCTACTTTCCATAATTTAAGGTCCATAACCTCAATTACATCTACAAAATCCCTTCATAGCCCTACCTCGATAGTGTTTGATTGAATAACCAGGAGACAGAATCTTGGGGGAACAGCTTTAGGATTCTTCCACTGTATTTTTTTTCCTTCAAAACTTAGGGATAAAATTATTCACACTCTTTTAAAAAGGTTAATGTAGTATTGATAACCTTCAGGGTTTATACCTAAACCTTTGACATGTCTCAGATATTCAGAGAGATAATTCCCCCAAATCCACACCTTGAATAGTTTTGTCTGTGGATATCTCAAAATGGATTTTTTAAGCCTCGTAGAAGTGTTTATTTTCATCCTGGCTAAGAAAATGGAACACAAATATGCTATTCCCAAATAATACACTATTTCACTGAGAGTGTAGCTTGTAAAGGATTCAGGAACAAATTCCAAGGTCATAGGAGCTCATTAATATGCAAGTGACCTATTTATTACACAGCCATATATTTCTACGGTCTAGTTCCCATTTCCAAGTACTTGTCTATTATGTCTCAGTTCTATGCATTTGTCTTAACCTCAACTGTGCTTATCACCACTACTCTGACTAGGATGTGTAGTCTTACTATGGATTTGGGTTTTATGGATGTAAATAGGTTCAAAGAGATAAGCTCCAAAGATTAGATAAACCTTAAGTTCTCTAGCCCTCTTCCTGGGAGTGTGTAGAAAAGAAATCCTATATTTTTCTTGTTATTTGTTTTTAAATGAAGTAATTTAATTTCCCTTCTTAATCTCTATCCTGACCTGATATAGACCACTTCCAAAAAAGTAAAACAATCTTTAAGAATAGATATATTCCCACAAATTAGTTAAAAAGTGACCCCAATTTTGCCGTTAGAAATTATATCTCATTCCTCTAACAAGTTGGTCTCTTCCTTAGGAAAAATAACAAAATAGAGAGGCAAAACCTGTAATAAACCAGAAGATGATCAATAGATAGTTAGATAAGGGGCAGGAGGTAAGAGACCTAAGTGGTTGGACAATACATTTTTGACAGGAAGCCTGAATAAATTTTGAAATAAACATGTGGATATTAAGAAAGTGTTAGTCACTCAGTCCTGTCAGACTCTTTTGGGACTCCATGGACTATAGGCTCACAAGCTTCTTTGTCCATGGGATTCTGCATACAAGAATACTCGAGTGGGTTGTCATTTCCTCCTCCAGGGGAGCTTCCCAACCAAGGGGTTGAAACCAGGTTTCCTGCACTGCAGGAGGATATTTTGAAGGTAGATATATATTTTTGGACAATTAGTAAGTAGGGTTTTAACCCGCTGATATTTTCAAGACTAAATTTTCCTTAAGGGAATTAATGAGAATAGTAGATTGTGGTTCTCGCTCTTAAGGAATGTGAACAGAGTTTACTTTGTCCTTTGTACACTGGCAGGGGACATACCTGGTGAGAGGAGAACCTACCTATCATGAAGGGCCATGATGCTAACATAACTGACAACTGCTGTCAGGATCTAGAATACTTTTTGCCTGAGGAGACATATTAGCCAGGGTTCTAGGGTCTATGAGATTTTCCAGGCAAGAACACTGGAGTGAGTTGCCATTTCCTTCTCCAGGGGATCTTCCCAACCCAAGGATTGAACCCATGTCTCGTGTGTCTCCTACATTGCAGGCAGATTATTTACCCACTGAGCCATTGTGGAAGCCCCAATTAGAGAAACCAAACCAAAAGGATGTGCATATATGTTGTTGTTGTTGTTCAGTCACTAAGTCATAACCAACTCTTTTTGACCCAATGGACTATAGCATGCCAGGCTCCCCTGTCCTTCACTATCTCCTGTAGCTTTCTCAGATTCATGTCCATTGAGTTGGTGATTGTGTCCAATCATTTCATCCTCTATCAATCCCTTCTCCTTTTGCCTTCAACTTTTCCCAGCATCAGGGTCTTTTCCAATGAGTGGGCTCTTTCATCAGGTGGTCAAAGTATTGGAGCTTCAGCATTAGCATCAGTCCTTCTAATGAATATATAGGGTTTGATTTCCTTTAGGACTGACTGGTTTGATCTCCTTGCAGTTCAAGAAACTCTCAAGAGACTTCTCAAGCACTACAATTCAAAAGCATCAGTTCTTCAGTGCTCAGCTTTCTTTATGGTCCAACTCTCACATCCATGCATGACTACTGGAAAAACCATAGCTTTGACTCTATGGACTTTTGTCGGCTAAGTAATTGTCTCTGCTTTTAAATATATGCTGCTTAAGTTTGTCATAGCTTGTCTTCCAAGGAGCAAGCGTCTTTTAATTTCATGGCTGCAGCCACTATCTGCAGTGATTTTGGAGCCCAAGAAAATAAAATCTGTCACTGATTCCACTTTTTCCTCTTCTCTTTGCCGTGAAGTGATGGATCCAAATGCCACAATCTTAGTTTTATGAATGTTGAGTTTTAAGTCAGCTTTTTCACTCTCCTCTTTTGCCTTCATCAATAGGCTCTTTAGTTCCTCTTCACTTTCTGCTATTAGAGTGGTATCATTTGCATATCTGAGATTACTGACATTTCTCCCCACAATCTTGATTACAGGTAGATATTTTTTCTGGAATTCCCTTGCTTTCTCTATGATCTAAAAAATGTTTGCAATTTGATCTCTGTTTCCTGTTTTTTTCTAAACTCAGCTTGTACATCTGAAATTTCTCTATTCGTGTGCTGCTGAAGTCTAGCTTGAAGGATTTTGAGTACAACCTTACTAGCATGTGAATTGAGTGCAATTGTACAGTAGTTTGAACCTTCTTTTGCATTACCCTTCTTTGGGATTGGAATGAAAACTGACCTTTTCTGTTCTGTGGCCACTGTTGGGTTATATATGCAGAGACTTATTTTAAGGAATTTGCTTAGGTGATCATGGTGGTTGATTAGTCATTAATTCACATCTGACTCTTGTGACCTCATGGACTGTAGCCTGCCAGGCTCCTCTGTGCATGGGATTCTCCAGGCAAGAACACTAGAGTGGATTGCCATTTCCTTCTTCAGAGGATCTTCATAACACAGGGATCGATCCCAGATCTCCTGCATTGCAGGCAGCATCTTTACCCTTTAAGCTATGGACTTCTCCTGGTGATCATGGAAACAAGTGCAAAATCTGCAGGGTGGGCTGGTAAGCTGGAGAACCAGGAAGAGCTGATGCTGCAGTTCATGTATGAAGGCTGTCTGTTGGCAGCATTCCCTCTTGCTCAGGGGAGATCAGTACTTTTGTTCTTTTTGGGCCTTTAACTGATGGCATATGGCCCGCCTATATTATGTAGAGCAATCTGCTTTGCTTAAAGTCAGCTGATTTAAATGTTTATCTCATCCAAAAAATATCCTCACAGAATCATCTGGAATAATGTGTTACCACGTATCTAGACATGGCATGTAGTTAACAGGTTATCATATAAAATTAGCCATCATAGAGGATTCTAAGTTTGATCTTTTGGGTATTGTGGTCTGAATTCTTATACGTTTACAAATTAATTTACATCATCATAAAAATAATGTTAGTGCTATCTGTGTTTTCTAGGTTTAAGTTAGGTAGAATAACAGTGGAAAGTATATGCAAGTTATTTCAAATCCAATATAAATACTAATGTCTCTCATCTTCAAGTACCAACTATGTGCTAAGTACTGCACTGAGTGCTTTATACAGCAAACCTACACAACAGATAATATTACTCCCATTTCAGAGATGAGCACTTTGAGAGTAATTGATTGACATATGTAAGAAACAGAGTTAAGTAGCAGAGATGGAACTTCCATGCCTTCTCTCATGGAATCTCTCATTTTTATACCATGTCACAGTGCCTTCTACCTAGAAACTCAGTCTCTTATATCTGTTTTAAAAATCCACAGGTTGATTCTTAACATCATAGCTTAAAGAGGGCAGCACCATTCTATATTTTTATTACAACTTGAATTTAATTAAAATGGTTAATAGAAATTGAAATGTTTAGAGAAAATGTTTCAAGAGCCTGATTATTATGCAACAGTCCTTAATTGTTAGCTGAAAATAGGATGAATTTTAGCATTCTCAGATGGTTCTTATCTAATTAATACGAATAACATCACTGCCAACATTTTTTGTATAATTGTGTATATTCTACATAAATGGTTTCAGCAAAGGTGCTGTCAGAACAGCAGACTGATTTTCTCTTGTATTGGCAGAAACACATCTAATTTAAACCTCAGGATAAGCTTGCCAGGCTACTGTCTTGCTGAAATTCTGTTAAGGTCAGTGCTCTGCATCTGCCCCTCTGGTTTCACTGGCAAGGACTGTGTGACAGTTCCCAAGGAATGGAATCTGAGTAGTCCTATAATGTATTTGTTCATTTCATCCATTTATGAAAGGAAACAAGAGCAACAGCCATTTGGGAAAGGATTTACATAATTTAATTAAATGTGATCACTGCCTTCCTATCTTGAAATGCTGATGTAACTGATAACATCCCAGATGTTTTAATCCCCATCTCCTATCTTCCTTGAAGTTCTCAAGCACACATCGTGGAAGGGGTGACTTCAGTTGGATGTAAGAAGTGATCCTATATTCTACCAAGAGCATATTCTTATATTATCCATCAGTCCTGACTGTTAGGCATAATAGACACTGCTGCCTGCCAGCCCAATCGGCTTTCTTTCTTCCTTGCTGGTTTAGTTCTGATTTTCCATTGTAATTCAGGTATAAAATGTGATTTTTCCAAAGTGATTCATACTGACCCCATTACCTTTATTTCACTGATAGGTTTTGTTGTTGTTATTCAATCACTAAGTCATGTCTTATTCTTTGAGACCCCATAGACTGCAGCACACCAGGCTTCCCTGTCCTTTGCTGTCTCTTGGACTTTGCTCAAACTCATATTCATTGAGCTGGTGATGCTATTAGGTAGGGGAATATGAACAAGTCCTGGCTCCTGAAATGTAAGGAATTGGCTGGAGGACTTTGGGTGAAGGATTTATTGTTCTTAAAATAGGACACATGGGAAGAGATGTGCCCTTTTTTTCCCAACGAATCTTGTTATGTCTCCATGAGTGAGATGCCTGAGCAGTGGTAATCACTTAGTGACCATAAAGGAAGTTATGTTGAGTGGCTGACACATTATTGATGTTAGAGTAAAAAAAGATCCTGAGTTCTTGATATGTCAATGAGCCACTTGAACAAATCAATCCTGGAGCTGTCCCTGCTATCTCACTGTTTGAGATTAAAATGTTTCCTAATTTCTTAACCTACTATATTAAGGCTTTTTTGTGATGTTTGCCTTAATGTGTTCTTACTGATAGGATTGACCCTTCTTCCTTTTGGTGGTTGTGTCCTTTCTTTGAAGGAGGTGTGCCTTGCTTACTTGGTTTTTCTACCAGTAAACTTACCCTTGAATGTTGGTGAGTCATGCAGAGTCTCTCATTTCTAAAGAAGCATGTGTTGTGGAGGATGTGTTACATGAAAAGAAGGCTCGTGCTGCACTGTCAGATTGTTGCCCGTGAGTGCCTCTGGCATGTGTGCAGAATACTAGCCAAGTATAGCTATGGATGAACCACTACCATCAGCTCCCCCTCCAGTACACACACAGAAATGTGTACCCATAGAGAGGGAAGAATACTCTCAAAGAACCAACTGCTCTTCAGTTAAAGCATATGGCTAAAGACATTCACAATCCTACATGTGTCGGAAGAAGGGACAATTGTTGGTACTGGTGAATAGGACCACAAAAAGTATGCTATGTACATGGTATCACCTTTATTGTGGATAAAGACCAGGACGAAGTACTTGACTTTTCTATGAAAAACATGGAACTGTTGACAGTGAACTCAAGAATCAGGCGACTTATCCCCCTTGGGCCAGTGAGACCTGCAGTGTAGATGGACCCAAGACCACTCATGATTTTGGTGGGCAGTTTCACTGCCATGATCAGAAAAAGAATGGAGCTGAGCATTCTGCTATGGACTGAGCTGTGTGCCTCCTTGAAAGCGTGATTTCCTAACCCCCAGTGTAGTGGAATTTGGAGATTCAGCCTTTAGGAAATAACTAAGTTCAGACAAGGTCATGGGGAGGAGAGACACTTTTATGATAAGAGACACAAGAGACTGTGTAGAGAATGCCCACAGGGTATATTATTGTGACCTCTTCCCAAGAAGGAAACTTCAGTAGTGAAAAAGATGCACCCATCATGAAAACTGAGTTTCTCTTCTCCCTCTAGATGTGAATCTTCATGGGAACAAGCCCCGAAGTTAGCAAGGTGAGGAAGCAATGATCCTCCTTCCACAGCTCAGTAATTCTGCAATTAAGTTTTTCTTTTGGATGTTTGTATTCTGTCTGTTTGGGTGAAAATGGCCCAGCTGATAGGCAAGAGAGGGTGGTGAGTTTGTCTAATGTCCTGAAGAGAACGAGAGAGGTTGAAGGGGGGAGTGGGGGGGTGGGGGCTGTTTGGTGTTGCTGATGCATTAGCGTCATCTAGGTACATGGGGTTTTAGTCTAATGAAGTTGAGCTCATTGGTTTTGAACTTAAAGGCTGCGGCACAGATGAATAAGAGTGTGGTTACCCAGGTTATTCATGGCAGAGTCGGGGCTTCATAATAATAACCCAGTCCCAGGAGTCAAAGATGTATTCTTCAACCTCCACATAACAGGCTCAACCTTCCATTATTATATTTTGAACTCTTTGAAGATGCCAACCAAGGAATGAAATTACTAAAGATAAAATATATTTTGTTCTTCCACTCCCAGGAGTTTATTGCTAGATATCTCCTAGTCTTTTATTAAGAATTAATATGAACATTTTTATTTGTCAGCAGATTGGTATGTGAAAGTACTTTATATCTTCGGTTTAAAATTGTCCAGATTTCTTAATGAAGTGTTAAGAGAGTGCTTCATGTATATATTTCAAGAAAAAAGAGAAACCCACATTTATGTTTTCATCTTAAAAACTTTGGAAAGTATAAACAGGATTTTGCCAACAGTGTTTACCTCTGGGAGGGGGATTGAGTTAACTGAGAGTCGGGGCAGAGGGGAAGTTATATTTTTGACTTTATGTACTTCTATCTAAATTTTCTTTGAGTTTCTTTATGGTTGACTTGTTCTTCAGGAAGAGCGCTATACAGTCACATGAAAAAAAAAAACAGGTTTTGGTATTTATGGAAATTTTAATAACTCCCCATTTATTCTATTCTAGAAATTTATTACTAGTTAAAAATAAACACCCACCTGAAGAAAAGTTTGGAAATCAAACAGATCAGGATTTGACTTCTGGCTCTGCCTTTTCCTGTTTACTGTCTTGTAAGCTGTTGAATTTCTTTACCTTTCCTTATATGTAAAACAAGGGTAATAATAAAGCATTGCAGAACTTTTGTACTGATTAGAAATAGTATGTGTTACAAGGCAGACATTGATGAAGTGCTGGTTATGGAACTAGAGGCCAGGTCATGAACTGGTCATGAACTGCCACATGTGGAGGTAATGGAGGTTCCTGTTTGACTGGGGCAGTCATGGTTTGCCCAATTATCCCACTGTCATTACTGTTCGGACCCTTCTCATTCCAGGATGCTTTGCATTGGATGATAAATAAATTACATGGCCATTCTGTTATAAGCCATGCTAAGGAGTTTGGACTTTATGCCAAAACTTGAGTGAGATACTGAGGTGAAGAGTGTGCCCCAGGGGTAGTATGGCTTTTGAAATTTTCACCAGCCACAGGGAATGTCTATATATTGGTGGTTATATCTGCTTGTTTCAAGAGTAAACAGCAGTGCAAGCCTGGAAGAAAGAGACTCAAATGGTCTAAGGAAGCACTGAAAGATGAGTCTGGTGATGGAAGGAGACAGGTATGAAATGAGGCCATTGTGGAGCTGATATTTGTACAGTTGCCTACCTCTCTTCTGCTTTGTTTGCTTTTTAAATTTCAGCACTGACAAGTATAAAGTTGTTTGAATATTCCCACAAATTCAGATTAAATTGGATCCACTAGCTAATACAGTGTTATTATTAGGGACTGAATCATTCACTCAGAAACCATTATCTGATACATTTCAGAAATAAGCATTTAGTAGATGTGCCACTTTTCTTGTTTTTATTGCTAGATGAAGTTCAAACATCCAAAGGTCCTGCAGCATGTGAATTAGAGGGCAGGATCATCCCTATGCACATAGGCAGACATGAAAGGGCATCCTCGGGAAAAGATTTAGACTTAGACACAGAGACTGTCTCTAAGGGACATTAGCAAGTTACTCTTTCCGAGTTTTCAGAAGCAGGGAATACCCTGTGTTCAAGGTGGGCATGTATCTGCTTATGGAGGAGTAAAGAACCAGATCAGATTCCATTTTCTGTTTCAGTTATTTTTAATCAGGGGATGTATCCATGTTACCCAGGGAACTTTCAAAAAAAAAAAAAAAACCACACACGTGCCGTAGCACCAAACCAGATCTGCTAAATTCGAACGGCTAAATGGAGGTGCGGTGAACCTTGAGGACCTTCCAGGTAAGTCTAACATGGACTCTGGGTCAAAAATGAATCCCCGAAGCCTGTGGTTCTTAGACTTTTGTGTGAACCAGGATGACCATAAAGGTCCTACTCCCACACTTCAGATGCAAGTGTCTGGGGCAGAGCTTGAACATATGCATTTCTATCAGGTTCCAAGTAATGCTGATGCCACTCTCCTGCTTAGACATTGTGAACCCCTTCTCTGGGTTCTACTCCTCTTCACCCCTATCCTCATTGCTCTAGTGAGGTCTTAGTCATTTCTTACCTGGACTATTATTTTAGGTTTATATCTTGTATCATTACCTTCTACCCCAATTGCTGCCAAAGTGGTTTTTCTAAATAAAAAATCTTATGGTGACTCTATACCTTAAAGTGTTCCATGGGGTCCCCACTTCATCAATACAAACATCATTTATGGAATAACACTCTGGCCCCTGCTACTCTCCCAGTCTCACCTCTCACTCTCCAGCCCTGCTCTGTTGCTTGCCTTCTTTAGAGGAGACTTGAAAGTGTGGTGGTGGTGTTTTTATTTCTGCTGCTGCAAAGCAGTTAGAAGCACAGACTTCCAGGGTTCCTATTCAAACTTCTACACTTCTATTTCCAGCTTTTGGCCTTGGACAAGTTATTTTTTTGACCTCTGTTTATTCCCATCTACAAAGTAGAGTGGGCTACATGGTTCCTATGTCTTTGGATGATATGCAAATTAAATAAGTATATATATCTATATAGCATTTGGAAAGATGTTAGTTAAATATTAGCTGCTGCTGCTGCTGCTGCTGCTAAGTCGCTTCAGTCGTGTCCGACTCTGTGCGACCCCATAGATGGCAGCCCACCAGGCTCTGCCATCCCTGGGATTCTCCAGGCAAGAATACTGGAGTGGGTTGCCATTTCCTTCTCCGGTGCATGAACGGGAAAAGTGAAAGTGAAGTCACTCAGTTTTGTCCGACTCTTAGTGACCCCATAGACTGTAGCATATCAGGCTCCTCCGTCCATGGGATTTTCTAGGCAAGAGTACTGGAGTGGGGTGCCATTGCCTTCTGCTGTGGACCATTTCTTTCAGGGAACTGTTTACACATCCCTGCATACCAGTTTGCATGACACTTTGAGTAGACAGTCCTATATTTTCTGTATGAAGTGTTTATTTCCTTGATCACTTATAGCATTTAATTCATGTTTCCATATTCACACTAGTGGTTTTCCTCTTCATTCACCTATGAGCCTATAAAGAGTGGATTGTATTGGTGTTATTCTTTGATGATCTTGTGCCTCAAGAAACCTACACTGTAGGCTCCTAGCTACAGTACCAAAAAATGCTGGTTGAATAATCACTTTGTTGAACAACCAATTGTTGACTCTAACCACTGGGTCATGAGATTTATAGAGGATGAGCATGAGGGTTATGAAACAAGAGAAAACGTGCTACCTGAAGCAAGGGCACCAGTGCCACATGGAAGAGAAGCTGGTAGATGTCTGTTCACTTTTCCTCGTTTCTCTGAAAGTGCATATTGACCATTCAAAGAGCCTATTTATTTTTCTTGAAAGAAATATAAGAAGGAAAAGTCTTAATGAAGAGTTGAACAATCAAGAATAGTTGATGTTTTTGTACAGGAAATAAAAAATAACTTAAAGAGATTGGGATAATTTTTGTTTTTAAGCCTAGAATATATATTTGTTGGATCATAGAAAAAGCAAGAGAGTTCCAGAAAAACATCTACTTCTGCTTTATTGACTATGCCCAAGCCTTTGACTGTGTGGATCACAACAAACTGTGGAAAATTCTTAAAGAGATGGGAGTACCAGACCACCTGACCTGCCTCCTGAGAAATCTGTATGCAAGTCAAGAAGCAACAGTTAGAACCAGACATGGGACAATGAACTGGTTTCAAATTGGAAAAGGAGTACGTCAAGTCTGTATATTGTCTCCCTGCTTATTTAACTTCTATGCAGTCTACATTATGCAAAATTCCAGGCTGGATGAAGCACAAGCTGGAATTAAGATTGCTGGGAAAAATATCAATAATCTCAGTTACGCAGATAACACCACCCTTATGGCAGAAAGTGAAGAAGAACTAAAGAGCCTCTTGATGAAAATGAAAGAGGAGAGTAAAAAAGCTGGCTTAAAACTCAACATTCAAAAAACTAAGATCATGGCATCCAGTCCCATCACTTCATGGCAATGGAAACAGTGGAAACAGTGACAGACTTTATTTTCTTAGGCTCCAAAATCACTGCAGATAGTGACGGCAGCCATGAAATTAAAAGACGCTTGCTCATTGGAAGAAAAGCTATGACCAAACTAGACAGCATATTAAAAAGCAGAGACCTTACTTTGCCAACAAAGGTCCATCTAGTCAAAGCTATGGTTTTTCCAGTGGTCATGTATGGATGTGAGAGTTGGATTATAAAGAAAGCTGAGCACCGAATTGATGCTTTTGAACTGTGGTGTTGGAGAAGACTTGAGAGTCCCTTGTACTGAAAGCAGATCCAACCTGTCAATCCTAAAGGAGATCAGTCCTGAATATTCATTGGAAGGACTGATGCTGAAGCTGAAACTCCAATATTTTGGCTACCTGATGCAAAGAGCTGACTCATTTGAAAAGACCCTGATCTTGGGAAAGATTGAAGGCGGGAGGAGAAGGGGATGACAGAGGATGTGATGTTTGGATGGCATCTCTGAGTAGAGGGACATGAGTTTGAACAACCTCTGGGTGTTGGTGATGGACAGGGCGGCCTGGTGTGTTGCAGTCCATGGGTCCCAAAGAGTCTGACATGACTGAGCAACTGAACTGAACTGAACTGATAGAATATATGCAGTAATATGCAAAATCTAAATGTTGATACATTTTTAACTAAGACTCAGACTAAGTCATATACATTTCCCTTACTTCAGAAGCCCTCCCCCTTACCTGTCATTCTATCCAAAAGTGGTTTATTTCCATAACCACTTTTGTCTCTTTTTGAATCATACATAAATGAAATTATAACACAGATGTATTCTTGCCTGGAAAGTTCCTTGCACAGAGTAGTCTGGCAGGCTATAGTCCATGGGGTCACAAAGAGCTGGACATGACTGAGTACGCACCCACACATGGGGCTTCCCATGTGGCAAAGTGGTGAAGAATTGGCTTGCCAAAACGAAGAGACACGGGTTCAGTTCCTGGATCAGGGACGATCCCCTGGAGGAGGAAATGGCAACTCACTCGAGTATTCTTGACTGGAAAATTCCATGGACAGAGGAACCTGGCAGGAACCCAGGGGGTTCACAAAGAGTCGAACACAACTGAGTGCACACACACACACATACCACAGATACTTGTATTTGATGTCTTTAGTTCATCATTTTGTCTAGGAAATTTAGCCATATTTTTGAGTGAAGCAATACTTCATTTGTTTCATTGTTGTATAGTTTCTATTATTAGAATATACCATCATTTATTCATCCATTCTGCTGTGATGTATGTTTGAGTCATTTCTAATTTGTTGACATTTGCAAATAATGCTACTCTGAATGTTCTTATAACAAGCCCAGTAGTCAGATTGTCTGGGCACGGTTTGATAAGACAGATACTAAGATGACCTTAATGATCTCTGCCTCATGGTATCCATACCGTTTTTAATATATCACTTCCTCTACCCCCAACCCCACAAAAGATTGTACTTGTAACTTGTCTTAACCAGTATAATATGGAAAATTTATATTTGACATATTATATTGGCAACCCCTTTGATTAGGCTACATTATGAGGCAAAGATGATCTGTAACTCCTGTGGTTATATCACACTACATAAGACTGTGTCTTAGGAGGTTGGAACAAGAGGTGCTACTTGGTGTCTTAATGTACTGAGTAACCATGTTGAGAAAGCCTCCCTGGCAAGGCACTGTGGGCTGCTATCTTCTGTTTTTTTGTCAGCTGTTATAATGCAGCTTTTGGGTATAATGCAGCTCTTGGGGTAACATGTACATTTCATCCAAATTATCACAATTATTGGTATAAAATTGGTCATAATAGTTTATTATCTTTTTGACATCTGTAGCATCTGAAGTAATGGTGGCTTTTTTATCCCTGATCTTGATCATTTATGTTCTGTCCCCTACTCTTTGACCCACCTCCCCACCCTGACGCAGTATTGTTAGACTTTAAATTTCAATTAATCCTCACAGCCTTTGCTGATTTTCTCAATTTTATGTCTGTTTACTTTTTCATTGGTTTCTGTTCTTATTTTTATTTCCTTTCTTGTTAGTTTTAATTTGCTGTTCTTTCCATAGCTTCCTCAGATAGAAGCTCAAATTCTTTCTTTTTTTCTGCATGTGAAAAGTTAAAGTCACTCAGTTGTGTCTGACTCTATACAGTCCATGGAATTCTCCAGGCCAGAATACTGGAGTGGGTAGCCTTTCCCTTCTCCATAATGCTATAAATTTTCTGCTGAGCACTGCTTTACCTGCATTTTACAAATTTTAGTATTTCAAAGACATTTTACTTTCCATTGTATTGGTCATTGACTCAAGGGTAATTTAGACGTATGTTGCATAATTTCTAAATATTTGAGATTTTAAAATTCAAATTTCTATTATTGTTTTTGGCTTACTATGTTCAGTGAATGCACTCTTTATGATTTCAGTTTTTCAAAATTTGTTGAGATTTATTTAATGACACAGCACATGTTCTATTTTCATATACATTCTGTGAGCTTTTGGAAAATATCTCTGCAGCTCTTAAGTGTAGTGTTATGGCTAATTAAGTTATTTTTATCAATCAGGTTGTTAAAATATTCTATATCCTTACTGGTTTATTTTTTATCAGTTTTTACCTTAATTACTGAAAAGTGTATTCTAATATCTCCAATTCTTTCAGTTTCAATTAAAATTTTTTCCCTAAAAGTCTAGTGTTTCATTACTGATATGATGTTTACATTGGTTATATATTTTCCCAGTCTATTGACTACAAAATTTCTGTGTCCTTATGTTTAAGATGTGTTTCTTGTAAAGAGCACATAGTTCACTTTTATTTTTTTTCTTGAATATTATAGTCCTTTAAATGGAATATTCAGTCTATTATGTTGATAAAACTACTAATATGATTGGGTTAAATCTATATTTCTATTGTTTTTGTTTTTTACTCACAAGTTCTTTGTTCCTTTCTTTTATCTTGATTTATTTTGTATTTTTCAAATATTTGAAAATTTTCAGTTTTACCTTCTCTGTCCGTGTTACCATTCTTTTTAGTGGTTAGCCTGGAGATTATAATGTATTTTTGACTTATTAGATCTACCTTAAATATGTCCTGCTGTCAACTGCCAGCAAAATACAAAGGCTTTAGAGCACTTAAACTCCAACTATCCTTTTCTCTCTTTGTAATATTGCTATCATGCATTTTTATGCAAAATATATTTTAGACCCTCCAAATCATTATTACTATTATTTCTGCATTCAGTACTCATTTTCTGCCAGTGTGTTTAGCCTTTTCTCTCTTTATTCCTTTTTACATTATTGTGTTTCTGTTTGGAACCTTTTTTTTTTTTCTGCCTCAAAAACTCCCTTCAGTGTTCCTGCTAGTGATAAATGATTAGCTTCCTGAAAACCTCTTAATCTTAACCTTCATTTTTGAAGGATAGTTTACAAATGTAGAATTCTGGGTTGAGAAGTATTTTCTTTAAGCATTTTAAAGAGATCTTCCCGTTATAGTTGAAATTATATTATTTCTGTGGAAGAATTAGCTGTCAGTCTATTGTTGCTCTTTCAATATGTATTTTATATTTTACATGGGCCTCCAAAGAGAGCTTAATAATTCATTGTTGGTTAATTGGATTCCACTTTTTATTGGAATAAATGAAACTGGTGCTTTTTCAATACTACGTGGAATTTACCAGCCCATGAACAGCACCAGACTATACATTGAATTGCAAATTAGTAGATCTGGTTCTAATTTTTGCTCCCATTAGCTAGTTATGTGGCTATAAGCAAATTAAGACCTCCATTTTCTCATTTGTAGAGTGAAATTATGTGGGTGTACTGGATGAAAAGACCTCTTTCTCTGTCAGCTGTTTGTGATTCTTGTCAACAGTGCACACTGTTTGCTGAACCCATGGCAGGCAAAGCATGAGCTGAGAGGCTGGAAGAAGATGTAAAGAGCTGTAGGAACTGCAGACATGTTTCTTCTCTTCTAGCTGATGTAGCAGCTGTAGCAGCAGCCATAACACGACCTTCTCTCCTGGCTAATGTAGCAGCCGTAACAACCAAACCACAAGGCCTTTCCAGGTGTAGCTTAAATGTGCTTATACAAAGGTAGCCCATGGCCAAGGGAGTACCTCGTGATGCACATGTGCAGTTCTATAAGTGATCTCAGCTGTTACATAATCGTTATAAAGCGTGGGACAAGAGTGAGAGTCTGTGGGGTGAGAGAGCTTGACCACGCCATCTTGGCTAATTTTCTGTTTCCCTACACTTGATGTGTGTGCATCTCCATAAAGCTACTCACAATGTGGCAATTTGATTCTTCCAGAGCAGGGCAGAGAGAAAGAGAGAAAGTTGGAAGTCATGATCTTTTGTTAACTTAGTTTTTGAAGGGATATCCCATCACTTTTCCCATTTTCTATTTATTAGAAGGAAGTTGCTATGTTCAGTCCACACTCAAGGGTGGGGGGTACAGAAGATCATAGATATCAGGAGATGAGGATCTTTGCGGGACATTTTAGAAGCTGCCTGCCACACTATTGGAATGAAATTCAGATCATTTGAAATGTTTAGTCTTCCCATTCAGCTTGGTAAGGGGAAGGAAAGTAACAGCAAGTAATGCCAAATGGAAATTGTTTTGCGTATATTCCCATGTAATGCTCATCAATTTTATGTATTAAATATTTTTAATCCATTGAAAATTATGGAAGAAGTATGTAGCCTTCCCCAGATACCCTCCCCCTCCCCTTAAAACCCTCTGTTTAACTTCAAAGATTAACAGGTTGTATGTTAAGCTTTGTTAATTAATCCCTGTTAATAACAGGAATTATTACTTTAAAAAATCAACAAGCAACTCTTTTCTAGATAACTTTAAGTTTTAGAAAGAACATAGTTCTCTAAGCTTCCCCAGGTTAGGAGGGTAGGACAGTATCTTGCCACACCTGGGCAATTCAACTTCACAGCAGCTCCCTATTAATCCAGGAAACAGAATTGTCTCTGAAAAACAGAAGAACTGATTAAAATTTCTGTCTCTGTGATTACTTACAACATCTGCTTTATGCCCTAGGGTCCTCCTTTATTCTTAATCTGTCTAGAGTTTAAAGATTTCTTTCTGCACCTGTTATCAGATGAATCTGTGACTCTCATCAGAGAGATGTTAATTTATTCCACAGAAAAGCAGAGATACCTATGCTCCTCAGAGGTAACTAACACTGAAAAGGGAGCACAGACGGTCCTGTCCTTTTGTTCTCTGTTTGTATAAGGCAAATAGCCTGGGGAATTTAAAATGCAGGCATACTTAATTCAAATTAGTCACAGTATGCTTAATTATAAGGAACTGACATGCAGACAAATAAGGCCATTTAACAAAAGTTTAACGGCTCAGCCTTGTACTTTGTTATGTTTAGGGACCCGAAAGAGCTGTTGAGAACAAATCAGTCTTTCTGGATGGATATTATCTAATTTTGCAACTCCAAGAATGCTTTGGGTTGTAAAAATCTTGAAATCTATAAACCCTCTTTCTAAAAAGACACACATATTCACTTAATACATTTTGGAAGTTTCATAGACCTCTATTAGTCTATAAATGGACTTCCAAACAAGAAGCATTGCTAGGATAGAAAGAGGAAATTTTTAAAATCAGGACACACTTGCTGAAGAGCTGTATATTTGAGAAAGGTTTTTGAAACTTCCCTGAGAGATATCAAGTGCTCTCATATGGGGACAGTATTGTGTAGAAAAGAAAGTATTTCTGTTGTAGTACTTCTCAAGCTTTGTGTAAGAAGGAATAACCTGAGAAACTTGTTAAATGTGTGCATCTCTGGGCCCCATGACCAGTATTGATTCAGTAAATCCTAGGCAAGGCTCAAGAATTTGACTTAAAAAGGGCATAGGAGTTACTAAATAGGTGGACCTGGAGCAAGCTTGGAGAAAAGCCTTGGAGCAGCTGCCACTAAACCAAGTATCAGGGTCTTTGCCCCACCTGATGAGCCTGGGAGCTGTATGTCACTGTGCCCTTCTCTCCCATGGCTTTCTGGAGGGTCCTTATTCTGCATATGAAATATATCTCAAAAACGTCCAGTGTAACTGGAGACATAAAAAAGGGAAAAGGTAAAAAATAACAAGGCTTGAGATGTGTTGCCTAAACGGCTTGTGGGATACTGGACTCTAGAATTAAAAAAGCTCCACATTCAGAAAACTAAGATCATGGCATCTGGTCCCATCACTTCATGGCAAATAGATGAGGAAACAGTGGCAGACTTTATTTTTGGGGGCTCCAAAATCACTGTAGATGGTGACTGCAGCCATGAAATTAAAAGACGCTTACTCCTTGGAAGGAAAGTTATGACCAATCTAGACAGCATATTAAAAAGCAGAGACATTACTTTGCCAACAAAGGTCCGTCTAGTCAAGGCTATGGTTTTTCCAGTAGTCATGTATGGATGTGAGAGTTGGACTGTAAAGAAAGCTGAGCGCTGGAGAATTGATGCTTTTGAACTGTGGTGTTGGAGAAGACTCTTGAGAGTTCTTTGGACTGCAAGGAGATGCAACCAGTCCATCCTAAAGGAGATCAGTCCTGAGTGTTCATTGGAAGGACTGATGCTGAAGCTGAAACTCCAATACTTTGGCCACCTCATGCGAAGAGCTGAGTCATTTGAAAAGACCCTGATGCTGGGAAAGATTGAGGGCAGGAGGAGAAGGGGATGACAGAGGATGAGATGGTTGGATGGCATCACCGACTCAATGGACATGAGTTTGGGTAAACTCCGGGAGTTGGTGATGGACAGGGAGGTCTGGCGTGCTGCGGTCCATTGGGGTCGCAAAGAGTCGGACACGACTGAGCGACTGAACTGAACTGTACTGAGCCCATCAATACCCAGTAAGACTTCTACCACATAACAGCAGTGAAGTGTCTTGGGACAGACTCATCCAGGTGGCTCAGGTGTCAGGTGCATGAGCTTGCTTAGGTTTCCTCCTCTGGTTTGGTAGTCAGGAATGAGAAAGGGGGGCGAGAGTGGGGCTAGGAAAGATTACTCCTCTTAGAAATGAAGAGTGGGGAAAAGCATTCTACCCAAGACATCTTTGGTTCTGCCGGTCATTTGTTTTTTTACTGTGATTATTTTCTTGTATTTTGATACTTCTAGTGCTATTAATCGGAGAAGGCAATGGCACCCCACTCCAGTACTCTTGCCTGGAAAATCCCGTGGATGGAGGAGCCTGGTAGGCTACAGTCCATGGGGTTGCTAAGAATCGGACACGACTGAGCAACTTCACTTTCACTTTTCCCTTTCATGCACTGGAGAAGGAAATGGCAACCCACTCCAGTATTCTTGCCTGGAGAATCCCAGGGACGGCGGAGCCTGGTGGGCTGCCGTCTATGGGGTCGCACAGAGTCGGACACGACTGAAGTGACTTAGCAGTAGCAGTGCTATTAATATAATAATAACATGTTATATTTTCCCTCTTAAAGGTCTCACTTTAAAAAGACACTCAAAGCTGAATTTCCCTCTCTCTTACTCTCTCTCCTTCTCTCTCTTTCTCTCACACACACAGGCACACGCAGAGACATATACACACACACCACAGATATACAAGACAAAGTCAGGCTGGACCTACTACTTCCCTTCGTCATAGTGCATATTGACAGTATACATACTTTTTTATAAGAAGTATGTACATTTAGGGGAGGAATTTGGAGTTGTCTGAGTTGCATTTAAAAGTATTATTTACTTGAAGAGCCAGGAGAGCAGAAATTAAAATGTAATTTCATAGCTAAGGCATACAGTTTTGAGTAATGCTTGTTTTATTATTATGTAAATTTTTCATTCTTACAAAGGTTTTTTAAATTACAGAAATGCCTTCTGAAAATATCTAAAATATTAGACTCATGTCTCTCAGGAATGCTCATCAAGAATGACCATAACTGTGCTTGATAAGAGAGGTGATAACACTCAGTTACCAAGCCATTTGAAATTAGATGTGGGCTTTTGTGTGATTCCGATCCTGAACACATGGATGATTTTGCATACCCTCTTCCCTTGTCTGGACCTCTGCTTTTTTGTATGGTATATTATTAGGTAGAATACATTTAATATTATTTTAGGCATGTTCTTTAGGTATATGACTTTTAGACAGAATCATAGCAAACCTATATCATAGACATAAATGCTCTCCAAAACCCCTTGCTCATCCATTTCCAGTCTTTGCTAGCAGTGTGGATCTCTGGATGTCCATATGGTGGTTGGGATCAGAGTAGACCCAAAATGGCAAATTGGTTACAATCCAGAGCAGTCAGATTCAATCAAGGATCTATAGTGTTGTACAAAGTTTTTACTCCTCTGGTCCACACACACACACACCACCCATGGAAAGAGATCAGTCACCCAGATTGTACCCTCAGAGATGTCACTAACCACTAACTAACAAATTTCCCATGATTCTATTACTTAATCTCTCTGAGTTTTGCTTCTCTGACCTAAAAGCTCTAAATTGTCTCAAAGGCCCCTTCTAGTTTTGTGATCTAAGGGTTTTCTTCTGGTAGAGCCACCTCTGTTTTAAATTCCTGGGACCATCGAGACTTTCTGGAGAGAAGTCCATGAGTCTCCAGAACTAGGGATTTCTCCAGGATCTGGACTGATTTGGATCTGACCCTTTTGATAAAAATACTAACATTGTTTTGGGGAATGCCACAGCTACCCAAATATCTGTAGCTCAGTTCGTAAAGAATCTGCCTGTAGTACAGGAGACCGAGGTTCAATCCTTGGATCAGGAAGATCCCCTGGAGAAGGAAATGTCCACCTACTCCAGTATGCTTGCCTGGAAAATCCTATGGACAGAGGAGCCTGGTGGGCTACAGTCCATGGGATTGCAAGAGTCGGACACGACTTAGTGACTAAACCACAGTTATACAGGTTTTGTCTTCCTTCCGGTATATTGATATGTCCCAGGGTTCTTACTGATCAAAGATTCGTAGTTGATCAGGTGATCCCTGAAGCAGGGGGACAGGAAAAAGCAGGTAACAGATCTATTGAAGTGTATATAGGTCATAGGAAATAGGGATGGTAGAGGGTGAATAACTGCGAGAACACAAACACTGGGACTGGGAAGTGTCTCAACTGCATCACATCACCCAGGGGATCTGCTGAAGATGAATGAGTCCCACCCAGACCTATCGAGCAAAGTTGGAGGTAGAGTTCAGGGTGGGAGCTGGGGGTGATCTGCATTTTTAGAAATCTTGCAAAATGTATTTTATGCACATTGATATTTGAAAATTCAAAGGCTAGAAGTTCAGCAACCAGAGAATTAAAATATTGGGAAGCAGGGAAAAAATATCAAAGGGAATAAATAAATGGAGTATTAAAATACAGCAAGTAAAACCTGGAAGGAGAGTCCTCCAGCTCTGCTTGTCTGGGGCAATTTTTAGCACCCTCCAGGACACATACTTTCTTCTGCTAGACTCTTACCTCGTCAGTCCTTGTGGCTTGGAAAACACTTCATGGGCTACCTATTTCAGTGGTAACTGGGTTTCCTTCTACACATTTCATTAAATGCTGGTTTCAAAATCCCCCTTTTCTGTGAGTCTGTAAAAATCCTGGCAGGGGAATAAAATCAGCACAGCTGCCTGTTAACTTCACTATGACAAGAATAGTTCCTAATTAAACTCTTATGTCTTTGATTTAAAACTCCATTTAATCAAATTATTCACCAACTTAAGGCAGTTGTTGATTACAGGGAGAGTATACCTTGAATCTTTGTGAGTTATAACTCCCTTCCAGGCCTCATCAAGCTTCTCTGAAGGGGTACAACATGTGCCTTCTTAGGGAGAGCTGAAAATCTTTCAACAGCTCACTCCTTCCTCCTTGAGGCTCTTTCTTAAATCATGAAGGGGCTGGCTGAGTTTCAGGTGTAGACTATCATTCTTGCTTCCTGTATATCCAGCCTGATTTCAGGGCCTGCAGTAGCTACTGAATGGTTTGAGGATGGATATAAAGGCCACTAGACTTCCCTGGTGGCTCATATGGTAAAGAATCCACCTGCAATGCAGAAGACCTGGCTTTGATCCCTGGGTGGGGAAGATCCCCCGGAGAAGGAACTGGCTACCCAGTCTAGTATTCTTGCCTGGAGGATTCCATGGACAGAGGAGCCTGTTGGGCTACAGTTCATGGGGTCACAGAGAGTTGGACATGACTGAGCAAGTACCACTTCCACTACTTTTTCATATAAAGGCCACCGCCTCTAGGTTGTTAGGAAGCTAGTTGTAGCAAGCAGGTGAGATGGCCCAGAGGTACCTGATAGCACTTCGCTTAATCTGGTTGGCAATGAGTCCTTTGGGATCTGTTGCTCTTTGAGGTTTCCCTACTTCAGGTTCTGTTCCCAGAAATTCCTGACTAGAAATAAGAAATCCACCCAGGAGTCTTCTCATGTCCCTTTTCTTTCTTGGGCTTCTCCAGAGACTCCTCTTTCTAGGTTTTCCTACTCAAGGTTGCCTGTTAAAGTGCAGGTTCAGAGGAGAAGGTGGTGGTAACTGTTCAGAGGAAATGTTCAGGAAAGGGCAGCTAGGGAACCCATCCTATGAGTCTTGGCCCAGCTGGCTGATGGTACAACTATTTGGACTCAGTAAACAATGCTGCTGTGTTTGAAATTGGTTTCCATGAATGTGTCAGTGCAATACGGGTAATACTCCTCCCTGGGTATTTGTCAAGATGCCATAGTTTGACTGAGAAGCTAAGAGGAGGAGTAACTCAGAGTACTTTTGTTTAAAAGATGTAGCTTTTACTAGTTGCTCTTAAGACTTGTTTTGAGAGATTCGTCAAACTACCTAGCTATATTGACCTCATCACTTATCAAAGCAACTTCTTGATGTTTGCACAAAAGATAGCATAAAATATGAGTGACTGGAATTCTTGCCTTGCCACTGTCAGCATCATTTTAGGTAGTCTGAGTAATGTCCAGCTCCTAAAATTTAACCAAATGATGAAGAGTATTGTGAATAATATCCAAGTTGCTTCATTTTTGTTTTCTACCCTTGGAAAAGTCAGTTATTATGATAGTTCAAAATATGAAGAGTAGTTTCTGTAAGCTTAACAATCTAATTATGAGAATCAATTGCCCATAGAATAGAGTGAGGGATGCAATATGGTAACAATTACTTTTTCTCTGTCTTTTGAAGCAAATTCTATTTTCCACCAAGTTATAGATGAAGAAACTGAGACTTAGTTTGAGTAATTGGATGCAGTACAGTTGATAACTAGCAGTATTAGGATTAAAACCTAGATTTTTTAAAAAATTCATATCCTTAACCTGGATCTTTGCCACAGTTGGGGCTTCCCTGTTAGCTCAGATGGTACAGAATCTTCCTCCAATGCAGGAGACCTGGGTTTGATCTCTGGGTCAGGAAGATCCCCTAGAGAAGGGAATGGCTACCCACTCTAGTATTCTTGCTTGGAGAATTCCATGGACAGAGGAGCCTGGTGGGGTCAGGCTCAAGGGGTCACAAAGATTTGGACATGACTGAGCCATTAGCACATACACTTGCCACAATTAATTTTCATGAAACTCTGGGGAAACCAGTTTGCGATATTTTTAAGTTTCCTGTGGTATTAACCTATAGATACTAACTGGCTATATGTAAAGCTTCTTCAATTCAAAAAGTGGTGGAAAATGCCACAACAAGTATTGCTACAATGTGTTAGCTCTCCTTCCAAGAAATCACCTGATCACTAAGGTGACAAAGACTTGTCTGATTGCATCTGGATGATTCCTGACACATTGATATATGCCATAATTCTACAGTACAGTCTTCATTGTCTACAGTTCTGGTATTCTGAGAACTAATCCAACTATCATTCCAATGAAATGTTCCTATACCAGATGAGATGTCTCATAGCTGTTACTGCACTATTATGACTCCCTACTTCAACTTCTTCAGCTGGTTTATGATTGATGTCTCAGGAAGAGGAATGTGAGAAACAAAGCCATTCAACCCACCCAGATTCCATTTAGTCCTACTCTGTTCTCTCAGCAGAGACACAAACTCACTCTGAGATTGATGACTGGTAAATAGAGGCATGGCTAAATTTGAGGCTACCCCTCACCTCCAGTTGCTCTGTGGGTGATATCTCAATACAGATTCTTGGAGTTCTGAGAGGAATTCTAATAGTGTCCAATTTGGGGATGTTATTCACCTTCAAGTTGATATCAACATTGGGAGTCTATTTGTTTTAAGGCTCTGCATTGATTCGGGTGTAACCATGCAGACTCCAAACACAAAATTGACTCCTTGACATGTCCTTATTGATTTCAATGCGTCCGTTACATGAAGCTCCCTTGTCAACTCCCAGTTATGAAGTACTAGCCAGGCTCTTTAAATATCTAGCTGACTTGGATATGGTCAATGGAAAGATGCTGCTTCTACCTTCGTATTCAGTTCAGCTCAGTTGCTCAGTCGTGTCCGACTCTTTGCGACCCCATGGACTGCAGCACACCAGGCTTCCCTGTCCATCACCAGCTCCTGGAGCTTGCTCAAACTCATATCCATCGAGTCGGTGATGCCATCCAACCATCTCATCCTATGTCATCTCCTTTTCCTCCTGCCTTCAATCTTTCCCAGCATCAGGGTCTTTTCCAATGAGTCAGTTCTTTGCATCAGGTGGCCAAAGTATTGGAGTTTCAGCATCAGTCCTTCCAATGAATATTCAGGACTGATTTCCTTTAGGATTGACTGGTTTGATCTCCTTGCAGTCCAAGGGACTCTCAAGAGTCTTCTCCAACACCACAGTTCAAAAGCATCAATTCTCCAGTGCTCAGCTTTCTTCATAGTCCAACTCTCACATCCGTACATGACTACTGGAGAAACCATAGCTTTGACTAGATGGACCTTTGTCAGCAAAGTAATGTCTGTGCTTTTTAATATGCTGTCTAGATTTGTCATAGCTTCCTTCCAAGAAGCAAGTGTCTTTATTTCGGGGCAGCAGTCACTGTCTGCAGTGATTTTGGAGCCCAAGAAAATAACGTCTGTCACTGTTTCCATTGTATCCCTATCTATTTATCGTGAAGTGATGGGACTGGATGCCATGATCTTAGTTTTTCGAATGTTGAGTTTTAAGGCTCAAACCAAATCTGTTGAGTTACATTTCTATTCTTTTATGATAATCTGGCATTATCATTCTAAATGTCTGAGTCTAAACCCACCTATGTTTCAACTACAAATTATACTCTACATCTATACTGCTTGCCATCTCAAGGCTACTAAAGCATCAGCAGAGCCATTCTTCAAACAAAGCTTGCTCTTTCAATAGATCAAGCAAATTGTGGGTATAGTTGTTGGAGCATCCGTAGGTTTTGACCTGAATGTCACTGGCTCTAGATAAGTTTGTGTAAACCACTCTTACCAAATAGAGTCAAGTTCAGTAAAAATACAAAGTTGTTAGGAAGAGATCAGTAGCCATTTGAGGCTGCATAGAACAAGTTTTATATATATATATATATTTTTTTTTTCCCAAGTATTAGGATAGGAAGGGAAGAATAGCTTTAACTTGTGACTATACATGTAAATTAACTGTTTAACATCTGTGTCAAGGAACTAAGCACTTTCCATTTTTAATATGAGAGATATATCTTTTTTTATTAAGCAAGAGAAGTTAGCAGCTATTAATAATGACTAAGACAATTGGCAAATTAGGTTTTCAATCAGTGTGTGTGTCTCTCAAACCATATTTCCTAATTAAAGAATTTAGGAGAGTTCTCACCATTGGCTGCAAGAAATACCATGTTCTTTTTTTTCTCTTAGGAAAAGAAGAAACTTCTTTACACCAAAACTGTTTCTCCCTCTTGTATCATGTTTTTCTTCTTTCTTTTTACTCTGACCTTGTCGTTTGATACAAACCTAGTCTGTTTTCTCTCCTAAGAAACTATACTTTGAATCTTATCTAAGGCTATTAAAGACTTTTATTAGAGTGAGCAGTTTCTACATACAAGTTTTAAGAATTTGATTTCACAAAATAAAAAATAAGCAGTTAAATAAGTAATGTCATATCCCTGCTTTTTTGTTACTATGCTTTCACTTCTGTGAACCTTCTAGATGAGTATTGCCATAGTTGACTATTTATCTGCTAGAAATATAATAAGTGTTAGAGCTCTTTGCTGTCATCTTCCAGGTGGTCTCCTCTAGAAGGTAATGTCGACATTTGTAACTGCTGTGAGACTCAAAACTGTGAAAAATCACATCCCTCCCCGAAGCTGGCTCAAAGCCACTGGGAGAAAGCTGAGTGGTCAAGGCAGAGTAGAAATTTTGTAAGTCAGCAAAGATGTAAGAGTCTCAAAGGCAGTGTCTCTCAATCCCCACCCCCCTTTTTTTTTCATAGTAACTTCCTTAGGGATAAAAATTTAAGTTCTAAGAAAAGTCAAGTACTAAGGAATAAGAAATCTTCAGGCATTGGGACTTCCTTGGTGGTCTAGTGGTAAGACTCTGAACTCTCAATGCAAGGGCCCTGAGTTCCATCCCTGATTAGGGATCTAGATCCCATGTGCTGCAACTAAGAGTTCTCCTGCTGCAACTAAAGAGCCCTCATGCAGCAGTGAAGATCAAAGATCCCAAATGCTGCAACTAAGACCTGGAACAGCCAAATTATTAAATAAATATCTTTAAAATAATTTAAAAGAAATTTTCATATATAATTGACCTTTAAAGGGCCACGACCATTGTAATGAAAACTAACTTTGGCCCTTTGGGTATTATAATGCTTATTCTTGAGGATTTGTGCTATAAACTAAGGATGATTTGAACCATTTTCTATTAAAAGAGGTCATCTGACCTGTACCAAATTCAAGAATTTCTAGGAGAGAGATGGAGGCAGCTGTGCTAGTTGGATATCTCTTCACCACCATGAGTTATGACACCAATAGTAGTGCTGGTCAAGTGGCTTTAGCTTAATCCCAAGGTTGATTAACCATAAAGTGTAGATAACAAAGATTGTAAGCATTCTGGCATTAACATTTTACAAAACCCCTAGTTGAGAAGAAGGAACCAGGAACTGTATTGCTATTGGCTTTTGGAGTTGGAACCATAACCATTGCTGATTTCTTTACAGCGTTGCTGTACAGAAGACTGAAGAAACCAACTTGAGTGTTATCATTATCCTAATAAATTAATATACAAAATAAGTGGCAGTTCCATTTCAATATTTGTGTAAGACTTCTTATATACAAGCTACTTCTAAAACTAGACAAGAAATCATAACAGAATCTAACATCCCTGGATTACAGGGCAATCCATCTGCAAGTATAGCTTCAACGATTCACATTTTAGCTAGAATACCTTCTTGTCTCCTGGAATTCTATCCCCTTACCCTCTCCCCACCCTCCAAGGTTTCCTTTAGCTTTTACCTACTGCCTCCTGGAGGTTTAGGACTATGCAAACTGAGATAGATTTGTGTGGATATACCTGAAGATGTGTGGATATTCCTGTGGTGTTGGAGAAGACTCTTGAGAGTCCCTTGGACTGCAAGGAGATCAAACCAGTCAATCCTAAAAGAAATCAGTACTGAATATTCATTGTAAGGACTGATGCTGAAGCTGAAACTCCAATACTTTGGCTACCTGATGCGAAGAACTGACTCCTTGGAAAAAGACTCTGATGCTGGGGAATACTGCAGGCAGGAGGAGAAGGGGATTACAGAGGATGAGATGGTTGGATGGCATCACCAACTCGATGGGCATGAGTTTGAGCAAGCCCGGGAGTTGGTGATGGACAGGGAAGCCTGGCTTGCTGCAGTCCATGCGGTTGCAAGGAGTCGGACACGACTGAGCGACTGAACTGAACTGAACTGAACCTGAAGATGAGCTTTGTGCATAGTCATTGTCTTCAGATTCCTTAGACTAAAGGAGATATGATCGTTGATTCTCAAATCTCATTTCTAGATGGTATCCATCATCTCTCCTCTGGCCTTGATTTTCATCATAGTATTAGGGCTTGTGTTTCTCAGAATACCAGGTGTTCACCCAGAGATTGTGGTCTACTAGATATAGAATAACAAATGGTGTGGGGAGGGAGAGTAGGCAATAGGAAGTGATAGAAGGCAGGACATCAGAATCATCTGAAAGGCTTTTTCTAAATACCATATTTATCTGCCAAACCAGTGGCCAAAGCTGTCGCTCAGTACAGATAGTTGAATAGAGTAATTGGACCAAAGGTAAAGAGAGAAAGCCTTTAGAAGTGCATTTTATATTTGAGTTGTAGAAAAGTCTTCAGTGCCTTTTCAAATTGAAGTTCTGAGGAGGGAAAATTAAGCTCTAAAATATGATAAGTACTTCCTTTAGCTAATTGTCCTTATATGTAGGCATTGCTATTGGGAGAGAAGAAAATAGTTGTCTGCTAACTATGGCTCCTTGGGAGAACAGCATGAATGTGGCTCTGATGATAGCCTTGGCTTGTGCTCTGCTGGGGAAAGGAGATAAGCACAGTATTCCCCCTTCAAGAGCATGACCAAGAACTCCCATAGGAATTCTTTTTTAGACGAGACACCTGGACATAAGTTTCTTAATTTTGTAAAGAGAATGCATGAAAGACGAGTTTGTTTATTTCTGCTGAATTAGGAAACTACTTTTAGACGAGAGAGCTCTTTGTGTTAACTAATTTTCATTGACCATTTCTCGGTTTGACACCTGAATGATTTTGCAAAGTAGAACAATAAGCTTATTTTAATGTGAAAGCATTACTTTTTAAGACAAGGCTGTAATTCACCTTTAGAAACAGTCTACATATCTTGTAGTAGGTCGCGTGCAAAAGCAGCTTAGCGCACAGAAATATCGATTAGGGACTAGATTCTGTGGCCAGAAATGAGAACCAAAATAGAAATCAAAAATTGGGACCAAACAAGCCAGTTCAACATTCTGATTCTGGCTTCAATATTAATATTTTAAAATACTAGAAACTTTGGGGGTGGCTCTAAAGTGTTAGCAGGCAGTAGAAAAAACATTTGGAGTGCTGTTAAATCTCAGATTGCTGAACCACTTTCCCAGACTTTCAGATTTAGGAAGGCTGAGCTAAGGCCTGATACTCTGCATTTCTGAGGAGTTCCCAGATGATGGTTATGTTGCTGATCTGGGGACCACACTTGGTTTAGAGAGCTACAACTCTTGAGAGGCCTGGTTGTAGTAAGAACATAGGTCACATCTGATGAAGAAAGTGTTGATTAACACTCTGATCACAATTATTGCAGTGTGGGAATTTCTGCAGCATTACATACCTCTCTTATCATCTTTTAATGAGATGCTTTACTCTTTTCCCTTTCATTGCAACTCAGTATTCTCTTAGCTACTGATATGAGAGTGGGGTATGGAAGTTACTTTTCATCTCTAGTTCTTATTTTCATATGAAAGCTTGAGACTTGGCACTACTTCTTCCATCCTAATGTCTTCTAGGTCTAATAATACTTAGGGACTTTGGTACCTTCTCTTTTGAAGTAAGCTAGCATGCCTTCATAGATTTCACTTATCTTTTTAGCCTCTTGATGATATTATCAATAAAATAATTTCTCTTCCCTTTGGAACTCTGACACCCTATATTCTCTAAGGTGTGTGTCTTGTGACTTAATGGGAGTTTCATTAGTGACTTCTTCTAAATGTATTTTTTGGCATCCTATTATTTGCATTACTAACAAAGCAGGAACCTAAAAACTGTTGCTGGAAATTCTACCTCAACATCCCATTGGTGAACCCCTCACTTACTTCAGATTCCATAAAAATGAGGCTGACACTTAACAACTGTTGGTGAAAACTAAATGATGTGCACATCATCCCTTATCCCTTCTAACCTCTATAAAATGAAGGACACTGCCTTCCTCATTGTATGGATATCATTTTCCCTACAGACAGTCCATTGTCCAGTTAGTTGTTGTTCTAGCAGCAAGATTATAAACCACAGGTTATGGAATGTGATTGCCTTAAGCCAATCATGTTAATCAAATTCTTATTTGCCATTAATTTGTCTAGGGGAAAACATGTGTCTCTCACTAGTGATGTAAGGAAATCTTAGATCTTTTGGAGATACATTTTCTTCCCTTAGGGTATGAAAACAGCTCTCCTCTCTCAACCCCCTTTATTTCTACTTGGATACTGCTCTATAAAGTTATGTTGCTTGGAATCAGTGAAGCCACCCTGTGACCATGAGGGAAAGGAGAAGCAATGACAGAGATGTTCACTCGGAGTCCTGACATTGCTGAGCCTCTGAATCATCTCTGGAATTGCTCAACTTTGGGATTGTTTTCATTTGAGAAAATCGTTTACTTAAGTCACCTTTTAAAAAAATAATTGAATTTGAATCAATTTTAACTGGTCACTAATGAAAAGTTATTAGGTCTTTGTTAAATAGCAAATCCCTGGCCACTTATTTTCTGGGTTTGTTTTGGAATGTGGCTTCTGCTTCCCCAGAGGAGTAAAACTTGGTCTTCTGCTTTGATAGGGGAGCAGATAAATAACTCCTGGCCTGGACTCAGCAGGGACAGTGAGAACAGACTGGCTTTCTTAAGCCCTAATTAGTCTCACCTGGTTCACAGCTTCCAAAAGTTGACTAACTGATCTTTTTAATCACCAAGTGCTATGGCAATTGCCATAATATTATGACAGTGCTAATATAACATAGGGGCTTCCCAGGTGGCTCAGTGGTAAAGAATCCACCTGCTAATGCAAGAGAGATGGGTTCAATCCTTGGGTCAGGAAGATATGCTGGAGGAGGAAATGGCAACCCACTCCAGTATTCTTGCCTGGGAAATCCCATGGACAGAGGAGCCTGGTGGGCTACAGTCTGTGGAATCACAAAAGAGTCAGACACAACTTAACAACTAAACAACAACAACAATACAATATACTTCAGCTCAAATAGAAAAAACTCTCCAGAAAGAAATGTAGTAAGGATTTTGTTTGAGATGGTTCCAAATTTTCTGTCCGTCCTAGCATAAGTTAGGGATGGGAGTGGAGAAGTGAAAGGGAGGCTCCATATGTTATTCTGTTCAAATTATCACTGTAGCTATAACACTAAGATACCTGTTAGCTCTGGAGATACCCCTTCACAGATTCTTAAACAGGCCAGGACTCCATGGCTTAGTGTCTTGGCCTACTAAACTGGGTGAAGAGTGAATGAATATTCTTTATGCAAGGACCATTCCCCAGCTGGGTGAAATGTCTGATCCACTTCTCCTACTTTGATATGAAGCCTGAAATTTTTCTCACTGGTCACTCTTTTAGAAGTTGTGTCCAGAAGAGGAGGGGAAGGGGTGGACTGGGGGATGTATACTTTTTCTCTTTAGAAAGGGAATCACAAATTACTCATATTAGGACGTTGTGGCCATGCTAATGGATTAAATTCCTTTAGATTATGTACTTGTGCATCATGTGGAATGGAACCAAGGACCAGTGATCTACTTTTTAAAGAAAGCCTGGAACATGAGCTAGTACCATTGCTATCTGGTTCTTGGGAGATGTAGTTTATGAACAAGGGGTTCAAAATAGTATGATTCCCCCTGCATTGTGTCAGAAATCAGGGATGATCCCAGTTGTGTGTGTTATGTATTGAGTTCTCTCATCACTCTGATTAGGATTAGGCTCCCAGGCCAATCACCTTTGGGCAGAAGACCAAGATTCTCATACCTATCTGACCAACAGAATCAATTAGTCATCTTATTAAGATACAGATGTATAGGTTCCATCCTGGAGCTACTAAACAGAATCACAGAATGCTTGGGAATTACTGTTCTGAGGAGTTATTTTTAGAATTTAGCTTCCTTTTTCTATGATTCTAGAGTTTAGATGAATCCTAAGGAATGCAATATCTAATATGACCCATTTTTATGAAGATGTCAGTCTGAATGATGACTGGGCTACTATAGAATATTGTCTCTTAGTTTGATGCCCAGATTTCCTTTTCCTCAGAAGACTCTTCAGAGGCAGAGGGAGGCACAATAAAAAAGTTAGCATGTGGGAAGGAAAGGCACCTTTATGGAAAGGTGAATAGGTAACAGGTTTTTTTATACATAAAGTGAGAGGTGATTAGGTAGGCAATATACCAGTTTATTGGCTATAGAGATCTGTCAAGGTGAAGCTGAATTTTTAGCAGCAGGAAATACAGTGTAGGTGAAGGTTTGGGTAGAAAGTGAAAGTGAAAGTGTTAGTTGCTCAGTTGTGTTAGACTCTTTGCAACCCCATGGACAGTAGCCCGCCAGGCTCCTCTCTGTCCATGGGACTCTCCATGCAAGAATACTGGAGTGGGTAGACATTCCCTTGCTTCAGGGGATCTTCCTGACCCAGGGATCAAACCCAGGTCTCCTGAATTGCAGACAGATTCTTTAGCGTCTGAGCCACCATGGAAGCCCTTGGGTAGTATTCAACAATATAGTATTGAGTGAATTGTCTCTTCAAATGGACATTGACTGGTGAGGGAAACAGTGCACTCTGTTGTGGTAGTCCAGCTGGTTAGGTCAGGATGGCAGCTGTGATGGCTGCAAGCAGAGAACGCACGAAAGAGTGTTAACTGGGAGACAGTAACTGATTACAGGGAGCAAGAGAGGAAAGCATGAAAAAAGACAAACTTGCTAGATCTTGGGCTTTAGGGGCAGTAGAACACCATTAAATGAACTGGAAAAGATATTTGATTTGGAAGAGAGAAAATTTAGCTTTTGAACATTATTAAAGAGATACTAGCAGTAGCCAGGTGAACAAGCTGTGTGCTTGACTGAGGGAGGCAACATGAAGGAAGTTATACCTAGAGGGCAAGTTTCAATCTATGTTTTGTAGGAAAAGCTTGTTGACTGAGACACAAGAAACCCTCTAATTTTGAAAGACTAGTAAGCCTGGGAAAGGAAAAGCAAGTGATTTTAATGAGTTTATTTACTGGATTGAATTTTGGTAGAAGAGAAAATGGTTTTTATTTTGGTTTTATTTTTTCAAGTCAGTGTATTTAAACATTCTCTGGATCTCATTTCCATGTCCCTTGATGACATCTTATTATGGATTCTATTTTTTCACTTTGATTATTAAAACAATCTCGTTCTGGTCATTAAAACTCTGCTAGGTACTAAAATCCGGTCCTATATGACTTGAAAAAGGAATCTCATATTTAGATCACATTTATACTTCTCACTCCTTCTGATCCTCAGGAATGCATGGAAAAGGAGCATAATCTATTTTCTTACATGTTTTGATTTTTCACTCTTCCTCTCATTGCCCAGCCCCCAAATGTGAGATAATTGATGTTGAGGTAGGAGGACAGATGGGTAACAGACATAGGAACTAATGTTTTACCTGGTTGATGTTTTATAGTTGTCTGTTCAGCAGGAACTCAAAGGGTAGCTGTCAGCTGAGCACATTTGGAGAGATTCTGCGGCTATCTCTTTTCAAAGATCTTCAGTTCAGTTCAAATCAGTCGCTCAGTTGTGTCTGACTCTTTGTGACCCCATGAATTGCAGCACGCCAGGCCTCCCTGTCCATCACCAACTCCTGGAGTCTACCCAAACCCATGTCCATCAAGTCGGTGATGCCATCCAGCCATCTCATCCTCTGTCATCCCCTTCTCCTTCTGATGCCAGTCCTTCCCAGCATCAGGGTCTTTTCAAATGAGTCAGTGCTTCATATCAGGTGGCAAAAGTATTGCAGTTTCAGCTTGAGCATCAGTCCTTCCAAAGAATATTCAGGACTGATATCCTCTAGGATGGACTGGTTTGATCTCCTTGCATTCTAAGGTACTCTCAAGAGACCTCCAACACCACAGTTCAAAAGCATCAATTCTTCAGCGGTAAGCTTTCTTTATAGTCCAACTCTCACATCCATACATGACTACTGGACAAACCATAGCTTTGACTAGATGGATCTTTGTTGGCAAAGTAATGTCTCTGCTTTTTAATATGCTGTCTAGGTTGGTCATAGCTTTTCCTCCAAGGAGCAAGCGTCTTTTAATTTCATGGCTGCAGTCACCATCTGCAGAGATTTTGGAGCCCAAGAAAATAAAGTCTGTCACTGTTTGAATTGTTTCCCCATCTATTTGCCATGAAGTGATGGGACCAGATGCCATGATCTTAGTTTTTTGAATGTTGAGTTTTAAGCCAGCCTTTTCACTCTCCTCTTTCACATTCATCAAGAGGCTCTTTAATTTCTCTTTGCTTTCTTCCATGAGGGTGGTATCATCTGTGTATCTGAGGTTATTGATATTTCTCCCGGAAATCTTGATTCTATCTTGTGCTTCATCCATCCCAGCATTTAACATGATATACTCTGCATATAAGTTAAATAAGCAGGGGTGACAATATACAGCCTTGGTGTACTCTTTTCCCAATTTGTAACCAGTCTGTTGTTCCATGTCCAGTTCTAACTGTTGCTTCTTGATTTGCATGCAGATTTCTGAAGAGGCAGGTAAGGTGGTCTGGCATTCCCATCTCTTTCAGAATTTTCCACAGTTTGTTGTGATCTACACAGTCAAAGACGTAGTCAATAAAGCAGAAGTAGATGTTTTTCTGGCTCTCTCTTGCTTTTTCTATGATCCAACAGATGTTGGCAATTTGATCTCTGGTTCCTCTGCCTTTTCTAAATCCAGCTTGAACACCTGGAAGTTCTTCGTTCACATACTGTTGAAGCCTGGCTTGGAGAATTTTGAGCATTGCTTTGCTAGCATGTGAGATGAGTGCAACTGTGTGGTAGTTTGAACATTCTTTGGCATTGCCTTCTTTTTGGGATTGTAATGAAAACTGACCTTTTCCAGTCCTATGGCCACTGCTGAGTTTTCCAGATTTGCTGGCTTATTGAATGCAGCACTTTCACAGCATCATCTTTTAGGATTTGAAATAGCTCAACTGGAATTCCATCACCTCCCCTAGCTTTGTTCGTAGTGATGCTTCCTAAGGCCCACTTGACTTTGCATTCCAGGATGTCTGGCTCTAGGTGGGTGATCACACCATCGCAGTTATCTGGGTCATGAAGATTTTTTTGTATAGTTCTTTTGTGTATTCTTGTCACCTGTTCTTCATATCTTCTGCTTCTGTTAGGTCCATACGATTTCTATCCTTTATTGAAAAACAAAGTTGAACCAAAAGCAAGTGAAAGTCTAGCGTGTGTCCCTTTATTGCTCATCACTGCCAACCAGCATCACCACAAGGTGGGTTGACGATGTCTGAGCTTGACCTCATGTATTTTTCTGTTCCAAAGGGCAGAAATACACATCAAATGCCCTCTCTTTTTGCCTTGCTCTAGAAACCTCCTCCTATCAGAATATTCAAGGCCAGAAATAGGCATTAGTCTCTATGATATTCTGTCTCTAAGTTTCAATATCAGATACAGCTCTCCTAGTGTGTGGACTTATGCCTGTGATTTTCTGAAGCTTAGCATGAACCCAGTTGGGGAATGAGGTGTCGGTTCTCTTTTCTTTCAGACCCTTCATTATCTTGTAGGATGGGTTTCTGGGGGTCACTATCAGGTAGGAGAGAAATGCAGTAAAAAAAATGTCCCTACCAAGGTCCATGGCTCCTTGAATCTATGTCTTTCTTTTGAATATCTAGTCTTCTGTATGGTCTGAAGGTAGTAGGAGGGTGAGATCCTCATCCCTGCATTGTAATAAATTTTGTAAGGATGAGGCTACTTATTTTTCTGAGGAAGGTGGGCATATCAATTGCCTATTGTCCAAAGCTTTAGCTAAGGATCTGAGATAACTAACCACCTAGTATAGGTTTATTCTACAAACAACATTTACTGACTCTACTAAGTACCAGATACTGTTCTAGGTACTGAGTATCCCAGATAGGATCTTTGCTTTCATAGATGTTATATCATTCCTGGAGAGTTGGGGGGTCTAGAGGAAAAGACGATAAAAAAATCAGAAAATAGCAAATTCTTATCTGTGTTAACTGTGCAGAGTTAAAATGGGCTCTATCAGGTGACTGGATGATTAATCGGGAAGAGATAGGCCAAGCTACAAAAGCTACATTTTTTTAATTGAAGTATAGTTGATTTACAATATTGTGTTAGTCCAGGTGGCTCAGTGGTAAAGAATCTGCCTGCTGATGTAGGAGACCTGGGTATTAGCCCTGGGTCTCGAACATCCCTTGGAGAAGGAAATGGCAACCCACTCCAGTATTCTTGTCTGGGAAATCCCATGGACAGAGGAGCCTGGTGAGTTACAGTCCATGGGGTCACAAAGAGTCAGACATGACTTAGCTACTAAACAACAATAATGTATTTCATTGTTTTTAATGGCTGAGTAATATTCCACTGCATACATGCAACTCATCTTCTTGATCTAATCCTCTGTTGATGGTCATCTGGGTTGCTATTAACTGTTGGTATTCACTTGATCAGCAGTGGCCTTGGGAACAGTTAGGGTTACAATAGGACTGTGGTCAGCACACAGTGAGTTATGTTGAACCTGCCATTTGTGTGTATAAGTTTTATTGGGAATCGGTCACACCTGTTTCTTAACATACTGTCTGTGGCTGTTTTTACACAACACCTGCACAGCTGAAAGATGAGCAGCCTTACAGAGGACTGTATTGTTTATAAGCATAAAATATTTATCCTTTGGCTCATTACAGAAAAATTTGCTATCATCTGCTATAAGAACATCTGAATAACCTACCCACGTGAAAGCCAGTTGTATTATTCAATGAATTAGTCATACTTTTCCTGCTTTAAAAATCAGTCCGTCACATAATCACTGAATCCCTAGGAGCAGTTGCTTCTTACTAATTAGAATTACTCATCAAATTTGTTTATTGAATAAGCCTCTGGCAACCATGGGTTTTGCCTGGTCTGGCTATTGGATACAGTTTGCTCCTCATTCAGGTCAAATATTTATTGATATACTTGATCCAGAATCTGTCATAACTATCAGGGCACTCTCAGAAAAGTTTAGATCCTTGCTTATAGGGTGTATGTCAGCATTTGTGCCAAGGAATACCTGCAGAGATGCTTAAGACCATTTCTTTGCATATTTACTTCCTGGAGTTTGATTCCTGTGAAATATTTTTAAATGTTTTGCCTTTCTAATTTGTGTCCTTTACAAAGTGTTTGTCAAATATTGATTCCCTTCCACAATGGGGCTTGAATGCAGCTGACGGTTGTTTTGTTTCATGACTTTGATTCATGCAGCTCTTGCTGTTGCCAAAGTCCTTTTTTGTGTACCAGCTTCATCCATTGACCTCAGTGCTGTGCTGGAAACAGGGTTTGTCTAATGGTTGCAGCTGGGGATCACACATCCTCTTCCTGATTTTATAAGTTGTGCTGTTATAGAGCTTTTCATCTGTGGTCTCAGTGCCTTTTCCCAGTGTTCTAATTGAAGTAGCACAGCAGCTCTGCTGTGGAGGATATAATCACATTCATTCTTCTGTGCAGGAGCAAACAAAAAGGTAAAGGAATTGGTCCAAGCTCCTGGAGGGAGTTCTCTGTTATCCCAAAGTCAAAGCATATGGTGCTTTTTTCCCTATCAAATATGTAAATGTCTTCCACCCTTTTTTGTGATCACAGTTGTCTTTCTTGTTCCCTGATTCCCACCATGTTACCACTTGTTAATGGCTTTCCTGTTTGTATCCACCAGTTCCTTCTGTATATTTCTGGATCTTTTCTCCTGATGTGACCCCAGACTGGACTGTTTATACCCGTCCCTGCACTTTCCATGGGCGCTTCTCAGGTGGTATTAGTGGTAAAGAATCTGCCTGCCAATGCAGGAGACACAAGAGGGTTCAATCCCTGGGTTGGGAAGATCCCCTGGAGAAGGAAATCACAACCCACTCCGGTATTCTTGCCTGGGAAAACCCATGGACAGAGAAGCCTGGCAGGATACAGTCCATTTGTTGTTGTTGTTTAGTTGCTCAGTCATTTCTAACTCTTTGAGATCCCATGGACTGCAGCACGCCAAGCTTCCTTGTCCTTCACCATCTCCCGGAGCTGGCTCAAACTCATGTCCATTGAGTCAGTGATGCCATCCAACCCTCTCATCCTCTGTTGCCCCTTATCCTCCTGCCTTCCTTCAATCTTTCCCAATATCAGGGTCTTTTCTAATGAGTTGGATGTTTGCATCAGGTGGCCAAATTATTGGAACTTCAGCATCAGTCCTTCCAATGAATATTCAGGATTGATTTCCTTTAGAATTGACTGGCTTGATCTTGCAGTCCAAGGGACTCTCAGGAGTCTTCTCCAACACCACAATTCAAAAGCATCAGTTCTTCAGCACTCAGTCTTCTTTATGGTCCAGCTCTCACATCCATATATGACTACTGGAAAAGCAAAAAAGACTACTTTGATTGGAAATTAATGTCTCTGCTTTTTAATATGCTGTCTTGGTTTGTCATAGCTTTTCTACCAAAGAGCAAGTGTCTTTTACTTTCATGGCTACAGTCACCATCTGCAGTGATTTTGGAGCCCAAGAAAATAGTCTGTCACTGTTTCCATTGTTTCCCTGTCTGTTTGCCATGAGGTGATGGGATCAGATGCCATGATCTTAGTTTTTTGGATGTTGAGTTTTAAGCCAAAAACTCCTCTTTCACCTTCATCAAGAGGCTCTTATGGGGCCTCCAAGAGTTGGACTCAACTGAGAAGCTAAGCAACAGCTGTGCCCTCCACATGGCATCCTAGATGCATTCAGATAGGCATAGGTGTCCATTTTTCATTGTGCTGCAACTCTTAAGACTTCAGAAACCTCTCTTTGCTGCTAGTCTTCAGCCTAACCAGACTCCCTTGGTGTAGCATTCTGTTGTTGTTCTGTCATTGTTCTTTTTTGTCTTGTTCTGTTACTCTTCTTGGCCTTCTTTTGTGTTGCCCAAAAGCATGTGTTTTTCATGAGTTTTTCCCTTTTGTGCTTATGCTTGGATACCATAATTACCCCTCTCATGACCTACATTCCCTCAAGCAGTCCAGGGCATTCCCTGTCTCCAAGACTTTTCTACATTGGATGTTCTATCTCAATCACAAAGAGTAAAAGAAAACTTGATTGGACTTCAGAACTATCTTCACTACTAGAGTCTATTCTACTTTTCTCTTTGTTATAGTCATTTCTGAGTTTTATGTTTTCAGAAGAATAGGAGATCATTTCTCAATGAGTTGTGTTAATGTAATATGCTTTGGAAATTCATGCTTAAAGAAAATCAATCCCAGCTTAGAATGGCAGCATCAATCAGATATATCCTGGAAGTTGGACAGAATATAAAAAATATTTATTTTGTATTTTCTAATTAATATACTCTTTCAATTTAGAAATTAATACCATGAGAAGAGTGTTAAATTGAGCCTCATATATATTTTTAATATTTCATTTTTTTTCCTGTATACCTTTTTTCCTTCCCCAACCCATTAGTCCCCTTTCTGCATTGCTTGTCACAGTAGTCTTTGCAAAATCTGAATCTGCCATTGCCTTGAAATAGTTCTTCTCTGACTCATTGCCTAAATGTTGAGATGCACACTCTGTAGTGATCGATACAAGCTCTTCATAATTTATTGTTATTTTATCTTTCTTTATTTGGAATGCTCTCCCCATCTCTCACTTGCCCATCTTCCCTACTTTCTAATTTAAGAAGGACCAACCAACCATCTGCCAGGATTCAGCATAAGGATCACATCCTCTGTTTTTTTATTTATGAACCCCTTTTCTCTGCCAGAAGAACTGATTATCTTTTCCTTTCTGCTAAAACAATGTGAATATGTGACATAGCGACTCTTCACCCATCTATAGCAAATTGTGGGTCATTTAATGGCAAATTTGGAACCAGGTCCTGGACCTCAGATATGAGTGTTAAAATCTTCAAATTCCAACTAAGTATTTGAAATAAATGAAACCATGTCTAGTCGACCCCCATGATGAACTTCAGTGATGTGTGGAATATGAATTGATATGTTATAAGCCAAACCTGTTGGTTTGTTTTTAATCTAGCAAAACATCTCAAACTAGAACTTGAGTATTTTATGCTTAAACTATAGTGTAAAATACTGTGACATCTAAACCATTTGCTTCATTTTAGCCCCTGATTCTTATTGTTTATTCATAACTAGCCCAGTGACACTACTAATATCACTGGCTTTATTCAACTGGCACTACTTTGCTGCTATGCTCTCTTTGGACTTTATCCTGAACAAGGAACACGTACGAAGCAAATCTCATTTTTCTGTGTTGACAAATTTGATGTCTCATGTCCTTATACAAAGTTGTGGCCTGACATAAATATTGCTTTTAAATACTGAAAAAGTGTCTGTTTTCCCAATTATATGTGATCACTTGGTGATTTATGAAATCTTTAGAAAACATGAAAAAACAAATTAAAGAAAAATAAATTACTCTTGCACTATTTTGTCTTCCCGTTTGCCAAACAGCAGAGAAGGCAGTGGCAACCCACTCCAGTACTGTTGCCTGGAAAATCCCATGGACGGAGGAGCCTGATAGGCTGCAGTCCATGGAGTCGCCAAGAGTCAGACACGACTGAGCAACTTCACTTTCACTTTTCACTTTCATGCATTGGAGAAGGAAATGGCAACCCACTCCAGTATTCTTGCCTGGAGAATCCCAGGGACAGCGGAGCCTGGTGGGCTGCCGTCTATCGGGTCGCACAGAGTCAGACACGACTGAAGCGACTTAGCAGCAGCAGCAGCTGCTGCCAAACAGGAAGTTATCTTTTGGGTATGTTTTCTTCTGATATTTTCTCATATGTATTTCTATGAATTTTTTAAACATAAGATATACATGCACTTCAGCTCTAGTTTCTCATTTCAAAAACAATTGAAACTAGAAGGAACCAACAAGATGACCTCATTCCTAATGTCTGGTTTCACTAATAGGGAAAATGAGATTTCACAAATATCACATAGCTAGTAAAGCGTGGAACCAGAGTTTGGATTCCAGTATCTGTATATAAAGCTAAATTCTGCTGTGCAATTGAAACTTATTTGTAACACCCAATCATTGTATTACTCATTTCCAGTTATTTAGCTTTAGTGGTGGCATGATGTGATTAAAGAAGTAACTTTTCACTGGCATACATAAATAGAAGTCTAATGTTTTGTCTTCAGTGTACATTAGATTTATCAGGTTTTATTAGATTTGGTCATGTCATGCATTCATAAAATCTGGCCAAATATCTTGGGTAATATAAAAGCAGAATGTATTCTGCTAGGGAGGAAAGTTCTCTATTTTTATCAATTCAACAAATTGATCTGGTTAGTATATTGCGGGAAGAAAGGGAAAAAGAATACTCAGTTGTGTTGCTACATATTTCAAAACAAAATCAAAGGGCTTGTGAGGGCAAGAAATCAATCATCTCAGAATAATGCCAAAATCAATCAATGTCATTAATTGTATATCTGTTTTTAGAGTGCTGACAATAGTCTTCCCTTCTTTAGGTCAAGGAGTGACAACAGAATAATGCAGGACACTGGAACTGACATAGACCAAATATACCCACTGGCTTCAAGTTCCCAATGTTCTTCTGTAAATTAGAAACCTAAATCTACAAGGCAGAGTTTCTACTTATACATACTGCAATCTAAGCCTTTTATTTCCACTCAAAAACTTTACAAGTAATGGCTACAATTTACTTGCCATGTTCTTTATCTTGATTCTTCCCTTCCCCATCATTTATGCTTAGGTGTGTATATATAGAAGCTTTTTTCCTTCTTGTCAGCCATCTGCTTCTTGCTGAGCTCAAACTAGGTAACAACCACCTATCTGTGATCAAATGCTATCCTCCAAGCTACATATCATGACAACAGGGAACATGTCAGGCAGGAGGAGGGAAAGGTGGCTAATTTTAAAGAATGGAAGCTGTGATTTGGACACAAATAGGTTGGTAATAATCCCTGAAAATACCTGCCACTTAGAACAAGAGGAGAAAAAAGCCAAACAAGCAGAATGGTTATGATAATGTATAGTTCTGATTTCAGATTCTCAGGGTTATAAGAAACTGAAAATCATTCCTTCTATGACACAACACAAGAAGGTTGTCCAGGGTGTACATGCATGCCTCCAGGGAGGGAGGACCTCTGTTTTGGCAAGCCAATCTGCAGTTGAAACCTTCCTATGATCCCTGGCTCTGGGCTGCCTGTAATCCTTCCCCCATTGGGTGCAGTAGGGAGGAACGACTCAGTTTATTTGGCAGTTTTTCCATTCTCAACATAGACCTATCTGCCACCCCCACACCCCACACCTACTCTTTTCTAAAATAAGCATATTTTTACTTCAAAATTTTCTGATACGGCAGGTCTTTAGACTTTCTAACCATATAACTAATCCTAGACTCTTTCCAATGTGGTAAATTACCTTTAATGGGGACGATATTGTCTCTAACAGAGAGCAGAGATAGTGTCTCTGTCTCTAACAGAGAGAGAGCAAATTGGGACTGACACCTTGTCCCAGTACGTGGCTAAGAATTCACTGAAATATCCACTCTCTTTATGGAGGCCACATTGTATGGCTGACTTCCATTGAGCTTACTGTCTACTAAACTATCTCATATGTCTGCATTATATCCAAGATCCATTAGTTTGACTTACAATTGTACAGAAATAAATTATCTCATATATTTTTATTAATTTTAATTTTGAGAGACTGTATCACTCATTCTGCTTTATTAAAGATATCTTTGGACCAAAAAATCAACACTGAATGCTCTCAGATGACAGGAAGGGATACTCAGCAGTAAACATCTTGACTCTCTGGTTTCTTGTGACCATTTGGGGAAAGGATGTTTATTTTTTTTCTGGTTTTCATCAGCATGCCAAAAATAAGATATTTAACTGAGAACCATAATCTATGAGGCTCTTAGGATCATCAGTCTGTTCTCTCTCTTTTGATTGCAGGGTTATACCAGGAGATTTTTTAAAACATACTTTACTGTGGACGTTTAAAAATATATACAGAACCAAAGAGAAGAGTACAGTAAATTCAATATGCCTCTCCTTTCAATTCATTTGAGTTCAACCATCTAAAATTCCTGGCCCATCTTGTCTCATCTATACTCTTACTCATTCTGCCTGATTATTTTGAGGCAACCACAATTTATCTCTAAATATTTTGCTATATATATATTTTAAGAATAACGCCTCTTTGTTCTAACAAAATAATATTATAACTAAAAAGGAATATCAATAAAATATAAACATTATCCTTAGAATCATCAGGTATTCAGGTTGTATTCACATTTCCAAAGTTATTTTTTAATTTATTTCTTGACTTCACTCTATTTTTCCTTTGTTCTTTCCTTTTATTTTAATTTTTCATTTTGTCTGAATCATTATATATGTATTTTAACTGGTTTGCATGTTCCTTTCTCTTAAGGGTCTTTTCATCTCTTCAATTTGTGAAATTTTATATTGTTTTGAATAAATTTTACATATGTATTTATATATATGGATCCTGTAGAACTTCTCACAGTTTAAATTTTCTGATTGCATCCACATGGTGTCGCTTAATATATTTTGTATGTTTCTATGACTTTTGAATTACTTAAAGGTCATTTGTTAGATCTGGAGACTTGATTAGATTCAGGTTCCTGTTTATTTATGTACTTTTGCAATACTACTTCATAGGTGGTGCTTTGCCGTGTTCTCCCATTAGAGGCTATGTGATGTTTGGTTGCCTGTATTTCTGCAACATTAGCAGCTGTTGGCATCCACTGCATAGATTCATTAATCCACTGGATGTTATATGATGTTCGTAATTAAATTCTGTCATTTATTATTAGCTGGAAGAAAGACGTATAAAAAGAAACATCCCTTTTTCAACTCTCCTGTAACCATAATGTGAAGACTATGTAAGAAAAGCAGGGTAAACACTCACTTCCCTTTATATATCAGTTTAAATAAAAGTATCAGTTAAAAATATATTTAATTAGTTTAAAAATAATGAGCCAATTATCTAGCATCTCCCAAAGCTGACCAGTAGTGTATGTTGTATTTAGTATCATGATGCTCTCATGGACTTAAATGTATTGAATATATTTAATCTATTGCATTTATTGCCTTTTGTTTTGGTGCTTAAATTGTCCCTTTTTTATGCAATTGTATCATTTAGTTGGGCTTCTCACTCCTTTTGATAGGACCTACTAGTCTGATAAATCCATAGCTTTCTGATATATCAGGGTCAACTTATATCAAGAGTGTTGACATTGTAAACAAAGGGACCAAGAGCTCTAATAAGTCAAGCATTTAGAGCATCTTTCTTGAAGGAACAAGAGGAGGCTCTTTCATGGCCAATGCATTTTAGATTTTGCTTTCCAAAACAAAGAGAGTTTAATAAAAACCTAGAAAGAGAGTTACAGTTTAATACTTGGTTTCATATTCAAAGATGGAGCATGGAATTGTCCTGGTAGACTTTTATTGGATAATAGAATAGATTGTACCACTGAGAAATAATAACAGCATAGAATCACAGCTAACTAAAGTAATGCTTTTAGATTCAACATTTGTTTCTGTTTTCGGTGACCCTATATTCAAAGTCCATAATAGTGCCAAAATCATGTAATCAGAGAGACAAGTGTACATGTAAATTATGATAAAAATACCATCTCACATTTGTATAATGTTTTGAACTTTGCACAGCACTTTAACATACATTATCTTCATTTGATTTCAATCTTTACGACAGATGTTTAAAGAGAAGGATAAACTCAAGGATTATGCTAGGAGGTTTTACCATCTGGGGAAATCTCAGTGGATTTTCCTTCTCTATAGTTTAAAGAATGAGGAAATAATGTGAAATAGTAGACAGATACCAGCAACTTCATTCTGGTAGTCTTGGTATCAGACTTTTTTCAGTTGTAGTACTGAAAAAATAAACATGATTATAACATTGGAATGAAGTCAGTTAAGGTTATAAACAGGAGTAGCAACTTTTATCCACAGTATACAGATGTATCATTTTTACATTATTTATATTTATGAGCACAGTTGGATACACGAAAGATTTTTGTGCTGGGTAGATGGCAGCATGGTTACTTGACCAAATGCATTGATCTATTGCTTTTTCCAGGTTGAAAATTTTCCACCTTGTGTTTTATCTATCTCATTTTTTATAATTTCGATTATTTTTTCAAGTTCCAAGAAGTTGGAGTGCTGAGTATTCCCAACTATTTTAGTGACATGTATGGAAAATAAAGGAATATTTTTTTTGCAGAGAATTACACTTCTGGGCTTGAAGAAACTCTGAAGAATGATTTCAAGTTAGCTTCACCTTTTAGTATTAATCGCATCTAACTTTCTACTCTGGTGGCTATAGGTGCATTAGTTGTCTATCTCTACTGCAAGATTGTGGTTTCATGTCCTAGTTGAACAGATAAAGATGGGATGGGATGGGATGCAGGCTATGTGTGAGGCACAGCAATAGACAGAGTATTAAGGACATGAAGATGAATGAGACAAGCCCTGCTGGTGAGGATGTCCATGGTGGGGTCCATAGAGGGAGCGGGGCAGATAGTAAAGACAGTCCCACCGCAGCACAGTCAGTGCCAAGGTGGAGAGCTGGGGCATGTAACATGAGGGTGGAGGAGGACACCTGACCCATCCTGTTACCCCAGGTGCTTAGCACAGTACTGTGAGCAGGAGACAGGGCTCGTTGGTTATTGCAAGTAAAATTATGTTGAGATTTGTCAGTATTCCATGAGAGGAAATGATTATACTGTTATCACCATTACATTTTCATCAAAGTGATTTATTTTCTGAGAAAAAAGTGTTTTTAAATAATCTGCATCAGACACCCTTCTCAAGAAAAGGCACAGAACAATGTAGAGTAGCTAAAACTGTTCTCTTTGCTGGGATTTAGGGGTCTTGGAGCATCTTTCACTGTCTTAGTACACAGGATTGATGCAGCTAATTCCATCATCTGGGTTGTGCTTCTCTTCTTCCCTTACTGCACTACCAGATACCATAGGTGTGATTATTAATAATTTTTACAGTATGATTTATTTCTGAAAAGTTGCCAGAAATGATTATTAATTCCAGACCATGAGCCAGGTGCTAGAATCTCCATGGCTTATCACCACCACTAAGCTGGACAAGATAAGGTCAGATGCCCATCTTGCTATTCTGTTACTCTCCATTAAACAGATGATGCAGAAAATTCTGCTTAAAAACACATCTTTTCAAAGGGAATTGTTGATCAAAGAACTTGCCATTAAATAGAAGAGATTATTGACTTTAACTCAAAGATCTATTGTTGATAGACTACGTCTAAGCACCTAAGTTAATGGTCTCTGTCTACAAAGGCCTTTGATACACCTTTCATCTTCATATGCACATATGCTAGTTTAGAATTTGCTAAGGTGTCTTAACCACCATCAATTTTTTTATGGCTACCTTTAACAATATTTGAAGTATCAGCTTATCTTATTTGACTGCTGATAATTTCAGAAACCCTCAAGTCTCCAAAGGCTTACAGTGTATCTTCTTTTTGGCTAACAGTTGGCTCTTATTTACTTATTAATGAGGTCAATAAATTATCTGGCATTTTTTCCATTTCCAACAACTGACACTTTCAAATGATGGGGCATATCAGGTCTAGAGCATCCTCAAGGTCCATCAAGAAACGCTGAGAGGAAAGTAAGCCTCCACCCCTCAGTGACAGTTTTTAGGAACTTGCCATTTCTCTGATTAACTTCCATATGTTTTTCAAAGTCTCTGCTCTGCTATTTTCTTTCCAGTTTTACTTTTAGGTGAATTAATTTCTCTTTGCTCCAGGTCTCTGTTTATGCTACCATGGATTTCTAGTTTCTCACTCCATGTCCTGTATGATTAAAAATCATATGCAAATCAAGCTTTACTTAGATAAAAGTCTCAGCCCATCTGGAATATGATGGAGTGAGATTAACAGTCTCCACTATGTCCTTTTCTAACTTCTCATTAAAATAATAATGACAAATAAAACAGAAAGCTATTCACTTGGAAGCTATGGATAGCAGTCAGTGGTTTATTATAAGAAAAAAATTTTCTATTGTTTGTTACATGGACAAACTTACAGAAAAATCACAATTAGTTGATTAGGTCAATCTAGTCAATAGCTTCAGCCAACAAAATATTGTATACATCTGGCTTGAAAACTTAAATCTAATACCAAATTTCCTCTCAGTAGAAATTTAGGAGTTGTCTCCTAATTGGTTTTCTCTTTCTACCCCATGTGCCATTTATACCTCACTGGAAACTCTATTTCTGTGCTTACTTAGAATATACAATTCCTGGTACAAAATAAGGCATGGATAGTGTGGTAAATTAGTGGTGGAGAATCTCACACAATGATGTAGAGTCTCCATAGAAATCTTGTGTTGATGAAGGAGCTATCAGAGTAACAGAAACCTTAATGAAGGGCTTGTTGGAGGGATACAGTATATGTGGTCAATAAGAACCACAATTTCTTAAATTTCTTTAAAATAAAAATTCTTAGTAATGTTAGTTAATTATGAGATTTAAAGATAGTTGAATGGTATGAGTGCAATGGTAAGAATTTTTGCAGTTAATATAAAGAATAGTCACTTGAACATTTGGAAAAACTCTTGCCTCTTTGTAAGATATTTCCATAAAATAAACAACAAAAAATTAGATAGATGTCTTCCACTAAGTTATGGAAAGCCCAAACGCACATTTGAAAATCTTTAGGTTGGTAATTTAGTTTTTTAAATTTAAAAATGATATCAAAATCTGTAATCACTGAATAATAAAAGTAAACAAAACCCTGACTATAAGGCAAGATAGCTGACCAACAAGAAATCGAGGAGAAAAAAATTTTAAGTATAAAATATGAGCAACTATAGCTGCTATGACAACATGTTTAAATAACATGTTTAAATAGTAGGTACCTTATTATAAAAGCAGTGTTGGAACTGTATTAAAATAACACTACTATCTATTTATTATTTGTATGACTATATACTTTTTATTTGTTTAAATAAATGTGGTATTGCAAAGCTCAATTTGTTTCTTACCTAACTTTGTAAGTGCTCATAGACAAGAAAAATATCGAAAGGGATGCTTTGTTGAATAGACAGGAAAGAAAATACACGTATTTAACATACACATTTTGATAAATTTTTACATATGCATGTGAAACAAATACAATAAACATAGCGAACATAGCCATCACCGCAGCCCCCCCCTCCAAGTTTTCTCATGCTCATGTAATCCTTCACTCTTACCCTGTACTGACCACTTCTTAGCACCTGCCAACAACTTCTATTTGGCTTTCTGTCATATAGGTTAGTTTGCATTTCTTATAAATTTATATAAATGGAATCATATACAACTATCTTATCTGACTTCTTTCACTCAGCATAATTACTTTGAGGTTCATCCATGTTGTTTCATATACCAAAAGTTCATCATTTTTATTACTGAATAATACTGTGTAGATATACTATAATTTGTTTACTCATTCACATGTTGATGGACATTTGGATTATTTCAAGGTTTTGGCTGTTAACAATAAAGCTTTTAGAGGATTTGTATGTAAGTCTTTGTACAAACATATACTTTTATTTCTTCTGAGTGGATTCCTAATAGTGGAGTGGCTGGATCACATGGTGGGTGTGAGATTACCTCAGCTTGATGTGTCCCTCTGTAGTCATGTTAAAAGGCCTAGGCTTCCAAAACTTGGAAATAGGAGCTGATACAATCGAATTCCTTAATACCAGCAAAAAGATTTAATGAAGATCTTTTTAAAGACCTATCACTTAAATTACCATTTCCAATAGCAACAAACATTAAAGTACTGCTATGGGTTGAATTTTTTTCTACCAAAATTCATATGCAAAAGTCTCACCCCCCAATGTGAGTATATTTGAGGATAGGGCCTTAATGGAAGTCCTGTGTGCTTGCTAAAAGCTTTAGTTGTGTCCGACTCTTTGCTACCCTCCATGGACTATAGCCTGCCAGGCTCACTGTCCATTGGATTCTCCAGGCAAGAATGCTGGAGAGGGTTGCCATGCCCTTCTCCAGGAGATCTTTCCGATCCAGGGATTGAACCCGGGTCTCTTATCTAGCACCACCTGGGAAGCCCTATTGGAGGTCAATAAGGGCGGATCCCTGATCCAACAGCATTGGTGATCTTATAAGAAACACCGTAGAGGTCTCTCTCTCTCTCTCTCTCTCTGTTTCTCTCCACTATGTAAGGACATAGTGAGAATGCAGCCATCTGTAAGCTGGGAAGAGAGCACTGAAACCAAATCAGCCAGCACCTTGATCTAGACTTAACATCCTCCAGAACTCTGAGAAAATAAATTTGTTTAACTCATCCAGTGTATGGTATTTTGTTATGGCAACTAGAGCAGAGTAATACAAATAACTAGAAATAAGTCTCACAAAAGAAATTCACTGTCTTTGTTTAGAAAATTGTTTAGAAACTTCATTGAAGACACTGAAAAGATGTAAAATTTATTTGAAAGACAATATTATAAGGAAATCCGTTGTCCTTGGATTTGTTGTTCAGTCGCTCAGTTGTGTCCAACTTTTTGTGACCCTGTGGACTGCAGCATATCAAAATTAAAAATTAGTATTAAAGATACTTTAAACAAAATCCCATGTAGAAATGTCAACTTTTAAATGGTGGATGTATCTGAAATGCCATAACAAGGAAATTAGAAAATATTTGTAATAGTCTAATGAGCAGTCATGTTCACCAGGCTTCCCTATTATTCACCATCTCCTGGTTTGCTCAAACTCATGTCCATTGAGTCAATGATGCCATCCAACCATCTCATCATTTGTCACCCACTTCTTCTCCTGCCCTCAGTCCTTCCCAGCATCAAGGTCTTTCTCAGTGAGTCAGCAGTTCGCATCAGGTGGCCAAGGGATTGGAGCTTCAACTTCAGCATCAGTCCTTCCAATGAATATTCAGGGTTGATTTCCTTTAAGATTGACTGGTGTGATATCCTTGCTGTCGAAGGGACTCTCAGGAGTTTTCTCCAGCACCACAATTCGAAAGCATCAGTTCTTCAGTGCTCAGCCTTCTTTGTGGTCCAACTCTCACAATCATATGTGGCTACAAGAAAAGCCATTCCTTTGAATATACAGACCTTGGTCAGCAAAGTGATGACTCTGCTTTTTAATATGCTGTCTAGGTTTGTGATAGCTTTTCTTCCAAACAGCAAGCATCTTAATAAATGTATGAATTAAGTTTAATTCTAATAAAACTCAAGACAGTCACAAAATTTTAATCAAAAGCCCACCTGATGCAAAGAGCCAACTCATTAGGAAAGACCTTGATACTGGAAAAGTTTGATGACAGGAAGAGAAGGGAGTGATAGAGGATGAGATGGTTAGATGGTATCACGACTCAATGAACATGAGTTTGAGCAAATTCTGGGAGATAGTGAAGGACAGGGAAGACTGGTGTGCTGCAGTCCATGGGGTCACACAGAATTGGACATGACTTAGTGACTTAACAACAACTTAGATTTTGATACAGTGCTTGAATCATAGTAGGAATTTGAATTAATAAGTGATTCTTTTCATTCTTCTTTGTGGCTTGTTTTTAGTTTTCTAATGTTTGTTACCTGATATTTATTTTTTTTTAACTTGGAAACTATAATCCTAGTAATACCTATACAACCTAAGAAAGTGATGAGTTTGAGGCTTATATAAATATATATATATGTTGTTGTTACTGTTCTGTCACTCAGTTATGTCTGACTCTTTGCGACACCATGGACTGCAGCACATCAGGCTTCCTTCCCTGTCCTTTAACGGTCTCCTGGAGCTTGCTCAAACTCATGTCCATTTAGTCAGTGATGCCATCCAGCCATCTCATCCTCTGTTGTCCCTTTCTCCTCCTGCCTTCCGTCTTTCCCAGCATTAAGGTCTTTTCTTATGAGTCAGCTCTTCCCATCAAGTGACCAAAGTATTGGAGCTTCAGCTTCAGCATCAGTCCTTCCAATGAATATTCAGGACTGATTTCCTTTAGGACTGATTGGTTGGATCTCCTTGCAGTCCAAGGGACTCTCAAGAGTCTTCTCCAACACCACAGTTCCAAAGCATCAATTCTTCAGCGCTCAGCTTTCTATATGGTCCAACTCTCATATCCATACATGACTACTGGAAAAACCATAGCTTTGACTAGACGAACCTTTGTTAGTTAAGTAATGTCTCTAGTTTTTAATATGCTGTCTATATTGGTCATAGCTTTTCTTACAAAGAGCAAGTGTCTTTTAATTTCATGGCTGCAGGCACCATCTGTAGTGATTTTGGAGCCCAAGAAAATAAAATCTGTCACTGTTTCCACTGTTTCTCTATCTATTTACCATGAAGTGATGTGACTGGATGTCCTGATCTTCTTTGTTTGAATGTTGAATTTTAAGCCAGCTTTTTCACTCTCCTCTTTCACTTTCATCAAGAGGCTCTTTAGTTCCTCTTTGTTTTCTGCCATAAGGGTGGTGTCATCTGCATATCTGAGGTTATTGATGTTTCTCCCGACAATCTTGATTTCAGCTTGTGATTCTTCCTGCCCAATATTTCACATGATGTACAACCTTGGCATACTCCTTTACCAATTAGGAACCAGTCTGTTGTTCCATGTCCCATTCTAACTCTAGCTTAACGACCTGCATACAAGTTTCTCAGGAGGCAGGTAAGGTGGTCTGGTATTCCCATCTCTTTATGAATTTTCCATAATTTGTTGTGAGCCACACAGTCAAAGGCTTTAGTGTAGTCAATGAAGCAGATGTTTTTCTGAAATTCTCTTGCTCTTTCTATGATGCAATGGATGCTGGCAATTTGATCTCTGGTTCCTCTGCCTTTTCCAAGTCCAGCTTGAACACTTGGAAGTTCTTGGTTCAGGTACTGTTGAAGCCTGTCTTGGAGAATTTTGAGCATTACTTTGGTAGCATGTGAGATGAGTGCAACTGTGCAGTAGTTTGAACATTCTTTGGCATTGCTTTTCTTTGGGATTGGAATGAAAACTGACCTGTCCTAGTCCTGTGGCCACTGTGAGTTTTCCAGGTTTGCTGGCATATTGAGTGCAGCACTTTAACAGAAACATCTTTTAGGATTTGAAATAGCTCAGCTGGAATTCCATCACCTCCACTAGCTTTGTTTGTAGTGGTGCTTCCTAAGGCCCACTCGACTATCGCACTCCAGGATGTCTGGCTCTAGGTGAGTGATCACACCATCATGGTTATCTGGGTCATTAAGATCTTTTTTGTATAGTTCTTCTGTGTATTCTTGCCACCTATTCTAAATATCTTATTCTTCTGTTAGGACCATATCGTTTCTGTCCTTAATTATGCCCATCTTTGTATGAAATATTTCCTTGTTATCTTTAATTTTCTCAAAGAAATCTCTAGTCTTTCCCATTCTATTATTTTCCTCTATTTCTTAGCATTATTAATAAGGAAGGCTTTCTAAGGTATATATGAACACAGGCCTAATGTCAAATGTAAAAGTGAATGTATTGATTTCACAGCACATAATAAATAATAAAGTTTGTTCATTTCTCATTAGCTCATTTCTCCTCTTTTTCTACTTCCTCTGGGCATGTCTGTGACCTTAGTCCTTGTCCATTTTCAGCAACTCATTATTAAGATAAAGTAGGTAGATTTCTTTCAGAATTTATAAAATATCCATGTATTGCTCCTCATTAGATGTATCATTATTGACCTTTTTATACCTTTATATGTATTTAGTGCTCTGTCAGGCTTTTCTTTCCCTAATTTAACCACCCAGTTAGAATTTGTTCATTCTACTTTAGCTTTTGATTCCTAAGATTTTCTGTCTTCAAGTGGGTGTGAAATGAAGGAAACCTTACTGCTATATTTCCTGATGTTTTTGTTTGTTAGGAAAATGCATTCTAGTTTATGAAAATATTCTCCAACTGGAATAAAAACTTAGAAGCATGTAGAAGTTTTGAGTTACATCTCTTTGTTCTTAATATACTGTAGATCAATACCATAGCATCTAACATCGTTTGGGAGAGGAGTCAGAGGTCAGTTTACTGATTGCTTTTTTCCAAATGACATGCAGGCTGTGCCTGAATAATTAGGAAATTTCTTCATTATATTTGAATTTCTGTAAATTCACTGGGATATGTACACATTGCTTTCAGTAATCTTTCTTTGGAATCTGACTCTTCAGGTCTTCTTTATTTCAGGAAATTTCTATTATACTATATATTTAAAATTTATTCCGTGTGTTCTAGTTTGCTTTCACAAGAGCAATTACTCAAAAATTGAGTTCATTGTCTTTTCTTCTTATTGTTGTTTTCTGTCTCGTCATTGTGATCTCTTCATCTTTTTACTCTGAATTTTATGTGATACCCTCTCCCCCAAGATTTACTTTCCTACCACTGAAAAGACTCTACTGTCATTCAATTCCTTTCTGCTTCTAATGGGATTTCAAATACTTTAAAGGTTTTAATTTCCTCTTCAGTTTCTTTTGTAGGCTTGTCAGTTACCTTTCCTTTGTATTCTATTTTCGAACCTTCATTGATATCCTGCATTATTTTTGGTCTCTCTCACCACTTAATTCATGAACTCCATGTTATCTCTAAATTCCTTAAGCATATAGAAAAATTTGCCTTACATTTCTTTCTGTTTTGTTTGATGCATTTTCCAAAGAATTTTTCATCTATATTACACTTGTCTCTGTTATTTTATTCTTTTTTGCTTTCATTCCATATAAATGAATGCAATTCATTCCCAGCCTTCTATTCATATTTGTCCCCCTCCCCCATTGTAAAAGATATATTTCCCAACTTTCCTTTTTGTCGATGTTACCATGGTTGAATTGTCCCTTTAGTCCTTGGCCAAAAGAACTATATGATGATACTTAGTGTCTTTGATTTTGTCATTTAACTATTGATGGCAGTGGGAAGGAATGGGCTTGGATAGTGTATCATCAGTGACCATAGTTTAACTGTTATTTAAATGGAGCAGGACCCTACGGTTCTTGCCCCTCAATGTCCTCAGCCTGACTTTAGTCTGTGGAAAAACTTTAGCTGAAGAATAAGTTTAATCATAGAAGTGAGAACATGCAGAAACAAAGAAAAGCAGCCAAAGAAGACCAAATAACAATAGTTTAGTCATTTAAGGCATAGTCAAAGACCTTTAGTTCCTTCTGAAGGGATATAGATGATATTCAAGTCATATCCTTTGGGGTGTCTTATAGATACTGAAATCCCCACCTGGTAGAAGAAATTAACTACATGATGACCAGACTGTAGCCATGACTTACGCTGCCGCAATTCTGTCAGCTGGCCTCAAAGAAATGGGAATAAACCAATATGCAGCTGAAGAGTAACTGTACTCAGATAGTTGAGATGACACTGTCAGAACTGACTGCTATTTCTGCATGTAGCCCCTCCCTCAGCCTATAAAAACTCCTGTCCGCTGAGTGCCAGGAGGTGGAATTGACCTTTGGGCAGGTGTCTGCCCTCCCCTCCTGGTTGCTGGCATCCAAAACAAAGCAAATTTTCCTTTCCACCAACCTGACTTCTTTATTGGCTTTTGTGTGGTGAACTGCTGGATCCCTCTTTCAGTTGCATTATGTCTGAATATATTTTCTCTGCCTAGAGTAGGTACGAATTTCCCTGGCTGGGAGAATTAAGAAATTAACAACACTGGTATTTTCACACAAAAATGATTCATGAATTATTACATATAAATATTTCTATTAAGATTTTCCAAGTTCTGATCAGGTATACCCTCTTTCATGACACTTTTCACACTACCCTCCTACCCAATGGTATCTCTCACTCTGATGGTCTTATGAAGCTTCCTGTTAGCATGTGATGCTGTGTTAAATAGGTGACCAGGGAGTGCTCTCTGTAGTTTCTCCTGGATCAGTCATGACTCTCTAACTTAATGTAGGTTCTCTGATGACAAGGCTGTGCATTTTACTTTTGTTTCTTTTATGACTCTCAAGAGATTTTACAGTACATTGGAAGTACACACATAGCAGTTCTTGATTGGTTATTGACTAAACTGTTATCTTTTGGGAAGATAAGATTGGATTACCTCTTTGATTCAAGTAATTATGTTTGAAAGAAACAAGCATGTTTAAAGTATCTCCAATATCCCAAATAGTTGCTGGGTACTATCAAACACAATGTGTAATTTTTATCCTTTGATAACACAGTATTATTAACACTGTTTTACAGATGAAAGAAAAGTATGACCCACTGATGAATTCAGTTCAGTTCAGTTGCTCAGTCGTGTCCGACTCTTTGCGACCCCATGAACCTCAGAACGCCAGGCCTCCCTCTCCATCACTAACTCCCTGAGTCCACCCAAACTCATGTTCATCGAGTTGGTGATGCCATTCAGCTATCTCATCCTCTGTCATCCCCTTTTCCTCCTGCCCTCAATCTTTCCCAGCATCAGGGTCTTTTCCAATGAGTTAACTTCCCAAGCTCTCACAGATAATAAAATATAGAATTAATAATTACATGCTTCTTTCTAATATGACAACTCATGTTTTCTTCCTCAAGGTATTCAGTGGCACTTCTTGTGGAATTCAGTTATTCCTTGAGAAATAAAATGTTCTCTACATGATTTAAAGGTTACTTCCTCAGAGTTTAGAAAAGATATACCCATATATTGCAGTAGGAAATGGCAGCCAACTCCAGTATTCTCACTTAAAGAAACCTATGGACAGAGGAACCTAGTGGGCTACAGTCAATGGGGTTGCAAACAGTTTGACATTACTGAACACACAAGTACACATGCATGCACCTATATTTTGAAATTTTTATTTTGCTGTGATTAAACTGAGGAAAGTTTCATAATCTCCTTCCCACTGAATCTTGACATTCTGAAAGTATGGAACTCATTCTCATTATCCAGAGTGGCTGCCAGACTTACAGCCATCACTGATGTTACACGTGGCACAGTAGAGGAGGAGGAAGAGGGGCATTTCATCGAAGTCATTCGGTTACTCCCAGTTGTTGTTTAAATGCAGTTTTCTTCAGTGGCCCATTGTGACTTCAAATAATGGACAGAGGAAACACATGGCAGTTAGGGTTTGGCAGAAATTCTTATAAAACTCATTGCTGCCTCAGAGGACCAGAGATCAATTAATTATATGACAGAAAGCTGAAAGGAGCTATAGCAAGCATCACCGCATAGATTCAGAGAATATGAAAATAAAGGAAACATGAGGGACAGTGTTTTATGTCAGTGCCAGAAATGCATCTTTGAAGAGATTTAAGATCAAAGGACCAAGGGTAACAGGGTTTATATTTCCAGAAATACGTTCCTTTTGCTAAATGACGGACCCCTGAACTTCATGTTCATCTAATAATTCATGTATTTATTTCTTCAATAATTATTTCAGTTGCTTTATTGAAATACAATTCACCTATCATGACATTCATCTATTTAAAGTACACGTCAATAGGTTTTAGTATATTTACAGAGTTAGGACATTACTACTGCAATCTAAGTTTTAAATATTCCCATTAGCACAAAAAGAAACCCTGTTCCCATTAATAGTCACTACCATTTCTCACTCCTTTTTCTTCTTTCTCCCCTGCTACAGTCATAGGTACCACTAATCTTCATGTCTTTATAGACTTGTCTGGTTTGGTATTTTATAAAAAAATATGTGATATGTGGTCTTTTGTGACTAGCTTCTTTCATTGAAAACATAATAATTTCAAAGTTCATCCCTACTGTAGCAAGTATCAGTAATTGAGTCAATAACTATTTTTTAGTATAAATTATGTAACAGGCTCAGTAACACAAGAGGGGTATAACTTCAAACATGGGAGATACAGTGCTTGTCCTCATAGAGCTTTTAGCTTAATGGGGAAAGGCTTCAAACAGTCATCACACTAATAACTATATAATTACAATTGTGATGAATATAGTATGGGTATCACAAGGATACCAAAGTAAACTGAAATGTAAAGGAAGGCTGGTTAAAGTCATATTTAAATTGAGGACTCAGTTATGAGAAAGAATTGGCCAAAGAAAGAGGCATCAACACATGATTATTGAGCTCCTGCTATATATCAGGCCCACTACAAGGTCAGGAATCAGAGAGATAAAGACATACTTATTGTCTTGAAGCAGCTTTTGACATAATGAGGCATGACAATAAATAATACACAATGGCAACATTGTGACAAATGCTGTAAGAAAGATAAACCCACTGCGATTAAGAGCTTAGAGGAGAGGCATCTGGCATGGTCAGGGGACTGAGGCTTGAATAAATCTTCATGTGGAAGTTGATGTATCAGCCGAGTTCTAATGAAGAAAAGGAGCCATCCACTTGAAGAATGACCAGAAGGTTGTTCCAGGCAAAAAGAGCAAAGTCAGCAAGCCTTGAGATGACAAGAGAGCAGGCTGCTTTCAGAAAGTGCATTCTGTAGCAGAGCTTCTCGAAAGTGTCCTCATTAATTCAGGAATCTGTAATGGGCTCTAATCTTTTATCTGTTTTCTAACACCATAGATTTGGATTGTCTCCAGTCATGAGCGATGTAGCTCCATACTTTGCTTGTGTTCCTTTTAGAGAAAGCATTTTAATGAAAGCTGCAGTATTCTAAGAATGTAACTACCCCATCACATGAGATTGTTCTGTACTGTTGCATGTTAAAATGAATCATTGTGTGTAGCACTTACTGCATATCCGGGAGATTACTCTGTAGACCCATATTTAGTTAGACTTATTGAGTTAAGCTCATATTATTAACATTATTATGGAACTAATAATGGATGTATGTTTCATTTTCCATTGGCAGGGCATTCTAGTTATAATACTCAAGTAATAGCTCAAGAGATATTTTCAATAAAATGTCCCATTTATAGTCACTAGTGGAAAAATAAAACACTCACTACTCTGGCATAAAAATTTAAGTTTACTAAAGTGAGTTTTTCGGTGACTGAAAGAATACTGTATTGAGTTATGTCAGCTAGATCTTTGAAGAAAAGATTAGAGGAGAAAAGAACTCAAGTTTGGGACCAGGACCTATTGGTGAAGAATTCAACTTCCAGGTAATGCTCAGTTCAATTCAGTTCATTCGCTCAGTTGTGTCTAATTCTTTGCAACCCCATGGACTGCAGCATGCCAGGCTTCCCTATCCGTCACCAACTCTTGTAGCTTGCTCAAACTCATATCCATAGAGTTGGTGATGACATCCAACCATCTCATCCTCTGTCTCCCCTTTCTCCTCCTGCTGTCAATCTTTCCCAGCATCAGGGTCTTTTCTGATGAGTCAGTTCTTTGCTTCAGGTGGCCAGAGTTTTGGAGTTTCAGCTTTAGCATCAGTCCTTCCAATGAATATTCAGGACTAATTTCCTTTAGGATTGACTGGTTTGATCTCTTTGCTGTCCAAGGGACTCTGAAGAGTATTCTCCAACACCACAGTTCAAAAACATCAATTCTTTGGTGCTCAGTCTTCTTTACGGTCCAACTCTTATATCCTTACATGACTACTGGAAAAACCATAGCTTTGTATGGACCTTTGTCAGTAAAATAATGCCTCTGTTTTTTAATATGCTGTCTAGGTTTGTCAGGTAATATTAGTATCATAGAAAAGGATCTAATACATGGGATGAATAAGAAAACTCATGAGTCTCAGATTCATATCAGGAATTTGTCGAGATTGTACTTGGATCATAGCTCTATTTCTGTGCTCTAATTCTAGAGTATAATATGGAGACGGACTAATGGAGCAGGTTTGAAAGACAACTATGAGTGGTCAGTAGGTTGAATCCTCCTCATGGGAAATTTGTTTTTGCCTTTATGGTTTGGAATATGTTGTCAGGAGTTGAGGAGCTATAGCTGCTGCTGCTTATTTGGATGAGTTAAGATCTCTGAGAAAAGCTTTTCCTTCTATCATACTTGCTATGTGATTAAAGCATCCTCATAGTTCATCTGAAATTTGGGGGAAATCTATAGATCTCTGGGCTATAGTGGAAGGAGCAGTCTTCCACACCACTAGGAGAACTGTGTCTGCACTCATTCCAATAGTTCCTTTCAAATAGTTTTCTCCCATTTGTGTTGGTGGTGGTCTATTTGTTTTTTACTGGGTACCTCAGAGAATCTCAGAATAATGAGTAGTGTTTAGCAGCAGGAATTACTGAAATATATCTTCATGGATATAAATACATGATCTTACAAGATGTGTTTATCCAAAAAAAAAAAATATTGATTGAGCAGCTACTATGGAGCAGGCTCAGTTTTCAATGCAGGCGATGAGTAATGAAAGCCCTGAAGGAAATCAGTCCTGAATATTCATTGGAAGGACTGATGCTATAGCTGAAACTCCAATACTCTGGACAACTGATGGGAAGAATTGACTCATTGGAAAATACCCTGATGCTGGGAAAGATTGATGGGGTTGCAAAGAATCAGATACAACTGGGCCACTGAACTGAATTGAATGAGCAATGAACAAGAAACACACAATTCCTACCTTCATGGAACTTAGGTTCTAACATTTCATTACTATCTAGATAAATCACAGTGTCAAGAAGGGGAACCTTGTCAAGGTGAGGCTCCTTTTTATGCCCTAATCCCTTGCTGTCTTCTACTTAGTGTTCAGATCAGGCAGAGGTTAGAGCATTTGCATTTAGGTGGTAAGAGCTGCAGAAAGAGTCTAAGAAGCTATGAAAGGAACTTGACGAGGAGACGTAAATAAAGAGTAAAACTATTCCTTGCAGGAAAGATAATCTAACTTCAATTTACTTTATATGCCTTATCTGAATTTTGTTATTCTTTAGCTTTTTTAAAAAGTATCATTTTTTAAAAAATAAATTTATTTATTTTAGTTGGGGGCTAATTACTTTACAATATTGTAGTAGTTTTTGCCATACATTTTAAACTATTTATTTCCTTCTAGATTTTTTAAATTAACTTATTGACCTGCCTTCATTAAGTAGCTCAGTTGCTTTCTATTCCTTTTCTCTAGGGATAGATAAAACAACTCAAAATTAAAACAAAATCTCTCTCTAAGCTGCATTTCAAAAGCTTAGGTCCTGAGGAAAAATAAAAGCCACACAATAAAGTTAGGAGAATTGGGAGAGTGGAATGGAAGCAATTGAAGCCGAATCATCTATTTCTCCAGACTGGTGGTTCCCCTGGAGAAATCCTGGGATGAGGAAAAAAACTTCCTGATGTTTCTGTAGGATCAGAGAATGAGACCAAAGCCAATTTCTAGGGGTGTAGAACTCTTTGGGAAGATGTCAAGACCCTAGAGAAGAAATGCATCTGGGCAGAGGTAGTCTTAGATAATCTCACAGTTTCCTGAACCCTAGCATGTTGTCAAAGCAGCACAATAAAATGGTTACTTTAAACTCAATATGATGGAAGCATAGTAGAAAGAGCTACCAGATCCTGAGGTTCCATGTTAACAGCATCAATTGTCATCTCTGTAGCAGTTTGTGTGTTCAGCTCTCCAAGGACCAGGAGTGATGACAGATGCCTTAGTGGATTCATATTTGGTCAAATTATTCTGACTGTCTGATGGTGCTCTCCCAACTCCCTAACACACACACACACACACACACACACACACACACACACACACACACACACACACACACACACACACACACACACACTCATATCTGATCTCTATATGCTCCTTGTAGCAGAGTCACAACTCTAGGTGGATAAAGGTCCTTAAACAAAAGAAAGGAATATAGTTTGTGGCCTGAAACTCTTTCTTGCTGTACTTGCTTTAATGTCTCACCATATCTCCCTGAAACTGGAGACCAAGGACGTTCTTGTGGACCAGCTTGAACCAATGTGTTCTGGGTTCTAGAGCAATAGTAAAAAGAGATACTCAGGAGAGAGTGATCTGAGGGGAAATGATGATGATCTTGGTTTAGATCACTTCCCCTAAGTTTGGTGAATCTGGCATTTAATCAAAAAGTTAGTGGTTTCTTATGAGGTAACACATTCTCATAACAGTAATTCTATGGTCTTTGGATATTTGTTGTCACACCCTGCTGTGCTTTATTTTCTAGAGAGTCATCTTTGGTATCCTCCTCCTTTTAAAAGAAAGTAACAACATACGTAAGCATAAAAAAAAGTCACAAAGTAAATTTAAACTACTACCTATCTATATTCCATTTTTGTCTATTTTACCACATAATATAAACATATGCTTGCTATATTATAAGATATGTAATTTGGGCTTTAGGAGATGGAGCTCAACTAACCTTCAAATTGTTACTTCTTACTTTTCTCTAACTTCCCAAGTCAGTGTCTCACCATCTTGTTACTTATTTATTTGTAAGTAAATACGGCATTTTTTAAGCCAAGGATTTGATGTGGGCAAGTAGATGGTAGGAAGCAGGAAAATAGGGAAATCAGTTCTTTTAGCATGAATTGATACTATTAAGAATTATCTTTTAGATTTCTTCCTGGAAATATATGTTTCATAAAAATGTGGAGATAAAACTTCTCCACCCTTATCTTACTATAATAATAATAATATCTATAAGCACTATCTCTTTCTTTGAATTTTTATTGTTCTCTTTTTTTGAATTATTAAGATCTGATAATGTTTAGTGAAGAACCAATCTGAAAAGGCACTACTGGTCCTCATTTAAAAGATACAAGAAAAGAACATGGAACACTGTTATCAAAAGCATTAATAGATTGTTGAATGAAATGGAAGGTTAAATAAGAAATATGTTGGATATAAGCTCTTTGAAAGTATGCATTTGTAGTGGCATTGAATAATTTTACTTTCACTTTTGAATTTTATATTTAAAAATGTCTTTGTGAATAACAAGATGTTTAGGGTGATAAAATATTCTGAAGCTGAAGAAAGAAGTAACTCTTTTACATGCGATGTGGAGAGAGAGCTGATGTTAGCTATCTGGATCCATTGGTGATATAAATCCATGTAGATTCATGGAGTTCTGCTTGAGAAGCAGGCAGGAATGCCAACTGGGGAATATTTCTCTCTGGGGCTGCTTGAATGCATCTATTTCATTTCAGTAGATGGGGATATGCGCAGGCTGTATATGAGCAGTACGACTATCAGGTGATCAGAACTGGTTTGATACAGAAAGAATGCTTGTGGAGTCAGCTTGTCAAGTTTATATTTTATTAAAGGGCTGTATATGTGTCCTGTCAATGGGTTTATGTTTTCTTTCAGTTTGAAGCACAGCAATGTCACCCTGACGCACGCTCCATGCTGCATAGTGCTTCTGGGGAGGTTGCTGACACTGCTATAGAGAGGCTTTCCTGCCTCTGAACAGTTACTTGTCTTATTCTTCATTCTACAGCCTATGCTCTGCACAGAGTTTCAGTAGTGACAAGGTTTGGGGCCAGGCTGGTAAATGCTGGCATCAGGATTTTCCTAGCAGGTATTAGATGAACTCGAAATTTTCTCTCTCAAATTGGAAAGCAGTGTATAATGTATAGATAAATTAGTACCTTTAAGCAATGTGGTGGTAATAAAGCCTGTCATTGAAGGGAAATTGTCTAATTATGAAGTAAGGTAATAAAAAAGAACTGATGTGGCTAAATTTTTCTCAATTTGCTATGATAGAGTTGACCTTCTTTGATGTCAACATTCAAAAGGTAAAAAAAAAAGTCTCTGTTTTACATAAACTGTTGATATTGGCTTAAATTTCAATTCCAGCTTACAGAGGCAATGTAAATTAAAAACAAGCAATGGAAATACCATTTCATCTTGATTAAACCATCTAAATAAAGTGATAGTGCTAATAAGCACCTGCTTTAAGAACAGATTGTGTCTATATCTTTTGATTTCTACTCTTGCTCAAAACTGACATTCACATTCTATGCTGCTATTTGAATTTCTTGCTATTTAAAGTAAATTTTTTTTATCAGGATGGATGTTACTGTTGAGTATCTGTAGCCCTATTTTGGCAAGGAAATCAGAGCCTGGCAGCCTTTTTCAACAATTTCCTATAATGCAGGAGGGCTTAATGCCCCTATTATAGAACTGATTCTATTATACTCTCCTCTCCAGAACTAATGGAGCACTCGACTTATTCATGTTAAAGAAAATGATTAAATATGAAAAGCTTCCAGACTCTGCTTCTTGGCAGGATTAAAACTGCTCTGTCCTTTATACTGACCAAAAAGTCACCCCTTAATTAAGTTTATTGTTATTTGTCACCTGCCAGGTAGTTGCATGCAAAGCACATAAAAGCACATCTTTTGGAAACAATTTTAGATCTGTCTTTAAAGTCCATATTTTTGTTTTATTGTATATATATATATATGTTAATTAATAATGATGGCTAACATTTATTGAGGGCTTAAAACATGAGGATACTCTTTCAGTTCTTCATATGAATTGATTCAAGTAATTCTTATTGGAAAACCTTAAGAGATATGTGCTGTTATTATCAACATTTTATGGATGGAGAAAATAAGGCTCAGAGTTTAAGCCAGTAGTGGCATAGGGATTGAACTACTCACTATCTAAGCTCTTAATAACCACTATTCTTATCTATGTTTCCATTTAGCTAAAACATATGAAGTGAATTAAGCTAGTGAGTTGGTAATCAACTCATTTATTAAAAATGTATTGAGTGGTCACTTTTTGTAACATAATAATCATAACAAAGTATTACTGTAAGCTGGGTAAAATATAGTTTCTTAACTAAGAGAACTTTTTATTTAGTGACAGATCAGTTCAGTTCAGTCGCTCGGTCGTGTCCGACTCTTTGCAACCCCATGAATTGCAGCACGCCAGGCCTCTCTGTCCATCACCAACTCCCAGAGTCTACCCAAACCCATGTCCATCGAGTCGGTGATGCCATCCAACCATCTCATCCTCTGTCATCCCCTTCTCCTCCCACCCCCAATCCTACCCAGCATTAGGGTCTTTTCCAATGAGTCAACCCTTCGCATGAGGTGGCCAAAGTATTGGAGTTTCAGCTTCAACATCAGACCTTCCTGTGAACACCCAGGATTGATCTCTTTTAGGATGGATTGATTGGATCTCCTTGCAGTCCAAGGGACTCTCAGAAGTCTTCTCCAACACCACAGTTCAAAATCATCAATTCTTCGGCGCTCAGCTTTCTTCACCGTCCAACTCTCACATCCATACATGACCACTGCAAAAACCATAGCCTTGACTAGACGTACTTTTGTTGGCAAAGTAATGTCTCTGCTTTTAAATATGCTATCTAGGTTGGCCATAACCTTCCTTCCAAGGAGTAAGCATCTTTTAATTTCATGGCTGCAATCACCATCAGCAGTGATTTTGGAGCCCCCAAAAATAAAGTCTGACACTGTTTCCACTGTTTCCCCATCTATTTCCCATGAAGTGATGGGACCAGATGCCATGATCTTAGTTTTCTGAACGTTGAGCTTTAAGCCAACTTTTTCACTCTCCTCTTTCACCTTCATCAAGAGGCTCTTTAGTTCTTCTTCACTTTCTGCCATAAGGGTGGTGTCATCCACATATCTGAGGTTATTGAGCTTTCTCCCGGCAATCTTGATTCCAGCTTGTGTTTCTTCCAGCCCAGCATTTCTCATGATGTACTCTGCATATAAGTTAAATAAGCAGGGTGACAATATACAGCCTTGACGTACTCCTTTTCCTATTTGGAACCAGTCTGTTGTTCCACATCCAGTTCTAACTGTTGCTTCCTGACCTGCATGGTGACAGATAGGAAAGTACAAAGCTAAATAAAATATAAGGTTGTGTGCATTGTATTACAATGCAAATAAAAATTCAATAGGAGGTTCAGAGGGATAAGTTTATCTTAATTATGGTGTCAGACAAACGTTTATGAATGAGCATGCTCTTAAAGATTTGTGAAAGATTTGGACAAGTAGAGTTATAGAATTACAATTTCTGTGTAGAGGTTAAAGTATAAGACAAAGAAAAGAAAGTTTCTGTGGTTTATTGTTTCTTTCCTTTTTTTTTTAAGTAAAGCTGGGGCATTAGTTTGAGATGTTCATAGTGTGAAAAGCAGTATAGAATCATATAGGGTTAGAGTGAATGTGTTTACAGGGATGATCTACTATATGTAACTTTCACTGATGTAAAAACTAAAGCTGGAAGAAATATTATACACTTTTATTTATATAAGCTTTTATTGTAGAAAGACTTGAATGTTGCAAAGAGAAATATTAACTTGAAAGTATAAGTTGTATTTATGTTATGGATGAAACTCAATGTTCAGTTTAGGAATTTAGATTTTAGTAGAGAGCCAAAGAGGGCTCCCCTGATGGCTCAGCGGTAAGGAATCTGCCTGCACTGCAGGAGCCACAGGAGATGTGGGTTTAATCCCTGGGTTGGGAAGATCCCTGGAGGAGGACATGACAACCCACTCCAGTATTCTTGCCTGGAGAATCCCATGGACAGAGGAGCCTGACGGGCTACAGTCCATAGGGTTGCAAAGCATCAAATGTGACTGAGCAACTGAACTGAACTGAACTGAAAAGTGAGTAGCTGTCAAAAAGATGGATTAAAAAGGTGGAAAGTCCATCAATTGAGTTTATGGCAAGGGAGTGATGTCACCATTTCCACAAACAGTAACTGTTTAGCAGGATGCTGCTTCGGAAAAGTAAAGGCATTGTAAAGTGGTCACTGGACTGTTATCAATAACAATTAGGGAGTTTTTAATACTGTGATTGAAGACAGTTTATCATAAGTTGAGGAATGACTAGAAGGAGAATTGGAAAGCAGAGTGTAATCAATATTTTAGTTTAGTAGAAACGAAATTGGATTGAGGTCAAGTAGCATTTTATTTTTTATAAGGAAAATTTTATTTTTATAAGGACTGACTGAACATTTGTCTCTAATGAAGAGACAAATTGAAAGTATGTATGTAAAGACCATGGAAGCAGTTCCTATAGAACATGACATAGGTAGGATCAAGTACAAAGTTTGAAGGACTTTGAAAATTAACAAGAATATTTCTTGTCTTCTGAGATAAAATGGTTACATAATGAACAGTTATAGAAACACATTGAAGTTGATGGCAGATAAGCTGATAGAGTTCTTTTTCGATGGTTAATCTTTCATCAAAGGAGAAGGTGAGATCAAGCAGTGATATGAAGAGCCATATGTTCCATTCCCAAGAGAGCAACTCCATATAAGAAAACACAGATTCAACTAAGAAAATCTAGGTGAATTATTTACAGTTACATTTGAGATAGCAGATAGCAGGAATTTGTAATGCAGCCAGTTGGTTGCTTTATATCTATCTATCTATCTTCATTGCTTTGGAGATTTGGATTAAAAGCTGGATAACATAAAATGTTTATTTTGGCTGAAAATGGTCATTGAAGACCCAGCAATCCCACTGCTGGGCATATACACTGAGGAAACCAGAATTGAAAGAGACGCATGTACCCCAATGTTCATCGCAGCACTGTTTACAATAGCCAGGACATGGAAGCAACCTAGATGTCCATCAGCAGACGAATGGATAAGGAAGCTGTGGTACATATACACAATGGAATATTACTCAGCCATTAAAAAAAATACATTTGAATTGGTTCTACTGAGATGGATGAAACTGGAGCCCATTATACAGAGTGAAGTAAGCCAGAAAGAAAAACAACAATACAGTATACTAATGCATATATATGGAATTTGAAAGATGGTAACGATAACCCTATATGCGAGACAGAATAAGAGACACAGATGCATAGAACAATTTTATGGACTCTGAGGGAGACGGTGAGGGTAGGACGTTCTGGGAGAATAGCATTGAAACATGTATATTATCATATGTGAAACAGAACACCATTCCATGTTCGATGCATGAGACAAGGGCTCAGGGCCGGGGCAATGGGATGACCCAGAGGGATGGGATGGGGAGGGAGGTGGGTGGGGGGTCCAGGAAGGGGAACACATGTAAACCCATGGCTGACTCATGTCAATGTATGGCAAAAACTATTACAATATTGTAAAGTAATTAGCCCCCAACTAAAATAAATAAATTTATAAAAAAAAAAAAAAAAGAAAATGGTCATTGAAAATTAAAATACCAGGTACCAAGCGAAGGAGAAAAAGATCTTGACCTCTAGGGAGAAGATTTTATATAATCAACCTGAAGCTCAGTCTTGATATAGATATGAACAGAAAATTTTAAGAATTGTAAATCATGAAGAGTAGGAATAATTCTGAAGCTAAATTGAAACTTTAAAACAACATATGAAGTGGTGAAGGTAGAATACTCTATCCAAAGAGAGAATTCTCAGTACTTGATATTTCGGCAAAGAAGCATTCTTAGCTGAGCTGAAACAAATTGGTGATGAAAATGATAATGTGTGTGCATATTTTCATGAAGAAAAAGGTATAAGAAGGACCAGTAGGAAAATTGCTTTTAGTTTTATAGAATTGTCAAATTCAAGGACACAAAGATTTAATTTTAGACTTTATTCTATGAATTTTATGGATTTAGTGCTTATATTCAAGTCTATTATCTATTTTTAGTTAGCTTTTGAGTTTGGTGTGAGGTAGGGGTCCAAATTAATTCTTTTATATGTAGACATACAGCTATCCTAGCACAGTTTGTTGAAAAGTCAGTTGTTTCCCCAACATAGTTTTCTTGATATGCTTGTCAAATTCAATTGGGTGTAAATGTAATCTATATCTGAATTCCTCATGCAAATTCATTGATGTATATGTATATCCTTATGTCAGTACCACACTGTGTTGATTATTATAGCTTTTTCATTAGTTTGGAAATTAGGAAACGTGAATCCATCAACCATCCATTGTTACTTTCTTTTCAAGATTGTTTGGACTATTTTGGGTCTCTTGAATTTCCATGTGAATTTTAGAATCATTCTGTCATTTTCTGCAAAATAGTCTTGTTGTTATTTATGTTTAAATTGGTTTTCTATTCTCCAGTTCATTTATCTCTTCTCTAATCTTTATCATTTTGTTCTGCTTGCTTGAGTTTGGTTTGTTCTTCCTTTTCCAGTCTTTTAAGGTGGAAATTTAAGTTACTGATTTGAGATTGAAAAAAAAAAATTAGTATAGGCATTTATAAATACGAATTTGCCTCTATGTATACATTCCCAAGGTTTTTGTTTTTGTGTTAATCTTGAAGTATTTTATAATTTCCTATGTGATTTCCTCTTTGGTCCATTGAGCATTTAGGAATGTGTTGTTTAATTTCAATTTATTTTTCAATTTCTAATTAATTTTGTTACTTATTTCTAATTTCATTTCATGTGGTAGAGAACATACTTTGTATTAATATAGCCTTTCAAATTCATCAAGGCTTATTTTAAAGACTACTATCTGTTCCATATATATTCTGATCTTGTTCCAAGATTGGTTCAAAATATAAAAATAAGTCAATATAATTCATTATATTAAGAGAAAAGAACAAAAAGCACATGATCGTTTCAGTTGGAAAGCATTTGAAAGAATCCAACACATTTCAATATAAAACCACTAGAAAAAACTAGAAATAGAAGGGAACTTGTTTAATTTGATAAAGTTTATTTAAGAACCCATAACTAGCATACTTACTGTTGACTGGATTCTTTACTGCAGAGACCATAAATAAGACAAGAATGTCTGCTCTCTCAACTTCATTGTACTGGAGTTCTATCAGTTCAGTTCAGTTCAGTTCACTTGCTCAGTCGTGTCTGACTCTTTGTGACCCCATGAATTGCAGCACACCAGGCCTCCCTGTCCATCACCAACTCCCAGAGTTTACTCAAACCCATGTCCATCGATTCGTGATGCCATCCAACCATCTCATCCTCTGTCGTCCCCTTCTCCTTCTGCCCCCAGTCCTTCCCAGCATCAGGGTCTTTTCCAATGAGTCAACTCTTCGCATGAGGTGGCCCAGGTAGTGGAGTTTCAGCCTCAACATCAGTTCTTCCAATGAACACCAAGGACTGATCTCCTTTAGGATAGACTGGTTGGATCTCCTTGCAGTCCAAGGGACTCTCAAGAGTCTTCTCCAACACCACAGTTCAAAAGCATCAATTCTTTGGTGCTCAGCTTTCTTATACTGGGTAATTAAGAGAGAAAAGGAAATTAAAAGTATACAAAATGAAAAGCAAGAAGTAAAGCTCTTTATTTGAAGGAGATATATCTTTAACAGGGAAAATCTATGAGACCTAGTAAGATAACTGATCAAGGTTTCAAAATCAATATACAAAAATCAATTGTATTCTATACACTTTAATGATCAATCTGAAAATGAAATTCATAAAACTATTCCATTTACACTAGCAGCAAAAAGAGTAAAATACTTAGGAATAAATTTAATAAAAGAAGTACAAAACATTATGAAAACTAGAGAACATTGTTGAGAGCCATTTAAAGATGATCTAAAAATAAAGGGAAAATTCACATGTTCATGGATTTAAAGACTTAATATTATTAAGATGGAACTGCTCCCCATACTGACCTGCAGAGTCAACACAATCCAAATGAGAATCCTTCAAAATAATTGTCTAATGATTAGCTATCTCCTCTCCATGTTCTCTCATTCTTTCTCTCTCTCTCTTTTGTGAATGTACCTTTAGTCATTTCTGCCTCATTTTTTAACTTTCAAGCCCAACAGCGAAGATGTGATTTGAAGGAATATAGTCTGCCAGATGAACTAAGTGTGGAAAGTGTGCACTTTTAAAAAATACTTATTCTCTGATTCTTTTTTGTTTTAAACAGCTCATATATTTCATATACTAAATAATTCACCCATTGAAAGCATACAAATCAATAGTTTTGAATATATTCACATAGTTGTGCAGTCATCACTACAATCTAATTTTACATTTTTATCTCTCAAAAGAAACCCTGTACACATTTTCATTCACTCTGTGTTCTCCATTCTAAACCCACTCAAAGCAAGCACTAATTTATTTCTGTCTGTACACAGTTGCCTTTTCTGGATATTTTATATAAATGTAATTATACAATTTGTGGTCTCTGTGACTGTATTTTTTTCACTAGGCATAATGTTTCCTGATTTCATCCATGTTCTGGCATTTATTTGTATTCCATTCCATAGTAGTACGCAATCATTTTTAACTGTATGGGTATATCACATTTTGTAGATGCATTGATTAGAAGATAGACATTTTGTTGATTCCACTTTTTGGTGATTCTGAAATTATTTTCTGTTTTTATACCCTCTGTGAAATAAAAACAATGTGATTAACTATGAAGAAGTTCACTGTAAGGGGTTAAAGGCGTGAGGACAAAAGGGAAAATATAAATGATTTAGGGGAGTAAAAGACTGAATGGCCTGAGGAACTGTTGCAGAATTGGGTGCCTTACTGGGTCCACTTGGTTTTAGTGATCAGAAATATAAAGCGAGACTGGTTGTGTCTTTTCTGTCTGACTTCAGCCACTCAAGGGCTTGAGAAAAAAGTGGATGAAGAGTGGATTAGAACCAAGATTGGGGATTTTATAGACATGTTCAGTGGAGAGAGAGGAAAATGAGAGTTGAGTGTGAATGCAGGGTGTTGGTGTGGTGGCAGAATTGAAATTTATCCTGGGAAAGAAAGAATAATAACAGTAGGATGGAGATAGACAAGCAGCATGAACTGAAAAGGTGAGAGGTGGTGGATGAGGAGGGTGATGCTTGATATTTGGATAATAGTGTGCTGCAAGTGGTAATGCCAACTTCAAGGCAGTTCAACCACGGGAATCAGTGCTGGAGGTTGGGTGAAGGCAAAGGTCATTGTAGGAGAGGAGTTCAATGAATCAAGAGGCTGAGGTATTGAATGAGCATCTATCTTGATATTAAGAGTATCAATATTTATGAAGTTTTTAGAGAGGGGTGGGGATAAGTACAGTAATCCATGGACTATATCTTCAAAGATTTAGGTGATTAATTTCTTTAGAAATCTAGAAAAAAGAATGGGTTTTTAAGGAGATATGAAGAACAATGATAAATATGCACACCTGAAAGAATTGCATGGAGAGAAATATCCTCAGGAGCAGCCTTGCTTGGGTTCACAGAAGAAGTTGAAGATATTTAAGATTTTTCAGTTGACTGGTCCAGAGGGCACAGTGACTCAGTGTGGGAGTTGGGAGGTGAAATATGAGATTGGGTCAATTCAGACTTCATAAACAGTGTCAGTCAGTTTAGCTCTGTTCAGTTGCTCAGTCATTTTCAACTCTTTGTGATCCCATGGACTGCAGCACTCCAGGCTTCCCTGTCCATCACCAACTCCCCAAGCTTACTGAAACTCATATCCATCAAGGCAGTGATGCCATCCAATCATCTCGTCCTCTGTCATCCCCTTCTGCTCTCACCTTCAATCTTTCCCAGCATCAGGGTCTTTTTCAATGAACAATAAACAATGTAGGCAAGATAATCAGGTGATGAGAGAGACCATGCTGCTGCTGCTCAGTCACTCAGTTGTGTCTGACTCTTTGCGACCTCATGGACTCTAGCCCACCTGTCTCCTCTGTCCATGGGATTCTCCAGGCAAGAATACTGGAGTGGATTGCCATGTCCTCCTCCAGGGGATCTTCCCAATTCAGGGATCTAACCTGAGCCTCCTGCATTGGCCAGCAGGTTCTTTACCACTAGTGCCACCTGGAAAGCCCCAGGTAACCTGGGGATCCTGTATTTTCTGTGGTGACTGACATAAAAAGGGACAAGGATCTTGGTGGGATTATTTCTGATGATCTCTGAGACACATTTGAATGCTGATACTATAACTGTTGAGGAAGGGAGGAGGGCTGCAGGAGCACATAAAGTTCTGTATTCACCCCTTGGCATCTTCTTTCAAAGGCAGTTTTAAGAACCAAAAAGGGTCACAACATACAGAACTCTGTGAGAGCTCCATTACCTTTGATGCTATTGAGGCTTAAATTTTATTTTAAGATAGGAAAGAAAGTCATGAGGAAAACTATTCTGTACATCATTCTGAACATCAATGAAAAGATGCTTGGTGAAATGCAAGTGGCTGAAATGTTAGCAAATGTGCTCAAATAATATTTGGGGTTAAAATATCAAAGAAAATTAAATATAAGGCTTAATCAAATATGGATCATAGACCTTAGAAAGCAGAATTAGAAATGCTCAGCAGTCTCACAAATCAATAAGAATAATAGCAACACTGTAGTATAAATAAAAATAATCATTAAAGATCAGAAACAAAAAGTCAATAAAAAATAAGACAAACAGAAAAATATTCAACACAACTGCTACTCACAGAATTACACAATAAAATGCAATAACATGCTTCCTTTAACATCTCAAGTTCAGTTCAGTTCTGTCACTCAATCGTGTCTGGCTCTTTGTGACCCCATGGACTGCAGCACACCAGGCTTCCCTGTCCATCAGCAGCTCCCTGTCCAACATCAACATATTGCAAACTTGCAAATAAATTATATTTAATAGATATATAAATTTTATTCTATAAGTATATTAATGTTTTATGAATATATTCATTCATATATTTATATATATATTAAAATTTTTGTATATTGTATTTATATGTTCAATAGCAGGCAGAAAAGTGATATCTCTCATGTGTTTCTGAGGAGAGTGGGGAGTTAATTTGTAAAATGTTCACAGCAATAGATTTTATGTACTAAGAGTATTTAAATGCTTATGTACTTTGACCCCTTAAATCCACTTTTGGAATTATCTTAATGTAATATCAGATGTATACTCAAAAATTTATTTTTATGCATACTAATTGCAGCATCATAAAATTAAAATATTGGAACTACTCTAAATAACCAAATAACAGGTGAAAAACTATGCAGTATTTAAACCTCAGTGTCTATTAATGGCTATTGGACAATGCTGGCAGTGTTTTAAAGAAATTTTAAGATATAATATTGGATGCACATGAAAGGAAAAAAATATTACAAAAGAATCTGACATGAGTGAGCGACTGAACAACAACAATATATCTGTAAACATATTATGCTTTAGGCCTTTGAAAATCATAGCAAATTCGGTCCAAGGAACTAATATATCTCTGAGCTTATATGGAAATGCTTCAACATAAGGAAGCCATGATTTGAAGCCATCCATCCCATGGCTTCAATCCCATGGCTGGATGGCATCACTGACTCAATGGACATAAGTTTGAGCAAACTCAGGGAGATAATGAGGGACAGAGAAGCCTGGTGTGCTGCAGTTCATTGGGGGGTCACAAAGAGTCAGATAGGACTTAGCGACTGAACGAGAACAACATAAATCAATGCGTAATTAAAAGAACATGCATGAACCACCTAACAACTTCAGCACTAGAACATTTTCAAATATCTCTGAAGTTATCTACAGGCCTCTTGCCTATCCCACCAGTATCTAAAAGCATATCCCTAATTTCGTGATCATAAATATACCCTTTATATTGAAGGATAACAAACGTACAAAAAAACACCTTAATCATAATATATAGATAATGAATATTGTAATTGAACATACCTGAGTAACCAGCATCCAGATTACTAAACACAGAAATACCAGAGAAGCCCTCCTTGTGCTGCTTTCCTCAAAGGAAAATTATTCTGACTTCTCCTACTATAATTAGTTATGCCTGACTTTGAACAGTACATAAATGAACTCACATAGTATGCATTCTTGTGTGTGTCGGGATTCTTTCTAAGCATTGTGTGTGTGAACATCTCATTTCCAGATTGGAAGAGCAAAGTATTCTGAAGATCTTGCTGTTTTATATAAAAACAAAAACACTGGCAAAATCTCTCAAAATCAGTATTTTCAGAAATCTGGAAATTAACTAAAGACTTGCAACAATTTGAGGAATGCTTTTACTAAAAGATAAACAGTAGAATCTTAGTAAGAACCCAGAGTCTTGTGGCTTTTTCAGTTCAGTTGCTCAGTCATGTCCAACTCTTTGCAACCCCGTGGACTGCAGCACGCCAGGCTTCCCTGTTCATCACCAACTTCCAGAGCTTACTCAAACTCATGTCCATTGAGTCGGTGATGCCATCCACGCATCTCATCCTCTGTCGTCCCCTTCTCCTCCTGCCTTCAATATTTCCCAGCATCAGGGTCTTTTCCAATGAGTCAGTTCTTCCCCTCAGGTGGCCAAAGTATTGGAGTTTCAGCTTCAGCGTCAGTCCTTCCAATGAATATTCAGGACTGATTTTCTTTGGGATCAACCGGTTGGATTTCCTTGCAGTCCAAGGGGACTCTCAAGAGTCTTCTCCAACATCACAGTTCAAAAGCATCAGTTCTTCAGCACTCAGCTTTCTTGATGGTCCATCTCTCACATCTGCACATGACTACTGGAAAAACCATAGCTTTGACTAGATGGACCTTTGTTGGCAATCTCTCTGTTTTTTAATATGCTGTCTAGGTTGGTCATAGCTTTTCTTCACTTTCTGCAGTAATTTTGGAGCCCCCCAAAATAAAGTCTATCACTGTTTCCATTGTTTCCCCATCTATATGCCATGAAGTTGATGGGACCAGATGCCATGATCTTAGTTTTCTGAATACTGAATATTAAGCCAACTTTTTCACTCTCCTCTTTCACTTTCATCAAGAGGCTCTTTAGTTCTTCTTCGCTTTCTGCCATAAGAGCAGTGTCATCTGCGTATCTGAGATTATTGATATTTCTCCCAGCAATCTTGATTCCAGTTTGTGCTTCATCCAGTCCGGCATTTCACGTCCGGCATTTCACGTGATGTGCTCTGCATAAACGTTAAATAAGCAGGGTGACAATATACAATCTTGACTTACTCTTTTCCCGATTTGGAACCAGTCTGTTGTTCCATGTCCAGTTCTAACTGTTGCTTCTTGACATGCATACAGATTTCTCAGGAGGCAGGTCAGGTGGTCTGGCTCTACTCTTTAAGAAATTTTCACTGTTGGTTGTGATCCACACAGTCAAAGGCTTTTTAACTTACCTTAATAATATCCCCTTCTCCCAGTTCAATAATAGTCTTAAAAAGCAATTATATTAGATGTGAAAACTGGCAACTTAGCAGAAGGGGGAATAATGAGTTTGGTGCACCTCAAAACCCCTTTCTTACAGATTTGCCACTATTTGACCCTTTTGGAAAAGCTCCATTCTCGTAACATTTGACCTGACTTGAAGTTCTTTTCATGTGAGCTTCCCAGAGGGCATTTTATAAAAAAAAAAAATCAGCAAATGTGTATCATTGCAGCTGCTAATCAAAAAACTTAAAAGAGAAAACTTAAATAAGATATCCTTAAGAGCTTTAAGGAGCTTTAATATATTCCTGGGAGTCTACAAGGCCATGTACATATTCACAGCTAACAGCATCTGCAGGGCTAGGCACATGTTGAGAAAACACCTGAGAAGATCCCAGGCTCTCACCTTTGGTTGACTTGAGGCTTTGTACAAGCAGGAAGTAAAGACTAAGGCAGAGTTATAAACTGACTACTCGAACACTGAAAACAGGTACCATCATATACTAAATATGTAATAAATCCTGCAAGGGTGTGGGACACAAAATAAGTAATCAAATATCAATTATATTTATGTACACTAGCAATGAACAATCAAATTAGAAAATACTTCCATTTAAAGAGCACCAAACCCCCAAATTCTTACAGAACAAATTTAACACAAAGCATGCACTTAAAACTGCAGAATATCATTGAAAGAAATTATAGATCTGCATAAATTTTTGAACATCCTATAGTCATGGATCTGAGGAATTAAAACTGTTTATATGAAAATATTCCCTAAATTGATCAATGGGTCAATGCAGTTCATTGTCAGATGCATCGTTCCTGGCTAACTTCATGTGTGCATGCTAAGTTGCTTCAGTCCTGTCTGACTCTTTGCAACCCTATGGACTGTAGCCTGCCAGGCTTCTCTGTCCATGAGGATTCTCCAGGCAAGAATACCGAATTGGGTTGCCATGCCCTCCCCCAGTGAACCTTCCTGACCCAGGGATTGAGCCTGCATCTCTTATGCCTCCTGCATTGGCAGGCGGGTTCTTTACCAGTGCCACCTGGGAAGCCTGGGTAACTTTATATCTATCACTAAAAGAAAAAAGTAGTAATAATACTGTTCACAATACCATTGTTGTACAATTCTGTTTGCACAGAAACAATATGTATCTCTTTGCTTCTGCAGTTCCTGAAGACCATTTATTTAATGCTGGTTGCATCATTACCCATGGTACTGCATCTTCCCTTGTGCAGCCCATGAATATTGGTTCTTGATGAGTCAAAAGTTGTTACTGTGCTTCACTGATAATGAACACAGGGACAAATACTATCCAGAGTGTAAAGGAAAATATAAACAATAATCCATTTTCTGGTCATGTTAAATTTGTGATTTCAAACATAAAATAACACATCTCCAACTACATCTTCTCTTGAATACTTTAGGCAATAATCACTACATTCCTAGGATGTGATCTTCTTTTTTTTTATTGTCCTTATTTTTTTATTTATTTATTCATTTTTGGGTTAATTTAGTCTGGCTAAAATTACATACATTCCTAGGATGTGATCTTCTTATTCAGTGTTGCCCATACTCCTGCCTTCTAAACACTGCCACCAGTGGAGAAGAGAGGCAAGGACTCAGTGTTCAAAGCAAGGAGAATGGTTCCATTCTGAAAGGAATAGTCATCCTTCAGCCAGCATGAAGTCTGACTCAGAAGAGCACAGCCTTACCACATTGATTGGAGACCAGAAGACATTAATCAAGAAGCCCTCATGGCATTGTGGAGTAAATGTCTCATCACCTTTAGAAGACTTATGTGCAGTCACTCCCATAGATTACCTGGAACATGGTTCAAAATTTGTGAAGAGGTTGGCGACCTCCTTGGATGCTGATGAGGGGAGTCCCAAGAGTAAATATTGGATGCCGGCATTCATGCTGTCCTTGGTGCTATATAAAGTGGAGGTCCAACACAGAGAGGTGAGGATCCATGCAGGGATCTCCCCACAGGACCCATGTCCAAGAGCCGACATCAGACCATCATAGCCCAGAGCCCTAAGCTTGTCTGGCATGCTGACTTAGATAAAAGCAATCTTAAACCAATGTGTCAGAACCATCTCGGTGGAACATCTAGTCAACCCCACAGTCTGGTATAGGATCTAACAATACCCTGAAGTGGAGAAGCATGGACTACAGCCCACATAGCTCCTGGTATTTACATAGGGCACTACACCTGAAAAGCACTATTAGCTTTGGCAGGTCCAGCTTCTGGAATGGGACTTAAAATTTTTTGAGGTTGATACTTTCAGTGAAAGGAACACACATGGCACCAGGTTTAGGCTCTAGATTAACTACCCAGAGAACACTGCTGCCCCTGGCTAGTCCTAGGCACAGGAGGGTGACAGAATATTTTCTGGAAGGCATTCCAAAATGTAGGGCCACCTGAAATGTGGGGGCTCAGAGAAGAAAACTTTCTAGTGCAGTTCTAAGAATAAATTGGCAGAGATATCTACTAGTTCACCAAAATCCATTTCTTTCTAGGCAGACAGCAAGATTATATTTCCCAAGCTTCCTTAAACTTAGGTGTGACCAGGTGAGTTCTAGCTAGTGAAATGTGTACAGAAGTGATATGTGCCACTTTCTGACATGACTCATAAAAATTTGCTCCATGACTTTCTGCTCTCTTTTCCCTTGCTTTATTGGATGCTTGTGAGTATTCAAAGTGAGCTTGGGTCCTGTGTATTGAAAATGACATAGGTTAATCTGGCTGCCTGAATCAGAAGTGAAGAAGAACCATGCAATCCCTACCTCAGACTCAACTTTGAGCAAGAAGTGCACTTCTGTCACATGAGACAGCTGAGATGTCAGAGTCTAGCTGTTTTAGCAACTAAACTAATAGAGTAATGTTTTAAAACTGTGTATATTTATGTCAGAATTCTTATTAAACTTAAGCATGTGAAATAATTTAGAAAGGTGCATTATTAGCACTTGAGGCTCACTGTGTAAGCATTTTGCCCTAAAATTAGAAGTAGATGGTAATATTAGTAATGTTACTAATTTCACATGGAAGGAAAATACATAATTTATTTCTAAGAGAAATACATAATACAGGAACATAATTTATCTCAGGTTTAGCAAGGCTCTTGACTACATCTGTCATAAATCTCTACTAGCTATAATAGTTATTAATAAAAAGGTAATGTGTCATCAGCTATGTCAACACAGAAGGAAATTTCTAGTCAAGTTCCATAAAATGCTGTCATTCATTGGTCTGATTTCTCATTTTCACTAGCAAGTTGGATAAAGACAGATGAGAAATACTTACCTAATTTGCAGGTGATGAAAACCAAGAAGAGATAATATAATATGCCAGAGTCAAGATGCAAAATGATTGACTGAAAAGATAAAGTGAAACAAAGAAAATAAAATTTAGCAAAAATAAACGTAAGATACAGAATTTGGTTTTAATGTAAACTACCTAAGTATGATGCTGCTGCTAAGTCGCTTCAGTCGTGTCCGACTCTGTGCCACCCCAGAGACGGCCGCCCACCAGGCTCCCCCGTCCCTGGGATTCTCCAGGCAAGAGTACTGGAGTGGGTTGCCATTTCCTTCTCCAAGGCATGAAAGTGAAAAGTGAAAGTGAAGTCGCTCAGTCGTGTCCGACTCATAGCGACCCCATGGACTGCAGCCCACCAGGCTCCTCCGTCCATGGGATTTTCCAGGCATGAGGACTGGAGTGGGTTGCCAGTGCCTTCTCCACCTAAGTATGATAGATATGGCTTATTTTAAGGAGTAAAATCAAGGACATTTCTGAAAGAAGTAGCATAGGTTCAAAATTTAAAACTTGCCAGATAGGTCACCAAAATGATAACATAGCTGCTTCTTTAAAAAAAAAAAAAGACTCAGATAAAGAATAGAAGTGTAGATAGCTCTGGTACCCTTCAAATAGTAACTCTTAATGGAGGGGTTTTGGCAGTCTGGGGGTGTATTTATTCATATATTTTTTTCATTGTCCCAGTGCTTCTTGTGTGGTCAGCATTACTGGCCAGCAATGCCAGATACATGATAATGCACAAGCCAGGTCAAACCTTCAAGGCATTGTCCTATACCATTTATGACCTTCAAATGTCCTGCAGGATAAGTAAAAGTTGTTTATAATCATCTAAGCTTAACACCTAATCTCACATAGCATTGACCATAAAATATTTCTGCAGGGTATGATTTTTTCCAGGTGTATAACTACTATGTGGCAAGATTGTTCTTTGGTTTTTATTCAGAACTTTACCAGGGGCTGCTTACAATTTCAAAAAAGTATGTCACTTGTGGCTTCACTATTTGCTCCTGTATCAACTATCAGCTGGCATTTGATATTAGTGCATTTATGGAAATATATATATAGATTCCAAATCTCTTTTCTGTTGTGTCTGACATTGTAGTCTTGTGAAAGTATTTAACTATTGAAGTACACATTATTTTATTGTATATCAATAAATTGAGACATTTTTAAAAATGTCTCATATTACACTTAGGATATTAATTTTTTTGAAATTATTTTTTGTAGATAGATTAATTTTCTATTAATCTTTTTAATGATAGTAAAGGCAGCATTATATAATATTTACCATAAAAAGAGGAAGATTCCCTGGGTAGGAAATGGCAACCCACTCTTCTTGCCTGGAAAATTCCATGGACAGAAGAAACTGGTGGGCGGATTGCAGAGTCGAACACACATTGCGTGCACATGCACACACACACAGAGGCATTGGATCACAAAGAGTCAAAAACCGCTGATGTAAACGTCTGTATGTCACCTCTAAAAAGATTTGGTATCCTCTAGAATTTAGAATTGTAGTGAACTTAGTGGATTGTGATATGATCATAAGGAATCTGGAATACAGGCCATTGAAGGAAAATGTCAGATTCTGAGGATCAAGAGGATATAGAGGAAATTAATTGAATATATATTATATGCCAAGATTATACTTATCTAATATTCTTAATTTAAATCTTTTAATTTTTTTTTTTTTTTTTTGCTGTACCAGGTGGTATGTGAAATCTTAGTTCCCTGGCCAGGGATTGAACTTGCATCCTCCTGTAGTGGAAGCACGGAATCCTAATCACTGGACTGCCGGGGGAATCCCCTATATTACTTAAAAAAAAAATGTTGGACATCCCCCGTGGTCCAGTGGTTAAGACTCTGTGCTTCCAATGCAGGGGCCACTGATTTGATCCCTGGTCAGGGAAGTTCCACATGCTATGTGGTGTGGGAAAAAAAAACAAAAAACACTTCTGAGGGATCTCCTCAAAAGTTCGCAATAACCTGTTTAGGTAAATAGGATTTTCATATTTAAAATTGAGGAAACAAACTCAGAGCATTTAAGTAATTTGTCCAAAAGCAAAAGCTATCATGCTTGTTTGTTTTGTAGTTGCTGTGTTTTAAATAGAAGATTCAGACCAAAATCTATTTAGCTTCGAAGCCCACATTCTTAACTGTTGTGCAAGAGAAGATTCATAGGAGCTGCCTCCAGTTACTTGGAAGGGCTGATGTTAGAAAGGGATAGGTCTCACCTGGGCCATTCCAGCAGCTATAAAGCTCAAAATAGAGAAATTAAACAGAACTAGATTTTAGCTCAATTTAAAGTACTTTTATCAAAAATGATTATCTCTTAAAAGAACAGACTGCCCCAAGAAGTACTGACCAGAAAGTTTAACATCAAACAATAGAGACTAGTATCGATGATCTTGTGTCAGAATTCTTGTAGAAAGATTTTCTGCATCTGGGTAAGATATTTGGTCTAGAGTTTTAACTCACTTTTGACTCTGCTCTTCTGAATCACTTAGTTCAACCTTCTATATATAACTTCCTTCTACACCACCTTGACATATGATTATGGAACCACTAGGAGCCTACTCTCTCCTGTATATTCTTGTCTACACTTAATTCATGGAAATCCCCAATATTCCATTTATCCTTGAATATGACCTTAAAATTATTTTTGGAGCAGTGTGGAAGGGAAACATGTTTTTCCAAATAGTTCATGCCATCATAAGATAGCACAAAAGATCAGAAAGATTTTTCTTACTCTGATCTTTTGATTTCTATTTGTTGGATCTTGACATATCTGGAGGTGAACTTACGTTTTCAGATAGCCTTTGATAATGAACCATTACCTATTTGATCTGGCTTCCTATCTGTTGGCCAGTTCTCTCTGGAAGATATTTTCACTTCTGAAAAACTTCCTTTTATGACATGGACACCAGAATAGAACATAATTGTACATATCGTGTTTGTACAAGGTTCAAGGAGCTTATTAAGCACAGATCAGCATCTTGGCCCCTCTTTCAGGAAATCTAGTGAACCTATGGGTTTTAAAACTCTTAAGTATAAGGGGAAAAGCTATTTACCAAACCAAATACACATAGTATAATTAAAGACCTCCTAATGGTCACTCTCAGGATGGATTACTATCCAACACAGCTACAAAAGTAGATTTTTTTCCCCCAGATGTATCAGAACATGAACTTAAAAGGGTCAGAGCTTTTTCAACTTCAGGAGGGTCACATTGAGTCACACCTTGTAGCTATAGTGGTAAAAGGAAATAAAAGAAAGGATTTTTTGACAAAAGAGTCAGTAGTAGATTGCCACTGAGTTGCCCAGGGCACTGGTCTGGAGACTTGACCTCAGAGTTCCCAGACTTTGTGTTTCACTGCCTTCAACCTTGTTGACATTTGCTTGTTTGACTTTGCTTCTTGCCTGCTTCTACATAACAGTGGAAAGGAACACAAACTTCCTTTTAAATATAGATATAGGCCATATAAGGGACATTTGTGGGCTGGTTGAACAGTACAGATTACTTGTTGGGAAAAAGTATTTTCAAATCATGGGCCAAATATTTATGTTAAAATTCACCACTCTTGAGTTCCTAACTTGTTACTACCATTCTAAAAATTAGTAGAACATGTCATGATGCTCAGGGATAATGGCTGTTTTCTGACAGCAATAGGAAGCAATTGTTTGCATAATAACAGTAAATTCTTTAGAGTTTAAAAGAATTATTTCAATCCAAACATATTACAGTCTCGGAAGAGAAGATAAATTTAGAGCCTGTATCAACCGATGATCATCTAGTATATTACCATTATTCAATACCCACAAGCATTAAATGGTTTTCCAAGGCTACACACCTCTATGAATACATATTGACTTAAAAATGACATCTCTTAACAACTTGCCTGATTCTGTTTCAATGATTCCATATAATTACAAGATGTTGGGGTATAGGATTCACATGTTAGTCTTTCAATGCATCGTATACCTAGCAAGATGCCCTGAACTAGAAAGGATTCTGTTGTGCATGTTTTGAGTTAAATGGACATCGTGTGTTTTCTCCTGAACTTTTGTCCCAGTGGGCCTCTGTAACATTTAATCTGCTTCTTGTCTTTTTATTCCCATGAGGACAGTTATTCCTATAAAAAGACCATTAAAATGCCAAGAGAAAAATGAGGGTCTTGGAGAGGTTCTGTTCATTCTCATCATAACATGGATTTGTGAGTAATTTAGCTAATTGAACACAATAAATGCTGCAAGACATGTGAGAATTATTTGAAGGGTGAAGGATACTATTATTTCTGACAGGCTGATGAGGTCAAAGTGCAGATATTGTACAAAGTGGGAAAGTTTTGAGAATAACCAACAGACGTAAACCAAGCTGTCTCAGAGAATCAAATATTTTATCACGCTAGTCATATATGCATGACCTGAAGGGAATCTCAGGCTCTTGACAATACCAAAAAAAAAAATTGTGTCCCAAAGATTTCCCTAGGGAACTTAGTTGTGGGTTTGAAGCCTTGACAACTGATTTAGGCAATGAAAAAATTTACTTAATCCACAATATCGCCCAGAGAAAACCTTAGATTTCCAAAGCCAAATCTATCAAACAAGCAGACTCTCACACAAAACAGGTAGATTAAACAGCATAAAACCACTTTGCTTGCATCCATAAATATAAGAGCAAACTCTATCTGAGCTTCAGCTTCCAACCTACTTGCAAATGATGTCATTATGCAGACCTAGCTTCGGCATGAAGACATAATTAGTATTCAGTCTGACAGAAAACCATTTCATTTAATTCCACTGGCTGAGATCCAACTGGCAGTATATATATGACAGCATACGAAACAGGCACTTTGGGTAAAAGCAGGCTTGGCATTAGTATGCTGAACAGTGACCTGGAATGGGAGCAGGGACAGAGCAAGGTTGGAAGGAGCAAAGGAACTGAAAGGGAGATGTCATTCCAGTTCAGAAACCCACTGAGTTTGTGCTGTAGATGCAAAGGAAAGAAGTTTATTTAATAAAGATTCTTATGCCCTGTTAGTCATGCTGTTTGACAAATTTATGAACATAGTCATGATTAACTTTTAACCTGAAAAATTTACAGAAATTCTCCTGGGAATTTACCTGGAATGAAAATCTGATCCCACATATTAAGTACCTTTTGCAATATGAACTGAAAGCTATGTGCTGTTTCTTTAACATGCTAATTCTTTCTTTGTGATCCTGAGTAAATTTTGCTTGATCTGGAAACTGTCTGTGAAAAGCATTTTATTGACTCAGATTGCAATTAACCAATAATGACATTTAATGCTCCAGATTCATTCTTCACTCTTTCCCAATTCAGTGTCCTGGGACAATGAGCTGACAATGACCATCAGCAGTCTTTCTTTGTTCTAAGGTTTCCCACTGGATTTTGCCAATATGAGGCACCAACAAGAGGTCTGGAGGCTGGGAGGAAGTCCTTGCCAGTTTCCCATGGTTATACTGTTCTCTACCGAAGGTCACCGTTCCTCTTAGGTGACCCTCTCTGTGGAGCACTTTCTCCAAGTTCTTTTATTACTCCTGTTCCTTTTCTTTTTCAGGCCTAAGAATATTGCCTGATCTCATAACCTTCTGGTACCACATCACTGCATTTTTTTCCCCATGTAATTTGCCCATACCTTTGAAAATGGACCTTTTATTCAACTCACCTTAATTTGCCTAATTTTGGCTTGTCATCTGTTTCCTGATTGCTGTTGACAGTGACAGCTTCTGAGATTACTGGACAAAAGTCAGAGTCATCCAGAGGAACTGAAAGCGAATGTAACCAGAGAAGGCCAGGAGAATTTTGCTTCACTGGAATGGAAAAAATAGGGAAATTAATTAGCGGGGTTATGAATAGGAAGGAGTCTTAGAAATCTGAGATGAGGTAATAAGTCATTGTCATTAAATTTGTGTCAAAGATGTGTCTGTAAATTTGTGACTGATCCTTTGAGTCAGTCCCCAGCAAGGGTCCTCCTGCCTGGTGTCCCTCTCACTAGTAGAAGGAGAAGGAGTTCAGTTGGAAGCAACAAGAAGTTTTCCTCTTTCATCAAACAATGGATAGGCACAAGCTGCTGCTCTGTACCTGCTACAGCAGGTGCTCTCCGGACAGGCTGTGGGTGGGGCTGCTTTAAAAGGATTTCATCAGTGGGGGAAGGGGCGGAGCTCTTGCTGGTGGGAACAGCTGCTCTGCTTATGCTCAAGATTGCAGTGCCCGGTGCAGTTTCTGCACACGGCCGGCTGCCGCCATGTTGAACTGAGTGTCTGAGGAGAGCACGGGCTGCCAGCTGAGGTGTCGGCAGCCATTTTGCGGTATGGACTCAGATCTCAAGTACCAGCTGGGAGGCCTCTGGGCCTGGCGACCTTATGAGCCGGTGAAACTAGAAAGCTCAAAGGGAAAATTAGGTTAGACTTTATTATCCACATTCTATTTCCCAGGAATTGTTAATGAGCTTTGACGGTGACAGTGTTTCAAAGGGAGTGCCTTCTGCTTAGGGAAACTCTCGGATTGCAGGAGGAGCTGGTGTTGGTAAAATTGGGTTTGGTATATAAAATTGGCAGGAGCCCCTGTCTATCGTGGTCCGGTTCAGAATAGAGAAGCCACATCTCCTGGAGTAGAGAAGGTTTTCATTCATGCTGACTGATTGCTCTCAATTGTCCATTTCATACCCTCTGCTTTGTCTTGACCAAAAGTTAGTCAGGCTTCTCTCTCCGTTAAAATTCCCTGAATTTTTAGCTTCTCCTGAGTCTGAACAAGAGCTAAAAGGGTGGAACGTTACACCCGTCAGCTTATCCTGGGAACTGACTGCAACCAAACTGTTCCTGTCACACTCCACGGGGCATTTTCTCCTGCTTGTGCAGCTGGTCCGCCCAAGTTTTACTGATCTTCGTTACTCTTCCCGTTGTCTGTAGAGGGAAGGGCAGTTTTCCAGCAGTCACTTCCCTCACGGCTTGGCTCTTCAGACCTAAGTGCTGGGCACGGCTCTGCCAGGGCGCTTCTGCCATCTTGAATGGAAGTGTCCGGCAGCGTCTCTGTCTGGAAACTCTAACCTGATGTGTCAGATGTGTGGCGTCTGACCACAGCGCCCTACAGGCAAGTGAAACTAGACGAAGCACAAAAGAAAGGGTTAGACCTTATCACCTAGATTCCATCTTCTTTTTCCCAGGGACTCCAGTGGGCTTTGGTGCTGGTGCTCAGTTGCTCAATCGTGTATCACTCTTTGAGACCCTACGGACTGTAGCCCGCCAGGCTCCTCTGTCCATGGGATTCTCCAGGCAAGAATACTGGAGTGGGTTGCCATTTCCTTCTCCAGCGGGATCTTCCTAGATTCGACTGGGATCGAAACTATGTCTCTTGCATCTGTCTTTTGCATTAGCAGGTGGATTCTTTACCACTGCAACACCTAGGAAGCCGTAGCAATGGGCTTTGCTGGTGATAAATTCATCAGTAGCAAATGTACTTTGATGATTTTTATAGAAGTAAGTACAAATTTACGTTGATTTATACTTATTTTTTATTTATATCTACAGTTAAGTTGATGATCATGAATGAAAACAAGAGGTCTTACTTGGTTGATACAAGAATCAAGCTTTCCATGATGACCTTGCCGACATTCTTTTTAAGCTCCATAGTCCAGCACTATCATCCCTGCCAGCACCTTCATGAAGGGTGACTGGTGATGGCTTTTCCATCTTTGCATGGGAGCAGCCTCTGGGCTCACTTTTCTGATCTTTTACTCACTCTTTCATTAAGTTACTCATTATTTCCTGGTTAATAAGTCTGAACTTTTCACTTAGAATATAAAATGTCATATTTTTTTATACCTTTAGTTATTTTGTTCTCTTTTCTATAAATATTTTTAAAATGAAGAAATCAAAAGGAAATAAGCAGATGAGACAAAGGCACATATGTAAATAGAAAAGGGTCAGTTTATTGTTAGAAGATTAGACAAAGAGAAGCAGTTACTTAAATGCATAATAAAACATTCTGCTCTTGTCTGTCCCTGCTAAGAATGCTTGCCACTTATACTGGGTTCAGCTTAGGCATACTAGAATGAGTCTTGTGATGATAAAAATAAACACAACCAAAATATATTGCAAATAAACGGGAAATTTTGGCACTTTTTACCTTACCCACAGAGCTATAGAGAATATGCTTATTTATATGATGAAAACTTAGCAGTTTACAGTACATGATTTCTTTGTTCAGTGAATACTTTCTGAGTCCCTACTATGTGTGAGGCAATACCATTATGCTGGGTACATAGCTGTGAATAAATTGTGCATACACCCCTTTTCTCATGGATCTAACATTGTGGTTGAGGGTGGACAGTCAATGAAACATGAGTTAAATATACAGTATGCTAAATAGTGGTTGTTGGAGGAAGTCTTTGAGAGGACTTGACCCCTGGTTAACCCGTGAGCTGGACTCAGGCAATCGGAGGCTCCTGACTTCCTCTGCTGTCCTTGGAATTTACACTCTGTCCACCATTCCCACAGTCAGAGCCACTTTCAAGGACTCAGCCTTGAGAAAATAGTGTGTGGTTGGGACCATCTGGACTGTATAAGTGACTGAATCCCCTTAAATCCTCTATAAAAACCTCTTTTAAAATTCTGGCAGTGGATGTGGAGTTTGTCGTCTTGTGGTACCCAAGACAAGCCTTGTAAGTAAGTTCCTTTGCTGACTAGAACTTCTAACAGTCTGGACTGCTCTGTCTTTTTCTTTAGTCTCTTTTTGTCCTCCCTGTATGGGGGCTTGTTTGAGAACCAACAGTAATAAGAGCTCTAGAGAAAAATGAAGCAGGGAAGGGAAATTAGGAAGTAGTAAGGAGAAGAATTGTTGAAGTTTTATAAGGGGGTATCAGCAAAGGTCTCCTCGAGAAGGTGGCATTTGAATAAAGGCCAAAAGTAGAAGGAGATGCCTATCGATACATGGTTATCTGGGGAAAGCGTAACATTGGGAATAGCTAATCCAAAAGCCTTGAGACAGAAGCTTGTCTTAAATATTGACAAAACAAAAAAGCAAGGATATTAATATGGTTAAAGTAGAGTGAGTGAGAGATTTAGAGAGAAGGAGCTTGTGTAGGCCTGGGAATGGCAAATAAAGAGCCAGATAGTAAATATTTTAGCTTTGCAGGATGCTTAAGGTCTCTAGAATATATTGTCCTCCTCCCATTCCTTCTGCTCTTCTTTTTCTTCCTCTTCTTCCACATTTGCTCCTGCTTCCCCCGTAAAAATTTAAAAAGGATTCTTGGTTTGTGTGCTATAGTGTTCTGGCTAGATTTGACCTGCTGGCAGTAGTTTGATGACCCCTGCTATAGCTTACTTTAAGGGGATGGAAATCAACCATGCTTCACGAGGGCCAGTTTCACTATACTCATGAAAATAGAGTGTAGACAAAAACAGAAGCAGAGAGACAGCAAGTCACATCAGTTACCCAGCCACAGATAATGATGGCATGGACTCGGGTGGCTGCAGTGGAAGTGATGAGTTAGAGTCCAGATTTCTTTTGTAAGAATTGCTGATAAGATCTAATGATGGGTTGGATGTAGGATTTGAGGGCTGCAGATAAGACTTGGATGATTATTTTTTTTTATTTTGAGTAATTAGGGGAAGGAGTTACTGTAATTGAAATGTGACGTCCTGATGATAAGTGAGAGGGGGAACTAAAAAGTGAACACTGAACTTGGGAAGAAGAGGCCATTGCTATCTTTGAAAGTTTTAGTGGTGTTTTGGGGAGTTAAACTTGATTAAATCAGGCTTTTGGGGGAACAAAGAAGATATAAAACTTTTTAAAAAATAAATTTCTACTTTTAAAAATATCGTAGGAATTAAGTGATAAGTGAAAGGGGAAAGTTAAAAAGAGGTCTTTAAAATGACTTTTTAGGATAGTAGAAATTATAGGAGGTTTGTGTGCTTACAGGAGTGTTGGTCCAGTGAAGGGAAAGTTGATACTACAGGAGAGGAGAAATGCTAGAATGATGTCTTTGAGTAGTGGAGAGAGGATGGGACATAACCAACAGATGGAACGGGAGGACTTAGCTAAGACTTTAGACACTTCAACTGTCGTAACAGGGAGGACAGGAGGAAGCAGATATAGGTGGGTGGGTAGATGTATAGTGAGAGATGGTGGAAATCATTCTTGATTTCTTCTGTTTTCTTAGTGAAAGAGAAAGTAGGCCATCAGCTGAACATAAATATTGAGGATGAGGGGCCACAGGTTTGAAGTGAATAGCTTGTGAAATGGTTGTCTGTGAGGAACTGTTAAAGGGTTGCCAAGAAGGTTCCATTTGAGGTTAGTGAATATGCATTGAATGTAAGACTAGCCAGCATGCCTGTAATTTTCTCTGAACACTTTCATCTGCAAAATAGCAAAAGCACTGGATTTAACCAAGTTTGTTGAGAAAAGAAAAGGTCAAAATATTGGAGGTGAATGTAAGGAGTGATTATAATTTGGACCATGATGTATCATGTGATGAAAGAGATAAATAAAAGACTGAGGGAAAAGGGGCAGTGAAGGGGAGGCAGGATTAATGGATTATAGGTTTCAATGGGGTTGAAGAATATTACAAGTTGGGACATTGGATAGAGGGAGCTAGAAAAATGGGAAATGGTGGACAGAGAGTGGGATGTTTAAAATTAGATTTGAGGGGCTTGTAGTTTTTGGTAAAGACAAAGTCTGGGATATGAAGTTATGGGTGTGGTAGGGTGGGGAATAAACTCATTTTAGAGAACTGAAAATTTGAAATAAGCATTTACATGAAAATTTAAACCATGAAGCATTGTCTCAAGTATATTGTTACAGAAAGTGACAATCAGTCAAGAGCTAAAATCTTTGAGGAATAAGCATAAGTGATACTGGCAACGATTTATAACAAGGAGAGATGTGATAGTATAACTACAGAAGAATCAAAATTTGTTTTGCTTATTTTAATGTTTGTTTTAGGGAGAAAAGGAGCAGGACATTCTAGCAAAAGGAAGGGGACTGTGATCCCGGTGTTAGGGAAGGAATGAAGACAAAATAAACATTAATTGTTAGGGCTGCTGGGTAAGTCAGGTTTCAGTAGAAGAAGTCAAAAAGGGAAATATAAAAAACAGATGGAGAATATGGTGAATTTTGCTGATGGCTGACTATGAATTTCCAGAGTTAAGAGCGGATGAGTTTGAGGAGTTATGTAGAAATGAAAAGATAATGAATTTCTAGGGAATTAGAGTTGGAGGTTGAGAGGTTGAGGTTGGAAGTTGAGATTAAGGGATTAATCTGGGAGTTGTGAGCTTCCTTTTGACAGAGGAAAACAGTTATAAAGAGCACTGTGATCTTAGTGTTGTTACTCTCAAGGCAATCAGGACTGGGCTGCTGGGAGGGGAGGAGTAGGCATCTTGTCAGGGGCATGCAGAGATTTGGGCTTTGTTTTTCTCCTGCCAGAAAGAAATGGAGGTGGAAGATGATGGGGGAGTGGTCTTGTACAGATTAATATGTGTGGGTATTTTAAATGACAATGTAATTAATAAGAATTATTGTAATAGAGTTATCTTTTTTAAAAAAATTCATTGTCATCGTCATCTTGTTTGTAACAATGATATATCAAGTAATTATCCTCTTTCAGGTATTATAATTAGAGTTTACATAAACTTTATATTGTTGACTTCTCACAAAAGTGTTAGGAAGAAGATATTATGAACTCCATTTTGAAGTTTTTAAACCTCAAACAACTGAGGTCCACAGAGATTGAGGAGCCTGTCTGGGTCTCACAGTGAGTGGTAAAGAAATCAGACCTGGGCCATGTAATTCCCAAATCACTCTTTCTTATAATATCTGAATCTCCACTAAAGCACAGACCCATTGTCTCGCTTTTCAATTGTTTCACTTGGATCTTTTCTCTTTGTGACAACAGTTAGAAGTCTATACATGGTAGATATGTAGGCCTTTCTATTGATGGATGATTTTCTGAAGATGATATTATTTAGAGAAAACTAAATATTAGCTGAAAAACTCTATTTTATTAGTGATGTCAAAAGTAATGATTTCCTCTAGGCTTGGTACAGTCCAACAGAAAAAATTCTGATTTATGGACTAATTGATTTTTGCCATAACTCAGGGAAGTGAAGATTTCCATGGTCTTTGCTTAAAAGAGAATGTAATTATCCTTGCTTTTATTTATTTATCCTGCTTGCTGTTATCTTCAAGCTACTCCCTTCGTTTAAATGCCCTCTTCAGTCATTTATCTTTGGACTTTTTCTAGTGATTAATGTTGGGCTAATTTAATATGTTAGTTTGAATTTGGTTAACCATGGGACCAGTGACCCACTACTGTAGATATTATAGAGTGACACCATACAAAGGCATTTCTCATCACAGCTTAATAAATAATAAACCTCACTATCTTGGGCAACAGTATCTGTTTTTGAAACTGGCTTTATCATTTCTCTTTTCAAGCTTGCAGTGGTAGAGAACCTGCTCAAACCAAGATGCAAAAAGACTTGCTTTTGAAATTAGAAAAGATTCACAAGTTTCACACATTTCAGAACTTTCTATATTCTATATGGGTATAATTACTTTGTTTATCTAGGTTTCTCCTTTCTCACCTTTCCATATTCTTACTCACATTTATAAGAACTCTTCAACCTTAAGCACCACATATAAATTGAATGTATTTCAAAATTACAAAAGGAAAAAATTGTGTTTTGTTGATTATCTTCTCCACTTATCTTACCCAAAAATCTACATGATGGAAATAATATTCCAAAACTAATAAAATCATCACCATCAATCCAAACATGACAAACTATGAGCAAACATTGATCAGAAGCAAAGCATTCAAATGACTCTTATCTGTCAGAGGAATAACTATCTCATTCAAGACTATAGTATTATTATCTTCCAAAACTATATAATCAATGAGACTATAATACTATCTTCTTTCTTTGGAAGTGTAGCATTGAGATTTATAATAAGAAATATATATGTATATTATGACTGAGTGACTTTCACTTTCATATGTATATATATTATAGTCTTTGTCATTTCTGGCACAAAGTTCCTAAACCCTTTGGAGTGTTTTGTGCTAAGAGCTATGAAGGAGTCTTTGGCTATGTTAACAAGGTGACTTTTGGAAAGACCTTTGAGGCAATATTAGGACTAGATTGGTTGCCAGGGAACCAACCATATGATTAGAGTTTTTGTACTTTTAGAACCCCACCTGCCATCACAGGCTCTGGGGAGGAGCAGGGGGTTGAAAGTTAAATCAATCACTAGAGGTCAATGATTTAATCAACCATGACTATGTAACAAAGCCTTCCCCCTAAAAAACAATAAACAAAAAGACCCCAGAAGGACAGGCTTTATAGACCTTCCAGGCTGGTGAGCAGGTGGAGATTTAGGGATAGTGGTGCACCTAAAGAGGACATTGAAGATCTAAGCTCTGCCCTTTTCCTTATACCTTGCCCCATGCATCCATGCATCTCTTCTACCTGGCTACTCCTGAATTTATATCCTTTCTTATTGGGGTATAATTGCTTTACACTGTTGTGTTAGTTTCTGCCGTACAGCAAAGTGAGTCAGCTATATGTATACATATATCCCCTTCCTCTTGGATTTCCCTCCCACCCCATCCCTCATCCCACCCTTCTAGTCATCACAGAACACCAAGCTGAGCGCCATGTGCATATAGCAAGTTCCCACTAGCTATTTATTTTACACATGATAGTGTATATTTGTCAGACTTTCCTGGTAGCTCAGCTGGTAAAGAATCCTTCTGCAATGCAGGAGACCCCGGTTTGATTCTTGGGTTGGGACGATCCCCTGGAGAAGGGATAGGCTACCCACTCCAGTATTCCTAGGCTTCTCTGGTGGCTCAGATGGTAAAGAATTCCTTTGCTATGTGGAAGACCTGGGTTAGATCCCTGGGTTGGGAAGATCCCCTGGAGGAGGGCATGGCGACCCACTCCAGTATTCTTGCCTGGAGAATTCCCCTGGACAAAAGGTACCTGGCAGGCTCCAGTCCATGGGGTCACAACGAGTTGGACATGACTGAGTGATTGAGCACAGCACAGTGTCAATCCTACTGTCAACCGTAATACTAGTTCATCCCACCCTCTCCTTCCCCCCATGTCCACATCTCTGTTCTTTATGTCTGTGTCTCTATTCCTGTCCTGCAAATAGGTTCATCTGTACTACTTTTTTTAGATTCCAAATGTATTGGTGATATAGTGAGTAAAATGTTTATCTGAGTTCTGTGAGCCACTCTAGCAAATTAATTGAACTCAAGGAGAGGATTGTTGGAACTTCTGATCTGTAGCCTGTAGGTGAAAAGCACAGGTGACAACCTGGACTTGCCTCTGGCACCCTAAGTGAGAGGGGGACAGTCTTGTGTGACTGAACCTTTAACCTGTGGAATCTGATGCTACCTACCAAGTATATAGTGTCAGAATCAAGCTGAATTCTCAGATACTCTTCTGGTATCTAAGAATTCTTTGCTGGTGCTGTGGAAACCATCCTCCTCACTCACTCAATTTTGAAATTGGTGGCCAGAACATAAAAAGAGGAAACTTCATCTTATTGGGTCTAATCATGAGAGCTTCATATTAGAAAAAAAATATTAGCATCCTATGGAATAAGAAGGAATTGAAGACATAAAAATACTTAGGGTCTTGGTGAAAACTGTGAAGAATGCTGATAATCAAAGTTTAGCTGGTCAGCAATAGTATAATTTGCAGGACAGAACAGGACAGCTAAGATTAGTAATTATTTCTGAACATTAGGTTCATATTTAAAATAGCATAATTTGTCTTTCTTACCCTTTTCCAAAGAGACAGGGAGCATATTTAATTTAGAGGCTATATTTTATTTATCTTTATAAAATGGTGGAGATCCCAACAGATCTTCCAACCATTCTTTTAATCAGTTGTTCATATATGTATTCTATCAAGAATGATTGCATGTCTACTGTGTATGTCAGGCACTCTGCTGTGTCAAGAAATAGAGAAATAGTTCATGGACCCTATTATCATTCTCTTATTCACTTGTTTACTCATTGATTTAGCAAGTATTGATCAAAAGCTCATTATTTGTCAGGTATTACTTTAGGCATTTAGAATACATCAGTGAATAAAATATAAATCCTTGCCCCTGTGAAGCTTATATTCTAGAAGGAGTAACAAAAAATAAACAAATAACACAATAGATATTATATAGAAAAAGTAAAAATACTTTGGAGAAAGTGATATATTAATGTGAAGAGGCCCAAGAGGGCTAGTGTTGAAGTGAGCTGCAGGCTGTGATTTTAAGAATGGTAAAATCTTCTCTTTTGAAAAGATGGCACTTGGGCACAGACCACAGAATGAGTTATTCATGTGGCTCTCTGGGGAAAGGATATTTTAATAAGAGGAACGCCCAGTGAAAAGGCCCTGAGTTATTATAATCCAGTAAAATAAGGCAGAAGTAAGCAGTAAAGCAGTAGTAGGAGCTGAGGTCAGAGAGGGTTTAGAGAGCTTCATGATGTGGGCCCTATCTGGATGTGGCTTTCTCTCCACATGAAATGGGGAGCCATGACAGAGTTTGAGCAGAGAAATACAAGCTGACTGATACTCTAAAAGGATCACTCTGGTTGCTTTGTTGAGAATGGAATACTTGAAATCAAGAGTGATCAGTTAGAAAGTTACTGCAGAAATCCAGACTCATGTTGGTAGCTTGGGCTATAAAAGTAGAGAAGGGGTAGTAGGAAATGACTAGATTTCGCATATGTTTTGAAGGTAGAGCCAAGAGAGTCTCTTGATGAATTGTGTGTAGGTTATGATATAAAAAGAAATATCAAGGATGACTCTAAAGGTTTCACAGATTTCTTAGATTAATGAACAAGAAAATCAGTAGTTAACATGTAGTGCAAATAATACTACAGGTATAAGTACGGCCTGGGCTTTCCTGGTAGTTCAGTGGTAAAGAATCCATCTGCCAATGCAGGAGGCGGGGGTTTGATCCCTGCATCAGGAAGATTCCCTGAGAAGGAAATGGCAACCCACTCCAGTGTTCTTGCCTGGAGAATCCCAGGGACGGCGGAGCCTGGTGAGCTGCCATCTATGGGGTCGCACAGAGTTGGACATGACTGAAGCGACTTAGCAGCAGCAGCAAATAATACTACAGGTATAACTATGGCCTGGGCTTTCCTGGTAGCTCAGTGGTAAAGAATCCATCTGCCAATGCAGGAGGCAGGGGTTTGATCCCTGTATCTGGAAGATTCCCTGAGAAGGAAATGGCAACCCACTCCAGTATTCTTGCCTGGGAAACCCCATGGACAGAGGAACCTGACGGGATACAGTCTATGGAGTTGCAAAAGAGTTGGACATGACTTAACAACTGAACAATATAAGTGTGATCTACTAAGAGCCTTGAATTGGTATTAACATATTGAAATTAGACATGGCACTAAGGAAGACTCTCTAGAAGAGTTACTATTTGTACTGAGTTTTGGTAAGATAGGCAGGTGTTTATGAGTTGAAGAAAGTAAGGGCAGATAATAATGCAGATTGTAGAGAAAGAAGCAAGTAAAAAGGCAAGAAGACTCAAGGAATACAGGTGAATGGATGAGAGAGGAGAATAGAAGAGTAGACAGCAGGAAATCATGCACAACTTATATACTAAGTACAAACTTAAGCTTTGTCAAGAATTTCAGGGATAGCCTCTGGAGTGTGTTAAGCAGAGGTATGAGATAATTGATAAAAAGTTTTGAAATACTGTGTCAGAGAAGATATGAGTGATTAGTTCAGTTACAATACTAAGTGAGAGTGTGGATAGCCAAGGTGAAATGATTAATAAGGCTGACTTCATGCATCTAAGCTCTGGAGAAAGGTCCAGTTGGGGATTTAGGATGGAGAAGCATAAGCATATAGGTGATAGCTAAAATCACATATTGGATAATTTCACTTAAAAAAGAAAGAAGAAAAACATACTGCTGAGAACAAAGACAAGTAAAGTACCAACATTTAGAGGCAAATAGAATGAAAGGTGGCCTTCCCCAGTGGCTCAGTGGTAAAGAATCCGCCTGCAATGCTGGAGCCGCAGGAGATGCAGGTTCTATCCCTGGGTCAGGAAGATCCCCTAGATGGAGCAACCCACTCCATTATTGCTGCCTGGAGAATCCCATGGACAGAGGAGCCTGGAGGGCTACAGTCCATAGGATCATAAAGAGTCTGAAGGTCACAAATACAACTGAAGCAACTTAGCAGAATGAAAGGTGTCTGAAAAGAAAACATGAAATGGGAAGAGAGGAAGGTGTTTCACAAGAAAGGAGTGTAGTAGAAAGGTGAGAATTTTATGAAAGAGAAAGTGATCAACAGTGCCATGTGCTCTGGATCCTCGGGAGAGGAGGTAAACATGTTCCATTGGGTTGCCATTATGACACTCCCAAAATGTTGTGCTTCATGATCCTAGAAGACAATGTAGAAGCTTCTGAACAAAGAGTGTGAAAAGTCATTAGTACTGAGAAAAGCTAAACATAGACTCCCAATTCATAACGTGGGCCAACATTTGTAACTCCAGGCAAGTTATAGTAATTAGATACAGGAGCTCAATACGTCTGGTTTCTTTAATCTTTTCCTCTAAGAATATCTTCTCTCTGTTTTTATATGTGTGCTGCTATTTTAACAAAAATATATGTGTTTTGGTAGTCAAAACTTGGGATTTATTTCTCTGTCTTCCTATGGAAGAGGTATTTTTTTCCCTCCTGTGGCAGAAACACAATTTGAAGAGTAAAAAAGCGTTCATTCAATATGAGTGAATAAAAATAAAAACAGTCTCAGTTCTAAAGAGATGACTAGTCATTGTAAACCTTGTCAATTGGTGGCAGATACAGTGTACTAACAGTAGGACACAGGTCCCCTTAATTTCTAACCATGGCACCTATTTGTAAATAATACCACTGTATATGAGGAACATGATAAATAAATGTGAAAAGGTAAGAACAACACATTTTTTTCATATAGAACTAACTCAAAATAGAATCCCCTGCTAATGGCTGGGTCAGAAGGGCCACACCGTATATAGTGTTCTAGAAATACCTTTGTTGCTGTGGGCCTGCTAATCACTTTTTCGCACTTATATACTTGTTTTCTTACTTTTCAATTTACACTTCACATCTGTCTTTTAGAAATAATTGTTATTATAATTTTTTCTAAAAGTATGAATAATTCTAAAAATAGACCAATGGAATACAGAGAAAATATCCCAACTTCTTTTCTAGCAGGAGGAGTGGTACAAGTTAACATTCTACATGACAAAGAAGATAAGAAATGCCTGCAGTACAAAGAAGTAGAGCTTAAATTAAATCTGACTTAACTTTAAAAAGTGTGTGAGAGAAATGGCTTTGTTAGGAACAACAGAAATACCAAGTATCTCTAAGTAGATGTGACTAAGAATAGATTTTCATAAATACACGATCCAAATGATCCCTGACAGCTAGTACATGGAAATGATAAAAACAAACATCTACCATAAATATTTATTAACAAAAAGTTTTTAAAGCTAAGAAAGATCTTATTATATTGTGCAAAGCAACACCTTAAGCAAATAGTTGTTTTCCACCTCAGTATTTCACTGTTTGGGCTTCCCTGTTGGCTCAATGGTAAAGAACCTGCCTACCAAGCAGGAGACAGGGGTTGTGGGTTCCATCCCTGGGTCAGAAAGATCCCCTGGAGAAGGAAATGGCAATCCCCTCCAGTGTTCTTGCCTGGGAAATCCCACGGACAGAGGAGCCTGGTAGGCTACAGTCCATGGGGTCAAAAAGAGTCAGACATGACTTAGGGACTAAACAGTGTTTTACTATGTTTACACTCTAAGACATGTATTTACTCTTCTGACTGTGAATATAAAGAACATAGACCAGAACCATTAAGATCTTACTGTTATGAACACCTTGTCCCAGTCCTCATTTTTTCTTTCAAGTCTACAATGTGTCGTGTGCTTGAACTGTACTTTCCAGCAGCCTCTGTCACCTTTCATCTGTCTCTGGTGCTCTCCTACCAGACTTTCCTGGATAGACACTGGAGGGTTCAGTTCAGTTCACTTCAGTTCAGTCACACAGTTGTGTCCGACTCTTTGTGACCCCATAGACTGCAACATGCCAGGTTTCCCTGTCTATCACCAACACTCGGAGCTTGCTCAAACTCATGTCCATTGCGTTGGTGATGCCATCCAACCATCTCATCCTCTGTTGTCCACTTCTCCTCCTGTCTTCAATCTTTCCCAGCATCAGGGTCTTTTCCAGTGACTCAGTTCTTTGCATCAGGTAGCCAAAGTATTGGAGTTTTAGCTTCACCATCAGTCCTTCCAATGAATATTCTGGACTGATTTCCTTTGGGATTGACCGGTTGGATCTCCCTGCAGTCTAAGGGACTCTCAAGAGTCTTCTCCAACACCACAGTTCAAAAGCATCAATTCTTTGGTGCTCAGCTTTCTTTACAGTCAAACTCTCACATCCATACATGACCACTGGAAAAACCATAGCTTTGACTAGACAGACATTTGTTGGCAAAGTAATGTCTCTGCTTTTTAATACACTGTCTAGGTTGGTCATAACTTTCCTTCCAAGGAGCAAACATCTTTTAATTTCATGGCTGCAGTCACCATCTGCAGTGATTTTTAGAGCCCCCAAAAATAAAGTCTGTCACTGTTTGCACTGTTTCCCCATCTATTTGCCATGAAGGGGTGTGACCAGATGCCATGATCTTAGTTTTCTGAATGTTGAGTTTTAAGCCAACTTTTTCACTCTCCTCTCTCACTTTCAACAAGAGGCTCCTTAGTTCCTATTCACTTTCTGCCATAAGGGTGGTGTCATCTGCATATCTTAGGTTATTGATATTTCTCCCGGCAATCTTGATTCCAGCTTGTGTTTCTTCCAGCCCAGCGTTTCGCATGATGTACTCTGCATATAAGTTAAAGAAGCAGGATGACAACATACAGCCTTGACATACTCTTTTCCCGATTTGGAACCAGTCTGTTGTTCCATATCCAGTTCTAACTGTTGCTTCCTGACCTGCATACAGATTTCTCAGGAGGCAGGTAAGTTGTTGTGGTATTCCCATCTCTTGAAGAATTTTCCACAGTTTATTGTGATCTACACAGTCAAAGGCTTTAGCATAGTCAATGAAGCAAATATTTTTTTAGAACTCTCTTGCTTTTTTGATGACCCAACAGATGTTAGCAATTTAATCTCTGCTTCCTCTACCTTTTCTAAATCCAGCATGAACATCTGAAGGTTCACGGTTCGCATACTGTTGAAGCCTGGCTTGGAGAATTTTGAGCGTTACTTTGCTAGGGGTGAGATGAGTGCAATTGTGCGGTAGTTTGAGCATTCTTTGGCATTGCTTTTTTTGGGGATTGGAATAAAAGTTGACCTTTTCCAGTCCTGTGGCCACTGCTGAGTTTTCCAAATTTGCTGGCATATTGAGTACCGCACTTTAGCAACATCATCTTTTAAAGTTTGAAATAGCTCAACTGGAACTCCATCACATCCACTAGCTTTGTTTGTTGTGATGCTTCCTAAGGCCTGCTTGACTTTGCATTCCAGGATGTCTGGCTGTAGGTGAATGATCACACCATTGTGGTTATCTGGGTCATGAAGATCTTTTTTGTATAGTTCTTCTGTGTATTTTTGCCACCTCTTCTTAATATCTTCTGCTTCTGATAGGTCCGTACCATTTCTGTCCTTTATTGTGCCCATGTTTGCATGAAATATTTCCTTGATGTCTCTAATTTTCTGGTGGATTAAGACTATGATATTGATATTGTGATATTTATGCAGCAGCCTAAAAGCCAGCTGTCCATTTCTTGCTTTCTTGTCCATCCCAGTGCTGGATTTCCTTGAGGAGCACAACCTTTCTCTGGAGATCCAATAGTACCAAATTTAAGGACTGGAGAAGAGCAAGTCTTAAATTTGAAGTAAACATAGATCCATAATTCCCTGCTCCACCTTTGTTTCCTGATTCCTGTAGCCTCTTTCACCTTTCACTTCATAGGCACAATAACTTCATTTATTTATCCAAAATGTATTGAATGCTAGTTCTGTACCCTGCTCTTTTTTTGTGCAAAGGGTTCAGTGGTGAGTAAGATTCAACACTGTGAGAACAGAGTCCTGAGTTTCAAGGAGGAGGCTTACAGTCAATGGTGTGGATAACTGTGCAGGCAGTTTCTTTACTGCCTGAACCACCAGGGAAGCCAGATAAGGAAGAGCAGTGGGAAAATATTTGGAGAGCTATGGGCTACAGGCAAAGGGCTAAACCTCTACTTCTTTTGTGTTTGTCTGGGAGGCCAAGTTCAGTATTGTTACTCTTCTCCCACTGGGCTGTTCCTAAGGTCTAGAATCTGAGATATGTTTAATTTCAGCCTGATGTTATATAGTTTTTGTATTTATTTTCAAGTGTCCCTAAATAATTACCTGTCAAACAAAGGGGCATCAGATTTTGAAAGCCCTTCTCTATTGTCATATCCATATCTAAGAAGGCTTTCCCATTGTTCATAGTAATTCTTCTTTTTGGAAACTCATCTAGCATTTTGTTCCCTTTTTATGGCAAGTTTTCTTATTCTAAATGGTATAATATTTGTCTGAGTGCTATTCTTGATTTCATGAATTTGAGAGTATGATACAATATTTTTCAAAAGAAACAGACTTATGAAGTTATTGCCTTTTGCTCTTTCATACCACATATACTCTTCCACTTACGGGAAAAAAGGTTAAAACCAGCCCAGCATCCAAGACTAGTCTTTGTAAATAATACAGCAGAGTTCTTACATTCAACATAGTCATCAGGTATGAAGCTGGAACTTATTCTGAAGCTTAGTTGGCTATCAAAGGTAGGATATTCATCCTCACACTCCTTACATATGGACTATTGACATTTTTCTGTCTTATATTATAAATCCAATGCAAAGTGAAAGTTAAATCCTCCAGCTAAAGATTTGTGATCAACTTCATAAAGCAAGAACATGTAACTTTGTTTATGTCAGCACTTAGAAAGTGATTATATCTGTGACAGAAATGTGGCAGGGGCAGGGGGGAGGTGAAGAAGGTGGTATTACATTTCAATAAGCATTTGGAAATCTTTGTAACTTAAGGCTGTACAAATAGACCTAACCAAAAATGGAAAAGTTATGGCTATTTGTGATGGATATTCCAGCAGTGATATATTATGTTCTTTTGCATTTTTGTTTATTCAGCTTGATGGAGGATATAAAAAGGTGCTTTTGATTAAGCACTTTAATATCTTATATTTAGAGAGTACCTTTCACTCCAGAAGTCTTAATAAACTATGTTTATAGAGCTTTATAAATCTTAAAAAGTATTAGACTTTTCTTTACTGGGAATGGTAGGAAGTCATCTGTGGTAGACATCTGCCCCACTGAAGGAGGTGAGAAATTCAAGTCAAGCTAACCAAGGTAGATAAAGTTGGTACAGAAATCTACTAAAATTCTAGCTATTGGACAAATCCTGCCTTGGCTTATGAGTTTGAGGAGGGAGGAGTCAGGTGAGAAGATGAATTAATCTGTTTAATTAATTGATTAATCTCCTATTTAGACAGTTGATGTTGAGCTTCTTTGTTCCTGCTAGTGTGTGAGAAAGGTTTCAAAGTTTTAGTATTTCCTGTCTGAAACCATGAACTCATTTCCATCTGCTTTATTAAAAAGTAAGAAAAATGCTTCATGAATTATCTACTTAAACTTTTCTAAAATATTTTGTTTGGGACCCATTTATCCTATAGTTAGAATGAAGAATAATGGTGCACATTTATGATGGTGTGTGTGTTAGTTGCTCAGTCGTATCTGACTCTTTGCAACCCCGTGGTCACTGGGTTCATATTGTCAATATGAGTCACTGTTCTTATAAAAGTTTCAGGTGCTCATTCTTGACAACTAAAAAAAACAACCAAAATGCAGCTAATTAGCTATAAGAATGGAACTAAAATTGTAATCTACAAGCCATACATTAATTTTCATGTTCTTGAGACTTTAAGTGGCATTCAGTATTTAATATTCAGTGTGAATTCCCCCCCCTCCTTCTCTCTGTGTCTGTCTTTCTGTCTGTCTGTTTCTCTCTCACACATACACATCCCACCCTTATCTCTAATTGAAGGAATCCTAAATCGTGATTCAAGAGACCTCTAGGTTAATCTTGATTTTTGTTGTTAATGAAGTTTCTGGCCAATCTCTCTCTAACCTTAGTTTATATTACTGTCTATGCAATGCAGTAATGGAGAAAGTTGATATATTATGATGTATGTGTGTGTGTGTGTGTGCTCAGTTGTGTCCAACTTCTTTGCGACTTCATGGACTGTAGCCTGCCAGGCTCCTTTGTCTGTGGAATTTTCCGGGCAAGAGTACTGGAGTGGGTTGTCATTTCCTACTCCAGAGGATCTTCCCAACCCAGGGATCAAACCTGCGTCTCTTGTGTTTCCTGCATTGGCAGGTGATTCTTTATCACTGTGCCACCTGGGAAGCCCCATGGTATGTTAAATATATTAATCATCTGAGGAATTTGTATGACTCGTCCAAATCTCACTAGTAAAGTTAAAATTCTTCTAGGTACTATAAAATCATTTCATAATCTAAACTTTACAACTGCATTAATCTTTTTAGACTACTATGTTATCTCTTACTGCATGAAGTTAGGCATGAATGGATTTATGGCTTGAATGGAAATTGGGCTATAAAAGCTGCCCAATTTCCATTGGAAACTTTAAAATTCTGAATTATTTAGTACTTATCTACAAAACATTCAGCTGAATTGAGGAAGACATCAAATTCTAATAATAATAAAATATATTATTTTATAAGCATCAAAAAGTACTTTATCTATACTATGAAAGGACATTAAGACCTACCTTGAAATAGATCTAAGGTATAGCTATACTCTTAGTCAATGCTTCAAGCTTCCAAATATTCAAATTTATGTAAATAACATAACTGTCATATTTGGGACAGAGTTCCAAAGAATAGCAACGAGAGATAAGAAAGCCTCTCTCAGCGATCAATGCAAAGAAATAGAGGAAAACAACAGAATGGGAAAGACTAGAGATCACTTCAAGAAAATTAGAGATACCAAGGGAACATTTCATGCAAAGATGCACTCGATAAAGGAAAGAAATGGTATGGACCTAACAGAAGCAGAAGATATTAACAAGAGGTGGCAAGAATACACAGAAGAACTGTATAAAAAAGATCTTCACGACCCAGATAATCACGATGGCGTGATCACTCACCTAGAGCCAGACATCCTGGAATGTGAAGTCAAGTGGGCCTTAGGAAGCATCACTACGAACAAAGCTAGTGGAGGTGATGGAATTCAAGTTGAGCTATTTCAAATCCTGAAAGATGATGCTGTGAAAGTGCTGCACTCAGTATGCCAGCAAATTTGGAAAACTCAGCAGTGGCCACAGGACTGGAAAAGGTCACTTTTCATCCCAATCCCAAAGAAAGGTTATGCCAAAGAATGCTCAAACTACCGCACAATTGCACTCATCTCACATGCTAGTAAACTAATGCTTAAAATTCTCCAAGCCAGGCTTCAGCAATACGTGAACCGTGAACTTCCAGATGTTCAAGCTGGTTTTAGAAAAGGCAGCTGAACCAGAGATCAAATTGCCACCATCTGCTGGATCATGGAAAAAGCAAGAAAGTTCCAGAAAAACAACTATTTCTGCTTTATTGACTTCAAAGCCTTTGACTGTGTGGATCACAATAAACTGTGGAAAATTCTGAAAGAGATGGGAATACCAGACCACCTGACCTGCCTCTTGAGAAACCTGTATGCAGGTCAGGAAGCAACAGTTAGCACTGGACATGGAACAACAGACTGGTTCCAAATAGGAAAAGGAGTATGTCAAGGCTGTATATTGTCACCCTGCTTATTTAACTTATATGCAGAGTACATCATGTGAAACACTGGCCTGGAAGAAGCACAAGCTGGAATCAAGATTGCCGGGAGAAATATCAATAACCTCAGATATGCAGATGACACCACCCTTATGGCAGAAACTGAATAGGAACTAAGGAGCCTCTTGATGAAAGTGAAAGAGGAGAGTGAAAAAGTTGGCTTAAAGCTCAACGTTCAGAAAACTAAGATCATGGCATCTGGTCCCATCACTTCATGGGAAATAGATGGGGAAACAGTGGAAACAGTGACAGACTTTATTTTGGGGGGCTCCAAAATCACTGCAGATGGTGATTGCAGCCATGAAATTAAAAGATGCTTACTCCTTGGAAGGAAAGTTATGGCCAACCTAGATCAGATATTAAAAAGCAGAGACATCGTTTTGCCAACGAAGGTCTGTCTAGTCAAAGCTATGGTTTTTCCAGTAGTCATGTATGGATGTGAGAATTGGACTATAAAGAAAGCTGAGCACCGAAGAATTGATGCTTTTGAACTGTGGTGTTGGAGAAGACTCTTGAGAGTCCCTTGGATTGCAAGGAGATCCAACCAGTCCATCCTAAAGGAGATCAGTCCTGAATATTCATTGGAAGGACTGATATTGAAGCTGAAACTCCAATACTTTGGCCACCTCATGCGAAGAGTTGACTCATTTGAAAAGACCTGATGCTGGGAAGGATTGGGGGCAGCAGGAGAAGGGGACGGCAGAGGATGAGATGGTTGGATGGCATCATCGACTTGATGGCGATGAGTTTGGGTAACCTTTGGGAGTTGGTGATGTACAGGGAGGCCTGGTGTGCTGCGATTCATGGGGTTGCAAAGAGTCGGACACGACTGAGCGACTGAACTGAACTGAACTAAATAACTTTTTAATTTGTAATGGTGATTTCCCCCTCGTTTCCATTACTTTGTTTTTCAGCAACTAGCAATGTAACTAAGCTCTGAAATTTGAAAGTTCATATTTTGAATCAAAAGATTAGAGCAATATTTATAAACAAAGAAAATATCATAGTTTGGAGGAAAACCCCATGTGTGCTATTTCCTTATATTATGACAGGTATAATTTCAGATGACATGTATGTTTATCTTGTTGTTCTAGGAAGGCAAAACAATCTAATGCCTTGTTCACACTGTTTAAAGACAGCCTATTCCACTTTCTTTGTTCCCTATTATATTTCTCAGAAAATTGCTTGCATAAGAACTCCCCCAGATAACATTGCTATACATTAGGAAATGGATTATTGCCTGTACACTTGGAAACAACTGATCCTGTAGGCTGGATTTCATGGGAAAATAAAAAATGAAAAAAAATGCATTTTGATAAAGTTAGCTGGCCTAATACAATTTCTAATTTAACTGTCTACGTAAAAAGCAGAGCTATCACTTTGCCAACAAAGGTCCATATAATCAAAGCTGTGGTTTATCTAGTAGTCATGTACAGATAGGAGAGTTGGATCCTAAAGAACGCTGAGTGCTGAAGAATTGTTGCTTTCAAATTGTGGTGCTGGAGAAGACTCTTAAGAGTCCTTTGGATAGCAAGGAGATTAAATCAGTCAATCCTAAAGGAAATCAACCCTAAATATTCATTGGAGGAACTGATGCTGAAGTTGAAGCTCCAATACTTTGGCCACCTGATGCAAAGAGCCAACTCATTGGAAAAGACTCTGATGCTAGGAAAGAGTGAGGGCAAGAAGAGAAGAGGGCAGCAAAGGATGAGATGATTAGATAACATCACCGATTCAGTAAACATTAGTTTAGTCAAACTCTGGGAGATAGTGAAGGACAAGGAAGCCTGGTGTGCTGCAGTCCATGGGGTTGCAAAGAGTTGGACATGACTTAGTGACTGAACAGCAACAACAACAATGCTGACTTTAATTTAGTGTCACAGATTGCAAACAGTTGGTTACAAATGATGGAGGCATCTTACCGTAATAATCCATTTTACTGGGAATGCCTCTACTTATGGAAATAATTAAAGTTCAAATAGTCCAACTAAACAATTTTTGAGCCTCTATTGAGAGAGTCCTATGCTGCATATTCTGAAGAAAACAAAGTTAAAAAACAGAGACCCCAAGTGTACTCTCTCATCTAACTTATTTTATTCTGAATTTTAGTAAGCCTAGTTAGTTTATATAAATAATTGTTCTCCCCAGAGGTCAATGACTATGTTTCATCATTCGTGTTTCTCTTTTAACCCAAATATCATAAGTAGTGTTCAGTAGGTAGATAAATATCTGGAACATGAAAAACTTGGAAGACTTAGTCTGAATCAGGTATATTTGTACTTGATTTTCAGATTTATAAAAAGGAGCATATTGATAAGGCATATAATCTGCCAAATTAGTAGATATGTAGAATGGTTTCTTGTTGTATACAGATGAAGTCCAAAAATCTTTGCCAGTTCCTGCATACCTACTCTCAATTCCATGACTTCCTCCTATATACTCCATAGTTTAGCCATGTTGAATTATGTTTTGGCGATCATACATCCTGATTTATCCAAAATGGACATGGTTTATACCTGTTTTCTAGGTATAATTATTAATAATTCTATTTTTCATTTCTATGAGTATTGGTTTATTTCCAGTGTGTACCTACCCTAATTTACATATTTCCTTAATGGATCTGTAGTGTTTCATGTTTCTGCATATTTTGTAAAATTATTTTTAGAGCTTCTGTCTGGCCATGTATGAAAAACATTTGTGTACATCTTTAACCTTTAGGTCTTTTCACATGGCAGCCTAGGTGTTTAGTTCACTTAAAGTTTCTGGGAGCTTCAAGTTTCTTTTTTTTTTTTTTTAAATAAATTTATTCATTTTAATTGGAAGCTAATTACTTTACAGTATGGTAGTGGTTTTGCCATACATTGACATGAATCAGCCACAGGTGTACATGTGTTCCCCATCCTGAACCCCCCTCCCACCTCCCTCCCCATCCCATCCCTCTGGGTCATCCCAGTGCACCAACTCTGAGCACCCTGTCTCATGCATTGAACCTGGACTGGCAATCCATTTCACATATGATAATATACATATTTCAATGCCATTCTCCCAAATCATCACACCCTCATCCTCTCCCACAGAGTCCAAAAGACTGTTCTATACATCTTTGTCTCTTTTGCTGTCTCGCATATAGGGTTATTGTTACTATCTTTCTAAATTCCATATATATGCGTTAGTATACTGTATTGATGTTTTTCTTTCTGGCTTACTTCACTCTGTATAATAGGCTCCAGTTTCATCCACCTTATTAGATCTGATTCAAATGTATTCTTTTCAATGGCTGAGTAATATTCCATGTGTATCTGTACCACAGCTTTCTTATCCATTTGTCTGCTGATGGACGTCTAGGTTGCTTCCATGTCCTGGCTATTATAAACAGTGCTGCGATGAACATTGGGGTACATGTGTGTCTTTCAATTCTGGTTTCCTCGGTGTGTATGCCCAGCAGTGGGATTGCTGGGTCATATGGCAGTTCTATTTCCAGTTTTTTAAGGAATCTCCACACTGTTCTCCATAGTGGCTGTACTAGTTTGCATTCCCACCGACAGTGTAAGATGGTTCCCTTTTTTCCACACCCTCTCCAGCATTTATTGTTTGTAGACTTTTTATAGCAGCCATTCTGACCAGCATGAGATGGTACCTCACTGTGGTTTTGGTTTGCATTTCTCTGATAATGAGTGACGTTGAGCATCTTTTCATGTGTTTGTTAGCCATCTGTATGTCTTCTTTGAAGAAATGTCTGTTTAGTTCTTTGGCCCATTCTTTGATTTGGTCGTTAATTTTTCTGGAATTGAGCTGCAGGAGTTGCTTATTTTTGAGATTAATTCTTTGTCAGTTGCTTCGTTTGCTATTATTTTCTCCCATTCCGAAGGCTGTTTTTTCACCTTGATTATACTTTCCTTCATTGTGCAAAAGCTTTTAAGTTTAATTAGGTTACATTTGTTTATTTTTGCTTTTATTCCCAATATTCTGGGAGGTGTGTCATAGAGGATCCTGCTGTGATTTATGTCGGAGAGTGTTTGCCTATGTTTTTCTCTAGGAGTTTTATAGTTTCTGGTCTTATGTTTAGATCTTTAATCTGTTTTGAGTTTATTTTTGTGTATGGTGTTAGAAAGTGTTCTAGTTTCATTCTTTTACAAGTGGTTGACCAGTTTTCCCAGCACCACTTGTTAAAGAGATTGTCTTTTCTCCATTGTATATTCTTGCCTCCTTTGTCAAAGATAAGCTGTCTGTAGGTGCGTGGATTTATCTCTGGGCTTTCTATTTTGTTCCATTGATCTATATTTCTGTCTTTGTGCCAGTACCATACTGTCTTAATGACTGTAGCTTTGTAGTATAGCCTGAAGTCAGGCAGATTGATTCCTCCAGTCCCATTCTTCTTTCTCAAGATTGCTCTGGCTATTCGAGGTTTTTTGTATTTCCATACAAATTGTGAAATGATTTGTTCTAGTTCTGTGAAAAATACCATTGGTAGCTTGATAGGGATTGCATTGAATCTATAGACTGCTTTGGGTAGTATACTCATTTTCACTGTATTGATTCTTCCAGTCCTTGAACATGGTATATTTCTCCATCTATTTGTGTCCACTTTGATTTCTTTCATCAGTGTTTTATAGTTTTCTATATACAGGTCTTTTGTTTCGTTAGGTAGATATATTCCTAAGTATTTTATTCTTTTCATTGCAATGGTGAATGGAATTGTTTCCTTAATTTCTCTTTCTGTTTTCTCATTGTTAGTGTATAGGAATACAAGGGATTTCTGTGTGTTAGTTTTATATCCCACAACTATACTATATTCATTGATTAGCTCTAATAATTTTCTGGTGGAATCTTTAGGGTTTTCTATGTAGAGGAGCTGTCTAAAACTAGAGGAATCATGGAGGCCTGGTGGATTTATGTACTCCCTAGAGTAATTCTGTTGATTTCATTGGAACAGTTCAAACACTGTGCCTTTCTTTGAATAATTCTAGGAACACTGGGTTTAACTTGGTTGTTAATTTAGGAGTATAGTGCTCCCCGCTCAGACTGTTCTACAAGGATCCAAAAACATGGCAGAGTCATACTTACTGCTTTTTAAAGTATCAGTCAGTTCAGTTCAGTTCAGTCGCTCAGTCGTGTCTGATTCTGTGCGACCCCATGAATCGCAGCACGCCAGGCCTCCCTGTCCATCACCAACTCCCGGAGTTTACCCAAACCCATGTCCATCGAGTCAGTGATGCCATTCAACCATCTCATCCTCTGTCATCCCCTTCTTCTCCTGCCCCCAATCCTTCCCAGCATTAGAGTCTTTTCCAGTGGGTCAACTCTTCGCATGAGGTGGCCAAAGTATTGGAATTTCAGCTTCAACATCAGTCCTTCCAATGAACACCCAGGACTGATCTCCTTTAGGATGGACTGGTTGGATCTCCTTGCAGTTCAAGGGATTCTCAAGAGTCTTCTCCAACACCACAGTTCAAAAGCATCAATTCTTCAGCGCTCAGCTTTCTTTATAGTCCAGCTGTCACATCCATACATGATCACTGGAAAAACCATAGCCTGGAAAAAAAAAAAGAAAAGCAAAATGGCTGTCTGAGGAGACCTTCCAAATAGCTGGGAAAAGAAGAGAAGCGAAAAGCAAAGGAGAAAAGGAAAGATATTCCCATCTGAATGCAGAGTTCCAAAGAATAGCAAGGAGAGATAAGAAAGCCTTCCTCAGCGATCAATGCAAAGAAATAGAGGAAAACAACAGAATGGGAAAGACTAGAGATCTCTTCAAGAAAATTAGAGATACCAAGGGAACATTTCATGCAAATATGCGCTTGATAAAGGACAGAAATGGTATGGACCTAACAGAAGCAGAAGATATTAAGAAGAGGTGTCAAGAATACACAGAAGAACTGTACAAAAAAGATCTTCACAACCCAGATAATCACGATGGTGTGATCACTCACCTAGAGCCGGACATCCTGGAATGTGAAGTCAAGTGGGCCTTAGAAAGCATCACTACTAACAAAGCTAGTGGAGGTGATGAAATTCCAGTTGAGCTATTTCAAATCCTGAAAGATGATGCTGTGAAAGTGCTGCACTCGATATGCCAGCAAATCTGGAAAACTCAGCAGTGGCCACAGGACTGGAGAAGGTCAGTTTTCATTCCAATCCCAAAGAAAGGCAATGCCAAAGAATGCTCAAACTACCAAACAATTTTAAAATATACCCTATATTATTTCCGTGTGTTCAGTAGTCAAGTAATTCCTTTATTTATTGTAGTAGTGCTTTCAGAGTAGTGCTAGTCTTTTCTGAGGGAACTAAGAATTTCAAACCAGAAAGCACTGAGGGAACAGAATATACAGTTGGAGATCTAGTAATTTTAATAAAACTTAGGCTAGTTTCTGTCCACTTGCACAGATGAAATGCTGGCACCCAACAGGAACAAATCTACTACATCTGCATGGGCAAGTTACTTTGATTTATATGAATGTGGATATGCACAAGTTTACTAAACTGAGCTCCATGACATTACCTTCATCCATGATTTTATGTCTGTTTGCCTCCCACTCCCTGCCTTTGATTTTTAGCTTTCTAGTTGAATAGTAAACATTTATTTTCTCTTTTGGCTCAAGACCTGCAATTCCTGTCACAGTTAATATAAAGCACTTGCATCTGCTAAAACAGCAGTGCTGTTGTGAAAGCCTGTAGTTCAAAGAGTTTCAATTCTTTTTCTCTGCCTCCATTTTTAGTCATGAGAATATAGAAGTGCAAAGTTCACAGTTCTTAAGGTGCTAGGGGAATCATTCATTCTGCCTTTGCCTGTAGAACTAGGAGAGCTGGAGGAGACCCTGGATGGTTTTGTATGTGTCAAACGCACCGGGGGCTACCAGATGGGTCTGTGTTGTGTCTCATAATATGAACGTGAAAAAGACTGTCAAAAATATTGTGAGATATATTGGCCTTAATGTAAAGTGAGAGAGAGCTTCACGTGTAAAATCATTCAGGAAAAATCATTATTATTAATTGTGACCCAAGGCATGTGTGATCATACACATGTGATGTGTATGTGTGATCATAGATTGTCCCTGTAAAGCACTTCTCAGTGTATTCTTAAGCAGAATAATTAAATCAAATTAGGTAAGGTATGGAAAATAATTTTAAAATTACTGACTTTTTCAAATCCATGATGTTTCTGTACCTGAAGATCTATGTGCTGTTTTGTTTTCTGCTTCATAATAGAATAATAACAAAAATAGAAAATATTCATAAATATGGAATATATATATATATACACACACTATGAGTGACAGAAGAATCCTTAATAAAAATTAAATGTTGGATGAGAGATAATATGCTTATTATTCATACAATTATGAAGTTTATATTTATCAAAATCCAAAATAACAAAACTAACTTGGTCTTGCTTTCACAAGTGCTATTTAGGGATGGAAAGTTAATTTCCAAAACTAAAGCGAGGGTTAGGGAACAAATGAATGACATTCAGCTGTCTAGAGTCTATCAACAGTCAAAAGCCATTACTGTCCCTAAACTTAAAAGGACGCAGAAAGAAAGTGATACCAGTTCAGAGATCTGAAGCTGTTGAGGGGAGAGCTTCCAACAGGAGTTGGAAAACTGGACCACACTGTGAAATTAAGGAGAGGGATTTTTATTAGTTTGGGCAGCTATAACAGAATACCATAGAGCAGGTGGCTCGTAATTAACAGAAACTTTTTAACATAGTTCTGGAAACTTGACATCCAAGATCAAGGCACTCGAAAATGGTGTCTGGTGAGGACCTCATTCTTGGTTCTCAGGTAGCTGTCTTCTTGCTGTAAGCTTCACATGGTAGAAGTAAGGGAACTTTTTCAGGCATCCTTGGTTGTTGTTGTTGTGGTTCAGTCACTAATCTGTGTCTGAATCTTTGCTACCCTATGGACTGTAGCATGCCAGGCTTCCCTGACCTTCAGACAGGGTTTGCTCAAACTCATGTCCATTGAGTCAGTGATGGTGCCATCCAACCATCTCACCGTCTGTCACACCCATATCCTGCCCTCAATCTTTCCAAGCATCAGAGTCTTTTTCAGTGAATTGGCTCTTCACACTAGATGAGCCAAAATATTGGTGCTTCAGCTTCAGCATCAGTCCTTCCAATGAATATTCAGGACTGGTTTCCTTTAGGATTGACTCATTTGATCTCCTTGCAGTCCAAGGAACTTTCAAGAATCTTGAAAGAATCAATTCTTTGGTGCTCAATCTTCTTTATGGTCCAACTCTCATATCCACACAAGACTACTGGAAAAATCATAGCTTTGACTCTATGGATCTTTGTCAGCAAAGTGGTGTCTCTTTATTAATATGATATCTAGGTTTGTCATAGCTTTCATTCCAAAGAACAAGTGTCTTTTAATTTCATGGCTGCAGTCACCATCCACAGAGAGTTTGGAGCCCAAGAAAATAAAATCTGTCACTGTTTCCACTTTTCCTCTTTTATTTGCCATTAAGTAATGGGACTGAATGCCATGGTCTTAGTATTTTGAATGTTGAACTTTAAGCCAGCTTTTTCACTCTCCTCTTTCACCCTCATCAAGAGGCTCTTTAGTTCCTCTTCATATTGTGCCCTTAGAGTGGTATCATCTGTTTATTTTTTATAAGGGCACTAATGCCATTCATGTAGGCTACACCTTTATGACCAGTCACTTCCCCCAAAACTTCACTTCCAAAAACTATCACATTGGGCATTAGAATTTTAACATGTAAACTTTGGGAGGATACAAATATTTAGTCTATAGCAGAAGGGAAAGTATCTGCTCTATCTCTTTCTATTCTTAGATATCCTGCTATGTTTCTCTTTAGCTAACTCTAGTTAAAGACAAAAGAAAAGGAATCCCATATAATTAAACCCTTGGGGAACAATTCTTTGGGGGTACAGAGAAGAACTGAGAGAATTGAAATGTTGTTCTTTGAGTGAATGAAGGGGAAATGAGGTGGCCTATTCTCAGCATAAAGATACAATAATGTTATGACTTTGTTGTTGTTCAGTTTTTCAGTCATGTCTAACTCTTTGCAACCCTATAGACTGCAGCACTTCCCTGTCCTTCCATCTCCCAGAGCTTGTTCAAACTAATGTCCATTGAGTCAGTGATGTTATGATTTGGGTATTATTATAATTCCCATTTTATAGATGCAGAACCTGAGTCTAGGATTGTTAAATAATTTTTCTGAGGTCACATAGCTAATTGAACTCAGACCACTGCCTTGAATTTATGTTTCTTACTCAATAGCCAAGGTTAGCCACTGTGTTACATTGCCATTGCAATATTAATATTTTTCATTTGATTATCACTGTAAAAATATTTAATGAAACTTTATATATGAAAATAATAATTTATGGATGGATAAACTAAATCCAAAACCAAATATAAGGAAAAGCAAAGACTAGATATATATGGAGGTAGTATAGGGAAAGTCGGTATGTGCTGCTTTAATCCTCTTTGTTCTCTGCTTCTATTGCATGTTTTATTTCTTACTTTCCCAGCAAAAGCTTAGAGTTCCTGTCACATCAATCCCAAATTAACTTTTGCAGGCTAAGGGCCTTAGGCATGAATGTTTCTGTAAATTGGATAGAAAAAGCATTGCAATGGTCCAAAGGCTCCCAAGTCAGCTTGAATTTCCAACATAACTTGGACCAGAGCCTAAACTGACAGTCTGGGATCTGTGAGTGTAAGGGAAAGAAGTTGAAACTGCCTCTTATTTCATATTTTCAACATTAAACAGAAACCAAGAGGGAAATGGTTCCAATATTTTATCGTGTGTATTACTTCTAATCCATTCTAAGCTGACAATGTCACATAAACGAACTATAGCAAATGAAATTTTCTCAAATCAAAGTGAAAAACAAACCTCATGATCTTCATATAAATTGTAATGTAGTGTAATTGTTATATGTATTATTTCTGTGAGTGAATATTTTTTCATAAAATGTAGGAGTAGTCAGTTCTACCACCATTTAAAATTAAAACTTTGGATTATTTTAACTCTTAGTATAGTGTGACATCATGATAAACCATAATCCAGAGTTCAGTTCATTTAATTTAGATTTTCTTTTCAATATTCAGTGTCAAATAGTAGAGCCCTAAAAGGATGACGGAGCCAATCACCATCATTAAGCACTGAACAGAGGGTTCATTAGCACCTAAAGAGATGAAACAGAGGAAGAAGAGGCCATCCAAATAGATGGCTTTCTGTAGTGTGTTATTTAAGGGCTCATAAAAGAAGGGAAGAATATGCAATATCAAACAAAGGAGCAAAGTAGAGAGTATAAACAAATAACTGATGCTTTATAAGAGTAAAGTATCATGCTTGCTGGGAGAATAAAGCAGAATATTTTTTTAAAGATCAAGTATAAGAAATGTGGCAAAAAAAATGAAGTCAGTTGTTGATATGGAAAGGACTGTGTGCTGGGCGGAAGGACTGGCAAGAGCAAATGCATTGGTTTGGGAAGTGGTAGGTAATACTGTTTGCTAATAGGGATTATGTCAGGATATTAGGAAGAAGTAAGTACCACTGGCATTTAGTTAAAAACAAACAAAAAATGGTGGGAGAACATGAAGGTTTCCAAGCCAAATCAAGAAAATGTAAAAGAAAAGTATGTATTCTCTAGGCATTTGGGATGTGGCAGGAGAGTGCAAGCCAATGTCATTTCCTCCTTGGTGTTACATTTCTTGGAAAGTAATTCAGTCAAGAGATACATGAAATTTTGGAAATTAATTTTACAAAATTCCAGAATAAGTTGCACTTAACCTCTAAGTCCTTACTATTTTTACTACTATATAGATATCTACATGAAAAAAATGGTATCTAATGTTGCTTTATATGTGCATTTATCTCAATGCATATTGCAAATGCTTCCTTCAGTATTTTTCTGTATGCTTTTCATTTGAAGACACATTTCTTAGGTCTTTAAATTTTATATGTGTATAAATTTATTTTATTCAGTTCATTGCTATATAGCCTTTATTACAATTTATTTATCCATAGATACTTATGTTTTGTCCAGTCAGTCAGTCAGTTCAGTTGCTCAGTCGTGTCCAACTCTTTGCAACCCCATGAATCGCAGCACGCCAGGCCTCCCTGTCCATCACCAACTCCCGGAGTTTACCCAAACCCATGTCCATCGAGTCAGTGATGCCATCCAACCATCTCATCCTCTGCATCCCTTCTCCTCCTGCCTCCAATCCTTCCCAGCATTAGGGTCTTTTCTAGTGAGCCAACTCTTTGCATGAGGTGGCCAAAGTATTGGAGTTTCAGCTTCAACATCAGTCCTTCCAATGAACAACCAGGACTGATCTCCTTTAGGATGGACTGGTCCTTGTAGTCCAAAGAACTCTCAAGAGTCTTCTCCAATACCACAGTTCAAATGCATCAATTCTTCGGCACTCAGCTTTCTTCACCGTCCAACTCTCACATCCATACATGACCACTGGAAAAACCATAGCCTTGACTAGACAGACCTTTGTTGGCAGAGTAATGTCTTTGTCCAGTATTACCCAATTAAAAACCATGCTTCAGGAGTCAATACCCTGTAATGTGCTCAGTGTCCCCTCTTTCTATCAAAGGAGACTCTATGGTGTTCTGCTTGGAGTCCTACATAGGTATCTCATTTTCACTCAGAGAAGAAAACTTGAAAGCAGTCTGCTCCCATCCTTACAACAAGAAAAAAAAGCTGAACAAATTGCAATTCAAAGGATTTTCTTGACCCATCAGAGATATTAAGTCAACAGAGCAAAAAGCTAACACAAATTCTATAAAGAGATAAGAACCAACATGGAAAAACAGAATTTTCAGTTGTATCAGTATAACTGGTACTCTTATTGGTATCAAATGGTCTGTGAAGGCGAATTAATTCTTAAGTCCTAGTTAATAAAGTTATGTGTAATAAGTAACACCTCAAAAGAAACTGAATGAACTATCTTTATCGTATACAGACAGCACTCACTTTGCATGATTTGACATACACGCATTTTTGTTACTATGGTTTAATTAAAACATATTAGCCCTCCAACAACACAATTCAAATTTTAGTACCACAGTTTATTTTCTGTGAGTAATGTGTAAAATACAAAGCTCACCGCTAGCTTTTCAGTTCACAGATCAACAAATCAAGACAAATGATCAGCTATCAACTATGTTATTTCTTTCATAGTCAATAGGTAATTGGTCACTTCACATCTGTTTACACATAGGGAAGTTTTTACTTACATTTCCTTTTTGTCTCTCATTGATAAACCCATGTGACATTTTACAAAAATGAATAATCAAAAGAGGAAATTGGTCAACAAGATGAAAGAGCCTAGAAATACAAAGTAATAAATGGTGGAAGAAAATTCAGAAGTAGTTGCAATGAAAAAAAGGATGTGACATTGGCAAGTGACATTGTCACATCTTGCACATTGAAGGAACTCTAAGATATTACATGACATTGAAAATGTGAAGAATAAAATTTTGGAAGTTAATCCAAACTAAAAAAGGAGAATGACTATTCACCCAAGTCCTGAAAAGATACTCACTCTGAGTCAAATGTTACACAAGCATTATTCAAGCACTATTCCTTGATAGGGAATTATCTGGTGATCAAAATGCTGTGCTCAATATGTCAGAAACTCCAAAAGACCTAGCAGTGGCCACAGGACTGGAAAAGGTCAATTCTTATCCCAATTCCCAAGAAGGGTAGTACTAAAGAATGTTCAAACCATGGAACAATTGCACTCATTTCCCGTGCTGGTAAGATCATGCTTAAAATCTTGCATGCTAGGCTTCAGTATTATATGATCTAAGAACTTCCAGACATCCAAGCTGGGTTTAGAAAAGACAGAAGAATCAGAGATCAAATTGCCAACATTCACTCAATCATAGAGAAAACAAAGAAATTCCAGAAAAACATCTATGTCTGTTTCATCGACTATGCTAAAGCTTTTGACTGAGTGGATCATAACAAACTGTGTAAAGCTTTTAAAGAGATGAGAATACCAGACCATCTTACCTGTCTCCTGAGAAACCTGTATGTGGGTCAAGAAGCAACAGTTAGATTCCTGTATGGGACAACTGATGGATTCAGGATTGAGAAGGGAGTATGACAGGGCTACATCTACTGTCACCCTGTTTGTTTAACCTATACGCTGAGCACATCATGAGAAATGCAGGGTTCGGTGAATTACAAGCTGGAATCAAGATAGGTGGGAGAGACATGAGCAACCGCAGATACATGGATGATACCACTCTGATGTCAGAAAGGGAAGAGGAACTAAAGAGCCTCTTGAGGGTGAAGGAAGAGAGTAAAAGAGACAGCTTAAAACTAAATATTAAGAAACCTAAGATCATGGCATCTGACCCCATTACTTCATGGCAAATAGAAGGGGGAAATGTGGAAGTAATGACAGATTTCTTCTTCTTGGGCTCTAAAGTCTCTGCAGATGGTGACTATAGCCATTAAATCAGAAGATAATTACTTCTTGGCAGAAAAGCTATGACAAACCTAGACAGTGTGTTGAAAAGCAGAGACATTAATCTGCCAGAAAAGGTCTGGAGAATCAAGATTATGGTGTTCCCACTGGTCACGTACAGTTGTAAGAGCTGGACCATGAAGAAGGCAGAGTGCCAAAGAATGGATGCCTTTGAACTGTAGTGCTGGAGAAGACTCCCAAGAGTCCCTTGGACAGAAAGGAGATCACACCAGTCAATCTTAAGGGAAATGAACCCTGAATACTCGTTGGCAGAACTCATGCTGCAGCTGAAGCTCCAGTACTTTGATCATGTGATGCAAATAGCTGACTCATTGGAAAAGTCCCGGATGCTGGGAAAGATTGAATGCAGAAGGACAAGAGGGTGTCAGAGAATGAGATGGCTGGATGGCATCACCGATGCAATGGACATGAACTTGGACAAACTTTGGGAGATGGTGAGGGACAGGGAGGCCTGGTGTGCTACAGTCCATGGGTTGCAAAGAGTCAGACATGACTGAGCAACTGAACAACAACAGCCAGTGGCTAGAACTCCACACTTCCACTGCAGAGGCCTGGCTTCCATCCCTGTTCAGAAACTAAGATCCCACATGCTTCGTGGTGCAGCCCCCCAAAATCTATTCTTGATAATGTTTGTTATTTTTTTTAATTTATTTTTTGTTGAAGGATAATTTCCTTACAGAATTTTGCTGTTTCCTATCAAACCTCAACATGAATCAGCCATAGGTATACATAGATAATGTTTGTTATTAACAAAGGAATAAAGCATTTCAATTTTCATTCCTAATTCTTCTAATATTTTAAATCACAATATAATAAGGAAATACTAATTTTGTTATTTTTTTCATTTTTTCTATACATTTATAACCAAGAATAAAGCAGTTCTTAATATCAACAAAAATTTTAAAGAAAATTACATTGTCCCCATATATTATTAACATTTTCGAGGTTTCAGCTTGCATGGTTATTTTTATGGTTCTACAGTACCATGAAAAGCTAACTGTGTATGTATATAATATATCGCATACTATATGTTATATATATATATATATATGATAATGTGATTTTTAATTCATAATTTTATAGACATTTAATGTGATATTCCAGAGAAGGCAATGGCAACCCACTCCAGTACCCCTGCCTGGAAAAATCCTATGGACGGAGGAGCCTGGTAGGCTGCAGTCCATAGCGTCGCCAAGAGTCAGACACGACTGAGCGACTTCACTTTCACTTTTCAGTTTCATGCATTGGAGAAGGAAATGGCAACCCACTCCAGTGTTCTTGCCTAGAGAATGCCAGGTATGGCGGAGCCTGGGGGGCTGCCGTCTATGGGGTCGCACAAAGTTGGACACGACTGAAGCGACTTAGCAGCAGCAGCAGCAGCAATGTGATATTCATACTTTGCCAGAAAAACATGAAGTTCTTTTCATTTTTTACTTTTGAGGAAACACTTAAATTAAGAGTAAGAGACATGCCAATTCATGTTATGGATCTGAGGTATAAACCTGGACTCTCGATCCTAAAGACTATATTAATTTTACTATATCCAACAACCTTTATATCTTTTGAATAAAAAGTACCATGTCCTAAGATACTGTACTTTATAGTGGTTACGTTCCATCAAAACCATGGATAGCTCTAACTCCAAGACCCTCTTGTTCCTCTGATTCAGCTAAACAGTTGAACATGAACTTTACTTTTACACAGTCAGATTCACATGCCAGAGAGCTCCATGTCATTGGGAAAAAAAAAATCCCTAAAAGGAATAGAAAGGTAGAATGAAGACTGAGAGTCATCCTCCAATGTAAAGAATACAGATGAAAGAATGTGATGGAAGGAAGAGTCTAATAGATAGTTGATTTCTCTACAAACCTGCATAAAAATCTCTATTTTGCCAACACACTGACTGAGATGACATTACCAGGGCTCCATATGAATTTTGGATGAGAAGAGAGGAAAAATATCCATGACATATAAAAGCAATTCATACTGCAAGCGTATTCTTCCCCCAGGATCATGTTTTAATCCCATCCCCTGATCTCTTACCATTTCATACAAATCCATTAATTTCAGATTTAACAAGAGGCAGTTTGGCCGAAAATAGGAGCTGCATATCTCCTAGGTAGGAGGATGGATGATTACAAAATTTATGACTAATGGTTTTTTCTCTTGCAATCCATTCTATACAGTTGGGATTAGAATTAAATAGCAATAGACTTCCCTTGTTTTAAATTTTTCAAAAGTAAAAAAAAAAATCCATTTTATGATACTTCAACAAATTCTCTTTCTCTGGCCTCTTCTTTCCTCAGGAAAGCTTGCCATTGCTCTTACTGTCAGTATTCTTTACTACTTTTCAAAGTTGATTTCATGCTTTCTTTTATAGAAATTAAACAATGTCACTGAGAAATGTGTGACAAATGATGCTGGACTTACCTTTAGTAGTGAATGTTAGAGCACAAACCATGAAAGAACAAAGAACAAAGCCTACCTATTTGTAACTTGTGAGTCAGTTTGAAAGATTTCAAATTAAGGCTTGGAAAGTGCTTCATCCATGTTGATTGGTCCAGTAAACTCTGACTAAGCTTCAGGGAAATACTTTTATTTATGTATTTTTAAGTCTGTTTAAGTCTGTCCATATTTTAGAATCTATTTTTCATGTTAAATTTCAGGCAAAATTTTCTTCTCTATTCACTCTTATGTTTGATCTTAACCAAACAATATGGATAGTAGATTTTTCTCTGCATTCTCAATTTTCTAGAAAGACACGGTTTTCCAATTAAGAAATACATACCACCTATGAAATACTTTTGCTAAAGCTTAAAACCACAGTGTGATCAGGGCTCTAGAATTAACTACAGAAAGTTCAAAAAGTGTTGGTGAAAGAGATCTGTTGAAATACATGACCATGATGTACTCTTCAAAATACAGATTGGAGGAGAAGCTCCATGGTCAAAGGGAGTAAGTGGTTACTTGAACAAACAAATTGCAAAATAACAGTAAACTACATATTAAGGAGAAATCTATAGATTGAGACACATTAACTAGTTATAATATATGGACCTTATTTGAATTTTAATTCAAACTGTGAAAAACTGATCTATCAGGGAATTGTGAACACTACTTATACATTTTAGGATATTACAGGAGTATTGTTTGAGTATTGTTAGTATTGTGATTATGTTAAAAGGAGGTCTGTCTTTGTGAGATGCATAATAAATATTTATGCAAAAATTACAAGAGATCAATGAATTCTGGGATTTGCATCAAGATATTTAATAATTACAACTTAAGAGATTTGAGTAAGTGTTATAAATGAAGCAAGGTTAGGTGGAAAGTTGATGGCTGTTAAAGATGAATGATGCATAAATGAGGATTCACTAGATTGTTTTTGCTACAAAAATAACAGCTATTTGATCTATCTTTAAATTATTTGGAGTGTTTTCAGTGTTCTGTATTAATCTACCTTTTCTATTTTTAAATGTTAAAATAATCACAAATGTCTCAGTTGATGCTGAGCAAATAATAGCTTTGTCCCTCAGTTTCCTCAGTTGTAAAATGGAGATAATAGTAGAACTTCCTCAAAGTAATCTTGTAAATATTAAATGATAGAAAACACATAAGTTGCTTTGAATAACAAATGCTAGCTATTATGTTTAATACAATATTGCATTAAATGTTACCTATTTCATACTACACATTTAAGTACAGATTTTTACCAATTTTTGTTTGTTCTATTTTGTCTTTTTAACTGACAAATAAAATGAAGTCGGGGTTATAGTAAGCAGAGGTCTGAAAGATGACAGTAAACACACTTACAAATATAAAATAATATTAAAAGAAGATAGCTGTTCTCCACTGCTCTTGAAAATGGAATGTTGCTTTGAATCATGTAAAATTGTGAGCTATCAGAGCAAATAAAAGATATAACAAAGAATTTTTATCTGTGGAAATGAGATAGGAGGTAAAAACCAGGATAAACATAAAGAAGTGGTCAAGATAATTTCTAGAGTGACTTTCAAGCATTGTGATTTTAAGATTATAATAGTAAAGTCCATGAATAGATAATGTTCAAATTGTGACAGTTGGATATGAGATATGGTGTGAGATTAAAAGGGAGACATTATCACTCTATTAAAAGCAAGAATAGGTAGACTTCTAAAGAAAATTAGAGGCTGATTTAATAACAAAAACTTCTGATTATAGGATATTATTATTCTTATTACTAGTGATATGAGTATAAATAAGCAAATATATTCAGAACTTGCAAAAGGAACATGAATACAAAATCATGACAAATGAAAGCAAATTTAAATCAAAGGAAATACTTAGTAAACAAAAAAGAACATTTTCTGGATTTATTGATAACACGAAAAATAAGAACTATGATTATAGAACAATTAAAATAATAGGTTTCTAACTACAGTAAATTAGTGTTTTAGGTTTTTTTATCCATTTTGAAATGGCTTGCCAGAATTTTTATACTTATGTAGGAAAATTTTTATATCTTTTCAGAGGAACTTTTCAAGACTTTTGCCTTTATACCAGAGATTATTTCTCTCCTGTCAAAAACCATCAATAGTTTCCTGCACACCAACTTGCTCACTTTTGCCTTTTCTCTTCCATTTTCTCTTTCTCTTCCTCTTCAGACCATTGATGCAGAACTTGTGTCAATTTCTTTCTCATTTCTTTTAAAATGGTTTAAATGAGCTACAATTTACTTGTCACACAATTCACCATATGGGTCTACAATTCAGTGGTTTGAAGCATAGTTACTGGGCTATGCAACCATCACCACAATCAAATCTTAGTACATTTTTGTCAGTACCAAAAAATCCCCTGTAAACTTAATAAATCATTTCCCATCCCATGGTCCTCACTTTCCATCCACAACCTTTAATAAACAGTAATCTATTTTCCATGTCTATAGATGTGTCTATTCTGGAAATTTCCTATGAATGAAAGTGAAAGTGAAAGTCATTCAGTCATGTCCTACTCTTTGCAACCCCATGGACTATAGTCCATGGAATTCTCCAGGCCAGAAAACTGGAGTGGGTAGCCTTTCCCTTCTCCAGGGGATCTTTCCAACCCAGGGATTGAACCTAGGTCTCCCACATTGCAGGCAGATTCTTTACCAGCTGAGCCACAAGGGAAGCCCAAGAATATGGAACAAATATGATATTTGATCTTTTTTTCTGGCTTCTTTCATTTAGCTTAATGTTTTCAAAAGTCACTGTTTTCACTTTTCCCCCATCTATTTTCCATGAAGTGATGGGACTGGATGCCATGATCTTAGTTTTTTTAATGTTGAGTTTTAAGCCAGCTTTTTCACTCTCCTCTTTAAAAGACACTGATGCTGGGAAAGATTGAGGGCAAGAGGAGAAGGGGGCAGCAGAGGATGAGATGGTTAGATGGCATCTCTGACTCAGTAGACATGAGTTTGAGCAAAGTCTGAGAGATAATGAAGGACAGGGAAGCCAGGTGTGCTGCAGTCCATGGAGTCGCAAAGAGTCGAACACAACTTAGCAACTGAGAAACAACAATGTTTCCAAAGTTCACCCATGGTGGTCACATGTATCAGTACTTTATTCTTTTTCTTATTGTGTAATATTTCATTGTGTGGATATACCAAATTTGGTTTATCCATTTATCAGTCAGTGGTCACTTAGGTTGTTTCTACTTTTTTGCTGTTATGATCAATGCTGTTACAAACATTCACATACAAGTTTTTGTATGGATGGAAGTTATTTTTCATGGATATATACCTAGGAATGGTGGTATGAGATGGTTAGATAGCATCACTGACTCAATGGATGTGAGTTTGAGCAAACTCTGGGAGGTAATGGATAGGGAACATGCTTTCCTTCATATGGTGAAGGTCCTTCATATAGTGAAGGTCCTTCATATGGCAGAACATCCTCTGCCAATATATAATGGACCATATGTTGACTTTATCTTTAACCTACTAAAAGAATTGTCAGATATAAGAGGCTGTGGTGATTCACATTCTCACCACAAATGTATGAAGTGTCCAATTTTTCCACAACTTTGTCAACACTTGTAATCAGTTGTCATTTTGGTCAAAGTCATCCTAGTTGTGAAACAGTATCTCATTAGAGTTACAGTTTGCATTTCACTGATGGCTAATGATCTTGAGCATTTTTTTCATGTACTTATGGCTCATAGCACTATCTTAATATGTTAGCTCTCTTTTTATTATGATGAGTTCATGCATTCTGGATACAAGTCTCTTTATCAGACATAAAATTTGCAAATATTTTCTCCTGTGTTATCTTCTCAATTTCTTAATGGTGTCCTTTGTAGCACTTGAAAAAATTTTATGTCATTTGACCTATCATTGCTTTTGTTATTTGCTTTTGATAGTATATCCAAGAATGCTTTGTCTAACTCAAATATGTTCATAAATATTTATTTCTACACTATCTTTTAAGAGTTTTATAATTTAAATCTTGCATTTAGTTCCATGATCCATTTTGAGTTAAGTTTTGTGGATGGAGTAAGAAAACAGTTCTTCATTCTTTTTCATGTAGATATCCAGCATATCCAGTTGTACCAGTAACAACTGCTGAAAAGACTTTTCTTCCTCCATTTATCTTTCTTCACACCCTTGTCAAAAGATCAAATGGCCATAAATATAACTGTTTTTGGACCCGTTCTTACACTGATTCATATGTCTCCACTTTTGCAAAAGCCGCACTCTCTTGTGTCTTTCTAGAGATTTGTCCATTTCTAAGATATCTTATTTGTTGACATATAATTATTACCTTATAATCCTTTTTATTTGCGCAAGATCAGTAGTGGTGTCTTTCTTACATTCAAAAGTTTAGTAACTGAAGCCTTGTTTATTTTTTTTCTTAGTTTAGCTCAGTTTGTCAATTTTGTTGCCCTTTTTCAAAAAAAACAACTTCTGGTTTTACTGATTTCTCTGTTGTTTTTGTATTCCCTATTTCATTTATTTCCACTTTAATTTTTATTATTTCATTTATTGTGCTTAAGTTTAGTTTTCTCTTCTTTTAACAGTTTCTTAACATGGAATGTTGTGTTATTGAATTGAGATTTCTTCTTTTTTAAATGTAGGCATTTACCTCTATAAATTTCCCTCTAAGTAATGCTTAAGCTGCACCTCATAAGTTTTCAGATGGCAAAGCCTTAGGCATGCAGACAGTCATCCTGGGCTGACAGAGGTTTTAACTGGTTTCTTTTTTGCTGTTTATCTCCCTGATATCCTTGTTATGCTGTCTGCCTCTTTGGTATCACGCCCAGCTGTTAGCCTCCATTAATTTCTAGATGATTACTCTATCATTTGAAATAATGCTTTTAAGTCTAATCCAATTAAATCAGGGGTAATCTTTGATGACTGTCTATGAGATGTGTTCTAGGTCCCAATAGGGCTCTCAGATGGGACAGCAGGAGTGGGTCATGACCCAAATGCCACAGATTCTTGCTTTTCTTTCCAAAATTTAGTAGATTTTTTCAAATAAATGTTTATTCATTTACCATATGTTTTTAGAGTAATTTCTAGAAATTGTTAATTGTTGTTGTAAATAATATTCACCAGTTGTATTGTTTCATTGTGGAGAGCGTCTGTGAAGTTCTTCACTTTGCCATCCAGAAGTCATCCCTCTTTATTCTCAGTTTTCCTCTTTGCATTGTATGTATCATCTGCACCTACACTGATATTCCCATGGTTAATTATTCTGGTATATATATGTGTGTATATATATATATATACAGTATACAGTATATACAGTATTATATATATATAATATATTATATATAATATATATAAATAAATACAATAAAGTATTGTATATATATATATATACACACATATATATGTATATACATATATATATTCTTAGTGATTATTCTGCCTTGACCATTAATACAAAGATCTGATTAGCCATTAAGACTTATGGCCTTTTTTTTTATAGTAGTTACTTAATTATAATATATAAAAAAGGGGCTTCCCTGGTGGCTTAGTGGTAAAGAATCTTTTCTTCCAAGGCAGGAGATGTGGGTTTGATCCCTGGATTGGGAAGATCCCCTGGAGAAGGAAATGGCAACCTACTCCAGTATTCTTGCCTGGGAAATCTCATGGATGGAGGATCCTTTAGGGCTACAGTCCATGGGTTCACAAAGAGTCGGACATAATTGACAGACTAAACAACAACACAACCAAAATATATAAGTAAAATAAGTGCTGAGATCCATACTACACCTTTTTTAATATGATTTCATTTAATCCCATAAAAATTATGAAGTAAAAACTGTGATCCTGATCTTATACAGAAGAAACTTAGGTATAAGAGATGAAACAGCCTCTCAGACTAAAACCAGATTTATCTATCTCCAGGGTAAAAAACCACTTTGCTCTGTTCCCTAAAAAAACGTGATCTGATTATAACCAAAGCAGAATGTTTCCTCTGGAACTGTTTAGTTCAACAGTTCTAGCTAAACAAGGATATTCTCAGTCATACCAAGACATACCATAGAAGATACTGAAAAATGATGTTCACTCTCTCTCCTTGTCTCTCTTTGTGCATCATCTTGCCGCCTCTCTTTCTCTCTCTTTTGCTGACACACTACTGTTTTATTAACCATAATCATGAATCTTTGAGTAGCTAATATATTTCAACAAATGGCTATGCAACAGTAAAAAAAAAAATTCCATAACCTTAGACTCTTTATATAAGCCATTTAATTTCTTGGTACCAACAATTTAAAGAGCATGACTCTGTTCAATTTTGAAGAAAATATCTTTGCTATATGTTAAGACAAAGAGTCTTCTTAAGTGTTACTTACTTAAAGGTTTAGATTATTATAGTCATTTGCTCAGTTCATAAACTTTAGGCACATGTAAAACATCTTTTTAATATCTACACAAGACTGATGTGTGTCAAAATAAGACACACAAAATTTTTACATCAGATACCAAAACCATCTGAAACAATTTAAGTGTTATTGAAAGTATAAACAAAGCTGAGTGCCGAAGAATTGATGCTTTTGAACTGTGGTGTTGGAGAAGACTCTTGAGAGTCCATTGGACTGCAAGGAGATCAAACCAGTCCATCCTAAAGGAAATCAACACTGAATCTTCATTGGAAGGACTGTTGCTGAAGCTGAAGTACCAATCCTTTGGCCACCTGATGGGAAGAACTGACTCATTGGAAAAGACCCTGATGCTGGGGAAGATTGAAGGGAGGAGGACAAGGAATCACAGAGGATGAGATGGTTGGATGGCAACACCAACTCGATGGAAGTGAGTTTGAGCAAGCTCCGGGAGTTGTTGATGGACAGGGAAGCCTGGCGTGCTGCAGTTGATGGGATCGCAAAGAGTCGGACATGACTGAGCTACTGAACTGAACTGATGTGTAATTTTGGCCAAAGATTTTTAGGTTTATTTATTTATTTTTAAGACATGAAATAAAGGCAGTTCTCTGATATAGAATTTCCCCTTTCTTGAATGTCCACAGCATTACACTGGCCCCTATGATGTTTCCTCAGGGATTGGTGAATCTTTCAGATTTCAGAAATTTGTTTCTGTTTTTAGTCGCTAAGTCATGTCTGACTCTTTTGTGACCCCCATGGACTGTAGCCCATCAGGCTGCTCTGTCCATGGGATTTCCCAGGCAAGAATACTGGGGTAGGTTGTCATTTCCTTCTCCAGAGGATCTTTCTAACCCAAGGACTGAACCCATGTCTCCTTCATTAGCAGGTGAATTTTTTACCGCTGTGCCACCAGGGAAGCCCTTTTCAGAAGCTGGAAGGAAATAAAAAATAAGAAGAGTGGTGCATTCACAGGCACTATTCAAAGGGCAGTTTAAGCTAATGTTTTGTAGGTATGACAACACAGAACACTGAATCTATTTACTGGGTTGCCATTCCCAAAATCCATTTCCTGTTCTTTTCAACATGCTCAGTGTTTCTCCACAACAGTCAAAAATAGCATGGATTATTTTTAAGAAGTATTTTGTAAAGGTATTAAAAATATTTGGGAAGAGTGTTCTACTGTAGGCCTTGGACTAGAAGTCAGAGAATGGTAGTTGAATATTGATAGGAAGAGTAGAGTAGGCCCTGGAATTAATACCACATTGGTTGATAAGTTGCCTTTTTTCCTATTGGCAAGAAATTGTCATAGAATTTAATACAGACTTTACATAGGTCAAAAAATAAATGGTATATATTTTTTTAGAAAAATCAAGAAATAGAGAACATAAAGAGTGAAATAAAATATAAAATTAATTCCTCTTGCATAACAGAGCAGGCTAATTAAGTGATCATGAAAACCAGTAAGAAGCTCTGACACTAATGACTTCCAATTAAGTGAGAAGCTGAAATAAGTGTGATAGGACTTCTGAAACACAAACTACAAGTGACTAACTGGTCAGGCATGCATTTTTCCAAAACCTGTAATGAGAGAAAGTCAAAGTTTTACTCAAAAGAGAAGGAAAACCAAAGTTAAGAGATGATTTTTGACTGATAATAAGAGGACTTAGTATCTAAGGTATCAGTTTACAGTTGCATTTTGTGCTTCTTTCAGTCTTTCTCTAAACAACTTCTTATTTTAAGCATCCTTAAAGGTCATGAGAAATGTCTAATAAAAATGTTTACATTTATGCTACTTACTGAGCAAGAAGTTAGGTTTTATAGGAAAAGAGCATCAGGAATGGAATTGTTGATTGTCACTGATGCTTTCAGAGCTTCATGCCTAAGGAAAATCTCTATTGTAGGGAGATTCAGATTTAAGTTGACATCTTTAGGAACTGCAGTCATAGTACTTAGGAGGAAAATGAGCAGTATCTGTGGGGTTAGTCCTACATTTCCAAACATGTTAAATGACAGTAAACATCAAAATCTCCTTCAGAAACACCATCTTTTCTCACTATCATTGGAAGAAAAGAGATAGATAACAAGAGCCTGTTCTTTGAAATACAATCTCATTTCCAGAAAGGCAGTGTGTCTGAAATCACTGCTATAGCAAGTATTAAGCTCATCTGCCTGAAAAGAACAGGCACAGCTGCTTCCCCAGGGTGTATTGTCAAATATTTTGATTTTCAAAGAACCAACAGAGCTAAGATACATGTAACCCTTTTCATAACAGCTCATGTTAGTGCTCCAGCCCTCTGTACAGTCTTTCTTTCCTGGTAAGCAATTAGAATGGTCCTGAGCTTTTCAAAGCGATGATATAGATCGTTTTACCTTTGTGTCCTGATTGCACGAAGCTCTATGGGAAATGTTTCTAAAGAGGTTAAAATGCAGCCATCTTCTACAAAGTCATGGTGCAGCCCAAAATTCAATCTCCTACAGTGAAGACAAAGGAAAGAAAGCAGGATAGACAATTTGAGAAAATGATAAAGTCGATTCAACAAATATTTCTGCTGTCTCCTACTTATCATAGCTAGGTCTATTTTCAGCATTGTTATCTGTACTTTCCCTGCATTATGCCATTGAATATCTATAATGAACCAGTAAGGAAGAGATTTGCTGACTTCTAAGGAAAGGCACGCAAGATTCCTCTCTGCTCCTTTCCCAATCCTCTCTTCAGTCATTCCCTAAAATTGAGTTGCTGTTAAGGTCAAGTTATGCCATCTCCACAAAGAAGGGTCCAAATCTGGACCTAATTTCAGGTTTCCTGCTGGACCTCAGTCCTAATGCTTGAGAATCTGCACACAGCCCCCAGACTGTAACTGCTTCCTGCCTGCCCACTCTCACTCAGTGACCAGGCCTTTGACAGTGGCCTGAGATGGCTCCGTTCTAGGGATCGATGGTCTTATCTTTCTCATTCCTTTCCCATTGTCACTAGAAGGTATAGTTTTATTATTTGTTTACTTTTACTGTTGAAATGTTTAATTGAAATGAAATTTAAATTTTCAAGTAGGTATAAATGGAACAGGCTTGACCTGCTTTGTTTGAGATCAAAAAGGAAAAAAACCCATACTTTTCCAGACCAAGTCCCCAGGTTCTCCTCTGGAGTCTGGACTCAGCATCTCAGCTGGCTTTGTGCTAGCTTCAAGGACTTAGTAGGCAAAGGTGACTTCATTAAGAGTGGATTTGGGCTTGTAGTTCTGGTCAAATATAGTGATGCCATTTTAATTCCACCACAGCTCACACAACCTCCACACTATTACTATTACAGTTTAACACATGAAAGAATTCAACAGCAGGGAGTTTAAGTAATTTGCCTAAGCTCACAGATTGCTAATATGTGGCAGAGTCAGGCTTTGAACCCAGGGTCATCTGATTCCAAAGCCTTTACTCTTTACTTTAAGTCATATTTATCTGGTATAATTTATATGTAGTAAAATTCACACCCTCAAATTTTGCAATGCTATGAGGGTTTTTTTCTTTTTTCCCCCCCAAAATTGATTCTTTGTTTTCCATGATGTGAAATTCACATCACATAAAATTAACTATCTCAAAGTGAACTGTTCAGTGTGTTTAGTGCATTCACAATGCTGTGCAGTCACCTCCTCTATCTAGTCCTAAATAATTTTCAATACCATAAAGTTTGTTAGACTCATGCAAAAAGAAAGAAATTATACAATGTGCAACAACATGGATGGACCTTGAGGGTATCAGGTTAAATGAAATAAGTCAGTCATAGAAAGACAAATAGTCTTCCACTTACATGAAGTATCAAAAGTATCAAAGTACTTACATGAAGTATCAAAAGGAGTCATATTCACAGAATTGAAGCATGGAATAGTGGTAACCAGGGGCTGTGGAGGGAAGGGTAAACAAGTTAAAAATGAACAGGCATAAAGCTTTAGTTAAGCACACTAACTGAATAACTGAATGTTCAAACTACCGCACAATTCCACTCATCTCACACACTAGCAAAGCAATGCTCAAAATTCTCCAAGCCAGGCTTCAACAGTATGTGAACCAAGAACTTCCAGATGTTCAAGTTGAATTTAGAAAAGGCAGAGGAACCAGAGATCAAATTACCAACATCCATTGGATCATAGAGAAAGCAGTCAATTTCCAGAAAAACATTTACTTCTGCTTTATTGACTACACCAAACCCTTTGATGGTGTGGATCACAACAAACTGTGGAAAATTCTTCAATAGATGGGAATACCAGACCACCTGACCTGCCTCCTGAGAAATCTGTATGCAGGTCAAGAAGCAGCAGTTAGAACTGGACATGGAACAACAGACTGTTTCCAAATTGGTAAAGCAGTTCATCAAGGCTATATATTGTCACCCTGCTTATTTAGCTTCTATGCAGAGTACATCATGAGAAATGCTGGGCTGGATGAAGCACAAGCTGGAATCAAGATTGCCGGGAGAAATATCAATAACCTCAGATACGCAGATGGCACCACCCTTAGGGCAAAAAGCAAAGAATGACTTAAGAGCCTCTCGATGAAAGTAAAAGAGGAGAGTGAAAATGTTGGCTAAAGCTCAACATTCAGAAAACTAAGATCATGGCATCCAGTCCCATCACTCCATGGCAAATAAATAGGGAAACAATGGAAACACTGGCTGACTTTATTTTTTTTGGTCTCAAAAATCACTGCAGATGGTAACTATAGCCATGAAATGAAAAGACACTTGATCCTTGGAAGAAAAACTATGACCAAACTGGACAGCACATTAGAAAGCAGAGAGATTACTTCGCCAAGAAAGGTCCATATAGTGAAAACTATGGTTTTTCCAGTAGTCATGTATGGATGTGAGAGTTGGACCATAAAGAAAGCTGAGCACTGAAGAATTGCTTTTAAACTGTGGTGTTGGAGAAGACTCTTGAGAGTCCTTGGACTGCAAGGAGATTCAACCAGTCAATCCTAAAGGAAATCAGTCCTGAATATTCTTTGGAAGGACTGATGCTGAAGCTGAAATTCCAATACTTAGATCACCTGATGCAAAGAACTGACTCATTGAAAAAGACCCTGATGCTAGGAAAGATTGAAGGTGGGAGGAGAAGGGGACAACAGAGGATGAGATGGTTGGATGGCATCACCGACTTGATGGACATGAGTTTGAGTAAGCTCCAGGAGTTGGTGATGGACAGGGAAGCCTGACGTGCTGCAGTCCATGGGGTCGTAAAGAGTGAGACACAACTGAGCAACTGAACTGAACTGAACTGAAGCACAATAAATAATCTCTAGAGATCTGTTGTACAACACTGTACCTGTAGTCAAGAATAATGTATTGTATGCAAAGCCTTGACTGCTAATGATTACCCTAAACTAAAATATTTTTTAAAAATATTAGCAATACAGAGCATGTACGAACACCAAATAAATGGGACAATGGACAGTACTACAGGAATTAAGAATAAGTAGCTGTTACAGTGGACAATGAGTCCTCATTAAAGACCACCTGGCCCATAATGAAGCCCAAATACTGAAATGTAGGAAAAATGAAGCAGGGCACAGAAACAAGAAAAGAAAAAGCAAGCCCAATTTAATATAGCACACACTCAGTGGGCCATTGCAGCTAGCACATTGATGTTGGTACCCAGGGAGGGCTCCCAACAAAATAAACTAGCAGGTAGACAGAAGGTGACCAGAAGTTGGGAGTCATGCCCCATGTCCATTATGAATGTCTCCATTCTCTCTCACCTCACTACTGATACCATCCAGGTCTTCAGTTGTTTGGGAACTTAATGTTTATTTTCGCTCATTTTTTCAACCCCCCAAATGAAAACACAGGGCCTGTCATGTTCAAATATACCTAAGAAAACTTGGCAACAGAATTTTAAAATTTGGAAAATTCTTACATTTTATTTGATACATCAAATAACCACTCAATTTTTAATGAATCGTTCCCAAATCAAGATACTTTCTCCTTAGTTTGGGTAGCACAATGAATGTTCTCTCTGAATATGTGAATTTTAAATTACGGTGTTATTAATCTAAATGAAGGCAAACTTAAATGAAGGTATAAATCTGTATATGAGTTTGAAGATACACGAATAGAAAATAATGCATTTTTTAGATTTAGATTTAAAGAGTTTTCTAGAACTCTGTAAATAGTATTATCATAAGATAGACCATGAGAACATGGCTTGTTTATTTTTAGGTAAATATGTAGTATCTGAAATGGTCTCTGTAAGGCATTTGTTTGAAATTTATAAAGCTCTTTTGCTTAACAGTTCTTTGTGAAGAACTCACATAGTGTGAGTTATTTTTGTATTCCAAGCTCTAAACATCATTAGGAAATAAATTCAAAGGCAGAGATTTTTGCCTGAGAATGGAGAATAGAATACTTAGACTATATTTTCAGAGCTGGAGGATTTTTCCTGTGATGAATTTATTGGCCAGTGTTTTTCACTTAAAAAAAATTGTGTCTTTAAGAGCCAATTTGCTACTTCAAGGAACTTCTCTAGTGTTTCACACAAACATACAAAATTTTTCTTGCTCAGGATATTTTATGTGTCTTGGTGGAAAAGAACCTGGTGATGATAATAATAAAGTTATACTTTATAAATGAATGGGATTTAGCTTTTGGTATTCCATTGCGGCTGCTGCTGCTAAGTCACTTCAGTCGCGTCCGACTCTGTGCGACCCCATAGACGGCAGCCCACCAGGCTCCTCCGTCCCTGGGATTCTCCAGGCAAGAATACTGGAGTGGGTTGCCATTTCCTCCTCCAGTGCATGAAAGTGAAAAGTGAAAGTGAAGTCGCTCAGTTGTGTCTGACTCTTGGCGACGCTATGGACTGCAGCCTACCAGGCTCCTCCATCCATGGGGTTTCCCAGGGAAGAGTACTGGAGTGGGGTGCCGTTGCCTTCTCCTGATATTCCATTAAGTTTAAATTATATATATATATATGTTTATTTGTGGTGGAGAGCTCTGACTTTGAAATACTGATGACTTGTGCTGTTGTGTGACTACCCTAAGATAGGTATGGAACACTCATTCTGCCTCCTCTAAGGCTGTATTTGACATGTTTATGACACTTCATAGGGAGAGGATGAGGCTAATATATTCATTTTTAAACTGGTGAATTTGAGAGTTTGAACTTCTTTTGAAGGAGAAAAATGCTTTCTTTTCAGATAAAGTCTCCAAAGAACCAAATTATAAGTGAAATGTATCAAAAAGAATCTATTTTGAGTAACACAGGGCTGAGATCCAGATTCCTGCCCACTCAGAGTCCCATGACGGGAATGGAACATGAGAAGCACATGAGGCTCTAAGGATTGCCTGAAAACACTTTGAAAATCCTTGCTTTTGACTACCTATAAGGCTTATGTGAAGTTGCAGGATTTAAAAAATGCCTTCTTAAAGTGGAGGAAGTGAAAAGGAATAATATTTAAGGCAGGAAATGAGCACAATATGGTTGTCTTTTGCAAAAGTGTATTTGGAAAATCTAATTGGAATTCATTGTGTTTGATGATGAACAGTTGCTAGCCTGGTCCTCCGATACTCACATGCCTATAGAAACAATAATGTGGGTGAAATGAATCTATTAAGACACTTAAGGCCTAGTGACTCATATGGTAAAGAATCTGCCTTCAATGCAGGAGACCTGGGTTGAGTCCCAGGTCTCAACCAGTCCCTGGGTTGAGAAGATCACCTGGAGGAGGGCATGACAATCCACTCCAGTATTCTTGCCTGGAGAATTCCCATGGAGAGAGGTACCTGGGGTGGGCTATAGTCTATGGAGTCACAAAGAGTCGTACACGACTGAGCGAGTAAGCACAGCACAGTACAAAAGTCCTTTGGAGATGTTAAGACTAAATTACTGATTCTACTTAGAGAAGCGAAAAGCAAAGGAGAAAAGGAAAGATAAAAGAATCTGATTGCAGAGTTCCAAAGAATAGCAAGGAGAGATAAGAAAGCCTTCCTCAGCGATCAATGCAAAGAAATAGAGGAAAACAACAGAATGGGAAAGACTAGAGATCTCTTCAAGAAAATTAGAGATACCAAGGGAACATTTCATGCAAAGATGGGCACAATGAAGGACAGAAATTGTATGGACATAACAGAAGCAGAAGATGTTAAGAAGAGGTGGCAGGAATACACAGAAGAAGTCGACGAAAAAGATCTTCATGACCCAGATAATCACAATGGTGTGATCACTCACCTAGAGCCAGACATCCTGGAATGTCAAGTCCAGTGGGCCTTAGGAAGCATCACTACTAACAAAGCTAGTGGAGGTGATGGAATTCCAGTTAAGCTATTTCAAATCCTGAAAGATGATGCTGTGAAAGTGCTGCAGTCAATATGTCAGCAAATTTGGAAAACTCAGCAGTGTCCATAGGACTGGAAAAGGTCAGTTTTCATTCCAATCCCAAAGAAAGGCAATGCCAACGAATGCTCAAACTGCCACACAATTGCACTCATCTCACATGCTAGTAAAGTAATGGTCAAAATCCTCCAAGCCAGGCTTCAGCAATACGTGAACCATGAACTTCCAGATGTTCAAGCTGGTTTTAGAAAAGGCACAGGAAGCAGAAATCAAATTTTCAACATCCATTGGATCATCAAAAAGCAAGAGAATTCCAGAAAAAACATCTATTTCTGCTTTATTGACTATGTCAAAGCCTTTGACTGTGTGGATCACAATAAACTGTGGAAAATTCTGAAAGAGGTGAGCCTACCAGATCACCTGACCTGCCTCTTGAGAAACCTGTATACAGGTCAGAAAGCAACAGTTAGAACTGGACATGGAACAACAGACTGGTTACAAATAGGAAAAGGAGTGCGTCAAGGCTGTATATTGTCACCCTGCTTATTTAACTTATATGCAGAGTACTTCATGTGAAACGCTGGGCTGGATGAAGCACAAGCTGGAATCAAGATTGCTGGGAGAAATATCAATAACCTCAGATATGCAGATGACACCACCCTTATGGCAGAAAGTGAAGAAGACCTAAAAAGCCTCTTGATGAAAGTGAAAGAGGAGAGTGAAAAAGTTGGCTTAAAGCTCAACATTCAGAAAACTAAGATCATGGCATCTGGTCCCATCACTTCATGGCAAATAGATGGGGAAACAATGGAAACAGTGGCTGACTTTATTTTTCTGGGCCCCAAAATCATTGCAGAGGGTGATGGCAGCCATGAAATTAAAAGACACTTACTCCTTGGAAGGAAAGTTATGACCAACTTAGACAGCATATTAAAAAGCAGAGACACTATTTTGTCAACAAATGTCCGTCTAGTCAAGGCTATGATTTTTCCAGTGGTCCTGTGTGGATGTGAGAGTTGGAGTATAAAGAAACCTGAGCACCATAGAATTGATGCTTTTGAACTGTGGTGTTGGAGAAGACTCTTGAGAGTCCCTTGAACAGCAAGGAGATCCAGCCAGTCCATCCTAAAGGAGATCAGCCCTGGGTGTTCATTGGAAGGAATGATGTTGAAGCTGAAACTCCAATACTTTGGCCACCTGATGTGAAGAGCTGACTCATTTGAAATGACCCTGATGCTGGGAAAAGTTGAGGGCAGGAGGAGAAAGGGACAACAGAGGATGAGATGGTTGGATGGCATCACCGTCTCAATGGACATGAGTTTGGTAAACTCTGGGAGTTGGTGATGGGCAGGGAGGCCTGGTGTGCTGCAGTTCATTGGATTGCAAAGAGTCGGACACGACTGAGCAACTGAATTGAACTGAGTGATTCTACTTTAGTTTTATACTCCTTTTGTTTCATTATGATCCTCAATCTTTCAGTCCTTGAGACAAAAAAACCTCTGACATCATCTGCTAAAAACTAATTTAGTAAACAACACGTAGAGCGTTAAGGTTCAACAATGCCATATTCCTGATTTGGAGAGGCAGTGCCGATTTAAACTAGGTGGTCCTGTGGTCAGACCTCTTGTCGAAGTTGTTGGTTCAGAAAATATTTATCCATAAATAGTTAGAATTTTCATGTGAATAAGATATGTAGATAGATAGATATAGATAAGTGGATGTATACTTACAATAGATAAATATACTAATCTTTGGGGAAAACAAAGGTTGCAGGTGGGAGTTTCAACTTACCAATAGTTCACAAGTTTGGCATAGTATATGGCTCTCTAAGACCATATAAATTTTAATAATAAAAAAGGGTAAAATAGTGAACCTAAATGTATAAGAAATTATTAGCATAAACATACTAATTATGTCAAATTATTTTAAAATGACTATATTAACCATATATGCCTACGAGTATGTGGTGGTGCTGGTGGTGGTGGTGGTTTAGTCACTAAGTCATGTCCAACTCTTGCAACCCCATGGTATCTTAATGAAAAAAAAAAAAAATATATATATATATATATATGTGTGTGTGTTTGTGTGTGTGTGTGCTCAGTCATGTCCAACTCTCTGTGACCCTTTGGACTGTAGCCCGCCAGTCTCCTCTGTCCATGGGCAAGAATACTGTAGTGGGTTGTCATTTCCTTCTCCAGAGGATCTTCTAGACCCAGGGATTAAACCCACATCTCCTGTGTCTCCTGCACTGTACACAGATTCTTTACCCACTGAGCCATCAGGGAAGACTATATATATATATAATCACAAATAAATCTTTGGCTGACCTCAATTTTTTTTTGTTAATAATATTTATCTTTGGATAGATCAAATAAATAAATAATTATGTAATATCTGGGAAACCATTTTTTGGTAATAAAACAAAGATGTAAAGTCAAAGAAATTAAGTATTAATCCTGTTATTTTATCTTTGACTATGAAATAACATGTTTTTACTTTTTTACTCTTTCCAAAGCATATATTCCAAAATATATGCTTGTTTTGTACATTAAAAAGCTTAACACTAACATCAGTCCAGTAGAAATGAACATTCTTAGGGCTCAGATTATGGCCAGTAAATGTTTCTTACTAAAATGAATCAGTACTCTTTGAAGAATAAGCTTATTCCAGTTCTGGGTGATAAATATATGAGACAAGTGAAAGTAGAAGTTGCACAGTAATGTCCAACTCTTTGCAACCCCATGGATTCTCCTGGCCAGAATACTGGAGTGGGTGGGTATTTCCCTTCTCCAGGAGATCTTCCCAACCCAGGGACTGAAACCAGGTCTGCACTGCAGGAGGATACTTTACCAACTGAGCCACAAGGGAAGCCCAAATATACAAGATAAACCTGAAATATTTTGTCATATCAGAAGGCAAGAAATCTATTTTAAAAACAGTCATAGTTGTCTCAAATAGACAAAAGAATCTACCTGAAGGGAACACCAACAGATCAAAGATGGAATAGTTTGAACCTGACAAAGAATATAATTGCAGTAGCTGAAACAGCTCAAATATGTAAAATATACACTGTAACAGAATAGAAAACATAAACGTATCTTTTAATTTTTGAAGTTTTCTATAGTAAATGAGTAAGTAAAGGAAAAAAGAAACATTTTTATAAACAAACTGTACTTCAAGATAACTAAATAGTTGATGAGGAAAAGTTCTTTACAGAAGAATTCCAAGGTTAAATAAAGAGAGTACCATACAGTGTAGTAAATTACCATTTCCATACTGTAATAAAATAATGGACCTAGGCAGCCATTGGTTCTGAAACCAATTGGTGAAATACTGATCAGAACTTTATAATGAATAAATGAAGTTGGCACCACTCACATCAACTGGTTAGTCTTAATATTAGTAAACATGGAACAATCAGACAATCAATTTCAACAAACAATTTCAACAAACAAACAATTTCTGACAAACAAACAATTTCATTCTTCCTGATGTGATACAATAAGAAATACAGAACACCATCTATGGAGTATTCTTACCATTGCACCAAAATTTAACCAGTTCTTTAGTTTTAAAGTTGAATGTTAGATATAGAAACATGTTAAAAACACAACATGGATATAGTCTACCAAATCCATAAAGTGGGACACTCTACAGAACAAATGATTTGGTTAATTTGACACATAGATAACATAAAAAAATGGGGAAAAGTAGCATATATCCTAAAAAATTGCTTAAGGGATATATAAATCTAGTACAATGCAGGATATTGTGTTTTTGCTGCCTCAAAAATGCTGTTCATAAAATAATATTTTTGAGATAAATAGGAAATTTGTTTGTTGTGTCAGCATTTAATGATATAAAGGGAATAATAGGCTGTTAGTATGCTAAAGCTCATGTGGTTATATATTTTTAAACTCCTTATGTGATAGACATATATGCTGAAATATTTACAAAGTGTTTGGTATTCCCTTTGGTTTAGTTTATGAAACAAACATAAAACAAATAAGTAGACAGGGGTGCTAAAAAAATAAACATTGATTAAGTAGCATTTATCAGGTATCTTACTTTACATAGGCATCTATTCTTTTTAGTAGTGCACAGTGGCTTTTAAAAATTATTCCCACTGATAACCTTAATTCCTTAAAAATTAGATTCTAAAAATTTATTTTTTGCATATGAGCACAATGAAGAAGAAATCAATAATGATGGCAATAATAATAGAAAATTCTCCTGAATAACGCTGGAGTCAAGGAAAAATGAAACATAAAGGAGCACATTAAATTACATTATGAGATATGTTGAATTAACACCTTTAATAGAAGAAGACAATTTTAGCTCTTTAGAAAAACAATATTAATGTCACAATACTTGCAATGAATAGCTCATCCTATTTACAGGTTACTGATTTTGAAATTTAATCAAAATTTGGAATGGAGGAGAAATTAAAAAATATATAGTGGAAGGCCATTTTCAATTAAAGAGGATTCAGAGGAAAAAGGTGCCTTTGAAATGTGTGTTTAGAAAAATACTTTACTTTTGTCCCCTGGAATTTTATTCAGCTAGGGAAAATTTTCCTCTGCCACTGAACCAAGATTTGGCAATCCTGTCACTTTGCTCTTGACTCCCAGGTAATGTAAAAACTCACAGTGTTTTTATATGGGAGAGTCAGTAGCATTGAAAGAGAATGTGGTTACCTTTTCTGATTATCTCTTTCCCCACTTGTCAGGGCAATGGTGGAAACAGGAAGTTTGCATTGGACTGATACTGTTGTAAAATATCTTCATGCTGTCTAGGACTGGCAGATAAATTAAGCCTGTTATGCTTTCGTGCAAATCCCTTTGCTGCACTCTTCTGATCTCAATTCCTGTGAAATAATGTGTTCTATTCCTCAAGGAGTTGTGTCTCCTTAGTCCATGACTTTTCTGCTGTCCACTCCAAAGAGGTTCTCTGTTGGCCTCCTGTTATCTCCTAATTATTAAGGGCTGAGTGGCTCCAGTCCAGCAATATGTACTAACACCAGTACATATTGGTTCTTGCATTAGTCCCCAAGATTCTTACTATTTTTTTGGCTGACATTGGGTCATACAACTCTCACTCTTGGAGTGGGTTCCAATTATAGTACAACTTTTTTCAAAGCAAATCCTCATCACAAAATCCACTTTGTGTCAAATCACTCTTGGTCATAGGTTAATTTTGAAACGAGTTTTGACCTATTTCATGAAAAATTTTTATGTTTGTCAAATGCTGGAATTTATATTCAAATCTAGGAATTCTAGCTTAAGAGCCAAGGTTTCTAGTAACTAATCTATACTGTTTAAATCATTATGCAATGCTAATAACATTTTTTCTTTTTATAGTCTATGAATATGTGTCTGATATCCCTAATTAGACTTCAAACATCTAGAAAGTAGATATTATATTTTTGGTCAGCATTCTTTTTTATCTCCATAGGAAAAAATATCTTATACAGAAATGGTGCTCGGGTGTTTCCAGTTAATATGACAGCCTGTCATAACATGACAGAGCTATTTTACTCAGTTCAGTCACTAAATCATGTCTGACTCTTTGTGACCCCATGGACTACAGCACGCCAGGCTTCCCTGTCCATCACCAACTCGTGGAGCTTATTCAGACTCATGTCCATTGATTCAGTGATCTCATCCAATCATATCATCCTCTGTCATCCCCTTCTCCTCCTGCCTTCAAACTTTACCAGCATCAGGGTCTTTTCCAGAGTCAGTTCTTTGCATCAGTGGCCAATACTTTGGTCACTTTGGCTATTCTACTCCCTCTCCTATAAACACTTTGAAATTCTGGATAAAATAAGGTACAATTTATTTTAAATGAATACACATACTCAGAACTTTGAATGGCAAAGTATTAGTTCCTTGAAACAAAGAAGGAAAAGAAATTTATGGAGATGAGTGAGCTTAGATTCAAACACTCAATAAAGCATCAAAACCACATAAGCCTTAGTGTCCTGGAACATCTTAGCCTTAGTGTCTTGGAACACCTTCTATCAGGAAGAACACATTTGACCCAGAAGCATAAGATAACCTGATTAATCAGCATAAAGTCCGATTTCATGAAGAGCTGCCTTGTACTAGAAATAGAAAATGGGTCAGTTCTATCTATCAGCTAAAAGAAAGTTTCAATAGACTATAGTCATGGTTGGAAAGAGAGCCACCCATAAAATGTAGATTCTCAGTGAATCAAAAAAGGACACTGACTTCTAAGCAGCATAACTAAAATTAAATCATATTTTAGATACATTTAGTGAAATCATACAACTTGAAATAATATTTTCAAAGTAAACAAAGAAAAAAAGTAGTTAACCTTCAAGGGAATTACTATTTGATGATAGCATTCTATCTCTGTTGTTGTTTAGTCACTCAGTTGTGTCTGACTCTTTGTGACCCCATGGGTGGTAGTCCATCAGGCTTCTATCTATGGGATTTCTCAGGCAAGAATACTGGAGTGGGTTGCCATTCCCTGCTCCAGGAGATCTTTTGACCTAAGGATTGAAACTGCATCTCCTGCATTGGCAGGCAGATTCTTTACCACTGAGCCACCTGGGAAGCCCCATTTTATCCCTATCTATCCTTATCTTTGAATTATGAGAGGAAATAGCTGTCATCCCAGAATTCTATACCCACCTAAAATATCATTCAATATTTAGGGTAAAATAAAGATAATATTGGAGGAGCCAAAGATTGAGAGTTCAGTGTTATCAAACTCTTGTTAAAGGAATATTACTAATGATATACTTAAATAAGAATTAAACTCAAAGAAGTTTAAGAAGCAAAGTTAAAAAGAAAAATATTATACATTTTTTGTTCAATGATCTTGATGCTATATATGTAGATATTCATACAATATTTATTTTTCTTTTTAAAATTTATATACATGTAGTCAAGCTGTATTTGCCAAAATGAAATTTATTTCTTTTCACTGAACATTCATTTTAAATCTGTTTGTCTCTACAAAGCAAAAAAAGAAAATGAAATAATGTAGTAACATATAAATAATATCAACTCCATATGTTAATATTTTTTGTTATTAAAAATGCATGGATGGCATAATGGACTCAATGGACATGAATTTGAGAAAGCTCCAGGAAATGATTAAGGACAGGGAAGTCTGGCATGCTGCAGTCCATGGAGTTGCAAAGAGTCAGACATGACTGAGTGACTGAACAACAATGACAAAATTTCTTTTTAACAATTAAAAGAGCTAATAAAGGTAAAGTATGCAAAAAGAAAACATGGAGCAAAATGTCTAAATTTTAAAACTTATTTAAATCTGAGTGGTAGCTATACAAATGTTGTTATGTTTTCTGTGACTCATTCATTTTAAAATGGAAACATAAAAGAACTACACTTTCAAAGAATAGAGTACAGAAAGGGGAAAATGATAACTCTACAGTGGAGAAACCTGACACACAACATCTTGTCAAAGTGATGAAATTTAACATTATCAGTGATGCCTTGTGGATATCAAGCTCCCCATGATGATTTGATGTGACAGGATCACATGTATAGAATTCTTTCCCCAGATCCATGAAGCCTTAATCTAATCATAAGATACAACATTAGAAAGTCCAAAATTAAGGACATCCTATAGGGTACTCTGGCCAGTTCTCCTCAAGACTGCCAAGGTCATGACATACAAATAAAGACCAAGAAACTATCAGAGACCAGAGATTGGAACAGAAAGAGGGCATTCATAGTAAAAGTAATTTAATTCAAATAATCTGAAGTTTATTTAATAATAATGTACAATTGTCAGTTTCTTAGTTGTTAGAAATGTAACAAAATGATTTAAAATGTCAACCATAGATTGGATAAAGGGTATACAGGAATTCTTCAATTGAGTTTGCAATTATTATGTAAAAGTTTGTTCAGAAAAAGATTTTAAAACAAATCATTTAAAATCATTTAGGTAAATGACATCTCATTATTTTAGATTGACTGGACAGTATTTTATATCTGAAGCAAATGTGATACATTGGTGGTGGAGGTGGGGAAAAGAATGATGTCCCATTTTGCTGGAGAATATGTTAGCTAGTAGCCTGAAATGTTTAAATAATTAATCCTCAGGAAACTAGTCACTTGGATGTTTAATAGAATAACAGATTCCATGATTTTGCTCCACATGGAATATTTTAAGCTTCGATTCAGTTAGGAAATTACTTTTTATTCCAACATGTTAGAAGTTTTTAAACTATTCCCATTGCCACAATGTTGAGCAGATTCCAGAGAATATTCAGAAAAGTAAAAGGCCCTTGAATGCTGTTCATGGAGTAGAACACCACCCATTACAACAGCAGATGCCTTTCTGGATTAAAGCAGGCAGCTGGCATTTCACAGAGTACATTGGGGAGGAAAAATCTTCTTAGCGGTATTGTAGAAAACTGTATTTAAAATCTACAAATGTGAATAAACATTTATACAGAGACTAAGAATTCTGATAAAAGGGAAATGATAACTCATCACAAACTTGCCAAAAAAAAAAAATAAAGAAAATTTGCAAAACTTGGGTGACAGAGCAGAAGATAAGAAACAATTATATTTGTAATCCCTGTCTAAGGTCTTAGCAATTTCTTAGAAAAAGAAATTAGATTCAAAGTGAGGATCTAGGGATTTCTTTGGTAGTGCAATGGCTAGGACTTCAGCTCTCCCAATACTGGGGGCCTGGGTCCCATCCCTGGTCAGGTAACTGGATTCCACAGGCTGCAACTAAAAGATGCCACATGCTGAGAATAAGAACCAGCATAGCCATATAAATAAATAAAAATAAGGATCTGAATTTTAATCTGTTTATAAATATCTGTGTTTAAACATACTATGATAATCTTTAAATTATTCTTTTTTAATTGTCTTTTAAAAATTCTTAATTGAATAATAATGTCAGGTATGTATCTGTAGATGTTTTGATTTCAGTTTTTTCCACCGACATATCCTGGCACTTAGAAAAGTGCACAGCATAAAACAGCTATTAAATAAATATTTGCTGAGGGACTAATTGAATGATACCCTTTGGGTGCCCTTAGCCACTTAAGTCTCTGTAGTAGCAGGGAGTGTCTGGATTAGCAGGGAAGGACTGGCCAGTTATTGTTAGTTGAGCTCCTGATCAGTTCCTTGCTGGTCCCTCGTCTCTTCTGGTATCAGTGGAAGTCCTGTTCTTTCAGGGGAAGAATGATCTACCCAGGCCACTGTCTTAGTTAGCTGGAGCTTCTTTAGCAAAATACCAAATATTGAGTGGCTGAAACAACTGACATTTATTTTCTCTCAGTTCTGGAGGCTGGAAGATTTACTATCAGGGTGCTAACATGGGTGGGTTTTCGTGAGCCCTTTTATGCATGACTGCCCTCTCTCTGTGAGCTCTTATACCCTTTCCTTCCTGCACGCATGTGGAGCAAAGTACATATCTTACTTTCCTGTTCATCTTATAATGGCATTAATCACATCATGAGGCTCCCACCCCTTTGATCTGATCTAAACCTAATTTTCTCCCAAAGGTCATATTTGCAAATACTATCACATTGGGTGTTATGTTTTCAACATATGAATTTTGGTAGAATAGAAAGATTCAGTCTGGAACAGTCACCTTCTGCTGCCAACTTGGAGATGGAGGGTCTGGGCCACCTTCTTTGGTTAGGTGGGAAGTTGTAAGAAGCACTCAATACTATATTGTTCCTCAATACTGGATCCTTAATTACTTTGCCTTCCAATTTCTGTTTTTCTGTGTTCTTCTGTGCTCCCCACCCCCCGGGTTTTTATTGTACTTAGTAAAAAGAGACAGGGAAAAATGAGTTTGTGCTATCTTATTCCCAGCAAAAGTTGCATTTAATTTTGAAGTCCACAGAAAGTTCAGCTAAATCCCACCTCTTTATCACCTCGTTATTGTCATGAGCTTCCCACAAATATTTGAGAACTAAAAGTCCAGTGATTTTCCTGTTGTGATCCAGATTGTACCAAAACTAAATACCCTCATCTAGAAAGGCTCTGAGCTGAATATTTTGTTATAAAACGTACTTACAAGCTCTACTTTTAAGGTATTTGATTGCTATCATAGTGGCCTTGCTATATCAGAGAACAAAAAGTGGAAAATTGCTTTCAAAGATCAATTTTGATCATTTCTCTCTCACTCATAGGCATAGAAATTGAGTTGCCTTATTATGGAATTTTCCTTGTCTCTTGTTGGCATGATTGAGTCTCTTAATTTTCATTCCTTTTAATTTTATTCAGTGAATTAAGTTATCATTTGTGTATGTATGGAAATGTTCTAACTGAGCTTATTATGCTTGAAAAGGAGTGACGATAACTATTTTGACTTATTACTTTCTGTTTGGTTAGGATAATCAAACATTCAGCAAGGGAGAATAAAAGCACTGTAGGTGGTATAAATGAGCATGAAAAAGAGTTTCTAAAAATCTCTTCCAAATAGAGAACATTTCCCTATCCCTCCTCTCTTCTTCCCACTCCACCCACATCCTTTTCCTACTTTTAGACTGTTCTTAAACCAGGAAGTAAAAGTTGTGAGTGGGAAGGGGAGGAGAGAGTGTGCATGTGTAACCAACAAGGGAATTTATTCTCTTGATGAATCATAATGATTGTACTATAATCACACATTTTCATATACAGTCCTGAATTCCTGTGCCAGCATCTACTCCCTTTGCAACTGGGAAAGCTGACCTTTTCTATTTCCTTCTCCAGCTTTTCAAAACAAACTAATATAATCAGAAAACTAGGGGTATAAGACTTCAGACCATCAAATTCCAGTGTTTTGCTTATAGGTGAGAAATCAAGAGTCTAGAACATGATAAGAATCATTCAAGTTTATGTACTGTTAGAAATGTAACACCATTTCTAACCCTAACATGTGTTAGAACCCATGGCTTTCAGGCCAGCACTCTTTTTATAATACCATGTTGTCTCATTTTAGTTCTAGTCTTTTTGAGCTGTCATGCTTTAATACATACTATTAGATAAGGCCTGGAATAAATGAGAGGCTATCTCACTGCTGTTTGGAACTATAAAAATGTCAGAAGAACAAACAAACAAAAAATTGTAGTGACAATTTATAACTTGAAATGTAACTCAGTGTCTATGATTCAAGCAACTAGTACTGCCGGTATGCCTTCACATATTTTGTCATCTTATCTTTCCTTGGATTGTAAAAGAATTGAGATATTATAGGATATATATATTTAATTTATATTGCAATTCCTTTTGCTGCAGTAGGACAGAGTATAAGCCCAGGTATTTAAGGGAAGAGAAGGGTCCAACAGTCAGACCACAAAATTAGTCCCCACTCCCTCTGTGTACGTAGGTCCAGCTGAGACCATTGCACATTGGAGATAATAGCTATTTTAAATTAATCTTTGACACAGATATTTGTGGCTCAGATGATAAATAATCTGCCTGCAATGCAGGAGATCTGGGTTCTATCCCTGGGTCAGGAAGATCCCCTGGAGAAGGGATAGGCTACCCACTCCAGTATTCTTGCCTGGAGAATTCCATTAACAGAGGAGCCTGGTGGGCTACAGTCCATGGGGTCGCAAAGAATTGGACATGACTGAGCAACTAACACTTTCATTTTCAGTTTTATAACAAGACATGTTTTGTTCCAGGATTTGTATATTATAGCAAAGCAATTGATGACAATATTACTGAAAAAGTGAAAGTGTTAGTCGCTCAGCCTTGTCTGACTCTTTGTCACCCCATGGTCTGTAGCCCTCCAGGCTCCTCTGACTATGGAATTCTCCAGGCAAGAATACTGGACTGGGTTGCCTCTTCCTTCTCCAGGGTATCTTTTGACCCAGGGATCGAACCCCAAGTCTCCTATTTTGCAGGCTAATTCTTTACTGTCTGAACTAGTATTATTCAGTTCAGTTCAGTCACTCAATCGTGTCTGACTCTTTGCGATCCCATGGACTGTATAGCATATCAGGCTTCCCTGTCCAGAGTCAGACCAACTCCCAGAGCTGCTCAAACTCATGTCCATCGAGTCGGTGATGCCAGCCAACCATCTCATCCTCTGTCGTCCCCTTCTCCTCCTGCCTTCAACCTTTCCCAGCATCAGGGTCTTTTCCAATGAGTCAGTTCTTCGCATCATGTGGCCAAAGTATTGGAGTTTCAGCTTCAACACCAGTCCTTCCAATTAGTATTCAGGACTGATTTCCTTTAGGATTGACTGGTTTGATCTCCTTACAGTCCAAGGGACTCTCAAGAGCCTTCTCCAACACCACAGTTCAAAAGCATCAATTCTTGTGCGCTCAGCCTTTCTTTACAGTCCAACTCTCATATCTGTACATGACTACTAGAAAAAACAAAATTTTGACTATATGGACCTTTGTCAGCAAAGCAATGTCTCTGCTTTTTAATATGCTGTATTGGTTTGTCATAGCTTTTCTTCCAATGAGCAAGCGTCTTTTAATTTCATGGCTACAGTCACCATCTGCAGTGATTTTGGAGCCCAAGAAAATAAAGTCTGTCATTGTTTCCATTGTTTCCCCATCTATTTTCCATGAAGTGATAGGACCAGATGCCATGATCTTACTTTTTGAATGTTGAGTTTTAAGCCAGCTTTTTCACTCTTGTCTTTCACTTTCATCAAGAGGCTGTTTAGTTCTTCACTTTTTGCCGTAAGGGTGGTGTCATTTGCATATCTGAGGTTATTGATATTTCTCCCAGAAATTGTGATTCCAGCTTTTGCTTCATCCAGCCTGGCATTTCACATGATGAACTCTGCATATAAATTAAATAAGCAGGGTGACAATATACAGCCTTGATGTACCCCTTTCCCGATTTGGAACCAGTCTGTTGTTCCATGTCCAATTCTAGCTGTTGCCTCTTGAGCTGCATACAGATTTTTCAGGAGCCGATATTATTAGTGGTTAGCAAAAATTTGAAAAGTGGTTCCAAAGACTCTCAGAGTCTTTATAATTAGAAAAGTTAGAATTCTAATTAGAATTAGAATTATTTTGAATCTGATATCCTGATTGGTACCTGAGAGTGGTACAATGTTGTTTATGGATCAATTATTGGGGAGAAATGCATCCCAGTTTATAAAGCCAGGGTGAGATTAAAAAGTACAAGACCAAGCACTTCTCCCCCATTTTCGCATGGACCTGGATATAATCCTGTTTGGATGTATAAGTTGTGATCATAGCCAAGTGTAGCTAAATTCATGTCAAATTAGGGAAAATTTTATTTCCAGTCATCTGTATGTCTGCAGACTGATGGCTTTGATGTGGAGGTAAATGAGGAGCTTGTGCAGAAACACAGGAAGTTTTTGAAAAGCCTGTCAGAGCAGATGGTGGAGTGATGCAATTTAAGAAAATGCAGAGGTAAGTCTGTACAAAAGTATTGCAAACAGATAAATTGCAATTAATGGGATCTTCTCAGGAAGACAAAGACAACCTGGGAAAATAGAAATAAATTAATTTTAAGTGTTGTCTGATCATAAAACTAGGGAAGGGTTTGTCAAACTTGAAAAAGTTAGTGGAAAAGAGGAAATTCAGTAGAATCATAATAACTATATTCAAGTATGTTAAAGATGATCACGTGATATGAAAGATGAAATGAGGTAGACTGAGAATGACACTGAAGAGGAGAACTGGGACTAGTAGGGGAGTTACAAGGAGAAATAGCTCTATGAACAGGAGAGGAAAATGATGTCTAAAACTGATCAAAACTGTAAAGGCCTGCTTTAGGAGCTAGTTTGTTCTTATCACTGGTGGTGCTCAAATGACAATTTAACAAAAGCAACATAAGGGGAATTCAGGAATATGAGATTCATAACCATTATGTTCTTAATGAACACTCATACACCAAAATCCAGTGGCTATGATTTTATAATTCTCCTAAAATCACTGTGGCTATTAAGCACTGGGACTAGAAAAGTACCTGGCTGGCCTACTTGACATCCATTCCAGAAACAGCAGCTCAGTGCCTCTTGGAAGTATGTATGTATTTCTATACTAATATTCCATATTAACTGGACTTTCTTGATAGCTGAATGAATCAGCCTGTATTTCTTTAGGTAAGCTAAGGCAGTGTTAATATTTTAACACACACATGCATGCATGCATACTCAGTTGCTCAGTCGTGTCCAACTGTTTGTGATCCATGGACTGTAGCCCACCAGGCTTCTCTGTCCATGGAATTTTCCAGGCAAGAATACTGGAGTGGGTTGCCATTTCCTCCTCCAGGGGATCTTCCCGACCCAGGGATTGAGCCTGTGTCTCCTTCATCTCCTGTATTACCTGGAGGATTGTTTACATTAAGCCACCTAGGACACAGATGGTAAAGAGTCTGCCTGCAATGTGGGAGACCTGGGTTCAATCCCTGGGTTGGGAAGTTCCCCTGAAGGAGGGCATGGCAGCACACTCCAGTATTCTTGCCTGGAGAATCCCTATGGACTGAGGAGCCTGGTGAGCTATAGTCCATGGTGTCGCAAAGAGTTGGACATGACTGAGTGACTAAGCACTTAGGAAACCCATATAACACACATACACAACTATATTTGTGTATTTATTGTTGACAATGGAAAACATTAATGGCATCCTTCCTAATGGATTCCCTGGTGGCTGAGATGGTAAAGAGTCTACCTCCAATGCAGGAGACCCAGTTTGGATCTCTGTTGGGAAGAAAACCCTGGTGAAGGAAACGGCAACCCACTCCAGTATTCTTGCCTGGAAAATCCCATGGATAGAGGAGCCTGGCAGGTTACAGTCTATGTGGTTGTAAAGAGTCGGAGATGCATGAGCAACTAACACTTTCACTTTTCTTACGGATATAACAAATACCTGTGATATCAGTAATATTCCTGGTGGGAAAGAAAACTCACTGCATATAGTTCAAAATAGGAGAGTAATGAAGGAACTTCTTACAGAGTTGTAGGTAAACAATAAAATTCTGAGACTTGCAATAGCCGGGAGTTTATTGCTACTGAGGTTGATAGGACTGGTGAGGAATCAATACTCCAGGAGCCAGTAGGAGCTGAACTGTGGTAGAGGAGCTGTCCAACTGGACCTGCAGTCGTGGAAGGTCACAGCTACTGCCCAGGTGATTCAGGGAAGGAAGAAACTTACAGTCCTCTTTTCTCATACTATCTTCCTCCAATGCCACTTTTTCAGCCCATTCCATCTGAAAGTGGGAATGAAAAGGAAGCCCAGCTAGAATGTGGCAGAGAGTGAATCTAGACAGTCAGCAGGAGAGCATCCAGCTAACCTACAATACACATTGATTGAGGTGTTGCCCTTAGTCGTAACGTATATTGCTAGATATTGATTATGCCTGTGCTTTATTCTGGTTATTTTAATGTATTATTGTTGTTCAGTCACTAAGTCATGTCCAACTCTTTCTGACCCCATGAACTGCAGCATGCCAGGTTTCCCTGTGCTTCACCATCTCTGGGAGTTTGCTCAAAAATTTTTGTATATTTCTTTTTTTTTTAATTTATGTTTGTTATTGTTGTTTTCGTAAAACCTTCAAAGGCAGGTTTTTGATTGTGACTTTTATACTGAACAGACTGCTCATTTCATAGAGATTTAAAGCTTATTTTACTTCTCATTTTCTTCCTTTTTGTTTTTTCTAAGATTTTATTTCCCAGTGTTTCTCCTTACACTTGTCACACAACGCTTCAAAATCTGGTGACATTCCCTTTATCAAAAGCTTGTGTTGTTTGTGTTACTAATTTAATGATTGACAAAGATGACTGCTAGACAAATGATCTAAAGTAACTATAGATGGTAGTTAAAATCTTCAATGCCAGCTGTTTAAATCAATGGAACCATTGTTAGTACATTAGTGAACATAAGAAAACCACAGTAATTTCAAGAAGTAAACATTTTTTAGAAAACATATCAAATATTACATCTTGAGCCTTTCATAGTTGCTTTTGCCAAACTGCATATTTGAAAGAAGTATAAATACATATTCACATCTTTTGAAGTTTCTCTGACACCAATTTTCACAGATGCTTTATGTTTTGACCTACAAATGTTTTTGGTTTTCTTTCTATTTTACTTTTTTCATTGCCTTCCCATTTTTTTCCCTCCTTTCTTTGGTCATATAACCATCACAAACTATATCTCCTAGTATTTAGATTTGGAGAGTTATCTGAAATTTTATGGCTATTACAGAAGAGGGTTGTTTGAAATACAGAGAAGGAAGTCTCTTTTAATGTGTGTTACTACTGGCTTCTATTAAGTCCAACTCTTCTATTAAGTCTTCTCCAACTCTGTCTGTTTTATCTAAAATAAAACAACCCCCCCCCCAAAAAAATCAGGTTCTCATTCCAAGGTAGAAGGAAGCTCTTCCTCAGAGAGCATCTAATTGAGACACTAAATCTTTGCTCATTTGGACTATGCCCTGAAATTGAACACTCTTATATGAAGTTGCGGAGAAGGAAATGGCAACCCACTCCAGTACTCTTGCCTGGAAAATCCTATGGACAGAGGAGCCTGGTAGGCTGCAGTCCCTGGGGTCGCTAAGGGTCAGACACGACTGAGCGACTTCACTTTCACTTTTCACTTTCATGCATTGGAGAAGGAAATGGCAACCCACTCCAGTGTTCTTGCCTGGAGAATCCCAAGGACGGGGGAGCCTGGTGGGCTGCCGTCTATGGGGTCCCACAGAGTCGGACATGACTGAAGTGATTTAGCAGCAGCATATGAAGTTGCTCTGTGATGAGCAAGCCAGTGTTTTATCAGTTTGAAGATTGCTATTTCACATTTTCACCCTTAAGAAATGAGGATTCAACTTATAATTGAGGATATCTTAAAACATCTGTAGGTCAGACATTGATAGAGTTGTCATTTCCTCACACATTCAAACTTTTTTTTTTCCTCTTTTCTTTTTATTTGATGGCATCTATAGCATCTAGTCAACATTCCAATCTATAAATAAAGTGGCCCACTCAAGGATAGAATAAATTTCTTGTTTGTTGTCTGAAAATCATTTACTGATACCTTCTGGAAAGATCAAAAAAGAGCCAGTACAAAAATGTACATGCGGGGCCCAAAGCTTGGTGGAAAATTTCATAAATGATGTGTGCTCTCTTTTAAGTATTATATTGTTAAAGCTCTGGGTAGTGCATAGGTTGATATTATATGAAATAAATAAAGATATAGATGATAATGATGCCATGGTGAAGAAAGCAGTACTGTTCTTGTCTTTCAACCATAAACAATGAACTGTACTATTTTTGATATTTGACAACTGGCAGCACATGTCTGTGATTCTGAAGAGATGAGAGACAAAGAGGTAGTTTATGCTTAAACCAGATTTTCTGCATAGAGTTACTTTCGTTTCTGGTGGTGCAGAGAGGGAGAACCCAAGCAGAGCCCTAAGTATTTGCTGAGTTAAAAAAAACAAAGATCTGATCTCAAGCAAATAAGTCAGTGAGAATTTTCAAAGCTGGTTATTGGAAAACAGATAGCTATGCAGAAGAGTTCCAAAAATCTGCACAAGGTCCCCTAGAGTCTGTTGCTAAAGAGTAAGCATGCCTCAGGTGAAATCCAGGAAGCTAGGCAAAGAATGTCAGAGAAGCTAAAAGCTTTACAATTCCCAAAGTCCACATAGGGCTGGGACACATTCAAGTTTATTCAGAGTAGAAAATCCTACTGGAACACCAGGGTATTTTTAATAGAAATTGAAGAAAGAGTAAAGCTTTAGAAATATGGCTTAAAACTCTGGATTAAAAAGTGCTAGAGATCTCTCCAAACAAACCTAGAAAATATCAAGCTAATTTGCAAGTAATATAATCGCAGCAAAAACAAAATTCCACGTACTATAAAGAAAACAATAAAATCCAGACACTCAACAACATAACAAGTCAGGAATCAAAAAAAAAAAATCGTTAGGCATAAATAAAGATGAGAATGTGATCCATAGTTAGGAGAAAATTCAGTCAATAGAAATAGACTCAGAAAGGAGAGAAATAAAACAATTAGATTAAAAACTTTAAACAATGTTATATAAATAGTATTAGGAATTAAAGGAAGACATGAACATAACAAGTAGAGAAAAATAGAAGATACAAAAAAGAGACAAGTACTTCTGGTGATCAAATATACATTATTTAAAGTAAAGAAAAATCACTGGATAAGCTTTGTAGCAGATTAGATGCTGCCAAAAACAAAATCTATAAACTCATAGATACAGTAATAGACCTATCAAAATGAAGCAGTGAAAGAAAATTGCTGAACAAAGTCTCAGTAGTGGGAAAATATCAATTAGTGTAACAAGTATATTGGAATTTGGAGGATAATGGAAAATATATAAAGAATTAATGGGTAAAGTCTTTCTAAATTTGATGGAAACTAAAAACACAAATCCAGGAGCGTCAAAGTAAAAGAATATTCAATAGAATATCCAAATATTCAAACATAATAGGTGCAAAATTACGCTATGGTAAACCATAGTAAAATTTCTGAAAATCAATGATGAAAAAGCTATTAAAGTCTATAAGAGGAGAAAAGAAAACAGAGTTATTACCAACTTTCTATCAGAAATACAAGTCATAAGACAATGGAACAACATTATTGAAGTGATGAAAGAAAAAAAGTCACCTAAAAATAGTATGTCTAGAGAAAATATCCTTCCAAAATAAAGACAAAATACTTTATCAGACACATAAAATCTGAGAAAATTTGTTTCTGGAAGACCATATGGCCTACTTATAAATCAGTCCAGAGATGTCAAAGCACCTCGGTTTTTTTGTTTTGTTTTGTTTTACTTTGTTTTGTCTTTGCTTTTGTTTTTGTTTTAAGAAAGAAAATGTGGACCCCAGAAATTAAACAAAAGCTTCATATTCATCACTGAAAACAAAAGTCTTTGAATGGATTTTTAGTCAAATAGCCTGTAGCACTTAGAAGACTAAGTGGCATCTTCAATAGTGAATATGAATTTAGAACAAAGACATGGCAAACCAATTCATTATTTCCCTACTGGCCTACCTAAGAGGCAGAATAAGAGCATGGGACAAGCACAGCATATCTTGATTTTTCAAATTCACCTTAGCAGATTCTCTCATGACTCCTGTGGGCAAAACAGGAAAATTTATTTATGATGACAGTACATTTGAGTGCTTTCTTAGCTGACCAAAATTATAATATAAATCACTGGTAACTGAAGAAGAAAAAATTTAACAGTATACAAGTTTTTTGATAACTGAAAAAAAAAGTGAAATTGTTAGTCACTCAGTTGTGTCTGATTCTTTGTGACTTCATGGAATGTAGCCCAAGAGACTCCTCTGTCCATGGGATTTCCTAGGCAAGAATACTGAAGTGGGTAGCCATTCCCTTCTCCAGGGGTCTCCCCGACCCAGGGATCGAACCTGGGTCTCCTGCATTGTGGGTGGATGCTTGACCATCTCAGCCAAAGTAAGACTTTTCAGTTATCGAGAGGAAACAGAAAGTCCTATTAAAATGTTAAATATTCTTTTATAACAGAAAAATGTTCTGCTACTAATTAAATATTCATGCAGAATAAAATTATGGAAAAATCACTGATTAGAGAATAAAGTGTATAAACTCTTTCCTTCTGTAACATCACTTTCCTTATGTCACTATATTTCTCTTTAGTTCTCTGTCTTCATATTTTGAAAAAAAAAGGTGAGATTTTGGACTTGAAAATCTCAAGTTCTTTTACAGTTTCAATAATCTCTTTTCTTACATCTCTATTCCTGCCCTGCAAATAGGTTCATCTATACCATCTTTCAAATGGCATCCTGTTCCAGTATTCATGTCTGGAGAATCCCATGGACAGAGGAGCCTGGCAGGCTACAGTCCATAGGGTCACAAAGAGTCAGACATGACTGAAGTGACTTAGCAGGCACACACACATACCATTTTTCTAGATTCCACATAACATGTATTAATATATGTAATAATATTTGTTTTTCTCTTTCTGACTTATTTCACTATGTATGCCAGATTCTAGGTGCATCCAAGTCCCTACAAATACTCCAATTTTGTTCCTTTTTATGATTGAGTACTATTTTATGGTGTATATATACCACATCTTTTTTATCCATTCATCTGTCGATGGACATGCTTCCATGTCCTGGCTGTTGTAAATAGTGCTGCAATGAACATTAGGGTGCGTGTGTCTTTTTGAACTATGGTTTTCTCAGGGTATGTGCTCAGTAGTGGGCTTCCCTCATGGCTCAGCTGGGAAAGAATCCACCTGCAATGTGGGAGACCTGGGTTCCATCCCTGGGTTGGGAAGATCCCCTGGAGAAGGGAAAGGCTACCCACTCCAATGTTCTGGCCTAGAGAATTCCACGGACTCTACAGTACATGAGGTCACAAAGAGTCGGACACGACTGAGTGACTTTCACTTTCGGTTTTTTGCTTTCATGCCCAGTAGTAGGATTACTGGATCATATGATAGTTCTATTTTTAGCTTTTTTAAGGAAGCTCTGTACTGTTCTCCATAGTGGCTGTGTCAGTTTACATTCCCACCAGCAGTACAAGAGGGTTCCCTTTTCTCCAAACCCTCTCCAGCATTTATTTTTTGCAACTTTTTGATGATGATCATTCTGACATGTGGGAGGTCATGTAGGCCTGGGGAGGGGCTGGAGAGGGGATGAATTAGGAGATTGGGGTTGACATATGTGAATTACCATGTATAAAATAGATAGTTATTGGGAACCTGCTGTATAGTGCAGGGAACTCAGCTCTGTGCCCTGTGGTGACCTATATGGAAGGGATGGACAGGGGTTGGGGGTAGGAGGGAAACTCAAGTGGGAGGATATATAGCTGATTCACACCTGTAGCTGATTCACTTAATTGTACAGCAGAAACTAACACAACATTGTAAAGCAACTATACTCCAGTAAAAATATTTTTCTAAATTTCTATAAATGGTCACAAATACATTTTGGTCATTCAGATACTCTAAAGTGGAGAACTAAGACCACAGATAATTCTGGGACCCACAATAACACAGTAATAAATATAACTACAGATACTTGGTTTAAATTTGAAAGTCAATTTAGCATTTTATAATAAGTTGTTTTTGCAAGATTTTTCTGAAGTGGCTAAAGAAACCTATTATAAACTCTAGGTAAAGGCAAATCCTTTAATTAAACATGCTGCATCTGCCTAGGTACACACTGGATGGAAAATTAGAAGGCTTTTAAATATTTAAGAGGGAGGAATATAAATTGGTAAGAGAATATTATTAGAGAAGACAGGATGCATAAAGAATAGTCAAACATAGATTAATTATTTCTCTCCTCCCTCAAAATAGTAGACATAATTACCAAAGATGATGAGGTTCAAGGGATTAGTATTGCTCCATCTTTATTTTGATTTACTTCTGTTTCTCTAAGAATTTCTTTCATTGATTTGTAGAATATTTATTGGTAAAATGTAAAAGACGTGAAGTCTGATAATACACACACACACACACACACACGCACACGCACACGCACACGCACACGCACACGCACACGCACACGCACACGCACACGCACACACACAGGCACACCACACTGTGAGTACTGATGTTTTCCAAAGAGGCCTGTAGGCCTGAATATGTAGCCAAGAGGGAAAACCTAGCAAAGTAAAAATATTTGGAGACTTTTAAAAATGATTAAATTGTTTCAAAGAAGAACATATTGAGACACATATTGGAGGAACATGAATATGTATATTGTGTCAGTATATTAAGCTCAGCTGCTCAGTCGTGTCCAACTCTTTGCAACTCCCTGGACTGTAGTCCACCAGGCTTCTCTGTCCATGGAATTTTCCAGGCAAGAATCCTGGAGTGGGTTGCCATTTCCTACTTCAGGGGATCTTCCTGACCTAGGGATCAAACCCACACCTCTTGTGTCTCCTGCATTGGCAGGCAGATTCTTTACCATTGTGCCTCCTGGGAAGCCCCACCAGTACATTACTGGTTCTTAAATAGCAGTTTTATTAAACAAGCCAAATTTGTGATAATTATATTCTTGCTTATTCTCAATAATGCTTAAATATTTTTAAAAATTCTACAAATAAAAAACTAATCCTGGAAATTTTCTTAATTGGGTACTTAGATGACACTTTCTCTTGTCATCTGATTTCACCAAAAACTCCACCACCACCTCAAATTATAATAACATTTCAGCTTCCCACCTGTCATTTATGCAAAAGACACAGAAAGAATTATAAGTTTTATGAGTTGGAATATAAAACCAAGAATCTTCCTTTAAGAGGAAACTTTTGAATCCATTATGAGGCCCCAGGAGAAATAGTAACGCTCAAAGTCTGGCTGAGAGGGAAGAAATAAGAATATTAACTTCCATTGTTAACATTTCTACTTGCATGATTTATAAGCAGCAAACATTCAACTTTGCAAAAACTGAATTTGTTTCTTTCCTGAAACCTTCTCTGCCTTTCATGTTTTCTGACTCTATGAATGATCCTAAAGACACAATGTGACTGTAATGGTTTGGCCAGTCCTGGGACAGGTTGATTTTGGGTGGGGATATGGGGGTTAATGTAATCTTACATGGCATTTATTTAATTGTTCCATGAAACGGCACTTGTTAATTACTTTAAGAAATTTTACACCTGTAAAAACTATGCTTCTGGGCTTCCTTGGTAGCTAAGAGGGTAAAGAATCTGCCAGCAATGCTGGAGACTACAGTTCATCCCTGGGTCAGGAAGATCCCTTGGAGAAGGGAATGGCAACTCACACCAGTAGTCTTGCTTGGAAAATCCCATGGACAGAGGAACCTGGCAGGCTACACAGCCCATGGGGTTGCAAAGGGTCGGACACGACTAAGCAACTTTCACTTCACTTCACTTCAAAAAGAGACTATGAAATATTTCAGAATGTTTTTTAGCTAATTTTATGTATTATCAAGTATAATGACTATCACAATTCTAAAAGTCATAAATATTTCTCCCATGTTGGGATTTGTGATGTTGTGGCAGTGTATGCAGGTGTATTATAACATGAGGCACAGAATTTGAAGAGGTCCCTTGAGGTCATGGGTCACCATGTCCCTTGATTCTATGCTTAACCTGGCATCATCACCCACTAGATTCTTCAAGACAGAAACCCAAGAATTTTCTTGAATTACTCCTCCTCCATACCTTCTATGGTGGTGGTTTAGTCTCTAAGTTATGTCCGACTCTTGTGACCCCATGGACTGTAGCCCCACAGGCTCTTTTGTCCATGAGATTTTCCAGGCAAGAATACTGGAGTGGGTTGCCATTTCCTTCTCCACACCTCTACCTCATAATAAGTTATAAACTATACTTGGTTATAACTCTGAAGTTTTAAAGGGGTCCAAGGTGGGATTTTGTTCATAAAACCTACTCTTCTCTTTTTAGATACTCCAAGTTTCTCAAACATGTGAGTATAGACAAAGGATGCAACAACCAAATGGGACACAGTATATCACATGGCAGTTATTAGTGATGCTCACCAAGTATTGACAGCTTTCCAGCTTCCTGGCTCAAGGCTGAATTGCGCTTCCACACCACATTTTGAAATTAAGTCTTTCTTTGAACAATGAAATTTGGGGGAGGTGACAGGTATCTCCTCCCATTGGATCCTTTAAAAGCCAGTGAGGGATTTGCCATATTCCCTCTCACTTCTATTATCATCTGGAAAGCATAGGCTGACATAAAGCTTTAATATCCCAGCTCCCTGAGCAACTGTGATGAGCAGACTCCCTGTCAGCCCAAATTGGACATAGACCAGGAGTAATATATATACTTTTGGTGTGTTAAGCTACCAACACTTGGAGATTGTTTATTTTTGACAGTATAAGCCAGTTCATCCTGACTGATATTTATCATTTAACTGACAGTTGCGCAAATGCCTAATATGTGTCTTCCTGCCATACTCCATGGAGAGCCTCTGAGATGAAAGTAGATTGAAGAATAGTAGCCTGAGTGAAGTCTCTTGTTTCCTTGACTCTTTAGTATAAAATGTCAGTGACTGCAGAGGAAACTATGTAACCATCAGCCACCTGACCAAAAAATGACAGGGCCATACCTGTGTCCTGAGTAATATTCATCCAAACCATAAAACAGGACTCTTCTGTAAAAATTTCATCAGAGTTTGCTGTTAATTGAACACTTTTACCTTCTCCCACATCTCATTGATGGAGCCTATATATTCAGGTGTGTTGATGAAGAAATGGAATAATGGCTGGACCTCAAAAGGAGCCCTAAATTCCATTACTTGGAAAAGATTTGCTGGCTTGCCCCTAGAGACCAGACTATTATTAAGGCAGAAAGTGAAAGATGAAAGCACATCATGGCTCTTGTTCATTAAGGCATAAGAACTTTAAACACTAAATAAATGTGGTTTGGGCTTCTCCAATGACTTTGCAGTAAAGAAGAAAAGTGAAAGTCGCTTAGTCGTGTCCTACTCTTTGTGATCCCATGGACAATACTGTCCATGGAATTCTCCAGGCCAGAATACTGAAGTGGGTGGCCTTTCCCTTCTCCAGGGGATCTTCTCAACCCAGGGATCGAACCCAAGTCTCCTTTATTGCAGGCAGATTCTTTACCAGCTGAGCCCCAAGGGAAGCCCAAGTAGACTGGAGTGGGTCGCAGTAGAGTATTTGCCTGTAATGCAGGGGACACAGGAGTTGTGGGTTCAGGTTTGATCCCTGGGTCAGGAATAGTCCCTGGGGAAGGAAATGGGAACCTACTCCAATATTCTTGCCTGAAAAATCCCATGGACAGGAGAGCTGGGCCGGCTATACTCCAAAGAATTTCAAAGAGTTGGACACCACTGAGCAACTGAGCACATGCACATACACGTTTAGTATTCTTGGATTTTGACGATAATGTTAGCCATCTCTTCTTTCTTAGTGATAAGTTAGAAAGCTGTAACAGGAGATATTGTAAATGTGGGTGGAAACTTTCTTCCTTCCTATAGGAAAAATAGATTCATTTTTAAATAGAAGGATAATGCTTCCTTCTCCAATCTCTCTGAAATTTATTAATATTTCTTTATCCTTGCTCTCACTAAAGGAATTCACTCCATCATGTTTCCTCATTTGAATTATACCAGTAAAATTCTGTAAGACTCCCTGAATTCTACAGTCTTCGGTCAGTGTTTTATATTACAACCCCGATTGATGTTTTTCTAAAAATGCAAATCAAATCCTTTAGAATCTTAAAATCCTCCAGTGCTATCTCAGATAGGAGTTTTTAATGTTCTCCCTCTTCTCCTTTGACTTATCATGCACCACTAAGTATTATAATTTGCTACAACTGCACTAAGCATTTAGCTGTTCAAGAGCACTACGCTCCCTCTGGGCAGTTGCATGCTCCATTCCAGTTGCCTCCTTTCATTGACTGTCTACTAATAATTCAGGTTTCAAATTTAAATGCCTTTTATATTATGACCAAAAAAATGATCCTAATACAATCTCATACTTGAAAGGTTTTATTTCTTTTATCCTGACTACTGTCCTATGAAGGCCTAGAGGTGGTTGGCATAAGCAAGGAATAGAATATAGGGAGAAAATTAGATTTGTCTTTCCTAATATTATATACTGGTCAGATGATGGATGATACCTGAGAGTACTGACCTGTAGAGATAAGTATCATGAAGGTCCGCTTCAGTTATTTAAATGTAGCCTTGGCCTAATGAGGTTCACAAGACCATGCCCAGCGTTCCACATGGAGGATTATGGTAAAAGTCTTGTAATGATAAACAGACATTTTTCTAGTCTTAAAACTCTTCAGTTTCCTAAATCTAATCCATTCTTCCAACTACATTTAATTTATGTCTCCAGATTTTCTCTCTGTATTGACTTTTCCCCCTTGATCCACAAATATACTCATGTTGTCATAATTAAATCATTTTCTTCAATTTGTTACTGTAGAAGTTATTGTCTCTCCTATCTTCCTCCTTCCTCTTGTCCCCACACCCTTTGATAGAATAAATTGCACCAGTTCCTTCCCACACTCACCATTCACTCATTTCTCTATCAAGAATGCTTTGACCCTACCCTTAGCTGGTGATTAACACTGACTCTCAGTGGTCAGGATACTACATGTTCACAGATGGAGAGACATGCTCTCTGCCAGTGTCTTACCTGATCTCACCACAGTATATGAGGGTGTTAACATCTTTTTCTGAAATTCTCACTCTTTTTTAAACTCCTAAGATCAGTACTATTTTGATTCTACTTTCTTTCAGCCTACTTCTCCTGGGAAAATAATTTTCCATTACTTGAAAACAAATTATACTTTGGCTCTATTTTTTTCACTGTCCCTTAAATAAGTTCTTAAAATACCTTCATAGTTATGTTTCTAGACACAACTCAGTTAATTAAAAAAAGTACTTCCTGTATGATGAGCACTGGGCTAGAATTAATGTGAAGATGAGTTAGATCTAGTCCTCGATTATTGGAAACTCCCTTGGAGGATCTGATTCAGTAGTTATCCAATGACACATGAGAATTGTCTTTTGAACAAAAGTCCCAGTTGATAAGATAGATTCAAGAAACACTGATCTGGAATAGTAGTTCTCAAACTTCAGTGTCCCTAAAGATCACTTTAGAAACTTGTTAAAATAGAAGATTTCTAGGTTCTATCTTTCTATAGTCAGATTTAGTAGAATTCAGATAGGGTTCAGATACTGGAATTTTTAATAAGTCCCCATCCCAAATTGTGGTTATATAAGGGATATGAAGACAGCTATGTAAAAACATTGGTTGAATGAACTATCAGGTAGAAAAACAGATGGCAAAAACACATTATAAGTGAGTCTAGACAAATATTTTGTCTCATATGGTTCTATTGTGTTTTCTGCCTTTTTCCCTCTAGAAGTTTAACAATGAGCTCTTTCAGGATTGAATTAGTTTATGGGAACCCAAGGTCCTTAGCTGATACCAAGAGCATTAGTGTGCAGACTCACCTAGATAAACTCAAGCATGAAAAGGTCTTACTCCTATCCAGGAAGCTCCCATTGTTATATAGTCAACTAGGAACTGCATTACCCCTCCCATCTATCTTATAAATATGTAGAGTGGTAAAAGCAGGTTCTTCCTCCTGGAGCATACTCCAGGTAAGTGGCTCAACTACTCCTTCCTGTGGGATGATGAAGGCTTGGAGGATAATATACATCCAGCTACTTTATCTGCCTACAAATTTCCCTAGTAAGTGTATTGTATTGTGTTCCTGTGCCCCCAGTAAAACCATTGCTGACCACAATGGGCATACCACATTTTATAGCCATATGGTGATAAGGAATGCATGAAAGAGTTTCTGTAGGCCATCCTAAAGGGCCACCCTTTAGGTGGTGCAGTGATAAAGAATCTGCCTATAAATGTAGGAGATGCCAGAGATGTGGGTTTGATCCCCAGGTTAGGAAGATCCTCTGGAGGAGAAAATGGTAACCCACTCCTCTATTCTTGCCTGGGCAGTCTCATGGAAAGAAGAAACTGACAGGGCTGCAGTCCATGGGGTTGCAAACAGTGGGACATGGCTGAGCATGCACACAGATCATCCTAGTTGTGGAACACCCTTCTGGTGATAATAACAGATCACCAAGATGACTGGTGACCAGGTGACCATATTGGCTATCAAACACAACAGTCTCAGAGTGACCAAGTCCTTGGTCAGAGTGAAATGCCTTCTACCTGGGTCTTTGTCTTATTCATGAGCTGTCATATCTGTAGGTTCCCTACACAATAAAATCTCAAGAGTAAAAGGATCATCTGGGAATTCTAAAAAAGATAACAACCTCAGGGTTAAAAAAAAAAAGTAAAAATGGGCAAGCAGACAACTATAAGAAAGCTACTAGTAGACAGTTTCAGCGGAGGTTGGGGAGGTCCAGCAGGAGAGCTTGCACACAGTCAACACATACAGCCAAAGAAACTTATTCTGTGGCAGCTACTCCTGTAAGTCCTGGAGGGTGGATGGGAATATAGGTGCCCAGAACAGCCTTAAGAGAAATATATGGAGAAGATCAGTAAGAAATCAGTGTAGAGCTAGGACCAGGTTCTCACCCCAGGCTCCATTTCCCACTGTTCATCTCAGGCTCCATATCTAATTTCCCATCCTGGGGAGAGGCCTTTTTTAAGGCCTTCTCTGCGGGAGGTTATAAAGCTATAGTCAGTTATTTTATCTGGACTGACTTGCTGTTCTTTCGTTAGACTGTATAATTGATTTAGACTTTGAGTTCCTTAAATCCAGCACTAGTGAGAGGACAGGTTGGTTGGATGAGATCACTTGACCCCTGCTGATGGACTTTATTACATTTGGCCAGGGGCATTGCTGAGAAATGACTGTAATTCTAAAACTTGCCACATTCATGCAATTGAAACAATATCACTTTCCAGGAGTAGAGAAATCAATCAGTCTCCATATAAAATACTTAATGCAGGCAGGGATGTTATACAACACTGATTCACAGTTCAACAACCTGGTTCAACTACTTCAACAAAAAGAGTCACTAGTACTTAGTACTTCACTGTGGTTTGTTAGGTCTATACAGAGAAGTGTCTACTGTTGTTCCAATAGTGACCTATATCATAAAGGTAACTTAACAAATCACATCTGTTACTGGAACTTGGTGTGCATTCTTGGATCAGCTTTTTTCCACGCTCCTCCACAGAGAAGGGTAAACTAAGTTTGCCTTCTTTTAGCAAGGTACACTAAACATACAGATGGTCCAAAACTCCTCATTTAGTGATGTATCATCAATGGGTTGGGAAAACCATAATATAATGTGAATTATTTGTTAAAATCCAGCATGCCATTATATTACATTTTAAACATTAATTCTTCATTTGAAATTTTTAAATAAACACAAAAAGAAAGATAGTATATTAAACCACCATATGTATATCTTATAATATCAATATACACATTCTTAATATCAACATTTACTAACACTCTGACGTTCCTATTTCATTTATACTGTCATGTTTTTTTCCCCTGACAATATTTTAAGCAAATTTCAGATGAATATTCGTAATATTTTTAGATTGGCCCCACCAACGAAACTGCTTGCATTTGCATGCCATTCAGGCATAGTCAACTAAAAATGGATGGACCTTTCATAAGGACAAAAATCCAAGGTCTTCTTGGGACTCTAGGGTCATCAGCCCAAAATGATATTCCCCAGCTTATTAAGAGCAGACTACTGGCCATGCAGCCACCACCTAAAACAAAAGTGACTTATCATCTGATTGGCCTTCTTGGGAGTTTTACTATAGCCAAGTAACCATATAGCTGGCCAAGATCAAATGGGATCCTTAAAACAAGAAATCTTGGAAACTTCCAGGTATCAGTAACACAAGCCAAGTCATGTCCTTTGCCTCCACTATCCCTTTCAGGGTCAATGTTATAATTGTTGTCTGTGGGTAGCCTTAAAGAAGATTGGTACTCTTGCCTGTGAGACAGCCAATACTCACTGGCCCTTATATTTTGAATTGAAAGATTTCCTCCCATTGCTGACTAGTACCTAACCTCTGGACTGTGAATGACAACCTATCCTAAAATCTCATACTTGAATGCGAAGAACTGACTCACTGGGAACGACCCTGATGCTGGGAAAGATTGAAGGCAGGAGGAGAAGGGGATGACGGAGGATGAGATGGTTGGATGGCATCACCAACTTGATGGACATGAATTTGAGCAAGCTCCAGGAGTTGGTGATGGACAGGGAAGCCTGGTGTGCTGCAGTCCATGGGGTCGCAAAGAGTCAGACATGACTGAGTGACTGAACTGATTGACGAACTGATCCTAAAATCATAGTCTGCCTGATGGAAACTTCATGACTTCTTGACGACACATTCATCTTTCAGTGGGTCATCTCTGAACCTAAGTCCATAAATTGAAAGAGCTCCCTGAAAACTCCATATGAAAATGAGTGTCTATTCAAAGCAAAACCTTCCTGGGACAGAACCTATCCTTTCATGCAAAGTGGATACTACTGATCTGTGACCTATAGTTTGTACAGGATAGTATGAAGTTTCTGAGCCTCTGTCTGCTCTGCATTTTCTCTGTCAAAAGGTATGCATTTACAAGGCCATCAACTAGGGTCAAGAGTATGACCTAGGGTCCAGGGAGAACTTTTTGCCTTGTTAACACCATGTTCTCACCAGCTAAACTAATCTTCTCAGAAGGAAACAATATGAATACGTTATAAAAAAAAAAATCATGCTTAAAAAAACAAATACAGAACAATAGTGGAACACAGAAATTTGGAGTTAGAATACTTGAGCCCATGGCTTAGCCCTGTAGTTTCATTGTGTACTGGTCAATTTCATCCCTTCTTTTCCATCCAAGTTTCTAGGAAGTGGTCTGTGCTATTGGTCTTCATTTTGTCACTTGTGGCTCACCCAAATCAATCTTGATACACACTTCTATCTGTGCCATCTTACTAAAAATGCTTTCCCAAGCTCACCATCATAACTTTATCAAGAGTGACTTAACCACTGTAGGACCCAGTCCCTTTGACCTTTCCAATCTGCTCAAAACTATCTGGGTTTTTTGTTGGTTTTCTAGTTTTTTCCACAAAAATCAGTCTCGCTCTTTCTTTCTCTCTCAGCTTTCTTTTCATATTTGTCTTTCCCAGAGGTTTCTCTTCAGATATCTCCTGTTTTTACTTTTAATACTCTGTCTGATTAACTTAATCTCTTTCCTCACTTATGCAAACGTTGACAAAACTAAAATATAATTTTAGTACAGGCTTCTGGTCTCTAGGTTTCTATATCCAACTCTACTTGAACGTCCCTTTGAACACTCAAAACATTCAAAATTGAACTCTATCAACATTTTATATCTTTAGTATACACCTAGTGGTTCAAGTCTGAAAACTTGGTACTGTCCTGTGTCCTGAATTTGTCTTCATAGCCTTTCTGCCCTTTTTCTTCTCAGCATCTGCACTGCCTTCAGTGGAGACCCTGGACTGCTTCAGTCTCTAGTCTTAACTCTTCTTAAACTCTTTTCCCAACTGTTGCCAATGTGTGTGTGTGTGTGTGTGTGTGTGTGTGTGTGTGTGTGTGTATTTAAAAATCTAAGAATCTTAGGTATCTACTAAAATATCTTCATGATTTCCAATTGCTTCAAACTGCCTTCCAGTCTCTTCAACTTACCATAAAATTTTTTTGTCATCTTGGTGCTCACGTCTGCAGTCTTGTTAGTTGTCACTTCACTCTTGTATCCTGTACTCCAGCCATCCTGTACCACTTGTGGATTCCATGGTTCCATGATTGTGCAGAAGTCTGTTCCTTATTCTGTTCTGATGTTGCTACCTTTATTGCCCTCTGGAGTGCTCAACCTATAGTATCTAATTTCATCAGTCCTTAAAATTTTAATTATCTACCTTCTAGCAGCCTCTCTTTATACACATACAAACAACTAAACTGAATGAGCTGCCTTGTTTTGTTTTTCTGTATTTTCATAGCATTCTGGATTTACTTTCCTACAAACAACAATACTGTATTTTAATTATTTGTTGTCCATCTCCTAACTATTGTGTTTCTCCTTAATACTGGCACACTTTGCATTAGTTTTCTTTCTCCTGCACCATCCAGCACCATATGGCACAAGGTGACTATTCACAGCCCTCACAGTGAATGAATCTATGGTTTATAACCAACTATATACCCTTTGTCAAAATGTGACAGATAACTCTATATTGCAGGTTCTCCATTTATTAAATAAGAATTTTAGCAATATCTACCTTATGGGATTGTGAAAGTTAGATGAAATGTTGCATATGAACAGATTTTGATACTATAAAACACTATAAAATTCAATTTAGAGCTCAATCCTTGGTTATGGTTCTTAGTCAATACAAATGTGTTTACATTTCTCAAATATGTTTGGATTTCGTAAAATTTGCATGCTCCTAGAAGAGATCCGCTGGATAATCGAAAAAGCAAGAGAGTTCCAGAAAAACATCTATTTCTGCTTTATTGTCTATGCCAAAGCCTTTGACTGTGTGGATCACAACAAACTGTGGAAAACTCTTCAAGAAATGGGAATACTAGACCACCTGGCCTGCCTCTTGAGAAATCTGTATGCAGGTCACGAAACAACAGTTAGAACTGGACATGGAACAACATATTGGTTCCAAATAGGGAAAGGAGTCCGTCAAGGCTGTATATTGTCACCCAGCTTATTTAACTTATATGCAGAGTACATCATGAGAAATGCTGGGCTGGATAAAGCACAAGCTGGAATCAAGATTGCCCGGAGAAATATCAATAACCTCAGATATGCAGATGACACAACCCTTATCGCAAAAAGTGAAGAAGACCTAAAGAGCCTCTTGATGAAAGTGAAAGAGGAGAGTGAAAAAGTTGACTAAAACTCAACATACAGAAACCTAAGATCATGGCATCTGGTCCCATCACTTCATGGCAAATAGATGTGGAAACAGTGGCTGACTTAATTTTGGGGGGCTCTCAAATCACTGCAGATGGTGACTGCAGCCATGAAATTAAAAGATGCTTACTCCTTGGAAGGAAAGTTATGACCAACTTAGACAGTGTGTTAAAAAGCAGAAACATTCCTTTGCCAGCAAAGGTCCATCTAGTCAAGGCTATGGTTTTTCCAATGGTCATGTATGGATGTGAGAGTTGGACTATAAGAAAGCTGAGCACCGAAGAATTGATGCTTTTGAACTGTGGTGTTGGAGAAGACTCTTGAGTGTCCCTTGGACTGCAAGGAGATCCAACCAGTCCATCCTAAAGGAGATCAGTCCTGGATGTTCATTGGAAGGACTGATGTTGAAGCTGAAACTCCAATACTTTGGCCACCTGATGCGAAGAACTGACTCATTTGAAATGACCCTGATGCTGGGAAAGATTGAGGGCAGGAGAAGAAGGGGACGACAGAGGATGAGATGGTTGGATGGCATCACCGACTCAATGGACATGAGTTTGGGTGGACTCCGGGAGTTAGTGATGGACAGGGAGTCCTGGCATGCTACAGTCCATGGGGTCACAAAGAGTCAGACACGACTGAGCAACTGGATTGAACTGAACTGAGAAGAGATCAACCCAGCGATCACTTACATGGTCTGAAATCATGAGTAAAAACAGAAGGCATGTAGCTAAGCCATTACATTTGAGAACAGAAATACAAACAAAAGCAAGATACATTAAATTGCCTAGTATGGGCATTAGATATATGCATATGATTATATATATATATATATATATGCATATATGTAACTAATTTGGATATCTTCCTCTTACAAATAAGTTGTGAACAAAGCAGCACAAAAGAACAGCTTTTTCCCTTACATTCATCTTTATTTTTTCCTCCAGACTACACAGCTCTTAAAGTAGAAAATAAAGTAAATGCACTACATTTGAAAGCTTTCCCTGAAGGATGACTCAGTCTTCTGGCTATTTTTCTTTCTATTTCTTTTCGTTAGAGAGCCACTAGGAGGTTAATTTAAAGTTTTCAGGAAATCAATGTATTTACCTCTCAATTTACTGCTTAAATATATATCAAAAGAGTTAAACAGTCATCTTCTAAGTGCTTTTAGGTTCAGAAAATGACCAAGCAAAGCACACTCACCTTTAGCAGTACATTGTTGTGAAGCTGATATTTTCAAGGTAAAACCTACTTTCTTTATTGATTAGAGCAGGTCCCTGTATTTCTGTAGACACAGTCAGAGAGTTGAAGCTGGGGACATTAGATTCTCCTCCACCTCCTGTGCCACAGCATATTTGGTCAGGCCCATCAAACCGCAGAAGGTTTTGAGTTTCATTTGTAAGGGTCAGTCAACTCTGAGGTCCCTATAGTATTCAGGAAAAAAACTGTCTTTGACCTATAGTATATATTTTTTAATTCTGGAAAAATAAAAAATAAATTTACAGTAATAACTTGAATGGCATTTCAAGAGCATGGCAAGTTATATTTCATGAAAAGTTTATGAGGGTGTTGCTGCTAAGTCGCTTCAGTCATGTCCGACTCTGTGCGACCCCATAGACGGCAGCCCACCAGGCTCAGCCGTCCCTGGGATTCTCCAGGCAAGAATACTGGAGTGAGTTGCCATTTCCTTCTCCAGTGCATGAAAGGGAAAAGTGAAAGTGAAGTCGCTCAGTTGTGTCCGACTCTTAGCGACCCCATGGACTGCAGCCTACCAGGCTTCTCCGTCCATGGGATTTTCCAGGCAAGAGTACTGGAGTGGGGTGCCATTGCCCTCTCCGTATGAGGGTGTAGTGGAGAATAAAGTTTTTCTCCACCCTCTTAAGTCCTGTATCTGGGATCTATAAATTAAACGGACAAATACAGATTAATAGAACAGTTTATTACTATGCATATGGAGTCTTCATAAAAAAAGGTAGTGAAAATTCAAAGAAGTGGTTAGACCCAGCTCCTTATGTACCATTTTAAAAAAGAATAATAAACTTGTGGAGAGGTGACAAGACAAAGGAAAAAGGGCTTAGGCTTTTAGCAGCTGTAAATTGTAGGAAGGTAACACTATGGAAGGACACTAATTGAAGAAAAAGGTTGTCTACTAAAGTCCTGTTTATGAAGACTCCTCTGTGTGTTATCTCTGTTGATAAGATTCATTCACCCCTTCCTGGTATTGGGAAGGGAGCACCTTCTCAAAAGGAAGAGACAGTTTGTCCAGTCCTTGGTATTTTTTCTGTTTGGTATATATATTCCTTTTTAACTTTTTTTTCATTATTGAAATGTAGTTAATTTACAATGTTGTGTTAGTTTTAAGTGCATAGCAAAGAGATTCAGATATATACATATATTCTTTTTCAGATTCTTTTCTGATATAGGTTATTACAAGCTATTGAATGTACTTCCTTATGCGATACAGTAGGTCATCATTGCTAATTTTATATATAGTGGTATATATATTCTTCAAAAATTGCAGAAAGAGTTTAACTCCTGTATGATTCCTTTCCCTATCCTTTTCCGTCTCTCCATTCCAAGACTTATTTTTCATTCATATTTTCTCTTTTTCATTCCAGAACTATTTTTATTCTTTTGCTGCAAGTTTATATTGACAAACAATTTATATTTAGTTTTTTATTTATATTAATATACTTTAAATAAGTAAGAAACTTTAACATTATTATTTCTTCATTAAAATATGGATTTAATTGGGGTCACTATACCCTCCTTGGGAGGCAAACATAAACTAGTGGTGGAGATTCAGATTTGAAATCCAAAGGCTTGGTTTTGGGTTCTGGCTAAAGCTGCTTATTTTGGGCAAGTTCCATTAACTCACTGCATTACAGAATTTCAGTAATAAAAGAAGAGAAAATATGTACATTTTTGGATTTGTGAAGATTATATAAAATATAGTATACAGAAGTATTTGAGAAGCTATAAAATGTTTGCAATATAAAATATTATGCTATTTCCTGTCCTCTTTTAATTCTTGAATACAGCTGTTGCTTTCTCAGTGTTTTAAGAGGTAAAATAGTTCTTAACTATTGTGTAAAACTGCCTGAGCTCATAAAATATGTGTTTAAAGACTATTTCTAGGCCAATGGGAACCCTACCTATTAGGGACTGGTAAATAATCATGTGCTTCCCTGATGGCTCAGCTGGTAAAGAATCTGCCTGCAATGCTGGAGACTCAGGCTGTATCCCTGGGTTGGAAAATTGCCTAGAGAAGGGAATGGCTACCCACTCCAGCTTCTTGCCAGGAGAATTCCATGGACAGAGGAGCCTGGTGAGCTACAGTCCATACAATCATTAAGAGTTGGACGTGACTGAACATGCAAGCAGAAAATGAACATCCATTGAATTGTGATGATACCTCTTCCATATAAAGTAATATTATTATTTTTTAAAAACTTGTGTTTCCAGTTTTAAAAGAGAGCTAAGCCTTTCTCTAGGGCTTCCCACATGGTGCTAGGGGTTAAGAATCTGCCTGCCAGTGCAGTAGATTCAAGAGACGTGGGTTCGATCCCTGGGTCAGGAAGATCCCCTGGATCCCCTTGAAATAGAAACTCACTCCAGTGTCCTTGCCTGGAAAATCTCATGAAAAAGGGAGCCTGGTGGGCTTCAGTCCATGGGGCCACAAAGAGTCGGACATGACTGAGTGACAAAGCGTGTGCGCACACACACACACACACACACACACACACACACACACACACACGAGCCTTTATTGAAAATGATTAAAGTTGAAATTGATACTGTTGGAACAAAGTCCTGTTGGGAGATTTTCTCCTCTCCTGAAGATGAGCCAGACACTTATTCACACAGTTATTTAATGAAAATATGGACTTTTCTATCAACCATGTGACTCGTTTTCAATGTCATGAACTGCTATTGCATGTACGTCAGTGGCAGAGTTCTAGTGATGATGCTGTTGTTTTTCCTTGTCTCAGATCAGGGCCCAGACTATTTGTTCATTCCAGAGGAGTGAAGATGCTGGCAGATCAGATGCTGCCAGCAGCTATCTGTCAGCCTGGAGGGGTGGGGGAGGTGCTTGGCGATGGGGCTGAGGCTCAAGCAGCTGTTTCAGCTGCTATTCATTCTGGAGTTCAGGGCATGTGTCTCACACTACCTGTCTTTCAAAGAATTCAGCTTTCTATATCAGAAAGATCTGTAAATCCCAAAGAATCCAAAGGTGAAAGAGAGCAGTACAAATTATAATTATGCCCAAATAGGAGGCTCACTCTTATTTATTCTGCCCTTTCCCTGGGCACATACAAATTGCTTGAGTTTCAGCTGCATACACTTATGCCAGACAGAACTATCACACATCTGCAGTAAAGCCACTCACAATGTGTCAGAATATCTTGCAGAACTGAAGTTGGTATGTTTTAGTGGAAAGAACACCAGACCAGAATGTAAATGATCTTGATTACAGCCCTGACTCTGTCATGGATTGGCTATGTGACCTTGGTCAAATACTTTCTGTCTAGACCTCAGTATTTTCAATTGAAAAATCAAGTGGTTGTGGTAGGTAATTGCTGAAGTTCCTTTTAGCTCTGATTCTGTGATTTCTAAATGTGTGTGTGTGTGCTCAGTTGCTCAGTCGTGTCCAACTCTTTGTGACCATGGAATGTAGCCCACCAAGCTCCTCTGTCCATGGAATCTTCCAGGCAAAAATACTGGAGTGGGTTGCCATTTCCTACTCCAGGGGATCTTCCTGACCCAGGGATTGAGCCCACGTCTCATAAATCTGCATTGGCAGGCGGATTTTTTTACCGTTGTGCCACCTGGGAAGCCTCATGATTATAATAACAGCTACATTTATTGAGCAGATATTTTTGGCTGGACACTGGTCCAAGGGTAAAAATTATTTACCCCTCAAAACAGCCTTTTCATGAAGTTAAGTGCTGTCATTGATTCATAAAATAGGGAGAGAAAAAGTGAAAGTGAAAGTGTAGTCACTCAGTGGTGTCCAACTCTTTTCATTCCCATGGGCTGTAGCCAACCAGGCTCCTCTGTCCATGGAATTCTCTAGGCAAGAATACTGGAATGGATTGCCATTTCCTTCTCCAGGGGATCTTCCTGACCCAGGGATTGAACCTGGGTCTCCTGCATTGTGGGCAGATTCTTTACCTACTGGGCCACCTGGGAAGCCTAAAAGAGGGAAGTGATGCTAAATAGTTTTGTCAAAGTCCCGTTGGTAAGGACAGAACTGATATTCAAACTTATTTACATCTTTTACTGGAGTCAGAGCATTAAGGTGCTTTGAAAACAATTTCAATGGCTCTGTAGATCTGGACCACAAAAAATCCAGATTGTCCTAGAATTACTTACTTATTTCTCGGATTTCACTAGTATTTCTAAAATTTCTACTATTAGGTTCTGTCTCCCACAACAACATAGTGTTGAGTTTGTACTCCCTGAGGTTTGAGAGGCACTTTTATGATTTCATTAGAAGTTTTATTTAAGAAGAAAATAACTTTTACTTTGCTACCCTATGAACATCTCAGTTTGGAATACTGTTTATAAACTAACAAAGTAGAAATTAAAATTAATCTTTGTGTTACATACACTTGCATATTTCTAATCTGCAATATAAGGTTAATACTTGTTGATTTTTTAAATTATTGAAAGCATAAGATGCATGAGAAAGTAGAATAAATATTTCAAAATAATAATTGTCAGCTTTTTGAGGAATAATTGGCCAATAAATAATTATTTATCTCTTAGGTTTTTGCTTTCTGCTAAGAAGAAAAAGGAAGTCAGAGATGTTGGAAAGAAATGGCAGGGTTTAAGGGCAGATTTTAGAGTGGCCTCTAATTTCTCACTGACCACAAATGATTTAGTTCAATTTTCCATTGGTCTTTCCTTTTGCGAAAATGGTAGATGATATCTTCCTCACAGCACAAAGATACAATATACAGAGTCATAAAGTACACCAAGGTATACCTCTCTCTTTGATTATATTAATAGCCTTCTCATGAGATCGTATATCACCAATATCTGTTCTTCTATATTGTTTATTGAATCAAAATGACCTTTATGATTTCATTACTTTGTTTCAGCGTAAAACATTCAATCATTCCTCTTTGATAGGAGGAGCAAACTCAAGTTCTACTCACCACACAAGACCTATGCCAATTGAACTGGAGTATCTCTTTCCTGCTTTGCGTGTTGTATCCATCCTCATGTGATAATTTGGCTTTCCCTTGCTTTTCTGAATCACTACTTGCCCTAGGTAGTCAAATAAAGCTTTCAGTGTGGCCAACTCAAGATAGAATCTACTGGTTTTACATGTCGTTTTCTATCTACCTGTTTTCTGTCTCCTCTTTTCTTTCTAACTGACAAGCTCTCCTTGTCTTTTAAGATCTAACTGAATTATCACCTCCCCTAAGAGTCTTCCCTTTATTGTGCCCATCTTTGCATGAAAAGTTCCCTTGGTAGCTCTAATTTTCCTGTAGAGATTTCTAGTCTTTCCCATTCTATTATTTTCCTCTATTTCTTTGCATTGATCACTGAGGAAAGCTTTCTTATCTCCCCTTGCTAACCTTTGGAACTCTGCATGCAAAAGGATATATGTTTCCTTTTCTCCTTTGCCTTTTGCTTCTCTTTTTTTCATAGCTTTTGTAAGGCCTCCTCAGACAACCATTTTGCCTTTCTGCATTTCTTTTTCTTGGGGATGGTCTTAATCACTGCCTCCCGTATAATGTCACTAACCTCTTTCCGTAGTTCTTCAGGCACTCTGTCTATCAGATCTAATCCTCTGAATCTATTTGTCACTTCCACTGTATAATCATAAGGGATTTGACTTAGGTCATACCTGAATGGTCTAGTGATTTTCCCTACTTCTTCAATTTAAGTCTGAATTTGGCAATAAGGAGTTCATGATCTGAGCCACAGTCAGCTCCTGGTCTTGTTTTTGCTGACTGTATAGAGCTTCTCCATCTTTGGCTGCAAAGAATATAGTCAGTCTGATTTTGATATTGACCATCTGGTGATGTCTATGTGTAGAGTCTTCTCTTGTGTTGTTGGAAGAGGATGTTTGCCGTGACCAGTGCATTCTCTTGGCAAAGATGGGCACAATAAAGGACAGAAATGGTATGGACTTAATAGAAGCAGAAGATATTAAGAAGAGATGGCAAGAATACACAGACGAACTATACAAAAAAGATCTTCATGACCCAGATAATCACGATGATGTGATCACTCACCTAGAGCCAGACATCCTGGAATGTGAAGTCAAGTGGGCCTTAGGAAGCATCACTACGAACAAAGCTAGTGGAGGTGATGGAATTCCAGTGGAGCTATTTCAAATCCTAAAAGATGATGCTGTGAAAGTGCTGCACTCAATATGCCAGCAAATTTGGAAAACTCAGCAGTGGCCACAGGACTGGAAAAGGTCAGTTTTCATTCCAGTCCCAAAGAAAGGCAATTCCAAAGAATGCTCAAACTACCACACAATTGCACTCATCTCACACACTAGTAAAGTAATTCTCAAAATTCTCCAAGCCAGGCTTCAGCAGTACATGAGTTGTGAACTTCTAGATGTTCAAGCTGGATTTAGAAAAGGCAGATAAACCAGACATCAAATTGCCAACATCCATTGGATCATTGAAAAAGCAAGAGTGAAGTGAAGTCACTCAGTCATGTCCCACTGTTTTCGACCCCGTGAACTGTAGCCCACCAGGCTCCTCCATCCATGGAATTTTCCAGGCAATAGTCCTAGAATGGGTTGCCATTTCCTTCTCTAGGGGATCTTCCTGACCCAGGAGACCCTGACCCTGGGTCTCCCACATTGCAGGCAGATGCTTTACCATCTGAGCCATCAACAGAAAAACATCTACTTCTGCTTTATTGACTATACCAAAGCCTTTGGCTGTGTGGATAACAACAAACTGTGGAAATTCTTAAAGAGATGGGAATACCAGACCACCTGGCCTGCTTCCTGAGAAGTCTTATGCAGGTCAAGAAGCAACAGTTAGAACTGGACATGGAACAACAGACTGGTACCAAATCGGGAAAGGAGTATGTCAAGGCTGTATATTGTCACCTTGGTTATTTAACTTCTATGCAGAGCAGAGTACATCATGAGAAATGGCTGGGCTGGATGAAGCACCAGCTGGAGTCAAGATTGCTGGGAGAAATATCAATAACCTCAGATATGCAGATGACACAACCCTTATGGCAGAATGTAAAGAAAAACTAAAGAGCCTCTTGATGAAAGTGAAAGAGGAGAGTGAAAAAGTTAGCTAACTCTCAACATTCAGAAAACTAAGTCATCTGGTCCCACCACTTCATGGCAAATAAATGGGGAAACAGTGGAAAGAGTGACAGACTTTATTTTTGGGGGCTCCCAAATCACTGCAGATAGTGACTGCAGCCATGAAATTAAGACACTCACTCCCTGGAAGAAAATGACCAACCTAGACAGCACATTAAAAAGCAGAGACACTACTTTGCCAACAAAGGTCCATCTAGTCAGAACTTTGGTTTTTCTTGTAGTCATGTATGGATGTGAGAGTAGGACCATAAAGAAAACTGAACATTGAAGAATTGATGCTTTTGAACTGCAGTGTTGGAGTTGAGAGTCCCTTGGACTACAAGCAGATCCAACCAGTTCATCCTAAAGGAAATCTGTCCTGAATATTCACTGGAAGGACTGGTGCTGAAGCTGAAGCTCCAATACTTTGACCACCTGATGAGAAGAACTGATTCATGGGGAATGACCCTGATGCTGGGAAAGATTGAAGGCAGGAGGAGAAGGGGACGGCAGAGGATGAGATGGTTGGATGGCATCACCGACTCAAGGGACATGAATTTGAGCAAGCTCCAGGAGCTGGTGATGAACAGGGAAGACTGGTGTGCTGCAGTCCATGGGGCTGCAAAGAGTTGGACGTGACTGAGCCACTGAACTGAACTGGAACATGACTCATACATTTTCCTAATAACTCTCACACTGAAAATCAGATTTTTTCAATGAATTACTTTTTTAAAATGCCAAAAGTTTGTCATTATAATTTGGTAGGAAGTTATTCGCCAGAAGCCCATGTTGAGTTTCAACTAGGCCTTTGGATTTTTGTACTAACAGAAAACCCAAAGGTTAAAATGCTATAGCAGCTCTTCTGAAGACATTTCTTACTGTCTTCTGCTTGTTCTTGTTATGTCTAACTATGTCTACCAGCATGTACACATTGAGCATTTCCTACTCTATACCAAGCAATCTTTATTCCATAAAGTTATGGTATTCCCAACACACTCTAGACTCTGACAGAGTAATTTTCTATCCTCAGTCACAATGATTTGCCTTGCGCATGTGCACAGATAGACTGTTGCAATACCAGCAACTGGTCACTTGCAGCCTGGCTTGTGTCATCATCACCAAGAGCTTAGTAATTATAGCAAATTTTTCTTCAGTATTTTTCATCGAGTGCTTTTAAATGAGCATGATCATTTGAAAATTTTAGAACAGTTGTACAATTTGGACATCTTCGTTTAGTTTTCTGTATAAACAAGCTTTATCTATACTTTGTCTTGCCTAGCACCATTGTTTTTGTATCATTAATGATCATCATAGCATCAGGAATTAGAAATAGGATAGTAGATGTTAACATCACTGTTTAGAAATTTGTGAAGATAATTCTGAGAGAAGACATTGGATGACCTGTGATCTCTGAGGGCTTCTTCATGTAATATAACTAAAACCAAATGCTTGACTCCTAAGTCCCAAGTGCTAGTGTGTAAACTAAGTGATTCTAATTCTTCCATATAACTTATTAGCCCTATACCTTTCTCCCTTCTCAGCCAAATCACAAATTATTTTATTTAGATTTCACAAGTCTTTACATTTTTCCCTTCATATCTTTCCTCCTTGCTTTTGTTCTTTTTAGGACCTAGCTCAATATCTACCACCTTGTAATACTTGAAGTATCTTCTTACTTGGCTGACTGCTTCCAAACTACTAACTCCTCCTATGCAATATACCATTTCCCTTCCTGGGTAATCTTTCATTGTCATACATCTGACTGTGGTGCTTTGCTTACTAGGCAATTTCCAATCACCCCAAGAGGTTGCACTCTTTAGAACAGAACAGTGAATCATTCTGTTAGCCCTGTTTACCTCTCCAGCTTCCAGTCTAATCATTCCTTACCCCTTGCATACTTCAATTCATTGGTGCTCTCCCCTTTCAATTATCTTAATGAACACATGAGTGTGTTTTAAAGGCTGTTCACTAGAGTATTTAGGTATCTGAAATCACTTCCCCATTGTCTCCCTGATTCTGTCTTAAAGGGCCAACTTATAAATATTAAATTTTTGTTTTGTGTCTCTACCTCCACACATTCCAGCCACAGATTTGGTGTTACTTTAATACCTCTGTTCGTATATTTATGCATCACACAAAAATTCTTTCATGACTGCAAGAATCATTAAGGTTCAGAAATTTTTCCTGTGAATTTAAAGGAAGAAATTGCACTTTCATATGTTTAACAAATAAACCCAATCTTGCATAGAAGATTTTTACATTGGATAGAAAAGCATGTTTTCAAGTTTGCTTTGTGCTTTACTTCTAAGTTATTAAAGTATGTAAATAAGCTTTATTCACTTAGCTTAAGTTCAACAACAAAACCACAAAGAATATACAATTTTAAAAGTTCTATCCATAGTACAAGTTTTTTTTAAAAAAATCATTTATTTAGAAAATAAAATAAAGCAAAATAAAATAAAAATAAGTTATCTGAGTAACTATATTTAATATGTCTACTTTAAAGAGGTGGATTGTGTGTTTAGTTTTCTAATGTTTGCCAGGTAGCAAGCACACTGCCAGCAGAAAGTATTGTTGTCTCTACAGTTGCTGACAGTTATTCACAGATACACTGAAGTAGAAGTGTCAGTTCCAACTTTTTCTTGTTGATTTATCATAGCAGTATTCTATTATGATCAAACAACAGTTTCCTTAGAGGAACTTTCTTAGGACACCTTCTATTTTATAAGGGCTAATTAAGGTACAGTATATTAGATGGTATGATGCACAAATCCCACTTAATTGGACATTCACAAACTTTAGAAGTCTCAGTCCATGGCTAGCGAATAAATGAGGATACTGCCTCAGTCTTTCCTCAGCGTTGCATCCTCGCTTCCATGAAGACCCTTCACGTTCGATAGTGACAGTGAAACTATGTGGCCGTGTTCCTGGTGATGACACCAGTCTCTCTGTTTCTCTCTCTGTCTCTGTTTCTGGCTGTCTGTCAGTCTGCCTCTTTTCCTCTCTGTACACACATACACACACAACCACATATTTGTGTATGTGACACCTTAACAGGTCCTATCACACATGCTTGGAGACTACTTATCTCAAAGTTAGAGCAGATAACATAGAGCCCAGGGAGAAGGAGAAAAGTACGTGGGTGCCTAGAAATTAACAGAATCTTCAGATTAAGAAAGATAGGTAAAGGGGATCTTCAGGGCTTTTTGGGGGGATGATATAAAGAAATGCTCAAGGGGGGAGCTCCGTATAGGAATCAAGAAAAATGAACTGAGGGAGAACTCTAATAAATGGTTCATTTTTGAGCAAAGCAAAATCACTTTCTACTTGATTATCATTTGTTGTTAACCAAAGATGTTGTGTACATACTTGAGGAGCCCCAAGAGAGCATGATGGAATTGTTCATATGAATTGAAGGAATGTTTTTTTGTTTAGTTGCTAAGTCGTGTCCAACTCTTTTTGACCCCATGGACTGTAGCCAGATCTGTCCATGGGATTTCCCAGGCAAGAGTACTGGAGTGGGTTGCCATTTCCTTCTCCAGGGAATCTTCCCAACCCAGGGATCAAAGCTGGGTCTCCTGCATTGGCAGGTGGATTTTTTACCACTGATCCACCTGGGAGCCCTCGAAGGAATGGGAGGCAATAGTTAGCAAACAGCACACATGATTTTTAAGGACAAACATGCATTAAATTATAAAAATACTGCCTTGAACAAAAATGTTGAGCACATCTAACATGTATCAGGTATTGTTTTTGGCTCTTCTGCTGATGGCCCTTTTTTCCCCTATGTCAGTTTATTAATACTCATGCTGATGTATTTCTGATAGACAGATGGAAGAACCACAGAGAAGCTGAGATTATTTGCTGCTGCTTTGTGTCTCTGGCCAAGTTGGGACACTGATTAATATGAGATACAGATGTCAGCTGTGCAATCAGTGTCTGCCTCTGGCTGGCTGACAGGCTGATTTGGCTGTGCTGGCAACAGTTTTCATTTGCTTGGGCTCGTGCAAGTACCTCCCTCCTCCCCAGGAAGGAGAGAATCTCTCTGTGGCAGTTTAAGGATGATATTCATTCCCAGACTCTAAGGAAATAGAGAGCAGAGATCAAGCTATCGTTTAAGGTATTTTTGTAGTTTCCAGCAACTAAAGTGAAGGTTTAATGAATACTTGTTAAATCAATATGGACACATAGGAACCTTCTTCTACTTTCACCCCAAATGACTAATTTCCAAATGAGAAGAATTATTCATGTGATTTATTTAACATGGATACAGATTTGGTTTCAAATCCTGTATATGCCACTTATAAGCTATGTGAGTTTATGGCAAGTTTATAGCATTCTGGACCTCACATCCAAATAGGAACAACAGAACTTACCTGGTACAGTGTTGAGATGATTAGAATAAGATCATGCACAATAATTCATATGGCCCACAGTGGGTACTTGTTAATTATTTTGTCTCTTTTCTCTATTGCTTTCTTAGATTGTGTAAAAAAACCCCACAAATATGTGTTCAAATAACTGATGATAGCAACAACAATAATATGATTGTTTATTATAAGCCCATACTGAACTAGTGCTTTATATATATATTATACTGTTTAATTTCTCCAATAACACTATGAAGTAAATAATGTTATTATCCTCATATTATAGATAAGGGGAGGAAAGTGGTAGAATAAAATCCAACTTTGGTTGCTTTCATTATTTATTTTTAGTCGCACTGGGTCATCGTCACTGAGTGTGGGCTTTCTCTACTTGCGGCGAGTGAAGGCTACTCTTTGTTACAGTGCAAAGGCTTCTCATTGCATTGGCTTCTTGCCATGTAGCATGGGCTCTAGGTGCACGGGCTCAGTAGTTGTGACTCATGGACTTTAGTTGCTCTGTAGCATGTGGAATCTTCCCTTACCAGGAATTGAACCCATGTTCCAGGCATTGGCAAATGGATTCTTATCTATTGTACCATCAGGGTAGTCCTATCTTTGTGTTTAAAAGCTCTAAAGCAGATTCTAGTTATGCTGCCCTATGTTAAGGCCATATTTGTAACGTTAAATAGCAAGTTAAAAGCTGTTTATATTTTACCTATTACTGTCAAACATGGGCATGCATGAGAGTGCAAAGACCCCCTTGAAAATAGCCACGTGAACACATAGCCGTTGAGGGACTCTGTAATTACAAACTAGAGGCATCAAGCACCAGTGTTATTTCTATTTTCAATAGAAAATCTGAGAGCTTCTTGAAGATGGGACTCAGTCACTGATTTGCCAGACAGTAATCCAATTTGTTCACAGACATAAAATACTTTGCTTTCAGTTCTGTCATCTCATCCCCTAGAAAACTGGATGGTTGCCCGTAAAGTGAGGCCCTGGTGCCACACTCACTCAACTACACTATGTGGTCATCTCAAAAGGGCTTTTGGTTTCAGGTAAGTCTGAAAAATTAGAGGCTGTTTAGAAAACAATTTAAAAAATCTTCTGCAGTCTTAAGCTACCTCCACTGTATTTATTCCTTCGTGCTGACCTCTCTTACTAAACAATAGGATTTTCCTCCTCTAGAGTCAACCAGTCACATTGTTTGTCCTTCTCTTCCAAGCCCCCAAACCTCTATCAGTTTGTTGCATATCCTGGCCCTTGAGTTGCCACTGCCTTTCAGGTAACTGCATAGCAAACCTGTGCCAAAACAAATGTAATTCCAGTCCTTGTTCTATGAGTGACTGTCTCTCCACTCTTTCTCTTTATCTCTGTTCTCAGTATCTTCACAGGTAATTTAAAGGTGTTTAATGGAATGATTCTTAAGACTTAAGTCTAATGTATTTTATTATTCAAGCCCTAACCCTTCTACATAGCTTCTGCCAGGTCGTCTGACACCATCCCTATCATTTCTTTGCCCCGTCTCAGTTACCAGCGCCCACTTTTCTTGCTAATAAAGGCTATTGCCTTTCCTTCTCTGTAAAACTTTCCTTCCTTTGATCTCTGTGACATTCTACTTTTGGTTTCTCCATCTAAATTTAATTAGTCTATGGTGTTTAAGGTCCTATGATAAACTGAAAAGTCTGGAGACTGAGTGTTCAGGTTTTGGCTATGAGGTTATACAAGAAGTTTCATTGGTCAAAAGAATTTTGACTCATCCCATCTAACTATGGTGATTCCTAAAATCCCATGAGCAGAGAGCTCATCAATAATGATAGTATCTATAAGGACATGGTGCTTTAAAGATTCCTACACATTTTATCATTCAGTTCAGTTCACTTCAGTCGCTGAGTCATGTCCGACTCTTTGTGACCCCATGAATCACAGCATGCCAGGCCTCCCTGTCCATCACCAACTCCCTAAGTCCACCCAAATCCATGTCCATCAAGTTGGTGATGCCATCCAGAAATCTCCTCCTCTGTCATCCCCTTTTCCTCCTGCCCCTAATCCTTCCCAGCATTAGGGTCTTTTCCAATGAGTCAACTCTTCACATGAGGTGGCCAAAGTATTGGAGTTTCAGCTTCAACATCAGTCCTTCCAATGAACACCCAGGACTGATCTCCTTTAGGATGGACTGGTTGGATCTCCTTGCAGTCCAAGGGACTCTCAAGAGTCTTCTCCAACACCACAGTTCAAAAGCATCAATTCTTCAGCGCTCAGCTTTCTTTATAGTCCAACTCTCAATCCATACATGACCACTGGAAAAACCATAGCCTTGACTAGACGGACCTTTGTTGACAAAGTAATGTCTCTGCTTTTAAATATGCTATCTAGGTTGGTCATAACCTTCCTTCTAAGGAGTAAGCGTCTTTTAATTTCATGGCTGCAATCACCATCAGCAGTGATTTAGGAGCCCAAAAAAATAAAGTCTGACACTGTTTGCGCTGTTTCCCCATCTATTTCCCATGAAGTGATGGGACCAGATGCCATGATCTTAGTTTTCTGAATGTTGAGCTTTAAGCCAACTTTTTCACTCTCCTCTTTCACTTTCATCAAGAGGCTGTTTAGTTCTTCTTCGCTTTCTGCCGTAAGGGTGGTGTCATCTGCATATCTGAGGTTATTGATATTTCTCCTGGCAATCTTGATTCCAGCTTGTGTTTCTTCCAGCCCAGCGTTTCTCATGATGTACTCTGCATATAAGTTAAATAAGCAGGGTGACAATATACAGCCTTGATATACTCCTTTTCCTATTTAGAACCAGTCTGTTGTTCCTTGTCCAGTTCTAACTGTTGCTTCCTGACCTGCATACAGGTTTCTCAAGAGACAGATCTTTGTGTAATATAGGTGGCAATTTATAAAATATGAGTGATTGCTTCAGGATGTGCTAAAGTTCAGGAAGCAGAAATCAAATTACCATCATCAAAACATATTTTTGGAGATTTTAAAATCTGCATAGTATTCAACATATAGGTATACTATTTTCTTTTAGTTGTGACTATATAGTGTTCTTTCCTGGAGAGTCTCTGGGACAGGGGAGCCTGGTGGGCTGCTGTCTATGGGGTCGCACAGAGTCGGACACGACTGAGGTGACTTAGCAGCAGCAGCATATAGTGTTCTTGGGATTCCCTGGTGGCTCAGATGGTAAAGAATCTGCCTGCAATGCAGGAGACCTGGGTTCGATCCCTGGAGGAGGACATGGCAACCTACTCCAGTATATTGCCTGGAGAATTGCTGTGGACAGAGGAGTCTGGTGGGCTATAGTCCGTGGGATCGCAAAGAGTCAGACACAACTAAGTGACTAAGCACAGCACATATAGTGTAATGTGAAAATCACAGTGCTTGTTATCAAAAAATCCAGGTTCCATCCAGCCTCCTCTTGTCATGTTCTGTGTGACTTAAGGCAATTTAATGCAATAAATTCAATAAGTATTTTTAATGCCTATCATGTATGAGAAACTTGCTAGCTACTGCCAAAGATATGAAGAGAAGCTAACACAATCCTTTCCCTCAGAGCTTTTTAGATTAAATTGGAAGGAAGGAAAGAAGTCCCATCCTCTTCCTGTGATGGTTAAAATGCATTATTTCACAGATACTTTCTAGCATCTTTAATATATATTCTGTAGGCTAAGAATTGAAATGTCAAGAAGAAAAAATTGTTCTCTTTTCTTGTATTTTTATTTATTTTTTTTATCATTTTTGCAATGTTTTTTTCCTTGTATGTATTTTCATCTGTGGTTTTCTTGTTATATTATCAGAGAAGTCAAGGATTCTGTAAGAGCCAGATGATTTTATACTGGAAATATGCCCTGAGAGCCGTCATAAACCTACCCAACTACCTTTCCTCTGTATTATTATTGATTACAGGGAGGTTTCATTTGAAGAAATGTGTGTCATGCCCAACAGCCATCCTCGTGCCAAGGAAAATCTTGTGTCTCTTGTCACCGATATTATCCTTATTTGTAGAGGCAGGCCATGGGCCATGTTGCTCGGGGTAGGTGGGAACCCAGACTGCTTCACATCTAGTTCTGAGACAAGGACTTAATTAAGCAAAAATTCCACATGCCAAGGGGGTGAAGTCAACAGAACTGAAGGTTTTCAGCATCGCCATTACTGAAAACACAGTTAAAAGTAGCAGCTAATCCTCTCCTTCTCAGTTTCTTCCTGACACCCTATTTTTAAAATATTGGAACCTCGGAACAATGTTAATTCTAAAAGTGCCACTCTGACTCCCAAAATTTCGTACTTGCTCTCTTCTTAAATGATACAACTTTGAAGAAGTAGGTGTTAAGCAGGCACACTGGGATTGCAGCGGCTGGAGTGTGGTTGTAGAGAAAAACTGTCTTGCCTCCAAGACAAGAAGTTGGCCCTCAATCCTCCTGAGAAAAGAAATGAGAGAACATTCTTCTCACCTTCATCTCCAGCCTCTGAGACTATACTTGGTGAGAAGCGAGATTTGCCAAAAAACAGACACCTCCTCAGATTATGCCATGACTTTTCCTGCCTGATGAAAATCTACATTCCTCCCAGCACAGTTACACCCTTGGAAGGACGATTCATGAAGACAGCCATCTGCCAGGGAAATAGATGCCCTGTGTTTACTCTGAAAAGGCCTCCTTCCAGACTTGCCCTTGAGATGGTTCCCAGTCTGGAATGTACTGCAGATGGCTGCTGTGAAGGTGCACAAAGACTGCATTTCACGTGAACGCCTATGTTAAGGCCTGGTATGATAAATTTCTGTGATTTGATGGTCATCTTGACAGGATTTGAATCCTGGTCCTGCACTTAACTATCAAGATGGACTTTGTTATTTAGCCTTTCTGAGCCTCAGAAAGTAGAGGATTCACATGTAGAATGAATCCAAGAATGCCAATTTGCTAGAATGACCTTTAGTGCTCTATGACATGCTGTAGGTGAAGTAACTAGCACATTACTCAGCAAATAGTTTGCACTTATTAAATGTTACTTATTCTAGGAATTCTGTTGATGCCAGTGTCTGGAAAGATCAAGGGTATTAAGGAAGCCATCACTGGTATAGTCATCTCAGGCTCTAGGAGAATAGGAGGCAATTGGAAAATACGATCTCTCCAGGCCTTTCTTTTGCTAACTCATAGAACCAGAGCCCTGGGGATGCATAAGGCCAACCCCAAAGATGAAGACAATCTGTCCTGCAGTGCCAGCTCTTCCACCTCTGTTTAATAGCACAGGCTGGTTGAGAAATTCTCCACATTGGCAGGGTCACTTCTCATGAGGCCAGACTACTTGGCAGAGCTCCCGGGGCTGTCATGCCACTGTATTTATCTTAAGAAAATCTCTGAAGCATGCTGATTTAGAGGGAGTCCACACTGTCCCAGCAACAAGTCAGCTGTCAGAATGATGTTCTGTTCTATATCAAATTAACCTTTTGATGCTACAAATTACAAAATGTTCACTGTACATACTTCCCAATGGTGAGATGGTAGAATATCATAGATGGAGTTCTAGTGAGCTTTTTAATTGGCAGATGATAACTCCTGATTTGTTTCAAATGGGACTGTTATAGCCCAGTGACATGATATGCAGAGATGTCGAGTGGAGTGTCAAGTGGTGCTCCAGCCTAACGGGCAACAAGAGGCAAAGGAAGCACTTGGAAAATGAATGTGATTAATGCTTTCAAGATACTGCCATTTAAAGGCTTGATGCATTTGCTACTAGGTACAGAAGAATTGTCTTCTGTACAAAAAAGGATTTATTTATTTTATGGGGAAAATAAATAATCACCAGATGTAGTCTTTTTAAATTAAATGTTTCAGTTGGTATCAGATAGACAGCACCTGGGGAAGACCAACAAGACTGTATATGATGACTCCAAATAGCACAGATAAATTTAGAATTTTCACTCATGAAAAGTGGTGTGATCCCTCTGGCTCTTACAACTGATTGTGTTCATGTTCTAAGTTAAAACATATTGCACACTTGCAAGCTTTGGTCTCTGTGGAGCCCATTCACATTTCCTTTCACTATCTATCATTTTCCTTGATCCTCATCTGTCACCTACCCACCCTCTTGCTTCCCTGTCCAGCCTCCTACTCACTTGCTCACAATTTTACCTACTCTACTCATGTCTTTGAATGTATTAGTAAGATCATCCACATGTGTGTTTGTTAGGGTGTCTCTATTATAGGTTTGTATATTTGAGCACATGTTTACCTGTATGTAAGTGGACTTGAGAAATCTCAGCCTAAGAGTTGGAAAAGAATAGGTACATGTATATGTATAACTGTGTCACTTCGCTGTATACCTGAAACTAATACAACATTGTTAATCAATCAACTGTATTCCACTATAAAGTGAAAAAATAAAAAGAGAAAAGAAGTCTCAGCCCACAGTTGGATAGTCACCTGAATCTCAAATTCCTCTCTCCCTTAACCATATGTTTCTGGCATTATTCAATATCATATCAGGTGGGAGGGCAATCCCTCTTGAAGATGTTTTGCATAGTTCACTTCTGTTTAATTTAGATTAAGGTGCTTCCCTCCCTCTGTTCTATTATCTATCTCCTTAGTAATGGAAGCAATGGGAAGAGCAACTATATATTTAGAATCAAAGAGCCATCTGAATTTGGATTTCAATAATTGTGTTCAGGACAGCAGGAATCCCAAGTATCATAGATGTATTAATTATGGTATTTCAACATAGAACAGAGAGGAAACATAATCACTTACTTCCTCCACCATTAAGCAAAGTAGCGCAGATACTTGGGGGTGAACTGGAACTTGAGAAGCAATTGTTCTTTTCCAGTTTTTCTGACCCAAAGGCAGCCCTAACACTTAGTCCTGGTGTTTCATGGAATTGGTGATACATGTAGGGCACACAAAAGTAACTTTAATTCTGTGAGAACATAAAAGAGTATTCTAATTCTTTAAGTGTTTGAATGTTTCTGATAATATGAAGAAGTCTATTATTATCCAAAATAAAAGAGAAAGCATAACACCACATTATCTAAAAACTTAAATTGAGTTCCTACCATATACTGGGCCTTTTCAATATATACTTTTCTTTTCAATATTCAATCTTTATAATTCTGTATTCTGCATGGTAGCGCTACTTCAGAAAGTGAACATGCTTAAGTGACTTTCCTTATGCTGATTACCTATTAAGTGGCCGAGCAGGAATAATAGCTATAACCCTCCTATAAGTAGTCATCTATCAGCTGGGAGTACAGTGGGTACAGAAGTGAATTTCCTGTAGCTTTCTTCCCTGCCTAGGCCTTAGTAACATGTTAGTTGCTTTTCATCTTTTATTCTCAAATAAGGACTCTAACTCCTGGAATTCAGGATCCAATGCAATCCACTTGCATTGATATTGACTCTTCCTCAGTTGCTCAAAGAATGTTTTATATCTCTGCTTTCTTTTCTTCTCTCTTCATTGACTTTCTTCTCTCACTTCTTATACCTGTGTAATCTCCATTCTCTAACTCAGTGAGTCAGAGTTACTTAATTGTACGAAGTTTGTAAAGGTTTTAGCCATGTTTATGGAAAGCATCAAATGTAGTGAAACAAAATACATATAAATGAAAAAAAGTAATTATTTGGAATAAGCTTTTTTGTTCCTCTGAGAGGACTTCCTATAAAATAAAGTATATGAATAATTGTTCTGATAAAATTTGTTCAATATGTAGAATATTTCTTGAATTGCAGTCTGTGTCTAAGGAACTGAATTTTAAATTCTGGCTACTTATATGCCCCACATATTTGTAAAGTGCCTACTCTGTGCCGAATTCTGTGTTTGAATAAGAAGATGGAGAACAAAGACAGCAAATTAAGACTGAATGACCATAATTTGGGAGAATTAGGTATGTGATGTGTGGATATGTGAACCAACTATTGAATGGTCATGTGAGAAGTGCTATGATAGAGATTATGCTAGTATTTTGGAAAAACAGACTAATGGTGTCAGTTAAGACCTCGAGTCAAGAAAGTTTGCCTAGAAAAAGTGGCTCATGAGTTTTAAAGAACCAACCGTGGTAGTTGTTTTCATATAAAAGAGGGAGAGAGAAGGCAGTTAGCAATTGGATAATTCTCAAGGTTCATTCCTCTCCATTTCACAGGGTTAGACTTGGTTTAATTCAATTTGCTCTTTTTCCAAGCTAGCTTCTTTAAAGACATGCACAAACTATTTCTATCACTGTTTTTGTTCTTTTAATTTGTAAGACTATGAATATATATATCATGTCTGACTCTTTGTGACCCCATGGACTATATAGTCCATGGAATTCTCCAGGCCAGAATACTGGAGTGGTAGCCTTTCCCTTCTCCAAGACTATGAATGAATTCTCAATATAACTTTTCAAAATCTTAGTGCACCCTTCTAATTCTTTCCAGTTAAATGAAAAATTGGAACAGGTTTGGAATTTGTAATGCCTTAATTTTTGACACTTTTAATTAAAAAAATTCATCTGCCACACAGACTGAACCAGTTTAACAAAGCTTTGCCTTACTGAATATCCATGACTTCCTTTATTGGAAAGATAAGATTCATAATTAGCATGCAAACTATCAAAAATAGATTCTCTATGTTAATTAAAAATAATTTCATCTTTTATAACGGCTTAACTACAGTTCTTAAAGTTTGCATATGCCATCCAATTGCTCCAAAATGCATTTTTCACAAGTAGAACACAAGTGAACTATAGCTCAACTCATCCCAAATGATGTTACAAATTAATGTATTCAAGATTAGTGTGGTACTCTAGTACATATAAACATGTTATTTCACTGTAACGAGATTTAGATTTATAATCTTTAAAATTCAAAACCAGCAAAGAATATTTGAAACAAATTTATCTAGTTTAACACCATAACAAGTATAATTAGATCCTAAACATTCATATTAATGAGGAGTCTGGAGTAAGATAATAGATGTGGAAAAGGGAAGAAGGCAGAAAACTAAATGAGAATTGATTCCTTTGGCTACAGATGTCCAGATCTAAGAGATGAACTCATAAGACCTTCATATCTGTTGAAACACTTAACACACTTCACCTAAAACTAATTTGAGTCTTTGTCTATGTTCTACTACCAGATGGATATATGAGATTGGATGGGTCATTTCTTTTCTTTTTTTTTTTCCGTAACTGCATTGTGCAATCTCTTAAATGTCTTCTTCTGTTATGTATTCAATTCTTCTAGGTAACTCCTGTGTAAAAAATGATTAGACAGGTTGTATAAAGTGTTAAGCTGCTCCCAGGAAGTGAGCTATAAACTCTGGCAGGTGTAATTGCTCTTTCAAGATACTGAGAATCATCTTTTATACCTTAAAGATGCACAGAGGTATAAAATAGGTTTCTATTTGTATGCCATATTTGTTTTACTGGTTTCCCAGAACACTGTGTTCTAAGAACACCAATTCTAAGGCCTAGGTAAGTCTCATGAATTAGCTGTAATGTGCAGTAGCTGAATGTAAACTCTTGCATGAAACTTAGGGGGAGCTAAATTGGCCACAAATCATTAAACAGTTTCTTCCCTTAGTGCCTCACAGAGGTAAAGTCAGAGCCTCATAAGATTCCCATGTGGATACAGAACCAACAAATATGAAAGCACAATGAAAGTTCACTTAACACACAAGGAAACGAGCAAAATTAGATAGAACAGCATTCATAAACTCTCAAATATTAGGATTATCAGCTATAGTATATAAAGTACCTGTGTGTAAAATGTAAGAAAATGAACCTGGAGGAAATATTTATGCAATACGAAGAAATAGAGAAGAAAATGATAAAAACTTTCTTTAAATTTTAAAAACATTGGCTATATAAAAATATAGTTTTACCTTTTCTTCCTTTATTCTTCCTTTATTTTGTAATTGGAGGAAAATTGCTTTACAATGTTGTGTTGGTTTCTATTGTACAACAAGAAAAATCTGCCATGATTATACATATATCACCTCCCTCATAATGATACATATATCACCTCTTGAGCTTCTGTCCCCTCCCCTCTTCCCACTTCTCTAGGTCATCGCAGAGTTCTGGGCTGGGCTCCCTATGTTATATAGCCACTTCTCACCAGCTATCTGTTTTACACACGGTAGGATATATACGTCAATGCTACTTTCTCCATTCGTCCCACTCTTTCCTTACCCCACTGTGTCCACGTCTATATCTGCATCTCCATTCCTACCCTCCAAATAGGTTCATCAATACCATTTGCTAGATTCCATACGTATGTGTTAATATACTGTATTTGTTTTTCTCTTTCTGACTTAGTTTACTCTGTATAACAGGCTCTATGTTCATCCACCTCACTAGAACTGACTCAGATTTGTTCTTTTGATGGCTGAGTAATATTCCATTGTATATATATACCACATCTTCTTTATCCATTCATCTGTCAATAGACATCTAGGTTGCTTCCATGTCCTAGTTATTGCAAATAGTACTGCTATGAATGGGGCTTCCCAGGTAGTGCTAGTTGTAAAGAACCCACCTGCCAATACAGGAGACACAGGAGACTTGGGTTTGATTCCTGGGTTGAGAAGATCCCCTGGAGGAGGGCAAGGCAACTCACTCCAGAGTTCTTGCCTAGAGAATCCCATGGACAGAGGAGCCTGGCAGACTATAGTCTACCGGGCCACAAAGGGTCTAAAGTGACTTAGCAGGCATGCACACTGCTATGAACACTGGGACACATGTCTTTTTCAATTATGGTTTTCTCAGGCTATATGCACATAGTAAATTTGTTGGTTCATATGGTAGTTTTATTCCTAGATTTTTTAAGGAATCTCTTTCCTGTTCTCCATAGTGGCTGTATCAATTTACATTCCCAACAACAGCACAAGAGGGTTCCCTGTTCTCCACATCCTCTTCAGCATTTATTGTTTGTAGATTTTTTAATGATTGCCATTCTGACTAGTGTGAGGTGTTACCTCATTACAGTTTTGATTTGCATTTCTCTAATAATCAGTGATGTTAAGCATCTTTTCTTGTGTTTATTAGCCATCTGAATGTCTTCTTTGGTGAAGTGTCTGTTTAGATCTTCTGTCCATTTTTTGATTGGGCTGCTTGTTTTCATGATATTGAGCTGTTTGAGCTATTTATACACTTTGAAGATTAATCCTTTGTCAGTTGTTTGTTTGCAATTATTTTCTCCCATTCTGAGGGTTGTTTTTAAATCTTACATATTGTTTCCTTTACTGTGCAAAAGTTTTTAAGCTTAATTAGGTCCTATTTGTTTATTTTTGTTTTTATTTCCATTACTCTAGGAGGTAGGTCAAAGAGGATCTTGCTGTCATTTAAGTGAAAGAGTGTACTTGCTGTTTTCCTCTAAGAGCTTTTATTTTCTATCCTTAAGTTTAAGTCTTTAATCCATTTTTAATTTATTTTTGTGCCTGGTGTTAGCAAGTAGTCTAGTTTCATTCTTTTACATGTAGTTGTCTAGTTTTCCCAGAACCACTTATTGAAGAGTCTATCTTTTCCCCATTGTGTAGTCTTTCCCCTTTGTCAAAAATAAGGTGCCCTTTGGTATGTGGGTTTATCTGTGGGCTTCCTATCTTATTCCATTGGTCTATATTTCTTTTTTTTGTGTGCGTGTGTGCCAGTACCATTCTGTCTTGATGACTGTAGCTTTGAAGTATAGTCTGAAATCAGGAAAGATGATTCCTCCAGCTCCATTTTTCTTTTGTCAAGATTTCTTTGACTATTTGGGAGTTTTTGTGTGTTCATACAAATTGTGAAATGTTTTGTTCTAGTGCTGTGAAAAATGCTATTGGTAGGGATTGCACTGAATCTGTAGGTTGCTTTGGGTAGTATAGTCATTTTCACAATATTGATTCTTCCAATTCAAGAACGTGATATATCTCTCCATCTGTTTGTGTTGTCTTGATTTGTTTCATCAATGTCTTATAGTTTTCAGCATACAGGTCTTTTGTCTCTTTAGGTAGGTTTATTCCTAAGTATTTTATTCTTTTGTTGCAATGGTGGATAGGATCGTTTCCTTAATTTCTCTTTCTGATTTTTCATTGTTAACACATAGGAATGCAAGGAATTTCTGTATATTAATTTTATATCCTGTGACTTTACTATATTCATTGATTAGCTCTGGTAATTTTCAGGTGGCATCTTTAGGGTTTTCTGTGTATAACATCATGTCATCTGAAAACAGTGAGAGTTTTACTTTTCCAGTCTGGATTCCTTTTATTTCTTTTTCTTCTCTGATTGCTGTGGCTAAGACATCCAAAACTATGTTGAATAACAGTGGCAAGAGTGATCATCCTTGTCTTATTCCTGATCTTGGAGGAAATGCTTTCATTTTTTTCACCATTGAGAAAAATATTTGCTGTGGGTTTGTCATACATGGTCTTTATCATGTTGAGGTATGTTCCTTCTATATCTACTTTCTGGTGAGTTTTTATCATAAATGGATATTGAATTTTGTCAAAAGCTTTCTCTGCATCTATTGAGATGATCATATGGTTTATACTTTTCAATTTATTAATAGGCTATATGAAATAATAGCAAGTCTAATTTGGGGGATAACCAAAGAACAAAAGTTAAATACTGTTAAATGAAATTGTAAATGAAACTGCAATCTATCTACCTCAGGAACCAAGACATTTGGATTATTGGGGTCACATGGGAAAAAGGGACATTGTATACACCCTAACCCTGTAGAAAGATAGAACTGCAAAACCTGAATAAAGTTGATAATTTTAAAGGTTACATAATGAATAAAAGCATGATAGGAAAAAAAGTTTGTTTGACATAAATGAGAAACAAAAGAGAACGTTTCTTTGGCTTGGGTCACCTAAGAAATTGAAATCGTGAGTTTGTTTTCCTTCAAAGAAAAGAAAACTCAATTCAATAAAATTAACTTAAAGTTAACCTGAATTAGCAGCACTCTGGAGTTATAGCAAAACCAAATAAAAGTAATTTCTAAAAGTTATACCCTTAACCCAGGGCTTACTGGATTCTTACATACAAAATTCCAATGAGCATGACTTAATAATCGAGAATCACTGAGCATTCTAAGAAATAGCTCCCATTGACAAAAGTCAGTGTAAATGTCATGAACAGGGAAAAAAATTAGAATTTAGCCACCAAAAATATCAGAGAGGGTATACAACTACATGTAAAATATTTAATGGACTAAATCAAAAGCAAGAGAACAAGGTTGTAGAAAACTATCAGGTAGATAGGAAAACAAGTAAACAAAGCTTCTATGAATGGAAAATATAATTATTGAAATTAAGAATCTCAATGAATTTGATAAGTGAGCATAGATAAGATATATAGAGAAAACTAGCAAACCGTATACCTGAATGAATTATTCAGTATTAACCAAAAATAAAATATTGGTTGAAATTGAAAATAATATAGCTGTGTTGGAAAGGTTTACCAGTTTCTCATAGAGTGAAACATACAGTTACCTTACAACCCAACAATACTACTCTAATGTAAATATCCAAAAGAAATAAAAATTTATATCAATATAAAACCTGTATGCAAATATTTATTTTATTTATAAACAAAAAAATCTAGGATCAATTCAAACCAATATTTAATTAATAGGTAAATGCATGATTATGATAAATACATATAATCAAATATTACTCAGAAACAAAAAGGCACAAGCCACTGATACAAACAGCAGCACAGATGAATCTCACCTGCATTAATCTAAGTGAAAATTCTGTATGTTTACCTTTATGTGACATTCTTAGAAAGGCAAGGTATAGTGACAGATAAAATAGTGGTGGTTGCTAAGGATTAAGGGTGAGAGATCAGGTTGACTACAAAGGAAAATAAAGGAATTGGGGGGGCAATGAAATTTTATACATTTTGATTTAGTGATAGTTACATTACTATGCCCTTGTTAAAACACAGGACTTAAATACTATGTAAAGGGTAAATTTTGCTATATGTGAACTAGGCATCAAAAAATAAAAAAATTATAATGTAAAATAAACAACAAAAATCAGAGTTATAAAGAGGATGGCTATAAAATAAGAAAAGTAACAATTCACTAGGTAATTAAACTGGGATATAAAACCAACCATTTGATATTGTTCTTAATAACTGACCTTCTAAAAAAAGAAATGGTGAAAAATAGTGTAATAATACAACTAATAATTATAATTGAGCAAGCATGTGCAGCACTATATCAACCATGACCTTAGAAAGAAACAAATTGGACACTATTGAGTAGGATTGAGCAAAGGAATTATTGAGTTATTGTCAGAGTCAAGTGAAACCTAGAAGGGATGATGAAGTTTTTGAGAGGCTAGCTATAGCATGGAACTATACCACCTCTAAATGTAAAGAAACAAATGGAAGGGAGTCTCCCTGAACCCAGCAAAATGTGTAACTACAGTGATAGCTGAAGTAGACAGCTATCTGACAGAAGCTGTGGCCTTCAGTGAGGAAATCTGTGGCTTCACAGTGGGGGAGGATTAAACATCCTGCTTACTCTCATCTTGATGTGGTCCAGAAAGATAGTCTCCCTGGGCTCAAAAGCACAAAGTAGAGATAAGGGTAAGGAGTGTTAGAGGTTGTCCCATCTGTGGGAGCAGAGAGCATACAACATGAGAACACTGCACCCAACAATTAGTTAATACATAGTCTTTATAAACAAATAAAGGACAGTTACAACATTGGGTTTTACAAAGTCTCAGTAAGCATTAAAGAATTAGAATTGCACAGAACCCATTTTATAAGTCAAATACAATTGTTAGACAACAAGATTAAAAGATGAGTTAAAGCTTTCTACAGAACAGAAAATTAGAAATAGTCTTCTAAGTAATTCATGATCAAAGAAGATATATTAAAATGGTGACTTGATAATTTTTAACTAAGTTATAATCAAAAGTTTACTTACCCAAATTTGTAGGATGCAACTTAAACAATGTTTAAAAAGGAGTCTAGAAAAAAAGAAATGGTAACAATAATGAGTTAAATATCCAGTTCAACAAGTTAGAGAAAGAAAACAATTAACCTAATGAAAGTAGAAAGGAGAAAATGAATAAATATAAGAACATAAATTAGACAAAGAGAAAACAATGCTAAAATAAAAAGTTACCCACAAAACTGAATGATAAGCTCTGTGAAATAAATTTAGTGGACTTTATCTCCATTCCTGGGGTAACTGACTCAGATGGCTCAGCGGGTAAAGAATCTGCCTGCAGTGCAGGAGACACAGCTGATGTGGATTTGATCCCTGAGTCAGGAAGATCCTCTGGAGGAGGAAATGGCAACCCACTCCAGAATTCTTGCCTGAGAAATTTCATGGACTGAGTAGCCTGGCAGGAGGGCTGCAATTCTAAAGGGTCACAAGGAGTCTGACACAATCGAGTGGCTAAGCACATAAAAGCAGCAGGTGCACTGGAGCAGGATCTCTCTTCACTCCTCATAATTTTTCCCTTGGAAAGGTGAAATTATTGAGTGCATTTGGAAGGGTAGCTGGCTGCAGATAGTTCTCTGTGTCTCTCTCTCTCACTCAATTTTGCCCTAGACACATGGACTCAGGGGATTCAAAATGGGAAAGGAAACCAATAAATTTTGAAGATACTAGAAACTAAAGAAAGGCACCAAATTCAAAATATGTGATAAGCGGAGCTGCTGTTACACAAATGCCACTCTATAAAAGAAGTGATTGTATGTATAGATTCCCTCCATACCTCACTATTTACAGAAAATATATGCACCCAAAGTAGCATCTTAATGGGCATTTTAAAATCGTGTGTCAATGGATTCCGAACTACTTGAATGATTCTAAGACTAAAGAAACATATTCTCTATTAATGTGCTCTCAACAGTTACCATTGAGACTGTGCTTTGATCTTTGGCAACTCTGAACACTGACTTCTGGGAATATAATTTTGCCTGGGATAACTGCTCTAGGATTTTGTATTATTTTGGTGAGTGTGGAATTGGTGTCATCATATTCTTAGATGTCCTGTTCATGATATGGATTCTAAAATAAGCAACTTCAGAGTCTTGGCATTGATCAGTTTAACTTCCAAGGATGCAGAGGAGTCCTACTAGTTCCTGTGGAAGACAGTCCTGGTTGAAGCTGCTAAAGAAATTATATTAAAACTATATTAAGAGTTTATTATGGTGGCTCAGTAGTAAAGAATCTGCCTGCAATACAGGAGACACGAAAGGCACAGGTTCAATGCCCAAGTCAGGAAGATCCCCTAGAGGAGGCAATGACAACCCATGCCAGTATTCTTGCTGGGGAAATCCTATGGACAGAGGAGCCTGTCTGGCTGCAGTCCGTGGGGTCACAAAGAGTCTGGCAGGACTGAAATGACTCAGCACACACACAAGGCACTCTTTTAAGGAAAGATGTTACCTTATGTAAAACTCACAGTAAGTTCATGAGATGAATATGATTATCATTTCCATGTTTTAGATGAGATATCCGAGAGATATAGTCACCCAATAATCAAGTACTGTCCACAGGATTCTAACCTGGGTGGTCTGATCCAAACTCAAGTAGTTTTTCCCACTACTTTTGATCTCTGATGCAAATAAAACTGAGCTTTGAAATTCAACAGAAATAAGAAATTGAAATGGAATTTTGTTTCTTTGCACTATTAATACATAAGTACAGTATAACTTAATTTTGGATCTACAAATATTTTAATCCTTGGGCTTTGACTTGCAAGTGAATTTAATAGTTGGATCTGTTTTCTTCCAGGGTATTTGATGATGACAGGAGATACAGATATTCTAGATTATATTTGTATCTATATATATATATCTATATATCTGATGCATCTCTGTGTTGGAATTTTATTATTATGGTGATTTTATGTAATATATTATGGAAATTATTGAAATACACTTCTGATGTCATTTGGTCTCATTGAAGACCTCTGAGAAAGTAACATAATTTGAGAAGGGATATAAAATAAAGAGTGGCTTTTCAGCCTTGAGTACAGAGTGGCCTTAGAGATGATTTAGTTAATGCACTCTTCTGATGCATATCCAAAGAGAAAGCCAAATAAGCAGATGTTAAATGCATCATGAAGCATTGTTTTGATGGACAGCTAATCTCTTCCAAAGAGGGAGGTGGTATGTTCCCAACTAACCACAGTTTTAATGGTTAAGCCAAGAAGTTAAAAGATCACAACCTGGGGAATATTGAAAGTGGTGATGCTTCTACCTTACTCTTGATGATTATTCCCACGTAAAAGGAGATCATTCAGCATAATTCTCTTGACCTCTTACTATTTATTAATTCACTCTGCCCAGGGGCAGGTGGAATATCCTTATCTGACTGGTATGACTGGATGGGGAAAGTGGGTCTGTATGGCCAGTAGATTCCTTTCTTTCTAAGGAGCTGGCAGAGCAGGTGATACATGTTGTGGTTTGGATCCCTGTGAGTAGCTCTGTCTCAGGGATGGAGGCCTGCTTCTGTCTAGGACTGCTGGAAGGGTAAGTCTTCTCATTCCAGGATTCTGTCATAGGAAGTCTGCCTTCTTGTAGGTAAAAGAAACACTATTTAATATCAGCATTAACATTTCACAGTGTAGATTTTGTTTTCCATACGCCTTTCTTAGTCTTATTTTTCAAGTGGTTTAATACTTATGCAAGTAAAAGGAGAGTGAGTTCACGCCTCGTTACCAAATAACCTAACAACAAATTGCTGACATGATTGATGGATGGGGGAGGAGGGAAAGAATGAAGGAGAGAGACAGAGAGAGAGAATTTTTGAGGCTAACTCAGAACCAGAATCATGCTGATTTGTACCATGGAATTCCAGAAAACCTCAGGAACTCACCTTGTATAGGTCTAAAAGGGAGGGTGCAGTATGAGGCTTAAGAGAGTAGAATTGGTTGAACATTTGTATAAAAATGCAGCTGGCTAATGGCTCCATTCTTGGTGTCCTCTGTTATTAGAAGATAAAAGTTAAACAAGAGAGAACCAGTTTTATAGACACCAGCACATGTGAGGTCTGAAATAACACACTGAAAACAGAGAGATTAAATGAAAGTTTTCTCCTTAAAAGATAAACACTTCACTCCCCTGTTTACTACTTGGATTCAAGAAAATTCTGTAGCTAAGTTGATTCCTCCTAAGTAAAAAATTGAGTGATTATGGAGAAACTGATCCAGTTAAGTAAGCAGTAATAATAAATCTGTCAACTGGAGGTTACCCAGTCAAATGGCCCATCCAGATCATCCTGCAATAAAGCCAAGCATTGAAAAAACCCACCTCCAAATAACTTTCTGATATTTTACTCTTAGAGAAGAACAGATATTTAAGAATCACTGGATACTTAAAACAAGTCCATAACATGCAAACAAAACAAAAAAGAGGAAAAAGGAAGTAAGAGGGAAAAATGAAAGTATTAGAAAAAAATTCATACACACCACAGATAAGAAAAGATAAATAACTTCCATAATTAACATTATTATTAAATCCCTTCATTAAAAAACTTAAATTATAAACCAGCATATTCATTAAATAAATAAAGCAGTTCTCTTTTCTTTCCCCAAATCTTAAAAGTTAAAAATATAATACTAGAAATGAAAAAGTTGCTAGAAATTTTGGAAGATAAAGTTTCAGACATTTAGCAAAAATAGAAAAATACAGCAAAAATAAAAAGACAGTAGGATAGATAAGATAATAAAGTTAGAGATAAGCCACAAAGTCTAAAAATCCAGATAAAGAAACTTTCCATTGATGAGAACAGAGAACACAAAGATAGGAAATTATGAACAATTCAAGAGAAGTACTAAAAACTGAAAAATAACAGTTTGCTGATTAAAAATGCCTACCAAGTGTCCAAATTCATGACAGTAGAGCCGACTCTACCCAACACACATTACTGTAACATTTTAACAATAAGACAATAAGAGATTTTCAAAGTTTTTGGAGAGGAGAAGAAACCCTCATTACCTGAAAAGCAATAAAAATAAAAATCAAATTAAATTTTTGCACAGCACTAGAAATTTGACTATAATGAAACACTACTTTCAAATTTAAAGGACAAATTAATTCTTCCTAAAACTCCATAGTCAGTCAAGATGCTAGTCAATTTACAAAGTCTGCAAAAATTTACATCCTAAGAGCTTTTTCTAGGAAGCAGTGGGAATAAGGAATTGGAAAGGAAGATGTATGAAACTCAGGAGATGTGGGCTATAACTCAGAAGAGAGAACTTTTCATGATGATGGTGAAGGGAGATGCCACGTTGACCACTGTGCAATTGGCCTAGAGAAACACCAGTCCGGATTAGACTAAACAATTTCAATATTGCCAAGATTGAAGTCTCCAAGGAAAACATGAGTCTGATGTAACATTGATGTGTGGAAAACATTCAGAAAAGATAAAGAACCCTAAAAGTCACCTGAAAACACAGCCAGAAAAAATATTTTGAATCATCACCCTAATTTCTTTTGACTTCCCCTAATCAGGTAGTTTCTGTTTGAAGCTTTGGGTTTCCACCATCCTAGCCTGGAGAATCCCAGGGACGGGGGAGCCTGGTGGGCTGCCATCTGTGGGGTGGCACAGAGTCGGACACGACTGAAGTGACTCAGCAGCAGCAGCAGCAGTCAGAACCTGTCGGACAAAACTTTTCCTACTCCTTTCTCCCTTCCTTAACTCTGCCTTGGAAGCTGTCTGTACTTACCACTTTTGCTATATGACAGGGAATTAGTCAGAAAAATAAAATTTAAAAGCCCTGCTACCAGTTAGCTAGCTAACAAGGTGCTAAGATCAGTATTTGTACTAGCATAATTAATTTTTCTATTAAGAACTTTTGGAAAATCTGTACAGAAAGAATTGACTACTGGAATTTTAAAGCTTCCCAGCCCCACGGTGATAGGGGAAAATATGATGAAGATTTTGAGTCCCTATCAAATTTCATAGTACAGGTCACTACCTGCCATACATATATGCAGGTAGAGAGCTCTCTTATGGGGAGGGCTATGCCAGGCTCTCAAAGTGATCACTGTTAATGCCTAGGATAGCTTCATGGACATGTGTCTCAAGGTTGAAGTGGACTAACACAGCTACAGACGTGAACATCAAAGAAAAAGAACACTTTTATTTGCTATGCCCTCAAGCACTATAAGGAGAAGGCAATGTCACCCCACTCCAGTACTCTTGCCTGGAAAATCCCATGGATGGAGGGGCCTGGTGGGCTGCAGTCCAGGGGGGCGCTAAGAGTCTGACACGACTGAGCGACTTCACTTTCACTTTTCACTTTCATGCATTGGAGAAGGAAATGGCAACCCACTCCAGTGTTCTTGCCTGGAGAATCCCAGGGACGGGGGAGCCTGGTGGGCTTCCGTCTATGGGGTTGCACAGAGTCGGACACAACTGAAGCGACTTAGCAGCAGCAGCAGCAATAACTATAAATGCAGTTTGGGAGACACTTCCCCTGCATGCAACAAACAGGCTCACTGGGGTTGATTTTATGTCCTCATCTGTCCTCCCTCTGACAGATGCCCCAGAACTGCTTGTAGAATTTTCACAAAGAATTATTCATCATACTTTTTTATTACTTTCACGTAACTCAGGACTTCATTATCAAACCTTTTCTTTACTAGCTGTTGATATATTTCTTATAACAGAAAAGTTATTGTTTTAATACCTGAGTGTTGCCACATGATTTTAAAGACAGTATGCTTGGCTTTCTCTTTTTTTTTTCCTTGATGTGAAATCCAGCCTAGTCAATTATTTTTCTTCTTTTAGCTTTCCTATTTTATCTTTCCATCTCAATATAAATACATACAATCAACATTATTATCACCTTTGTATTAAATTTCCAGACTCAAAGAGGGAGATGTGATCCACTCGCATATCTTCCTATAGAAAGGGATCATCTAGTTTTGATGTGAAAAGTCAAGGATTAGTCCCAGGAAATTTGGCTATCTATAAAACCATTGTCATGGAGCTGGAAGCCCAATGCCCAAAGAAACTTCATTTCTGGAAGTAATTATTGCCAAGTAACAACATGTTTTCATCTTCATTTCACCCTCATCCCATATATGGGATATTTTTGTGCAAATACTTCATATTTCTATGTGAAGTAAAGCAAATGGCAAAGTTAATACAAATGATCACTTGTCCAGGTAAATGTAGAAATTCTACATTTTTCTTTGTTAGTGTTTTCCATTTAAAAAAAGTTTAAAGTAGAAAGAAAGTGAAGTCGCTCAGTCATGTCTGACTCTCTTGCAACCTGTGGACTGTGGCCTACCAGGCTCCTCCGTCCATGGGATTGTCCAGGCAAGAATACTGGAGTGGGTTGCCATTTTTACTTGGCAATATTCTGATCATGGTCATCCCTCCTCACCTGTTACATTTCAAACAGAGCTAAGGAAGATAAAAACTAAACTCCTTTCCTAAGTTAACTTGGGATGAAAAAGAAGAAGGTGAAAGTCTCTTATTAGTCTTCTTCTACTTCTTCAAATTCAGACTCTACAGTTTATTAACTGCTTAGTTGTGAAAAACCCAGAATTTCCCAGGTTTGTCCTGCTTTACCATGCTTCATTCATCATTCCCTTCTGAAGCAGTACTCTTTTTCCATATTTCTATATCTCCTAACTCCTTCCCATGAACTCTAATTATAGATAGCATCAATTAATTTCCCTTATTTTGCTTGCTGGAATTCCTGTCCTAAGGAGACAACACCTGCCCTCTTCTCTTCACTTCTCTTCTCAGATGATGTAACAGGATGCTCAGGAATAGTTTATCACCAGCTCAAAGATTTCATGTGGCTTTTGGTGAGTCATAGGCTTCTTTACTAAATCTTTGTACTCTCTAAAAATGAAACATGTGAATAATATACCACCAAATTCTATGAAGTTAATTGAAATAAGTCCCTGTTTACACTAATTTTATAACTGATGGCCATATCAATACATAGAGAATATTCCCTAAGTTCAGAATACCTTAAAAAAAAAAAGTCAGAACTTCTAATAAAGCAGCAGAGAGTCTCCTGAGAACAGAACATAAATGCACATGTCACTAAGTCATGTCTGACTTTTGTGACCCGATGGACTGTAGTCTGCTAGCCTCCTCTGTCCATAGGATTTCCCAGGCAAGAATATTGGAGTGGGTTGCATTTCCTTCTCCAAGGGATCTTCCTGACCCAGGGATTGAACCCAGGTCTCCTGCATCGCAGGCAGATTCTTTACCAACTGAGCTACAGATATTTTCTAGGTTCAGATTCCCATCATTGATTTGTAGAACATCTACCTTTTGACTAAAGGTAAAACTGAGGTGAATCAGGGTACTTTCATAAGCTATAGGTTTAACCTCTTCACTCCTACTGGGGTTTTCTTCCCACCTCCACTCCCACCCTTGCATACACATTGTTCTGGAAATGGGAAAATCTTGCTGCCTTAAAAGTCGGAGCAGCATAGGTAATGACTTTAAAAATGATCACATTTCAGTAGCATTTCAATTGTGTATGAGAATGTCCTCTTCTCTCCTGTATTGATCAGATGACTGAGCCACCAAACCAGTGGGGAGTAAGAATGCCATTTTTTCTTTTCAGGCACCCAACCAGAAAGGAGAAATTCATCTGGTGTGCTCTGAAAAAGTTGGCACATATAAGCCACTGATCTGGCATTAATTTATAGCAAAGGGACTGACTAAATTCCAAGAAAATGAAAATATAATCCTCAGCTCCTGTAGTGTTGTCTAAGTGGTTCCTCTCCTTCCTCTTGGCCTTACTCCACCTTGCCCCTTATGCACTGCAGTACTAAGTTACTTCTATGGAAGTGTGAGTTGACATTGTATGAACATGTTATTTTTACAGAAAAGTTAGTGTGTTTTGTGCTCTAGGTCTCTTCTGATTTACCTGAGCTTTACAACATCAGTGAAACTAATCCATTGCACCTGAAAGTACTTGCTGTTTTTGTAAATGAATTCCTGAGCTCTTTTTTTTTTTAAAGATGTTTATTTATGTTATGTATTTGTGGCATATGGGATCTTAGATCTTATTTGCATCATATGGGCTCTTTAGTTGCTACATGTGAACTCTCAGTTGCAGTGTGTGGGATCTAGTTCCCTGACCAGGGATTGAATCCGTGCCCCCTGCATTGGGAGCACAGACTCTTGGTCAGTGGACCACCAGGAAAGGCCCTCCTGAAATATTTTCCCACTTTTTTTTTTGTCCTTGCACCTGTTTCAGGAAAAAAAAAAATCTTTAAAAATATATTAGCCATTTATTATCTCTCTCATATGCAATTTTCTTCTGTCTCATTAATCCAACACATATATCATAGAGATCTCTGTGTGCCTGGCACTGCTCAGATGCAGGGTATATAGCAGGGATTGTGTAGAATAATTATGGAAGAATAAAGACAATAGAACAATAAACTTCATATTAAGCAAAATATGGCGGTGACCTAAGAGGAAGTGGGGTAGAGCTTGGGCTATGTTAGCTTGGGTGGTAGAAAGGATGTTTGTTTTTGTGAAACTTTGAGCTGAGAATGAAAAGCAGGAGAAGCCGTGGGGATATATTAAACTGGATCACTGTAGACAGAGAAGAAGGCTTTCTCCATCTCGGCACAATTGACATTGGAGGGCAGATAATAAATTGCTATGGGAGTTATTCTGGAACTGTAGGATGTTTAGCAGCATCCCTGGCCTCTACCCAGTAGATGCTGAGAGACTACCCCACCCTGGTTGTTGCAACCAAGATGTCTCTTCAGTTCAGTCACTCAGTCGTGTCTGACTCTTTGCGACCCCATGAATCACAGCATGCCAGGCCTCCCTGTCCATCACCAACTCTGGGAGTTTACCCAAACCTGTGTCCATCGAGTCGATGATGCCATCCAACCATCTCATCCTCTGTCGTCCCCTTCTCCTCCTGCCCCCAATCCTACCCAGCATTAGGGTCTTTTCCAATGAGTCAACTCTTCACATGAGGTGGCCAAAGTATTGGAGTTTCAGCTTCAACATCAGTCCTTCCAATGAACACCCAGGACTGATCTCCTTTAGCATGGACTGATTGGATCTCCTTGCAGTCCAAGGGACTCTCAAGAGTCTTCTCCAACACCACAGTTCAAAAGCATCAATTCTTCGGTGCTCAGCTTTCTTTATAGTCCAACTCTCACATCCATTCATGAGCACTGGAAAAACCATAGCCTTGACTAGAGGGACCTTTGTTGGCAAAGTAATGTCTCTGCTTTTTAATATGCTATCTAGGTTGGTCATAACCTTCCTTCCAAGGAGTAAGCATCTTTTAATTTCATGGCTGCAATCACCATCTGCAGTGATTTTGGAGCCCAGAAAAATAAAATCTGACACTGTTTGCACTATTTCCCCATCTATTTCCCACGAAGTGATGGGACCAGATGCCAAGATCTTAGTTTTCTGAACGTTGAGCTTTAAGCCAACTTTTTCACTCTCCTCTTTCACTTTCATCAAGAGGCTCTTTAGTTCTTCTTCGCTTTCTGCCATAAGGGTGGTGTCATCTGCATATCTGAGGTTATTGATATCTCTAGACATTGCCAAAAGTCCCATCAGAGGCAAACATGCTCCTAGGTAAGATCTACTGGCACAGAGACATCATAATGTGCAAAGGCCCTAAACAACAGCAAGTTAAAGAGGAACATAAAAAGCTAGTTTGTCTGGAAGATACTAATTTAAGATGAGAGTGAGAGGAAAAAAATCTGGATGTAAGCAGAGGCCAAATCACATTGGAACTTTGCAGACTGTGGTAAGGACCTAGGTTTTCACTTTAGGTCCAGGTAGAAGGCACTGGAGGATTAAGTAAGCCAGTTCTAATACAATTTACGTTTTTAACATCACTGTGTCTATTGTATGTAATGCTGCCTCATATTACTAACTTATCTGAGTTAGTAGATCAACTGCCTGAGTTCAAAGCTAAAACTTATTTTAGATTTTTGATAATACTTTTTACTTCCATTTTATGGGTTTAGATCTGTTGGGTGAACATTCTAGGGGCTATTTCACCCAAGAGACTATATAATTAATCTGGCTAGACATCAAGACATGGTGTCTTAGCCATGCAAAAACTTACATAGCCATGCTTAGAAGTTAACACACCTTTTCATTTATTTATTAACATAAACATTAAAATGAGGGGAAAACCTGAATACAGTCATTTTCCAATTACTAAATTACTTGTTAAAAAAAGGAAGAAGATGCAATTACGGGTTGTAATGCTTGTACAATTGGCCTCTTTGTTTCTCAGTTTCAGTTCAGTTTACTGGATCCAGTAGATGTGGAATTTCAAAACCATGCGCTAGACTGCTGAGTAGACATTTCTCGAGAGGTGTCTTAAGATAGCGAAAGAGCCCTCAAATTCACAAGGAAGATAAAAACTGGGTTGAGAGGTGAAATTGTGGTTCTGTGAAGAGTTGCCACCTACTCTCTTAGGTCCACCCTATGAAGAGAGAGGAGGGGTCTACTCCCTTCTGTCCTAAGTTGAGTAACAAGCAGTCTCAAAGAAACCATTCTCTGCAGTTAGAATACTCAGTAAATGTTGTCTGACATGAGTCTGGGTTATCTTAAAGAGAGACACAGTAGCTATTAGCCTGAAGCATTGTGAGAGAGAGAAAGATTTGGAATGACAATGCAAACTGCACTTTCATCAAAGACTATCTTAACCAGTATCTTAAAGAATGCACGAGATTTTCCCATAAATTCTTCCAAAGTCCAGAGTTAAAAGAGTTAGATGACTTGGGGTCCTTTCCAACATTGCTTTTTACAATGCCTGGTATAGTAGTGGGGATTTTAACAGGGAGAATTCTGTGTGGAGTGAATCCAGGAGAAAAACATGAGGCCAAATTGGGAGCAGCTGACTGATTATAAAAAAAGGTATATGTAGTCCAGCTGTCATGGTCCAGTGAAAGGAGGAGGGGGCATTTGAAGGACTAAGGAAAGTACCCAGGAAAGAAAGACTTAAATATCAGGCAGGCTCCATAGCACTAGTTGGTCGCTCACTCTCCTCATCAAGAAAGGCATATACCCTTCTCCCTCAATTCAGTCTAAAGGGATCCAAAGCCCTGATTGCAAGAAAGGGATGAGTAGAACAGAGAAAGGAAGGATCCAGGGGTCAGGCAGTAATGTATGAGTTGGCCAGGTTCAACGCACTGGCAAAACAGAAGACCAAGCTTTCTCATTAGCAGATAGAGACTGTGCACTGTGAGTTAGAATAAACTAATTCATTTTAAAAAGACGGCTAAAAGACAATGTTACATTCTCATTTTATTACATTTAACTCATCATACTTGTTCATCATTCCAGTTACAATATCCAACTCTTAGACTTTCCTCTTTATTCTAGTTTGCCCAGGATTGAGGGAACCATATCTCTTTTGCTAACATAGAATATGTTAGACTACATGCTAGGTTAACATACTAGATTGTTCTGGAGGGCAGCTAAGATCAAGAGAGTTTTTCCTTATACTTCAGAGTATTTGTTTATTTACTAATTCATTTAACACATTTGTTGATTGACCAGTATTTGCCAGGCACTGCTCTTACTAGTTCTGGTTTGCAATGTTAAGCAGTTACCTCACTACAGATGTTAACACACAGTGAAGCAGACTTCCTGGCTCAAGGGCCATATTTCAAGGCCATGGGATGCTCAAGAAGCATTCAAGTGAACATGGTACCTAGAGCTCCATTTTCCAGGAGACAGAGTGGAGAATTATACTAAGATGATGGTTTCCTGTGTTCATTCTTCTAGTCATTGATCCTGTCTCTAAAATGGAGACACGTTTACTTCTGACTTAACTTACAATAAAATAAAATAATAAGTGTTTTCCTTTATTCCCCCTTTTAGTCATTTAAGCATTATATTTCCATTGTTATTTATATACATATATAAAAATCTCTTTTTTAAAATTTATTTTAATTGGAGGCTAATTACTTTACAATGCTATGGTGGTTTTTGCCATACACTGACATGATTCAGCTGTGGGTGTAAATGTATCCCCCCATCCCGAAACCCCCTTCCACCTCCCTCCTCATTCCATCCCTCTGGATTGTCTCAGTGCACCAGCTTTGAGTGCCCTGTTTCATACGTTGAACTTGGACTGGTCATCTGTTTCACGTATGGTAATATACATGTTTCGATGCAGTTCTCTCAAATCATCCCACCCTTGCCTTCTCCCACAGAGTCCAGAAGTCTGTTCTTTATATTTGTGTCTCTTTTGCTCTCTTGCATATAGGGTCATCATTACCATCTTTCTGAATACCATATATATGCTTTAATATGCTGTATTGGTGTTTTTCTTTCTGACTTACTTTACTCCGTCCAACATATACAAGCAGCTCATGCAGCTCAATACCAGAAAAATAAACAACCCAATCAAAAAAGTGGGCCAAACAACTAAACAGATATTTCTCCAAAGAAGACATACAGATGGCTAACAAACACATGAAAAGATGCTCAATGTCACTCATTATTAGAGAAATGCAAATCAAAACCACAGTGAGGTGCTATCTCATGCTGCTCAGAATGGCTGCTATCAACAAGTCTACAAACAAATAAATGCTGGAGAGCATGTGGAGAATAGGGAGTGCTCTTACACTGTTGGTGGGAATGCAAACTAGTACAGCCACTACAGAGAACAGTGTGGAGATTCCTTAAAAAACTGAAAATAGAACTGCCATATGACCCAGCAATCCCACTGCTGGGCATACATACTGAGAAAACCAGAATTGAAAGAGACTTGTGTACCCCAATGTTCATTTCAGCACTGTTTACAATAGCTAGGACATGGAAGCAACCTAGATGTCCATCAGCAGACAAATGGATAAGAAAGTTGTGGTACATATACACAACAGAATATTACTCAGCTATAAAAAAGAACACATTTGAGTCAGTTCCATTGCTCTTTCTTATACATAGGTTCCCCTAGGAACTTTTTCTATAATAGAAAAATAGCATTACACCTATGTGTTTTCTACCCTCTGACTTACTCTAATAGACAGTAAACTTGATAAGAATAGATTTCTGCAATCCACTGTCAATTTTGATTTGCCAGATAAAAGTGGAGCCTGAGTTTTTGTCATTTTCCAATGTTTCCTTGGTGCTTCTGTCATCTGTTCTTAGCAACCAATAGAGAAGAAAGTCTAAGTTGTAAGGTAAGGTCCTGTCCAACCAGGCCCAGGTCTGTGTTTGCAAATTCCCATCACCAACCTCAGCTCAACATTGTGTATTCTGATGAAGATATGAAGTAGGAATCCTGAGTGAATGCATTTTTGAACAGCTCTGTGAAACCTCTGGAACAAGGTTTCTCAATCTTGGTGCTGTTAACATTAGGGACCACAATTCCTTATTGTGGGGATGATGAGGGGGTGTCTTGTCCATTGTGTTTAGAAGTGTTTCTGCCCAGTGGATGCCAGTCACAAACTCCTCACTTCCCAGTTGTGACAATCAAAAATTTCTCCAGATATTGGCAAACATATCCCATGAAACAAAATAATTCCTGGTTGAGAACCACTGCTTTAACTTCTGCACAAACACTTTTCTCTTTATCACGAGATCAAGAGAGGACCTCCATTTAAAATTTTTTTAATTTTTATTTATTTATGGTACACTGGGTCTTCGCTGCTGCACATGGCCTTTCTCTAGTTGCAGTGCAAGAACTTCTCATTGCAGTGGTTTCTCTTGTTGCGGAGCACAGGCTCTACGCATGCAGATTCGGTAGTTGTGACACACAGACTTAGTTGCCCCATGGCGTATGGAATCTTCCTGGACCAGGGATCAAACCCATGTCCTTTGCATCAGCAGGCAGATTCTCAACCATTCTAGCATCAGGGAAGTCTGAGAGGGCCTCTTTAAAGAGAAACATTCTAGAAGGAAAACATAGATAATAGCAAATGTCACAAAACAGTGTGGGTTGAATTATGTCTACTAAAGAAATAAATTGAAGTCCTAACCCATGCTTCTGACTCCTGTGAATATGACCTTGTTTGGAAATAGGGTCTTTGCAGGTGTAATCAAGTTAAGATGGATCATACGGAAGTAGGCTGGGCCCTAGTACAATGGCTGGTCTTCCCAGCTGGCTCAGTGGTAAGGAATCTGCCTGCCAAGCAGGAGACATGGGTTCAATCCCTGGGTCAGAAAGATCCCCTGTAGAAGAAAATGGAAACCCACTCCAGTATTCTTGCCTGGGAAACCCCATGGACAGAAGAGCCTGGTGGGCTACAGTCTATGGAATTGCAGAGTCATACATGACTTAGTGACTAAACAGCAGCAGTAGCAGCTGATACAGTGACTGGGATCCACATAAGTAGGGGGAATTGGAGAGGTGCAGATACAGAGATATAGACACATATAGAGATGAGAATGCCAGGGAAAATTGGAGGCAGATACCAGGGATTGTCAGCAGCCACCAAAAGCTAGGAGAAGGGCATGGAAGATTTCTGCCTCAGATCCTTCAGACCAAGTGTAACTCTGCTATACCTTGATTTTTTAGACTTCTAGCTTTCAGAATGTGAGAAAATACATGTCTGTTGTTCTGAGGCACCCAGTGTATGGTAACTTGTTACAACAGTCCTAGAAAACTAATGTGAATGTTAAACACAGCAAAAAATGTGAATAATAAACATGGACTGTACTAACTTTCCTTTAAATATGCTATGATCAAAGATAAATTATTCTGTAATAAACTTTGTTTTGTAAGATCATAATATACTGTATGAATCATAGGTCAGAAAATCAAGCTGCAATTTAGTAAGCAGAAATAGGTACTCAGAATATAGCAACAGTAGAAATAACACCTCATGTTTAAGTATTTAAAGTGTTTGTAAACTGCTAGATGCTTTAAAAGCAAAACCAAAATATCACTGTTGCTTTTATGCTTTCATTTTGTTTATTACAAAAAATGTACTAGCTATTTATTTATAATTAATTTATTTTTCATTAGAGAATATTTTTATTGTTTTGTTTCTGGGTCCCAGTCAAGTACCTTTATGACAGAACAAATTCTTACATTATCCAAATTTTTATGATGAGTATGTATCACTTTTATAACCAGAAAATAAAATAACTTCTGGTTCAAAAATAAGAGATTATTATCTACTAAGGTACACAGACTGTTTCTATTTGTTTCTCTTTGTAAATGGTGCAAAATAAATGTTAGCCAATCAGTCACTTAATCTCTTTTAATGGTTAAAAATGTAGCAGGAATAAAAGAAGGATGATATAAGAAAAACATTTTAAGTGCTTTTATATTTTGTTTAGTGTTGTATTTAAATTCATGAGCATATAGAAGGGGGGAAATATGAACAAGACTGGCTATAACAGAAAATATTGAAGTGAATGCTCAGTGAATATGAAAAGCTTCTTTTTAAGACTGTGAAAAAAGGCCACAAATATTTATGTTTCAAAGTCAAAGACATTTAGAATATTATATTCACAAAAACTGAATTTAGTTTATAGTTTTGGATTTTCAAAGCCAGGACAGAAGAGGAAGGTGATTCCCGTTTCAGTGGTTTGCCTATATTTAAAATGGGATCTTACCAGGTTTTTATATTCAGGTTTTTGTAGGGGTCATAACCTGAGCCAGAGAGAAATGGAAATGATTAAACCATCTGAGAGCATCACTTGCTAGTTTAGTAATGGCTTGAATATATTTGTCTTCTTTGCAGACTCAACACAGTGTAGCACCTCCTCCTGAACTCCTACAACGTTTGGTGGCATTTCACGGTATTGTTTTTCTTCTTACCACACTCACCATTCCTTCCCTCTTTTTCAGTAGAAACACCTACTCTTCCTACCCCTTTAAATGCCTCAGTCATCTGTGTATGTCCCTCTTCTTTAAATTCCCATAGGCTGATTCAGGGTGTCACATTCCTCACTCCATGCCCCCAGGGTAGCATAGTGAAGCATGATGGTGCCTGCAGAGGAGGGTGGGTAGGGACCAAAACATGATCCATCTGCTGAGCATACCCCTCAGTGCAGCCCCTTGTGTCTGCTGGAGGGTGGAGTGCCTCTTTCTTCCCATAAAGAAAATATTCATTTCCCAAGGCATGTGCCTATGGGCTGAATCTACCTAGAAAGTGTACTTTTATTCTTTTTTCAAAAAATTAATTTCCCCAGAGTAAGTGCATTTTTATAATTTACCCAAAGATGTCAGATAAGAATAGAACTTAAATGTTCTCACACACAAAAAGGATAAATATGTGAGGTAATGTATATGTCATTTAACTAGATGGGAGGGATTTTTTCAAAATGTAAATGGAATTATCGTGATGCACAGTTTAAATATCTGACAGTGTTATTTGTCAATTAAGGACACCTTCCTCTCACCTTGGGCTTCCCCTGTGGCTCAGCTGGTAAAGAATCTGCCTGCAATGTGGGAGACCTGGGTTCGATCCCAGGGTTGGGAAGATCCCCTGGAGAAGGGAAAGGCTACCCACTGCAGTATCTTGACCTGGAGAAGTCCATGGACTGTATAGCCCATGGGGCCACAGAGAGCCAGACATGAGTGCACAACTTTCACTTTCAATTTCATTCTTGAAGAAAACTAGAGACAAAGGATCACTCTAAATATTTCAGACCTAAATGTTTCTAAATTGTTGGAAAGGAGAAGGAACTGAAGGGAGAAGGAAATGGAAGTAAATTCAGGAAGGCGCTGCAATTCCTTAGGGGGCAAAGTAAAGTGTCATTCCCCAGACCATAAGGGGGACGCTGCAGCTAATGCAGCCACAGATTGAGAAGCATGCAGCCCCTCCAACACTGCTGACTCGCTGCTGATAGCTCAGCAACTGCCAGAGCCAGAAGCAGGAAAAAAATTCCTTTTCTCTTTCTTCTGACTTCCAGTCAGCTGCCATCGACTCCCATTGGCAGAATTTGATCAAAACCCAGTTAGCAAAGGAGTCCAAAAAATAACTTGGAAACTTCCAATCCTTGACAGAGTGGAGGAGAAAATAAAAAGGCATGTGTATGGCTGAGAGACAGAAGTAAACTAACCAACACTGCCAAGAACAGACTGTAGCAGAAAAGATGGGAAAACAATTCTAATTCATTTGCCCCATAAGCCACTGCTACTGCTGCTGCTAAGTCGCTTCAGTCGTGTCCGACTCTGTGTGACCCCATAGACGGCAGCCCACCAGGCTCCGCCATCCCTGGGATTCTCCAGGCAAGAATACTGGAGTGGGTTGCCATTTCCTTCTCCAGTGCATGAACAGGAAAAGTGAAGAGAAGTCGCTCAGTCATGTCTGACTCTTAGCGACCACATGGACTACAGCCTACCAGGCTCCTCCGTCCATGGGATTTTCCAGGCAAGAGTACTGTGCAGCTTGAATAGTCTTCCAGCTTCTTGGAATAGATCTAAGATTTGCAAATGGTACTATACTTTGGATTGCCTAAGATCTTTTAACAAGTACCCAAACCTGTTTTTCACTCCTTGGATATTCTGGTTTAATTGATGAGGGGTGCAAACTGAACATTAAGATTTGTGAAACCTCCCAGGTGAATCTCATGTTCAACACATTTGCTGGGAGTGGCTGACATGGTGTCAGGTGGCAGGACACAATAGTAACAGTAATGTGTCCATGAAAAATTCACTTGAATAAGGAAGTTGTGGTATGTGTATACAATGTAATATTATTCAGCTATAAAAAAGAACACATTTGAATTAATTCTAATGAGGTGAATGAAACTGGAGCCTATTACACAAAGTGAAGTAAGTCAGAAAGAGAAATACCAGTACAGTGTATAAATGCATATATATGGACTTTTGAAAGATGGTAACAACGATCCTATATGCAAGGCAACAAAAGAGACACAGATGTAAAGAACAGACTTTTGGACTATGTGGGAGAAGGCGAGAGTGGGATGACTTGACAGAATAGCATTAAAACATGTGTATTACCATATGTAAAGTAGATGACCAGTGCAAGTTCCATGCACGAAGCAGGGCACTCAAAGCCAGTGCTCTGGGACAACCCAGAGGGATGGGGTGGGGAAAGAGGTGGGAAGGGGATTCAGGATGGGGGGACACATGTGCATCCGTGGGTGATTCATATCAATGTATGGCAAAACCCACCAAATATTGTAAAGAAATTATCCTCCAATTAAAATACACTATTTAATTTAAAAACAAATTCACCTGGGACTCAAAACACTTTGCAGAGGACTGTTGTCAAACATGAAGAAGGCAAGAAAATGCAGCAGGGTCAAGATACCTTGAAATATGGACAATACTGATATATGAAAGTGAAACTCATTCAAACAGGTTACATGATTATTTACATCACCTTAGACTTCTTTATAGTACCAAACTTTCAAGATAGGATTGTGTGTGTGTGTGTGTGTAAATGTTAGTTTTGTATACGTATAATGTGATTAGCATTACAGTAAGTGAATTAGCACAGCATCTTCAGGAAAATATCAGTTGTGCCTTTGAAGGGCAGTATAAATGAAATACAACAAAAAGAAGTGCTGTAGAGCAAGGGAGAATGAGCACTGAACTTTGAGACAGACAGCATATTAAAAAGCACAGACATTACTTTGCCAACAAAGGTCCGTCTAGTTAAAGCTATGGTTTTTCCAGTAGTCATGTATGGATGTGAGAGTTGGACCAAAAAGAAAGCTGAGCGCCCAAAGAATTGATGCTTTTGAACTGTGGTGTTGGAGAAGACTCTTAAGAGTCCCTTGGACTGCAAGGAAATCCAACCAGTCCATCCTAAAGGAAATCAGTCCTGAATATTCATTGGAAGGACTGATGTTGAAGCTGAAACTCCAATACTTTGGCCACCAGAATCAAAGAACTGACTCATTTGAAAAGACCCTGATGCCGGGAAAGATTGAAAGCAGGAGGAGAAGGGGTCGACAGAGGATGAGATGGTTGCATGGCAACACTGACTCAATGGACATGAGTGTGAGTAAAGTCCAAGAGTTGGTGATGGACAGGAAAGCCTGGAGTGCTTCAGTCCATGGGGTCACAAAGAGTTAGACACGACTGAGCGACTGAACTGAACTGAACTGAGAATACTGAGTTATGGTCTATGGTTTGCCTGATGTATAAGAACACCTCCAGCCCAGGTATTCTGACTTATTTTATCATTTCTATTATTTCTTTATCATAAGATGCTTTGAGTAGTTTTTACGCTTTTATTCTGCTGAAGTCCTTTCCAGGAAGGACTTGTTCATTTATAGGTGAAGACTCTGAAGCACCCATATAATCTCTTCTGAACTGGTTAACCTAAAATTACAAAGCAAATACATGATCAACTATAGGGATTCTCTCCCTACTGTGCATGTACAGAAAAATAAATGAATCTTCTCTTTTGGTGATGGAGAGTTGGAGCAGTGAATTAGATTTTGCTTGCATTTTTGCACTAAGAAAAAAAGTTACAATTAAGTTACAATTGCACATCATTGGCAAAGGCACCCAGAAGTGGCACTCTGTCAGGTAGTTCTGGGTAACTGGACTAATGAAATCAATAACTCCTTTCAGTGCTCTTCCCTGGAATAAGTTGCTAAGTATGGTTCAGTCAAAAGCTGCTACACAAAGGATAATGGCAAATGAATTCCTAGTCTACTCTTTGGGAGGATTATACACTCAACAGGATGTACTAATATTATTTAGATATAAATGTTAAAATATGTCTTATAATTTACATTGAATTTATTTCTTTAGTGAGTAAGAAAATAATAAAGGCATAGAGAAAATAAAACTTTCAGCAATATATTTACTTATCCTATGTGATGGTTAATTTTATGTGTTAACTTGACTGGATAAATGGATGCCCAGGTTTAACATTATTTCTTTGTGTATCTGTGTGAGTTTAGCATTTGAATTATTTGTGGAATCAGTAGAGTGTGGGTGGGCATCCCACAATCCCTTGAAGCCCTTAATCGAACAATAGGTGGAGGAAGGAGAAATTTGCCACTTTCTTCTGCCTCAGTGTGGAGCTGGCACATTTCATCCGTTTTTTCCTACCTTCAGACTGGTGTTTACACTATCAGCTCCACTAGTTCTCAGGCCTTCAGATTCCTCAAAGTAAATTATACCACAGACTTTCTAGGTCTCTGGCTTGCAGACTTGCACATGAAAGCAGCCTCCATAATTATGTGAGTTAATTCTTCATGGGAAATCAATCTTCCTCTTTAGCTAGAACTCCTATTGATTCTGCTTCTATGGAGAACTCTAATATACACTGAGATGGGCTTTTTTTCCTTAAGATACACCATGCTTTTATCTCTAATACTAAAAATAATACTGTGATCCTTAAATAACAGACTGGGACCCTGCAACATGCTGGGTATATCATTAACCCGTGCCACACAAGCAAGCCACATGAATTCAAAGGATGTTTTAACTTTCAATGTTAGAATCAATCATTGATGTTGTTCAGTCACAAAGTCATGTCTGACTCTTTGCAACCCCATGTACTGCAGCAAGGCAGCCTCCTCTGTCCTTCACTGTCTCCTGGAGCTTGCTCAAGTTCATGTCCATTGAGTTGATGATGCTATCTAACCATCCCATCCTCTATCACCCCCTTCTCCTCCTGCTCTCAACCTTTCCCAGCATCAGGGTCCTTTCTAATGAGTCAGCTTTTCACAGTAGATGGCCAAAGAATTGGAGCTTCAGCTTCAGCTTCAGTATCAGTCCTTCCAGTGAATGTTCAGGGTTGATTTCCTTTCAGATTGACTGATTTGATCTCTTTGCTATCCAAGGGACTCTCAAGAGTCTTCTCCAACACCACAGTTCAAAAGCATAAATTCTTCAGCGCTCAGCCTTCTTTATGGTCCAACTCTCACTTCCATACATGACAGCTGGAAAAACCACAACTTTGACTATACAGACCTTAGGTCAGCAAAGTGGTGTCTGCTTTTTAATATGTTGTCTGGGTTTGTCATAGCTTCCCTCCCAAGGAGCGAGCATCTTTTAATTTCATGGCTGCACTCACCATCTGCACTGATTTTGGTGTTTCCATTCTTTTCCCCATCTATTTGCCGTGAAGTGATGGGACCGGGTGCCATGATTTTCATTTTTTGATTGTTGAGTTTTAAGCCAGATTTTTCACTCTGCTCTTTCAGTGTCATCAAGAGGCTCTTTAGTTCTTCTTCACTTTCTGCCATTAGAGTGGTACCATCTGCCTATCTGAGGTTATTGATATTTCTCCTGGCGATTTTGATTCCAGTTTGTGCTTAATCTAACTGGCCATTCATTAAGAGATAGTTTTATCCTCATATTTCTTTAAATTTGGTTGAGCATCTTAACTTTGAAGTGCAAGAGCCTTCACCTGGGAAATTAGGTTTGTATTCACTGCCCATTTCTTCACCTTAGTATGTTAAAAAGATGTAGATCCAGAGAATATGGTTTGAACAAATTTAAGATATTTACTGTTTCTTTCATCACCAAATTATGATTAAAAAATCTAATTTTGACTCCAAACCAATGTCTGTGACTAAAACTCTGTGTGGATTGGTATTATGAAAGAAAACTGTTGCCTGCTAAATAAAAGATGTTGCAGACTCCAAGCCACTAAAGGCTCCCCTGTGGTGAGCCATCCTTAAGGGAAAGAATAGGTTACTAATCCCGGATAACTGAGGTGCATATCAGAGGAAGAATTTCAGTAAACCCAGACTCTTGCATCTTCCGGTATAAAGATATCTCATTAACTTGAGATATTTGGGTTTCTTTAATTAACAGTAATCTTTTGATGATCCCACTATCTGGTCTGTGTTGCAAAAACTCCTCCATCTCCTCCCTTAACTCTTTGAAGCAGTCCTTCAGGTTTCTCTGAGAGGTTGTGCCCTGGGCTTATGCCCTCAGTTTTGTCTGCAAAACAAAACATAATTCTCAAATTTAGGTTGTGTACTTTTTTTTTTTCATAGTCAACATCTTCTTTTCACACAGAAAGACCCTTTCTTGGAAGACATATTGATAACTCTCCTTTACTACTGGCATTAATGCCTCATTTTCTAGATAAGTTATGACACACAGAATACATGTGAAATAAATGAAATATCTCTTTCCAAGCAGTTGCAGTTTTTAGTAGCATATCAAACAAATACTAACCAGGACCATCCCCTTGATATAGGTACCACATATGTTCTAAGGGCATAGTCATATTCTATACCTCAAGGGTTTTGTACAGTTATAAACAAAACTATCTGATGGAGTGATATTGTAATGTTAATTGTTCTTCTGTGATGTACATCATCAGTTCCATTATGTGATAACCAAAAACATAACTTCATGAGAGAATTTTTACAATAACTTATTCAGTTTTCTCTTTGAACAGAATATTAGTTCTTAATATTCTACCTGATTTTGCAAATATTTGGTTATACTGTGATTTATACGTAAGTCTCAGGACTAAAATTTTTGAATGATAGAACTATAGTTTTAGTTTCATTTCTCTTTTTATCTTTAAAATTAATTACTTTTTTTTTTACTGGATTATATTTTTCTACTAATTCAGTAAAAATAAACCTCTAGGTTGTCCCTTTTTCTTTTTTACTTTTAATTATGGAGACTTCACTAGCTCTATGTCAGTGTTATTCAACTGACTCTCCACTCTAATAATATACAATGTTCAGATATTTACTACCAGATATTTTATTGTAATTTTATGATATAGGTGCTTATACAAATATTCACATTTGTACACTTGTTGCTATAACAACAAATTTAATTTTTCATGTCAGACTCATGCTTGATGTAATTTGTATTTGTATTTATTATTTATAGGTTGTCCACAAAGGAGAAATGAATTTTACTCATGAATCATTCTAAGATAATTTTATGTGGAATTGTGTGTGTGTGTTTTCAAAAAATGATCACTGTATGCTTTGAAGGCTCATACCAGGAGAGAGTGCAGATAAAGTTAAGAATGGAGTCAAGATAAGACAGTGGTTTATTTGTTGTGTTGTTTTCATCCTGGCCTCAGTAAGAGATAATTGTCTATTGATTAGTGAATATTCAGAGCTGAGTGTTTGGTAGCTTTGCACTTCCTGAACACTATATAGAAAAAATAAAGCAGCCTATGATGAAAATTAATAGATTGTAACTGTCTGCAGGCTTCAAATCTTCTAAAATGACTCTTGAGAGAAATAACTCCCTAACTCCTTAATCCTACTAAACTTCTTCCTCAATTGTTAGATACTTGCTTATATTTTGGTTCCTCAGATATAACCAGTTTTGTTTCAAATGCTTTTGATCAAGGAAATGTAGAACATTCCAGGGCATGCTAATTATTTTTTTAAGGGAAGAAGATAATTTTTCCCCCTGAATTCTAGAAAGGATAACTTTTCATAATACTAAATTCAGTTTAGTATTTCATAGCTCTTTGATTCAAGGTTATTAGCATGTGCTAGAGAATTATATTGGACAGACTTTTTCGGGTATGCTAGAACCATTGGAGATCATGTTTATGTATATATTTACATATCTTTTCAATTTCCAAGTCCTCGAAGCACTCCTTTTTATGTTCTTTCTTTATTAAAAACATCTGGGTTAAAATATGAAAACAACAAAGCATACATATCAATAAATAAATTCCACAATAAACTATGGAGAGAACATCAGTTGAGAGACTTCATTCTCATTATTTTATCATCAATATGATAATTTTTGTTGTATTTTGTATATTATAAATGTATTTACACATTTTAAATTAATACTTAAAATGTATTATATACAACTTAAACTAATATTAACACTATTATTTACTAAAGATCCACACTGCATAACTTCTTCCATCAAGTTTCTTCAGTTTTAACAGTGATACAGCATCTTGTCAGATAATTCCTTAACTGCAAGGAACAAAAACCCACTCAAGGTACCTTAAGCATGGAGGGCATTCTATATTAAAGAACTATTAGCAACTAATTAGACTTAACTCTATAGTCAGACTTACCAGACATGAAAAATCAACAAGTAAATATATAAACTTCCTAGCCACGTTCTCTGCAAATGCCTGGTCTCCTGTATCACTTCTGTCCTCTGTACCAACAGTGATACTGCAAGCCTCATCAGGGCACACGGGACAAAATGGCCACGATACCCCCAAAGTCTGTATCCCCAAGAAGTGCCTTTCATAATCCCCACAGTCTGATTCTTGGTTTCTTTGTCTGTAATTTAAATTTTCACAAAGAGGATGTTATTGGACCCATACCTTTTCTAAAAAGTTAAACACGTGTAATCACATAGTACAAACACAGCTGTAGGACTCTCTTCAGCTGAGGTCAATGCTGGGTTTTCGGAAAGGAAAATTAATCCAGATGGAAAAGGTAAAAGTGAATCTATCCTTAAGGACAAAGCTGATAATTTTTATTATGGGATACTTTTGTGAAATTAGAAAAGGCAGTTATTCCTCTCATAAACACTGTCTAGAATGTTTTGTTTCACTCTGTTACTTTGCATATGATTTCAAATGTTAAAGGTTCCTTTGAGTTAACAAGGAGAAATTTGTTTCTGAGGGAAGACTCAACCTTACAAACACATTTAAATTAGTTATGGAAATAATTGAAATGGGGGGGAAAGGTGGGAATACACAGAATCAAGATAACAGAAGTGGAATAAAATCTACTTTTGAAGAATTGAGCCCCATGGAGAAATCCAGGCCTGGGTGGTTATCTATCTATAATCATGACATATCTATATATCTATCTATAAACACTAATGCCACTAATTACCACAGCATTTATTCTAGTGTTCTCACTAGAATAAACTTTTTCTGTGACTGTGAGAAAGTTGGCTTTCATTGTCTACAATATATTTATGTGTTTACTCAGTCCTACAATACAAATTGTTTCACAATTTGTTAAATCATATTTTTGTAAAAATCAAATGTACTAAATATTTCTTAGACAGTTTTTCTTCAGCATGGGAGAAGCATATATGATAATATTTTGTACTACTTTTGCAACTTTGTGTATGTCTGAAATTAGGTCAAAATGTAAAGGTAAAAAAAAGTTAAAAATTTTAAATCTGCCAATCATTTTTTAAAAATGATGCTTGAATTTAATGTTTTGTTTAGGAAGCCTTGTGCTAACACCCTGTTCCCATTCAAACTTATAAAATGTTGTCTGATACTTAATTCTAGGTGTTTTAACACTTTGATTTTTATATCTACATCTTTAACTTATGTGCAATTTTTATTTACATATTATATAAGGTAAAGATTGAGTATGTTTTCCTTTGATGTGTAGACAGTCATTGTCCCCAACCATTTCTATAAAAGTCCATTATTTCCTGTCAAAAAACAAAACAAAACAAAAAGCCTTTGTGACATGTCAAATGACTATAGTGTATGCATGTGTCTGTTTCTTGCCCTTCTATTTTCTTCCTGATTCAGTTGCTTACTGAAATATTGGTATCACTATGTTTAACCATCTTTTATCTACATCTGATGGGACAAGTCTGGTTCTCTGGAAAAAGACTCTGAGGAAGTATGTAGGAAGTTTATTAGTGAGTGCTCTGGTAATTAGCATCTGTGGGGAGGAGACTGGTGCAGGAATGGACTGAGGGAGAAAATGGACTTGAAATGTCACATTAAGCCACTGTTGACCCCATAGGGAGCTCTGAAGAAAGGATAGTCCCCCAGAAATGTACAGAATTAAAATGAGAGGGCTGAACGATTGTACTCCTGCATCAGCTAGTAATTGGATGCAGGCTACCTGTTCGAAGGAACACAAATCCTGGGTGAAGTGATTTCTTTGGCCAAGAGACATTCCTAGAGAGGACAGGCTACTGGAGCCTAGCAGAACTTGTAGCAGCAGGAGGAATGTGTCCTTCAGTCCACAAGAGGGATCTGGGTGGAAAAGCACAGTGTCCACTACACTACACGTTATAATTTTACAAAAAATATTTTCATTATTTAGTTGCACTGTGTCTTCCACATGAATTTGGAAGCTGATCTATTGAGTTCCTTTTTAATTTTTGTTTGAAATACATTTGGAACTCCATTAAATTCAAGGTTAACTGGTTCTGTAATTGTAGTTGACCCAAGAATATGAAAATACAGGCATTTTCTTCCACCCTTGAAGATCATATGTTTTTTCAAAAATATGTTTCAATAACTAATTATCTTGTAAAACATTGCAGGCCCTTTTCTCTGGCCTGCAAAGACTCAATAGTAATTTGTTGTGCATGGTGAGTCCCTTCTAGGTCTCCATCTATGATACATCACAATATCTTTTTGTGTGGTGAAGGGAACAGGATTTAGTGAGGAAAGGGAAAACACACAGGTCCAGGCTCAACAAGAAGAGAAGCAAGCAAAGGCACAGGGTTCCTATTCTCCCACTACCTGCAGAAGAATGTCCTGAGACCTGGGTACTGCTGACCCACAATGTGGCGCTGGGCTCCTGTTGAAGGTCACTTTCCCCTGTGTATCTGTTTTATTATGGTGCAAGCAGAAGGACAGTGTTTTCAGGGAAATAAAATATTTTTTGATGTGGAGTAGTCTGGAGTCAGGATTCCAGCTGTTTAGGAGAGTTGTCTAGGAAACCAGCTGCCTAGCACAGGGTGGCCTTGAGCCCATTATGGGAAGCCAAGGTTGGTGCAAGAAGCCAAGCTTGGTGGAAGAAGCCAATTTGTCTGGGGAACCTACAATAACATCTGGGGTTACTTTTTTCAGGATGGGGGGACACATTTGCACCTGTGGCTGATTCATATCAATGTATGGCAAAAGCCACCACAATATTATAATTATCCTCCAATTAAAATAAGTTAATGTTTTAAGAAAAGAAAAAATAGTTCTAAGCTTGCTGCTTTTATTTTTATTATTTAAAAATGTATTTATTATTTTTTTTTGCTGAGCTGAGTCTTCATTGCTGTGTGGTATTTTTCTCTAGTTGCAGAGAGCAGGGGCTACTCTCTAGTTGCAGTGTACTTGCTTCTCATTGCAGTGGCTTCTCTTGTCGCAGAGCACAGGCTCTAGAGCATGCAGTCTTCAGTAGCTGTGGCACATTGCTCAGTAGTTGTGCATCGCAGGCTCTGAAGCACAGGCTCAGTAGTTGTGGGTCACAGGCTTAGTTGCTCTGCAGCATGTAACACTTTCCCAGATCAGGGATCAAACCTGTGTCTCCTGCATCAGCAGGTGGATTCTTCACCACTGAGCCACCAGGGGAAGCCCTAGGGTCATTTTTATTTTTATTTATTTTTGGTTGCACATCACAGATTATAGGATCTTAGTTCCCTGACCAGGGATCAAACCTGTGCCCTCTGCAGTGGAAGCATGAAGTACTAACTACTGGTTTGCCAGTGAATTCCTAGGGTGACTTTTAGACAACTCTGCTCATTGCACCACATATTTCTTCTAGAAGGTAACTTTTCTTCTCTTTTTAATCATTCCTACTGAAATGATTATTTGATTTCCTGGATTCATTTCTGATGTTTCTTAACTGCATTCTCATAATTTTATTCATAATTTTCATCTCTTTAATTTTGAACTATACCTCTGTATATACTCTTTAAGACAAATGTCACTGTGCAGCTGTTTCTTATTTTGCTCTGTTGACAATGGAGTTAAGGGGATTTTTTTCTTTGTTTCATTTTAATTCTCAAGAATTCAGTTTACTTAATTATTCAATTTTATTGTCAGTCAGTTCAGTTGCTCAGTCGTGTCCAACTCTTTGCGACCCCATGAACCACAGCACGCCAGGCCTCCCTGTCCGTCACTAACTCCCAGAGTCTACCCAAACTCATGTCCATTGAGTCAGTGATGCCATCCAACCATCTCATCCTCTGTCCTCTTCTCCTCCTGCCCTCAATCTTTCTCAGCATCAGGGTCTTTTCAAATGAGTCAGCTCTTTGCATCAGGTGGCAAAGTATTGGAGTTTCAGCTTCAACATCAGACCTTCTAATGAACACCCAGGACTGATCTCTGATTGGACCTCCTTGCAGTCCAAGGGATTCACAAGAGTCTTCTCCAACACCACAGTTCAAAGGCGTCAATTCTTCAGTGCTCATCTTTCTTTATAGTCCAACTCTCACATCCACACATGACTACTGGAAAAACCATAGCCTTGACTAGACGGACCTTTGTTGGCAGAGTAACGTCTCTGTTTTTTAATATGCTGTCTAGGTTGGTCATAACTTTCCTTCCAAGGAGCAAGCGTCTTCTAATTTCATGGCTGCAATCACCATCTGCAGTGATTTTGGAGCCCCCCAAAATAAAGTCAGCCACTGTAGCCCATTCTTGTTTTAAAGATATGCAATCCTTTAGAATCTTTGATGTGATTAAACACCCTGTATTGGATGTTATCTGCTATTTCCTTTATTGCTTTAGTTTTTCCTGGGACTATATGTATTCAGTCTGTTGTTTCTCTTTCTTACCTATGTTTTCTCTCAGTTTTTTGAGATTTTAGTATGTTCCCAATTATAACTAACAGCCCAGATGTAGCAACATGTTACATTTAGGTGTTTTTAAATCACAGGTTAATACGCTTTTTATCCCACAGTGAATTCTGACCCTGATTGTGAAGGTAAGAGAAAAGGTAGAAGGGAGGATTAAAATGCGGAGAAAGTTTGTGTGTGATTGGGTTTTCTTTAGAAGGAGAAGGGAATTTATAGACACAACCATTTTTTTGGGGGGGGGGTTGAGTTTTGTTTTGCTTTTTTTTCACTCACTATAGTATTTCCTTCTTGGCCCAATTTCCATGCAGTGTCTCCTAGAGGAGAACTTCCATTTTACTTGGAGAGCTATTTACTTAGTTTTATCTTCTAGGAAAATTCCTTTTTAAGAGACTACCCCAGCTGTTCTACAGATCTTGAATTAATCCGCTACTTAACAGGGCTGGTCCTACTCCCAATTCCAGCTGCTTGGAACTAGAAAGCTTTGAAAGTTCTGATGAGTAAACTCACTTACTTGGTCATCCTTTTATTTTTAATCTGTCATAAATTGCAGGTAAATAAGCTTGGTTAGGTTTCAAAAACTCTCTCTTCTATGCTGACAGGATAATCCTTGATGTTCTGATACTTTAATCATACACCCTTCTGGGTTTTGCAGTGGTACAATGGATTTAGTGGTACAAAGTTGTTTTTAGAGTTTCCTCACATTTGAATTAAATTTCAGGGAGGAGAAGAGGTAGTCATGGATGGTTAGTCAATCATCTTGTATAAGACTCCTGATAGAAATTTGGAAAATGGAAACCAAACATTTAAAATTCTACTGATTGATAGAACAAATATTTTCTCTCAGTAAATTGTGTGTATTTTTTTTCCAAAAGGTAAATAATAAGCTAAATTTTACTTAAGAGCAGATGGAATATCTGTGATAGAAACAAAACCCCAGAAGAGGCATGAAGTAATTGGTTCCAGCATTTAGGGGAGGGAATTCAGCCTAAAGAAGTGTAAAGCATTAATTCTCTGGAAATTGAAAGGATAGCTTTAGAGACATTCATTTAACTTTAGTGAAGACAAGTGCATAATAAAGCTCATGTAGGTTGTTTTTACTTTCATCTCAACCTCAATTCAATGATTAATTAAGAGCTTGGAGGAGGAAAAGGAGAAAGTTGGGAATGGAAAAGATCTGAAATAATTTTTTGGAGGAATTTTTAGCTAAATAAGAGTAGAATTATGAGAATGGTAAGGCACTTATAATGTACAGTGTGGTGCAGTGAGAGAGACAGAAACACTGAATAAGAAAATATCACAGCAAGTGCTCAAACAGTTGAGGGAGGTGGGAAATCCATAGTGTAAGAAAGAGCCCACTATAGATGACCGTGCAACATAAGCACAGTGTCTAATCTGGCAGTAAGAGGACTAATGAGGTGATTAGAGGGAACTGGGGAAATAAGGTAAGCTAGTTACTATTAATTTAAAATAAATTCAGTTAGCTAATAGATTAACTTGATTGATTTAAGACAGGTTAGTTTTAAAACAGACAAAAATTTCCCTCATCTTCTCAGCCATTTATAATAGTAAAAAAATAAGAGTATTTCCTATGCTCTGAGGATCTCTCTTTTATAATCTTTTTTGCCTGAACTTTTTTCTCCTGTATTGTTCCAACTACCAAGAGGCCATTTAGTGTTGTAAAAAGCTCAACCATGGTCAAAGTCAGGTATATATCATTCTGACTCCTTATTCTCTAGTGATTTGTGGCTCTTTTTTGCTGCTACTATGGTTTATATGCTTCCATTTCAGGGTCTTTCACTTTCATCTTCATTGCCAGCAAAGAAAACCGCAAATAGCTAGCTATTCCTTCCTTTTCCTATATTTCATGTGTTAGTTCTCTCTCTCCTTTGTAGAGATGAAAATCCTTATTTTTCAGAAAACTTCGATGATATTTTAGTGCTTGAATGTTCAAATCTGAACCTCTCAGTTGGGTACTTAAGAATTTGCTCTATTTTTTATCTCACCACCTTTCCTGTCTACTTCCTCAGCCTATACTCCAAACTTTTATCCAACTTCCCCACCTTTCTTTCACATGAAATTCCTGTTCCAGGCAGGATGGTTTCTTCCTTGTCACAGCTGTTCCCCGATACCCTCCACCTGCACTTTGGTCATAAGGCACTCCCTCCGTATAACCAAATAAAGTCCATCACTCAAAGCACATTTTTGTTTTTGGAGTTTACATGTAGGTTTTTTTTTTTTTTTTTTTTTTTAATTGGAGGCTAATTACTTTACAATATTGTAGTGGTTTTTCAAAGCACCTTTTATCTCATCAATGACAATTCCTTTCCCTGGCCTGTGTGGATTGCTTACTTCTCTGAATTTTGAAAACCTTTATGTGACTACCAGGAATTTTGTTTTCTGAGTGATATAAATGTGTGTGACATTAGTTTAACTTCTCATCTAATAAAAACAATTCTTTGAAGCGCTTTTGTTCCATTAGGGGAGGAAGTTCTTGACAAAAGTTTTTTGGCTTCACTTCATCCTCTCATTCTTTGATGTACAACTCAGAGAAAACTGAAACTTTCCTAAAGACCAAAGTAAGTCAAACAGTTTTTTCCCTCATTCTCAGGTAAAGAAAAGAATAACAAAAATAAGACATTTTATTTTTAAAATAATTGAAATACACTTGCAAGCTTTTTCTGGCCCCATGGACTGTAGCCTGCCAGGCTCCTCTGTCCATGGAGTTTTCCAGGCAAGGATACTGGAGCAGGTTGCTATTTCCTACTCCAGGTGATCTTCCCCACCCAGGAATCAAACCTAGGTCTCTTGTGTCTTCTGCACTGGCAGGCAGATTCTTTACTGCTGGGCCATCTGAGTGCCAACCTCTGTGTTTGGGTTATATTACTAGAGGAATCAGTATGATAAAATCTTACTTATTGTTGAAGTTAGAGGAGTAATATATTTTCACTACTTTCAGCCTAAAATTTCTGCAGGTGATTTTGATGTGATGGGCCAGCTGAACTGATTAATTCAAAAGAAGAAAAAAATATTATATTTAAGAAAGAATCATTTATACTGTTTTTAAAAATAATGCAGTATAAGAAAAACTGTACAGTATTCAAGGCTGTACAGAACTCTATTAATCTGTAAGCCATCAAGCAAATGAAATCTCACAATTTTCCTTGCTTCTGTGAGGTATCGGTACATTATAGTAGTCTGGCAAGGCTCTCAGCCATTACAAAGAACAGAGTTAGAGTGCACACACACTTATCATTCTCAGGAAACCCAGCCCTCTGCCTGACTCTCCTCAGTTGCAGAAAGAAAATTATGCTCAGTAGTGAAAGAAGAAAAGGGAGAGAGAGAGAGAGACAGATAGAAAGATAGAAATTATGTTCTTTTCTACTTTTTCAGAGCAGGCTATGGATCTGTCTGTCCTTTACAAAATTTACCATGGAGGTCATTTGCTCTCTATAAAAATAAAGAATGGCACCCCTATAAAAGACCTTCCACAGAGCGTAATAGGGTAGGGCAGGTTGAAGGGAGAGGTCTTAAAGGTAAGTGATCTGTCCCCGCAACCTTCACTCCCTTTACATTTTATAGAGATGTTGCAAAGGCTGATGGGAATCCCAGGAAATGTGTTTCATAGTCTGGATGCCATCATTCCATTAACAGTGACATACACTTGATTCTCAACTTCCTTTTTTTTATTTTTATTTTTTTAAGGGCGAATACTTTGTAAAATATGAAGAAGGAAAACTCCTTGATCCCACAGACTGGAAAACTAATTCAAAGAACACATTGAGGAGAATTTGAAGGTATTAAATTACATATTTTACTTGCTTACCATCTTTCATTATATTGCCTGTTTTATTTTCACTATTACCAAATTTGCCAGAGAATTAAGAGTGACAAAGGTGAAACTGAAGGGAGACAAAAAGAATTCCAGTCTCCAAAGGAGGGGAGACAATTGGTTGTGGGCATCTGAAACAGCATGACCATAAATAAAGAAGGTTGTTTTTATAGTGTTTATTTAGGGTACCTAATGCTTTGTGTAGGATAGTTCATAAGATTTATTATTAGCAATGGGAAAAAACATATTGCCAAATTTAGAGACCACTCAGCATTCATGAACTTGGAAATTCCAGGCAAACTTGAAATCTCTTGTTGGGATCTGAGTTGATTTATCCTTGGCAGGAGACGACGTGTTTCTTTTGTTTTTCAGTAGAGTAAAAATTTTTTGCCTCGATTAAGAACTAGATCAGTGCTTTTTTTCAAGTTTGTGTAAGCAAATGCACATATACACATATATTGCAATATTTGTTATATAATATACATCACAACATAAAAGTTGTCATATACATGTATGTATTTTCAGTAGACGCTATCTATATATAAGCATCGTAATAGGTACAGATAATAAAAATTAAGAGGTACAGATACTACAAACCATAAACAATAATAAAAATACTCAGCGTTAATGCCTTAGTGTATGGTTTCTGGTTCTCTTCTCAATTTTCTCATCATCATCACCATCACTCTCTTTCTCTCTCTCTCTCACATTGAGGTATGCTTTTCCTATCAATAATATTCACCTTTTCATTGTATCAAAATGTTAGAACCTTTGATAATCAGAGAGAAGATCTTACAGCAAGGGAATAGAAGAAGATAAGAGAACAGATGAGGATAAGATAGCGAGCAATAGTAGTTTACATATTTAAAATGGTGAATGTATTTAAGCTTAGACATGTATTTACAAATGCATTGATGGAAACATAAAGACAGACTATTTGAAACTGCATGCATTTCAAAAAATTTAAAATTAGTTGTCTTTCTACATAGCTGATATATAAATATTTTCTGATTAAGTTTTATTTTGAGTTTTACAAATGACTCTTATAAGATAGTTCCTAGAATTGCACAATATTTATGTTTTCAAAAGGAAAGAAAGGGGGAAAATGTACTATTAGATATAGAAGGACTGATATTTTTAAAAAATTTTTCCTAAGCATAGGACACAAAGTTGGATTCCCAAGGTGGCATATCAGAAACACTCAATGAATATAATCCTGGGTACTGTTCTCAGATTTCCATGTGTACATTCACTGTAATTAATGCTACAGAGAGAGGAAACATCAATGTTACCTGCTTTGTGTTTCTAAAATGTGTACTTGTTAATATTCTCAAACTTTTAAAGAAATTCATTTCTTCCCTTTAAACATAAGGATTCATGGAAGAATATATGTTTGTGTATATATGTATGTATGGAAAGATGTATATATACATACACACACATCTATACATGTGTGTGTGTCTGTGTGAACCTATATGGAGAGAGAATAAAATGTACTAGAGAGAAGAAAAAAAAAGATATATATATGTATTCTATGTTATTTTCTTTTGAATTTCCAAATGACTCTTATTAGATAGCTTCTAAAATCATATAATATATTTTTAAAAAGAAAAGAAAGACAAAAAGTACTGTTAGGTGCTGAGGTGACCATTATTTGGGTTCTGGAGTGTAAGTAGTAATTTGAAAGGCTATCACTGGAAGCCATTGTGAAGACCACTCTGGGAAGGAGAAAAAGCCAACATCAGGCTATTTGGTGGGGTTTCTACTAGGGCTGCTGTGAGAAATGGATGAAATTCTTACGAGTGTCATCATTATAAAAGAAGGGGCGGGGGAAGAAAGAGAAGGCTGTGTTCATTGGCTGCATCTGCCTTTGGTCCAAGATTACCCCAGAAGCATTAACTCTCCTGAACTCTCACCCACCACTTCTCCTACTGAGGGCATAGGAGAAAATTCCAGGGCCAGAGGAGAAGGACTTTCAGCTTGTGTGTCTGAGGTACAGCTGAGGTTTCTGAGGCATGTGGAGAGGATTAGAGGGATAAAGGGCAAGCAGTGAGAAACTGTGTGTGAAGATGAAATCACAGGCTGGCAGCAGTGCATAAAGGGGAGCAGTGCAAGATTCTTAGGGGCACAATGTGAGATCACATGAAAGCCCACTGATCCAGCCCCTCTCAAGGCCTCCCTGCTTCCAAGCTCCAGCTACAGAGTTCCAAGCTTTGGGAAAGAGAGGGCTATGGTATGAATGGAAAAGGTAAGCCTTTATCATTAAGAAACCAAACAGGTCCATCGAGGAACTCTTGCCCAAAAAGCTAGACATTTTAAGTCATGTTGTGCCTGGAAATGGAAATGGCAACCCACTCCAGTATTGTTGCCTGGAGAAGTTCATGAACAGAGGAGCCTGGCGGACTACAGTCCAAGGGATTGCAAAGAGTCAGACATGACTGTGTGACTAACATACACTGTGCTACTAGCTTAAAAAACAAAAAGAGGTTTGTAGTAGAGATACAGGGGCCAGTGATCCAGGAGTATCACTAGCAGGCCTGCGTGTAGTAGATTTTCAACACACATTTGTTGACTGAGTCAGCCTGCCAAGTTTTCTCCAATAATACTGATAAAGCATTTATCATGTGCTAAGCACTTTAATGTTAACCCTCATAATACCCTAAAAAGTAATTACTATTACCTCTCTCTGTCAATGAAGAGACTAAGTCACAGAGAGTAAACATCTTGGAATCACATAACTAGCAAAGGAAAAGGCTAGATAATCAGCTTCAGAAACCAAGAAAAGGAAATTCTTCAACTTTATAGGTTGCTATGCTCTCATTTCATCATATGCATTTGATCCCCTGCTTCCCCTTCTGTTTATACTGTTCTTCTGCCACTCTTCACTGGGCTTGAATGATATTACTATTTTTTTTATTTCATCTTAAATATAACTTCTTAAGAAAGGTATCCTTTGGCCATCTGGTCTAGAATGTTGCCTTCGGTCCTATGGACTTATTCATAGCACCTTGTCCTTTCCATTGATAACACTTATAGAGGTTTGTAACGTTTTCCTTCACTAGTCTAATACATGCTACCCTCAACCACAAACCCAGATTTGTAAGCTCTGGGGAGGGAAGAACCATGTCTAGGTTGTTTACGGCTGAACATACAAACTTAGCACATATGAAATGTATACTAGTATAATAAATATTTGTTACCTAAATCAGCTAATACAGGTGGCCAGCCTTCCCATGGTTTATACAGTGTATACAAGGAGAGGTATTGTCTTGACCTGATCACCTTATAAGACAAATGGAAATAATACTGATAATGGTAGCTGTTGTTGTTCAGTCACTCAGTTGTGTCGGACTCTTTGTAACCCAGTGGACTGCAGCACACCACGCTTCCCTGTCCTTCACCGTCTCATGGAGCTTGCTCAAACTCATGTCCATTGAGTCAGTGATACCATCCAACCATCTAGTCCTCTGCCATCCCCTTCTCCTCCTGCCTTCAATCTTTCCCAGCATCAGGGTCTTTACCAATGAGTCAGCTCTTCGCATCAGGTGGCCAAAGTATTGCAGCTTCAGCATCAGTCCTTCCAATGAGTATTCAGGACTGATTTCGTTTAGGATTGGCTGGATTAATCTCCTTGCAGTCCAAGGGATTCTCAAGACTCTTCTCCAATACCACAGCTCAGAAGTATCAATTCTTCGGTGCTCAGCCTTATTTATGGTCCAGATCTCACATCCATACATGACTACTGGAAAAACCATACCTTTGACCAGATGGACCTTTGTTGGCAAACTCATGTCTCTGCTTTTTAATACACTGTCTACGTGTATCAAAGCTTTTTTCTCAAGGAGCAAGCATCTTTTAATTTCATGGCTGCAGTCACCATCTGCCGTAATTTTGGAGCCCCCAAAAATAAAGTCTGTCACTGTTTCCATTGTTTCCCCATCTATTTGCAAAAAAAGTGGTGGGACGGGATGCCATGATCTTAGTTTTTTGAATGTTGTTTTAAGCCAGCTTTTTCATTCTCCTCTTTCACTTTCATCAAGAGACCCTTTAGTTCTTATTCGCTTTCTGCCACAAGTGTGGTGTCATCTTCATTTCTGAGGTTATTGATATTTCTCCCAGCAATCTTGATTCCAGCTTGTGCTTCATCCAGCCCTGCATTTTGCATGATGTACTCTGCATATGTATTATATACATGTTTATATATGCCAAAGACTCAAACTACCGCCCAATTGTACTCATCTCACATGCTAGTAAAGTAATGCTCAAAATTATCCAAGCCAGGCTTCAACACTACATGAACCGTGAACTTCCGGATGTTCGAGCTGGTTTTATCAAAGGCAGAGGAACCACAGATCAAATTGCCAACATCTGCTGATCATCAAGAAAGCAAGAGAGTTCCAGAAAAATACTTCTGCTTTAATGACTACGCCAAAGCCTTTGACTGTGTGGATGACAATAAACTGTGGAAAATTCTGAAAGAGATGGGAATACCAGACCACCTGACCTGCCTCTTGAGAAATCTGTATGCAGATCAGGAAGCAACAGTTAGAACTGGACATGGACCAACAGACTGGTTCCAAATAGGAAAAGGAGTGCATCAAGGCTGTACATTGTCACCTGTTTATTTAACTTATATGCAGAGTACATCATGAGAAACACTGGGCTGGAGGAAGCCCAAGCTGGAATCAAGATTGCTGGGAGAAATATCAATAACCTCAGATATGCAGATAACACCACCCTTACGGCAGAAATTAAAGAACTAAAGAGCCTCTTGATGAAAGTGAAAGAGGAGAGTGAAAAAGTTGGCTTGAAACTCAACATTCAGAAAACTAAGATTATGGCATCCAGTCCCATCACTTCATGGCAAATAGATGGGGAAACAGTGGCTGACTTTATTTTGGGGGCTCCAAAATCACTGCAGATGGTGACTGCAGCCATGACATTAAAAGATGCTTGCTCCTTGGAAGAAAAGTTATGACAAACCTAGACAGCATATTAAAAAGCAGAGACATTACTTTGCCAACAAATGTCCATCTAGTCAAGGCTATGGTTTTTCCCATAGTCAAGTATGGATGTGAAAGTTAGACTATAAAGAAAGCTGAGTGCAGAAGAATTGATACTTATGAACTGTGGTGTTGGAGAAGACTGTTGAGAGTCCCTTGGAGTGCAAGTTGATCCAACCAGTCCATCCTGAAGGAAATCAATCCTGAATAATCATTGGAAGAACTGATGTTGAAGATGAAATGCCAATACTTTGGCCACCTGATGCGAAGAATTGACTCATTGGAAAAGACTCTGATGCTGGGAAAGATTGAAGGCGGGAGGGAAAGGGGACTGCAGAGGATGAGATGGTTGGATAGCATCACCAACTCAGTGGACATGAGTTTGAGTAAACTCCGTGAGTTGGTGAAAGACAGGGAGGCCTGGTGTGCTGTAGTCCATGCGGTTGCAAAGAGGCAGACACAACTGAGTGACTGCACTCAACTGAACTGACTCTGCATATAAATTAAGTAAGCAGGGTGACAATATACAACCTTGATGTACTCCTTTCCAAATTTGGAACCATTGGTTGTTCCATGTCCAGTTCTAGCTGCTGCTTATTGACCTACATACAGATTTCTCAGGAGGTAGGTAAGGTGGTCTGCTATTCCCATCTCTCTAAGAATTTTCCATAGTTTGTTGTGTTCCACACAGTCAAAGGCTTTGGAGTAGTCAATAAAGCAGAAGTAGATGTTTTTCTGGCACTCTCTTGCTTTTTCTATGATCCAACGTATATTGGCAATTTGATCTCTGCTTCCTCTGCCTTTTCTAAGTCCAGCCTGAACATCTGGAAGTTCACAATTCACATACTGTTGGCTTGGAGAATTTTGAGCATTACTTTGCTAGCATGTGAGATGAGTGCAATTGTACAGTAGTTTGAACATTATTGGGCATTGCCTTTCTTTGGAATTGTAATGACAACTGACCTTTTCCAGTCTTGTGGACACTGCTGAGTTTTCCAAATTTGCTGGCATACTGAGTGAAACACTTTCACAGCATCATCTTTTAGGACTTGAAATAGCTCAGCTGAAATTCCATCACCTCCACTAGCTTTGTTCAGAGTGATGCTTCCTAAGGTCCACTTGACTTCACATTCCAGGATGTTTGGCTCTAGGTGAGTGATCATACTGTCACGGTTATCTCGGTCATTTAGTTCTTTTTTGTATGGTTTTTCTGTGTGTTCTTACCACCTCTTCTTAATATTTTTTGCTTCTTTTAGGCCCATACCATTTCTGTCCTTTATTATGCCCATCTTTGCATAAATGTTCCTGATATCTCTAATTTTCTTGAACAGATCTCTTGTCTTTCCCATTCTATAGTTTTCCTCTATTTCTTTGCATTGATCACTGAGGAAGGCTTTCTTATCTCTCCTTGCTATTCTTTGGAACTCTGCATTAAGATGATTCTATTTACTTTTCTCCTTTTCCTTTTGCTTCTCTTCTCAGCTATTTATAAGGCCTCTTCACACAACAGTTTTGCCTTTTTGCATTTCTTTTTCTTGAGGATGGTCTTGATCACTGCCTCCTGTACAATGTCACGAACCTCTGTCCATAGTTCTTCAGGCATTCTGTCTATCAGATCTAATCCCTTGTATCTATTTGTCACTTCCACTATATAACCGTGAGGGATTTTATTTTGGTCATACCTGCATGGTTTAGTGGTTTTCCCTACTTTCTTCAATTTAAGTCTGAATTTGGCAATAAGGAGTTCATGATCTGAGCCATAGTCAACTCCCGGTTTTGTTTTTGCTGACTGTATAGAGCTTCTCCATCTTTGGCTGCAAATAATATAATCAATCTGATTTCAGTATTGGCCATCTGGTGATGTCCATGTGTAGAATCTTTTGTATTGTTGGAAGAGGGTGTTTGCTATGACCAGTGCGTTCTCTTGGCAAAACTCTATTAGCCTTTGCCTTGCTTCATTTTGTACTCCAAGGCCAAATTTGCCTGTTACTTCAGGTATCTGTTGACTTCCTACTCTTAAATTCCAGTCCCCTATGAAGAAAAGGACGTTTTTTGGTGTTAGTTCTAGAAGGTCTTGTAGGTCTTCATAGAATCTTTCAACTTCTAGATCTGCCCAAATTAATCTCACATAACAAATAATTTCACACACAAAAAAATGTAAAAAAGCTAAGTTACTTAGTCAGTCATAAGGAATTACCATTGTTTTATTTTTGTTATAGTTTCTCCATCCATAGGCATCAATACTTGTTCAACAGACAGATAATGGCATTTACTATGTGGTTGCACTCTGAGCTTGAAATGTGAAAATGAATATAAAAAATAATCACTTCCTTCAGGAAGCTGATCTTGGGGTTATGACATATAGTTTTGATATCAATTTTTACTTGCTCAATGTGGAAAATAAAATATGATCACACATTTGTTAAAATTCTTCCAATCAAAAGGTAGAGTCTCTTCCCCTAATCCTTTAATTCAGGCTAGCATCAAGACTCTCTTTGACCAATAGAATGAAATTGTGTACGTTTCTGAAGGCTCAAGAAAATGTACAGATTTCATTTCTGAGCCCTTGGAATGTTTCCAGCATAATTGTAAGAAGTTCGCCTACCCCATGAATGATGAAAGACCTTTGAGCAAGTGAGAGAGAGAGATCCTCAGTTGACAGTCAGCAACAAAGCCCAGGCATAGGAGTGAGGTCATCTTGGATCCTGCAGCCCCAAGGAAGATGCTGGCTGGCTGCAACCATGTGATAAACTCAGAAAAAAGCCAACAGAACTGCACCACCAGCCATAGAACGGCAGTGACTTGTTACACTTCAGTAGATAAATGGTGTGCTTGGTATTTCCTTTTAACTTTTCTTTATTCAATAGAAAGAAGAACCAAATATTATCAATACTACTTTTATAAAGTTGCAAAGAATTTTATACTATTTTGTTTTTCTGTGAACAGAAAATTAAAGTAATTAATTTCTTTTGCTATTAATGCTGTATGCAACATTTCTGTATCTTAATGTTATTCCATGTAATACTGGAAATGTTTTTCCAAAACAAAAAACAAAGAAAAAAAGGAAGAAAAAGAAAGGTGAAAGGAGATACGTGGGTGACATAATTGTTTTCAGCAGACTTTCATACTGCTCAGGACACATTATTCACCTTCTTACCTTTTGTCTGTCCCGCCTGTTCAAGGAGTTGACTTATTTGTGCCAGGAATTGAACTGAGCCAGGGAAACCCAATTAAATCCTACCACTAAAGAAAAGCACAAAATAATTCATCATTTTGGGTTGTTTTGAAATTAGAATGAAAATTAGTTTGGAGGTGGAATGAAGGGAGAAGGAAACATCAATAAAAGCAAAAGCAACCAGAATCACAGGAACCGTTAACATTGATTTCATTCCAGGACACTGGGTCAGCCAGAAAGCTTGGCATGCTAACTGCAGAAGGCACATTTGGTGCATTGGAAGATAACAGCAGACAGAGGAGCTGGAAAGAATCAAAGAAAACCATGCCAAAGGGGCAGCCCAGACTATGTTCAGAAAACACGATAGTTTCTCCGATTCAATTTCCATTTCAAGCTCTAGGACATGTTTCTCAGATAGAATCAAGTTTGAACACTAGAAAATAGAAAGGCCCACCTTTATTAGTTCCTCTCCCATACCCTTTTCCATAGTCTAATTCCTACTAGAATGTAAAATGCATTTGTATCCAACTTCTTGCTTTTAGAGGGGACTGTGTGAGGGCTAGTGGGTATTTCTCAGATGGTAGTGTAGGTGGGAGGGGTTTTTCTATGATGATTATATTCACCTTAGTACTTAGTTTTACCCGATTGGAGTTGAAATTTGATTTGAATATCTGGATACAATATTGAAATATATTACTTCACCAAAAGTGAAATCTCTTACATAAAATCAGTATTCACTTTGTAATAAAGTATGTCAAAATACATTATAAAAATGTTTTTTTTTCATTAAATCAAATTAAATTGGATTTAAAGCCCCATCTGGAAACTTGGTGGTGGTAGTGGTTTAGTCATTAAGTCATGTCTGACTCTTGCAACCCCATGGACTATTAGTTTAAGTTATTGAAAGGGTTGATTCTCCATTCACTAATCATACAAACGTCTGGGTATCTTGTTTTGAATAAAATATTCCAGAAGGTTCTTTAAGACTTAGGTCCAAATGGGTTTCCACTAACCAATGTATTTTCCAAGATGGCATAGTCATTACTCTCTGGCAACTCTCTATTTGGTGACATACTTAGGGCTTCCCTGGTGGCTCAGATGGTAAAGAATCTGTAATGCAGGAGACCCAAGTTTCATCCCTGGTTCAGAAAGATCCCCAGAGAAGTGAATGGCCACTCCAGTATTCTTGCCTGGGGAATTCCATGGAGAGGGGAGCCTGGCAGTACATAAAGTTTTCCATGCTTAACAAGTGCTTAGGGTCCTGTCTTTCCGTAAGCTCCCAGAATTCACCAGTACTAAGACCACCTTCTTGCAAAATGCCATAAAATAGAGCCCACTCAGCTGTAATTTTATTTATTTCCCCTTTTCCTTCCTTCAAAAATCTTCTTTCTCTTTCTTCTTCTAGAAATCTAGCATAAAAATTGCAAAACTTTGGGTTTAAAAAAAAAACAAACTATAAATGTTTTAAATGTAAATTCTACTTCCTACCCAATCAGCACATAAAATAAAAAATATAATGACCTGGCCATCTGCTTATAGGTAGCAGGAGTGAGGGCTACAAAGGAAGAACAATTATTCGTTAACATTACAATGATTTATTCTTCTTCTCTATTCCCTGATCATTAGCATTTTTAGAACCTTCTAATCAACTTTGTTGTAAACTTTAGATACTGCTGACAGATTCTTTGCCTGGCTTGAGCATTTTGAGAAAATCATTTCAATACAGTTAAGACAATAACAACAAGGAAGGTCCTCGAGACAGCCGTCTTCAAAGATGACTTCTAGGACCGAAAATCCTCAAAATGATGTATATGTAAAATTATGTATGTTTGAATGTTTCTGGAGATAAGGCCATAGCTTTCAAATTTTCTTATTTACTCTAAGAAGTTTCACACTGGCGCACCAAACTGTACCTAGTCGAAAGTAGTGTAAGTGTTAATATAAATGAAAATACTTACTTAGGGAGCATTTTGTTTTATAAAGTGGAGTTTTTCTTCACCCTTTCTCATCTCTCATATCAGGACTGAATCACCCCTCTGTAGCTGGTTCTTTCTGCTTCCTTTCACTCTTTTTTCCTGATTTCCCCTTAAATTCTCCTTGACAACTATCTTCTGCTCTTTAACTATAGAGTCTCATTTTCAACTAGTCAATAAATGAGTATAGACTATGGAAAATAGAGGCTAAGGAGTTAAAACGTAGACCTTAAGTGTGAATCCTGCCTTTCCATGTACTTGTTGTGTGTTCTTAAAGGCTTTTCTTAAGTCTTTGTGCCTTATTTTCCTCCTCTGCATAATGTGGTTAATGCTAGTGTCTACTCCATATTGTTGTTGTTCAGTCGCTAAGTCATATCCAACTCTTTGCTGCCCCATGGACTGCAGCATGCCAGGCTTCCCTGTCTTTTACTATCTTCTGGAGTTTTCTCAAACTCATGTCCACTGTTGGTTCAGATGGTAAAGAATATGCCTGCAATGCAAGAGATCTGTGTTCCATCCCTGTGTTGGGAAGATCCCCTGGAGGAGGAAATGGCTCCCCACTCCAGTACTCTTGCCTGGGAAATCCCATGAACAGAGGAGTCTGGCAGGCTCTAGTCCATGGGATCACAAAGGAGTCAGACATGACTTAGTGACTAAACAACAACAACTATATATATATATATGTTATATATTTATATATATATATGTTATATATTTATATATATATATGAAGTGTCTATTATGTAGCTAGAACCGAAAACTCGTAATCTATGATCACTTTTTATGAATTACAATTTGTTTAGGGAAGCCATTTTCTTTAGATTGAGCTGTCAAAATTCCTCTCTTCCCATACCCACTTCTTCTCATTTCCAGACCTAGAAACTTTGCATCTCCTTTCTAAAATAAAGTCCTAAAGGAGCATGGTCAATTTCTGTCTCAAGATCTTCCCACATTTGAGAGAGAAACAGCTACCCTGTTAGCAATCTAGCCCTCAAGTAAATGAGGAGAATCATTCACATTCAAAAAAGGACTTCTTTTAAAGTCTGATTAATCCATTTTCTTCCAGAGTAGGTCATTTCAGAATTTTCATAAAAGTGTCAAAGAATACAGGAAAGAGAATTATAAAAATGTCAGCCTTTGGTAACAATGGAGAATGGAGTTGCCTCTTTGAAGATTACTTTAATAATCCTGCTAGATAATTACACAAAAAAGAGCTATGTTTACTTTAAACAAAACTTTATCTTATATTTATTCATTTCATTTTCTCTCTCCACTGAAGGGAATGAATAAATATGAGGACAAGGCCTAATTAGAAGGGAAGATTTTAAAAATTTTTCATCAGTTTCTCATTTCTAAGTTACACTGGTCCCATCACTTCATGGCAAATAGAAAGGGAAAAAATGGAAGCAGTGACAGATTTTAATTTCTTGTGCTCTAAAATCACTGCAGACAGTGACTGCAGTGATGAAATTAAAAGATGCTTGCTCCTTGGAAGAAAATCTGTGACAAACCTAGGCAGCATATTAAAAAACGGAGACATTACTTTGCTAACAAAGGTCTGTATAGTCAAAGCTATGGTTTTTCCAGTAGTAATGTATGCATGTGAGAGTTGGACCATAAAGAAGGCTGAGCACCCAAGAATTGATGGTTTCAAACTGTGGTGCTGGAGAAGACTCTTCAGAGTTCCTTGGATTGCAAGGAGATTCAACCAGTCAGTCCTAAAGGAAATAAATCCTGAGTATTGATTGGAAGGTCAAATACTGAATCTCCAATATTTTGACCACCTGATGCAAAGAGCTGACTCTGGAAAAGACCCTGATACTGGAGAAGATTGAGGGCAGGAGGAGAAGGAGATGACAGAGGATAAGATGGTTGGATGGCATCACTGACTCAATAGACAAGAATTTCAGCAAACTCTGGGAGATAGTGAAGGACAGGGGAGCCTGGCATGCTGCAGTCCATGGGTTTTCAGTGTCGGACACGATATAGCAACTGGACAACAACAGCAACAGAATGCCTTTCTCTTTTCCTCCTATTATTTTGTATGAGTTATGTGTGTATACCATATTATCTTGAATTTACTTCATGATTGCAGGCGATTTCTGCTTCTACTTTATAGTTTCACAAGGTCTAGGAGATTGTCTTCCAAGACATCAGTTTTCTGTATAAAGCAAGTGTATATCTCTCCACTCCACAGTACATCTGATAGAACTATTTTAGGATAATTTTATTAACAAACACTCACTGAATACTATAGGAGAAATCTAAATTTATCCCTCCTGTTTTGGACTCAAATATCATTAATTTATATTTCACATTTATAAGTACTTAACGATTGTCAGTAAATGGCCAGAAAATAAAAAAGACTATAGGTGCTGCGGTAGCTGGAAATTCAGAGGTGAAACAGATTATGACTCAAAAAAGTGAGAGGCTATGAACATTCTCATTAAAAGAGTTCCTTCAAAACATTTGGCCTGAATGCCATCTGTCCTGGTGATTTTTTTATTTGATTTATCCAATAAATTGAGAACATTCTGTGAATTTAACACTATTGGGTTGCTTTCTCTGACCTCTCAAGTTCAAAAGACGTTTTTATAACAGGATATTCTATATTATTATCTTTGGTGCTTATAGAGGTATAGATTTCATTTGGTCTGTCTCATTTTAATCTTGTTTTCAACTCTGTGAATGCCTTATAAAATATACTTTTTATATTAATGCACAATAAAATTAATGTGTATCTAAACAGTTCTGTGGCTTTTAACAAGTTTAGATTTGCTCAGCTACCACCGTAATCAGGATACAAAACAGTTCTATCACCTTAAAAGACTTTCTTTTGCTTTCCTTTTGTAGTAATACTCTCTCCCACCCTTAAACCTGGCAACTTGCTGATCTGATCTGTAGTTTTGTCTTTACAAGAATGTTATGTAAATATAATAGAATGTAACTTTCTGAGAATGGGTGCTTTCAGCAAAAAATGGTCTTGAGATCCTTCCAAGATGTTGCATATATCAATAGATCCTTGCTTTTTTCAACTGCTGAGTAGTATTCCGTTGTATAAATGTATTATACTACAATTTGCTCATCCTTTCACCCACCAAAGGCCATTTTGGTTGCTACAAACTTTTGTGTGCAGTTGTGTGAGTAAGAATTTTCATTTCTCTAGTGTAAACATCTAAAAGTGAGACTGTTAGGTTATATGATAAGTAGGAGTTTAACTTGATAAGAAACTGCCAAAATCGCCAAAAACCAATTTTACAGCATAGCTGGCCCTTTTTTCATTCCCTCCAGCAATGTTCCAATTGATTCTCTTCCTCTTTAACACTTGGTATTTTCAGGATATTTTATTTTAGCCATTCTAATAAGTAGACAGAAGTATCTCATGGTAGTTTTAATTTGCATTTCCCTTTGTACACTTTTTAGAAGTTTCTCTAAGTATTTGAACACACATATTATAATTTTACTGATGGTTTTACCTTTCAAGAATCTTTTATCACATAGATCCTTTTACACTCCCCCCTGCTCTGTGTTGTAGTCATCTGTGCACATTATATCCACAAACACTGAAAATACTTCACCAGCCAGTGTTATAGTTCTTGATTTCAATTGTCAAACATATCTTATACAACTAGGAGGAGAACAGTCTGTTATATTTACCCTGATATTGAGCATTTCTGTTGCTCTTCCTTCATTCCTAATGTTTTAAGTTTCCTTTTGGTATCAGTTTTCCTCTGTTTTAAGATTTTTTTTTTTCTTTTTTACAATTCTATTATAGCACATCTGCTACTGACAAACCCTCTTAGTTTCCTTTATCTAAGAATATTTATTTGATTTTTATTCTTGAAGGTTAATTCGACTGGATGTAGAATTCTGCATTATACTTCTTTTCACTCAACATTTTAGAAATAAATTTGTTCATTTTTCTGGCCCCATGACTTTTGATGAGACATCCACAGTCATGTGAGTCATCATTCCAGTAAAACTATATGTCATTTTTCCCTGGGTGCACTTAAGATTTTTTTCTTTATTGTCAGTCTTAAGCAATTTAACTATGATATGTATAGATGTGGATTGTGGGGGGGTTATCTTTGTTGAGATTTGCTGAGCTTCTTCAATCTCGTTTTGGCAAAAATCTTTTGCCAAATTTGAAATATTTCAATCTCTCTTTTCTTTCAATTTTTTCCCCTCTGCATTCTTTTTTTTTTTTCCTCATGCACTCATAGCAAGAATGTTAGACATGTTGGTATTTTCCAACATGTCTTGGGGCTCTGTTTAATTTTTTCCATAAATTTACATTTTGTTGTTCATACTGAATAATTTCTATTGACATATTTTCCAACTCACTGACTTTTTCTCTGTCTTCCCTATTGTGCTATTGAGCTCATTTGTCAATTTTTTTTTAATTTTTGGTTATTATATTTTTCAGTTCTAAAATTTCCATTTGGTTTGTCTTTAGATAGAAAATGATACATCTTTGTCATCTCAGTATTTAAGTCTAATTGTTCTTTCTCAAGCAAGTTGAGATTTTCTTGTTCTTTATAGACTAAAGTACATTTGGACTATATTGTAGACATTTGGAATTTTGTGTTATAGGACTGTTTGCCTTAATATATGTTGTCGCTGTGGTTTAGTGACTAAGTCCTGTCCAACTCTTTGTGACCCCATGGATTCTAGCCCATCAGGCTCCTCTGTGATTCGTGTAGATAATACTAATTATACTTTTAAGTGGGCAGTCATCCTGATTGGGTTCAGTCTGAAAGCCCTGACCTACCTTCTGTGGGTTGTGATTCCAGTATCAGTTCAGTTTTCAAAGCCTTATCCCTACTTTTAGGATCTATGCCATGTGTGCACCACTCTGCGGACAGCCTGGGACTTGAATGGTGGTGCATTCTACAGTTTGGTTATCAGAGTCTAGGTACTCTGTTAAAAGTCAATTTCACACATGTTCAGCTTAGGAGGAGCCCAGGAGTTCATATAGGACTTGAAGTTCAGTTCAGTTCAGTCGCTCAGTCGTGTCTGACTCTTTGCAACCCTGTGGACTACAGCACACCAGGCCTCCCTGTCCATCACCAATTCCTGGGGCTTACTCAAACTCATGTCCATCGAGTCAGTGATGCCATCCAACCATCTCATCCTCTGTCATCCCCTTCTCCTCCCACCTTCAATCTTTCCCAGCATCAGGGTCTTTTCCAGTGAGTCAGTTCTTCACATCAAGTGGCCAAAGTATTGGAGTTCCAACTTCAGCATTAGTCCTTCCAGTGAATATTCAGGACTGATTTCCTTTAGGATGGATTGGTTTGATCTCCTTGCAGTCCAAGGTACTCTCAAGAGTCTTCTCCAACACCACAGTTCAAAAGCATCAATTCTTTGGTGCTCATCTTTCTTTATAGTCCAACCATCACATCTGTACATGACTACTGGAAAAACCATAGCTTTGACTAGACGGAACTTTGTTGGCAAGGGAATGTCTCTCTTTTTTTTTTAATATATATATATGTTAAATTAGTTTATTTATCTATTTTTTAACTTTACAATATTGTATTTGTTTTGCCATACATTGACATGAATCCACCATGGGTGTACATGTGTTCCCCCTCCTGAACCCCCCTCCCACCTCCCTCCCCATCCCATCCCTCTGGGTCATCCCGGTGCACCAGCCCCGAGCACCCTATCTCATGCATCAAACCTGGACTTGCGATTTGTTTCACATATGAAAATTTACATGCTTCAGTGCTATTCTCCCATATCATCCCGCCCTCGCGCTCTCCCATAGAGTCCATAATACAGTTCTATTTATCTGTGTCTCTTTTGCTGTCTCACATACAGGGTTATCTTTACCGATTAACTAAATACCATATATATGACTTAGTATACTGTATTGGTGTTTTTCTTTCTGGCTTACTTCACTCTTATAATAGGCTCCAGTTTCATCCACCTCATTAGAACTGATTTGAATGTATTCTTTTTATTGGCTGCGTAATATTCCATTGTATATATGTACCATAGCTTCCTTATCCATTCATCTACTGATGGGCATCTAGGCTGCTTCCATGACCTGGCTATTATAAACAGTACTGCGATGAACATTGGGGTCCACGTGCTTTTTAATATGCTGTCTAGGTTGGTCACAGCTTTTCTTCCAAGGAGCAAGCATCTTTTAATTTCATGGCTGCAGTCACCATCTGCAGTGATTTTGGAGCCCCCCAAAATAAAGTCTATCACTATTTACATTGTTTCCCCATCTATTTGCGATTAAGTGATGGGACCAGATGCCATGATCTTAGTTTTCTGAATGTTGAGTTTCAAGCCAACTTTTTCACTCTCCTCTTTCACATTCATCAAGAGGCTCTTAGTTCTTCTTTGCTTTCTGCCATAAGGGTCATGTCATCTGCATATCTGAGATCATCGATATTTCTCCCAGTAATCTTGATTCCAGCTTGTGCTTCATCCAGCCCAGCATTTTGCATGATGTACTCTGCATACAAGTTAAATAAGCAGGGTGACAATATACAGCCTTGACGTACTTCTTTCCCTATTTGGAACCAGTCGTTGTTCCATGTCCAGTTCTAACTGTTGCTTCTTGACCTGCATACAGATTTCTCAGGAGGTAGGTAAGGTAGTGTGATATTTCCGTCTCTTTCAGAATTTTCCACAGTTTGTTGTGATCCACACAGTCAAAGGCTTTGGCATAGTCAATAAAGCAGAAATAGATGTTTTTCTGGCACTCTCTTGCTTTTTCGATGATCCAACAGATGTTGGGAATTTGATCTCTGGTTCCTCTGCCTTTTTTAAGTCCAGCTTGAACATCTGGAAGTTCACTGTTCACGTACTGTTGAAGCCTGGCTTGGAGAATTTTGAGCATTACTTTGCTAGTGTGTGAGATGAGTGCAATTGTGTGGTAGTTTGAACATTGACTTTAGGAGATCACGTTCCCAAGTTCCTCCCTCTTCGCAATCTTCATAGTACTCCCTTTTGACTACTCTATCAAGGAAGTCAGACTTTATGTGCCTTATTGTGCTGTGTACTTTTTTGTACTGTGTCTGTTTCTGGGGTCAAGGGACAGAATGACAGAGACACAGAGAAGTAATAGAGTTTTCCCCTTGACCCTTGGGGCCATAACTCCTCTGATAATGAGATTAAGTTGGCTTTCTTTCAGAGTTTTAGGTTTCTGTTGGTTCCCAACACCCTGTTGCTATTATATTACTGGATTGTTTGGAGGCTAGAATGTAAAGAAACAAAGGAAAGAAAAGAGAAATAAAAATGGATAATTCCTCCATTGCATCTAAATTTTAGAAAACTTTTATTGATCCTTAGGCCAGAACTAGAAAGCATCTTCTAGAATTCTCTCTATCTGATCTAATATCCACTCCAAGGATTTAGGTTGAGTTGAATTTAGCCTTGGAGGTAATGAAATTAAATCATGGTAAATTCACCACTCATCTGATGGGCTCTTCTGCTCATCCATCTGCTATTACTTTTTTAATAGACTCTATCTTTTAGTACAGTTTGACATTTATAGAAAAATTAAGCAGGTAGTACAGAATTCTCATATCATCCCTTTTACCATATACACATTTTCCCATAATAATAATCTCATATACTAGTAATAGCATATTTGCTATGGTTAATGAACCAAAGGGGCTTCCATGGTGGCTCAGAGGTAAAGAATTTGCCTTCCAATGCAGGAGCCACAGGTTTGATACCTGGGTCAAGAAGATCCCCTGGAGAAGGAAATGACAACTTACCCCAGTATTCTTGTCTGGGAAATCCCATGGACAGAGGAACTTCACAGGCTACAGTCTATGGGGTTGCAAAAGAGTCAGACATGACTTAGTGACTAAACAACAATGAAATAGTATTGATATAATTAATTAAGATCCATAGTTGGTCTGTATTTTTCTTGTTTTTATCTAATCTTTTACTGTTTCAGGATCCATACAGGAAATTGCATTGCATTTAATTCTTATATCTCCTAGGCTTCTCTTGGCTGTGATAGTTTTTCAGACTTTTCTTGTTTTTGATAAGCTTGAAAATTTTTAGTACTGGTCTAGTAGGATATTATAGGATGTCCAGCTGTTGCAATTAGTCTGTTTCTCTCATAATGTAATTGGGGTTATGAATTTTTGAGGAGGAAGACCAAGAAGTAGAGTGCCAATTTTATTACAGAATATAAAAAATACCCAATTACTAACATTATTTGTAGTCATCAATGCTGATATGGTCACCTGACCAACACACTTATAGTTAGTCTTCTCCATATGTTTTTTTGCTCTCATTTTAATCATGTCCTCATTTGTCTCTCATAGGCAGATTTAACTGGATTATCACTATTGACTTTTTCCAGAGAAGCAAATTAAGCACAAGTCTATACACACACACACTCTAAAATTTTGCTTTAAATCTTTCCTATCACCTGGGTTTATTTGGAGGAAGTATCTCCTTCTACTCCTTTGTGGGTATAAAGGAAAGGGAAACTGACAGCACCTGAAAACTCTCTTAGAACCGTCACTTACCAGTACTCCCTCTAAGTTAATTTTCTAGCATTGTTATCTGTACTCTAGACTTGGAAGATACAGTAGTTTTTGTCGTGTTGTATATGTCCATCATATTGGGAAGCCCTAGCATAGATATTCTGCCACCTAACTCTACTATTGTTCTCATTTAAGGTTCCAAGCAAACGAAAATTAGCTGTGTTAACACACATCTCTAAAGACACATTAGCTAAGTGCATACCATGTTCTTGAACAGTATTTCTGTTCTTTATCCAGATCTGTTTTCCATTTAGCTGAGCTGAGCATTGATGAAGGCCATCTTGACCCCTATTAATTTAGACCTTTATCCACGTCAATCCAGTGGCAAGTTTTCATTTTCTCACAGTGCTGCTTTGTCTCCTCTTCGTTCCTCCAGAGCCAAATGCACCTCAAAATCAATTTCATTAAAGACAGCTAAAGGAAGAGTCTGACCTCTCTATAAAGAAACAAATGATCAGCAGTGAAAGGAGAATAAATGCTTGTTACTGTTTCTGCCAAGGTTCCATCTTCCTCAATCCAAGATTATCTTCAACTGAGGAAGGAGAACTACAAAAGTTGTTGTTGTTCAGTCTCTAGGTCATGCCTGACTCTTTGTGACCCCATGAACTGCAGCACAGCAGGCTTCCATGTCCTTCACTATCTCCAGGAGTTTGCTCAGCTCATGTCCATTGAGTCAGTGATGCCATCCAACCCTCTCATCCTCTGTTTCCCCTGTCTCCTCTTGCCCTCAATCTTTCCCAGCATCAGGGTCTTTTCCAATGAGTGTAGATGGTTGTATTCATTAGGCATTAGTATAGCAAAGTAGTCCATGGTAGAGGTAGGATTCCCAGCAGAAAGCAGAGGTGCATAAAATCTCTTATGGCATAACCTCTCAGGAATGGCATCACATTGCTTCTACCACGTTAATTGGCCAAAGTAAATCACAAGGCTTGCCCAGATTCAAAGGACAGAGAAGTAGACTCTATCTGTTTATTGGAAGATCTCAAGAGATATGGATATAAGGAAAGGAAGCACTGTGACCAGGGATAATAACTCAGAGTAAGAGGCTAATTTTAAAAATTCTTTAAATGAGTCTATTTAATTACATTTAAGTAAAATTATTTAGTAAATAATATTAAAAGTGGTATGTGGATGTGGCACAAGTATGAGGTTGTAATATGAATTGTTAAAGTTTGAAAACACTTTTCTACCCTCACATTATTTTCACTTTTATAGCATCCCTTTGTCATTGTCTTCATAAACTATCTTCGATTGTTCCTATGGCCACTTCTACTTGAAGGAGGGCATTTTTTTGAAAATGTGTGGCCTACTCTGTTCTTCATGGTAGTGTGGTATTCTGATTGGCCCCTGCATTAGTTAAGTTAGATGTACCATGCCCCCTTTCTTAACTGTATCCCACCACATCTAGATATCAGTTCAGTTCAGTCACTCAATAGTGTCCGACTCTTTGTGACCTTCAGGGACTGCAGCACAACAGGCTTCCCTGTCCATCTAGATATGCTGCCCATTATCTCTGATCAGCAGCTAGTCTATGATAAGCCAAGGACAGGTGGAAAGTAGTGTGCATTTTCACACTTGGCTAAAATATGAAGAGTGATTTGTAGTTAAAATTAATCAATTAACTCATCTGAATCTTTTCAAAGGACCCCTTGATAATTTTACAAGGGACTCTTGAACTCTATTCAATATAAAAGCATTGAAGAGTAAAGAAAAATTAGTTGTGATTATTTCAAAATATTCAATCTGGGTTTATTCCAGCCAGCTGATGTAGAAATAAAAGGATCAAGTTGTTGGTTCTCTTCCAAGCCATGTGTGCATGAAGGAAATAATTAAGGGCAAAACTTGGACTACTGAGCTGCATCCCAGTTCACACAAGAATAGCTTATTTCTAATGTTTTGAAAATGGATAAAAGCAGTAGTTTCATCTTTTACTCTCAATGGAGATCTTAAAGAGGCCAATATTCATTTATCTTTAAGACTGTAAACAAAACAGTTTGATCATTCACTTTTTCCTTTAATTTCTTTTTGAGTTAGGAACAGATAACTATACTTTCTGTGAAAATGAACAATAAAGACATAGAATCATAGGATATTTGACCAGAATTTAATGTTGTAATCATATAAAACTTAGAACAAACTGCTGTCAGTCATTTGTAATATGATAGCTTAATTGCTACACAATATCATTTTTATATAATGATTAGGAATTGGGAAAATATATGTAAAAATTTGAAGTTACTATTATTCTTTCATAGTAAAGCCAAGTTTAAAAACTCTCTCCTTTATCATTACTTACAGTATCTTTAAACTATATCAGCTACACAATTGTATTTATATATATTCACTAATATATGTATTCAGAGACAGCGTTCTAGTTCTGAATTTTGAACCACATCATGTTACCCACTACAGCCTATCACTAGAATTCTTTCCTATTCTTTATCTTTGCCTCTATTTTGAATTATCTGGGAGCCTTTTCAACTATTCTCTGTCTTGAAGTCCTGATACTATATGCTCTAGGTGATAGGACTGTGGCTATAATAACTGTAAGTCATTCAGCTTTGGGTGGCCGGTCAACAACATAGGAACATAGCCATGTGCTTGTGTGCGGTTACAAAGTAGATGAGAAGAGCCAGAGACACAGGGAAGTCACATAGGTGTGGAGGCAAACCAGTGCTCAGCAAGCAAGCCTCCAAGTTAAAGCCAGTAAGTCCCGACATATGCTCCTTCATCTCTCCCCACCAGCTCAGGGTCTTTCAAATTGTTCCTCCTTAGGAGATAGAAGGAAGTTTGGAAAGAGGTTCAGAAAAATACAGCTAAGCCTTCAGAGATTCTAGACCAACTGATCAGGTTTTCCTCTGTGGTCAGCCTTAGAGGAAGATTTCAAGGTAATATTAGGTAAGACTTCAAGAGCAGTGGGCAGGATCCTGTTAGAATTTCCTCTGGATATATATGCCTATAGGCCCCCTTGACAAGGTAGTTACAGTTGTTTCAATATTTTTTGCCCAAAACTAAGCTTGGACTTTTTTAATCCTTTGTGACAACATAGTTTGATATTCTTCTGGATCATGTGAGAATGTGTTTGAGGATCAAGATTTTCATTTATTCAGGTTTACCAAGAGTATCGCTAGTCTTTTGGATTAGTTCTCGGATTCATTTCCAATGTTTTGCTTGCGTTTCTAAACCTGATTACCCAGGCACTTCCCCTGGATTTTTAATTGTTGTCTGCACTAAGTCTCAGTGTCATCATCTAAACATTTTGTTTTTTTTCAAATCAAACTACAACCACTCATACCTTAAGGAGGTTGTCAATTATCAATAAACATTGCGTGCATCCTTACCAATGTCCAAAATGCCTTTGAAAGCAAAATGTGAACAAAAGGAAATGAGAGAATGCAAAGAAACCCTAGTTGCCTGAAAGGGAATTTAAAAGGGCTTGATAGTCAGTTTAAAAAAGACTTTAAAAAGGTTAAATACAACTTGGATGACTTCACTGTTTTGTTTAAAGCTAACTCTTTTTACTTTGCATTATGAAGACAAGCTGGCACCCTGCACAGGAGTGTTTTACGTCATGCACGGCTGTGCACAGTAGTCCTTTAAGAGAATCCATTCCCAGTCAAGCACTATATCATATAATGTTAGGCCTGTAAGTGACTTTAGAAATCATCTATTCCAACTTCCTCATTTTACAGATCAGGAAACTGGGACCAGAAGAGGTTAAACAACTTGCCCGGTATCAGTCATAATGACTGTGCATAGAAGCAATCAGCTACATCATTGAATCAGTGCCTAGAGGACTAGCTGCTCTATAGCTACAGCTTTGGGAGCTAAAACTGTTTTCTTTGATTTCAGACACTGAAGCCTAAGTTTCCCTCTGGATGTTTCTTTCTGCCTTAAATGGAAGGCATTCTGCTGTCATTTGGATTTTTCCTTAATTTGTCCTAATTTCTCTCTGCATTCTCTCTGCTCTTAAAGACACCTACAACTATCCTTTACTCACTGAGGTATGGAAGCCGATGTACTTAGCCAAGACTACACAACTTACCAACATTACCAGAGAGCAAGTTTTGGCCACTAATTTTCCATAAATGTTTCCTTCTTTTGCTTTATGACTTTCATGTCACTTAATCAATACTTTTTAAGTTCACATTAGCATAAAAAAGAAATCAGGATTTATTTCCAAAGTCTATTGTAGCTTGGCAATGATGATCAACTGCTATGGGCTTCTGTCCATTTTGTGTATCACTTCATAATAAATTTTTTTCTATAATAGATACTTATGATTTTCTGAAGTTTTTAAAGCATTATCTGCTTCTGTGATTGAAACCACTAAATTGACCTAGTCCAGGATTTAGTTGTCAGCCCAGTGGTAAGGAGGATTGGAGGATTGCATTTGGGAATGAGAGAGGAGTGAAGTTGAATCCTCTATAGAGCTTTTCAAAATTACATATGACCGCTCAGATCACAACTCCACTCCCAGAAAGATTCTGATACATCCTTCTTCCTTTAATCGCTCTCTCTAAGGCATAATTCCCAAGTGTGGTCCACAAACCAGCATCATCATTACTACTTAGGGATTTGATAGAAAGACAAATCCTCCAGCCCCAACTACAGATCTAGTAAATTAGAGGCTCTGCGGGTGTGTGTGTGCATGCTGTGTTCAGGCATGTCTGACTCTTTGTGACCTCAAGGACTGTCGCCTACCAGGCTCCTCTGTTCATGGAATTTTGCAGGTAAGAATACTGGAGTGGGTTGACATTTTCTACTCCAGGGGATCTTCCCAACCCAGGGATCAAATCTGCCTCTGTTCCATCTCCCGCTCAGTCTCTTGAGTCTTCTACCTTGGCAGGTAGATTCTTTACCAGTGCATCATCTGTGGAGCCCCCCAAATGATTTTAAGAAACTAATTTTTGAATATCACTGCTATCAATGCTATTTTAACCCATTACAACAGCTGGGTTAAAATCATGTTTATGCCCATCAGGTGTTTTTCTTGGACCTTTCATTAGCATGTCTGAAACTTGCTCATTTGAACTCTTAAACAAGTCTACAGAATCAAAGATTATAGACTTTGTTTCAAAGAGGACATTGTTACCTCAGCATCCTCTGTGGACCCCAGGCAATTCCCCTTGCTGCTTCCCAGAGGCCAGCCCATCAAACCGCTGTAATGAGGCCGAAAGCTCATTACTTTACACTGTCCTAGAGCACCTAGAAAGTCATTGCATATAACATTAGGAAGGAGATGATAACACTGATTTCACTATATAATGTTTATTTTTTTAGCTTGAAAATCCTAAGGTTTTAGTGGCGAGTTAGGTTACCTTACACATCCAGATTTTATAAGTGAAACAAACAAACACTGTGCATACAAAGACTTGAAGATTGTTGTGAGAACAATCCTCTTCCTTTCACTAACACTGAAGCATTAGTTTCAGCTGCTGTAGATGCTTTCTCCAAGTGTGGGCATCAATGTTTGCAGACCTGTGCATTTGGATGAATACCAATAAGAGTTTGTGTATGTGTCTATTTGATTGAAAGGATTTTTATGTTTAGTGAATACAAACCTATGTTCAACTGTAAATAGATGTAGATATGTGCCTCTTTTTTGGAAGCATTGTTGTTCAGTTGCTAAGTCGTATCCAACTCTTTGGGACCCCATGGACTGCAGCATGCCAGGCTTCCCTGTCCTTCACCCTCTCCCGGAGCTTGCTCAAACTCAGGTTCATTGAGTTGATGATGCCATCCAATCTCTCATTCTCTGTGGCCCCTTCTCCTCCTGTCTTCAATCTTTCCCAGCATCAAGGTCTTTTCCAATGAGTTGTCTCTTTGCATCAAGTGGCCAGAGTACTGAAGCTTCAGCATCAGTCCTTCCAATGAATACTGAGTTGATTTCCTTTAGGATTGACTGGTTTGATCTCTATAAATATATGCATGGTGGTGAAGTATATGTATACATGTGCATGCCTTAGGTCTGATATTAAACAAAGGAGAAGAAATCTGCTTAGCCTCTGCTCTTCTCTCTTTGGGAGCTACTTTGAATTTTTAAAATATTGTGTTCATACAATGATATATTTTTATATATACGTTATACAATTTTTCCTATTATAAAAATAATTTTGCTCTCTGTAAAAGACTTGAAAAACACAGTAACATAAAGAATTAAAAGTAAGGCATTCCTTTTTACACTATTTCCGTTCTTTAATTTTTTCTCTTCCAACTTCTATATTAGTATTCTTTACATAACTTATTATCTTCTCCCTCTCCACATCCCACCTCCCCCGTGATATTTCCACATTGTCAGTATAGACATCTTCTCAAGAATGTCACAGAGAGGAGGTAACAGTCAAATATTTGGAGCAACTCATTGGTTCAGAGATTGTCCTATAGTTTAGAAGTCATTTCTGGCTAGCCTATACTAGAGATAGACAGCATATTAAGAAAATATTATAATGTATAATGTATAAAATGTTATAATCTATCATATGGACACCTTGCATATAAGAGAAATATAAAACCAAAGATGCCAAGCAGACTACTTTACATAAAATGAATTTTCATCTAGTCTAGATCAATTATAGTAATAGCTTTCATTTATTGAGTACATACTGTAGTCCAGGTGCTTTTTGCATAGGGTGTCATTTAAAATCCTCAAAATAACTTTGTGAAGTCATTCTTTTTTCTTCCTCTATAGATGAGATGATGGGGCATATAAATACATTTTCTAAGGCACAAACAGCTTTCTAATAAGTAATAGAATATGCATTCATTTCCAGTTCTATCTATTACAAATCCTATACTCTTAATCCTCATCTATACTCCAAAATATATAAGAAGAATTTGTAAGTTAACTGTAACATAATGAAAGAAATACTAAGTTTGGCTTTAAAACAAACTGAAAAATCTTCTGGATCAGTTCCTTCAATCAACAAAAGAGAAAAGCTAATGTATTGAGGAGTTAATTTGCCTAACATCACACAGCTGTGGCAAAGCAGGGGTCAGAACACCAAGTTCTCCCAAATGTCAAGATTATACTGTCAACTGGATCGTTGTTTCCTTTGATGTACATTGATTTCAAATATCCACAGAGTATATCCTCATAAGCCTATTTAGATAGCATCAGTAAAATCCCTTTTAGTTTAAACTAAAATAAGTCCTTGTCCCATGCCCTTTTCATACTGAGATTCATTCTAATTTCCCCTTAGTTTTCTGAGTGAATTGGAGTGGTAGAAGGGAGAGCTGGATGGGACAAATAAAACATGAACAGACCTGTCCATCTTGGAAGAAGGTACAGATTTTGACTGGGATAAACTAATTAACATAGAGAAAAGGAAAAGTCAAGATTTTGAGTTGACTCTCCCACTAACACTTCATTTCTTGCCAGGATGTCCTTTGGACTATAATAAACACTAATCTGGACTTCCGTGGTAGCTCAGCTGGTAAAGAATCCACCTGCAATGCAGGAGACCCCAGTTCGATTCCTGGTTGGGAACATCCCCTGGAGAAGGGATAGGCTACCCACTCCAATATTCTTGGGCTTCCCTGCTGGCTCAGATGGTAAACGATCTGCCTGTAGTGTGGGAGACTTGGGTTTGATCCCTGGGTTGGGAAGATACCCTGGAGGAGAGCATGGCAACCCATTCTAGTATTCTTGACTGGAGAATCCCCATGGACAGAGGAGCCTGGTGGGCTACAATCCATGGGGTCACAAGCAACTAAGCACAGAACTGCGCATACACTGATCTACCTCTTCCTAATGAAGGAGATTTATGCAGCACAGAGATGGTGAAAGACTCAGTGTTTTCGTAAATTGTGACATGTAAGCTGTCTAGTTGGCCATGTAAATCCCTATATTTTTGCGCATGAACTCCAAATTGTGACTATTTCTGACTGTTTAACATAAAAAAAATCTATGTAGCTGGTCCAAGATGATTGCATTTCAAGCCAGCATCAATGTCTTTCTAAGGTGAAGCTCCTTATTTCTTTTTTTGGCTATGTCTCTCTTTCTAAAAATACTGTTATTAGGAACTTTTCTATTTTATATGAAACTTAATTAAATTAATTCCATTAAGAACACAGGAACTGGAAATTAACTCCCAGAAATTAATAGGGTAATACTCTAATTTATCTAAACAACAAACAAACAAAAAAATCGATGGAGCAGCAGTCACCGTGCTATTAATGACTATCTCCATGAGAACAGAAACCGTATCTATTTTGCTCACCACCGTGTGTGTGTCCTGTTCCCAGCATGGTGCCTCACATAGAGTAGAGGCTCACTTAATAGCTGAACGATGAAAGAATCAATGAATGAATGAAAGGGATCTTTGTAACAGAAGCCATCATAATTTATTTATTAATGTGTCTGCTTCACCTAAAGCATAGGTCATGTTTTATTTAATAGCTTTATTGAGACATAATTCACATATGAATCACCCATTTAGTGTATAATTCAATGGCTTTTATATAATCAAAGAGTTGATCATTCATCACCACAATTTTAGAACAGTTTTATTACTCTCCCCCCCAAAATCCCACCATACCCCTTAGCCTTCACACCTTCACCCAAATCTCACAATCCTTCTAACTGTCCCACCTTACCCTATGCAATATAGTTTCTGTCTACATAGTCTTTCCTATTCTGGACATTTCATATAAGTGAAATCATACAATCTATGGTCCTTTGTGAATGGCTTCTTTCATTTAGAAGAATGTTTCAAGATTCGACCATGTAGCCCATATCAGCACTCAATTTCTTTTTATTGCTGAATAATATAACATTGTGGAGAAGGCAATGGCACCCCACTCCAGTACTCTTGCCTGGAAAATCCCATGGACGGAGGAGCCTGGTAGGCTGCAGTCCCTGGGGTCATGAAGAGTCAGACGCGACTGAGCGACTTCACTTTCATTTTTCACTTTCATGCATTGGAAAAGGAAATGGCAGCCCACTCCAGTGTTCTTGCCTGAAGAATCCCAGAAAAGGGGGAGCCTGGTGGGCTACCATCTATGGGGTCACACAGAGTCAGACACGACTGAAGCGACTTAGCAGCAGCAGCAGCAATATAACATTGTAGGGGCTTCCCTGTGGCTCAGATGGTAAAGAATCTGCCTGCAGTGAGGGAGACCCGGGTTTGATCCCTGGGTCAGGATGATCCCCTGGAGAAGGGAATGGCAACCCACTCCCGTATTCTTACCTGGAGAATCCCATGGACAGAGAAGCCTGGCTGGCTACAGTCCATAGAGTCACAAAGAGTCAGACATGACTGAGTGACTGAAAATACAACATTTATGGATATACTCTTTTTATTTATCCATTCATCAGTTGATGGACATTTGGATTATATCTGTTTTGGGGCTGTTGTGAGTAATACATCACTGAATATTCATGTATAAGTTTTTGTGTGTATATAGATTTTCATTTTTCCTGGGCATATACCTAGGAGCAGAATTTCTGGATCGTATGGTAACAAACATTTATTGAATTGTATACTATGCCTTCAAATTTTATATGTTTTCTAACCTCCTTGAAAATGAAAGTCAAAATTAAACCAAATTGAAATGATATTACTTTGATGATATCATTTAATTCCATATTTAATTTATTATTTTCAACTGATCTGATTATTAGGTAATATAAATGCTAGAAGCAGGAGTCACATGTGTGAACAAAACCTATTGTTGATATTTTGAAACTTGAATTCTTGCATTGATCATAGAAACTGCCCAAGGATTTTCTTTGGGAGGTATAAAATTACCTTAACAAGGAAGAGAGGAGAGTAACTCGATATTTACTATTTATGTGGCATATAAAGTTATACTGTCAAAATTATGTATTTTAGAAGTAATGAAACTGAATTTTGGAAAGACTAATTTGTTCATGGTCATATTAGTAGAAAAGTTAAAGCTTGAATTTGAATCCAGGTCTTCTTGCCTCAAGTTTGTGTATATGTGTGTATTTTCCTAGAGGATAATTTTACTAATTCCCATCCTAAATAATGGCATTAGAATAATGCCTTCAGCATTTCCTGCTCAAGCATTCTCTACTTGATTTGTATTTGCAAAATAAATGATGATGTGCTCACAGAGAAGCACCTGTATTCAGAGCATAACATGGTGTTTGTGGGACTAAAAGAAGGAGACCTTCTTTTGGCAGAATACCTCCGATTCTATCCTAAAATACCTCAGGGATGAGTTTAGATTGGAAACAAATGTACTGAGTTTTGTCCCATCTCTTTAATTGCATTTGGCATTTGTTATATTTAATATGTTTGAGGTATAAAATATTTCCTTGGAACAAATATTCATTATGGCATTATTGTCTATTTGTAGAGCCTGTGTAAGCAGAACAATACCTCCTGGGCCATCTTTCAGAACGACTGAATAACTGTATTATTTCCTACAAGCTCTTATCTTAAAAATACCACCACCCCCCTTTATTCAAAGCTGAAATAAGAAATAGAAATACATATGTACACATAGGGAAGTAACATCTATTTTTGATCCAGCTTTTGTTGTTCTGACATGAAGGGGTACAAGAGCTGGTAAGCATAATCTTACTCATTAAGAATGACTGGAAGAAGAAGCACATAATTGTCACATTTGCATTTTACAATAAAATCTCGCAAATGTGGGATAAACAGACACTGAAACGAACACATATTGACTATCAACTCCATACCAGACTCATATTATAAAGTTTATATTCATTATCTCAATTAAACCACCCAGGTACTAGAAATTAGATAGTCATTGTCATCTCTATTTAACAAATAAAAACTAAGGCTTGGAGAAATTAATCTTGCCAAAGTTTACACAATTAGAAAACAACAAAGGTGAGTTTTAGATCACAGATTGGTCTAACATTAAAATCTGATCTCTTTACACCAAAATATTGCTTTTCAGGTTAAACAACTAAGTTTAGAAAGAATGATCAAAATATCTTTAAAATTGGAAATTATAGAAGAAATTATCTAAGATACTTGGAGTCATTCCAGAGAATGTATAAGCTCTTCCAAATGGGGGCAGTCTGATACATTTTACTCCAAGAATTAAATAAGCACCATTTGAAAGCAGTACATTGTATGTAAACATCTGCTGCAAAATTAATTCCCAAAAGATCTTGAAAATAGATTGTCACCTTTTTAGATTAGATTACACCTCATATTCTTATTTATCCTATTAATGCAGTTAGCTAACATCTTTTGTGAAACATGATATCAAATGAAATGAAGGTCAATACATATTTTATTAATGACAAATTATTTTTTATGACGTTATTTTCAGCTTTAAAATTCAACAAGACATTTTAAGACTAATAACTCCACTAATGTCACTTTGCCTGTGTATTCACTTGAATGCTGATTGGTAAGGGTCTGCCTACATAGTACCCTAAATCTATCTTATTGCAAATTTACTGAATTTGAAAGATCAATACTTTAAAGGTGGAGTGTGTATCTGTGTGTGTGTGTGTGTGTTTGTTGTTGTTTCGTCACTAAGTCATGTCTGACTCTGCTACCTCATGGACTTGTAGACTGCCAGGCTTTTCTATACATGGGATTTTTCAGGCAAGAATACTGGAGTGGGTTGCCATTTCCTTCTCCAGGGGATCTTCCCTGACCCAGGGATTGAACCCACATCTCTTGCATTGGCAGGCAGATTCTTTACCACTTAGGCACCAGGGAAGTCCTTGTATGTGTGTGTTTAAATGTGTATATAATTATGACTCTGCATTCAAATGGGTATATCTTAGTTTTTCTCCTTTGCCTTTCACATATTTCAAAATGGTAGAGTTAATGAAGAAATTACTGTACTCTATAATTTATTACAATGAGAGATAAGTTTTAAAAACTAATAAAAAGACAAAGGAATGCTTAAATTCAAGGTAAGCATCTCTATGAAAAAGAATGGAAACATGAAGAGCTAGACTCAGAGTGAAGCCATATATATCCTAGATCTGGAATTGAAAAGAGTGATGGTATTGAGTTCTACTACCAGAATTAGGCTATGGTTTTTCCAGTGGTCATGTATGGATGTGAGAGTTGGATGGTGAAGAAAGCTGAGCGCTGAAGAATTGATGCTTTTGAAATGTGATGTTGGAGAAGACTCTTGAGAGTCCCTTGGATTGCAAGGAGATCCAACCAATCCATCCTAAAGGAGATCAGTCCTAGGTGTTCATTGGAAGGACTGATGTTGAAGCTGAAACTCCAATACTTTGGCCACATCCTGCAAAGAGTTGACTCATTGGAAAAGACTCTAATGCTGGGAAGGATTGGGGGCAGGAGGAGAAAGGGATGACAGAGGATGAGATGGTTGGATGGCATCACCGACTCGATGGACATGGGTTTGGGTAAACTCCGGGAGTTGGTGATGGACAGGGAGGCCTGGCGTCCTGCGATTCATGGAGTCGCAAAGAGTCGGACACGACTGAGCAGCTGAATTGAACTCAACTGAACCAGACTTAAGAACATTCTCAGATAATGTGAACCAAAGCCAGGCTTAAAGGTAGAATAGCAATTTGAACTTATTACCAATCCAAAAAGATAGATTATAAAGATATAATTTACATAAATGCTTATTGTTATATGCCACTGAGATTTTGTAGATGTTTGTTACACTGAAACAGCAGACTGATACAGAAATTGGCACCACTGCAAAGCTGTTACAAAAAAATCTGCCTATGTGGCAGGCTGTAAGGAATATTATAGAAGACAGTAAAGGGGGACTTCCCTGGTGGTCCAGTGGTTAAGCCTTCATGCATCCACTGCAGGGGCCATAGGTTGGATCCATGGTCAGGGAGCCAGGATCCTGTGTGCTGAGTGGTGTGGCCAAAAAAATAAAATAAATAATAAATTAAAATGTAAAAATATGACTGTAAAAATATGATGTATACTATGTAGCAGCAAATATTTGGCAAAACTATCACCTGAGAAGGGGACGACAGAGAACGAGATGGTTGGAAGACATTGCCGACTTGATGGACATGAGTTTGAGCAATTTCTGGGAGTTGGTGATGGACAGGGAAGCCTGGCATGCCGCAGTGCATGGGATCGCAAAGAGTCGGACATGACCAAGCGAGTGAACTGAACTGACTGATCACCTGGGCTAACTTAGAAGACAGAAAATGTGAGGAAGCAGCTCAGCCTACTGGAAAGGCATATTCTTCAGGGCCTTCTTCAGAAGCGAATGAAGGGGAAGAAACAAAGATATGACCCCTGGCCCCATACAGTGGAGGTAAGAGTCATGAAGGACAGTTGATTAAGAAGCTGTTTTCCAGAAGAGTGATCATTTGCCCAGCAAAGTTTCAGAATTGCTGTGACCAATGATTCTATGTGCCTCCCATTTTATCATTTTTTAATGGAAGTACTAATTGCAGCCATTTTGTCCCCTTTGGATCAAGATAAAGCAAGGAAATTCCAGAAAAACATCAATTTCTGCTTCAATGACCATGCTAAAGGCTTTAACTATGTGGATCACAACAATCTGTGGAAAATTCTTAAATGGATGGGAACACCAGACCACCTTACCTGTCTCCTGAGAAACATGTACAGAGGTCAAGAAGCAACAGTTAGAACTCGACATGAAACAACAAACTTCTTCAAAATTTGGAAAGGAGTATGACAAGCCTGTATACTGTCACCCTGCTTATTTAACTTATATGCAGAGAATACCATGCGTAATGCTGGGCTGGATGAATCACAACTGGAATCAAGATCCTGGGGAGAAATATCAACAACCTCAAATATGCAGATGAAACCACTTTAATGGCAGAAAGTGAAAAAGAACTAAAAAAGCCTCTCAATGAGAGTGAAGGAGGAGACTGAAAAAGCTGGCTTAAAACTCAGTATTCAAAAAACAAAGAGCATGGCATCCAGTCACATACTTAGTGGCAAATAGAAGGGGGAAAAATGGAAGCAGTGATGAATTTTCTCTTCTTGGGCTTCAAAATCACTGCAGATAGTAACTGTAGCTATGAAATTGAAAGATGCTTGCCCATTGGAAGGAAAGCAATGACAAACCTAGACAAAGTATTAAAAAGCAGAGACATCACTTTGCTGGCAAAGATCTATAGAGTCAAAGCTATGGTTTTTCCAGTTCAATTCAGTTTAGTTGCTCAGTTGTGTCAGACTCATTGCAACCCTATGGATTGCAGCACGGCAGACCTCCCTGCCCATCACCAACTCCCGGAGTTTACTCACACTCACGTCCATTGAGTCGGTGATGCCATCCAACCATCTTATCCTCAGTCATCCCCTTCTCCTCCTGCCTTCAATCTTTCCCAGCATCAGGGTTTTCTCATATGAGTCAATTCTTTGCATCAGGTGGCCAAAATATTGGAGTTTCAGCTTCAGCATCAGTCCTTCCGTTGAACACCCAGGACTGATCTCCTTTAGGATGGACTGGTTGAATTTCCTTGCAATCCAAGGGACTCTCAAGAGTCTTCTCCAACATCACAGTTCAAAATCATCAATTCTTCGGTGCTCAGCTTTCTTTATAGTCCAACTCTCACATCCATACATGACCACTGGAAAAACCATAGCTTTGACCAGATGGACCTTTGTTGGCAAAGTAATGTCTCTGCTTTTTAATATGCTGTCTAGGTTGGTCATAACTTTTCTTCCAAGGAGCAAGCATCTTTTAATTTCATGGCTGCAATCACCATCTGCAGTGATTTTGGAGCCCCCAAAAATAAAGTCAGCCACTCTTTCCACTATTTCCCCATCTATTTGCCATGAAGTGATGGGACCAGATGCCATAATCTTAGTTTTCTGAATGTTGAGCTTTAAGCCAACTTTTTCACTCTCCTCTTTCACTTTCATCAAGAGACTCTTTAGTTCTCTTCACTTTCTGCCATAAGGGTGGTGTTATCTGCATATCTGAGGTTATTGATATTTCTTCTGACAATCTTGATTCCAGCTTGTGCTTCATCCAGCCCAGTGTTTCTCATGATATTCTCTGCATATAAGTAAAATAAGCAAGGTGACAATATACAGCCTTGATGTACTCCTTTCCCTATTTGGAACCAGTCTGTTGTTCCATGTCCAGTTCTAACTGTTGCTTCCTGACCTACATACAGGTTTCTCAAGAGGCAGGTCAGGTGGTCTGGTATTCCCATCTCCTTCAGCATTTTCCACAGTTTATAGTGATCCACACAGTCAAAGGCTTTGGCATAGTCAATAAAGCATAAATAGATGTTTTTCTGGAAATCTCTTGCTTTTTCGATGATCCAGCGGATGTTGGCAATTTGATCTCTGGTTTCTCTGCCTTTTCTAAATCCAGCTTGAACATCTGGAAGTTCATTTTTCACGTACTGTTGAAGCCTGGCTTGGAGAATTTTGAGCATTACTTTACCAGCGTATGAGATGAGTGCAATTGTGTGGTAGTTTGAGCATTCTTTGGCATTGCCTTTCTTAGGGATTGGAATGAAAACAGACCTTTTCCAGTCCTGTGGACACTGCTGAGTCTTCCAAATTTGCTGGCATATTGAGTGCAGCACTTTCACAGCATCATCTTTTAGGATTTTAAATAGCTCCACTGGAATTCCTTCACCTCCACTAGCTTTGTTCGTAGTGATGCTTCCTAAGGCCCACTTGACTTCACATTCCAGGATGTCTGGCTCTAGGTGAGTGATCACACCATCGTGATTATCTGGGTCATGGAGATCTTTTTTGTGTAGTGTTTCTGTATATTCTTGCCACCTCTTCTTAATATCTTCTGCTTCTGTTAGGTCCATACCATTTCTGTCCTTTATTATTGAGCCCATCTTTGCATGAAATGTTCCCTTGGTATCTCTAATTTTCTTGAAGAGATCTCTAGTCTTTCCCATTCTATTGTTTTCCTCTATTTCTTTGCACTGATCACTGAGGAAGGCTTTCTTATCACCAACTCAGTGGACATGAATTTGAGCAGGCTCCAGGAGACAGTGAAGGACAAGGGAGCCTGGCATGCTACAGTCCATGGGGTCGCAAAGAGTCAGACAAGACTTAGCAATTGATCAACAACAAAGTGAATAATATTATTATAGTATAGGATGCTGATTAGAGAGATAAATGGATTGAGATTATAAAAAAAAAACTAATATAAAATATAGATGATGGACCAAGAAACCACAAACAAATCCAATAGGAATTCTAGAATTAGTTAACAGGGGAAATCGAAGAGAGGCATTTTCCAAAGAAATGGTGATCAAATAATTTTCCTAAAATCTTTTATTCATATGTTAGGTATATAAATTTTTCAAAAAAAAGTGAAAGTTAGTAGCTCAGTCATTTCCAACTCTTTGTGTTCACACGGAATGTAGGCCACCAGGCTCCTCTGTCCATGGAACTTTCCAGGCAAGAGTACTGGATTAGATTGCCATTGCCTTCTCCAGGGGATCTTCCCAACCCAGGGATTGAACCTGGGTCTCCTGCATTGCAGGCAGATAGTTTACCTTTTAAGCAAGGCAATTTGGAGAAATGGCTTGTAGTGTTCACTAAAGTTCATCGTATGTCTAGTTTGTGACCTAGTGATTCCTCTTCCAGGTACATTCTTAGAAGAAACTGGAGCCTATTATACAGAGTGAAGTAAAGTCAGAAAGAAAAACACCAATACAGTATACTAACACCTATATATGGAATTTAGAAAGATGGTAACAATGACCGTATATGCGAGACAGCAGGAGAGACACAGATGTATAGAACAGTCTTTTGGACTCTGTGGGAGAAGGCGAGGTTGGGGTGATTTGGGAGAATAGCATTGAAACATGTATATTATCATATGTGAAACAGATCGCCAGTCAGGTTTGATGTATGAGACAGGGTGCTCAGCGCTGGTGCACTGAGATGACCCTGAGGGATGGGATGGGGAGGGAGGTGGGAGGGGGGTTCAGGATGGGGAACACATGTACACCCATGGCTGATTCATGTCAGTGTATGGCAAAAAACACTACAATATTGTAAAGTAATTTAGTTCAGTTCAGTTCAGTCGCTGTTGTGTGTGACTCTTTGTGACCCCATGAACCGCAGCACGCCAGGCCTCCCTGTCCATCACCAACTCCCGGAGTCTACCCAAACCCATGTCCATTGAATCGGTGATGCCATCCAACCATCTCATCCTCTGTCGTCCCCTTCTCCTCCTGCCCTCAATCTTTCCCAGCATCAGGGTCTTTTCAAATGAGTCAGCTCTTCACATCAGATGGCCAAAGTACTGGAGCTTCAGCTTCAACATCAGTCCTTCCAATGAACACCCAGGACTGATCTCCTTTAGGAGGGGCTGATTGGATCTCCTTGCATTCCAAAGGACTTTCACCAGTCTTCTCCAACACCATAGTTCAAATGCATCAATTCTTCGGTGCTCAGCTTTCTTTATAGTTGAACTCTCACATCCCTATATGACCACTGGAAAAACCGTGGCCTTGACTAGATGGACCTTTGCTGACAAAGTAATGTCTCTGCTTTTTAATATGCTGTCTAGGTTGGTCATAACTTTCCCACCAAGGAGTAAGTGTCTTTTAATTTCATGGCTGCAGTCACCATCTGCAGTGATTTTGGAGCCCCCAAAATAAAATCAGCCACTGTTTCCCCATCTGTCTTCCATGAAGTAATGGGACCGGATGCCATGATCTTAGTTTTCTGAATGTTGAGGTTTAAGCCAACTTTTTCACTCTCCTCTTTCACTTTCTTTAGTTCTTCTTAGCTTTCTGCCATAAGGGTGGTGTAATCTGCATACCTGAGGTTATTGATATTTCTCCCAGCAATCTTGATTCCAGCTTGTGCTTCATCCAGCCCAGTGTTTCTCATGATGTACTCTGCATATAAGTTAAATAAGCAGGGTGACAATATACAGCCTGATGTACTCCTTTCCCTCTTTGGAACCAGTCTGTTGTTCCATGTCCAGTTCTAACTGTTGCTTCCTGACCTGCATACAGATTTCTCTAGAGGCAGGTCAGGTGGTCTGGTATTCCCATCTCCTTCGGAATTTTCCACAATTTATTGTGATGCACACAGTCAAAGGCTTGGCATAGTCAATGAAGCAGAAGTAGATGTGTTTCTGGAACTGTCTTGCTTTTTCAATGATCCCATGGATGTTGCCAATTTGATCTCTGGCTCCTCTGCCTTTTCTAAATCCAGCTTGAACATCTGAAAGTTAACGGTTCACATACTGCTGAAGCCTGGCTTGGAGAATTTTAAGCATTACTTGACTAGATGAGTGCAGTTGTGAGGTAGTTTGAGCTTTCTTTGGCATTGCCTCTCTTTTAAGATCAGCAATAAATATTGCACTTAGTTTCCGAGGAGCTATTTGTGCATATTATATAGTGAAAACGGGCTGACTCTGTGGGCTGGGCCCTGATATGACAACCAGAGTGTTGTTTTCTGACTCATTTGGGTAGTTTAGAGAGATATAAGAATGGAGCAGGTAGACAGTAACTACAACTTTGGCATCAATTTTACCTCCATAGCCAACTTATACCTTTTAAAAAAAAAGCATATTAAAAGAGGGCATGGTAATCGAATACTATAGTAAAGAAGTGTAGCAGTCCTCTTGTTCAGTCTTCTCATTTTACTGATGAGGAACCCGAACTCTGAGTAATAGTGAAATTTTTTTGAAGTTAGTTTAGGCAAGATTACAGCCCAGTTATTTGATTCTTACCTCATTGAGAGTTTTGCCATATTGTGCTTCTAAAGGATAGCAACAAGTGTAGACCCAAGTATTATTTTAAAACTGTCTACAAGGCACAGTAAGTCAATTACTGAAAAAAAATTAGCCCCAAATAGATTTTCTTTAATGAGAAATAATTCATACCAAATAAGACTATAATAACATACAAACTCTTTGGACAATTGCCCTGTGAATCTCCCAGACATCTTAAACTGTGTCTATTGAGCTAAAACACACCAATTTAAAATTCAATTGAATTGGTCCCTCAGATAACTACAATAACTACATGGGTTCAGTTTGCCTGATCAGTTAAGTGAAGATGAATGGCTGAAGAGAGCCAGATAATTTGCCTGAGAAATGGATTCACTTATAGACATGGTCATGGTGAAAAGACAGTCTTTTGTAAGTCAACTTGAGTTCCCAGAAACTTCCTGTATTCAAAGACCAATATTTATAGGTATTATATATGTCTTATTATATATATAATACATGTGTATAATATATATCTGTATATTCTGAACTCCTTTGAAAAATGAAGATTATATCATGATTGATTGCCAATTGGAGAAATCTCTATAATTAATCTTGCACATTTATTTATAAACAATTTGTGTTTGGAAGTGGTAAGGGCATAAGGCCAAATAGATAAGTTTTGTATATCTTTCTTTTTTTTAATTAATTCATCTATTTTGGTTGGAAGCTAATTTCTTTACAATATTGTGGTAGTTTTGTTTTATAACTAAAATAAGACAGAATCTTAACAATTTAAAGGCAGAAAGAACCTTTGTTCTGCCTGAACCTGATGAGAACTCCTATCTCATAATTCCCAGCTAAGTGCTCTTTTCACTCTCTTCTATGAGTTATTGCTTCTCTTTCTTGAAAATCCAGACTGATCAGACAAGAAAGCAATTGTTTCTTTAATCTACTGATCTGTTTTAACATGGTATCCTATTCAAAAGAAAAGACAATCTAATAGACAAAGAAGACTGAACAGTTATTTAAATCCTAATTGGAGTTCAAATGAAAGTCCTCTTTAGAGTTCCATTCACCCACAGTGGAACACTTCCTAACTCTTCTTTTCACCCATCTATCTCACCAAAGTTCCCCTCAGTAGAACTCGGTCGTGAATTGCTTCATCCATCAGTTAACCATCCTTCACTTTAAAATCCAGCACACAAGGATTTTTGTATTTCTCATCACTTCTCTCTTGCCTTACGGTCCTTTCTTCTACAGAGGGTTACCATGCCATTCCCAGTGTAAATCCATCCAGCTGGTACTACCTCTTATACCACTTTGCACAAGTTCAGAAACCAACACATAATGATAAAAGCACTTTTTGCTTTGTTTTTTGTTGTTGTTTTCAAACAGAAGAATTGAGGATGTGAATCTGTGAATGTTCAATATTGATATCTTTTCATTTACATATCTTTTTGAAAACCCAGGTCCTTAACATGGAATGAGGCAAAGTATACATCCATATATGAATTACATGACCTTTTGTTCTACTTGACATTTTTGTGTTTCTATGTTCTCCTTTCATATGTTTATTCCTCAGTATTTATAGCTACAACCAGTAAACTTTGTCTGAAGAAAGGAAGGCCTGAATTAGTTAGGACCAGGTAAATTATAAATTCATGCATAAGTAAACCTAACTGTACATTTGAGTTTCTGTATCTCCATTCTTAATTTTGTTTATCTGTGTGTAGCTATATCTATACCCAGAAAAACTACTTGAAGAAAGTAAGAGGGTAATTGAAGACTATAAACGTAGTCACTTTATTTTTATTTGCACAATAACACTGAAATTACTTTGTATATTATTGAATGTAGTATAGACAAATATAATTTATTCAAATACATGATTTGAGGTAGACACCAAAAAAGATTAATAATGATCCAGAAATGATTGGTTGTGTTGTTCCACTGCCATAAGTTTATTATTTTGCATATCAAAAACTCTTTATTACATACACTAAAAAACTTTGGAGTTCAGAATGATGTTACTATTATCACAGTCTCATATTGCATTTAACTAAGTAGATGACCACAGAAATATCTCTCATATTACTAGCTCTTCTTAAGTGGGACAGTGATAAAATAAAGACTGTGTTCTTCCCCTTGAATTTGGTCAGAGCTTGTGACTGCTCTGACACTTAGAGGGAAAGAGTGATGCTATATGACTTCTGAATCTAGGACATCAAAGGGATATAGTTTCCTCCTCATTCTTTCTTGTTATACACATCCTTAGATCTCAGAAGCTCCAAAGAAGTCTGATTTTCCTGAAGTTGCTATGCTAGAGAGACCACTTGGAGAGGTTACAAAGAGACAGAAATTCTCAATTGCTGTTCTAGCTTTTGCATTTTCCTAGCTCAAGTGTAAAGTATAAGAGAGAATGATGCTTCAGGTGACCTCGGTCCCAGCCACCATGTGTAGAAATTAAACAAAATACTCTTAAACATGTTTACAACATGGTTTACTGAATATTTTAAACCTACTGTTGGGACCTATTGCTCAGAAAAAAAAAATTCCTTTAATATATTACTGCTCATTGACAATGCACCTGGTCACCCAGGAGCTCTGATGGAGAAGTGTATGTTTACAGACACAAAATCCACTCTCTAGGCCATGGATCGAGGAACAATTTTGATTTTCAAGTCGTATTGTGTAAGAAACGCATTTTTTTCAGGCTGTAGTTGCCATAGATATTTATTCCTCTAATTATTGCTGTCACGTGTGTGCTCAGTTGTGTCTGATTCTGTGCAACTCCATGGACAGTAGCCCACCAGGCTCCTCTGTCTATGAATTTTTCCAGGCAAGAATACTGGAGTGGGTTTCCATTTCCTACTTCAGGGGATCTTCCTCACCCAGAGATGGGACTTACGTCCCCTGCATTGGCAGGTAGATTCTTCACCACTGCGCCACCTACCTGCCATCCCTCTAATGGATCTGGGAAAACTGTAAATCTTCTGGAAAGGAATCACCATTCTAGATACCATTAAGGACACTTGATTCATGAGAATATCAATATAAACAAGATTCCAACCTTTGTCGATGACTTAGAAGAGCTCAGGACTCCAGTAGAGGAGTTGCTTTTTATGGATGAGCAAAGAAAGTGGTTTCTTGAGATGGAATCTATTCCTGGTGAAGATACTGTTAAGATTGCTAAAATAACAACAAGTGATTTAGAATATTATATAAACTTAGTCTATAAAGCAGCTGCAGGGTTTAAAAAGATTGACTTTTATTTTGAAAGAAGATCTACTGTGAGTAAAATGCTACCAAACGGCGTTGATGCTACAGAGAAATCACTTGTGAGATGTAGAGTCAATCATGTCTTATTTTAAGGAATGGACATAGTCACTCCAACTTTCAGCAACCATCACTCTGATTAGTCAGCAACCATCATCACTGAGGCAAGATCATGACCAGAAGAAGATCATGTCTCACTGAAGGCTCAGATGATGATTAGTATTTTTTAGCAATAAAGTATTTTTAAATTAAGTAATGAACATTGGAGTTTTAGACATAATGCTATTGCACACTTAACAGATTGTAGGATTGTATAATACATAAATTTTTATGTACTGAAAATTCAAAAAAAATACATGTGACTTGCTTTATTGTAATAATCACTTTATTGTGTCCATCTGCAACTGAACCTCCAATATTTCTGAGGTATGCCTGTACATAGAAAACTCTAAGGAATCCATAGGAAAACTATTCAAGATAATAAACACATTCACCAAAATTGCAGGGTACAGTATTAACACAAAGAAACCTGTTATATTACCAGCAAATTGCAACCTGAAAAAAATTAAATTCTATTTACAATATCATATGAAGAATAAAATACCTAGAAACCTATTTATTCAAATTAGTGAAAGATTTGAACACTGACAGCTACAAAACATGCCTGTAAAAAATTAAAGAAGAAAAACATAGGAAAGACATTCCACTTGTATGAATTGAAAGACTTAATATTGTTCAGTTCAGTTCAGTTGCTCAGTCGTGTCCAGCTCTTTGAAACCCCATGAATCGCAGCACGCCAGGCCTCCCTGTCCATCACCAACTCCTAGAGTCTACCCAAACCCATGTCCATTGAGTCGGTGATGCCATCCAGCCATCTCATCCTCTGTCATCCCCTTCTCCTCCTGCCCCCAATCCTCCCCAGCATCAGGGCCTTTTCCAATGAGTCAACTCTTCGCATGAGGTGGCCAAAGTATTGGAGTTTCAGCTTCAATATCAGTCCTTCCAATGAACACCCAGGTCTGATCTCCTTTAGGATGGACTGGTTGGATTTCCTGGCAGTCCAGGGGACTCTCAAGAGTCTTCTCCAACACCACAGTTCAAAAGCATCAATTCTTCGATGCTCAGCTTTCTTTATAGTCCAACTCTCACATCCATACATGACCACTGGAAAAACCATAGCCTTGACTAGAGGGACCTTTGTTGGCAAAGTAATGTCTCTGCTTTTTAATATGCTATCTAGGTTGGTCGTGACTTTCCTTCCAAGGAGTAAGCATCTTTTAATTTCATGGCTGCCATCACCATCTGCAGTGATTTTGGAGCCCGCAAAAATAAAGTCTGGCACTGTTTCCACTGTTTCCCCGTCTATTTCCCATGAAGTGATGGGACCAAATGCCATGATCTTAGTTTTCTGAATGTTGATGTTAATATTGTTTAGGTGGCAATATTACCCAAAGTGATCTACAGAGTCAATTTAATTCCTGTCAAAATCCCAGCAGCCTCTTCCACAGAAATGGGAAGACTGATCCTCATATTCATATGGAATTGCATGGTACTCTGAATGGCCAAAACAATCTTGAATAAAGAACACAGTTGGAATAGTTGTACTTTCCACTTTCAAAAGTTACTACAGAACTACAATAATCAAAAGAATGTGGCAATGGCATAAAGATAGAAATAGAACTGTGGAGTAAAATTGAGAGTCCAGAAATACACCCATACATTTATGGCTAATTGATTTTGTACAAGAGTGCCACATCCTTTCAATGAGGGAAAAGAATAGTTTCGTCAACAAATGGTACTAGGATAAATTTCCACATGCAAAGAATTGGTGTACATCTGCCTCATAAAATATACAAAAAGTAACTCAAAATGGTTCAGAAATGTAAATATAAGAGCTAAAATCATAAACCTCTTAGAAGAAAGCATGAGGATATTCTCATGACCTTGAATTTGGCAATTGATTCTTAGATTTGACAGCAAAAGCACAAACAATAACAACAGCCATAAAGATAAATTGGACTTCACCAAGACAGCCTACAGAATGAAAAAAAAAATTGCAAACAACATATTTGATGAGGGTTTAATACTCAAGAACTCTCACAATTCAACAACAAAAGACAAACACCTCAAGGTAAAAACGGGTCAAAGGAATTCTCTGGCAGTCCAGAAGTTAGGATGCTACGCGTTTACTGCAGAGCCCAGGTCTGAGCCATAGTGTGAAAAGTGCAGCACAGCCAAAAAAAGTGGGGCAGGATCAAGAACTTAAATATACATCCCTGTGGAGAAGATATAATAATGGCCCATACCTATACTGACTCACTGGAAAAGACCCTGATGCTGGGAAAGATTGAAGGCAGGAGGAGAAGGGGGCGACAGAGGATGAGATGGTTGGATGGCATCACCGACTCAATGGACATGAGTTTGAGTAAACTCCGGGAGTTGGTGATGGACAGGGAAGCCTGGCGTGCTGCAGTCCATGGGGTCACAAAGAGTCGGACGTGACTGAGTGACTGAACTGAACTGATACCTATGTGAAAATCTGCTCAACATAATTAGTCATTAAAGAAATTCAAATCAAATGTGCTTTGCTTCATAGTGGTGTATCATTTCACATCAACCAGGATGGTTATAATTTTTAAAAAGTTAACAAATATTGGCAATTATATGGAAAAATGTAATCCATGTGCATTACTGGTGGGTGTGTAAAGCGGTGCAAGTTACTGGGAGAATCTGAAAAGAATTAACACTAATTGAAGATCTATAAAGTGCAATAAGAAACCACTAATCTGCAGTTTATATCAACAGCAATGCTGCTCAAAGGAAAATCTCCTGACTGGTATGAAGTACTGCAGTGGGATGCTGTTTCCCACAGTATAGTCTTCCATCTAGATTAGAAGCCCCAGAATCGATACCAGCCAGAAATCCAGGCAGTGGTCCCTCTTCTGCCTTACTTCCTTGTATGTGTGGTAGTTGCTCAGTCATATCTGACCCTTTGTGACTCCATGGATTATTTCCTTACTGAGTTAATTTTATTTCTCACCTTCTATATTCCCATCATTCTCTCTTCCCATACCCATTCCAATAGAGAATTTCCAGTATCAGAACACAAAGAAGTGTTGAAGTGGGCAAGTGTTGCAGAGCATTAAGATATTGAATTAGCAATAAATAGGACAGAAAAGGATTAGGACTGGAGAAAATGAGTAAGAAATACCCCTTTGGAAGGGGGCATTGTCTAAAACAACAATTTCTAGAAAGAAAAAACAAAAACAACTCTAGATCATTCACAAGAAAAATTCTTTCCTTTATATTAGAAACAAATAACACTCTGTGATGGTTGATTGTATGTGTCAACTAAGAGATGCCCAGATAGCTGCTAAAACTTTATTTCTGGATGTGCCTGTGACAGTATTTTCCAGAAGAAACTGGCATTTGAATCTGTAATCTGAGTAAAGGAGCCATGCCTTCACCAATGTGAATAGGCATCATTCACATAGGACAAAATGGCAAAGCAAGGGTGAATTACTTCTCTCTTTTAGTCTTTTCTAGAGCTGGGACATCCATCTTCTACTGCTCATAGATACTGGAACTCCTGGTTCCTAGGCCTCTGGACTCTAGAACTTACACCAGTGCCATCCCTCTCTTCATTCTCAGGCTTCAGGCCTTGGATTTCATGTTACACCATAGGCTCAGCTGGTTCTCAGGTCTTTAGACTCATGCCAAAATATACCACTAGCTTTCCTGTCTCTCCAGCCTGCAGATAGCATATCAGCCAATAGTGGATCTTCATAGTCTCCATAATTGTGTGTGCCAATTCCCATAATAATTCTTCTCTTATATATCTATATATATCCTATTGGTTCTATTCCTTTGGAGAATTCTGACTAATACACATCAGGTCCAAGATTCTCTGTTTCAGAACACTTTGTACTCCAGTAAAATTTGACTAGTCAGTATATTTATTTACTAGTTCTCTAGTTTAATATCTGGCAAGAGGTTCTAACAACAATTAAGGTACAGTGATAACAGTTAAGAAGAAAAAGCTTTATCTTCATCTTTATCTCTCTCTTGATGAGTATTATTATTATTTCAAGGATAAATAATAAAAGGGATAACTAATAATATCTTCAGCATTAGCAGAAAATAGTATGTAGGTTTAGCATGCATACTTTGAGGCAGTGTTTCCAAATACAGACATCTAATTTAGACTGAGCCAGTTCTTGCATTCTCAATAAACTTAAGAGAATATGACCTCTAAGATATGAGAAATGAACAAAGAATTGATAAGACTACAGTTTTAAATGAGAAAAAGTTATGAGAGGCAGATATAAATAAAAAGTTGATGAAAATGTCACAGTAGCTTGTCATAAAATTTTTTAAATAAAGGGCAGAAATAAAATATGTATGAGTACAAATAAAGTCAGAGAGGCACTACAGAAAATTAGTGATGAGCAAGATGAACGTGAGATACTCCTTACGGAAATGCAGAAGAAATGGAAGAGATGAAATATAGTATTAATAAGTTTTGATATTATGATTGATAGTAGATGCTCTGATAACCTCTTCCCACTACCCCCAAAATGGAATTAGATTTTGAATAGGACACATTTGAAACACTTATTTCTAGGTTCACAATTCTACTCAGCCCTTCAAAGAGTAAGAGGATAGTTTTGGGAATGGTAAGCAACAGAAAGTCCAAGGACATTGCCTGGAGCAGGATTACCATGGAGATACCAAGCTTTGAGGCAGCTGAAAGGCATAAGTTTGAACCAATGGCCTGTACTGAGCCCAGACTTCCCATGTAGACACTGTCTCCTGACAGAAGCAGAAGCAAACTTTCCCTGGAGAAGAGGCATCCTGAATTTAGACCCACAAGGGTCCCACAGATCAGAATCAAACAATAATATCTTATCAAAGACCTAAGCGACTCAAAGAGATAGAACATCTTAAGTAAGAATCAGCCAAAACAATAAAAAACAGATGCCAAGAACTGTTGAAGATGCTGTAATTGTCAGTTATAAATTATAGACTAGTGATGTATAAAGTGTTTAAAGAAATAAAAGAAACAAACAACACTTTAAAAAAAAAAATAAAACTTCACAAAATGAAATATAAGTGTGAAATCTAGAACTCCAGTGATGTTTGGAACATCACACACACACACACACACACACACACACACACACACCTAATAGGATTAAAAGAAAACCTATGTATCTGGTGGCTCAGATGGTAAAGTGTCTGCCTGCAAAGTGGGAGACCTGGGTTCAATCCCTGGGTCAGGAAGATTCCCCTGGAGAAGGATATGGCAACACACTCCAGTATCCTTGCCTGGAAAATCTTGTGAACGGAGGAGGAGCCTGGTAGGCTACAGTCCATGGGGTCGCGAAGAGTCGGACACGACTGAGCGACTTCACTTTCTTTCTTTCTTTCTTTTCTATATATCATGATAAAACAAAGAACAATAAAGGCAAAAAGAAGGTATTAAAAGCAGGCAAAGAGAAATGGAAGAATGCCAGTTAGGCAGATAGTAGACTCAAAAGCAACAGTGGAAGCCAGATGACAGTGAATTAATAGACTCACAATATTTTAAGAAAGAGACTGTCAAGTACAAATGCATACCTAGAAAAATAACCTTTCAAAACAATGGGAAAATAAGAACATTTTAAGTGAAACAAAAATGAGTTTGACAAGTAATCAAGTTCTCTTAAGAAACTTCTACATATCAATAAGAAATCACTCCAACAGAAAAATGGGCTAAAACATGAATAGACTCTTTACCGATGAGGATACACGAATGATATGGGAATGAGCAAAATTAGTATCAGAGATATGTAAATTAAGAGAACCATGAGTTTTAAACCAATTAAATTGACAAAAATGACAACTTGTGAAAATGTCAAAATAGGCATGAATCAGCTTGGATTTTTATAAACTGAGAGTGGGAGTATAAATGTGTTAAGCAGATTGAAAACAATTTGATATTGCTTTATCAACATGAATATTCACATTACCTTTGCCACAGCTCTTGATGAAAGGGATGAAAGAGCCTCTTGATGAAAGTGAAAGAGGAGAGTGAAAAAGCTGGCTTAAAACTCAACATTCAAAAAACTAAAATCACGGCATCTGGTCCCATCACTTGATGGCAAATAAATGGGGAAACAATGGAAACAGTGAGAGACTTTATTTTCTTGGGCTCCAAAATGACTGAAGATGGTAACTGCAGCCATGAAATTAAAAGACTCTTGCTCCTTGGAAGAAAAGCTATAATCAACCTAGGCACCATATTAAAAAGCAGAGACATTACTCTGCCAACAAAGGTCTGTCTAGTCAAAGCTGTGGCTTTTCCAGTAGTCATGTATGGATGTGAGAGTTGAACCATAAAGAAAGCTGAGCACCAAAGAATTGATGCTTTTGAACTGTGGTGTTGGAGAAGACGCCTGAGAGTCCCTTGGACTGCAAAGAGATCCAACCAGTCCATCCTAGAGGAAATCAGTCCTGAATATTCATTGGAATGACTGTTGCTGAAGCTGAAACTCCAATATTTTGGCCACCTGATGCGAAGAGTTGACTCATTGGAAAAGACCCCGATGCTGGCAAAGATTGAAGGCAGGAGGAGACAGGGAATACAGAAGATAAGATGGTTGGAAGGCATCACTGACTTGATGGACATGAGTTTGAGCAAGCTCAAGGAGTTGGTGATGGATATGGAAGCCTGGCGTTCTGCAGTCCATGCGGTTGCAAAGAGTCAGACACAAGTGAACAACTGAACTGAACTTCCTCTTTCACCTCCTTGGAGAAAGGTATGGAACGGAATAAGAAGGAGGGTGCAGTGTCAGACACTGGTGTTGCCATTCTCGTGATGCTTTGATTGTGGAGTAGCCTGATAGGATTGTTAGTATTTCATATTATGCTTTATAACTTATATTTATGTTGTTTAGTCACTAAATCATGCCCAACTCTTTGTGACTCCATGGGCTATAGCCATCCAGGCTCCTCTTCCATGGAATTTCCAAGGCAAGACTATTGGAGTGGGTTGCTATTTTCTTCTCCAGGGGATCTTCCCAACCAAGGGGTTGAACCCACATCTCTTGCATTGGCAGGTGGTTTCTTTACCACTGAGCCACCAGGGAAGCCCTCCATGTATGTTATCTATAGCTTTTCTTTTTTGCATGTCAATTATTATATTAAAATATTTAAAATATATACATATAAAAGAACAGTTGACATATCTCTTTCATTTTGTATATAAATTACTGATAGCTTGACTTTCTAAAGAAGAGAAAATAACAAATGGAAATGGAGCAGTAACCCTAATAAAAATTGAGATCTGAAGAAAACTGAAGTCAATTAAAATCATTGAAAATAAAATATAGTAATATTTTTCTCTTAAAGTATGCTCCAGTAAGCAATTACAGAAACATACAAACTAAAAAATAAAATAAAACAAAAATTAAAAATAACAGGTTACTTACAAAGAAAGAAGAATTAGATTCTGGATGATACAACTTTTATTCATTTTTGAGTAAATGAGGGAGAGAGTGTTATATGTCTATCCAGACACTCCAAGGCAGGAAAGCTGTCATGGCCACAGAGAGCCTTAATCCTGAGTGATAATCAAAGATGTGAAGAAGGTTATCAAACATAATTCTGCATTTCAACACTATTCATAATAATTGGGGATATGAAGCAATTTAAATATTGAGTAATAAGAAAATAGGTTTAAAAATTCTGATATATGCCTACTATGAAGCACTATTCAGCTATTGTTAGTCAAGCTTATGATATTATGAATTGAGTGAGATAAGAACATACCAAATAAGAAAGTAGGTTATAAAACAATAACAGTAAAATGTCTGTATCTGTCTGGCCTCAGAATGTCTGACATGTCTATTTAGAGGTGTTTTTTTTTTTTTCACACCTAAGTCCCCATGATGACCTGGATACAATAGTTAAGGCCATATTGACCTTTTAACCTTGCCAATTTCTGTGCTAGCTAGTGGCTTAGGAAGTACTTATGTACACTTTATGATCACTCAAGGATAATAGGCACCATTCAGAACCATTGGATTTTCTCTGTTATGGAATTTAAACAGAATTTAAATAGAGAGTTGAGCAGTTTTTAATAGGAATGTAACTCAAAAAGCAAACCAAACAAAACATCTGGAAGATAGCCTTGATATGGAAATCACCCACATCACAGCAGTAATAGAGCACTAGATCATGAAGCCAAAACTTTGATACTGCACCCTGATAGATAGACCTCATTTGGCATCTAGATGACTTTCTTATCCTAATTTGTGTGCCTGTCCTTATAAGGACAAATTATATTACTATTCCCAAGTATGTGCACAATGTTACATTACCTGAAGTTACTCTGTTCTCTCTGAAACCAAAGAGCCTAACGGATGCAGTATTGCACTATCCCAACCTTGTAATTGTCACTTTTGGCTAGTGTATCTATGCAGACATTGAAGAAAAACTAAAATGAAATATAGCAGAATATTAACACACATTTGTTCAAATACATATTGAGTGCTTACAATGGGCCTGACACTGCCCCAAGCACAGGAAGACAGCAGTGAGAATCAAACACTTGCCTTCCTAGAGCTTGCATTATGGTGGGATTCTGACAGTAATTGTTCTATGAGTGTTGAGATTATGGGAGATTTTTTTAATTTGTTTTATACTCTTTTATATATTTCTAAGTTTCCTGCAATCACATTTTTAACCAAAAATCTATGTTAGTTTAAAATTGTTGTTGTTCAGTCTCTCAGTTGTGTCTGACTCTTTGTGACCCCATGGACTGCAGCACACCAGGCTTCCATGTCCATCACCAACTCCTGGAGCTTGCTCAAACTTATGTCCATTGAGTTGGTGATTCCATCCAACCATCTCATCCTCTTTCATCCCCTTCTACTCCTGACTTCAATCTTTCCCAGCATCAGGGTCTCTTCTAATCAGTCGGCTCTTCACATCAGGTGGCGAAAGTATTGGAGTTTCAGCTTCAGCATCAGTCCTTCCAATGAATATTCAGGATTTATTTCCTTTAGGATTGACTGGTTTGATCTCTTTGTAGTCCAAGGGACTCTCAAGAGTATTCTCCAACACCACAGTTCAAAAGCATCTATTCTTCAGTGCTTAGCCATCTTTATGGTCCAACTCTCACATCAGTATGTGACTACTGGAAAAACCATAGCTCTGACTAGGCGGACCTTTGTTGGCAAAGTAATACTTGTCTCTGCTTTTTAATATGCTTTCTAGGTTGATCATAGCTTTTCTTCCAAGAACAAGCATCTTTTAATGTTACGGCTGGAGTTACCATCTGCAGTCATTTTGAAGCACAAGAAAGTAACGTCTGTCACTGTTTCCATTGTTTCCCCATCTATTTGCCCTGAAGTGATGGGACCAGATCCCATGATATTCATTTTTTGAATGTTGAGTTTTAAGCCAATTTTTTCACTCTCCTCTTTTACCTTCATCAAGAGTCTCTTTAGTTCCTCTTCACTTTCTGCCAAAATGGTGGTGTCATCTGCATATCTGAGGTTATTGATATTTCTCCCGGCAATCTTGAATTTCAGCTTGTACTTTATCAAGCCCTGATTTTCTCATGATATACCCTGCATATAAGTTAAATAAGCAGGGTGACAATATACAGCCTTGATGTACTCCTTTCCAGGCTTGGAAACAGTTCATTGTTCCATATCCAGTTTTAACTGTTGCTTCTTGACCTGCATACAGATTTCTCAGGAGGCAAGTCAGGTGGTCTGGTATTCCCATCTCTTTAAGAATTTTCCACAGTTTGTTGTGATCCACACAAAGGCTTTCATGTAGTCAATGAAGCAGAAGTAGATGTTTTTTTCTGGAATTCTCATGCTTTTTCTATGATCCAGTGGATGTTGCCAATTTGATCTCTGGTTCCTCTGCTTTTTCTAAATCCAGCTTGAACATCTGGAAGTTCTCGGTTAACATACTGTTGAAGCCTAGTTTGGAGAATTTTGAGCATCACTTTGCTAGCATGTGAAATGAGTGCAATTGTGTGGTAGTTTGAACATTTTTGGCATCGCCTTTCTTTGGGATTGGAACGAAAACTGACCTTTTTCAATCCTGTGGCCACTGGTGAGATTTCCATATTTGCTGGCATATTAAGTGCAGCACTTTAACAGCATTATCTTATAGGATTTGAAATAGCTCAGCTGGAATTCCGTCACCTCCACTAACTTTGTTTGTAGTAATGCTTTCTAAGGCCCACTTGACTTCACACTCCTGGATGTCTGGGTCTAGCTGAGTGATCACACCATCATGGTTATCTGAATCATGAAGACCTTTTTTGTATAGTTCCTCTATACAGTCCTCCCGTGGACTGTAGCCTGTCAGGCTCCTCTGTCTATGGGGTTGCAAGAGTTGGACACGACTTACCGACTAAAACACCACCATCTGTATATTCTTACCACCTCTATTTAATATCTTCTGCTTCTGTTAGGTCCATACCATTTCTGTCCTTTATTGTGCTTTAATGCTTTAATTTTAGTTTAAAATTAAGAGGTATATATTCTCCAAGATTTATTTCTGATTTCTGCCTCTCAAGGGAACTATATCAAGGGAGAACAAAAGACAGAAAACTAATGTTTGAGCAGAATCAACAGAGAAAATATTATCCTGTGAAGAAAAGATTTTATTCCTGTGATATGAAAAGGCAATGGGAGTAGTCTAAAAAGCACATGGCTTCTAAATTGTTTATTACATTGTGAGTCTTGCTATAGTTACAGAAACATTATACATTTATAGAAATTTGCTGGGTTTTGAAACATTTCCTTCTATCATTCTCCCCACAACTCTGGGAGGCAGGCAGATCAACTATCATTATTTCCAGTTTTTAGAGCCAATGTGGGTTAAGAGACGCTACCTCACTTTCCCCTACACGCACACTTTAAAAATGGCACAGTGCAGACTAGAACCTTGGTTTTCTTCCTATAATTCTCTTTCCACTACACCTTGAAATGCAAGTGGCCTATGTTATTGTTCATCTTGATTATATTACTTTGGGGGAAATTGGTATTCCATGTTAAGGATTATATTCTAACGAGTTTTTAGACTTCAAACAGTCTCTTGGAATCACTGCATTTTGGTGGAATAGAACAGCTAGTACATTGAAAGACCAAGCTTCCATAGGGTGTTGCAAAATATAACTTTACTATTTCCTGTCATTGTTCTTTTAAATCCTTGATTTGGACTCAATTTTCTGTTTTCACTGTTCTTGGACATATCTAATAACTCTTTTACTTTCTTGAATATTAAAAAAAAGGCTTCTAGTCCCATTAATTACTAGAAAGGTCTCCATTTTCGTAATTGAAATGAGCAGTTCAATACTGCTCTACAAGTTAAGTATTTGTCCCCACCCATCCCCACTGTCACATGTGATGTTACTTCAAGTTAGGCAGCATTCAGTGAAGAAATAGAGTTTTCCTATTGCTTGCCATTTGCTTCTTATGCTACCCTCCTTGCTTCCCCGCTCAAAGAGTGTTCTTGCTGATCCCTGACTGGAGGTATATGTGGGGGAGTATTGAATAAAATGGGGGCAGAAAAGGTCTTACTTAGCATGTTGAACTACAGTCTGGTGTTGGTGTTCTCTGAATTTAGAAGGGTTTAAAGCTGACTTTCATGCATGGTACTTTATAACACCCCAGAGAATTTCCATTGCAAATATCTGGTTGTGCCTCTCTCCAAATGGGCAACGGCTCCAGCCAGACAGTGATGAGCCACTGAAGGTAATCCTCTCTGCTTCTATATCCAAGGGTGCCTCTTCAGCTTCTTTTTAATGAGGCAGCCTGTCTTCGGAAGGAAGCTCTCTTGGTCCCTTTGAAGTGGCCCACAGACTGCTTCCTCCTTCATGGCCCTCAGTATCCAAACCAAAGATGCATGTTGCCTAGCTTCTAGTGGAAGCTGAGCTGACTTCCATGGAAACTTCTCTTTCTCTCTCCCATCATCTCCAGCCACAACTTTTGCCTTTAACTTTCTGAGCTATGAGACAAATATCTATCCCTGGTATTCCCCCAAACTGCAAGGGATATGTCTCAAGTTCTCTGAATGACCCTATTTAAATCCTGCTCGACTGATTTGAAGTGAGAATAAAATACTCTTTCCCCTCTCTCCAGAAGATATGAAGGAAATATCTCAATCTGCTCAAAATTTGACCCCTAAAAAGCCCTCTCTAAGAACATGACTCCTCTCCTCTCCTAGCCTAGAAGTAATGAGTATAACAAAACTATTGTGCATCATTCTTACAAGTCCTGCATGTGTGGTCTAACATATTTTTTTTTGAGTTGTATAATTAACTGGCCTTTATTGTTTTCTTTATGACTTTGGGGCCATTATAGAACCTAGACAGAAAAAACCTGTATTTTTTCGTGCTATTTAGAAGTTCAACTGAAGACTGAACAATGTAGTCCCTATGGAGTTCCAACTCAGAGATTTTAGAAAATATTCCAGGGAAAGCAGTAAACTCAAAGACACCTCCCAACAAAAGTGAAATATGTTAGCCTGGTTCTGTTTACATCAATTTGACAAATGACACTATTCAATATTATAGGTGTTTCAGTGTAATAATGCAACTATCTTTTAAAAACATAAATATACATCTCTAACTCTTCACACATCACCTATTGCCTCTCCATATACCTGTTTCTGCTTATTATCATCTACCTAGAAATGTAACTACAAGCAACATAAAAACCAGAGATTCTCAAAACTGGGGAGCCTTTAAAATATGCCAGTACCCAGGTATCCACCCTAGACCAATTAAAGGAGAATCTCTGGAAATTGAAATTAGTCTTAGGCCTTTATAAAAGCTTCCTAGCTGATTCTAATTTGCATTTAGAGTTGAGAACTGCTGCTGTAAGCTCTCAAAACTGGGATGCCATTCAGAGCTAATCTTCATTCAATCTTTCTATATCCTTAGAGGAAGGATCAGCTACTTCTTTCTTAAATGATTCTGGCTTTTCTCTTGACCTCCTCAACCAGGAAGATCCATGATCCACAGTCCACGGATCATAAAATACATAACTGTCAGTGAACAGAGAGCAAAGGAGCCCAGCTACTTTGCTCCTGGTGCTTCTCTCTTTTCAACTGGAGGTTTGTTTTTGACCCCTGCAAGAGAAGAGGAAGGAGGGAAACTAGATTAATTTTTCTGACTTTTTGCTAAAGGGATGTGAATATCTGAGCTGTGTTAAGAACAAAACAAACAAACAAACAAAAAACAGATGTATGCTGAAGCCAGGTCTTCACAACTCAACAGAGACAATTGTTAGATTCTTGGGAACTTGGGGAGCCAGTTTTGTCCCATTGGTAGCTTGAATTTGGCCAAGATGGGAACATTTACACCGTAGACATCGGCAAATGTTACAAATCAGGGCTCCCTCTTTTCCTACCTACAGAGAATTAACTGTCAAACATCTTTCCAGCAAAGCACTGGATATGAGTATTGAAAAAGTGCTTCTCAAACTTTGTCCTTAATTTCAAGTTCAGGGCAAAGGGGTAGGAGGCATAGCAGCTTTATGGTTCTTTGCCTCATCAAATTAGATAGAAATTACCTTCTTGATACAATTTTGTAGGAGTGGAGAAGAGAAGAACATGAACTGAAATTTATTCTAATAAGCTATGTGTTTCCTTATGTAGATCTAATAAAGTGTATTTATCATTAAAGATAGAAATTTACTGTAAGTGTTTCTCAACTTATTAAAGTTAATTGGTGCCCTTGCAACAGTTGAGCCTTTCTAATATCCAACTTGTATGTTTTTCAAACCTATGCTCAAGGAAGCAGTGTTGTTGTTGTTGTTGTTTTTTCCTAAATACCATGTTGATTCGTCTAGACTTTGATGTGGAGATGTGCTTAGGTAATTTAAAAAATAGTTTTGGTAAATTATATTTTTATAAATAGCATCTCTTTTTCTCTGTAGAGTAAAAATTCTTTTTAAGGGGAAAATAATTTATGCAAGATCCTATTACTTTGCAAGAACATGTCACTGTCACAAACAGAAGGTGAAGCACAATGAATAATTATGGCGGAAGCATCCTGAGATAGCTGGGGTTTTTAAATCTACTCTCTTATTCAGTATTTTTTCTTCCATCAAATAAACTAAAAACATAAACTTCTTTTAATATACACAAACACTCAACAAAACCAAAGAGCCATAAATAAATAAATAAATATCCTGACCTTGACTTTATTAAACTTGAATGCTTCATAACTCCTATGATTTCCCACATCCAATAAACTTCAGGCAGCTGCTGTGCTCATGTCCTCCCACCTACATCTTCCTCTCTGTATTGCAAACCTACTCCTTCTGTTTCTACATGTCTCGTATGTTAAGTTTTCAAGACTACTCAGTGATCCCACTCTCCGGACCCCCTCTTGTTGACTAGTGCTCTGTGATCCAGGACTCCATTATGAACTGTGCCTCTGTATCCTTTATCCCTCTTTCCAGCCCCCATTAAACTGCATCATCCCTGAGACTCCCTATTCCTTCAAGGACTTACACTGTGCTCCTTACTTTTCTAACTGAGGACTTCATGGAACAGTCAGTGGCTCATCCAAAATACCCATCTGAACACTGGGAACTTCAAACAAAATTGTAGGAGAATGTTGGAGCAATTTGAAAGTGAACAGTCATTTGACAGTACTCATAAAATCATATCCAAAGTGGAAAAAGCCCTCTTCACCTATCTCTAAGGGAAATTATTGGTAAACCCCAACTGAAATGGCAGCATCTTTATTAAGATTAACTCTTGCCTGTAGATATTTTTGCCAGTTTATCTAACTGCATCGGTAACAGTATATTCAAGTCTTGAGTTTGGCATGTAAATAGGAGAGAGAAACTGGAATTTTGTTTGGTGACCTCACTCAGTTCCCACTCTGCACATACATAGTTGTTGTTGTTCAGTCACTGAGCATGTCTGAGTCTTTGCAACTCCATGAACAGCAGCACAACAGGCTTCCTTGTCCTTCACTATCTCCTGGATTTGCTCAAATTCATGTCCATTGAGACATCTAACCATCTCATCTTCTGTCACCCCCTTCTCCTCCTGCTCTCAATCTTTCCCAGCATCAGGGTCTTTTCCAGTGAGTCGGCTCTTCACATCAGGTGGCCAAAGTACTACAGCTTCAGCATCAATCCTTGCAATGAATATTCAGGGTGGATTTCCTTTAGGATTCACTGGTTTGATCTCCTTGCTACCCAAGGGACTCTCAAGAGTCTTCTTCAGAACCACAGTTCAAAGTATCAATTCTTTGGTGCTCAGCCTTCTTATGGTCCAACTCTCACATCCATACATGACTACTGGAAAAATGATAGCTTTGACTATATGGACCTTTGTCAGCAAAATGGTATCTCTGCTTTTAATACTCTGTCTGGGTTCACCATAGCTTTTCTTCCAAGGAGCAGGTGTCTTTTAATTTCATGACTGCAGTCACCATGCACAGTAATTTTGGAGCCCAGGAAAATAAAGTCTGTCACTGTTTCCCTTGTTTCCCCATCTATTTGCCATGAAGTTATGGGACCAAATGCCATTATCTTAGTTTTTTTGGTGAGTTGTAATCAGCTTTTTCACCTTCATCAAGAGTCTCTTTACTTCCTCTTCGCTTTCTGCCATAAGGGTGGTGTCATATGTATATCTGAGGTTATTGATATTTCTCCTAGCAATCTTGAATTCCAACTTGTGTTTCATCCAGCCTGTCATTACTCATGATGTACTCTGCATATAAGTTAAATAAGCAGGGTGACAATATACAGCCTTGACATACCCCTTTCCCAATTTTTAACTATTGTCCCATGTCTGGTTCTAACATACTGTTTCTTGACCTGCATATAGGTTTCTCTGGAGGCAGGTAAGGTGGACTGTCATTCCCATCTCTTTAAGAATTTTCCACATTTTATTGTGATCCACACAGTCAAAGGCTTTAGTGTAGCCAGTGAAGCAGAAGTAAATGTTTTTCTAGAATCCTCTTACTTTTTCTATGATCTAGCAAATGTTGACAATTTGATCTCTGGTTCATCTGCCTTTTCTAAATCCAGCTTGTACATTCTTGGTCCACATACTGTTGAAGCCTAACTTGAAGGATTTTGAGCCTTACCTTGCTATCTTGTGAAATGAGCACAACTGTATAGTAGTTTGAACATGCTTTGACATTGCCCTTCTTTGGCAATTAGCCTGTGCTTAAAAACCTCTTAGAAATTTAAGTCTTCTTTAAAAATTGTACATTCAGCTGGTATAATACTGTACACCCAATCATATTTGATTTAGAAAGACTCATTCATGATATAAGAAAGTAGTGTATAGTAAATGAATTAATAAAAACAGTGTTGAAACTGTTGTTTGTGATCATAACTTAAAAACATGCTGGAGGAATAGGCGTGATCTATGAATGATATGATTACAGGTGAGTGTTGTTTCTAAACACTGACACTGTATGCATATATAAATATGTCTTTATTGCTGAAAAATATCTTCATGCAATTATGAAAAGGTCATAAAATTCCTGATCATAGGCTCTTCATAATATATAACAAGACTTATCAAATAAGTCAAAATTAGTCATACAAGAAATTACCTGAGAAAATCAGAGAAACACTTCTCATCTGAAATTTTTCCTATCAACTCCATAACACCTGGCACATTTTTAATAAAGAGCCAGTTATTAAGTTTTCTGTTTAGAGCAACTGATGTCCAGTAATAATCCCACAGAGAGTCAAATAGTAAATACTCTTAATATAGGTATAATGAGGTATAAACAATCTGTTCTGAGGACCAGAAGGAATTGTGTCCCACTTACTCCTTTCCCAACCCCTAGAAAAGAATTTGTGATACTACAAGAAATTAAATCCACATAGAGGAATCCCATTCTCAATAAGCTGGCTCCGTGACAAGCAGACTTCCAAATCCAGACCAAGAGAGAGTTAACATTCCCTCTCTTCACATCCCTGCCTCTCCCAATTCCCTGGTTGCAGCTTTTAGTTTTAAACAGCAATATTTCTAGTACTTTTTTTTCTTGCTTGTGCAATGGCTGCCTTGTTATCTTTCCAGAATGCATTTCATTGTCTCTGTTTTTAAAATTTTAACTATGATGTTCCATCTGCTGTTACTGAACTGGAATGTCCCTAAAATGTAAATGTAGACTGAATCCCACTGGGAATTGCCTAAAAGAATCATTTGCCTGATAAACAGTAAATTGCAAAATGGATTTTAACTTGTTTCAATTAACAATGGCAACAACGTCAACAACCAAAAAATAGAGGAAGAAGAAGGAGGAAAAGGAGGAGACAATGGCTTGCTCAGATTACATTGCAGGCATGTCTGAATCCCCTTATTCTCTATCCATTGAGTAGAAGGTAGCTGTTGAAGCAGCCACAATACTTAACACTGATGGTAGAGTTGCTTGAAATTTTGCTGGGTGAGGGGGTTGGGCAGAAGGAAACATAGCGGGGCTGACACATTTCTGCTTCCTATAATTAAGGATATCGGAGTACCTGAAAGCTCACCCATTTAAAATTTTACTTTTTACAGTATTTATAACTAGATGTTTTGCCTGCCAACATGCTTGATAGAAAGGAAGGTATTCCCTCCCTTCATTGTGGGAAAGTAGTAAAACAACTTTGAATACTTCAGGTATGGAAAGACTAGATCATTTATTCAACTATTTATTGAATGCCTACTGTGTGCCAGAACCTCTGCTAAGCACTGGATGAATTATCTATGTCTTTGAGTCTGTTTCTGTTTTGTAAATAAATTAATTTGTATCTTAATTTTTAAGATTCTACGTATATTTATCTTTTTCTGTCTGGCTTACTTCACCTAATACGATAATCTCTAGGTCCATCGATGTTGCTGCAGAAGGCACTATTCATTCTTTTCTATGACTGAGTAATATTCCATTGTGTGTGTATATATATATATGTGTGTGTGTGTGTGTGTTTGTGTATGTGCATATATACATATATGTATACCACATCTTCTTTATCCATTCATCTATCAATGGACATCTAGGTTGCTTTCATGTCTTAGCTATTGTAAATAGTGCTGCTGTGAACAGTGGGGTGCAGATATCCTTTGAAATTAGAGATTTCTCCAGATTTTTGCCCAGAAGTAGGATTCCAGGATCGTATGGCAACTCTAATTTTAGTTTTTTAAGGAACCTCCATACTGTTCTCCATAGTGGCTATACTAATTTACATTCCTACCAACAGTGTATGAGGGTTTCTTTTTCTCTACACCCTTTCCAGCATTTATTATTTGTAGACTTCTTCTTGGTGATGGACATTTTGACTGGTGTGGGGTGATACCTCATTGTAGTTTTGATTTACATTTCTCTAATAATTAGTGATGTTGACAATATTTTCACATGCCTGTTGGCCATCTTTATGTCTAAATAGAAATGTCTATTTAGATATTCTGCCTCTTTTATTTGGTTGATTGTTTGATATTAAGCTGTATGTGTCATTTTTATATTCCAGAAATTAATCTCTTGTCAGTCACATCATTTGCAAATATTTTCTCCAATTCTGTAGGTTGTCTTTTCATTTTGTTTATGGGTTTCTTTGTTGTGGCAAAAGCTTTTAAATTTAATTAGGTCTCATTTGTTTATTTTTGTTTTTATTTTCATTACTGCAGGAGATGGATTCAAAAATATATTGCTGAGATTTATGTCAAAGATTTGTGTCAAATATGTCTGTACATATTTTTGCAATGTAAACAAATGATAAGGAATTTTGTTTTTGTAATTTTTATCCTTCCCTTGTAGCTCAGCTGGTAAAGAATCCGCATGAAATGTGGAAGACCTGGGTTTGATCCCTGGGTTGGGAAGATCCCCTGGAGAAGGAAAGGCTACCCACTCCAGTATTCTAGCCTGGAGAATTCCATGGACTGTATAGTCCATGGGATTACAAAGAGTCAGACACTACTGAGTGACTGTCACATCCTGAAATAATTTTAGGTTTATAGGAAATTTTTAAAGATAACACAAATTTCCCATATTCCTTTTGTTCTGCTGTTCCTGCTGCTAAGTCGCTTCAGTCGTGTCCATCTCTGTGAGACCCAATGGACAGCAGCCCATCAGGCTCCTCTATCCACAGGATTCTCTAGGCAAGAATACTGGAGTGGGTTGCCATTTCCTTCACCATGCCTTTGTTCAGGCTTCTCTAGTATTAACATCTTATATTGCCATAGTACCTATATAAAAACTAAAAAATTAATGTTAATACAATATGATTAATTAAGTTACATACTTTGTTCGAATTTTACCAGTTTTTCCACTAATACTCTCTATTTCAGGACATAAATCAGGATGCCATGTTGTTTTTATAAAAAAATATTTATTTATTATTGATTGATGATTGCTTTACAATATTGTCTTGATTTCTGTCATGCATCAACATGAATTAACCATAGGTGTACATATGTTCCCTCTCTCTTGAATCTCTCACCTCCCGCCCTTTCCCACCCCTCTCGATTATTACAGAGCCCCAGTTTGAGTTCCCTGAGTCATACAGCAAATTTGCATTGGCTTTCTATTTACGTATGTTGGTGTACATACTTCCATCCTTTTCTCTCTATTCATCTCACCCTCTTCTTCTCCTCTCAAACCCTTGTCTGTAAGTCTGTTCCCTGTGTCTCCTTTGGGGCTCTGTGAACAGGTTCATCAGTGCCATCCTTCTAGATTCCATATATATGTGTTAATATACAATATTTGTTTTTCTATTTCTGACTTACTTCACTCTGTATAATAGGCCCAAGGTTCATTCACCTCATTAGAATGGATTCAAATGTATTCCTTTTTATGGCTGAGTAGTATTCTATTGTATATATGTACCACAGCCTCTTTATCCATTCATCTGTCAATGGATATCTAGGTGGCTTCCATGTCCCAGCTATTGTAAATAAAGCTGCAATGAACATTGGGTTACATGTGTCTTTTTCAGTTTTGGTTTCTTCAGGGTATATGCCTAGAAGTGGTACTGCTGGGTCATATGGTGATTTTATTCCTAGTTTTTGTAATGAACCTCTCTATACTGTCTTCCATAGTGACTGTATCAATTTATATTCCCACCAGTAATGCAAGAGGGCCCCCTTTTCTCCACACCCTCTCCAGCATTTATTGTTTGTGGTTTTTTTTTTTAAATTATTATTATGGCCATTCTGACCAGTGTGAGGTGATATATCTCATTGTAGTTTTGATGTGCATTTCTCTAATAATGAGTGACACTGAACATCTCTTCATGTGTTTTTAGCCATCTGTATGTCTTCTTTGGAAGACATAGGTCTTTAGTTTAGGTCTTTTGCTCTCTTTTTTTATTGGATTGTTTGTTTTTCTGGTATTGAGGTGTATGAGCTACTTGTATATTTTGGAAATTAATCCTTTGTCAGTTGTTTCATTTGCTATTATTTTCTCCCACTCTGAGGGTTGTATTTTCACCTTGTTTATAGTTTCCTTTGCTGTGCAAAAGCTTGTAAGTTTAATTAGGTCCCACTTATTTATTTTGTTTTTATTTCAATCATTCTAGGAGGTGGATCAAGAAGGATCTTGCCACGATTTATGTCATATAGTGTTCTGCCTATGTTTTCTTCTAAGAGTTTTATAGTTTCTGCACTTATGTTTAGGTCTTTAATCCATTTTGAGTTTATCTTTGTGTATGATGTTAGGAAGTGTTTTAATTTCGTTCTTTTACATGTAGTTGTCCAGTTCTTCCAGCACTACTTATTGAAGAGGCTATTTTTTTTCCATCGTATATTCTTTCCTTCTTTGTCAAAGATAAGGTGCCCATATGTGCATGGGTTTATCTCTGGGCTTTCTGTCTAGTCCTATTGGTCTATACTTTTTTTTTTTTCCCGCCAGTACCATACTGTCTTGATGACTGTAGCTTTGTAGTATAGTCTGAAATCAGGTAGGATGATTCCTCCACCATGTTGCTTTTAATCACCATGTATTCTCAATATCCTCCAATCTGTGACAGTTTCCTAGTTTTTTCCTTTTTTTTCATGATTTTGACACTTTCAAAAAGTATTCTGTAAATATCTTGTGGAGTGTTCCCTCTGTTAGTTTTGTCTGTTGTTTCCTTATAATTGGAATGAAATTATGGATTTGGGAGAAACCTACTACAGAAGGATAATGTCCTGATCATTATCACATATTAAGAGGTATATGATAGCACTAGACCTTAGTACTGATAGTCTCATACTAAGTATCAGAACTTGGTACTGATAATCTCATAGATCTCATGTAGATCTATGAGATTTCTTCTTTGTAAAGTTACTGGGTTTTATTTTTTTCCCTTTTTTATACTCTATTGTTTTTCCAGTAGTCATGTATAGATGTGAGAGTTGGACTATAAAGAAAGGTGAGCGCCAAAGAATTGATGCTTTTGAACTGTGGTGTTAGAGCAGACTCTTGAGAGTTCCTTGGACTGCAAAGAGATGAAACCAGTCCATCCTAAAGGAGATCAGTCCTGGGTTTTCATTGGAAGGACTGATGCTGAAGCTGAAACTCCAATACTTTGGCAGCCTGATGTGAAAAACTGACTCATTGGAAAAGACCCTGATGCTGGGAAAGACTGAAGGCGGGAGGAGAAGGGGACAACAGAGGATGAGATGGTTGGATGGCATCACCAACTCAATGGGCATGAGTTTGAGTAAACTCTGGGAGTGGGTGATGGACAGGGAAGCCTGACATGCTGCAGTCCATGGGGTCTCAAAGAGTCAGACACGACTGTGTGACTGAACTGAACTGAACTGATACTCTATTAAAAGTGAGTCATTAAGTCCAACCAAAGGGAGGTGTATGAATTGCCACCTCTTGGAGGCAGGGATATCAAATAATTTGGGGACATCTGTTAGAAGCATCAGAGCAATAATGTATTTTGGGGAGAAATACCCTGAAGTTGTGCAAATATCCTGTTGCTTCTTGAAGTTTCACTTATAAATTTTAACATGACTTGGTGGAACATGCCTGGAGCAATTATTACTGAAGAGAATTTTTACTTCTCTCATTCCTTCTGTTTAACATTTGGAATTCTCCTATAATAAAAATTGGCCATTCTCCTCCATTCATATACTTATCCATTCATTTGCTTATATCAATATGGACTCATGGATATTTATATTGTTTGACAGGACTATAAGCCAATACTATTAATTACTTATTTTGTTGTTCAAACTATTCTAGCTTGTATCCATTGGGAGTTCTTTCAGTGTGGTTCCTATGGCTTTTGACATGCACTGGTGTTGATTTTTGAGTAATTCCTTGCTGTTTAAAACCATAAATGTTGACCCAACCTTGTATTGCTAAGATGAACTCTGCTTGTTTGTGGCATATTAGCCTTTTTATATATTTCTAGATTTTACTTTCTAATATTTTAAAGTGGAACAAAGTGGGTGTAGCTGTAAATGGTAACTTGAGGTATCCTTGAGTTGATGACCAGTTCTGTGTCTTGACTGTATCAAAGCCAATGTCCTAGTTGGGATATTGTATCACAATTTTGTAAGATACTTCCTTTTGGGGAAGCCAAGTGGTGTCACACAGGCTCTATCTGTAGTATTTCTTAAATGGCATATAAATCTACAGTTATCTCAAACTGAAAATTTTTATTAAAAAAATATGACAATTATACAATCATAGATGGAGGAACAATAGAAATATACCATACTGTAGAATCCTTGCACTATGTCTGAACTGGTACACATTAGAAAAGGATACTGTAAACCTTAAAAAATCCACTGGGAAAATAAAACAAATATACATATGCATGCTCAGTCACTTCAGTCTTGTCTTACTCTTTGCAAACCTATGGACTGTAGCCCACCAGGATCCTCTGTCCATGGGATTCTCCGGAGTGAGTTGCCATGCCCTCCTCAAGGGATCTTCCCAACCCAAGGATCAAACTCGTGTCTCCCAAGTCTCCTGCATTGCGGGCAGATTCTTTACCATAAGCCACTGGGGAAGTATATATATATATACTATATATACTCCATATATATATATATATATATATATATATATATATATATATATATATGAGAAGGAAATGGCAACCCACTCCAGTACTCTTGCCTAGAGAATTCTGTGGACAGAGGAGCCTGGTGGGCTGCTGTCCATGGGATTGCACTGAATCAGCCACAGCTGAAGCGACTTAGCATGCATGCATGCATGTGTGTATATATATATATGTATATATATACACACACACACATGCATCTCCAATAAAAACATGAAATGAATTAATTAATAAAATATGATCAATTGAAAAGAAAGTGAGGAACAGGAAATGAGAAATAGCTAGAAAAATAGAAAGCAGTTATGTTGTTAGAATTTAACCTTGACAATAAATCATTAACATTGTCTATACTCACTAATCAAAAGGCAAAGAGTTTTAGACTGAATAAACAAGCTAGATTTCACTATAATCTACAAAAAGTCCACTTAGATATAAGTGTAAATAGTATTTTAAATTTGTAAGTATATGGTGGCTCAAACGATAAAGAATCTGTCTGTAATGCAGGAGGCTGAGAGTCAGTCCCTTGGTTGGGACGATCCTAGAGAAAGAAGTCCTGACCCACTCCAGTATTCTTGCCTGGAGAATCCCATGGACAGAGGGGCCTGGCAGGCCCCAGTCCATTGGGTTACAAGAGTCAGACACGACTTAGCGACTAAACCATCTCCACCACCAAGAGACAAAGCAGTCAACACAATCAGACTCAGAAATGATCAAGATTTTGAAATTTCAGACAAGCATTTGAAAATAACTAAGACTAATATATTCAAGTCTCAAGAGGAGGAAATCGAAATGGGACATTTCAACAGGGAGATGGAGACCACAAGAAAATAAATCAAAAGAAAATGTAGATATGAAAAACCACAGTAACAGAGATGAAAAATCACTTTTACATACTCAGCAGTAGAGTCAAAACAACTGAGGGAAGCATCAGTGAAACTGAAGATTTTTTCAACATTAATTGCCCAAACTAAAACACAAAGAAAAACAAATGAGGGAAAAAATAAAAACAGAACATCCCAAATTCTGAAACAGTGTTAAATGGCTTCACATAAATATAATACATGCCCTAACAAAAATGAGACAGAATGCATATTTTAAGAGATAATGGTTGAGAATTTCTAAAAATAGCAAAATACATCAAACTACAGATACAAGAAATTTTGAGAATTCCAACGTGATGAGCATCAAGGGAATTGAAACACACATATGTCATATGTGTGTTATTCATCATCTACAGCTCAAAATCAAAGATAAAGAAAATATATTGAGGACAGAGGACAAAAGTATATATGATGTATACAGGAAAAACTGGCAGATTTGCAGCAGACATATTGTCAGAAATTTTGCAAGACCAAAGAAAAGTCATCACCATATTTAATGTGCTAAAAGTAAAATGCTACCAACTCCCCACATTTATTAATAGTGAAATATCTTTAATAAGTAAAGTAGAAATGAACATTTTTAGTTAAAAATAGAGAATTCATTATTATACACTTATACTACAAGATATACGGGGGATCTAGGTTCGATTCCTGGGTCGGGAAGATTCCCCTGGAGAAAGAAATCGCAATCCACTCCAGTATTCTTGCCTGGAAAATCCCATGGACAGAGGAGCCTGGCAGGCTATAGTCCATGGGGTCTCAAGAGTCGGACACAACTTAGTGACTAAACCACCAGCATACTAGAAGATAATTTTTAAAAATGGTTTTCAGCAAGACCAACTATGATACAAGATTAAAATCATAGATTTGCACAAAGAAATAAAAATTCCTAGAAATGGCTAGCATAAATATAAAAGTAAAAAATGCAATATTTTAAAGTTTTATTTTCTCTAAAAGGCAATTTATGGTTACTTGTATAAGTAATAGCAATGTATTTGAGTTGATATGTATGAAGAAATAACACTGATGAAAATTATTGTGCAAAAATAGGAAGTAACACTCTACTGTCATTTGTAAGATTTTTATGCTACATGTAAAACCATATGATAATATTTAAAGGTAGGTTGTGATTAATTAAAGATGCATATTGTAAACTTTAGAGCAACTGTGAAATTTATAAACTGGTGTAAATAATAACCCAATAATGAATTAATTGATTCTTAGGAATATATAAGTAATTCAATAACTGCCAGAAAATAAGAAGAATAAAAGAACAAAAACAAATGGAGCAAATAGTATTTTTCTATGAGAATTCAACGCTGATTCAGTATTTGAAAAAAAATCTTTCCTTGCAAATCACCATATCTACACATTAAGAGAGAAAAATAAATTGTATGGTCCCTAAAGCTTATAAAACAAGATATTATTTTGCTGATATAAAGATATCATGAGGATAATTAACCTTCTTCTAGCTTATTCCCATAAGAAAATTACCAGGAACCCAGTGCTCCATTGTAGAATTATGGGAAGAAAACACAATGTCATCTTTTTGGTTTTCCTTCTTTTACAATGTAGATCTCTATGCTTAGAGCAGTAGTGCTTAACCCTGGCTATTCATCAACATAAACTGTAGAATTTTTAAAATAAAATTTGAGAGATTCACCCACAGAGTTTTTGAATCAATAGGACTGGCATTCGGCCTAAATAGCTGCATTTTTAAAGTACTTCATTGTCGTATTATCCTGTCCCATCAGTGGTTGATGGTCATTGTCCTTGAAAGATCAAGGACCAAAAGTCAACTTGGCCTGTGTTATTTGTCCAAAGATAGCCATTCCTATTGGAGCCTTCAAGACAGTGTAGAAAATTTTAACTCTAAGTGAAGAGATACAAGCTACTCAAATCTGGATGGAAATTAATCACTAATATTTAAATATTTGGAATGGTATTAAGAAGAGGTGGCAAGAATACACAGAAGAATTGTACAAAAAAGTTCTTCATGACCCAGACAATCATGATGGTGTGATCACTCACCTAGAGCCACACATCCTGGAATGTGAAGTCAAGTGGGCCTTAGGAAGCATCACTACGAACAAAGCTAGTGGAGGTGATGGAGTTCCAGTTGAGCTATTTCAAATCCTAAAAGATGACACTGTGAAAGTGTTGCACTCAATATGCCAGCAAATTTGGAAAACTCAGCAGTGGCCACAGGACTGGAAAAGGTCAGATTCCGTTCCAATCCCAAAGAAAGGCAATGCCAAAGAATGCTCAAACTACCACACAATTGCACTCATCTCACACGCTAGTAAAGTAATACTCAAAATTCTCCAAGCCAGGCTTCAGCAATACGTGAACCGTGAACTTCCAGATGTTCAAGCTGGTTTTAAAAAAGGCAGAGGAACCAGAGATCAAATTGCCAATATCTGCTGGATCATCAAAAAAGCAAAGGGTTCCAGAAAAACATCTATTTCTGCTTTATTGACTATGCCAAAGCCTTTGACTGTGTGGATCACAATAAACTGTGGAAAATTCTGAAAGAGATGGGAATACCAGACCATCTGACCTGTCTCTTGAGAAACCTGTATGCAGGTCAGGAAGCAACAGTTAGAACTGGACATGGAACAACAGACTGGTTCCAAATAGGAAAAGGAATATATCAAGGCTGAATATTGTCACTCTGCTTATTGAACTTATATGCAGAGTACATCATGAGAAACGCTGGGCTGGAAGAAGCACAAGCTGGAATCAAGATTGCCGGGAGAAATATCAATAACCTCAGATATGCAGATGACACCATCCTTATGGCAGAAAGTGAAGAACTAAAGAGCGTCTTCATGAAAATGAAAGAGGAGAGTGAAAAAGTTGGCTTAAAGCTCAACGTTCAGAAAACTAAGATCATGGCATCTGGTCCCATCACTTCATGGGAAATAGATGGGGAAACAGTGGAAACAGTGTCAGACTTTATTTTTTGGGGCTCCAAAATCACTGCTGATGGTGATTGCAGCCATGAAATTAAAAGACGCCTACTCCTTGGAAGGAAGGTTATGGCCAACCTAGATAGCATATTTAAAAGCAGAGACATTACTTTGCCAACAAAGGTCCGTCTAGTCAAGGCTATGGTTTTTCCAGTGGTCATGCATGGATGTTAGAGTTGGAAGGTGAAGAAAGCTGAGTGCCGCAGAATTGATGCTTTTGAACTGTGGTGTTGGAGAAGACTCTTGAGAGTCCCTTGGACTGCAAGGAGATCCAGTCAATCCATCCTAAAGGAGATCAATCCTAGGTGTTCATTGGAAGGACTGATGTTGAAGCTGAAACTCCAATACTTTGGCCACCTCATGCGAAGAGTTGACTCATTGGAAAAGACCCTAATGCTGGGTAGGATTGGGGGCAGGAGGAGAAGGGGACGACAGAGGATGAGATGGTTGGATGGCATCACTGACTCGATGGACATGGGTTTGGGTAGACTGCGGGAGTTGGTGATGGACAGAGAGGCCTGGCGTGCTGCAATTCATGGGGTTACAAGGAGTCAGACAGGACTGAGCGACTGAACTGAACTGACTGAACTGAAATGGAAAAGGGTAAGGGAGGGATAAACTGTGCGTTTGGATTAGCAAATACAAACTACCATATATAAAACAGATATACAGCAAGGTCCTACTGTATAGCACAGGAAACTATATTTAACATCTTGTCGAGAAGGCAATGGCACCCCACACTAGTACTCTTGCCTGGAAAATCCCATGGACGGAGGAGCCTGTTAGGCTACAGTCCATGGGGTCGCGAAGAGTCGGACACGACTGAGCAACTTCACTTTCACTTTTCCCTTTCATGCACTGGAGAAGAAAACGGCAACCCACTCCAGTATTCTTGCCTGCAGAATCCCAGGAACGGCAGAGCCTGGTGGGCTGCTGTCTATAGGGTCGCACGGAGTCGGACACGACTGAAGCAACTTAGCTGCTGCTGCTGCTGCTGCTGCTGCTGCTGCATAACATATAATGGAAAAGAATCTGAAAACGATATATGAATCAGTTTGCTATATACTAGAAACTAACACAGTGTAGTAGATTAACTATACTTCCTTTTTTTTAAAATGGTTAAAAATGGACTTATGACCCCATGAAACTTTGGGGACAATTTATACTAAAAATTTATTTATTGTTCATCTTAAATCCAAATTTAACTAGATGTTCTGTATTTTATCTGGCAAGTCTAAACTAAAGCAATATAATTTTTGAGATTTTTTTCCCCCTGATGGGAGAGAATCCTGTGTGTCAAGCAAATAAAAACATATACTACTTTTACAAATGTTCCTTACTTGTTTTGTTTATATAAAAAGAACATCTAGAGTCTACAATTAAAAATGCTTCCTCCCTGTCAAACATGATTTAGTGACTGAACAACAACTTCCCTCCCTCAGAAGTCTTCCTTACTAAGCCCACAAATACACAGAGGGAGAACAAAAAGCATGGAACCAATCATAGAATGACATCAGGTACCCTAAAATTAAGTAGGGTCCACTTTCCATCCAAGGAAGGGTGCCGTCATGGAAGTAAGCATTCATGAGTATGGGCCAACCTTCCTGAAATGGATGTTATTCATAGTTGAGGAGGCGTCCTCTTCACCCACTTCTCTCCCACTTCCCTTCCAATTGTCTTGCAATCTTGAAACAAATCTGGAGACAGCAGCTTTGCAAATCCAATGAAAATGCTTACAGGCAACTATCATGAACTGCCCAGAGTAGGGAGTGTTTTCTCCTTTTTCCAAGCATAAAACTAGTAATGATATTAAAGGAAGGTGATTTGAAACTCTGTTACCTTCTTCTCTGGTTTAGAGTTGGGTAAGGACCCTGAGAGTCATCAGTACCCTTCTGGCTCTGGTCTCAAGTTCCTGTCTGCGAGAATGATGATGAGGCTCTCCTGGGTGGCACAGTTATTCAAAGTTAGCATGGCATTCCATGCAGTCTATTTAAAACTATCAGGAGCTTGGATTCTTCCTCCCCTATAATTTAGAAGACAGAACAGAGAGGCAGTTTGCTCTTAAAACAATGCAATTGTGAGCTCCTGAGCTGTTGTCAGACCGACTTCCCTTCTGTGGAAAATAGCTCCCTTGATGTGTGCCAGAGATCTGTGCACCCCCAGATTAACAAGAGGGTTCACATTGCTTGTGTTTGATTCTGGACCTCGAAAAAGGGTGAAGTGATTGTAATGGAAGAAATAGAGGAAGAATCTTGAGTGGTAAGCAGGAGATTTGGGTGTAGTTACCTTTTTCTCAATTGGCTACCCATTAGTTGTGTGACCTTAGATAAATTCCTTATCATCTTTGAGCTGCAGTATCCTTATATAAAATATTGAGGCTTGACTAAATTATTGTAAAGAGTCTTTGAAACTACAGGTTTATGGCCTTTTACATTAGCTTTTGTTTCCCTTGAGATTTTTGTATTTTGTTCAGTTCTTCCAGTTATGCCACTGCTTGAGCAGTAGTCATAAATCACAGAGCTCACTGGTTCTCTAACAACTCTTTTAGAAACCTTTATGTAACAAACCAGCATAAGAAATATCAAGGGCTGCTGCCTAAAGGGCCTTTGGGAAGAGAGGTAAGAATGTATAATTCTTAAAAAAAACAACAACAACAACCAAAGCACTGAAGTATAAGTGAGAAAAGGAAAAAAGAGAAATATAGCAGAGGCTAATATTCAGATAATTGGGCCAAAGGATGAGCTGTAGTGAAACACAGGGGAGAGTATAGTAGTAGTGCAGGGTTAGAATGAGATGTTATCATTTCAAGTGGGTGGTAAAAACATCACAAAAGAAAAGAGTGAAAGATTGTAGCACAAAGGAAGGAGCAAGTTCAAACTGCAGAAGTAGAACTGTGTTCACTCTTCCAGTGAGCTGAAAGGCTATGAGCTTTCCCCCAATATTCTTGAGAAATAAATAAATCATGTAGAATCACATACACAACTACCGATTTTTATCCTTGGGTTGCTGGACTCTGTGACAGGAAAGGGACAGCAAGGCAAGGTAATGAGCAGAGTGTAGTAATTGAGTAGTGGCTCGTATTATAGAATGGAAGGAATTAGTCATGTGGGAGTAGGGATGCAAAGGAGATGATGGGGAAGAAGAGCAGTGATGTGTATCTGTACTATCTGGGAACACTGAGAAACAGCAACCTACTCAGGAACTCTTCTTGACAGTGTTAGAGAAAGCTCTGGATGTTAAGAAATGATGGAAACTTCTCCAAGTTCTTCCTATGCTTTTCATTGAAAAGAAAATAATTCAGTGATAGAACAGATAGAATATTCAGTTTGACAGACACTTGAGTTTAGATTTCATGCAATTTTTTCCCTTGGGTAGCTTATGGTTAGCTACTTTCTTAAGCTATATAAAGTAGGTTTGTCCTGTGCTGCAGAGGCAGCTGGCACCTGGAGACTAAGTCCCTTCTTGAGATAGATGCAAACTTCACAGAAGAAGAGTACAAATTATGTTTTTCCTTCTTGTCCCATCCACAATGCATATTCATTTTATTATTATTTTTCATTCACCTGGATGATTAAGAGAAAGGAAATGGATTGGGCATACGCCTTTAGCTCTCCCAAATTGATGTGAAGTGTAGTTCATGTTTTCTACCAAAAACATATCAATTTCAAATGCAAGAAAACGAAATAGGAAGGAGCCTTAAAGTGTGCGTGTAAAGAGGTATGTAGGCAGCGGAATAAGTAATGAAGAAGGTTATTGTTTCCTAAGTGGCAGTGCCTCCATAGGTCAGTGAAAGAAAGGAATATCCCTAATACCATGAACTTTTTAAAGCTGACCTCTTTCTACAGCCCATTGTGTGTACAAATTTAGTAACCAGTCAATTGGCTCTGCACCCTGGCTCTATGGACATCATGCTAAATTAAATAATTTGTCACGGTTGCACCCAATCCTCTAAACCCTATAAATCAAAGGTACCTGTCCTCAGTTATCTCATTTCTGTTCAATATAGCTCTCAAAATTAACAGCTAGACAATATGCCATAAAAAGCCAGGCTATAAGTATGTAGTGAACGCCTACTCTGTGCAACTTCTCTGTTAAAAATTCCTGAACAAACAAAGGTGAAAAGAAAATTTCTGCCATAAGTTCTCACTTCAGCTTTAATTAAGGGAAGAGATGATTAACAAAGCTAATTCATAGGGAAATATGTAAAAGAACACTCAAAGGATGGAAAAAATGTTGAAAATTATAAAAAGGAAAATGTACAGACAAAGAAGCATGAGTTAAAAACAGCTAAAAAGATAAACAAATGCAATATATGTACACAATATATATTATAAAAACATGTTAGAATTTTTTGTCAAAAACTGGAACCACCTAGTGGAGTATGAGGAAAAATAAATCCTTATATGAATTGTTGGTGAGTTTTGGAGGGGAACTTGTAAAGTGTTATCTACATTTTAAGTGTCTGTACATTTGACACAATCACTTTCTGATAAATCTCTCCTATAATGTTATATAAGTATTCTACAAAAGAGCAGAAATAGTCATCGTAAAATTGCTTATTATAGCAAAACATTGGAAACAATCAAAAAATTATATATATTATGATCATATTAAAATATGTGTATATGAGCCTGTGTGTGTGAATGCATGTGCACGTATGTGCACTTGAGGGAGATAACAAAAGAGAGAGAGTGCACAGGAATGCTTGAATATGAGCTCTGTGAAGCATAGACTCATTCTTTTTCTAAGTACACTAATCACACATGTTAGTAGATACATAGAAAAATAGGTCTAAACAAAAATAAATTATAGCAGTTGTTACTTTGGTGGGGAGCTTGTTGAGAAGCTAATGGTCTTTCCTTTTTTTTTATTTATTTATACATCTCCTTGCAATTTCAACTTATTACAGCAAGCAGGTTGTGCTTTTGTAATTTAAAAATCAATAGGAAAATTTAGGAGATATCACAATCTACATAGTTAATATTCAGGTGAATTATAGAGACAATAAAAGTGATATAGGGATTCAGAAAAGCTGGAGTGAATTCCCAACTGGCTTAACTACAAAGGATTTATGACAGGGGTCATGTTTAACTTAGGTCTCAGAGAATACTGCATGGGATACTGCAGTCCTTGGGATCTGGGTATTAGCCTCATTTTAGTTGCCAACTCACTGCAAGTTGTCCGGCACAATGAAAATAACATAGACATCACATTTCTAAGCTGTGGGTCTAGAATGTGCAACTTTCACCCATTAAAGGAATTATGTCCGCTTAATCTTTCTGTGTCTCAGTTTAAAATAAAGGACTTCAGTCAGTATCTCCCAAGACCCTTTCAGTATAATAATTAAGTAATATTTGAGGAGGAATTACATTTCTGGTGAAGGAATAAGAAGGTGGAATGGTGCAACCTTAGCTCTGAAACTGGTGAGTAAACCCTTTTTTCCCCCCGCAGAAAAAGATTCATAGAGGTGTATAATGGCAAATATTGCTGAAATGGCAAGTATGACTCAGAAGGTAGATAGCTTTGAATGTCAGGCTAAAGAGGATGAGCTTTATCTGATGGGAAATCACTGATGATTTCTGAGTAGGAGACTTACCCTGCCAAACAGATGCTTTAGGAACTGTAATTTGGCAGTGATATGAAGGAATAGAGGGTAGAAGTAGGGGAAGGATTATTTGGAGGTCTTGTCAACCATCAAAGGTGGGGTAGATAACAGAGGCTAGGGGGTTGGAAGATATAATTTTGTTGCCTGTATTTCAGTTTGTGGAATAAAATATATTGAAACAGAAATGTTAATGTCACTAGAGGATCCTGTTCTGGGAAAAAGGGGGAGCATTCACATTTAAGCTCTAGGTGATATTTATTAGAGCCTTGTCATTTATTTATAAACTAAAAGAGTATATCTAAAAAATCTATATTCTTTACTGAAAATGAAAATGGGATGATCTAACCAACATTAGCCAACATAAACACTTTGCATTAAGAATAGAAAACCACAACATACATATACAACATACAAGAAAGATGATAAGGAGCTTCTCCCCTCCCCTATATTTAAACTGTAATTTTTGTTTTAACAAGTGAAATACTGGAAGGGTTGGTGGTGGTTTAGTCACCAAGTTGTGTCCGACTTTTGTGACCCCCCATGGACTATAGCCCACCAGTCTCTTGTCCATGGCATTTTCCAGGCAAAGGTATTGGATTATGTTGCCATTTCCTTCTCCAGGTGATCTTCCCGACCCAGGGATTGAACCCAGGTCTCCTACACTGCAGGCAGATTCTTTACCGAAATTTTGTCAAATTTGTAACATAGATTTCTTCTGTAAAGAGAAAACTATTTTTTATTTTTGTACATTTAAAAAATTAATACGGCCCTTGTAAGCACTTTAGCTCAGCTGAATATACACAACTCTTTGAAGGAAAGATGCTAGGAATTACAACATTGTTTTGCATGAAGGAACTTTAACTCAGAGGTCCTATGGTAATTTATCCAAAGGCTGCTGGCATTAGAGTAAATGCCCGTATCTCTTTCAATGTATTTTCTCTGATAAAAATATGTTCCAAGCTGCCATTATTACTAAAGAGTACTCTTTCATACACTCTTACATAGAACATCTGAGTAAATGTAAATGGTTTCCAGAAGAAAAAATCGTTTATAATCACATTAGAAGGTTTATACTGTTACTATCTATGTATCAGGGAATAGAGCTGCTGCATGTGTCCATCACTGAAGGTGAAGCTTGTCACTCAGAAGATATATTTCTTCCTCCAGTATGCCCAGCAGGGACAAGCTGCCTGCTGGCCATGGCATTCTTATAGACTATCATGATGAGCATGGTCTCAACATTGTCCCAAGTCTTTCTTCCTTTATTTAGAACTGAATATAATTTTTTTCCTCCAAGGCTAAAAAGAAATTATTATACTGCTTTTTCCCAGGTGGACCTATATCACACAACAATTTCTAGAAATATCAACCACAGTTATTTTTCCTATTGTAACCACGCCAAAAACTAACCATGAAAAATTGTCACATTAGGAAAAATCTTTTTGCACATCCTGAGGATGGATGTGGTCTGTATGATGGTTGAAATATAATACTGGAGTGATTTCTGAATGTTTCTTGATACTTAATGAGGGATAGTCAAAATGCTGGTTATTTTGAAAGTTATGTTGAGTCTTGTGATTGAATATAGGAAATGCAGAGGTAGAAGTGGAGAGTTCTGCTGACACAGTTATAATTTGCATTACTGTGGTTCTGCTGAGGAACAGATGCCTACAAGGGTTTAGATTGCATCCAGGAGATTTATTTACTGGAGGAAGAAGCAGGCAAGGCACAGAGATCCTTTAGACAGCAATACACATCTAATGGGCTTCCCTGGTGGCTCAGGTCGTAATGAATCTGCCCGCAATGCATGAGACCCATGTTCGATCCCTGGGTTGGGAAGATCCGCTGGAGAAGGGAATGGCTACCCACTCCAGTATTCTTGCCTGGAAAATTCGATGAACAGAGGAGCCTGTCAGACTATAGTCCATGGGATCACAAAGAGTTGGACGTGACTGAGTGACTAACACTTTTACTTTCACACATCTAATATTTTGGGAAGTTAAGAAGCAAGGAAGGAGGATTAGGGTGAAAGAATCTTGGACAGCTGCATAATTCCAAGAATGGTTCATCCAGGTCAGTATGGAGTCCTTGAGTCAAAGCAGTAGTCCTACATGTCACTAGCTATGGCTCGCCTTGGCAGCTCAGTCATTCACCAGAGCAGTGCATGGGAAGCATGACTTCTGTGGACCCAGGACAGCAGCTCGGGTCACCAGTCAGCTGTGCTCACAAGCAGCGCAGAAGGTCTGAGCAGTGCATTTTCATGGCTGCCGCACAATCATATTATTCATTCCTCTGAAAGATGTTTCTCTAAAACAGCTTTGGTGTTTTAATATCATTAGATGTTCTCAGTTTGATCTGCCATAAGATTCAAGTGACCCTTTATGAAGTCAAAAATACTGAATGTAATTTAAAGACTGTTTATCCAGAATTATTATATGTGTCTTGGTTAAATTTATGTTTTGTTTTATATATTTATACATGGGTACATAAAGATAGATCTCTATATGAATATAAAATACATTTGTAGCATAATGAATACGTCGTGTATATCTTCTGTTTAAATTTAGACTTACACAAAAAAAGTTATATTGACAAGCCATATTGACATTTCTATAGTAACAGGACTAATTGGTGGCTCTTAGAAGACTTCTGAAGATCAATGGCATAATGATTACTATTTCCTGCAGTGTGTGTTAAGAACTTCACAAATGAATCTTAAAAGCAATAGGATATTTTTATTTAATTTTCTACTTGTTTCAACTCTACAGTGGAATTTATGAGTCTTAATCAAAGAAGGATGCCTGGTCACTTAAAAAAGGACATTAAGTTTTAAAGTAAAAGTTAGGCAAGTCAGAAATGTGTGTGTGCTTGTAAATACTTATAGTTACATGAAATGAACACAGTTATTAATAGGTGGATTTATTGTTAGCAAAAGAATGAAAAAGAACATGTCACAAATATTCAGAAGACCTGAGTTTGGGTGTTCTGGTATGTGCTAACAAGTGGTCTTAGATGAGTGAATTTAACCTTTTTAATCTTCAGTTTTATCATTTAGAAAATAAAGATAATTGCTCATATGCCTTCTTCATATAGTTTGTAGGAAGGTCAAAATGAGCTGAAATCACACTTGAGTAACTGGTTGTTTCTGTGAAAACACTAAAAACTGGAATTGTGGCATGCAAGATAAATTATCTGTAGGAGTTGTTCATAGTTTGGCAACATTTTTGCTTCAAAGGCGTTGAATAACCTTACTGATAGTTCCTCTGTAATCCCTTACAGTGAAAAAATACAGAATTCATCCATGTTCATCAATTCTTCTCTGGGAGAAGAGATGACTGTCTTCCCATTCATTTATTTGTTCAGTAGATATTAACCAGGGTCCTTTCAGGCCATGTTCTAAACACTGAGGGATGCAGCAGGAAACAACAGTGAGTCAAAGTCCCTGTTCTCATGAAACTTGCGCTTCATGTAAATCCGAGGAGCACAGACTCTGACACGGAGATTGGGTACAGGAAGTGTATTAGGGGTCAACTCATGGAGAAGGAAATGGCAACCCACTCCAGTGTTCTTGCCTGGAGAATCCCAGGGACGGGGGAGCCTGGTGGGCTGCTGTCTATGGGGTCGCACAGAGTCGGACATGACTGAAGCGGCTTAGCAACTTAGCAGCATGTGGAAGTAAGTGTAGCAAGTTTGGGTGGAGAGAAAGACTAAACTGAGACTTAGTTGCAACAAGGGACTCAGAAAAACCCAGAGGCATTTCTAGAGTTGGGATGGCCTTGGCACTGACCATGTACTTGCTGTTTGTTGTTCAGTTGCCAAGTCATGTCCAACTCTGCGATCCCATGGATTGCAGCACATCAGGCCTCCCTATTCCTCACCATCTCCTGGAGTTTTCCCAAGTTCATTTCCATTGAATTGGTGATGCCATCCAGCCATCTCATTCTCTGTGACCCTCTCTCCTTCTGCCTTTAATCTTTCCCAGCGTCAGAATCTTTTCTAATGAGTCGGCTGATGTGTTACCCATATCCTCAGATATGCAGATGATACCACTCTAATGGCAGAAAGTGAAAAGGAAGTAAAGAGCCTCTTGTTGAGAATAAAAGAGTAGAATGAAAAGCTGGCTTAAAACTCAGTATTAAAAAACTAAGATCACATCCGGTCCCATCACTTCATGACAAATAGAAGAAGAAAAAGTGGAAGAAGTGACAGATTTGATTTTCTTGGGATCCAAAATCATTGTGGATAGTGACTGCAGCCATGAAATTAAAAGATGCTTGCTCCTTGGAAGGAAAATTAGGACAAACCTAGACAGGGTATTAAAAAGCAGAGACATCACTTTACAGACAAATGTCCTTATAGTCAAAGCTATAGTTTTTCCAGTAGTCATGTATAGATGTGAGAGTTGGACCATAAAGAATACTGAGTCCAAAGAATTGATGCTTTTGAATTGTGTTACTGGAGTTCAAACCACTCAATTCTAAAGGAAATCATCCCTGAATATTCATTGGAAGGACTAATGCTAAAACTGAAGCTCTAATACTTCGGCTACCTGTTGGGAAGAGCCAACTCGTTGAAAAAGACCCTGATGCTAGGAAAGACTGAAAGCAAAAGGAGAAGGGGGTGACAGAGGATGAAATGGTTAGATAGCCTCACTGACTCTATGGACATGAATTTGAGCAAACTCTGGGAAATAATGAAGGATAGGGGGACCTGGCACGCTAAAGTCCATGGGGTTGCAAAGAATCAAACACAACATACTGACTGAACAACAACAACACTCTGAGGTTTGTTGAACCTCAGAATGCTAAGAACCCTGAGGCTATGATGCAGGACACAGTAGTTGATGTATTTGAAGAAGAGCAAGGAAACTATTAGGGCTTTAAGTGGCATGAATAGTGGGGAGATTTGTAAGATGTGAGGTCAGAGAGTTGGTTTAGGGGCATGGGGAATCATATAGAGTCATAGTCACCAAATATTAATTGAGTTTCTACTATAGCCAGGGTTGATGAACAAGATATTAGTGAGTAATAATGGCTAGGTATCTGCTATTGTGGAGTTTATATTCAAGTAGAGAATTGGGGAACATGGATCAGAAGGTGGTAAACAAAAACGTAAAAGATTGTATTCAACAGTGGTCAGCCCAAAAATAAAATTTCTAAAGGATAAAGTGGTAGAAAATGAATGAGATAGAGAGGTATCTTTAAATTGCATGATCAGGAAAGTATCTTTGAAAAAGGTGATTTTAGAGCTGACATCAGAATGATATGTAAATTAGTGAATAATGTAGAAACTATATACAATTCATATGCATTCACACTTTTTCCTCTCATTTCACTAGCTTTTGAGAAAATTATATCAGGTATGATTAATTTTAATTGTGCCAAACTCATTAACCAGGTACTAGATGCTACTGGGTTGACTCTTGAGGACAATTGGGCCACCAAATCCTTGGGTTCATTGTTTTAGACATGAGACCAGATCATCTCAGATCATTAAAATCACTCCTGAAGTGAAGAGCCAATGAATGTCCAAGAAACAAAATAGAATTGGTCTAAACGAACCACTATATGTTAATTTTTTATTACCTTGTTTAATTAGACCCTGGTAAATGAGACTAAGGCAGTCTCCAGTGTGCATCAGTTAGCCTCAAACAGTTCCATAGTCACTTAGAAAACTTATCTCAACTAACATTTCAATTCAGTTCACCTCAAAAAATGCTTGCTAATAACTTATCATATACAAAGCACAATGCTAGATGCAGGAAGTATACATAGATAATCAATACAGGGCCCATGTCCCCAAGAAGATTACCAGAAAATTGTGCATGCGTGCATGCTAAGTTGCTTCAGTTGTGCCCGACTCTTTGTGATCCTATCGGATTAGAAAAAGAGGTGTTTATGGAAGACTAGAGCACTAGGCTGACTGTGATAAGTATTATGGAAGCACAGTGGTTAATCATTAATTATTAAATACTTCTTTTGATCATGAAACAGATAAGCAAGTGAATTTAAAGCAATCCATCAGCACTACTAAAATAAACGTTGAAAAGCATGCCTTTGAACAACATTAACAGCGATAGAAAATATATTGTTTTAATTTATTTATTCAACAGCAGCTCTGTTTCTCAGGGGTTAGAGCACTGATCTCATAATTTATTCATTTTGCTTTGTTATCAAGTGCAATAGATGATATTGTGTCCTTCCAAAATTCATATGTTGAAATCCTCACCCCAGTACCGCAAAATATGACCTTTTTTGGAAATAGGGTTTTTACAAGTTAAAGTCTTTAGGGTGGGCCTTAAATTTGAAGATGGAATTACCAAATTTGGAGAATGCCATTGAACATGAAGACAATGTTTTACAAGCCAAAGAGAGAAGCCTGGAACAGATCCTTTTCTTGAAACTCTCAGAACAAACTAACCCTGCCAACACCTTGATTTCAGATTTCTGTCCACCAGAATTTTGAGACAATATTACTTCATTTTTTAAGCCACCGTTTGTATTGTTTTGTTATGGTGGTCCTAGCAAACTCACTAGGCTTCTAGCAGTCTAAAAGCAGAAAGTACTAATACTATTAGCTAATGCATTGATTAGAACATGCATATGTAATTATAGCTCATGTCAAAATAGATTTATTTTCAAAATGACTTATTTACTTCTTATTTTGAAAAGATTTATTTTAAAAGTGACTAAAGTTTACTCCATTATTTTCAAAATGACACATCAAAATAGATTTACTTTCAAAATGACTAAAGCTTACTCCAAGTGTCATTATTTGTTTTTCTTTATAGAAATTAATCTGCAATGTGTATGAATTTTTCTGTCCTTCTATGGAATAAAGTTAACATAATTCAACCTCAAGATCACCAGGATGACTTAAAAGTATTTAGCCAATTTATAATACAGCAAAGGTTGTATAGGCAATTGTGGTAAGAAAGGTTGTGTGTTCTTACTATAGCCCCAAAGAGCTCTATTTCTTGAGATCTCAGAAAGATCTTCTCTTGATTTTCCTTTTTTTTTTTTCCCACTTTTGCATGGTTTCTAATCATTCATTCTTTTTAGTGCCTATATGCCCATTCTTTAATTTTTATAATTGGATGCAATTAACCTTCTACTGGCTAAAGAAATCAGATAGCAGAGTCTATTAAAGCTCTGTAAGTGTCTGAGAAATTCCCCTACAAACATATATTGTGGTTCTTTTTTAAAAAATCTATTTTTAAAGCAAAGGAGATATCTGTTTGTTTGCTTGGAACATGTAGATATGTTCCAAGTACTGCATCTGATGGGAGTCTGTCTTCTGTCTAAGTGAGTTATTGCTTTATTTCAGTCCTAAAATATAAGGCTACATGGTCTTCTGTTCCCATAGGTATGTTAATCACCTGCATGTCCCTGTATGACAGTGATCATGTTCTTAGAATGAGTCTGTGATATATAAATGCTCAGCTTTGGGACAACATGAGGAGAAAAGAGCAATAGCAAACTTTGGAAAAGGGAACTGTCCTTCATTCTTGAATTCAGATAATCTAAATCATGAATTTGTGAAGTGAATTCTCTTACTAAGAACTTATGAGCTGCAACACGAACCTTCTAAAATCTTGATCCCAGACCATGGTGGATAGAATCCAGATTTCCTGATATTTGTCCTGATCCAGCTCTAGTTTCAATCCTGCCCCTTCTGCTGCTTCTCTACTTGCTCTGGTAATCTTCCATTAGTGACCCTTGCTTCCCATCCTTTCTCCTCCTCTTTCTAAGATATCTCCCTAGGCATCTCAGCTTGCTCTGGCTTCAATTACCACCTAGGAGCAAATGACTCACAAAGTTATACATCTAGCTTCGACTTTTATTTGAGTTCTGGATCTGTATTTTTAACTGTCTGTTTATCATCCTCTTTGTCTGAAAAGTTTGTCAAATTCGTTATGTCAACATGAAATCTCCTCAGAGCTTTGTTCTCTTCCTGTGCTTCCAGTTTTAGTCAATGACATCATCATTTAGATTGCAAAGTATCGTCCTCAAAACTCCCTCTTCCTCCATCATATTCAGTTCAGTTCAGTGTAGTCACTCAGTCGTGTCTGACTCTTTGCAACCCCATGCATCGCAGCACGCCAGGCCTCCCTGTCCATCACCAACTCCCAGAGTTTACCCAAACCCATGTCCATCGAGTTGGTGATGCCATCCAACCATCTCATCCTCTGTCGTCCCCCTCTCCGCCTGCCCCCAATCCTTCCCAGCATTAGGGTCTTTTCCAATGACTCAACTCTTCACATCAGGTGGCCAAAGTATTGGAGTTTCAGCTTCAACATCAGTCCTTCCAATGAACACTCAGGACTGATCTCCTTTAGGATGGACTGGCTGCATCTTCTTGCAGTCCAAGGGACTCTCAAGAGTCTTCTCCAACACCACAGTTCAAAAGCATCAATTCTTCGGTGCTCAGCTTTCTTCACAGTCCAACTCTAACATCCATGCCTGACCACTGGAAAAACCATAGCCTTGACTAGATAGACCTTTATTGGCAAAGTAATGTCTCTGCTTTTAAATATGCTGTCTAGGTTGGTCATAACCTTCCTTCCAAGGAGTAAGCGTCTTTTAATTTCATGGCTGCAATCACCATCAGCAGTGATTTTGGAGCCCAAAAAAATAAAGTCTGACACTGTTTCCACTGTTTCCCCATCTATTTCCCATGAAGTGATGGGACCAGATGCCATGATCTTAGTTTTCTGAATGTTGAGCTTTAAGCCAACTTTTTCACTCTCCTCTTTCACTTTCATCAAGAGGCTCTTTAGTTCTTCTTCACTTTCTGCCATAAGGGTGGTGTCATCTGCATATCTGAGGTTATTGATCTTTCTCTTGGCAATCTTGATTCCAGCTTGTGTTTCTTCCAGCCCAGCGTTTCTCATGATGTACTCTGCATATAAGTTCAATAAGCAGGGTGACAATATTCAGACTTGATGTACTCCTTTTCCTATTTGGAACCAGTCTGTTGTTCCATGTCCAGTTCTAACTGTTGCTTCCTGACCTGCATACAGGTTTCTCAAGAGACAGGTCAGATAGTCTGGTATTCCCATCTCTTTCAGAATTTTCCACAGTTTATTGTGATCCCCACAGTCAAAGGTTTTGGCATAGTCAATAAAGCAGAAATAGATGTTTTTCTGGAACTCTCTTGCTTTTTTGATGATCCATCAGATGTTGGCAATTTGATCTCTGGTTCCTCTGCCTTTTCTAAAACCAGCTTGAACATCTGGAAGTCCATGGTTCACTTATTGCTGAAGCCTATCATATTCATTGTTTACCAAACCTCATAAAATTTACCTCATCAAGACACTTTGAAACTCATCACTTTTCTCTATTCCCATCACAGTGCCCCAATCAGTGTTATCATCATCTGTTCATTGGTCTTAGGCAACTGCCATGTTTACCTATCCACATTTGCTCTTTCTTTCCTCTCATCCATTTTCTCACTGTGACCTGAATTATTTTTTAAATGATGTTAAATTTTGGTCAATTTTCTTCTCACCCACTTAAATCCTCCAGTGGCTTCCCACTACTTTTATTGTAAAATCAGTGTTCCCTAATATTACATGCATGGTTTTCTTCCTCCATGCTTGCGCTACCTGTCTGCTCTCAGGAAAGGCATTCCACAAATCTCCTTATTTTACCCATTCTGGATATTTTTTTAGTTTTTTTCTACCTGCAGAGTGCTCTCACCACAAAAGGTTTGAGCTGAAGTTCCCTTTTCCTAGCAAATATTTCCATCCACTCTTCAACTGACTAATTCCTCCTTATCTATGAGATGTAAGCCCAATCTTCACCTTCTCAGGCATATCTTCTCTGACCTTCCTGGCAGATTCAGATTCCCTTATTATGTACTGTCAGAACAATAAGATCTTTATTCCATTGCATTTATCATAGTTGTTATTTTTCATGTAATTTGTGTGATTATGTGCTTAATATTTGTCTCCTCACTACACTGAAAGTTCTATTTTTTATACTATTTTATTCCAAGTGGTTTGCCCAGAATCTGGCATATTATATTTTTTAAAATAAATACTTATGTATAATTAAACATTAAAAATTATAGCATTGCAGTGACTCAGAGGTTACATGAGTTCCTAAGCATTGCTCCAAGGTTACAAAGAAAATGATGAGAAGAACTTAGGCTAGGGTATAAAGATAGTGGCAAAAGTAGTGACTGCACCTGATTAACATAATTGTGTAGATAAGAAAGATGTTAGATTCTAAGATATATTTCTAGGTTGGATTTCTAAGAATTAAAAGATATTGGTTCAAATATCTACCATTTTTTGAAAATAAATACTAGCATATGAATAAATAAAATTTATTAGGCATGAAGGGAAAAAAAAGCTGATTCTCTCCAGATTTATGACCCATGTCCAAACTTGGTTCAGAGTTGTGCAGCACTTTCTTTAGCCTGACTTGTGCCTATCTCAAAGCCTTTTACACTGGCTATTTCCTCTGTCTGAATGTCAAATTATATTGTGAAGGGAAAGACAAATATTTGTAGCATAAAAAAAACAAAGTTTTATTTTACAGCCCACTATATATATCCACAGTAGTTAGTGGAAATCATTCAAGGACCCAGAATATGAAGCTTCTGCCATCTTGAAAATTGAAGTTGCTATACCAGAGAGGAGAGCCCTGGTGGTTCTCACATTGATAATTAAATGCTCAGCTTTGAGTTGCATCAGTTCCACTCAGATCTTATAACTAGACAGCCATGTTCCATCTAGTCAAAGCTATGGTTTTTCCAGTGGGCAGGTATGGATATGAGAGTTGGACTATAAAGAAAGCTGAGTGCTGAAGCATTGATGCTTTTGAACTATGGTGTTGGAGAAAACTCTTGAGAGTCCCTTGGACTGCAAGGAGATCCAACTAGTCCATCCTAAAGGAAATCAGTCCTGAATATTCATTGGAAGGACTGATGTTGAAGCTGAAACTCCAATACTTTGGCCACCTGATGTGAAGAACTGACTCATTTGAAAAGACCCTAATGCTGGGAAAGATTGAAGATGGTAGGAGAAGGGGATGACAGAGGATGAGATGGTTGGATGGCATCACTGACTTGAGGGACATGAGTTTGAGTAGGCGCCGAGAGTTGGTTATGGACAAGGGAACCTGGCGTGCTGCAGTCCACGGGGTCGCAAAGAGTCGGACATGAACTGAACTGAACTGAATCACAGGACCTTGTTCCCCAACCACTGCAGTCTGAACTTGTTTCTATGTGGAGGAAGAACAATAAATATTTGAAAAACAGCATACTATCTAATCTAGACTAGTCTCTTTACTTGCTTCTGCATTTTATAATTATGATATTATATCTAGTTAGCTGTTTATTGCTTACTCCTACCACAAGTTACCCATGAAAGCAAAATTTTGTCTTAGTCATCCTAGCTTATCTCTAGCACGTAGAACCATACATGACTTATGATAAGCAGTAAATAAATACTGTTTATTAAACAAGTGAATGAGTGAATAAATGACACCTACTGGATTTTTTTAACCCATATCATCTTATATCCAAGCCATCTAGCAGTGAGCTCAGTTTTCCTTTATTCTAAGGCAAGGGGATTTCTGGATTCTGAAGATGGATTATAAACAAGGACTATGACGTTCAAGTCAGATATTGACATTAGCCCATGGGGAGACATAGAAAGGAAATTCAGACAGAAAGTTCACAGAAGCTTCATGTGGTATGCTGTGTTGGATCAGAGAAAATCTGACATTTTGACTCCAATTGGCTTTGCTAAAACTCGGGTGTGGGCATTTGATGGTGAGCGGCTGGCACCACAGAATAATCAGTTGAGTCTATCTCAATAATCTATTATGAAAGAATGCATCCTGTTCTCTCTCCAAGGTACTGATTCAAAACTGGTAAATATGGCTGAACTGTCCTAAGTGCTGAACATTAAGCAGCAATAAAATGCTTTTTCAAAATGTTTGCAGCTCCCACCTCACTCCTACTATGGGAAGGTTATTGTAGCCAGTATATTTGGCTGAGGCTTTTGGGCACAATAGTTGGCACAGATAAATTACCACTAACATAAGAGCTCACCTGAAATTTTGGACACCTTAAATTCATGTTAAGCATACAATACTTTATCACTTTCCACACAAGTGGAAACTTGGTATATAATTTCCCTATGGCTGCTGTATCAAAATATAAACTTTGTGGCTTAAAACAAACTATGTAAGTTTACTATCTCATAATTCAGTAGTTCAGAAGTTCAAACAGCTCTCAATGGGCTAAAATCAACATGTCAGCGGGGCTGCATTCCTGTTGGAGGCTGTAGGAGACAATCTTTTTTCTTTTCTTTTTTTTTGCTGTACTTGTTGCTTGTTTGTTTTAATTTTCCAGCTTCTACAAACTGTCTGCATCCCTTGGCTCATGGTTCTTTCCATCTTCAAAGTTAGTAAGAGCTAGTGAAACTCTTTTCATACCACATTATTCAGATACTGCATTTTCTGTCTTGGTTACCTACTTTTAAGAAGGCTTGTACAGGGCTGGACCAAACATAACAATTCAGGATATTCTCCCCTTAAGGTCAACTTTATTAGCAGCTTTAATTCCTTTCACCATCTGAATTCTCTTTTTTTTGCCATTTATGGTAACATAGTCAGACGTTTCAGAGATTAGGATGTGGACATCTTTGGAAGGGGAGGCATTATTCTGCCTAATAAACTTAGTACATACTAAAACACTGAAGATTATAAAAATCATCTTAAAATTAGCCAAAGGAGTATTGTAAATAACTGGTTTCTCATAATAAATCTTGAGGTACTAAACTATTTTTAAAATTATCTGGAATTACTTAGGATGAACATGCTGCCATTTTGCAGATAAAGACAGTAAATAAGGAATGAGATAAATTACTTATCCAAGGCCATAATTTGAAAGAGTTGGGATTAGGATTCAGGGCACTTTCTACTAAGCCATCACTTTTGCATTACATTTGGAAGCCAGGTTATATTGAAATACTTTCCAGAACAAATCTATCAAGTAGTTAACATTTGTTTTTAAATTTATGAAGCCTAAAATTAAAAATTTACAATACTGGGGTAATTCAGCAATGTAGAATGTGTTAATCCTTTGATGTTGGCCACATGATCATTCCTTTATGTGCATGATACATGAGGCTTCCCAGTGCTCAAAGGACCTAGTTATGAGAAGCTGATTGATGCTCCCAGATGTGGCCATGTGCATTTTCACCAAATTCATCCCATTGTAATACTGTGTCCAAGGAACATTCTTTACATGAGAATCTGAAGCTTGCTGTTTTTTGATCTTATGACACAAAAGTGTGCACATAAATAAGTGCTTAACAAGTTATTTTTAAGTGAATCAAGATGGTCACTATTAAAGAAAAAAGCATTTGCAATGATGGGAGCAGACTTAGGAGAGGGTGAATGGAGACTCTAGACTTACTCCAAAATAACCACCCATACATCTACAAATTCATGTTCTTTGGAATTGTGTTAGAATGTGTTATCTATACTAGACAGTCACTTTTATTCTTCAGGGCTAACTGAAAGCCAAATAAATGCTCTGCATGTTTATACACACATGGAAACGCTTAAAAATGCTGTCTCCCTAGTGCTGCTGTGCTTTGTAAAACTGGCAGAGAAGATGCTATTTATATCTTTAATAAAACATTTAGATTAATTTTTCTGGTTCACCATGGATCTATTTTGAGAAACACAATGGCAAGCTGGTTTGGGTTACTATACTCTGACCCTTATCCTTAGCAGTTTGATTGCTATGTATTCCAAGTTTCTCCTCCACCCTGTCAACACACCTCCAGGCTCTTCTGAGTAAGTTCTCTTTGTCTGTGCCACCAAGTTTTTAAAGCAGTTTACAGAGAAAACTGTCACCACAGAAGGGAGAAAGCAAACAAGAAGAAATAGAAGCTTTTGCAAGACTATTTTTGTTTGTGCCACTTGTTTGCCGTTAGAGTTCAATGGCATGGGTTTTAAGAAACATTGGAGGTCCATCTGGTCAAAGCTATGGCTTTTCCAGTGGTCATGTATGGATGTGAGAGTTGGACTATAAAGAGAGCTGAGTGCCAAAGAATTGATGCTTTTAAACTGTGGTGTTGGAGAAGACTCTTGAGAGTCCCTTGGACTGCAAGGAGATCCAGCCAGTCCATCCTAAAGGAGATCAGTCCTGGGTGTTCATTGGAAGGACTGATGCTGAAGCTGAAACTCGAATACTTTGGCCACCTGATGCAAAGAACTGACTCACTGGAAAAGACCCTGATCTTAAGAAAGATTGAAGGCAGGAGGAGAAGGGAATGACAGAGGATGATATGGTTAGATGGCATCACCGACTCTATGGAAATGAGTCAGGGAGTTCTGGGAGTTGGTAAAGGATAGGGAACACTGGCGGGCTGCAGTGTATAGGGTCGCAAAGAGTCAGACACGACTGAGTGACTGAACTGAATTGGAGAAGCTGAGAACTTTCACCTTAGTATAAGAGCCATGCTATAGTTTCTAGCAGTTTAACAAAGGAGCACAAAACAAACAATGGTGCATTGCCTTTTCAGTGCTTGTTTTAGTTTTCCATCTTCCCACGGATGTATTTGGTGTTAGACACCAGGAGTTCTTTCTAGTTGTCTTTTTTAGATCATGAATAATGGCTACAGCAGGACATCTAATTTTGTTACCAAACTGAATTTGGTTCTGCTCACTTGCCAACAGCAAAGCCAATGTACTGACACTGGGTTGTGGTAAAGGAAATTACAGTGTTAATTTCAGGTTGCCAAGCAAGGAGAATGGGATGCTCATGCTCAAGAGACCTTTCAGGGAAGGATTTTCAAAGACAACATTCAGGGTGAGGGCTGCAGCTTATGAACTTTCTTCTGATTGGCTGATGTAAGGTGACAGGGTGTTGTTTTAGGAATTTTAATCATCAACCTTCTGGTTCCAACCAGTCTGGGATCTACTGTGTGGGTCAGCATGTAGTCATCTCCACTTGGGTGAGGGTCTCATTTTCTGCAGAACGATTTAAAGATATACGTGTTAGATATATTTGTGATTATGTATGTCCCTCGAGGAGGGATGAGGACTGGTTTAGTATGGAACTGTTGTTTAAACTATCCTTCCTTTTCTTGCTTGACTGTTTTTCCTTTGTTTCTGTGTTCTCTCACCTCCTTAATTGGTAACTGCTTGAGTCTGCTCTTTGGAATTTAGTGAAGGCCTAGGAGACTAAAGCCTTTTTTTCTACAAACAAGAAATGAGGGACAGGAAAGGGTTTGTACTTGTGACAGCCATGCAGGATCCTGCTTAGTTTCAATCCCCCCTTTTCTTTGATATGCCTCAATCCCACGAGTAACAGGAGCAGGACAAGAAAGGGAGTAAAGTTTCAGGTGAAGACTTAACCATTAACTCAGCAAGGAACTCAGATTTATAGGGGCTGGGTTTCAATTTCACTTAGTAAGTGCCGTTTTTACAATGTCTTCCCACATTCCCTCTCCCATCCTAATCTCGTCCCATCTACTGCCATCATTTTTACAATTTATTCCTATTTTTCTGTCTTAATTACTCTGTTAATTCAATGATTTTCTCTCTTAGTTTACAACTTAACTTCACCAGGAATATCTGCAGATTAGAAACAGTTACAACAATTGGAAGTTCTGGATGGGAGAGAAAATAAAATAAGAAACTCTGCCAATTCTAACATTGCAGAATAAGTCATTGTCACTAAGCAGTCATAGTACAAAATATCTAACGTATTGGGGTTGTTTTTAATGATATAGAAATAATGTATTTATGTTATCAGCATATTAATGTTCTGGCTAAAGGTAATAAGCCAGTGCTAAAGATAACATATTTTAATACAAGTTTTAAAATTTTTCCATGAGAATTATCATCATACTCATATAAAATCATATAATAGTATACTGAGAAATATTCCCTTTAGGTGTTCAAGTTCTGAGCAATTCACCACTTCAAAATAAATTTTAGATTGAATATACTTAAAGAAAACTGACTTGGTGATTGGGGGAAGACCTACCATGCTTACAGCCCAGCTGCAGTGAGTATACACTGACTCGTAAGAGATGTTGTTAGGTTTAAAAGAGACAGCAGAAACATGGTTCACACTAGCTGTTTGTTTTTTTTTTCTAAGAACAAAGAGTTCAAATATAAACTTACACACAGTCTCTAGGAAGTAGAGAGTTGGGGTTAAAATTATCTTGTGAGTCCCAAGCCAATAAGTAGAATGCATAAGAACAGGGTAGCAACCGAGAAAATGTTCAAGGGCAAAATGACTTGATATAAGAGAACATTTGTGAATTTAGGTGGTCAGAAAAAAGTGCTTGAACGAAACCTTAGATTTAAAAGGAGTTGTTATTTAGTCACTAAGTTGAAGCTGACTCTTGTGACCCCTGGACTGTAGCCCACCAGGCTCCTCTACCCATGGGATTTCCCAGGCAAGATTACTGGAGTGAGTTTTCATTTCCTTCTCCAGGGAACCTTCCTAACCCAGGAATCGAATGCACATCTCCTGCAATGTCTGGCAGATTCTCTACCACAGCACCACCAGGGAAGCCCCATAAAGAGTTAGTTTACAATCTTTTGGCTGTCATAAGGTACTTATGGTCCAAAGAATTAGAAATAGTTCCTGTAGCTAACAGATGTGACTACTCATGGTTTTAGAAGCTAGAGCAAAGCAACTATGGGAAGTTCTGTGTTTGACACAGGGTGGACAGGCAGCTTTGTTTTGGAGCAGAAATTTCATTTCTTCATTAGGATACATATAAGGAGAGGGGTTCCTTTATCTGACATTCCATACCAAGAGTTGATAAGTGATATCAGTAATATCAATAAGTAAAGGATAGGAGAAACCAGTGATTGCTTCATCTTTCTAGTAAGGTCACACATGGATTCTTTCCTCATATAACGTGAGTGAATAACACCCTGCCCCAAACCTTCCCTGTCCCCCAGCCACATATAGGTAATATTCTCCTAAGTAGACATTATTTTTAATTAACAAGGAAACACCTGCTTGGGAGAACTTAGAATGGGCAAGGAGAAAAGAAAGCAGTCATTCACATCACAATTTAATTACATGTGCTTCAGTCGTTTCCAACTCTTTGCGACCCTATGGACTGTAGCCCACCAGGCTCCTCTGTCCATGGGATTCTCATCCCAACCCAGGAATTGAACCCACATCTCTTACATCTCCTGCATTGACAGGCAGATTCTTTACCACTAGCACCACCATAGTCAATAATAGTTCACATTTTACAAAATGCTTTTCACAAATACAATTTCATTTAATCAACATGACGACTCTGGGGCAGATTTTACACGTTACTTACACATGAGGGAACTGAGGTATGTCGAATAATAATCAGTATCGAGATTACAAGGGACAAAGAGCTTTATTTGAGAGTCTTAAAAACTGCAATTCAGGGAATACAGATTTGGGTAAAACCAGAGAAGAAATGAGTCAGGGGCTTATAAAGACAAAAGGCTTTAGATTCATAAGTTGTCTGGTAGGAGTTGGGATTGATTCTGATGCAGGAGAGCAAATACTTGTCTTTGAAGAATAGGCCATCATGAGTTATATCAGAGTAAGGGTTTGATAAGTAGATAGACTTTCAGAAGTTATTTTAGGGTAAGGGTCTGATAAGTATCTTGAGTTTCTGGCAGATATTCTAGATGCCTGCTAAGACAATAAGCAGTCAAAAGGTCAGGTTCTATCTGGGTTGAGACAAGCATGAGTCACACTTCCTCAGTGGCCTTCTGGCTCCTTTTTAGAGAGCTCTCTTCATGTCATCAGCTCCACTTTGACTTTCTTTCATAGGTGTAAAGGATTTAAGCATTTTGTCCAAGGTCACATCTACTAAGTAGTGAAGTTTAAACCTGATCCCCGCTTTGTTCTGTGGAGAGTTTTGGATCCCATCTTTCCCATGTTTTGGCCTTAAAAGCAAGTCCACCGTTTATAATTTAGCAATTTTTCATCTTCTTCATTTTTCTAGTATTGTCCAGGTAATCCCTACTTCTGAGATGATGAAAAAAAATTTTCTACATACCATTGCTCTTCTTAGATTGTTGTTGTTCAGTCACTAAGTCGTGTCCAACTCTTTTGTGACCACATGGACTGTAGACTGCCAGGCTCCTCAGTCCATGGGATTTCCAGGCAAGAGTACTGGAGTAGGTTGCCATTTTCTTCTCCAGGGGATCTTCCTGACCCAGGGATCGAACCTGTGTCACCTGTGTCAGGTAGATGCTTTACCACTGAGCTACCAGGGAAGCCCCACTCTTCTTAGATACTGGGTGGCATATTCCCACTTTCATCTTGAAAATTTATCTTCGTGCCTCATTTTAATTTTCTCCCTCATTACTCTGCACCAATGCTAGGGCAAGACATACAGAAACCGAAGAGAACATTCCCAGGGATAAGCCTAGTATTATTCTGCAAACTGAAAGTATAAACTATGACTCAAAAATATTTCCATTGCTTTAAGTTTATTCCATAAACAAGGACCGCATTCCAGCTCTTAGTAACATTACCCTCATCCCCAATGCCATTATATAATTAGAATAAGCTTAACAGCCGTGCCCAAGAGTTTTCTTCTCAAGAAATTTCACAAATGTCCACGTGCCAGAGACACTCACTGCTAAGTAACTTCACAGTCACCTTATGACTTCCAAAACACAGAACAAGACAATTAGCATAATGAAAGATACAATGAACTTCCCCTCTAGAGCATAGTGCCTTGAACAAAAAGTATGTAAGGGTGCCCCTGTCTTTCTCTTGTTTTCTCCATTAACTTACTGTGCAAATTAGATATTAGTTACATTTGTCTACCCTGGATACTACAAAAGCACAAGCCCAAGTTTTAGTAGGTGGCGTAGGGGAGGAAAAATAATTTCCCCTCTGTCCTTCTAGGTTCTGAGCTGAGATCACTTTAAAATAAACAATTAATATGAGAATAATAAAATTTTAATAACCTGTATGTGTTGTGTGTGTGTTCACTCATTCGTGTCTCATTCTTTGTGACACTGTGGACTGTGGCCCATCAAGCTCCTCTGACCATGGGGTTTTTAAGGCAAGAATACTGGCATGGGCTGCCATTTACTTCTCCAGGACATCTTCCTGATCCAGGGATTGAACCCAGGTCTCCTGTGTCTCCTGCACCACCGGCGAATTCTTTACCGCTGAGCCACGGGTACATTCAGTACACAGAAGAGAGACCCAGGAAAACTGAGTAACTCTCTGAACTGGCCTAAGCCACCATCTTAAATAACAGCTCCAGGTAAAGGCAAAAGAAGGTGCTGTGTGTGGTGAGAGAAGAGGCCAGTTGTGGGAGGTTACCAGAAAAAAAGCACAGTAAATAACAATAAAGTTGTTACACCAATTTAAGCTTTCACCTCCACCTCTGATGGGCTTCCCTGGTGGATCAGTTGGTAAAGAATCCACTTGCAATACAGGAGACCTGGGTTTGATCCCTGGGTCAGGAAGAGCCCCTGGCGAAGGAAATGGGAACCCACTCCAGTATTCTTGCCTAGGAAATCCCATGGACTAAGGAGCCTAGTGGGCTACAGTGCATGGGTTGCGAAGAGTTGGACATGACTGAGGACAATGTTCTTCTTCTGTCTTTCACCTTAGATAAGACTTATTTCTGGAGCTTTAGAGTCATCCTTCTCTTGGAGAGGGCGATACCCTTACAAATGGAAATTTCCCTTACAAATGTAAAAAGGTCTCTTACAAAAGAGTAACTTCCACTCCAGTATTCTTGCCTAGGAAATCCCATGGACTAAGGAGCCTAGTGGGCTACAGTGCATGGGTTGCGAAGAGTTGGACATGACTGAGGACAATGTTCTTCTTCTGTCTTTCACCTTAGATAAGACTTATTTCTGGAGCTTTAGAGTCATCCTTCTCTTGGAGAGGACGATACCCTTACAAATGGAAATTTCCCTTACAAATGTAAAAAGGTCTCTTACAAAAGAGTAACTTCCACTCAGTTTTCAGAACTTCTCCCATGTCTGCCTTTTCTCAAAAATAACCAGCTCAAAATAATCAAAGAGGCATATTTTGGGGTGGAATATAAATGGCAACCAACTCCAGTATTCTTGCCTGGAAAATCCCATGGACAGAGAAGCCTGGTGGGCTACAGTCCACAGGGTCACAAAGAATCAGACATGACTGAGAGACTGAACAAAAATTCTGTTTATTAATAATGGTCATTAATATACATCTTCAGTTTTAACAGTATCTTCCTGGTAATGGCTTTAAGTATATTAAGTATTGTTCCATCATCCATCATCTCTCCCAAGATTTATCTTGTCATAGCTTCTCAATCCCAGGTAGAGTATACCTTATGTAAAGTCCACCTCTGGAATCAGCTCTCTGAGGAAAGTGTCAGGCCCTTTCCCAAATCCCCCATGGTTTATGACATCAAAAGTTTTATCACAAGTGTCTAAGAGCAGTATTTCTGTTTCTGTTGTTCTTTTCAAATGGGTTAGCTTTCAGAAGGGCAGGAATCTTATATATTTTTCTTATTTATTTTTGTTGCCCTAATATTTAAGAGAATATTGCATGATATACTGATTTTGTTGAGCCAATTTCAATACTTCATGTTTAGTTTATGATAGGCTTCTGAGAAACATTCGACTTGCACAAGTGTCTCGTGCAACTCACAATGCTGTAGAAGGAAGGAAAGCAATGGCAGCTTGTTTACAGGAGACTTGCTCAAGAAACATTTCCAGGGGATTACAGTCATGCAAGGGAATCTGTCTGCTCCATATCCTGGCATCAATTACAGGAGAGCACATTGTGTCAACTGTGGAGCTTTACGGGTAGGTTTTGAGTGGTTGTTATTGAAAATGTTCAGTGATTACCAGTTCCTGTTTATTGGGCATCCTTTTAAAATGAGCTTGTTTTCTAAGAAAATGTTTGTCAATAAAAGCTTTGTAGGAATGTAGCATATGCATTGACTTTGTCTGAGGCCTTGCCTCAGTCCTTTTTGCAGGGATGTATAGAATATAGCTCATGAGATTTTCTAAGTGAGGCCCTTAAACTGGAAACCAGTCACCTTGGTGAGCAAATGAGGAAGAAAGGATGAAGTGTTCAGGGTCTGTCTTATTAGGCACAGTAAATCAGGGAATGCTTTAGGGAACTCTTCTTTGGGAGCACTAGTAGGAGAAGGCTTGTTTTTAAAGTGAAAAGGTCTATATCAGGGGATATTATCAGATACATTTAGCTGAGTCTTGCTTGGTACAAGGCAACTTTGTGCATCACAACTATCTCAGTCACTCTCAAGAAAGAGAGTCAGTCAGATTTAGTGAAGATGTTGTCCTCTGTGATGCTGCCTCCCAGGATATCTTTGAAAGGTTTTCAATTCCACCTGTCCCTTGAAGGACCATTTCAGTTAGCTTAAGAACCAAGTGACTATAACCTGAGGAATTATGTGAATTTCCATGAGTATGTGATTTTTGTTGTTGTTCAGTCACTGAGTTGTGTCTGACTCTTTGTGATCCCATGGTCTGCAGCACACCAGGCTTCCCGTCCTTCACCATCTCCCAGAGTTTGCTCAAACTCATGTCCACTGAGTCCATGATGCCATCCAACCATCTCATCCTCTGTCACCTCCTTCTCTTCTTGCCCTGAATCTTTCCCCCAGCATCAGGGTCTTTTCCAGTGAGTCGGCTCTTCACATCAGGTGGCCAGAGTATTGGAGCTTCAGCATCAGTCCTTCCAATGAATATTCAGGGCTTGTTTCCTTTAGGATTGAATGGTTTGATCTCCTTGCCCTCCAAGGGACTCTCGAGAGCCTTCTCCAGCCTCACAATTCGAAAGTATTAGTACTTTGGCGCTCAGCCTTCTTTATGGTCCAACTCTTACATCAGTACATTGCTACTGGAAAAATCATAGCTTTAACAATACAGACTTTTGTCTCTGCTATTTAATATACTATCTAGGTTTGTCATAGCTTTTCTTCCAAGTAGCAAGCATCTTTTAATTTCGTGGCTGCAGTCACTGTCCACAGTGACGTGATTGGTTGATTCTAAACTGTAAGAAATTAAGTTTCCCTACAGACTAAAAAGATTTTGAGAATTCCTGGCCTACTCTTTGGACTTCCCTTGTGGCTCAGCCGGTCAAGAATCGGCCTGCAGTGTGGGAGACCTGGGTGCCATCCCTGGGTTGGAAGTATCCCCTGGAGAAGGGAACGGCTACCCACTCCAGTATTCTGCCCTAGAGAATTTCATGGACTGGATAGACCATGGGGTTGCAAAGAGTCAGACACGACTGAGTGACTTTCACACACACACAGCCTACTCTCTTACATGCAGTCATTGATTCAAATAATTCAGGACTCCCCACACAGAGAAGAGTCTGGTAAGACTTTTGCTTTGAACTTGCTAGAATCTTATCTCCATCTGAGATTCTGGCATCTCACTCAGGCTATGAAAAAGGGAAATTTAAAGCTATTTGTCACAGTCTCCCATGAAGTTGATGTGGTTGAAATGTTTCTGTTCTCCATCTTAGAGGTTTACCTCCAAAGAGGAAGTGAGCACTACGTCTTGGAAGGAGGAATGCCCAGACACTAATAGCTTCTCTAGGAAACACGTGTCCCATGTGGCCTTTTCCCCCTGCATTCTTAATACTGATTTATTGCCATTGCAACTGCTTAACATCTTGCAAGGTAGTGTTTCATTTTGTTCCCCTTGTTCATATTCCCTGTTTGAAAATGAGCTCTGTATTTTAAATATTTTAGACTCAGAAGCAGTAAACGTTTTCAGGCTTTGGATAACACCAGCACTGCTAGGAAAGGAAGAGTTTAAAACAGCTGTGATGCCAAACTTCAAGAAAAAGAAGAAGGAAAAAATAGCAAAGCATTGTTTGTTAAACTGTCACCAAGAATCGTCACTCAGAATCAGTCTCGTTTGTATATGGAAACTCCTATTGCAGGGACTGAAAAAGAAAAGCTTAGGATTTTCTAGGAGAGAAAGAGATAATCTTTTCTAGATAAAGAATAGGAGCATTTAAAATTACTCTCTGGAAGATTTGTAGGGAAAATAACTACAAATAACAAATAACTCTGAGAAGAATAGTGTGTCTATTATCGGACTGTTACTAAGATTTCAAAACAGTGAGGGCAATTGTAGCAACCATTTTAAGCAATGATTGTCATCTAGTGGAGGTTCACTTTTAACCCAGGATTGTTATATTTCAAACTGAGGTCAAGGAAAAGATAGATTTCTTTGGCAAACATCAGAAAAATCAGCCTGCCTTTCCCAAACTCCCTGCCGATAAAGGTTGTACTTTCCTGGGTCAAACCCTGAACGGTTTGTGTGAGTGGGAGATGAAGGCAAGGCAAGGTCTCCTTGCTCTCCACTCATTTTCCGCATATAGTCAAAGCTCTCGCCTTCCTCTTCTTGGTTCTTTGAAAGCAGAGAATTAAGAAAATGTTATGGCCACTATACCTGGTGGGAAACCACTTGAGCTGAACTCGTCACCTTCTTAATGTACTTATGATGACACAGTGCTGATTTGTGCATCTAATTACTGAAGCCTAATTATTGCCACACTGAAATCAGCACAGCACAATAAAATATGCACCACATTCCTAGGCATGAGTTTCTTCATCCCCCTTTTCCTCATGTTGGTGGTAATCTTATTTACAGTCATATTCAAAAAGGAGCTTTGTCAAATATTCTAAGTCATCTCTTTTGAGCACATGCCTGAAAGTAAGTTTTTGAGGTCACAGGTAATAAGGTTGGCCTCACAAGTGGAAATTACTAATTTATTAGTGTTCTTTGAGGTGGAAAATAGGCATGTAGATAAGGGAAACCCATAGATATGTCTTCTGTAAAGTCTTTAGAAAGCACTTTTGAAAGTGTCCCACACTGTGGGTTACTAATAAATGTAAAAGCTGTATTCCTGGGAAGGGGAGTACTCTTTTATCTCAGAAAGCAAACTGGCTTATGAAATAAAAATAAAATGCTCTGAGTATACTTAATCTTTTCTTGTATAGAAAGAGAAACTAGAAAGGGGAAAATGGTATTTATTCTGGTCCGTGTTTTGATGGATTATGTTTAACATGCTTGTTCTATGAAATTGAGGTTTCCAACGACAAGATTCACTCCTAAATATTCTGATTTAGTAGGTCAGAGACATGACCCAAGAATCTGTTTTTAAATCCTTACTGACAGTCTTATAACTAATTTGCTGTATGTCAGACCTTCTTCTGAAAACTTTACCTGAATGGACTCATTATTCCATATAAAAACTCATTATTCGTTATAAAAATGGGAATGTTACTATTACTATATCCCTTTTACAGATTAAGAAAATGAGGCGCATAACAGTTAAATAATTTTTCAGAAACACACAATAACTGGCACAGATACAAGTATATGTTTTTTTAAAAGTGTTTTCAGTTATGATCTAGAAGAAAAAAATGGACATTTTTGTTGATTGTTTGATAAAAATGCTATTTCTATTTGCAGCTTTTCTCTGAAAGGGCATAAGTATCAGGACTTCTATTAAACATGATTGTTCAGTGGTTCATGGACTCTGTTTTATTCAAGTCTAAGAAAATATTCATTAGATTTCATTGGTTTTTTTGCTTTATTGCTCTGTTTGGAATGTGTAGCCCCAATTGTGGGCTTCCCTGGTGGCTCAACAGCCAAGAATCTGCCTGCCATTGCAGAAGATGTGGGTTCAATCCTTTGTTGGGAAGATCTCCTGGAGAAGAAAATAGCAACCTATTCCAGTACTCTTGCCTGTGAAATCCCGTGGACAGAGGAGCCTAGTGGGCTACAGTCCATAGGGTCACAAGAGGCATGATTTAGTGACTAAATAACAACAAAACCCCATTTGTAAGAAGGCATTAATGCTTTGAAAGAACAGAATAACAACAGATCACTAGGTTTTCTTCTTCTCTTTTGCTGGCTAGGGATTCTTTCCCCTTTACTTCTCTGCTTTGGGATGTGTACATGGTTTTGTTTTGTTTTAAACATCCAGGCCAACTCCCTGAGCTTATGGAGGCTTGATAGTCAGAAATAATGAAGAGAGAAAGGAAAATGTGAATTCATTTTCAAAAGATAACCTAAGAGAGAAGAAATGACAAAATCTGATGTTTAATGTAATGGGTCAAATGCTGGGGGAAGCTGAGGTCAAGGCTGGACAGAACTGTCTTGATTTTCTAACAAGTATCTTATACTCTCCCAGTGATGATGGGATGTGAGGATATGGAGGCTGAAGGTAGAGCCACAGTATGTAATGCGTTATTTCAGGATGACTTATATCAAATGACAATCGTTTGTGCCATATCCTATTTGGTGATGGCTAAGAGTCAACAGAAAGGGTAGACCTTTTCATATACACAATTTTTATTGGTTGATGAATTTATATTGCTGCATATTTATTCATCTTTATTGTTATCTGAATGTCTTCCCCTGCCAATAAGATGCATGCATGCATGCTAAGTCGCTTTAGTCCTGTCCGACTCTTTGCGACACCATGGACTGTAACCCACCAGGCTCCTCTGTCCATGGAATTCTCCAGACAAGAATACTGGAGTGGGTTGCCATTTCCTCCTCAGGGATCTTCCCAACCCAGGAATCGAACCCACATCTCCTGTGGCTCCTGCATTGCAAGCAAATTCTTTACCACTGAGCCACCAGGGACGCCAATAAAATGGGGGACTTATAAAAGACAGGGGCAGTGACTTTTGCTATTCTGTATTCCCTTTGACAACTAGCAAAGGCCTAGGCATCAAGATTTGAACTGAACTTAATTGGATACATCAATTAAGGTTTCAGGCTGTTTTCATTTGATTGCCAAAGGTAGATGAAAGAAAATACAACCTTATAGCATATCATACACTGATGCTATGTTTATATACACATACTGTCACAAAAGCAAGTCTTGTCCTCAACTATACTTTAGAATCATATTGTTTTATATCGTTTTATCTTTATCAATTGGGACTACAGCCTAAAAATAATGAATATTCTTCTTGGAATGGATTTCTCATTAAAATGAAAAAATAAAAAGCTAAGACTGATTTAACAAAAAAAATTATATACTGATTTTTTTTATGGGGATCCCAAATTTCATAAAGGACCATAAATACTTTGTAATCTAATGCCTATTAGTCAAAGAAAACATGGGCATTGACCCTAGTGTAAAAGAAAGAAAACAGTTACCTCTTCCTCTTATACGTTTGCCAGTGTCCCAAAGAAATAAACAATCTGTGAATAGTTCAGCACGATTATATGTTTACAAAGCATAGAGGATTTATTCTAATATTTTCCCACCTGGAAAAACTGGGCTTAAGCGTCTTCGGCAATCAGAAAGCAACACCGAGTTCTTCCCAGTATGTCATGTCACTTTTATAGCAATCATACTTGCAGGAATGGGACTGGGCAATGGTGGTAACTGTAAACGTTCTGATGTAGAAATTGCAGATGGAGAGCTTGGCTCTGGGGATGGACGTGGAAAGGAGCAGAAAGGAGCCGGGAGAAAAGGCTGTCATATTTGCTCAGAAGAACCGCCAAATCAGAGAGCAGAGAAGATTTCATTGGAGGAGCGCCTTCAACAGCAACTAATCCCGTCATATTGAAAGAAAATTGTAAATGTTTTCTCCAGAAATTGTCTGCCCATTGCAGCTAATCGAACACACACTGACGAATACATACACACTCTCTTTTTATACCAAAGGTGCCCGGACGCAGAGACCCGCTCCAGCGAGTGCGCGTGACACACACGGACACGCATACACACACGAACGCACACACGCCAGCCTGCGGGTTGGCCAGAGCCTTGAAACTGCAGATTCCACTCGGAGATCGCCAGAGGCACCGAACTAATTAGTAATTAGTTGCCCCTACACTGATAACTACTTCCCCAATCACTTTGGTGAAGAAATGAATCCCGCCCAGCTGGTCAGTCCAGCCAGGTCTCCTTTCGGTCTTGCTCTCCAGACTCATCTTCTTCGTGAAAGCCAGGTTTGAAAGCCCTTTTTTTGCTTCTTCGCCTTTGGTGTTTTGGTGTGGCGGGCGGGGGCAATGTCACTTTAACTCCAGTCTACACAGCCAAGGGCCTTCAGACTCGTAAAGTGCCTGGGACGCGTGTGGGGTGCGCGACTCTGCTAGCGCGCGCCCGAGCCCCGCTGCTCTTGCCCGAGCCTTTGGGTCCGCTCTCTCCCCGCCTCCCCCCGCCCCACCCCTCCGAGTGTCGCGGCACCAACTAATCTTTTCCTTTTCGTTTGCAAGATCAAGGGAGAGAGTAAGCCGGCGCCCAGCATCGGACTCTGAGCCGCGCGCTGCTAGCTCCGCGGCGGGTCAGCCCCGAACCCGTGAAGGGCTCCACGCTCCTGCCAGCCAGCCCACGCCAGGGATACTGCAGCTCGGGGAGGCAACTGGAGCTAATCCGGCGGCAGGTAAGGACAGCCAGCTGCTCAGCCCTCCGCTGGCCAGCGCCAGGGACCCTGGCACCTCCCGATTCTCCGGAACGGGCGCGGAGGGGTCTGGGGTGAGGGAACTGGAGAATTCTTCCACGAGTCCAGATCCTCAAACGGAAACTTTGGTTTCTGGGGCTTGGAGAACTGAGGGCAGCGATGGCGGGTCTGGAAAGCAGGGGCAGAAGAGGCAGAGCGCGGGAAGGGATGCCATTCCGCGGGTCACCGAGTCCAGAGGAATGTGGCAAAGGCAGCCTGGGCGCCCGAGCCGGCCGGGGCGTCGCTCCCTCTTCCAGACCGCCACCCCCTCCACTGTCACCAACTGCCCCCTCCTTGCGGGGTCCGCAAGGTTGGGGAGCTTCGCCCTCTCCTGCCCCTCACGTTTCTTCCAGCCTGGGGTCTAGCCATGTCTCCCAGGCGTTTGAGGTGGAGGCCGGGCTCCCCCGGCCCCGCACGATCCGCTGGTTCCGCCTTCCGAACAGCTCTTTGGGCGCCCGCGCCAGGTCGCCCAAGGGAGGCTTCACGCTGTGGTCCAAGGAGCGTGGCCAAGGGCGGGGGGATACGAATGGGGAGAGGGTCCCAGGACAGAGGAGGCGGAAGCGTTCTGCAACCTCGTCCCGTTTCGGCCCGAACACGAGGTCGGCGGTCCGCCTCGGCTAGAGGACAGGGTCTCAGCCCCAAGCCCGCGGGGTCCCGGACCGTGCCAGGGCTGCGCCGACAGCCACCTCACAATGAGCTCTGAGCCACCCCGGCGGACTTCGGGGTTGTAGATTGGGAACAATTGCACTCACAGTATCCCTTTACCATCCGCACCTGCGGACTCGGACGATAGCAGATAACTTGTAGCTCTCGGAACCTGCTAGGTACGGACTGTCCAAGCCCGCGCGGGGGAGACCGCGCAGCAATTCCACCTGTGCGCTCTGCCTCGCGCCCCTGGCGGGGCAGGACGCTGCTTGCCTGGGAGAGCTCTTAAGAGGTCAAGCCTTAAGATTCCCCGGAATCACTGACTCAGAAAGCAGCGCACACCCACTGCCTCAGCCTCCTGCCAGCGTCCCCATCTTTCTCTAGCCTCCGGCTCGTCGCCGTCCTCCAGGCTGCTCTGAGCCACAAAATAGTATAAGGGAAGGTCCACTGAGCTCGCCAGACCCACGCCTTGAGACCAGGGTTGCCTGTAAGGAAATATCTCTGGGGAGTCCCTCGGGACGGAGGGGAGGGAGGAGAGCGGAGAAACGGAGGTAAACGCCTAAGGCAATCAGAGCTGTCAACCGACATCTCACCCGAGCCGCCCTCCCGTGTCCTTAGTCGGTTCACGGCCACGGCCCGTCTGTGACGGAGGCCACCAAGGGCTCCAAGTCGGCCCGCCCAGGCGCGGGAAGCCCAGCGAGAGCACAGAGCCTTCAAGTCCTCAAGCTCCGGAATCCCCCGCATTGACTTTCTATTTCCCTTTCATCTTTCCTTTTTCTGGTTTGTATTGCTTTTCTTGCTCTTTTTTCTTAGCGCTGGGTGGCAGTGGGTTCGTGTAGTTTGCCCATCCCCTAGTACACGCAGCAAGCGACACAACACGCATCTCCCTGCTGCACCGCGCTCCCGCACGCAGCCTCCGCCCCTCAATTCCACAACCCTGAGCGCCTGCAGCAAGGACCACCTCCTTGACCAGGATCACAGTCGCAGCGGCTGTGGCCTTGGCTCCGGGGAGGGCTGGACCAGAGCGGAGGGGAGCCGGCCCAGATTCCAGAGAGAAACAATGGGGCAATGGGAAAGGCCTGGGAAAAACTTGAATTGGGGTTGAGAGTGGGGTGGGGGAGACTCTGGGGGCAACGGCCCCAGCACTGGAGCTCGGCTGCAACTGCTCTGAGGGGACCCTGAGGCTCTGGCGCCCTCAGTGCCTGCGTGGAGAGCCCACCCTTAGGGGAGCAACCTCTCTCTGGGGAAGTTCAGATAGCCAGGTCCTGGAGTGGACCAGCAGCTCACTTTGCTCCAGGCCTTTCCGGTTTACTTGAAATGAGGCACCTCATACACTACAACTATTCACCCAACCTTGGGCCACAGGGCCCTCCTACTGTATTTTCTTGGCAATCTGTATGTATGCATTATATTGAAAATATATAGAAGGATATATAGAGAGAATACATTTTCATTGATAAGCAAATAATAAGAATCATGACACAGTTAAGAAACTGCAATTAGGTGTGTGTATGTGGGGTCTCTGGGGTGGTAACCACAAGGGCATAATCATAAAATTAAACTAGTGGATCGCACTAAGAACTATATTAGGCTACAATTCAGAAAGTGGACTTTTGGCAAATGGATGGAAGAATTTTGTGCCAGCAATGTAGCAGCTTTGCAGGATTTGACAGCTAAAGATTCAAGAAGTAATAAGTTAATATCAGATGAATTTTTATTATTACTATTATTAGTGAATGTGTCTAGTTGTGGCAGTAGTATAAGCAACTTCTATTGACTCTACATGCTTTACTAGGCTAAACAATTAATCCAATTAAAGCTGAAAAGTAAAACTTGACCCTAAAAAGGCATGGAAATACCAACCAACTCCGCTTACTGTTTTAAAACTCTGTGGATGAAATAGGGCAGGAGGGGGTAAAGTCCTTGGACCCCAAAATTCAGGGTGGGCTTCGTGAAAGATGCTTGTTCTTCCTACAAAAGAAAAGTATGTTTGTTTATGTAAGTGTGTTTGAGGTTGTCTGGGGAGATTGTAGCGAGAAAATAGGTCGATTTGAATGTCCCTATCCTAGTTTAAGTTCAAGAGAACCCACAGAATGTGTTTGTAACTCTCAGCCGACTTCAGGGATAAGTATAGGAGAGCATGCTTGTGTGCTCAGTCCCTCAGTCGTGTCCAACTCTTTGCGACCACACATACTGTCGCCTGCCAGGCTCCTCTGTCCATGGGATTTCCTGGCAGGAATACTAGATGGATTGCCATCTCCTACTCCAGGGGATTTTTCCAACCCAGGGATCGAACCCATGTCTCCTGAGTCTCCTGCATTAGCAGGTGGATTCTTTACCACTGAGCCACCTGGGAAACCAGATGTAGGAAAGCTAGCAGTCAAATGTATGTAAAAGTCTCTTTGGAATGAGCCCCCACAGTCTGTCAATATGGGGGGATATCTTCACATTTAAAAACCCACATTGCTCCAAACACGATCCTATCCCCTTCTTTGCCCAGATAACCCCTAACATCAGGCACTTATATGTACATTCAGTGGCAGTTTTACAATTCTAATTTCAGAGTAGCCAACCCTCTGAGCACAGGAGGGAAGGGAAGTCTCAGAGTTTTGGGGAAAACAGCAGAGCACAGTCTGCTGGCTCACAGGGAAAGGAGGGAGGGCAGGGCACCCGCTTTACTGGAGAAGGACCAACAGGAGACACATGTCACTCTAACCCACAGCAATGAACCAAGGTAAAGCCAGTGTAAGAGAGGAAGAAGAGGAGGCGATTTATTCTAATAAAGGAATTGAAGAGAGAATGGGAGGGAAGAAACGATTCACAAGAATCTGTGATCATGCCATTAAAAGCCCCATAAAAACCTCCATCACTGATGTCAGTCCTTGGGGCATGCCTCTGAGAGAATGCCCATGAGTAACTGCCTAAATATGACCACTCAAGCCCCACTCTTATTCTTATCTTAATCTTTCTTCAGTTTACTCAGTAGGATCAAGAGACTGACAGAAACATTTTGTCACACAGTTTCCTTGAGGAACCTGGTTTTCTTCTTTGAACTTTGTATTGGAGTTGAGTTGGCATTTTACGATGTGAGCCTGTGTTGTGTTCCTCAGTGGACTTCTCTATATCAAAACTGTCAGTATTTTCCTGGTGACTGTTACCACCTGGTTTATTCCCTGTCTCCTGTTCCCATTTTGTCTACCTTTGGTTCACTCAGCAGATGTGGGGACTGCTTTCCTTAAAAGGTATCAGAGCAAGGGTACTGACTGCATACCCCAAAGCTCAGCAGGGTCACTTGGTGATCATGGTGATGGTAGTGTTTGTTTTGTGTGGAACAAAGGAAGCAGGTCATTTTTCCTTAGAAATGCATTTTCATATAGTATGTTCTAAGTCTCGAAACTGTCCTAAGCACTTCACATGTATTATATCATCTTTTTCTGTCAATGCTTTATCCCCAATATTTAAAATAGTGTCTGTCACCTTCTAGGAGTTTATTAACTATTTGTTGAATGAGTGAATTGATGAATCAGTTTCTTATTGTATCTGGCCACAATCCTATGAAGTAGATGTTATTGTCCCCATTTTACAAATGAGGAAACTGGCTTTCAGAGGGGTCAGGTAATGACCCAAGGTCACACAGCTAGTAAGTTGTGGTCCCTGGATTCAAACAAGGGCTCTTGGGCTCTAGCCTTGGACTCCTGTTGGACTCCAGGCTTTGTCATACACTGTGGAGATACAGTGCACATTTTCCCATGTGTTTGGGGAAATCACAACTCTGGTGTTTTGAGTCCAACAGTGTTCTCCCCACTCCTTTAGTTAAACTGTGTATTCTGATTGTATTCCCTAAAGCCTAAGCAAGAAAGATTCATTGCCAGCTAGATTCTTCTGTTGGCATAACCTGCTTGACCCAGTGATTGCCTCTGGCAGAGGAAAGTAAGGGCACAGAAATTACCTGGTATTTTGGCAGATGCTATTTTCACCTATAGTGACACCAAGATTTTCTTTTGTCTGGTGCAGGAGGATGAAAGAGAGTTTTTGATACTACCCAGTTTAATTCGCAGTGGGTAAAGAGGTTTTCCATTGTGATGCAGTTAACCAAGAACTGCCTCAAAGTATACACATTCCAACTTCCCTCTAGTTGTCTCTCCACACGAGTTCCTCTTTCTTTATATTAAGATTGTTGGTGCTTAAAGTTCTGAGTTTGAATGGCAGATTTTGATTTTAGTTAAAACTGAGCATCCACCTTTGCTTTGAAAAGAATGGTGTGACTTTGTGAACATATGATTAGAAAAGTGTGTGAGGCTTGTTCTGACTGGTTTGCCTCCTTCTACACTTGATATATTCTTGTCTTTATTTCATTTCCCTTTCTCTGCACACATGTTCAAGCTCCTTCTTTTATACTGTGACCTAAATATACAGTCATCTTAACTGGTGCTGTTACCATGGTAATGGTTCATGGTAGATAAGGGTGCACCCTAAAATATCAGTCTCTTTCATTAGCAATGGAATTCCTTCTTTATTTTTCCTCCCCCTCTACCCAATCCAAGCTTTCACTGAATGGCGCCCTCTGGTGTCCGGTAGCAGGAACCACGCTACTGTGGATTGGGCAAGAACATTTTTTTAAATTGAGAGAATTTTAGTTTCAATGATAATTTGAGGTGGACAAAGGCAAGAAAGACTCTAAATTAGTATGTTTTTAAGTAAATAGATTAGTATCAAACATTCATTGCCTGTACATATTAAGTAGTGTTTGCTACGTAGAATTCTAGAAAGTTATGGGACATGGATATTTATGACTCAAGTGTTTAACATTATTTTGAAAAATTTTCTGTGGGATTTACAAAGAGAGTTTTGTTAGGAGAGATATGTCAATATCTCTTGATGTCAATATCAACTTGAAAGTTTTGCTCTATATTATTGTGTGAATATCAATATACATATAATTATTTCTCACAAATTACATGACAAATTAGAAGTAAGGTTGATATGCTAGAAATATCTTCTTTCTTCCTCACTCCAGTTCCACTGTTACCATCTAACTGAATCATCAAATCAAACATCTCTTAGGTTTGTCTGGACTTTATCCTCTCTTCTCCATCCACACATCTATTTTAGATCTTTAGCATCTCTTACTTGAACTATCACCAGAGCCTTGTGTTTCTATGGTCTCCCACCTTCAGTCTTTCTCTAGTACAATCTATGCCTCACATTGCCAGAATAACCTTTCTAAAATGCAAATCTGAACATGTCATTCTCTTGTCAAAAATTCCTCACTGTCTCAACTGTCTAGGATAAACTAAAAATCAAATCCACTTGAGATCTTCTATAGATGATCAAAGCCTTTATTCCAAGTTCTGCTAGCCATTTCTCCATTCCCCCTCTACACAAGGAAATAATATATATATATATATATATAAATATATATAGCTTAGTGTAGTGGCTGACATAGAGTAAATGCAAAGTAAATATTGGTCAGATTTGTTTTCTCTTTATTCTTTTCTTTTTCCTCCTCCTCTTTATTTAATTTACTATTAGTATAAAACTAATAAGCAGTGATAGATATAACACTTATACTAGTCATTCCCCAAACTAATAATAATAGGTAAGAAAAGCTATGGTGTGGCATATATTTTGCCAAATATTTAGCATCCTATAATTTCATTTAATTTCTCACAATCAGGTACATTGCTCTATGGGGTTGGCAGAATTGTTTTCTTGGATATTAAAATGAACTGTTTACAAAATGGTTGGCCTGCAAGAGTTCTAGGCAAGTTGAATGATTTTTACCTGGTACTGGTAATGGGGTACTAACCGGAATTTGTTAGGGATGCTGATAATGTCTGTATTGAGAACAGAGGCCGTATTTGCATACATGACAGTGATATACATTTCAAATGTGTTAGAATCAGAGTTTTACAGAGCTTTATTTTCCCCAATGTTTTGAGTAGATAATAGGTAACTCTAATAACATGCATAGTCCCCCATTTCATTTTATTGTATCAAGGAAATTATAGGCATCTCCATAGGTCAAATAACTAAAGTCAGATTTCCAACCCGTGGCTAATGTGCAGCAAAAACAAAACTGAAGATCTGTGTTTTTAAGATCAGTGAAAATAAGCAGCAAACTGTGTGGTAGCAGAGCATTATTTTGAAGTTATCTAGATTTACAGGGTTCAGCAGAGCAGGACTTCTTGTTTCTGTGGTTGAGGCTCCTAGATCCCCTTGAATGTTGATTTCATGGAAGAAATGGATCTACTTTTTCAGCAATCAACATTCATCATCGACCAGATTCTGAATTATTTGAATCAAATCACCTCTGTCTTCTAAGAAGTCTTTCAAAGAGGTTCATTCACTGGTTGAGTCTTTGAAATACTCTATTCTTCTTGCAGAGATTTTGGGTCAGCAGATTTGGGGCCAGACCCAAGAATATGTGTGTTTAGCACCTCATGTGATACTGAGGTGGATAAACACAGGACTACATTTTAAAATAAGATCAGATTGAAGAACTGGCATCTAAAGGGCAATGGAGAGAAACAAAGATTGGATAATCAACCCAAATGCTGCTACCAGTATCATCAAGAGTCTTCCTTGTGTGAGCCATTGAGACGGAGAGTTTGGTTGTGGTCAGAGACTATTTGATCTTTCAGTTACATGTGATGAGGAACAATTCAGGAGAATATCCAAAGATAAAGATGCTTCTCTTCTATGTCATATGACTCTGATATTTATTTGTCCAGATGGAGTATAGTACTTATGTATACCTTATGTCCTTAGAGTTAAATCAGTCCTGGTTATTGAAGAAATAAGCACTTGATTTCTTTCCATTTTCTCTGTCCAGCATTACTCATTCTCTGCAATACTTCCTTGGGAAGATGTCTTCATGGCTCCAGAGCTCCTCTGTACACTCTCCTATCTGGGGTTCTGTCTAGATTTTCATTACTAATCTAGCCAGACCAAGCACCTGGCCCTCTTCCCCTTCCTCTCTCCCAGCTCTAATGGAGGAGTTCTAGTGGAGTGGAGAAATTGTCACAAATGTTAATGTGGATACATTTCACTCTTACTGTTGCAAAATGTTGGTGCACAGTGATGAACCCCAGTAGCAGACTGATATAAAACCTCCTCTAGGAAAGGAATGTTATGGTGGTTTTTCCTGATGTTATTGCTCACCCTCCATCCTGAAGCTGTCTTCCACTTTAATAAAGCAAAGAAGCGCCTTCCCCTACCTCACCAACTATGCCAAGTCAGTAAACAAGATGAAATAATATAGGAAGAAAAGCCTGTAATTTCTTGATTATTTAATTAACTACTAAGGAACTCTTTAGAAGGAGTGAGATGGGAAGCTAAAGAATTACCTAAAGGCTAATTTTTCCTACTCTCTATAAAAGCTAAGCATGGAATAATTTCATTGGCAAGGGAAGAACATAAATTTCATACAATTTCATATTGTTGAACATGATGAAGATTTTCTAATACTATGCTCTGCTACCATATAGCCAGCATAAAAATAGGAAATGATAGGGGAACTCTACTTAATTGTATTCTTTGGAGAGCATCAGGACATTTGGTTTCATTTTAGGGGGAAAATAAAGAGCAGCCCCAAAGGCAAAGTGTTTCCCAAATCTGCCTGCTGTTTTCTTGCTTCATGCTCAAAATTACTTTGCTACTAGATTTTATCAGTGGTGTGGGCAGTTTTGTCTTCACATGTAAGCCTAAATATTATAGATTTTTTTCTCCCTTTGTATTGTGTCCTGGGAGTACTGAAGGCAAGGAGAACAGTGGATGATGTAGGTTTAACTTCTGTTGTCTCTGGCTGATGAGTGTCATTCAAGGGGTCACACTTTTGCATTTACTTTAGTGAGCAAGACTGGATATTTTTCATGACTAAATGTTTCCATGTTAGGGAAAATTTCAGAATTTTGAATGAGATACTCTTCTGTGACAACAATAAAGACAATAAAAACGGTGAAATCATAGCCACTCTTTCTTGAGTGTCTACCACAGTTTAGACCCTGTGCCATTTTCTGTCTGTATACTATTCCTATAGCTTACACCAATCCAATGTGATAGATGGTTGTTTTTTCTTTCTAAGTAAGTGCAGAAATTCTTGCCAGTGGGCACAAAATAACTTGTTAAGACCTAAGAGTAAGTTCATTGCTTTGGGCATCAGTCTCACATCTAAAATCAAAGATAAGTATTAATTTTTTTTTATTTTGTTTTACTACCATAAGGAGTTTCTTTAAAAGAATATCCCATTGTATTATTTGCCATCTAATTCTGATAAAGTCAAGGAAAAAGAGGGAAGAAAAAGAAATAGGGGCACATCACACTGAGTTAAGACTATGGAAATAGGAAAACAGAGTTTATATTTGAGGAATCAATCTTAGGTATATTTAGAATCTACCTTGGCCACTCGCCTCCTGGTTTAGTCTGATAGTAGCCTTCATGTTGGAAGATGCTTTATCCTTCTTAGCCCCCTGGGAGCTCTCTCTAGGTACAGAGGGGACAAAAGTCTTAATATAGCTTCTAGGTTTGGAATTGCCAAGGCATAAAATATGACTCTGTGAGTATTTATAAAACATATATATGTATATATAGGAACATTTTGTTGACTATGAAAACACTATGTGTTGTTAAAATATTAATTGATCTTCTGTTTCCTATTGTGCTACCTATTCCTTTTCTCTGTAAGACAATTGCTGTGACTTAACATTAACCTTCACATTGCATATGTAAAAGGCCAAAGGAGCTAATTATTCTGAGGGATGAAGCATCAGTGGATTAATTCTATTCCTGTTTACATGCCCACTGTCAACTCTTAACTATTTGTTTGTATGTCCTAAGTCTCCAAGAATCATTAGTGTCTATTGGTAAATGATAATACCAGCTAATTTTTTTACAATTAATTGAAATTTCACACTCTTACATTTCAAAATCAGTCAATATTTTTACATACTGACACTTTTAATCAAGGAGTATCTTTCACAAGGGAGCAACAGCAAGGCCCTCATTAATTAAAGTGATAATTATTCTTCTCCCTTGCAGTTAGTTAGTTACATAACACATTCTTCAAGAAATTCGCATCCTTAGCATTCCTCTTTAAACCTCTCCCATTTAAAAGAAGATTCCTTGGCTTCTATCTCTGTAAGAATTTACTAAAAATTCACACTACTTTTATTTTCAAGAAGTGATATAGAAAAGAGGTCATATTTATTTTCCAGCGTTTCCATATGCAAACAAAATAAAATGACATCTTTTCTATCATTTAAGTGTTCAGATTGAATCTCAGGAGTCATTTTCAAGGGAGAAAAATGTTGTCAAATGTCTCCCCTTTGATGTTCACTGGCTTATTTTAGCTTCTCTATCGCAATGCAAGTTCCCATGATTCATTTGTCTTGGATCATTCTTTGGTTTCTCAACCCTCAGCTACTTAATTGCTCCTGCCTCTGCAGCTTTCTCAATATACAAAGTTTGTTACATTTTCCCCTCTGATTTAGTCCCATTATCTTAGAAGATATTGAATCTAGAGTGTAGTCTCTAATTGGCAGCCCTGCTCTCTTCTCCTTTATTAGGTATTGCTCCAGTTGTTATATTTTGGCACCTTGTCATATGAGATGTACTTTAGAAATATTCGATGGTGACTGCTAGCTGATTTCCCTAATACTTAGGAACTGCAGATCATTGAAATATGATCATGTACGGGTCAGAGTTTCTAAAGGTCATTGTCCGCGTTTGCTTCTTTTAATTAAATTAAAGTGGGTTATTCATCCCAGTCGCTGCAAATATTTGACTACTTTTAAAAATTATTTTTCTCCCAAACTCCATGTGCTCTTATTTTAATTTCCCAATATAATTGAATATGAAATGATATCAATAGATCAGTTATCTAAAATTCAAAATGATTTTTCATGACTCTGTATAATTACTGAAAGATAACTTCCTTGCTGCTCGTCTTTGTGTGTGTGTGTGTGTGTGTGTGTGTGTGTGTGTGTGTTAAAGAAGTTTTAGGTTCACAGCAAAACTGACTAGAAAGTACAATGAATTCTCATATGCTTCCTCCCCCGATACATGGATGGCTTCTTCCACAGTCAACATCAGCCACTAGAGAGGTGCGCTGGTTACAATGGATGAACTTACAGTTCCTAGTTTACAGTAGGGTTCACTCTTGATGTTGTATTTTCTAAGAGTTTTGACAAATGTAAAGATAATAACATGTATCCACCATTATAGTATCATAAAGGGTAATTTCATTGCCCCACAAAATCCTCTGTGCTCCCCCTATGTACACCTCTTTCCCTCCTAACCTTGCGCAAACACTGATCCTTTTAATGTCTCCAGATTTTTGCATTTTCCAGAATGTTATGTAGTCAGAATCATATAGTATGTAGACTCTTCAGATTGGCTTCTTTAACTTAGTAATATGCATTTATGTTTCCTTCATGTTTTTTCTTAGCTTGATGGCTCATTCAATACTTGCCATCTTGTGGTTTTTATTTAACTATTTTTATTTCTCATTATTATACTTTTCACTGTATATATTGCAATCTCACTATATATATAGATAAATAGTTATATACCTATATCTATCTATCTATCTATCTATATATATATATATATAGTAATTCAGACAACAAAAATATTTCACTTCTCTGCTGAAAGACTTAGATAATGTGTTTATCCAGTGTGGGCAACTCTTCAGCTCCTTTGAGTCTGTAATTACGAGAAAAGGAAGAATGGGCATCACAAATCTGTTTTGTTTTTTTTTTTTCTGTTTCTCTTTTCCAAGATCTTCCAAGTCTCAGCAGATCACTTATAATTGAAGCTAAGAATGAAACCTGAGAACTTACCCAAGATACTTTTACTGACCTTTAAATGGAGCATAAACTTAACTTGTTTTACCAGTAGCAGACAGAGTATTCTTAATTTATTTGAAAAGTAAGACAAATCCTAAGAAGCTTTTAAAATTTGACTTTTAGTATCTCTGCTTGGGCTCACTCTTTGGCTTAAACATGTACCTTCTATTCAAGTCCTTTACACAATGAATGAAGTTGTCATTGATATTCTCTGGTGTCATAAGCAGAGACACGCTCCATAAAGGGAAGATTTGCATTTTGTGGTTTTTAAAGTTTTTCTTAGCATCTTATGCCTGGCTCAACGCTTGGCACATAGCAGAAGTCAATAAATATTTCTAATGATGATTTTATGCCCTTAATCTGCTTGCTGTTGTTCAGTCACTAAGTCGTGTCCAACTCTTTGCAACCCCATGGACTGTAGCACACTAGACTTCCCTGTCCTTCACTATCTCCTAGAGTTCGCTCAAACATCATTGAGTTAATGATGCTATCCAACCATCTTTTCCTCTGTTTCCTCTGCTGAACATCCAAAATTTCTTACTACCCTAATCTTCTTCTGTTGGTTTCATAACAAGAAGTCACCATTTTCTGAAATAGCTCAAAGAAATTCTCTTTCTAAGTAAAATTTTCCTTTCAAAATAACCCTTTTCTTCTGGCAAGTTTTCCCACTTTTGAAACCAACACTTCATCTAAGCTTGAGCAAAATTTTCTATGGGGTACCTTTGTAGATATATGGTATTATTATTACTTTGTTTAAGCTGAATGTAATTAATAACTAGCACATGAACTTTTAAAGTAACTCACCTTGATTGTTATTATATGTAGGTAGGTTGAAACAAATTTTAGTTAGCACAGATCACATAGGATTTAAATATACCACTTTTTTTTTCTCATACTAGGATGGACTTTCAATACATTAGAAAGAATGGACTCTCTTTGTTTCATTCCATCTACAAGATAATATGGAGAATTATCTAAAAAGATGGAGAATGATTTACATCATGAAATGGAGTACCATTCTGCATACCTTGCCATACTATGTAGCCTTAGTCTTATGCATAGAATTGGAATAAGAATTTATTTGTTCTTTTATTCATAAATTCAACAAATATTTACTTAGCACTTACTTCATGCAAATCACATTGCTTTGCTATCCCTAGCTATCCCTCCTACCTGACCCCTCTCTATCATCTCACAGAAATATTGCTGGGGAAGTGGTGATACTATAGTCACATGCCCAATTTCACCCCCTTCTTTACTCAGGCTTAGCATTCTGTCATAATGGCACTCTGCAGCCTTGGTAGTTATACTGGAGCTGTGCTCTTTGGCAGCCGGAAACTTCCACTGGCCTTCACTATTGACTAGAGAACTTAGAAAGAAAAGGTTTTAACATTTTCCCCTGACTTCCAGTATCTCACAAAAGGTATACTCCACTGTCAGGCAGTATAAAATAGTGGTTAAGAATTTGCATTTTGGATACCATTGTACTGTTGCCAGTTTGTCTTTAGTTCCTTCGACTTCACAGAGTCAAGTCTTTAGTGAAGTGTTCAAAATTATTTAGTCTTATGCATTTATTTTACAGTTAAGGAAACTGAGCAAGAAATGGAAGTGAGTTGCCCTGTAGGTGACAATGATTTAAGGTGACTGAGCCAGGATTTGAGGCCTGAACATCTTGATACCCAATCCATTTTCAATTGCATTACCCCATCATGTCTACCCCTATGAAATGCTCTATATGATTATTTTTAATTCTTGAGTTTCTTTCTTAAAAAAAAAAAATCTGAGCTATACAACCCCCTTGCTAGTCTTTTTCACTTCTGTGGGACTTCTGATTCTTTTTTTCTATCTCCCCTCTTCTGTTTCCCTGATGTTTTCAAAGGGGAGCTTCTCTGGTGGCTCAGATGTAAAGAGTCTGCCTGCAATGCAGGATAGATGGATTTAATCCCTGGGTAAGGAAGATCTCCTGGAGAAGGGAATGGCTACCTACTCCAGTATTCTTGCCTAGAGAATCCCACAGACAGAGGATCCTGGCAGGCCACAGTCCATGGGGTCACAAAGAGTTGGACATGACTTCGTGACTAACACTTTTTCATGATTTAGTGGTAACATTTTGTTGGAAATGCTGAGGTGTAAGTAAGAGTGAAAATCAAAACTTTAACAACAGGTATGACACGGGAGTCAACCTATCATAATACAGAGTGATCATTATGTCATTCTTCTGGGTTCTTGCTGCGAATCAACCCTAATTCAGTGAGTTACTACAATCTTGCAAGAATCAACTATTCTGCTTTCCAGAAGCTTTGGAAATCTCATCTATTCACTTTTTCTACTGAAAGAACATATAAATAGAGTTTTCAGTTATCTATTTGAACCAGTATTTTTTTTAAATAATGTTGATGCTCATCAAAAGATATCAACTCAATCTTTTAAATTGACATAATAAAAGATAATTGAAAACAAGTTATGAAATGTTTTTGTTCCCTGGAGATATATGACAAATGCTAAAAGCAGAGAGAAATATGATGGATGAAGCCTTTTCTAAACGTCACCAATAGTGGTGGTTTAATCACTAAGTCGTGGCCAACTCTTGTGACCCCATGGGCTGAAGCCTGCCAGGCTCCTCTGTCCGTGGGATTCTCCAGGCAAGAATACTGGAGTGGGTTGCCATTTCCTTCTCCAAAATGACACCAAAATCTACCTCTTTATTCTGTTTCTCCATTTCGTGAGGTCATTAGGAAACTTTATTGTCACATCTACTGCCAAATTGGCAAAAATTGTCCATCTTTAGCATAAAAAAAGAGACAAATTGGAAAGCTGTAGTTTGATGTCATCTCTCCTAATTCTGTCCATGTACTTTTCTTCCAAATAGCAGATTACTTCATCCTGAAGTCTTGATAACCATAAATGTAATCAACTTGGCCACAAATATTTTCAAAATGAAATGCCCATTTTTTGGTTGTCTTTTTACTTTGTTTTATATCAGAGTAAAATGGAGAGGAGAAGCAGTTGGTGATAAGTTGAAAACTGGTGTTGTCTGGGACACTGGGTATTTCATGGTCCAGAGAAATTCACAACGAGGTGACAGAATGCTCTCTCAGACCACTGTCACCTACCCCGGAACGTGATGTGCTCCTGCGGAATGTTGGGAAGGCACTTGCAAAGCTATTTTAAGAGGCGTTTGAGACTGAAAGAACAAGAAAGTTATAAGAGAACATGTCAGAGCCTTGTTTGTAAATACTGTATTCTCTTTATGGGTTACTGAGTGGCAAAAATCAAGAGGGTGTTTTTGCCAAGAAATAAAGTGGCTTATCTTGCCTCACTAGCAGAGAATTCCACATAAATGATGACCTTAAATTAAATGGAACATCTTAACAAAAACCTCAGGAAGTTGTTTTGTGTTTTATCAACATGTTTCTCCAATGTGAACTCCCAAGTAGTTGGTACTGGTGAGATTAATCCATCAGAAGACAGATGAGACTTCCGGAGAAATTGTATTTGAGGAGACTGAAAGCTAATTTGCCTCCAATTTTTAGAAAATGTTTCATTCATCTTCATATAGATTCAAAGAAAAAGATTTAGATAGGAATGGCAATCCTTCTTTGGCAGATTGCACCTCTTTAATGATAGAGGAAAGGAAGAATCAGATTGGACTCCAGTGTTTTCTACCTTTGTCTGTGGAACCCCTGTGGATTTCAGAGAGGGCTGGAATATAGCTTGCTCGAAAAGGTGAACATGACTAGGAATTCCCTTTGACTCCCTTTAAATTCTGACTCCCTCAGACAAAGAAGCCCAAATCCAAAGATCATATATATATAGCATGTATATGCTTAGTCACTCAGTTGTGTCCGACTCTTTATAGGAACCATAGCCCACGAGGTTCCTCTGTCCACGGGGATTCTCCAGGCAAGAATACTGGAGTGGGTTGCCATGCCCTCCTCCAGGGGATCTTCGCAAGCCAGGGATTGAACCCAAGTCTTCCACATTGCAGGTAGATTCCTTACAGTCTGAGCCACCAGGGAAGCCCGTGTGTGTGTGTGTGTGTGTGTGTGTGTGTGCATGTGTGTGTGTGTGTGTGTGTACGTATGTATGTATTCATATAAAAAGAACATTATTCATATTTAAAACTGAGAAAAAAAATCCATTACTCATGTCAGTATCACTTTCATTCTGTATTTAGAGCTTACTTCTCTATCTTCCTTCCATATTATCAGTTTTTATATGGAAAATTGGAGAAGGCAATGGCACCCCACTCCAGTACTCTAGCCTGGAAAATCCTATGGACGGAGGGGCCCGGTAGGCTGCAGTCCATGGGGTCACCAAGAGTCGGACACGACTGAGCGACTTCACTTTCACTTTTCACTTTCTTGCATTGGAGAAGGAAATGGCAACCCACTCCAGTATTCTTGCCTGGAGAATCCCAGGGACGGCGGAGCCTGGTGGGCTGCCGTCTGTGGGGTCACACAGAGTCGGACACGACTGAAGCGACTTAGCAGCAGCAGCAGCAGCCGCAGCAGCAGCAGCATATGTAAAATATATGTAAGTGCTGTGTAAGGGACAGATACTGATACAGTGGTGAGCACTGTGTACTTAGTCATGTCCAGTGTTTTGCAACCAATGGACTGTAGCTCACCAGGCTCCTCTCAAGAATACTGGAATGGGTTGCCATTTCCTCCTCCATGGGATCTTCCCAATGCAAGGATCAAACTCGTGTCTCTTGTATAGCCTGTATTGGCAGGCAGATTCTTTTACCACTGTGCCACCTTGGAAGCCCCTGATACAGTGGTAATACTTGTTTATTAATTTATTCTTCAACATTACTGTAAAATTAGGTACAACCAGGTACTCTGTTGGCCATCCAGGATACAAGGATGAATAACCATAATCCCAGCCCTGACAAATTTTCCTTGGAGATGAGGTGAAGAATACATGATATATGGGTGCTATAATAGAGGTGCTAAGACTCCTGCAATAATAGAGGAGAAGGGTGGGACTAACTCAACTAAAGCTTGGGTTAATAGGGCATTTAAAAATTGAGAGTTTTTTTCTGGATTGATGGGGCGTGTCTTTGTCAGCTCGGACTCCTGGAACAAATACATGTCATAGACTAGATGGCCTCAATGATAAACAGTATAATTGAGCACTTATTGCATATAAAGTATTTTGAATATATACATTTATATAAAATGATTCTAAATATGTGTATGTAAGGTATGAAGAGAATAACTATAACTTATCAAGCAATTACTATCACAACAGAATAAAGAAAAAGTATCAAAATATGTGAAGTACGCATTGGGAGGTCAGAAAAAAGATAGTGTGGATTTGAGCAAATGATCCCTTTTATCTGCATGTTGCTTTAGAGTTCCCAAAGCCCGTCATCGCATTGTTTAAGAGCAGGGGTTTGGCACCAAGTACCGCCTCTATCTGCTTCTGTATGGCCTCTAGCCAAGAACGACTTTTCAATTGTTAAAGAGTTGTTTAAAAAAGAATAAGAAACGTGAGCAACAGAAACCAAATGTGGCTTTCCATGTCTGTAATACTTAGTGTCTGGCACTTTACAAAAAAGTCCCTTCTTTTAGAAGAAGCTTCACAGACACTTATATTGCTTCTCAAAGTGTAACTACTGTGTTTCCACTTAGTTGGAACTACGGTAACATGGATGAAGCATAAGAACCTAACATCATGTAGTTTGCGTTAAGGGAACTGGATTTGTTGCAGTGGTTCTAACGGATACATTCTGTGTTCCGTTGTCCCATGTACAGACACCTAGTGGGTCAGAGCTCTCAGTTTGTCGTTCAGAATTCACTCCACCTCTTCATCTTTGTGTTTGTCTCCTGTGCTCTCGAAGTCATATTTGTGGGTTATTTAATGATAATTTAAAATAAACAATACTATGTTTAAAAAAACACTTTTCAATTTACAATGAATTAAATCCATCACTTCATTCATTTTCCTAAAAACACTAAAAGGGGGATAATTGCAAATTGAGAAACTTCAAAATTAGCCATCTCAGATGATTTGTCCAGGGTAATATAGCTTGGATGAGAGTTCAGAAAGCCCAGCTGCTTTCCGGTTGTGTTTGCCATCCTTCCTCACAGAAAACCCACTACATCATTGCCTGAAATGCCCTTGAGTGTACAAAAGTCAACTGGGAACTGGTTGTGGTAAATCCTCTAGATGGATTATGCGATAACTCCTATAGAAATATAAATTAAGAATGATGGGTCCAGACTTTTCTCTTGAATTAGCTCACCCTCAAAAAATAGAGAATTTGTTACAGAATTCAGAACCTTTCTAACCCTGCCTCACAGGAAGAATTCTGTCTCCCTCCTGAGGAAACCAAGTGTCCACTCAGGGAAGATGAAGAAGAAATCTCTGATGCTTGATCTCTGTGAAGCTCCTCTTCTATATACTTCTATACTAGTATATGTTTCTGTATACTTTCCATATACTCTCCTTCTTCTATATACTTCAGAATATACCTTTTAAATTTTACCCGTAAACATCTCATTATGACTGTCTCTATGATACATTAGAAGAAATAGATGCAGAGAAAAGTTCTGTGTCCTGAGAGGCACTTGGATGGCCTTTCTTGATTCACAGAGACAACCTTAGCTGGAGAGTCTATGGAAAGGCAATTTGAAGTAAAGATACCTATAGGGTTTTTGAATCCTCTGGGGGGATATCAGGTTTCCCCTGGGAGTCCTAAGGAGCACTCTCCAGGACCCATGGATATACTACAGTTACGTCAGGGACAGATTAAGAAGATGAGAAATTCTAGCTCTCTTTTTCTTCCTTGGGCTTCCCAGTTGGTGCTAGTGGTAAAGAATCCCCCTGCCAGTGCAGGAAATGCAATAGACTTTGGGTTCAATCCCTGGGTCAGGAAGATCCCGGGAGTAGGGAATGGCAACCCACCCTAGCATTCTTGCCTGGAATATCCCATGGACAAAGGAGCCTGGCAGGCTGCAGTCCATGGGATCACAAAAGAATCAGAGAAGACTGAGTACTCACTCTTCTCCCTTACCCTGGCTCTGCTGAGTGTGTGGCTTTGCCTTGCTGTATTGAAACCCCCTTCCCATGATGTCTGATAAATGTACACATTCATGCTCTGGGGAGAGGAGAGATGTGAGAACCTCTGAGAACCTTCCTGGTTTAATCCTTGCTTCACCCTGAAGCGAACAGTGGATCTGTGGTGTTGGAAGCTATGGGAATTCAGTGAGAAATATTTCAGCAGGTTTGCAAAAAGAAATTACATAGATGAGTAAGAATAACATTTTTCAAGTCACACCAGTCATCGGCCCTCAATCCTCAGGGCAAAAGCTTTCTCTACTAGGGAATGAATTTTGAGAAATGAAGGATTAGCATTTCCTGCTCATACTGTTTGTTGATGAGCCCCTTGCCTCACAGTTTTCCTTAGTTTAACTTGGGGCTAGGATCTGTTTTATTTCCTCCAATGGGAAAATCATAAGAATAGTTATTCTTGTTAATAAAGTGACTTGGGAGCTTCAAAGAAATGTTAGTGTGATTATTCCAATTTAAAGTGATGATCTATTCAAAAAAGAACTTTTTTGTCTCATGGCCCAATTTGTCTGTCCTCATTTCCTTCAGAAGTATTGATCTTGAATACTGTTACAATATTCAGTGCTTGTGGCTGGATGTGTTCTGAGGAGACTAGCTGATGGTGTGAGATTGAATGCCCAGCCATCATCACATGCTAGCCCTTTGCGGTAACTTTGAGTGCACAGGGGAACCCCTCCTTTTTATGCAGAGATGATCACTTTGGAGCATGTCTAGCTCTTCTAGAGCTAAGGAAGAGAATAACCATTACATGCCTGTTTAACATGTACTGCCTTCAGGTTTATTTTTGCTTCTGTTGCTACATTTATAATCCTGTGTGCATGCTATGTGCTCAGTCACTCAGTCATGTCCTATCTTTGTGACCCCATGTATTGTAGCCCTTGGGGCTCCTCTGTCCTTGGGATTTTCCAGGCAAGAATACTGGAGTGGGTTGCCGTTTCCTCCTCCAAGGGATCTTTCCAACCCAAGGATCAAACCTGAATCTCCTGGATTGGTAGGCAGGTTACCGCTGAGTCACCTGATCCTGTGAGGTAGTGTTATTATTGATTTCCAGGTGAGGAATATGAGTATTTAAGAGTTTACTCAACCTCAACTTTAAGTAATGGCAGAATCAGGAAACAAAACAGTTTTTCCAACTCAAGTACAATTTGTCTTTTTTTCCAAAATGTGACTCTCAGGACATCATCCAATTCTGCAGCTTCTTCATTTCTGTAATGGATATAACTAATACCCATACTTCTGACTTCATAATGTTATTCAAGAATCAAAATAAATACATTTGGAAGCCTTTTATGACCACTTAAAATGCTATACAACTGAAGTGTACTAAAATTATTATTGTTATCTCCAACTGTATTTATCTAGTTTGTCTGTATAGTACTGTTTCCAGGATGCTATTTTTTCTATGTTGAACTTATGTTTAAATTATGTGTCTTGTACTGTTAGACCGACTCACTCCTTTTGGACCCAGAGATATTTCGCAAACATAAGGCAGACATGAGACCTTCAATATCTTCTCAATTGACTAGGATTACCCAGTGAAGAATATGGAAAGAATATAAAGAATTCTGTCTGCCCTAGCATACGTTATACATAATCAGCTATTCCACATTGTTTTCCATCAAAGTTTAGCATGAACCTCACAATTAATTGTCCTGTAGGTCTTTTTTTTTGGTCTTTTTTTTTTTAACTGGAAGTCATAGGTTAAAGTTGCCAAATTTTTAAAGAAATTCCCTCCAAACTAAAATAATATATTTCTAACCTTGAGGAGAGTTATGAAGTGTCTGGTTTGCACTTATGTAAAATTTCTGGAAGTGCTGACTTGTATCCTGCTAAGATAGATTGGGAAGGAAGTAAATGAATTGTAATCTAAGGAAAGGTGTGGCCACATGTAATTAGAACCATGATTTCAGCTCAATGGCCGTTTATGTCACTGCCTCTAGTACAAGGTGGTGTGCTGCTGTGACTGCATAGCTAAGAATAACCCATGATATCGATCATATATTCTGAGAAAAAATAAAGGTTCTGAACTGAGTATTTTTTATGATCATTGGCTTCCTTTCAAATTCAATAATTTTTTTTTTTTTTTTGCAGAATCCCAAAAGAATGTCAGTACTCAGTAGAAAATTGCCATGTTCTGCAGTAGTGAGAACTTGTGACTCAGAGGCAGAAAGATCTTGAATAGAAACAGTCTGTTTATCAGGATTGTTCTAGGGAGAAACCTCAGAGGACTTGACTTCATCCTCATGGCCAGAAACCATGGGTTCTCCTCTAGTGAGGAATCTTTCCAGCCTGAAGAGAGTGCAGGGTTTGCCACTCTGGCTGTGTCCACTAGAAGTAGACCACAACAGATGTCTCTCTTCAAATATGCTGTCTGTGTTAAAGCTCTCCTTTGTTGAGCGCATCTTAAGATCCAATTGCTCTGTGTGTGTGTGTGTGTGTGTGTGTGTGTGTGTGTGTGTGTGTGTGTGTGTATCTTAAGATCCAATTGCTCTGTGTGTGTGTGTGTGTGTGTGTGTGTATCATTGCTGTAGCTGTTTAGTTGCTAAGTTGTTTCCGACTCTTTTGAGACCCCCCCTGGACTGTAGTCTCCCAGATTCCTCTGTCCATGAAATGTCCCAGGCAAGAATACTAGAGAGGGTTGCCATTGCCTCCTCCAGGGGATCTTTCCTGCCCCAGGAATTGAACCCTGTGTATATATACACACACATTCAGTCTCCACCAAACTTCAGATAAAATTTATCTCCATTTTACAGATAAGGAAAAAGAGGTTTAGAACGGTTGAATAACATAAACAAGGCCATAGTGCCAGTAGGAGCTGGAGCTAGGATTCAAATGCAAACCAGTATCTTTGTCTCTAGGTCACACTATCATCCTAAAGTGGTCCTAAAGGGGCAATAGTGTTTAAAGAAAGGAGGTTCTTGAAAGGACACATAGAAAAAGATGAAGTGACTGAAAGTTTTCACTTCAGAGACACTCTCCTTGACCTTCTACCTAGAATAGATTTTCCTCTCAAAATTCATCCTTCTTTAGAGCACTTTTAGTGTGTAGTTTGGTGTTCTTTATTAAATTTGTAATGTAGAAAGGGATAATGAAATAAGTCCTTATATTCCTGCCACCCAGAGTAATTTTATTTTTTTAATTGTGACAAAGTATACATTATAAGACTTACCATTTTAATCATTTTAAAGTGTACAGTTCAGTGGCATAAAGTATATTCTCATTGTTATACAATAATTACCATTATTCATCTTTAGAGATTTTTTGCCATCCCAGACTGAAACTCTGTACCCATTTTTCTATACCTTCAACAAGCTCCTGGCAACCACTATTCTGCTTTTTCGTTTCCTTTTTAGGTATCATCTGTATATCCATTCTCACCTGCCAGCATCTCTCTTTGGATGTTTCACTAACATCTCCAAAATAAAATGTTGCTACTTCCTAAAATGTATTTTCCCTTCATCCACTTGTCTCCTTGTCTTTTTTACTTCAGGAAATGGCACTACCATCAACTAACTTGATAAATCTAGAAACTCAGTACTCATTGTTTTTAAAATAAACATAGTATAAATTTAGTATAGTTTCAGAGCTAATAGAAAAGTTACAAAAATTGTACACAGAGTTCTCATATAACTCCCCACCTCTAGTTTTTCCTGTTGTTAAGATTTTACATTGTTGTTCAGTCACTAAGTCATGTAAAAGTGGATTCTTTACCACTAAACCATCTGGGAAGCCCATCCTAGTTGTAAGTCCACCTCTAATCCCACCAGTTATGTTTGAGTAATCTATGTTGGTAATCTACGTTATAGAGCAATATTTCTCAAACTTTAGTGTAATTATGAATCACCTGAGGGAACTTGTTAAAATGCAGGTTATGCTTCAGTAAGTAAGTTTCAGATTTCATCTTTCAAGCAAGCTCCCATGTAATGCCAAGGCTGGTGGCCTATGCGCTAAACTCGGAGTAACAAGATCACAAAAGACCAAGAGTATCTGCTATCAACATGACTTATTATTGATAATATTAAGACTTATCATCCACAGGAGGGAATGTCTGTGATGCCTCATTTTTTTCTTCCCTCCCTTCCCTCTTTATACTCCCTATCATGATCTTCAATGGATGATCTAGAACTTCGCCATCAGATATTGGCCACACTGGTTTTTCTTTCAGTTTCTTGAACATGATATGCCCATTTCAGCTTGAAAGTTTCTGTTTAGAGTATACACCATTTACTGTTTTCTTCATGTAGAACTTTCTCATAAGCATGGGAAGCATCTTCTCATTATTCAGTCTGATTGTCTGCTACTCCTTAGAAAGCCTTTCCCTGAGAATCAGTCTAAAATAATGGCTTGATTTATAAGCAGTCTTAACACTCTATTTTCCTCCTAGAATTTGTTGCAGTTGTTTATGTAACTTTTATGTCTTTAATATCTTACTAGAAGGCAGGAGCAAGAACTCTCTAATTTACCACTGAATCATCAGGGCCTAAAACATTATCTGCTATATAATAGATATTAATGTTTGTTGAATGAAATGAATGAATGAATTATATCATCTTAGATAAATGCCAAGCTTGGCTCTGAAAGATGAGGGGAAAGACACATACAATGGATAATTCCTTTTTATTGCTTATTCCTTTGGGAGAATTTATTATAATTTCTGTTGTTTTTTTTATGATTGCTAGTTATGTCACCTTTTCATTCCTGTATCTTTGGACATCCCAGAATTGTATAGGTTCTGGGGGAAACTTGTTCATCCCGGTTTTTCTGAGGAAGGAATTCTTCATGGAGAAAAGCTTGCTGGGCCAACGCACAGGTGTTGAGAGTTGTTGGGAAGGTCCTTAGCACCTCAGCCTGAGGCTTAGGTGGGAGCCTACAGTTAGGTGAGTAACAGCGGTTCTTACTCTGATGTGTGTTTCTTTAAGACACATGATGTAAGTTAAAAAAGAGACTCACAGACTTAGGGACGGAACTGACGGTTGCCAGGGAGAAGGGATAGTTAAGGAGTTTGGGATGTGCATGTACACACTGCTGTATTTAAAATGGATAACCAATAAGGACCTACTGTATAGCACATGGAACTCTGCTCAATGTTATGTGGTAACCTAGATGGGAGAGGAGTTTGGGGGAGAATGGATACATGTATATATATGGCTGAGTCTCTTCTCTATGCACCTGAATCTATCATGATATTGTTAATTGGTTATACCCTAATATCAATAAAAAGTTTAGATTCAGACTCACCAAACTCAGATTGGGCCATGACACATATCATTAATGGAAGATGCCAATTAATAAAATGTAATAATATTCTAATGGCAAAACACTGCCTTTAAATTTATTTATTTATTTTAATTGGAGGATAATTGCAATATTGTGATGGTTTTTGCCATACATCAATTGCATTGGGTAATTCTGATGATAATTTATATTTAAAGAATTTTAAATTACTGTTTTCTTAAATTACTGATAGTTGGTACATTGTGCTTCATTAAATTTATCTAATGTCAGTTATCTTTCTTGCTTTGATACATGAATTGAGAATATACTTTAAGAAGACTAGAAGAACAAGATTTACTTTCTGTGCTAAATAAAGGAAAATTATTGTCTAGCTCTTCAGTGCTATAATATTGGTGTTGTAAGACCCTAGCTGCATTCTCATGCTTAATGGTCCCTGAATATTAAGAATATGCAAACCAATAGGGAAAGATCAAGGGCAGGGGGAAGATTCATGGCATGAGCAGAATGGAGAATTAAGGCCTACGCTTAAAAACAAATAAGAAAACAGACAAATCAGTGGCAATGAGTTCATTTACGTGTAAATCTGACAAGGCTTAAGCACCAAGATGGAGAAAAGTTGTATGTATTTGAAGATATCTAAGAGTGATGCCAAGGAAGGAAAAATAATAAGGAATTTTTACCAAAGTTTTTTTTTGTGTGTGATATTGAAATTAGATTAAGGGTTTCTATCTCTTCTATCTTTCATCCTATGAAACAAAAGTCCATTGTTTGCTCTTCTCTCTTCTTAAAGATGCCATTCCATTAACTTTCTTGAAAATTGTCATCAGACTTCTGGAAAAGGTCTGCTCACCACCATCTTATAATCTGCCCTCTATCCTCCTCCACTTTACTGACAGTTGCACCCACATTTTCCTTAACCCTGTCATCTTTCTAGCGCTGATCCTTTTAGACTGGGGAGAAGTGTTGCAAAGAATTGCCCCCAAAGACTTTTCTGAGAAGGAAGGAAGCAAAATTCCATTTTGCCCCAGGCCTTCTGAAACAATCAATTATCTTAATTAAAACAATACTGTTGGTTGATTATAATGGCATTGAGTCAAGATAATGGTGCAATTCTCTCTTTCCTTCTACCAGTGGGGCACCATTTAGGGCCATGGACTTACCAGTTAGGAAAAGGTTACCAGGACTAACGTCCCCCTTCCTGGGTTGCTCCCTGATGTGGTTTTAGCTTCTTTGAGAGGTTGTGCCTCACAGTCAAGCTCATTGAAACCACTGAAGGTCATAGTTTCTACATCCAACCTTGAAGCCAAGTGGGTGGATCTCTCCTGTCCTGCAGTCTTTCATAGAATGAAGTATGGGCATTTCAAAGAAGCCTTTTACTTGACAATAGGACCACCTCAGCTTAATTTCCAAAATGTGCTCATGCAGATAGACTACATTTTTCCCTAAGGGAAATAGAGAATGGGCTGAGGGGTTGTGTTGACCTGGAAGCTCCATCCTTCCTAAAATGAAGGAAGATGATAGATAGGGAGGAAAAGAACTCTTAGTAGTACAATAAAGTGATTGTAATTAATGACTGGTCTGGAGCACTCTTCTCCATAGATACTCCTATTTTATTCTTCACTTCTGTTCTATTTCTAGTCATCTCCTATTCTTTTTTTCTGGCTGTATGCTCCCTGTTCTTGAGTCTTGATTAATTCATTCTATCTTTTCTCTTAGCCTAAAGCTATAGTCTTCCCCATGAAAAAGCCTGCTTAGCTCTTCTTGGTTCTATCATCATTGAACTCTGCTCAGCTTCAGGGTGACATTCCTTCTTGCGAATTTTTATACAAAACCATAGGAGATTACAAATTATTTTTTAATGATAAAAACAAAAGTATCTGATCTCAAAATACCCTCTCTGTTTACTCTTTATATAGGATACTAATGATAACATCATGATCATCATAATAGATATATAACAATCCCAAAAGGTACACAGAAAATATAATGTTGGTTATCTCTCAGAAAAAAACATAGTGGACTTTCACTTTATATATTTTTGGAATTCTGTTTTAATTTGTACATTGTGTATGCATTTGTTTTTCAACTGGGGAAATGTTCTTAATATTTTTAGATTATAAACAATGTGTAAGCTATTATATATTCCATAGTCGTGCAACACTTAGCTGTGACCTTCAACCAACCCCCAAGAATTCTTCAGAAAGGACAAGTATTTCTTCACCAGGGCCTGATAGTCATTGTTGTAGGGACAGAACGAAACTAACAAACTGAAGGCTGTTGAATGGGCTTTACATTTACACTTCAGCTTATTTTAAATGTTTTTTCTCCTGAGTCAGTATTCCATAGCTCACAGTGCTTTGGAATATCTAGGTATCTCTTCTTATCCTAGATTGGTAAATTTTTTCTAGGCTAAGCCAAGAAAATTAGGGCAAAATATTTTACTATTATGGATTCAAATATTCCTGGGAACAATATTTTCACAATGTTATAAAATTATACCAAACATTTTCACAATGTTCTCATTTGATCTTCACAATGTGCCTGTGAGTAGAAATATAAAGCTGTGTGCTTAGGATAGATCTCATTTTTCCAGTTTGATATAGTTTGTATGTGTCCTGTAATACATACTTACGAATATGTATAACAAGAATCTAAGCCCTAACAACTTTGCAGAACCCTCTTAAAATAAAATACAATCTGACAGCTTTCATTTTTTAGCCACTCAGTCCCCCAGTTTTCCTTCCTGGTATACACTTGGAACTACAGCCTTTTGCCCCGCATTCCATTTCTATCTCTCCATTAGTCAAGAGTTATATGTAAAATGCAGCATTGATAGGTAAGTTCCATGAACATTTTCTGATGTTTCTGCTCTTCTAGCTATACTGTTTCTATGAATGATTCAGTTTGCAGTTCTTACTATGTATTCTCTGAAATTAAAATTAATAACTCTTTTAGTAAACAATTGGAGTTTTTGTCTTAATTTGCTGATTCCCCTCTATCTCTCTGTTGCAATAGCAGGAGTCATCCAGTTTAAACTTTCCTGCTACAATACTCTCCCCAGTCTGCCCCGGCCCCCAAAATGGCATTCCTTCGGTAAATCATTTTTTCCTTTTATATGACAAAAGGATTCAAATGCCAAATTGTGTTTGATGGATTAATATTCCCTTTCATTAATGCATGCTATTACTGCAGTGATTCTGTCTTGTCACATCTTTGCTGTGTTTAATGAAACACACTTGTAAACCTCATTCACACCTTTAAAAAGGAAAGAATCCTTTCCTTGAGATATTCAAGCACCTATAAACAATTTATTCAGTATATTTGGTGTTCAAATAAAGAATTTAATGGGAAGAAAAACTTAGTTGCTATCATATGAAACATGGATTGGGTTCTAGTTGTCTTAGGAATATAAAACTCTGCTTCTGACCATGCAAATCATGAAGCCGTAGACCATCAGTGAGATCAGTTAATTTGATACACCTGTCAGGGAGTTGGGGGGGAATGTGTGATTTGCGACTAGTTGGAGGGACTTCTTGGGTAGACTGTCTTGAATACAAAATTTCTGTTACTTGTTCCATTCTTCATACAGTCTAGGGCTTCAACAGTATAATAAAGACTCATCTTTCTGTTTCTTCACAGAGAATGCAGGAGGGAAATGAAAATGTATGAGCAGTGGGAAAATTACCTCTAAATCTTTCTAAAAGAAAAAAACCAACAGTAATAGTGTAACTGTTGAGAGAGAGGGTCACATTCATCTGGGCTTCAGTCTTTTCATTTGAAAGCAAGAGGGCTGAACTAGGTGACCTTGGAAGATCTGAGGTAATATTCATCAGAAAATCAGTTTCAGTTTTCTGTTATAAAGAAAAGCCCTGCCCCACAATTCTCTGAGACATGGGACATGATTTCTCAGTGGTTATGAGAGGCTAAAGCAAGTGTTTCTTTCCTCTAGTCTGATGATTTTTCTGAATTCCCTAATCTTGTCTAGGATCATAATGAAATCTTCCAGTGTATCTAAAGCAAAATTAATTTTCTCACTAGGAAGGATTATTTTTCTAGTCAATAGAGTGGTAGAGTGGTACTCTCCATGCTGGAATATTATTCACTCAGTTGTAAGCCCACATAACCCAGAGAGATAAAAGGCCCCACTGCTTTTAGAGTTTGTAATTCTGCCTTGCATGTGTGTGTGTTCATGTGTACACTCATATCTGTGTATCCATAGCTAAGAATGAAAGGTACACAAGAACATCTTTAGGGTTGTGAAACCTCACATGAAGTTGAAGAATCACCGGAGGACAGAAGATGATGTATTTAGTAAAGCAGTCCAGAACAACTGGATTAAAGAGTGATGGACAGTGAGTGGTGGAAATGTGGCTGTAAAGATTGGCATGACACGCTGCCAAGAGCCTTTAATATTCCCTTCCTAAGGCTGAGTTCAGGGAAGTGAGGCATTATTAAATGGTTAATCAAGGAGGATAAATGATTGATATTTAAGAAAAATGACTGTGATTGAAGTATGCAAAGTGATATAAACAGAAGAAAGATTGAAAATTTGGAGGACAGATAAGTAACAAAGGTTAAAAAGGGTGATGACACACAAATTAAATCAATACAAAGAGGTGATGGATTGGAAAAATACTAAAGAGAAAGGGTAGGTGGGCCTGGGTGACTGGGTAAGTGGTGGTGGTGGTGGTGGTAGATTGGACCAAAAAAATAAATAAATAAAGCCTGAAGAGCAGTTATGTAAGGTAGGCAATGAGACTGATAGAACTGGGGCCAGTTTCAGTAAGAAGAATGATTTTTTATTTTGTGGAAAGCAATACATACAGGAGTGTTAGGATAAGCTATTGGATATACAAGTCAACCAAAGGTACATGTTTAGGATTTACTGGCATATTCATGGCAAACTGCTATTATGTATATGTACCCATATATACAGTTTATTTTTAGCTTATGTTTGTTCCCAAACTCAAAAATTCTCACCCTATATCTCTTTAGGAAGTAAACTTGCCAAGTAGTGATGAACAGAAGCAAATTTATAATACATGAGCTCCTGAACTGGAAAGCTGTTTTATGTCATTTTTTTTAATTGAAAGCAGTTTATCTTTTATTCATTTCTGTCTTTTTGTTTTCTTTGTTTGCCTTTGATATCTAGGTGTAACTCAGAGTATAATTAAAGGATCATGACCACACAACTGTTAGAGCAATTTATAGCAAACATAGTTGTCATAAAAAACCATAAAAAACATAAAAAACAATAGTTGTCATAAAAAGTGAAAACAGACTTGGCGTTTGTGGCATTTCACAGGGAAGAACTCATATTTGTATATCTGCCTGTCTTCATTTTTACTTTCATGTAAACGTAATCACTATCTCCCCACTTTTATCCTTCATTTTTATCTCCCCTCAATGTGTTTTTTCCAAGTTTTCTTTTCTAATAAGAATGCTGACCAAAAGAAAATAAAATTCTAAATTTCATCTCTAAAATCAACATCCTAATTTTTGTGCCCATTTCTGTAGTGGAATCACAAAATGTGGCTTATGCTAGGATATACATTCCTCTCTTAAATACTTCTGGATGCTACTGATGTCAGCAATGGCCACATTGCAAAGGCTATTTGAAAATTCTATGTGATCTTATTTCTGGTCATTAGATACTTTACCTGAAGACTTGAAAATGAATTTAATAGAAGAATTGAATGAATTAACATTGAATTAAAATAAAAGATTATGAAATATTTTTTCAAAGATTATGTATTTCTCATAGTCCAAACAAATGCTTTTTGGAATACTTTTCTGATTAGCTCATGTTAGCATCATGTGCTTGTAGAAATAAAAACAAAAATTTATCAGTTAAATGTTTTCAGTGCAGTGTTAAATCTAGAAAATAATCTTAACTTGATGACAAGCTATCTCCAATGACAAACATTAAACACAACTAGTAGAAGAGATTGTTAGGTCATAAGTGAAGTGAAAGTCACTCAGTTGTATCCAACTCTTTGCGACCCCATGGACCATACAGTCCATGGAATTCTTCAGGCCAGAATACTGGAGTGGGTAGCCGTTCCCTTCTCCAGCAGATCTTCCTGACCCAGGAATCAAACTGGGGTCTCCTGCATTGCAGGCCGATTCTTTACCAGCTGAGCTACCAGGGAAGCCCTATTAGGTCACATCAATAACCAAGTCTTTGGTACATTGATTTTATCATTTATGCAGCTAATTCTTTCACATTGTTAAATCTGTAAATGAAATTAAAAAAAAAAATAAGACTGTTATTGAGTACTCAGTTGTGTGTTAATTATTAGAGATTAATAGATTATGTAGAGGCCTTCCTGTGACCCAGTTAGAGAAAGGATGAGACTGTTCCAGTGACTAATTCACTCTCAAGGTTAGAGAAAGAAGTAGTTGATCAGAAAGGATGAAACGTATTTTGACATAAATAAATCAAAAGGAGGTTAAGGATTTATTCAATATGTATTGAGTGAAGTAGACCCAAAGGTAGAGAAATTGATGCTGTGACGTGTCTATACAGAATGGCGAATTAAAAGGCTAAAATGAGCACTGTTTTTATTGTTAAAGAAAGCTAAAACTATTAATTATAAGGGCTTCTCCGGTGGCTCAGCTGGTAAAGAATCCACCTGCAATGCCAGAGACCTGGGTTTGATCCCTGGGTTGGGAAGATCCCCTGGAGAGGGAACAGCTACCCACTCCAGTATTCTGGCCTGGAGAATTCCACTGACTGTATAGTCCATGGGGTCGCAAAGAGTTGGACACGACTGAGCATCCATAATTATAAAGATGGACAAAGTAGTGAAATATTTCAAAGAAATTCAAATCTAGTTGCTAATATGAGAACAGAAATAAAATATTTACAGAAGAATAGAAAATTGTAAAAAATTAATAATCACATGATAATTTATATGTTGAGCATACCTTATGTGCTAAAGTGGAGTTGGCTGATGTATGGCTCATGGTGAGTTTGTTGCACTATTTCAAAATATCACAGTTTTTATTCTCAGGAAGCTTACCACCAGGGAATAGTATGCAATTCTGAATTTCAATATCTTGAATATATTTCTAGTAATTTTTCAAATTTTATAATCTGTGTAATTTTAACATTAGGCTAGTGGGCATAGACTATTGCTATCAAAAATGAACAATTTTATTTTAGGAAGTTCTTACTCACATGTTGCTCTTATTCATTATTTAAAAAGAAAAGCTGCTTCTGTATTGAAATTTCATCATTTGGCAAACTGAAACGACCCCACAGTTGGGCATCTGAGAGAACATTTTGTTATAGCATAGACCATAAATGACTACTCATTAATGTTTTTATGCCAACAATTGGCTTCACCCCAAGAGGAACCTAAGCTACTGATTTTAAATGCAGTGGATTTTTGTAGTGAGTTAATCAGTTATTAACCTGGCTGACCTCCATCTACTACCCAATAAGATAAACAATATGAGCACTTTTTCTAAGATATGTCACATCTTGCGTATCTGTTGGTTAAGAAATGTGACATTTAAGCATCTAATTCATGTCACTGAAAGCCAGAATACATGTCCCTCAATCCAATTAAGAAATTAAAGCAGCATTAATATAAGAAGCTTGTGAAATATTCCACTACTCCCTTTAGAAACAATGCAGCAAATGTATGTCAGTTCAGTTCAGTTCATTTCAGTCGCTCATTTGTGTCCAACTCTTTGCAACCCCATGGACTGCAGCACGCCAGACTTCCCTGTCCATCACCAACTCCTAGAGCTTACTCAGACTCATGTCCATTGAGTCGATGATGCCATCCAACCATCTCATCCTCTGTCATCCCCTTCTCCTCCCACCTTCGAACTTTTCATACCATCAGGGTCTTTTCCAATAAGTCAGTTCTTCACATCAGGTGGCCAAAGTATTGGAATTTCAGCTTCAGCATCAGTCCTTCCAATGAATATTCAGGACAGATTTCCTTTAGGATGGACTGGTTGGATCTCCTTGCAGTCCAAGGGACACTCAAGAGTCTTCTCCAACACCACAGTATTTGCAGAATTTAATTCTGCAAACTCCACTCTAATGTGCTTACGTGCAGTGTAAAATAGAAAATGTAGTAATCCACTCTTGTTTTACAATTCCTTGAACTCAAAGAGCTGTTTTTGAGAACTTCAAAATCTCCAGAGTTAAAATTTGGAGGAAAGATGCAAAGAGAGTATTATGGATTAGGTGAGAAACAGTAGATATGGGTGCAATTCATAGCTTACTAAAGAGTATTTTCATGCAAATATCTAGCAAACTCCTGAGAGAAGATAAGTACTGAAAAGTATTTGATCAAGAAGAATAACCTTTAAACAGGAGTGGTTAGTTTTCATTATTGTCATTATTTTTCCTTTTGTTTTCCAGGAGGTATTAAAAGCTGTTTAAATAAATAAGAACAAATACAGAAACCTAATGATCCATGATTTCATTTGCATGAATTAATAGGAAAAAAGTAATCCCACCAAAATAAAAGCAGGGTTATTTCTGTCACTATCATTGCCCAAGTGTGGTATCTTCTCTGTCCTTCCACTAAGAACCTGAGAGTAGCCTAGTGTGGACATTAGAGATACCAGTGAAAGGAAAGAGGGGCCCTTAAACAAAGCTGAAGGCTACGTAAATGTTTTGAAGTTACCCCCACCCTTTTTTTGGTGTTATACCACATTGCAGCTATACCACACCATAGAGAGAAGTAAAACAGAACAGATTTTTGCTCTGTGATTGTGAGCACATTCCCTTGAAAATGGGGCCATGGTTTGGAGCACTAGCATCTGAATGATTCTGAACAAAGACGGGCTTTAGTTTTGAGTTCTCCCAGAAACAAGACCCTACTTCCGGTTGTGAAGCAAGTGCAAGGAGCTATGGAACATGAAACAGGGAAGGAGAGGCAACCAACAAAAACTTTTCCATTATATTGGGCACCCCAGGGGGTGACTGGAGTTTGAACACATGGAAAATTATACTAAATGGTGCATAACCACTAGCCTTATACTTATCTTGCCTAAGAATTGAGGGAACTGATATATTTATATACCAATGGCTGAAATAATCATTAGTTGAAATCTATACCTAGAAGGGATGAATTCCTGGGGCATTTTCAGCTCAGTACAAGGGTTGAGTAAAACAGACATCCTAGGCTCCTGAAAGAGCTGTTGGACACAGAGAAGCAGATACAGGTATATGGAAGTCAGCAGCAGGAAACTGAAAGACATGATGACTTTTTATTTATGAATTACTGGAGTGGGCTGTCATTCCCTTCTCCAGGGTATCTTCCCAACCAAGGGATCAAACCTGGGTCTCCTGCATTGCAGGCAGATTTTTTACCATCTGAGCCACCAGGGAAGCCCCTGTGTATTATTGTGTACATGCACAGTTTTTTAAAAGGCTAAGATAAAAATAAATTCTTCCTGCAAGCCAGTGGATTACCTTGTACAATGTCTGAAGTTTAGGCACCCCTATATGGAGACCACTGCACTGGGAGAGAAAAACATCCTTTCAGGATGCAAACACCTGTGAATCGCATAAAATTAAGGGCACAGAGTGGTAACCCCTGGTTCTGGGAAAAGTAGAAAGGTACTGTGGATTTGCATCTGTAGTTAAGACGGAAATAGACTTAGGCAATTCAGACACATGGGCACTTGAGAGGCAAGTTTCGTGTCACTGTGGTTTTGCCATCTAGATAGATTTGAAAACCGACACACTAAATACGACCAACAGGGGAAAAAAAAACAAAACCATGTGTTTCTTCATCCAACAGATGTTTATATAGTATTTGTTAGGCGCTAGGCTAAATGGTGGTAGAGTGAATTAAACAGACCAGCAACTGTTCATAGGAGCCCATAATATAGTAACACAAATATCAGTGCCCTTTGGACCTTGATGGTCATTCTCCTCTGTCATTTTCCTCCTTTCCATTATTCTTATTAGAAACATACAGATGCTGTTTGATCCCATTTGTTGTAAGGGCCAAGCCTTTTACCTTCTTGATCAGTTGCAGTTAATAAAATACCAATATTAAATATTTCTTAAATATGCAAGCTTTACAACTTACAAAGATCTTGCACACATACTATCTTATTCACATCTCACAAAAACTCATGTTCAAATTTCCAAATTCCACAGAGAGCATGGAATCAAGATTAAGTGGCTTGCTAAGATGCTGCTGGTTACAAATTGTTAGAGTCCTGAGATGAGACTGAAATTCAGGTTTTATGACACAAGAGTGTGTATATATGTCTAATTTTATTAATCCATTACATACCCAGATAGGAAGAATTGTCAGTAGGTTAGATGATTCTCTCGTCCTGTAATGAAATGATATTCTTAGTTAAACTTGATTAGATAAATGAAGACCTGTCTATAATACATCAGCCTCCCCTTACCAGATGACGGCTCTTTTCATGGCTTTCAACAAGCTCAATATCATCAAAGCCTACTCTTAGATCAAAATGTGAAAATCATTTACTACTGACATTCATACTGGGATCTTTCTTTTCGATTCAGTTCAGTCGCTCAGTCATGTCCAACTCTTTGTGACCCCATGGACTGCAGCATGCCAGGTCCCCCTGTCCATCACCAACTCCCGGAGCTTGCTCAAACTCATGTCCACCGAGTTGGTGATGCCATCCAACCATCTCATCCTCTGTCATCCCCTTCTCCTGCCTTCAGTCTTTCCAGCATCAGGGTCTTTTCTAATGAGTCAGTTCTTCAACTCAGGTGGCCAAAATATTGGAGCTTCAGCTTCAGCATCAGTCCTTCCAATGAATTTTCAGGATTGATTTCTTTTAGAATTGACTGGTTTGATCTCTTTGCAGTCCAAGGGACTCTCAAGAGTCTTCTCCAACACCACAGCTCAAAAGCATCAATTCTTCAGTGCTCAGCTTTCTTTATGGTCTGACTCTCACATCCATATGTGACTACTGGAAAAAACATAGCTTTGATTATGTGGACCTTTGTCAGTAAAGTAATGTCTCTGCTTTTTAATATGCTGTCTAGGTTGGCCATAACTTTTCTTCCAAGGAGCAAGCATCTTTTAATTTCATGGCTGCAGTCACCATCTGCAGTGATTTTGAAGCGCAAGAAAATAAAGTCTCTCACTGTTTCCATTGTTTCCCCATCTATTTGCCATGAAGTGATGGGAGCAGATGCCATGATCTTCGTTTATTGAATGTTGAGTTTTAAGCCAGCTTTTTCGACTCTCTTCTTTTTCACTTTCATCAAGAGCCTCTTTAGTTCCTCTTTGCTTTCTGCCATAAGAGTGGTGCCATCTGCACATCTGAGGTTATTGATATTTCTCCCAGCAATTTGATTCCAGCTTGTGCTTCGTTCAGCCCAGCATTTCACATGATGCACTCTGCATATAAATTAAATAAGCAGGGTGACTCCTTTCCTAATTTGGAACCAGTCCGTTGTTCCATGTCCGGTTCTAACTGTTGTTTCTTGACCTGCATACAGGTTTCTCAGGAGGCAGGTCAGGTGGTCTGGTATTCCCATCTCTTGAAGAATTTTCCACAGTTTGTTGTGATCCACACAGTGTCTTTTAACCTCAGCTATCTATCTATCCACCTATCTTTCAATCCATCTATTTTGCAATCAACTGCCAGGAGTTAGAATCATTTTCAGAATTAATAATGCTGATAAATTTCAGAGGAGTTTGGATTTATGTACAACTTCATAAGAAATTAGAGGTTAACCTATAGTGTCTTCAAAGGATATGAGTGTTTTAATTTTTAACTCCCTAATTGAAATATAAAGGACGTAACCTCAGTTAAATGCTTCTAACTATTGGAAGCAGATGGCATACAAGGATTTAAACACAATTCTTCCCTGGTCTAATGAACTCACGTCACACATGCAGGCACTTTCTTTTCCTACATCTTACTCCAGCTTAGTGAAAAGTAAAAGTGAAACTATTAGTTGCTCAGTCATGTCTGACTCTTTGTGACCCCATGGACTATAGTCCGCCAGGCTCCTCTGTCCATGAAATTCTCCAGGCAAGAATACTGGAGTGGGTACCTATTCCCTTCTCCAGGGTATCTTCCCAACCCAGGGATTCCTAGTCCAGCCTAGGGAGAGTGGCTGTGTTTGCAGAAGATGCTTGTGGCTATGTTTGGAGAAGGGCTCTGGAGCATCTGGTGTGCCCATCTGTGAGGAGCTGAGAAGCACAGAAGTAAGCAAGGCAGAAAAGAAAAACGTCAAGGCTCCCGTGCAATGCAGCTCCAGGTGCACTAGAAGCAGATTACAGGGAGAATGGAACATCTCAGATTGAGGGGAATGTAGGACAACACTGAGTGTGAAATGACACATCATAAACAACCAGGTTCTTAAAAGCCAGTTGCAGGTCCAACCCTATGTCAGACTTTAGACATGACTATTAACCGGACATCCCTTCTCCACCATATTATGTGCTGAATATAGATGACAACTGCAGTCAGCAACACAGCATTGAACTTTGAAATTCTGTGGCAAGATGTATGTATATATTTTGCCACCAAATACACTGTAACATATTTGTTACATGGAAACTACTATTTTGTATTCTCCAGACCTTTTTGATAAGGTAGATACATTTCCTTATTTATTTTTATTGATTAAAGGCAAATGTCCAAGCCCAGGATTAATTTGGAGTCTGGAAGGTATACATCATGGCCAGGAGCTTTAAAATGGGGCCAAAAATGGAAAATGGATGGAGCAAATTCTGATATATAAGTCAAAGGACAGAAACTAAACTGGGCTAGTGTAGGTGTAGTTCTGTGTTCTGCAACCAACGATGGTGAAGAGGAGCTCCCCTCACTCTTTGGAGACCTTGCTGGTTTGGAAAGTTCATTGTTCGACACCATGGATCTCCAGGTGGGTCACGTTTAGAGATACACCAACCTGGAGGACTCCATGCTGTTGAGCTGTTCACAAGCAGCGGACACTTCTAAACCCATCTTCTCAGGAATTAAATTGGTGTCTTCCATAATGTACATGAATATCTTCTTTGAAAAGAAATCTTACTCTTCCCCTTTTCACAAATGGGAACAAGTCTCCCATCTCTGCATAAAAAAATATGTTATTTTTGTGGATATTATAAAAGCTATGGTGTCAGAATGTACTCTATTAAGATGGAAATAAGCATAAAAGATACATTTTTATAAAAGCTAGTTAAAAATAACTGGGATATAATGCATTTTTTCTGAAGTTTGCATTTATTGAGCTTAATTGATATTTAAATATGTCATTCATAAATAATGAAAAGTGTTCCTTGCTTTGCAAGAAGTATATATCTTCTTTTTATTTTGAATTGGGGAGATATTTTATATTAATGTTATACAACTGCCAGTATATCTATACTAGTGTTACAACACAATATCAATATTGAAATATTCATTCTTGTCTTATTTTAATAAGAATTCTATTAGTCTTTTACCAGTGACATGATATTGGGGTTCAATTTAAACGATATATTAAAGATTAAGGAATTAGTTTTATCAATGTTTTGTTTTTATGCATTGGTATTATTATTATATATATATATATATATATATATACTCTTATTGGGACTACTATGTGGTGTATCAAATTTTAGTTTTCCTAATATTAATGCATTTCTAAATTCAGTGTCTTTGTCATGATATGTTGCTCTTTTAATGTACTATTGAATTACACTTGCTACTATTTTACTAAAGATTTATGCATTTACTTTTAAAAATGAGATTGATTAAGTTTTAAAAACACTTTTTGTTATATTTGGCTCATGTTTATGTTAGAGTCACACTGATTATTGAAATTAATTAGTGGAGCATGAAGATTATAAATTCTTCATATGTTCAAATGGCCCACTCGTAAACTTTTAGTAAAAGTTCAAATTATTTTTACAAAAATTTAAAGTATTAATTATAACATTTTCAAAGATATTTGCCTATTTAAATTTTATATATCTTATTTCATTAATTTTGATAAATTATGGATTCACTATTGAATATATATTTAATGAAAATACATATAATTTTTACCAAATAATTGTACATATGATTCTGTTAAACTTTGCCACTCTAAAATCTGATAGGAGTTTTCATTTTCTTTTCATAACTTTAGTTATATTTTTCTCAGCTTTTTGTTATGGTTTTCTAGAGATTTATGGATTTTAATTTTCTTTATTCTATTGGTTTTGATTTTATGATTGATTTATTTAGTTCTTATTCCATGAGGATTTTTGTTTCCTTTCTTTTTCATAAGTTTTTGACTTTGAACACTTAGGTTCTTTCTTTTAAAATATTCTTCTCATTTACTATAGAGATCATTTATAATTTATGGATTTGTCTCTAATAATTGCTTTGGTCTCTTCTAAAAGTTTAAAATATAGTCTAGTTAATAAGAACATAATCCTGGAAGGAGACAGGCTTAGGTTTTATTTATGCACATACTGTGAAAGGAATAGTGAAAATGCATTATAGGGCTTAGCAAGATTAAATAAGATAATACATTTGTAAGTGTATCGTACAATGACAGCAAAATCAAATGTTCAACACAGATACTGGTATGTGTTGAAAACCGTACTTTGTTTTTTCTTTTAACTCAATAATCACTTTAATTTTTAATATCTAAAGTGTTGAGTATTTCTTGGTTTTGTTGTTCTTAATTAAAACTTTCTTACACATTTCTAATTTTAATGAATTTTGGTCAGAAATGTGGCCTTATAATATCTATTGTCTGAAATTTTTCATGGTTTTTCAGTTTTCAATTATTTGAATAATTGAAAAGAAGATTGTATTCTTTATAGACAAGGGCCAGTTACACACAAACACATACTCACATGTTTTATATTCTTCCCCACATTCATCATATTTTCATTTTCTTTTGTTTTTTCTTAGAAATTTTTTACCTGATCTATATTTGTATTTGCATTTATAATACCTACTTTATTTAGACTAAATTCCCATAGATTTTGTTTTATATATTTTGAACTTTATTCATAATTATTATTATTTTCTCTTCTGTTTAAAACATTTTTGCTTATAATTCTAATTTGTATGAAACTAATATTGCCACCCATTTTTTCTACTTTGTCTGAGACACACTTGTCATAATTTATCTTTGAATTCTCTGTACCATTTTATTCAGGTCAGTTTTTTAAATGGCACGTAATTAGATTTCATTTATTTTTTGATCCTTGAGTATTTGCTTTTAAATTGGTAGTTTAATTCTTTCATATTTTCTCTTCTCTCATTTTTTTCTGCTTTCATTTTTTACTACCTTTATGTTTCATTTCTTCTCTGTCTTTGGTTTTCTGAACTTTCTCTTTCTCTCACTCAACATAGTGATTTGGAGAATATGTATCTGTTTTCAAGTTTTAATTTTTTCTTAGTTTTACTTTGAAAAACTATATTTTATTATTATATTTATGGTAATTATAAAAGCTAAAGGTTAAATGTAATACATTTTGAATTAACAGATTTGTCTCACTCTTAGTTTCATATCTTTCATGATATAATGTGAAGTTTTAGAATGGAATTATTGCTATTAAAATTTGGTATTTTTATTATTTATGCATATACATCAATTCATGTTTTCTCTTATTCTAGTATTTTCCATCATTTGCCTTGTACTGTATAACCACTACTTTACTACTCCTTGTTTCACTGGTTTCTGTGATTATTAGAATCCTTGTATAGCAGGATCTCTCTATTTCTGAATTCTTTGTTCAGATTCAATCTCTTGAAAAATGTTAAATACTTAGTTTTGTATTAATGAACTTACTATTTCTTGAGGCTGTGCATCTCTATGTATTATTTTCTGTTGCTTTCACACATGGATATCTTAGATGAGTATAAAAATCTGAAATCCAAAACTTTCTATTCTTCAAGATTGAAAGTGCTTCTTAACCATTCCATAATGTGAAGCCAGGACCAAAAGCTGGTTCACTTCTCTGGGAAAGAACTAGAATGCTGTGTCTTCATAGATCCGGGGAACCTCTCACTATCACTTGACTAGAGGGTGTTTGTGTGAAATCTTCTAAGGTCTTCATTTGTTTGATATTCGAATTATCAAGAAACACAAAATCAGTGATGTTCTAGCATATTCTAATTATATTTATATTCCTACTTTTCACCGTAGATCTCTTATTTCTTTTGTATCCAGAAAAGAGTACATTTTTTGGACTGTTTTCCATTATGATTTATTACAGAATGTTGAATATAGTTCTGTGATATACAATAGGACCTTGTTGTTTATCTATTTAATATATAGTAGTGTATTTCTGCTAATCCCAAACTCCTAATTTATCCCTCCCCACCCACTTTTTCTTTTAGTAACTATAAGTTTGCTTTCTATGTCCGTGAGCCTGTTTCTGTTTTGTAAATAAATTCATTTGAATTATTTTTTAAAATTCCACATATAAATGATATCATATGATATTTGTCTTTCACTGTTTGACTTAGTATGATAATCTCTATTTTCACCCATGTTGCTGCAAATGGCATTATTTCATTCTTTTTTTGTAGCTGAGTAGCATTTCATTGTATAGGTACTACATCTTCTTTATCTTTTCAACTGTTGATGGACGTTTAGGTTCCTTCCATGTCTTGGCTATTGTAAATAGTGCTGCTACGAACACTGGGGAGCATGTATCTTTTGGAATTAGAGTTTTCTCTGGGTATAAGCCAAGGAGTGAATTTCTGGATTATATGACAAAGGAGTGTATTTAAAAAAAAAAAAATGAAATTCAAAGTGCCCTGTTTGACCTCTTTCTTGAGCCTCCAAGCCAATCTTGTCACATGTTTGTGTTCTGTACTCTGTTTCATCCAAAAGTGCCTATGAAATAGGCGTTACCAGGAAAAGAATAAGAGAGGAGACAATCCGAAATTTCCAACAAAAATATCTCAATCCTACATTTTTTAAGAAAGTTTTGTAAACCTCTAACTTCCCATTTCAAAAGTTTCATCTCCTCAAACTATGAAGGTGCTATCAGGGATTCAGGAAAGACAAAAAAAAAAAAGAGTTCACTAGGCAAGACAGAGACCCTCCCTTACCCAGTTTTTCTTGTTTCTTCTACTGATACCATTCTGCCTTTCCTTAGTGATGCTTCTGTATTTCTCCACAAGGAAAAATCTTCTTGACTTCCTTGGAGATGTCACAAAGGATTTACAAAGGAATAACTTGTGTTTACCTTTGAACATGAATATCAGTTTCTACTTGGGAAATAGGAAAAGAGCATCTTAGACATAGAGAATAGGAAAAATAACAGCTACTAAGTGCTTGAGGACTTAATGCATGCCTGAAACTCTAAGCTCATTATCTCATTTAATTCTCAGAACAACTGTGTGAGATTACAGTTTTAATCATCATCCTTCTTTTAGGGGACAAGATAATTGAGTCTTTAGTAATCTGCTCATGATCAAACATCTAGGAGATGAAAGTGCAGTTACATGGTGCTTATTCTTAAATATGGTACAATACTTCTTCAGTGCTTTAGCAGTTTTGGATTAAAGGCAAAGGAGCATAGGGCATAAGAAATTGTGTTTATTCATAAATAATTTTCAGATTGCATTATGATAGCCTTTATAAATTGTTTTTTTTTAAACAACTGGTGGTAAAGATTTTACAGACCTGTAAATTGGAAAACTGAAGCAGTTGGATAACAGAGGTGAAACCCTTTACCCTGATACATTAGGTAGAATCGACCATTCTGACTAATTAATAGTTATTGAAGAATTTTTATCTCATCACTTTGATCATAGCAATATGCTTATGTGTAGTGACTAAATTTTGAATGATCATTATTTTTCCAAAAGGACAAAACTGATCCTGATTTTCAAAGTGGAATTTTTCACAGGATCAATGTTTATCTGCAAATCTAAGTTTCTTTGCTGATGTATATCCTGCAAAGCACAAGCAAGAAATCTATTTTTACTATCTAAAAATCTGCATATGTCAGTGAAAGGAAGAGGCGAAATAGATATGAGAGCAGACTTGGAGGATAAAAGATAAGCCTGTACCTCTAATATGTAGGTGAGATGCCTTAATATGCACAGAATTTGAAATGCTAGAACAACTTATACTGGCTTTGAACAACAAGGAAGTTTTAAAAGTATTTTGAATTGTGGGTTTTTGAGTTTGTTTTGCCAAAGAGTTGACAAGTCTTTGCCTAGATTTTCCACTTTATTTTTGTAAGTGCTGATTGTGCTAATACATTTACTATGCTTATCAGCTGGGATCTGTCTGTGGTGCTAGTAAAGAACCCACCTGCCAGTGCAGGAGATGTAAGAGACATGAGTTTCATCCCTGGTTCAGGAAGATCCCCTGGAGAAGGGCATGGCAACCCACTCCAGTATTCTTGCCTGGAGAATCCCATGGACAGAGGAGCCTGGCAAACTACAGTCTATAGGGTTGCACAGTGTGGGACATGACTGAAGCAACTTAGCACACAGCACATGCTTATCAGCCAGGTGCATATATGATCCTCGCTGAACTTTCATTTCATTGACTCAGTGATTACTCTGGGCTTGATAATTGCTTCCAACCATTCTTACTACTATTTATTCTAATGATGAGGAAGGTGTTAACATTTTATGAGGGTGAGGAAAAGGAGAAAATAATAAATGCACACAAGGCATAGACAGTGTTGTTCTCTGAGACATACATGGGAAGCACATTTATATTTATCAGAGTATGTGTCCTTTTTGGGAGGAGAAGAGAGAATAAAAGACAATAATATTTACGGATTACAATGTGTCAGGGCTTAGACTTTTAAAAGAAACCAGAATTGAAAGAGATGCGTGTACCCCAATGTTCATCGCAGCACTGTTTACAATAGCCAGGACATGCAACCTAGGTGTCCATCAGCAGACGAATGGATAAGGAAGCTGTGGTACATATACACAATGGAATATTACTCAGCCATTCAAAAAAAAACATTTGAATCGGTTCTATTGAGATGGATGAAACTGGAGCCCATTATACAGAGTGAAGTAAGCCAGAAGGAAAAACACCAATACAGTGTACTAATGCATATATATGGAATTTGAAAGATGGTAATGGTAACCCTATAAGCGAGACAGAATAAGAGACACAGATGCATAGAACAGTCTTATGGACTCTGAGGGAGAAGGTGAGGGTGGGATGTTCTGGAACAATAGCATTGAAACATGTATATTATCATATGTGAAACAGAACACCATTCCAGGTTCGATGCATGAGACAAATGCTCAGGGCTGGGGCAATGGGATGACCCAGAGGGATGGGATGGGGAGGGAGGTGGGAGGGGGGTTCAGGATGGGGAACACATGTAAACCCATGGCTGATTCATGTCAATGTATGGCAAAAACTATTACAATATTGTAAAGTAATTAGCCCCCAACTAAAATAAATAAATTTATTTTTAAAAAAAGATACCTTATTTAATCCTCATTACAACTCCAGGAAGTACGTAAAATTTTATGCCCACTTTGTAGATGAGAAACTAAGGCAAAGAGAATTCAAATAAATTACTCAAGGTTACACAGCAGATAAGTATTGGTCCTGAGATTTGAATGCAAAAGATTTAGCTACAGAGTTCAGGTTAAGTATGCTAAATTGCACTCAAGATCTTCCTCATGTATATATATGCCCAGCACAAATGTAAACATATACATAGATATGCAGAATAAGCACATTCTTGAAACTCACATTCTTGAAGCATGTCTACCAAAAGTTTTATACACAAACCTACCTGAGTGTGCACCTTTAGATATGCTTTCTTCTTTAATTCACATTCACATTTATACCTATTTCTCATGTAAATAACACAAATCTATACAAATATGCATGGATAGACAACCATTTTTGTTAGAGAAAGGCTAACTTTAAGATACTGAGATCATCATGTTCTAGATCATTTGCAGAGTATAACCAACAATGGGTGAAAGAAGTGTTATTGGATGAATAAATTTTACCTTCAAAATAAAAATCACACATACTCCAAGAGTAGTTGGGTGAGTAATGAATGGCATATGCCAAGTTGAGGAGTTGAGTTGGGACTAGGGCTAGGGGAGCATGTAAGTAGGAAAGAACAAATGGAACCTTGCATTCCAAATATCTAGGCAATTCAAGCAAAGAGCTCCCCTTCTATTCATGTGTTCTTTGTATTTAAAGTATTGCCCAGTTCTGCATATAGTGTCATAGCTCAATAAATGCTCAGTAAATATTAATTAGCTATGATTTTGACTAGCATATTAAACATATACATATTCATTCTTTCAGTAACATTCTAGGTCCACATGACCTATTGCTTCCTTATTTCTTGAGAGTTTGAATTGAAGCCAAGTAATTATATCAAAATAAGACAGGATTTTAATCATCTTTCAGAACTTTAAGGTCTTTATATGAAAGCACCACATGCTTTATTGGCTTAGTTTACTACACCTGTCAACTCTGTAAGACGTGAAGATGGCAAATTCCTTTTCATCACAGACTCCCAGAATAAAGTCTTTTGTGTTTACTAAAGGAGGACGTACAAAGAAACATGACTGGAGGTGTGTGGGCACTTATGCACAGCTAAACCTGCCTGCCTTCAGTCTTTCCTCTCACCTTTCAACAGCGTGTTGCCGTCTTTGAAAACTTGAACCTGGCTGTTTATTATTGTTTCTGTTTTTCTGTGCTTCTGGTGTTTTGTAGTAATGATTTGTTTCTAACTTCTGACTGACTTAGGTTTTGGTGTGGTTAATTAAAGTTAAGTGGGGTGTGTGTGTGTGTGTGTGTGTGTGTGTGTGTGTGTGTTTGTGTGTGTGTGTGAATGAGACAGAAAATGCCAAATGAAAGCATTCAAATTATAGTCACTCAGTTGTCAATCAGATTGATGTGTTTTTAATTTAGGTTTTCTTAACAATTTAGTTGTTGCAGTATACAAATTCTATTCCTGAGTAGTGGAGCTGACATTTCAAGATTTCTGTCACTTTCAGAGAAAACATCAGCTATTTTGATCACTCCCATCTAAATAGTCTTAGTTTAAGAGTAAGTCACAGAATCAACCACCTTACTGCACAATGATAATAAATTATTCATTTGGGAAGTGAATTGTTTTTATTCAACAAATGAAATGTTGGATTTTAGCAGTGGTATGAATTAAAAATTAATGTTTTGTAACTTCACATAACTAATGTCATTCTTGAACATATAAAACCTATTAATATATCTTATATAGTATTTTAGATTGATAGTTTATTAAATATAACAGCAGCAAAATCAACAACAAAAATGCATAATATTTACTACATAAAAATATGTAGTCTTATGATTCAGGTGAATTCAACTTGTTTTTTCTTTTTCTCCTCTATACAGATTATGGTATCCTAGTCAACATAGATTAGAAAAAGTCTTAAGGCAGCTTTTTAGCTATTCTGTGGACAAAGGCATCTGCTTTTTCGATAGCTCCCCCTGAATTTTCAAATGGTTACCCATAAAATTCTTCCATTTCATTCTAAAAGTATATATCTATCCCTGTAGACAGTGCTTTCAAAAAATAAAATAAGAATAATAGGCTAGTGGTGATTTCCCTGTTTATTTAGAATAATTTCTTTGTCTTTGCAATAAAAATGTGATTAAAGCATAGACTTTAATTTTTATCCCTTTGTGTGCAAGGCTCTTTATAGGAAAACACTTTTTTAATATCAGAAAAGATAATTAAATGTTTCTGACCCCATTCTCCTTTAATAACATAGTGGTTTTTTTTTTTAATTTAAATATTTTCTTCTTTAATATTGGATGCTATCAAAGAATAAACTAGTTATTGTTTGACTTATTCCCTCCTTCTAAATATATTCAGCCCAACAAATACTTATTGAGCACATACCACAAGTAGCTTAGACTCCCTGTTGTGCTTCTATCAATTTTTCAGGGGTCCCCAACCCTTAGGATGTGGACCAGTACTGCCTGTCAGATCAACGGCAGCATTAGGCCAGAAATCAAGTGCACAATAAATGTGACATGCTTGAATCATCCTGAAACCATCCCCCCTCACCCCAGCCCATGGAAAATTGTCTTCCATGGAACAGGCCCCTGGTGCCAAGAAGGTTGGGGACCACTGAATTTTTGACATGTTTTAGAAATATTTTATGGACAATAATTAAAGGATGAAAATCTGTGCATGGTTTCCTTCTTTAATAAAGGAGAGTAGATCTGTTTTTAATCTTAGTCACTTGCAGTGTAGAGTACTCAGTTGAGTGCAGAAGGTAAGTGAAATTATGTTTATAGTTTTCACTTGTTATTTTCTAAATGTGCTCAAGGAAATGACCCTTCACTGACCCATGTATACCACAGCAAGGAAAAAATATTGCCTTGAGAGATATAAAGAAAATAAATCCTGCTCCCTATCCTGAAGGAACTCAGACCCACCCCCTCTCCCTGTCCTTTCAGCGCAGTCTCTTCATCACGCTTAACAGTACTGTCGCTCTACATTGGGAACAACTGCCAAGTACATGCAGGTCTCCTCTGTCTCACCAACAGGTAGCAAAGCTTTTATTTAGCTCATTACTATTAGGTAGAAATAAAAAAGAAAAAACATAGAATGCAAGTGGAAAATTGATTTTATATATTAATTTATAATAAATAAATTTGTAATTTATGTATTTTAATACATTTAACTCCTTATAAAATATCTAACTTAATGAGTAGTCAATATATATCCCAGCACTTTCATAATATTAAAAAAAAAACTATTAATTTACATGATAAATATTTTTGAGAACTTTCTTTGTGGCTGGCATATTTCTGATTGAAAGATTCAGAATAAAAATAAATTATGGATTAGCCCATTTATTATTCAAGGTGGCAGAATATCAGTTTTCTACTTATGCAAGAAGGAATTGTTTAAAGGAATCCTTTTCCAAAGCAAAAAAAAATAAGTAAATAAATCTTTGGAAATCTTGCAGAAGTCATCTCTCAGTTTCTGGAGGAGGTCTCTGGAACACATTTATCTATTTTTGAAGAGATATTCCTTCTCAGCTTATGCCCACAGCAAACAAAGCTGAGCTGTCTCTACCTTCCAAGACTGGAGACCCGTAACATACTGTAACTTTGCTGAAGACTTGATAACCAGCTACCATTTCCATGTGTGTATTAAGTGCTTTCACTTAAGTGACATTTAATTTTCGAAACAGTGCTGTGAAGTAGGTGTTACTTTTTAAAGATAATGAAGCTGAAGAGAAATGACAAAACGTGTGGATAGCAGATCTGGGAATCGGACAGCAAATGCCTTTCTTTTTCCAATATAGTATACTACCCACTTGAGGCTTATTTCCCAAAACTCGTGTCAAAATACAGGAACTATTTCTATCCGGATTGGTAGCGCAATGTACCAAGAACAAGGCCCTACTGTTCATTCATTACCTGGTCTTTCATTCAGTGCCGTTTTGATGTATTGAATGAAAAATGGTGACATTGTGGCAGAAGATCACACAAACAAGTGAAACATGACTTGAACTTCTTTCCCCTTCTGCCTAATTCAATCTCTTATCTTGCATCAGGATTCCAAAAATACACTTGCAATTGCTTACCTCTGCTTCCTTTTATTTCATTTCATTATTGTACCAATTGTTAGTCTCATTCCTGGTTCATGCAGTTTTTCTCAACTGATTATGCAATCACTGAAGTGGCAACCTCAGACTCATCTACCTTCCAGCTGATTGCAAAGGATTCATAAAACAGCATCTAAGAAAAGGTTATATTCGGGGGGAAAAACAATTACAGCTTTCATTTGTTACTGCATATTATAGTGGTTAGTAAAAGAATAAACACTGTCAGTCTGCTTGTTTCAGAAAGGTGGAGCAGGGCTCTTTGAAGGGTGCTAGAAGGCTTTTACATTGGGTCCCCACCTAGAAGTGACTTCACTTCTCCCATGTCTGGAAGTAGAATCATGCAGGAGCATCATGACCTGCACCTGGAGCAGCTGATGAAAGGAGTCACAATAACCCCACTAACACACAGAGAGAAGAAGCCGCGTTACACGGGAGCAGGAGCGCGGTGTTTGCCAAGTCAAGTGTTCCCTTGATAACGTGTTAGATAGCTTTAATAAGCAGTGGGCTTTTGAGCCTCAGTTTCCTTATTTGTAAAACAGGAATATTAGAACTTACCTTATCTCCTATACAGAACTGTTGTAGGGTAACAGGAGAGATAATGCAAATAACAGGTTTGGGTAAACTGTAAGTTACAGATAAACGTTTGTTATTGTAATGAAGCAGACTCTGCTGAGTGAATGGAAAATTAAGTCCACAGGTACTTTTAGTTCTTTTTAGAGAACCATCGATTTCTTTTCAGAACAGAAAGAATTAAGCTTCTATGTGATATCTTAGTGGACTAGAGGGAGGGATTGGTTGATACAGCCACCAAAACATCCATGCAAAATCCATAGCATGACTTACAGATCTTTTGTGTTAGCAAGATCATTAATTAACTTACAGACTTCTACTACAATGCTCACATCATTCCTCTAAGAAATACACTTGGAGAGAAAAGAGTCATATTTGGGAAAAGAGATGTGTAGCTATTGCAAGGCTCCTTTTTACAGTTTAGGGAAAGCAGAATACAAGGAGAAATGCCTTTGTAAAGTTAAATTACTTGCTTAAAGTCACAAAGTACATCCATGCATTATGAATCTTAGGTTCAGTGTGATTAATTAATTAAGGCTATGCATGCACACCATAAGATTAATTTACTGAATAATTCACTGAGAAAAGTCTGTTCAATTTTCAAGTGCTAAGACTATAATGAATCTTTGACATGACTAATTTACCTTCCCTGAATTGAATGATAGGTTTTAAATTGAAGTGATCAGTAAATTGGACATATTGATTGCATTTGGTGTCACATATGTATATTTTTAAGAAACTCAAAGACTTTTGAAGGACTGGAAAAGATTTGTTTGTTTGTTTGTTTTTAATAGGGAGATTGGGAATTTCATAACTGTTAACTGGAATTTCTTCTTTAGATCCACATATGTCAACAAGTTCCAAATGCTGGTCACAATTGATAAATTGAGAGAGAAAATTATGCAAAATTCTCAGGAGCTCAGGGAAGTAGGCCAGCAGAGAAATGCCTACTATTACTCTTTGTGACAGAGTTCTTATCCACACTGCCAATGACTAGCCTCAGTGAATTCAGTACAGCATGACACCAAACAATAGAAAAAGTGGCAAGCATGATTCTGATTTCCAAATCAGGAGATATTTTGGAAAGAAGAAATACCCTTTCTTTTTCAGTCCCATGAGATAATCTGAAACATGTATTGGAAAATCACATTTGTTTACTTAGAAACTAGGAAGAATTAGCTATATTCTAATGACTATGTCATATTCATCTTTGTATGAGTTCTGTCCATCCTCCAAACCTGGCCTGTTGTAGGTTCTTTTGCATAGTTGTTGAATTAATTGAGTAATGATCTTAAAAAAAATAGGGTAGTGGATGATGTAATCAATGAGGTAAAGGCCTTATTTAAAGAAACATTGCTATATTATTTTCACTATTTCATCTGCAATAGGTGCCTCTAATTAGGAGGAATGTTGTTCTGATTTTCCTCTTAGACCATCTCTATAATTGCCATCTTAGCTTTCATATCAGAATTATTATTATTGGGAGTGGCATAAACACATAAATTAAATCTGATTTGCCTTCTTTAGCACTGCAGTTGGAGAAACAGCTGCATCACTTTGAAATGAAATTTTAGCTTAGAATAATAAACAAAAATAAGAACACATTTTGTTAGACTTTTGCTTATGTTTCTTCATCTGTTTTCTAATCCTCATTTTAGACATTCTACAATTCTTTACAGATAAGCATTCATTCACTCTATAATGGATCTCTCCTGGACTTCACTGAGGAAAAAGCTTCTTTTAAAATATCCAAAGAGTATTATCTAAAGATTTGATTTATAGTTATTTCCTTTCTGTCCTTTTCTTTAAGTAGGTATTGTAACATTTTGAATTCTCATAATATTTTCTTTTATTTTTCTATTTATCCTCTCTCCACACATTCCACTTTAATGTTTATCTTTTCCTCACTTTTCCCCCTTATTATTTATCTGCTTTTTCCTTAGATGTTCATTTTTAAAGATTTTCCTCACTTTTAACATTACAGCATATAATGTATCTGTGTTTTTGTGAACAACCACTCACTATACCATTTACTGTATTACATTTATTACATTATATAAGGATCTTTATATAAAGACATAAAATCTGTATTCCTATTGCAGTTGAGGATTAAGGAAAATTGGCATTTCATTGAATTGTCCCCCTCCACTGCAGTAAATGTGTGCATACATGTGTGTATTTCTTTAGTTCTCATAAAGCTCAATTTGAGAGATTTCCATTTTAGAAATTTTCTCTATCACAGATTTCCCGGGTATCACTTCTACCTCTGTTTTTATGACTCCTATTCTTTTGACCCTTGTATTGATGGTTCTATAATATGCCTTTAATTTATTATAAAACTTCACCAAGGCCTTTTTAGCAAGAAGTATATTATGAATTTTAAAAGAATACTTGATAACTTCTACATACAACTCTATCACACTCACTATTTTTAACTTTTCCTCGGTCCTCTTTGCTTTCTTTTGTACATTTTATGTGTTTGTCCACTTACCATCTGCTTGTCTCCCTCTTTTCTTGCATCTGTTTTCTCCTCTTTTCCTGCCTCGAGTGTTCAAATCTTTTCTCTATTCAGCATCAATCACCATATTGCTGATTTCCTTATCTTATCCTGTGACCTGGTAAGGAAGAATAATATGTGAATAATCAAATTTATGCATCTCTTTGCCTCCTATAGGTTCATAATAATGTGAGAACATATTAAGTTGATGCAAACATAAGTGCAGTTTCAGACCATGAATTTTAAATCGTTGTAACTAGGCTCACACACATCTTTACTAATCAAAATAGAAACCATTACAATCAAGACATTTGTGCCAACGAGAAATAAGTTTGTTTATTCCTGTCGTGTAAAATTCCGTGCTTCAAGATTTGACAAACTCTTGCAAAGCATTTTCTGCCTCCTGCTGGTTGTGGAAGCATTTACGCTGCAATAAGTTGTCACGATGGTTGAAGAAGTGGTAGTCAGTTGGCAAGAGGTCAGGTGAATACAGCAGATGAGGCAAATCTTCATAGCCCAATTCATTCAACTTTTGAAGTTTTGGTTATGCAGTCAGATGTTGTTGGGGAGAAGAGTTGGGCCCTTTCTGTTGACCAATGCCGGCTGCAGGCGTTGCAGTTTTTGGTGCATCTCATCAATTTGCTGAGCATACTTCTCAGATATAATGTTTTCACCAGGATTCAGAAAGCTGTAGTGGAACAGACCAGCAGCAGACCACCAAACAGTGACCATGACCTTTTTTTGGTGCAAGTTTAGCTTTGGGAAATACTTTGGAGCTTCTTCTCAATCCAGCCACTGAGCTGTTTGTTGCTAGTTGTCGTATAAAATCCACTTTTCGTCACATGTCACAATCTGATTGAGAAATGGTTCGTTGTTGTAGCATAGAATAAGAGATGGCACGTCAAAATGATTTTTTTTTTAGTTTACAGTCAGCTCACGAGGCACCCATTTACTGAGTTCTTTCACCTTTCTAATTAGCTTTAAATGCCAGATGACCATAGAATGGTCAACATTGAGTTCTTGGGCAACTTCTCATGTAGTTGTAAGAGGATCAGCTTTGATGATCCTCTCAATTGGTCATTGTCAACTTTCAATGGCCAGCTACTGTACCCCTCTTCTTCAAGGCTCTCATTTCCTTTGCAAAACTTCTGGAACCATCACTGCACTGTACCTTCATTAGCAGTTCCTGGGCCTGTTGTCTCCACTGCTTTATGACCCATTTGGAACTTGAGTAAGAAAATTGCTCAGATTTGCTTTTTGTCTAACATCATTTCCCTAGTTTAAAATAAACATAAAATAAACAAAAAATAATAAGTCATTAGCAAAAAAAAAAACATAAAATGAGAAATGTGCATTAATATAATGTTTAACATAACCACATTTAAGGATGTATTTTAATATCAAGCAGCAAAGTTCAACAGTGCAAAACTGCAATTACTTTTGAACCAACCTAATATTACTGCTTGCCCCATTGAAAGGAGAGACTGGCTTCTGGCTGTTCACAGGCTCAGAGCCATAAAGGGTCTTTGGAGATTAGTTGGTTATGTCCTCTCTGGTTCTACTCTGCATTATCAAATCCTTAGAGGTTTTTTTGCACAATTTACTTCCTTTCACAAGGAGCGTACATGCATGCTAAGTTGCTTCAGTCACGTCTGACTCTGTGTGACCCTATGGACTATACCTGCCAGGCTCCTCTGTCTATGGGATTCTCCAGGCAAGCACATTGAAGTAGGTTGCCATGCCCTCCTCCAGGGGATCTTCCCAACCCAGAGATCGAACCCATGTCTCTTACATCTTCTGCATTGGCAGGCAGGTTCTTTACCACTAGTGCTACTTGGGAAGCTCTTCACAAGGAGAGTGAGGTAAAGAAGCTTGGGCGGTAAATTGCTGATAGCTTTCACCAGAGCCAATGTAAAATCTTAATCATAAATACCAATTGTGAATCAGTGTTACTATCTTCCTAGAAAATACAGGGAGAGCCTAGGAAAAGCTGCAATATGGGATTAAAATTTTTTTTTCCATCTCATTTTCCTTTAGAACCTTTCTCCCCTAATAGTGGGGCTTCCCTGATAGCTCAGTCGATAAAGAATCTGCCTGCAATGCGGGAAACCCCGGTTCAATTCCTGGGTTGGAAAGATCCACTGGAGAAGGGATAGGCTACCCACTCCAGTATTCTTGGGCTTCCCTTGTGGCTCAGCTGATAAAGAATCCCCCTTCAATGTGGGAGACCTGGGTTTCATCCCTGGGTTGGGAAGATCCCCTGGAGAAGGGAAAGGCTACTCACTCCAGTATTCTGGCCTGGAGAATTCCATGCAGTACAGTCCATGGGGTTGCAAAGAGTCAGACACAACTGAGCGACTTTCACTCACTCACTCCCCTCATAGTAACTAAATTAGCCAATACGATCAGGGTTATTCGTCTTAGGGAGTAGGTGAGATCCAGCGGAAAAGAGGCAAGTGTAGTCATATTGGATACGGACATTTTGGTTTCTCCTGGAGTCCTACATATGTGCATAATCTACCTAGTGGATAACACATCACCGAGCAGAGGCAATCAACTTGAAAATTCACTAGAAATGGACATATAACATATGAAGTCTTTGTTTTAGAATACCTGTGATTTATACTGAGAAAGTATCAGAAAAAGATTTTGGGAAACGGGGAAAGTGATTGAAGGAAACAGGAAACAGAAAGACCCAACATGTACTTGGGGAATAAAACACCTTGTCTTTCCAGTCTAATTATAAACCACTGAAGCTGGGCAGTGTTCACCTTAAAGCTTTATGTCCTTCAGTGTCTTGGAAGGCTTTATGAGCAAATGAATTGAATGATAATTACTAACACCTCAGGAGAGACAGAAAGTTGAAATTCACTGCTTCAGCTCATGCATTATGCTCTCTGTGTGACGTATAGATATTTGATACAATTTTGACCTAAAAACTGCTAGCGACTATGATTTGTTTCATTCTTTTTAATAATAAAAAGCAACAAAATGTTAGGTTATTAAATTTTAAGATTGTACTGAAATTCCAAAATGTATATACTACCTTTTAGAATTTATACCCCCACAGTCATCAGTCTCACTGTTGTTGTCTTTAAATTTTCATGCTTATAAAGTTGGGTTTATAATCATGTGATGAATATCTTCCCCTGAAGTGAGTTTTTATTAAAGGTGCTTACTTAAATTTATATTTTGACTGTGCCATGCAGCATCCAAGGAAACTAAGATCCCCAACCAGGGATTGAAGCCATGGCCCCTGCAACGGAAGGCAGGAATTCTTAACCACTGGACCTCCAGGGAAGTCCCTGAACTTAGTTTTGGCATTGTCAGTGAGAGGGTTGAGTCTCAAGGCTGGTGTTATAAATTTCCAGCAGTCCAGTGATTTTCCTCTCTGTGGGAACTTCATGACCCTGTGCTTCATTCCTGTCAGGGGGAAACTCACTACTTAAAGCTGATACCACGGGAAAGGTATCTTAGCAATACTCACAGCCCACTTCATTGCCGCTGCTTCTTCTGTGACGGATAGTGTTTCATTGCTGGTGGTTCCTCTTAGGAAGAGACACACACTGAGGTCACCTGATGCCATTGCATAATTATATATGAATATGAGAAAATCATGCTGAATGGCTTCTTATGAAGTGGAAATCTGGGTGTATCTGAAGAAATAGCTATTACTAATGGTCCAAATACTTCTCCCATGCAGTGAACATTTATAATTTTTGTGCAGCTAGCTATTTCTAAAGTGCAATGTGGCATAAAGCAGTTGGCCATTTCCTGTATATTATGCTGAATGGACAACCTTTGAAGACCCCTACGACATGTCATAACACTTTAGTTTGCCTGTCCTCAGTTCAAAGCACCATATGAAAACAGTCATTTGTCCAGTATTACTGGGCTAAACAGATGTTTGTGTAACTGAATTTCCAAACAACGGGAGTATATGCCTTTAGATTTAAAATTTTGACACAGGATTATTATAGATTCAAGATGCTTTGTCTCTTCTTACCACTTCAGTTTTTTCTCTCTCTCCTCACCCTTAATTTCTGTAACCCTGTGAAACAATACGCAGTTCCCTCAATGAACCATAGAGTTGCCATTGACTCCACTTTTCCAGAAAGCCCTTTCTATTTCTAGCTGGTGATCACTCAACTTTCATGAACCTGTTTTGTTTCGTCTCATGTACTAAACTTATCCTGACCCTTTGTCTTCTTCCACTCTGATTACTTTAGCCCTTTCAGCCATATGGTGTCCTATATATACTTCAGTCATGGAAGTCATCAATCTCTGAGTTACTTATTTGTCTGGATATTAGACTCCTGGTGACTTATTTGTCTTTTTTGTATTCCTCAGTTCCTCAATAGCTGGGTTTCCTAATACTTTATATATGCTTATAGGATCAGTAAAATCAATGCAGTGAAGCTTCCAGGGGATTCAGAGATGCAGGGCACTTTTCCCCTAAGTAAGTAACCCCAACTATTCTGAGAGTTGTGTATTTTGTGACTGATTTTTTGGATTTTTTTCATCTTTTCCCATTTTATCAAGCCCTTGTCAGTTCTTGGAAGAGGGTGTTTGCTATGACCAGTGTGTTCTCTTGGCAAAACTCTGTTAGTCTTTGCCCTGCTTCATTCTGTACTCCAAGGCCAAATTTACCTGTTATTCTAGATGTTTCTTGACTTCCTACTTTTGCATTCCAGTCCCCTATAATGAAAAGGACATCTTTTTGGGGTGTTAGTTCTAGAAGGCCTTGTAGATCGTCATAGAACCATTTAACTTCAGCTTCTTCAGTGTTAACTGGTCAGGGCATAGACTTGGATTACTGTGATATTGAATGGTTTACCTTGGAAACGAACAGAGATCATTCTGTCATTTTTGAGATTGCATCCAAGTACTGCATTTCAGACTCTTTTGTTGACTATGATGGCTACTCCATTTCTTCTAAGGGATTCTTGCCCACAGTAGTAGATATAATGGTCATCTGAGTTAAATTCACCCATTCCAGTCCATTTTAGTTCACTGATCCCTAAAATGTCAACATTCACTCTTGCCATCCCCTGTTTGACCACTTCCAATTTGCCTTGATTCATGGACCTAACATTCCAGGTTCCTATGCAATATTGCTCTTTACAGCATTGGACCTTGCTTCCATCACCAGTCACATCCACAACTGGGTGTTGTTTTTGCTTTGGTTCCATCTCTTCATTCTTTCTGGAGTTATTTCTCCACTGATCTCCAGTAGCATATTGGGCACCTAGAGACCTGGAGAGTTCATCTTTCAGTGTCCTATCTTTTTGCCTTTTCATACTGTTCATAGGGTTCTCAAGGCGAGAATACTGAAGTGGTTTGCCATTCCCTTCTCCAGTGGATCACATTTTGTCAGAACTCTCCACCATGACCTGTCCATCTTGGGTGGCCCTACACAGTATGGCTCACAGTTTCTTTGAGTTAGACAAGGCTGTAGTCCATGTGATCAGATTGGTTAGTTTTCTGTGACTGCAGTTTTCAGTCTGTCTGCCCTCTGATGGAGAAGGATAAGAGGCTTATGGAAGCTTCCTGATGGGAGAGACTGACTGAGGGGGAAACTGGGTCTTGTTCTGATGGGCATGGCCATGCTCAGTAAATCTTTAATCCAATTTCCTATTGAAGGGTGAAGCTGTGTTCCCTCCCTGTTATTTACCTGGGGCCAAACTATGGTGGAGGTAATGAAAATGATAGTGACCTCCTTCAGAAGGTCCCATGCATGTACTGCTATACTCAGTGCCCCCAACCCTGCAGCAGGCTGCCACCAACACATGCCTCCACTGGAGACTCCTGGACACTCCCTGGCAAGTCTGGGTCAGTCTCTTGTGGGGTCCCTGCTCCTTTCTCCTGGGTCCTGTTGCACACAAGGTTCTGTTTTTGCCCTCCAAGAGTCTACTTCCCAGTTCTGTGTAAATTCTGGCAGCTCTGTGGTGGGTTTAATGACGACCTTGTCCAAGAGGGCATATGCCATACCCAAGTCTGCTGCACTCAGAGCCCCTGTCCCTGTGGCAGTCCACCGCTGACCCGTACCTCCACAGGAGATGCTAAAACACAGTTCTGTTTCAGTATCTGTGGGGTGTCTGGGTCCTGGTGAGCACAAGGTTTGTTTGAGCCCTCTGAGCGTCTCTGGCAGGAATGGGGTTTGATTCTAAACAAGAATTCGCCCCTCCTACTGTCTGGCTTGGGCTTCTCCTTTGCCCCTGGAAATGGGGTATCTCCTTACAGCCGCTCCAGCACCATGCAGTTGCCACTGCAGTTTGGTCATAGCAAACACCCTCTTCCAACAACACAAGAGAAGACTCTACACATGGACATCACCAGATGGTCAATAGTGAAATCAGATTGAATATAGTCTTTGCAGCAAAAGATGGAGAAGCTCTATACAGTCAGAAAAAACAAGACCGGGAGCTGACTGCAGCTTAGATCATGAACCCCTTATTGCCAAATTCAGACTAAAATTGAAGAAACTAGGGAAAACCACTAGACCATTCAGGTATGACCTAAATCAAATCCCTTACGGTTATACAGTGGAAGTGAGAAATAGATTCAAGAGATTAGATCTGATAGAGTGCCTGAAGAACTATTGACAAGGTTCGTGACATTGTACAGGAGACAGGGATCAAGACCATCCCCAAGAGAAAGAAATGCAAAACAGCAAAATAGCTGTCAGAGGAGGCCTTACAAATAGCTGAGAAAAGAAGAGAAATGAAAAGCAAAGGAGAAAAGGAAAGATACACCCATTTGAATACAGAGTTCCAAAGAATAGCAGGAATGATAAGAAAGCCTTCCTCAGTGATCAATGCAAAGAAATAGAGGAAAACAACAGAATGGGAAAGACTAGAGATCTCTTCAAGAAAATTATAGATACCAAGGGAACACTTCATGCAAAGATGGGCTCAATAAAGGACAGAAATGCTATGGGTCTAACAGAAGCAGAAGATATTAAGAGGAGGTGGCAAGAATACACAGGAGAACTGTACAAAAAAGATCTTCACAACCCAGATGATCATGATGGTGTGATCACTCACCTAGAGCCAGACATCCTGGAATGCAAAGTCAAGTGGACCTTAGGAAGCATCACTACGAACAAAGCTAGTGGAGGTGATGGAATTCCAGTGGAGCTATTTCAAATCCTAAAAGACGAGGCTGTGAAAGTGCTGCACTCAATATGCCAGCAAATTTGGAAAACTCAGCAGTGGCCACAGGACTGGAAAAGGTCAGTTTTCATTCCAATCCCAAAGAAAGGCAATGCCAAAGAATGCTCAAACTACTACACAATTGCACTCATCTCACACGCTAGTAAAGTAATGCTCAAAATTCTCCAAGCCAGGCTTCAGCAGTACGTGAACTGTGGGCTTCCAGATCTTCAAGCTGAATTTAGAAAAGACAGAAGAACCAGAGATCAAATTGCCAACATCTGCTGGATCATCGAAAAAACAAGAGAGTTCCAGAAAAACATCTATTTCTGCTTTATTGACTATGCCAAAGCCTTAGACTGTGTAGATCACAACAAACTGTGGAGAATTCTTCAAGAAATATGAATACCAGACCACCTGACCTGCCTCTTGAGAAATCTGTATGCAGGTCAGGAAGCAACAGTTAGAACTGGACATGGAACAACAGACTGGTTCCAAATAGAGAAAGGAGTACATCAAGGTTGTATATTGTCACCTTGCTTATTTAACTTATATGCAGAGTACATCATGAGTACATTCATGAGCTGCTTTTGAACTGTGGTGTTGAAGAAGACTTTGAGAGTCCCTTGAACAGCAAGGAGATCCAACCAATCCATCCTAAAGGAAATCAGTCCTGAATATTCATTGGAAGAACTGATGCTGAAGCTGAAACTCCAATACTTTGTTACCTGATGTGAAGAACTGACTCATTTGAAAAGACCCTGATGGTGGGAAGGATTGAGGATGGGAGGAGAAGGGGACGAAAGGGGATGAGTTGGTTGGACGGCATCACTGACTCAATGGACGTGAGTTTGAGTAGACTCTGGGAGTTGGTGATGGACAGGCAAGCCTGGTGTGCTGCAGTCCATGGGGTTGCAAAGGGTCAAATGTGACTGAACTGAACTGAACTGTCAGTTCTTGCTACCATCAATATATACTTTAAGCTAAGTAATTGTGTACCCTTATGTAAGATACTGAAACCTTCTGTGCCTCAGTTTCTTCCTCTTATGTGAGTGCATGCTAAGTCTCTTCAGCCGGGGAGTCCGACTCTGTGCAACGCTCTGGACTCTAGCCTACCAGGCTCCTCTGTCCATGGGATTCTCCAGGCAAGAATACTGGAGTGGGTTGCCATGCCTTCCTCCAGGGGATCTTCTCAACCCAGGAACTGAAGCTACATCTCTTAACATCTCCTGCTTTGACAGGCATTTTCTTTACCACTGGCACCACCTCAAAGCCCCTTCTTCCTTTTGTAGTTATTAGTAAAATAAATTGGGGGAGAAAACAAGGTGATTAAATGGTTGACCATCAGTGCTTGCAGGTGACAAAGACTTTGGACTTAAATGAGATTTCACATCCATTTGTAGAACTTGAGGAAATAGTACATTCATAATCACTATGGTAGGTGAAGCTCATCCTCTCCGTATTGTAAATCCATACTGACCACATCTGTGAAGTTCTCCATAGCATTTCAGAACTTCAGCTTAGAACATTTCTGGGGTACACACTGCTCTCCAGAACCTGCTGCCCTATTGCCTTTTGCCCTCAAATAGACTAGATCACACTCCCATCATACCCTAAACCCTGAGCATGCATAAACTGTATTTGCATATTAATCATTTGGGAAAAAAAAATTACAGTTCCCTTAAATCCACCACACTGTAGATCACTGTCATTGCTTCTCAAAGCCCAAGCTGGAATACCCCTTCCTGACCCAGCTTTGCTTGTGCCATCAAACTCATGGCACTCGGTGCTTCCTCTTCCCACACACAAACATCTCGTCTTCCCACTTCTGCCAAAACTTTCCACCGTCTCCTCCACACTTCTCTTTTTTGTCATGAACAAATTTCCTTCCACACAGCTTCTTCCCTGAAAACCTCCTGATCTTAACTAACATCTTAACTCCAACCCTTGGGCATCCTCTCTCCTTTAAGGATGCTTTCACACCTGGCTCACAGTCTTTACCTCCACCTCAAGTCTTCCTAACATACTGGGTGACTTTCATGTCCATCCATAACAGTCTATCAGTCCCTTCTCCTCATTGTCTATAATGAAGTTTGCCTTCACCCATACAGTTACCCAGAAAACTGTCATCATCTGAAACTGACCCATGACTTCTTTAAATTCTGAATTCAGACATTCAACTCACTTTCTACAACTTCTCATCCCTAGAGCTCTTATTCCAGTTACATGCACTCCTCAATATTGTAAAGACCTTCAACAATGTTGCCCCTCTTACTTAACCATATTGTCAGCTCCCTTCTCTCCAGTGGTTTAAATTCTACAACCCATCCCTTCAATACTTTGTTATTACTTCAGATAACTTTGCCCACTGCCTCCTCATCACCCATTCAGAAAATTCCTTTTTCTAGCAAAAGCAAGTCTGCCTTCTCCGATGCTATATTCTGCCCTCCAAGTTGTGTTTTGGAAATGTCCCCTCCATGAAGTTTGGGGCCACTAAAAGTCATGGTCTCCAGTCTCCACCAGGCCCTTGGAAATCCTCAAGGGTCTTGTTTCCAGACCAGTGCTACTTGTTCTATACTCTCCTAAACCTCTTCTGCTTAGGCAACAACTTTGATGTCTGCTTTCTTTCCTGCAGTATGTCTCATCAGAAAGATGCCCTGATTCCTACCGCACAAACAATTGTCTCAAGTATGTCTGCATGTGGCAAGGCCACTGCCTTAGTTCAGTGCCTCATCGTATTTCCTCTAGATTATTATAGACATAGTTAAAAAAAAAAAAAAACTAAGCTACCTTTCTGGTCCTGCTCTTCTTCACATACTAACTAGTGTGACTACTTGACAATGCAGATCTGTCCACTGATTTAATGTTCTTCTTATACCTCTTAGCAAATAAGTCAAAACTCCTTTGTGTAACACTCAGCATCCTGTGGGATCTTCTCCATGACGATTTATTCCAGTTTAGGTCTTCCCACCCTCTCTCCATCTGCTCATGCTCTCCATCTACAGTTCCTTCACATTCCTGCCCTTGATGAACTCTATGGCCATCATGATCTGGCCTTTCTCTAGATCTTGCCTATTGCCTGTTACTCCCTCTGACAGGTTTGGATAACAGCAATTCATCTTTCAATTGTTGGTTTTGACGTCATTCCTCTGGGATGCAAAGCTTGACTCCCTCCCTCTTCAGCAATTAGAGTTTTACTGTCACCTCATTCTCATTACCAAAGACAGACCCTGAATGTTTAATTGCTGTTTCCTCTTTACTTGTGTTGTGGTATATAGCTTGACAGAAGGCCATTTGGGGATTGTTTGTTTGACATTTTAGAAAAAATACACTTTACAAAAGGATTTGAAACAGTGACTCTCAAACACTTGCCAAATCCTCTGAGCCTCAACTTATGTATTTGTTGAATGGAGATTATAATATGATATGCATAGAAGGAGTAATATATGATTAAGTGATTAAATGAAATATCATATATTAAATGCCTGGAAAATATTAACCCTTAAATAAATTATAATCACAATAGCATTTTGTAAATTTAGTAGAGCAGAGGGTTTTAAGGTCATTATTGCAAAGATGATGCCAGATTTTATGTAAGATGTTGCCTTTAAGAGATCTACCCACACATCTGGCAACCACAGGGAAAGTAACTAATGCTTCTAACTCATAAATGATTAAAAAAACACTCAAGCAGGTTACCATTTTATTTCTACTGTGATCAGTAAAGGTGTGAAATTTCAAAGACATAGTTTGAGTTATTGTGATCACAGTGGTTTGACATAGACTGTAAGCTCTTCAACCTGTCTCAAGCATGTGTTCCTTGCGGTGTTTGCGCAAACTGATTGGATGAGTCAGGAGTGAAAATACCTTGTCAGTCAAGCAACTGACTGAGTTGTTTCAATCTAATCTGTTGTTTACCCTCTTTCAGCCAAAGTTAGGCTCTGAGAGATAAGTGGCTTCTTATAAAGCCACTCATGAATAAAAAATCAACACAAAGAGACTTGCATTGCATTAAGGAACCCCCAGAGCTACATGGTATGACCTATGTGCCAATATCTCAGTGAGCATGTGCATATACCATGTATCCTAGTGATATTTTCACTAGTGTTGCAAGCAACTTTCTAATGTTGTGTTTTATTTTTTAACTAAAAAAGGCTTTCATCATTTAAGAAACAAAATAAAAGGAATTGCATTTTTTTTTGGTATTCTCATCTCCTACAAATAATTTCCCATCTGTTAACCTGAATACAAGGTTCCTAAGGGAAAACTGTTGGTGTGTGGTGTGTACACATATATTTCTAAGATCTTTTGGGATTGTGCCCCAATGGTACTCTAGCAAGAGGCTCTAGGTTGGCAATTACTTTTACATGTTGGGATCAGTTATCATAACATCATAGACTGATTGATGGAATTAACCCATTAGTTGTATCAGCAGACTCCCCACATGGTGTGGAAATTCCTTCAGCCAGCTCCAACTTGGTCATTCACACTGTGCTTGACACCTCCAGTGCAGTTTCACTTCTGCCCATGTTGTGCTCCAAACAACTCTAATTATCAAGAAGCTCCATTTTGCAGAAAGCCAATTTTGTTTTCCATAGATTCCATCTATCTTTTGTGGTTCTACTTTCTGGAGTAACAGAGTATTTGAGGAAAAGTATTAAAATTTCCATTATTCTTCTCTAAAACAAGCGTCTGTAATTGTACCTACTCTATCGTGGTTTCATGATCACTTGCTCACTCATCCCTTCGGCCATCATTGATCAAGCTTTTGTTAAATATAAAGTATTGTGTGTGAAACTATAAAGGCTAGAAAGATACTTAAGACATGATCCCTTCCTTCAGGTAACTAATACATAGGTACTTGTTAATGTTCATCTTAAAATGTGACAGGCTGTATGCAACATAACTCTCCAGGAGTGTTCTAAGAAATGAAGACTATAGTAAGACTACTGTTTCTCATGATCTGAACTCCATACTTTTATTCATGAAGTCTGTGTTTATGTAGGCCTTTTCATAGCTGAGTCATATGGGTTTCTGATCAAATGAAAATTCAGGTCTTTATCTCAGCTGAACTATGTGCTATTTATAAATTATGTCTAACTCCTCATTTGTTATTAGCTCCATGTTACTTAGAGAAATTTAAGATTTGGTATAGTTTTGTAGTAATGCTCAAGGTCACAGAACAATTAAGTGATAAGTAAAAGAAGATTTAAATTCCCGGTGAGTACATTAATTGATGATTCTTATTTTTCCCCCAAGTGGAATGATCTGAAAGCATAAACAGCTTCAAAAAAGGTTTATTGTTAGTAGATCCATGATAGGAAATAGGGGTGTTTTGAGCCTTTTATGACTCTCTAGCATCTCCTAAGTATGGCAGGATTCCTCCATTGACTGGATGTTAGGAAGCAAGTCATTGGCCTTTCCTGTAGCTGCAAAAATATGCAAGGCTTTTGAGAAAAAAAGATAAGGCAGCTCTTGCTTCACTCGCAGGTGTCCTTGTCTTTGGCTCATTGCATCTCCTTTTCCTCTCTTGATTACATGCCTAACATTGAATATTTCCTTATCGTGACTTAAAACCTTTTCTGACTTCCTCCATACTGCTGCTTGCTGCCAGATATGGTTACACTTTCTATTTGCCTTTTGGGAGGAAATTGTCTGCTGTTTTAAAATTCTGATTCTGAGCTTTGATCTGGTTGTTCTAATCCCTACTTACAATTCAACTCTAATTTATTCATGTATATTTTTGAGCACTACTAAGTGTCAGGCATGAGTGGACCTCTGTTCATGGACAGGTAAAGTCATATATACTTTGGTGCCAGAATTTGGCATGGGTTGCTGTGCAGCATCCGTCCCAATGTGAGAATTCATGCTTTCTATCCCATCACATAAGTAAGTGTCAGTCACTCAGTCGTGTCAGACTCTTTGTGACCCGTGGACTGTAATCCACCAGGCTCCTCTGTCCATGGGATTCTCCAGACCAGAATACTGGAGTGGGTAGCTGTTCCCCTCTCCAGGGGATCTTCCCTAAACAAGGATCGAACCTGGGTCTCCTGCATTGCAAGCAGATTCTTTACTATCTGAGCCATCAGGGAAGCCCCTATTCCATCACATAAACCTGGCTTTATAGCTGTCAGACATTGGACTTTGCACATTTGAGTTTTACTAACTAGCTGTTAAGGTAAATAAGTTAAATAAAGAGCCCCATTATGCCATGTTTCTTCACTGAGACAGTGGGGTTCAAATTGCTTATGAAAGTTTTAGCATGAAACTTTCCAAAGAAGGTGATGGGAATGGATGGTATGAAAAAGTTTAGCTATTTGTGGAGAAGAATTAAGTCCCAGGAGTCTGTTGTATCTGCCTCCATTCCTCTGCAGACTTTGGTCTGTACTCTGCTGAGAGCATCCAGGAACAAGGCGGTTTTAGCTTTTGCCATCCCTCCTGATGGTGTTCCTGCTGCAGCTGTCAGATGTATGGAGACATAATTGATGAAATTCTATTTATACCCAGGGATAAACTTAGAAAACCAAGCCATGCCTCCTAAACTAGCAAATTCAGTGGATCCCCTTGCTGCTGCAGTCTCTACCATCCAAGTGACAACAATACACATTTTCTGTTTGCCTTAAAGTCACTAATTGGTTCATACCTTTGAATATGCTAGTAGTGTAATAGGAGGGCAGTTTCTGATGTTATAAAGCATGGGTTCAAATTTTGGCTCTTTTCAGGAATATAATGTTCAATCTTGAGGAAGTTTATCAACTACTTCATCAGCAAAATGAGAATAATAATTGGGACAGATACTGCACAGCCCATTTTATGGTGTTGGTAGTGGGGATTAAATAACTGCATTTTGTAAAGCTCTTAAATAATGACTACATACACTGTAAGCACAGAATTAGTTGCTATTTTTATTCTTATTGTTTTTATTTTACCTGTAATTCAGGCAGAGGAATAAGTGGTATACAAGAAAGTGCTTTGGACCAGGAGCCAAAACACCTGGGTTACAGTCTCAGGTGTGCTATGTGACTGTATAGGACCTTGGACAAGTTGTTGAACTTCTCCAAACCTCAGTTTCTTCATGTGCATGAGTGCATGTTGCGGGCAGTGGGGGATGGGGGGAATGTTACATTGTTTTAAATGCTAAGGTTTTTTAGCACCAAAAGTGATCATCATCACTGTTTGTTGATAATACAGCTTAAAAAATGAAGATAAATATTATGGAGGAAATTATATTCTTCAAGACTCCTCAAAGGAACATTAAGGCCTATAGGAAATAACTATATCAGGATATACAAATTATAGAATAAGTAACCCTGTAATGCCTCAGCTATAGACAGCATTTCCAAAATAATGTTTTCACTGAAGTGACAAGCTATTTGAAGTCAGTGTGGAAACAAGATCGGTAGAGTTGTGTTTCTCAGAGGACTCAGGTACACCCTCATTGTCATTCTCATCACTAGTAGAACATTTAAATACAAGAATTAGAGTGGAAATTCTTAAATTCTGTGCAAAGAATTTCACAATGTCACAGGAACTTACTTTAAGGTGGTTAATCCTACAAGTTAGGCTCATGATATAGACTCTGAAAACAGAATTATAAATGCTGTGATATTTCTCTGATATGCTCCACTGTCTGTGGTACAAAGAATTTCTATTCATCTAAGTAGAAATCAGAGTTTACGTTTTGTGTCGCAGATCTTTACCCAAAAACAAAACTTTCTTGTTCTATGGTGTCAGTAGACAGAACCTTATACCGCAGAACAGATCAGGAAAGGGAGAAACAAATGTGTAAGAACAAGAAGACCTTAGCCAAGGAAGAAAGAGGAGGAGAAAGAAAAAGTTCCTCTCAGTTGCTGTGTGTGTGTGTGTGTGTGTGTGTGTGTGTGTGTGTGTGTGTGTTAGTTGCTCAGTCCTGTCCAACTCTGTGACCCCGTGGGCTGCCAGACTCCTCTGTGCATGGAATTCTCTAGGAAAGCCTACTGGAGTGGGTAGCCACTGCCTTCTCCAGGGCATCTTCCCAACCCAGGGACTCCTGCATTGCAGGCAGATTCTTTTACCATCTGAGCCACCAGAGAAGCCCCTCAGTTGCTATAATTGTTAATAAGCCTGGGTCAAATCCCAGTTTGCTGGCTATGTGACCTTGGGCAATCTATTTACTCTAAGCTTTATGGTTCCAGAGAGTAGGTTAAGGAGAGTAATATCTTTGTTGGATTTTAACGTAAAGAAAATATGTAAAGTATCTAGCTTAGAGACTGGAAAGCATTAGATATTCAATAGCTGGTAGTGATTATTTTTTGAATGTTGAGGGCGACTTGCACATCCTATACTATGTTGATCCTGCAGCATGGTCACATGCTTCACAATTCTTCAAAACATCAGAGAAAACAATGTTCCTAATATTCACCCACTTTACTTGCATTCATTGCAAATAATGAAACTGATTGACTGAGTTAGCATTGTGGCTATTCCAGCTGCTATTTCTTTCTAAATGAGATTATTTAGTAAATATTCTTCAGAGAAAAATCCACTCATGATTTCAAGACTGTATAGCAAAGGAGCTACAGCTATACCGTTGTTGACAATGTTATACATTGAAAATAACCCATGACTTTGAATCAGATATTTAGTTTGAATGCCAGCTAAACCATTTCTTGACTTCTCTTTCAGGGGTGAAGCATTTAACCTCTGAGAATAAGATTATGTAACTTGAGATGGGGATGGAAACAAAAATAACACCTATCTCAAAGGGCTGCTTATGAAGATGAAATACAGATGTATGTGGATGTATTTCTTAAACATTTATGTTGATTATTAGCTATATCTGATCCAGGACCACAAGGAACGGAACTCCTCTTCCTCTTAGATTCTGTTGTTTACTTGCTATACAGGGTGAGGTGAAGTATATCTTTTTCTTCTTTATGAACTGATTTTACTCCTAACACTTGTAACACTAAATGTTTGTGGGGGATTTTTTGCCACACCAACCAATTCTCCAACTCTAGAGATACCAAATGAGTGTCCTACAAGTCAAGTCAAATCTGATGCTAACTACCCAGAGTTAGTGTAGACCCCACAGGTTAAGGGCTTAGTGTCACAAGATTTCCTTTCCCTTAAGAAGCCAGTCTCAAGTCCCTGACCTCCTGTACTTCTGAGCTGGCTATAAATCAGAGTTCCCATGACCCTTTCCACAGGTTCAATAATTACCCTCCTGGCATGCACTCATCAACCCAGAAGTTTCTTTTACTCTGCCTTTTAGAGTTATTAATGGTGGTTTCATCACATAGGCATGATCAAATACTAACTCAATTTCTGGTTCCTCTCTTCTCTCTGGAAGTTGGGGAGTGAGGCTTCTACTCATTGGTCTTTCTGGGTACCAGTCCCCCAGCCTGAAGATATCTAGGGACCCACCAAGGGTTGCCTCTTTAGGAAAAAAGATGCTTCTATCACCTATATCAGTTAGAAAATTCCAAGGTTTTTAGAATTCTTATGCTGGGAGCCAGAAAAAGACCAAAACTATGTTTACTATATCATAGTGTAGCATTTTCCAGGATCAATTAGAGGTATAATGCTGTGTGCTCAGTCATTTCGGACTCTTTGCCACCCCATGGACCATAGCTCACCAGGCTCCTCTGTCTATGGAATTCTCCAGGCAAGATTACTGGAGTGGGTTGCCATTTCCTTCTCCAATAGAGATATTGAGTCTTTAGTAATTTTACCATTTTCCCACTACCAACTTGTTCTGTGGAAACAGCTTCAAATTTGCTAATTGAATTAAGCCCAACGTGCTAATTTTTGAGCTTTATTGAGATGAAAATAAATCACACTGAGATATCACCTCATACCTTTTAGAATGGTTACTATCAAAAAGACAAGAGCATATAACAAGTATTGGTGAGGATGTGGGGGAAATAAAACACTTGTGCACTATTGGTGGAAATGTAAATTGGTGCAGGCACTATGGAAAATAGTACTAAGGCTCAAAACTTCTTAATTTGGAACCAAATTAAAACCATAGGAACTCTCTCTGTGCTTCCAGAGACACAATAGTTTTTCTGAATAGAGCCTGAGGAAATGTATATTTTGCCTCTTAATTTTTGACATAGCTGTTTACCTGGGAAGGAATTTATTTGTCCTGCCTTATCCCACCCATGTTTTCACTGCTAACACAAAGAGCTGGAAGAAATAACGAGTAATAAATAATGAGTAGCCACCTCCTCACCTCTGCCAGGCTCGAGGGGTCTCACCTCTATCAAGGGCCTGAATTTCCTGAAGGAACCTGACTCCCAACATTCAGTGACAGAACTGAATGTTGCGGCTAATCAAAGAACTTTATTTGATCAATCTGGAAGATTCTTGGGATTAGTCAGGTTCTCAAATCACTGCACCTTTCCTCCTTGTCTACTACTCTTGGCTGATAGGTGGAGCTGCAATCTGTTTGTTTGAGCTGATGTGAATTTTTATGTAGTATTCCTATTTCCTATTTTTTTTGCACTAGCCATACTTGAAAATTATATATTAAATGTATTTAAGAGTCTCAAATGCATTTTAAATGAGAAGAGGCATTACTAATTCAGTAATTAAAATTCTAGATTATTTGCTAGTTGCTTTCTTTATATCACCTTTAACTTTAGGACTGTAATTTCCGGTAAAATTTCCAAAAGGATCTTACTGTGTTTCACCTTTGGCTAGGATCTAGTTAGAAATTCAGAGGCTTAGGCCCCAGAACTTCTGAATCATAATCTGCATTTTAATAGGATCTCAGCTGGTTTGTTCACATACTAAATTTGAAAAACACTTTTCTAGGAGGGTTTTTTTTTTTGGCTAATATATTAGTTCTTCAACTAAAATTACTATTGGTTACACAATTAAAAAAATAGTGTCCAGAAAGACCTTTATTCAATATTTTGACTTTATTTTATCTGTAGAAGTCTTGAGATTTAACAAAATATTCAGTCACAAGAATTGTCTTATCCTAAATTTTCTGGTACAATTATGTCTTTATTTATATTACTTAAGTTATTTTAATTTTTTCTTGGTTTCAATGGCTTAGATATGTGCACAGTTAATGTTTATAAACATCTTCAGAACCCTTTTGGAAATTGGTATAAATAACAAATAGGAAGTTCAAAAATGTGTCTTTTCTGATAAGAGAATTTAAGTACGTTGGGAAGTGACAATACTTTAGCTTTCAATGCAATTGAACTACTTTGGGCACAAAGACAGAAAGGAATTTTTGTTCCAGCAAATGCACAGCAGGAACAGCTGAAACCCAGGGAGCGATAATGCACTAAGTATAGCAGTCAAGTGATAAAGGTTTTGATTCCTAAAGTGGCAAGCTCTAAGCATCAAAGCTACGGGAGCAGCTTAAGGCAGCAAACAGAAATGGCATGAATCTCCTGGAGTTATGATGGTGCCTTTGGGTACCATCAGAGAGGAGGCTGACTGAGGTACATCCTAAAGGGACAGATAATTACGATTGGTGACAGTTGATTGTAGATCATTCAAAGCACCATGTTGTACTAAGATACTAAATCCAAAGACCTTTTTGAAATTACTTCCTACTTCCTTCTAATGTTGTACACTCCTGGTTACTCCTGTCTTTTTCCCCTTTTACTTTGCAGACCTGTCTTACCTCCTTAACCTGATCCTTTGAAGACTGATTTTTTTTTTGACTTAACTACTTTAATGTCTTGCTTCAATTTTCACTTCCAGAGAAGTGACTGAAAAAGACATTTCAAGTCCAGACATTCAGATCCCTAAACAAGAGTATACTGGATACACCTAAAATTCAGTAAATTGATCAGAAGCAAACAAAAAACATAATGCTTAGCCCTACATACAAAACTTCCAAATTGTTTTCTGTGGTATCATCAGGTTCTTTCAGGGTTACCTCAGAAGCTCCCACAGAGGACAAGGGGATCAAGCTACTGAAATTTTAGGGGAGCTCTCTCCCTATCAATTTTATATGTTGGTGTTCTATGTAGGTTTCATTCAGTAAAATAATAGTAATAATAATAACCATAAAAATGATAGGCTACTTTAAAGTTTACATTTTGATATTGCAGAAATAAAAAAGACTATAAAAGAATACACTGAACAATTGTATGCTAACAAGTTATAATAGTTAACATAGGTAAAAAGAACAAAATCCTAGAAACACAAACTAACGAAAATGACTCTGAAAGCAATAGAAGTAAAGAGATTGAATTAGTAGATTTAAAACTCCCCACAGAGAAAACCAGGCCCAGATGATCTCACTGGTAAATTCTACCAATGTTTAAAAGGAAGGACAATTAACACCAATTCTGTACTAACTTTGAGAAAAACAGAAGTAGAGAGAATACTGTCCAACCTTTTCTATGAGATCAGTACTACCCTGACACCAAAACCAGACAGGGACATCACAAGAAAACTATAGACTAATATCTATTATGAATATAGATGTAAGAATTATCCCCAGTATACTAGCAACTGGATCTAACAGCATATAAAAATGGTCACACATCATGACTGAATGAGATTTGTTTCAGATTAGCAAGACTTGTTTAACATCTAAAAAATCAGCTTGATAATGTGTATTGATAGTATACCTTATAAAACCAATGAAATACACAAAACGCACATGATCATCCCAGAAAACACAGAAAAAGCATTTGACTAAGTGTAACATCCCTTCACGATAAACACTTAACAAAGAAAGAATACAAGGGAATGCCTTCAACCTGATAAAAACACTATGGAAAATCATGTGTAGACTTAATGGTGAAAAACTGAATGTTTTCTCCCTAAGATCAGCAACAACACAAGGTTTCCACTTCTATTCAGTATTGTATGAGAAGTTCTGACAAGGAAAAAAAAAGATATCCAAATGTAAAAGAAGAAGTAAAGCTATCTGTTTAGAGATGACATGATCTATATATAGAAAATCCTAAGAAAAACTATTATATCTAATAAATGAGTTAAGCAAGGTTGCAGGACACAAAGCCAATACATATCAAAAATTGTATTTCTGTACACTAGCAATGAAAAATCTTAGATAAAATTAAGAAAACCCATTCACAATAAGATCAAAACTAATAAAACACTCAAAAATAAATTTAACCAAAGTGCAAAATTTGTACTATGAAAACTATAAAACATAGTTGAAATAAATGAAGACCTTAGTAATTGGGAAGATACTCCATGGTCATGGATCAGAAGACTTAATATTGTTAAGTTAGCAAAATTCTCCAAATTGACCTACTGCTTCAAAATAATCTCTATCAAAATTCCAGATGTCTTTTTATAAAAACTTCTTTTGGCAGAAGTTGACAAAGTAATTTTAAAATTCCTGTGGAATTTCAAGAGGGTTTAGAATAGCCAAAACAATATTAAAAAATGAAGCACATTTGAAAGATTCATTCTTTTCAATTTCAAAATGTACAAGAAAAATAAAGTAGTCAAGACAATAAAAAAATGAAAATAGATTAATGGGAGTACATTTTTGTGACCTTGGGTTAGGCAAGAGTGTCTTAGATATGACACACACAAATCCACTCCTACTATTTTCTCAAGATGCAAGTCTTTATTTCTTATCTCTATCATTCTGCTGGCATGATGATAAATTGTATAGTCTAGAGTTGGGAGATGTCTTAGGTTTATATGCCAGATTCCTTAACTCATTGGTTCTCATCCTTGCTTGAACGTTGGAATCACAGAAAAGCTAAAAAAAAATTACTCCTTGGTCTCACGCTTTTGAGCTTCTGATTTCATTGGTATGGGATACAGACTGGGAATCAACATATCCCAAAAGTTCTCCAAGTGACTTTCATATGCAATCAAGTCTGAGAAACTGATCCTAAGTGAATAGTAAATTCCTTATGCCTAAGACTTGCTTTATGATTCATCACATCCCAGCATTTAGTACAATACCTAAAATGAAAAAGATGCTTAGTTAATGCTGAGCAAGCATTCTTTCATTACAATTCTTTATCCTATGTTATTCCTACATTTATTTCTCAAAGAAATAAAAATGATTAAACTTTTGAAATAAATTATGTTGATAAAAAATAAGGTCAGATATTTTGGCCTTCTATTACTTCCCCAAATCTATTAATAGGAAGAACTGAACAGCCACAGTTCTGTCCACACTGGAGACACCACTGGGCATTGGTTACATGATCCAGGTTGGAGACATCATCATTGCTACTGGACATCACTGGCCTAGAGGTCATGCCTGATCCTATAAACTACCCCCCCCCATGCTATGCAGTGTAATAGGAACACAGAGAAATAGCACTTCTCTTTGAAGAACCTGCAGTCTAGTAAAACAGATGGAACTCAATGGTGCCATTCTATTTCAGAAATGATATTCTTAATAATAGAAGTCTTTTTAAATATCAGGAATGAAAACATATACCCTTTAATATCACAGTAGTTTTGACAATGTATGGAGGTTGTGAGCAGCACATTGGACAAGAAAACAGAAATTATAAGAGTGAAGTTTGGAGAGGAGTAATTAAAATTGTCATTATTATACAAAATTTGACTTTCTTAGTGTCAGACTTTATTTTGGGGGGCTCCAAATCACTGCTGATGGTGATTGCAGCCATGAAATTAAAAGACACTTACTCCTTGGAAGGAAGGTTATGACCAACCTAGATGGCATATTTAAAAGCAGAGACATTACTTTGCCAACAAAGGTCCGTCTAGTCAAGGCTATGGTTTTCCCAGTGGTCATGTATGGATGTGAGAGTTGGACTATAAAGAAAGCTGAGGGCCGCAGAATTGATGCTTTTGAACTGTGGTGTTGGAGAAGACTCTTGAGAGTCCCTTGGACTGCAAGGAGATCCAATCAGTCCATCCTAAAGGAGATCAATCCTGGGTGTTCATTGGAAGGACCGATGTTGAAGCTGAAACTCCAATCCTTTGGCCACCTCATGCGAAGAGTTGACTCATTGGAAAAGACCCTGATGCTGGAAAGGATTGGGGGCAGGAGGAGAAGGGAACGACAGAGGATGAGATGGCTGGATGGCATCACTGACTCAATGGACATGGGTTTGGGTAGACTCCGGGAGTTGGTGATGGACAGGGAGGCCTGGCGAGCTGTGGTTCATGGGGTCGCAAAGAGTCAGACACGACTGAGCGACTGAACTGAACTGAATGTAGAAAACCAAAACAATATCCATGTAAATTGTTAGAAATAATAGACTAGTTTATACTAAGGTGGATGAGCAAAAGATTAATATGCAAAAAGGAAATTGCTTTTCTATGCCTTAGTCACGAATAATCAGAAAATATAATTGCACAAAGGACATTATTTTCTATAGTATCAGAAATTATCAGTAATCTTGAAATAAATATAAAAATAATTACAAAGCTTAAACAGGAAAGTCACTAAAACTATAAGAAGCATTAATGATCTAAATAAATAGAGATAGATTTATATTCACGGTTAGAGACAGAATTTTAAAGATATCACTTCTCCCTTAATTATGTTTTAGGTTCAGTGAAATTCTAATTAAAATCTCCAATAGGAATTTTTATGGAACTTTATAAGCAAATTCTAAAATTTGCATAAAGAAATAGAGAGTCAGGGGAACTGAAGATTTTTGTTCTATCAAGTATTAAGACATGAATCTATATTGATTAAGGCCTTATACCTCCATGCAAGGATAAGCAAATTGCTCCAAAGAATAAAGTAGAGACCTGAGAATCAGACACACACACACACACACATACACATATATATATATATATATATTCTTTGGGCCAATTTGCTTATCCTTGCATAGATAGATATATATATGTATATATACATACATATACATGGAAAACTGTTCTCTTGCATATAATATATAGCATCAATTACAGAATGAGGGGTTAAAAGAGGTACTGAATTGGATGACTGCATCGTAGCCCTGATATGAAACAATAGATTGGATAACTTGAAATCAAATAGGATTTGATTAAAATAATAGGTAATATCATGCAACTGAAACCTTAATGTTGAGGTTTAAACAAACATAAAGAAGAAACTCAACTACAGGGGCTGAGCTTTACACATTGACTTCATATTAGACTCTGAATTGTTGTTTCAGAGGGCAGCTGTTCCCATTGAGTCTGAAGTGCTTTGGGTAGCTGTTCCAGAGTGTACTGTTTACTTAGGTGATGACACTCTGCAATTCTGTTTTACTTCTTATCAGGTTAAGCTAAATCGAAAGGCAAGGAGCCATCTTCAAGCTCATAGAAGCACTGTTGCTTTAAGATTGGCTCAGCTACCCATGGAAGTGTTCATATCCTCAGAGAATATGATGGATTTAGCTGGATTAGGTCAGGGAACAGCTCATTTCCTTTTTACCTAAACATCAGTCTGAAAGCTTTGTCTTTCTGGAGAAGAATGGATCTAACTCAGAGCCTCAATCATTAACCCTCAGTGATATTTCATTTAAAAGTATTTACCCTACAATTGTCTCTGCTTTAGCACCCCTCTTCTACTAGGAGGATGGGGTTTAATGTATGTTGCATCTTCATACTGGCTTTCTTATTTGTTGTTGTTGTTGTTGTTCAGTTGCCAAGTTGTGTCTGACTCTGCGATCCCATGGACTGCAGCATGTCAGGCCTCCCCTGTCCCTCCCCTGTCCCTCACCATCTCCCAGAGTTTGCCCAAGTTCATGTCCATTGAATCAGTGATGCCATCCAATCATCTCATCCTCTGTCACCCTCTTTTCCTTCTGCCTTCAATCTTTCCCAGCATCAAGGTCTTTTCTAAGGAGTCAGTTCTTCATATAAGGTGGCCAAAGTATTGCAGTTTCAGCTTCAGCATCAGTCCTTCCAATGAATATTCAGGGTTGATTTCCTCTACGATTGACTGATTTGATCTCCTTGCAGTCCAAGGTACTCTCGAGTCTTCTCTAGCACCACAGTTCAAAAGCATCAATTCTTCGGCACTCTGCCTTCTTTTATGATCCAACTCACATCTATACATGAATACTGGAAAGACCGTGGCCTTGGCTATATAGATCTTTGTTGGCAAAGTGATGTTTTCTTTTTTTTAATACGCTGTTAGGTTTATCATAGCTTTCCTTTCAAGAATCAATCATCTTCTGATTTCATGGATGCAGTCACCATCCTCAGTGATTTTAGAGCCCAAGAAGAAGAAATCTGTCACTACGTCCACCTTTTCCCCTTCTATTTGGCATGAAGTGATGGGGCCAGATGCCATGATCTTAGTTTTGTTTTTTTTTAATATTGAATTTTAAGCCAGCATTTCCATTCTCCTCTTATTTGTAACTCAACAAAAAAAGAAAAACTACTTGTTTTTGATTTAAATCCATGTTTGGATAGGATTGGATAGGGTGAGGATTTTCCATCATCGGTCTAGCCCATGAAACAAATGACTGCCTAATACATCAGCATATGTAAAACATCCCTTTCCAAGGCCATGTACTCCCCTAATATCAAGTAAGTAGTTTATTATTGCTGATGATCTGAATGGTGTCTTTGCCTATGACATATTTTAGATTAAGATATGTATGTACTCAAATGGAGATAACTAGAGAAAAGGGAATATTTTAATGTCACTTAGCTTCTAAATTTCCCTTAATTAGGAACAAAGGTGGAAACTACAAATGTCACAATGCATTGTAATTTTATTGATTACAATAAGTGATTAATATGTACTTACTAATCATTATGTTGAATGTTAACATACAAATTACCTTTAATTGAACAACATATTTAAAAATTCATAAATTAGTCAACACAGATACAAATCAATCATAGCTAACTGCTTTAAGAACCTCATGTATGTGTGTATGTGTGTGTCTGAATTTTGTGTACACATATCAATGAAGAATGAAGTAGGGCCTTAAGTACAATTATCATTTTGATTTGCTTCTCTGCATTTTCTAATTTTTTGATAATTCCTTTGTATTACCTTGCAGTCAGAGACCAAATCAATTATAATTTTCAAATATCTGCAACATTTTTATAGAGGTCCTAATAGTACATTTGGCATTTTCTTCCATATTACCTCTTTATGTTTCTACTTGTTTTCTAAGTTGAAAAGGCTCTAAATCGAGGTGTCTAGATATAGCTGGAGACTGTGTTATGCTCTCCTATAATCTTCTCTGTTTCAAACAGATCAAGGTCATACATGCCTTCAAGTTCCAAGATCAAACCATTTCTATCAAGCCAGTCAACATGAATAGAGTTTCTTACAAGCCCATGATTTAAACTAGTACGTTGCACTTCATTACGTTCTGAATACTAATATACTTATGCTTTTCTTATTGTCTCTTGGCCCAAAGACAGAGGTTTTGACTAGAATGAAAATAGGTAGACTTTTATCATTTCTTTCCAATTTATTCAGTGATTTATACAGAGAATACTTATAGTTTTAAATGGCTACATAAATGAAGTTTCCATCCTCATTGACTCAAATATATCGGCTCAAGACAGGATAATAACTTTAGTGTTAGGGAGAATTTGGCTTTTTAAAAAATTTCTTTCCTCACTTTAATTCTATTTATGAGCAAGAAGCCAAATTGAATGTAAGAATTAATTTCAGAATTTAATGCAGCTATTTTCTTTTTCAGTTTTTTTTTTTTTTTTTGGATGTTAGTGATTTTGTTATGGTCTATTCAATAAAGTAGATTCACTTTATTATAGTACATTCACCACTTGGTCACTCTTTTTTTTATTTAACAAGCTAAAAATAAGAAATGAGGCAATGATTGTGATTGTATTGGATTCCAGCTCCCTGGGTAGAGTCTAAGCAGTTTGAATTGACATTTGTGTCACTGTCAAAAACCAACTGCTTGCCACATCCATTGGTGTTAAACACACATCTGGTTCAGTATAATTAGGTTTTCAAGTAAGCTGTTGAGAAAATGAGCCATATGCACTTATCCAAATAGAGAAGCTCGAAAAATTTTCTTTTGATTGACATAAATACATGACATGAGGTTGAAAAGATAGCAATTCAGGTCTTGAAGTCACACCTGACGTCAAACATGACTGTTGTGTATCACTTTGGAAGGGGGATAGATCCCATTTTCTTTCATTACCAAACACATTGTCCATGATGACATTTCTTGTATCTAGTTCAGTGGGAGGAAATCTCCTATGGTTGTTCTCTAGTTGAGAGTTTGTCCCAGAAATAAAGAAGAATCGAGCCCAATGGCTTCGAGATGGTGAGTATAGAAGCATCAACATTGTCATGGGCCAGGCTATAGATGTAACTGGATCACTGGGTTTCACTCTGTGAGACTGGAAGGCATTTCTGGAATTGGGAGATTTTGGCCAGCTGCCTGGGATGGAATTAGGTGACCTGGTCCTTGCTTCTGGTTCTTGTCAGGATCTGAGTACTATTAACATCTCTACACACCATACTGGAAAATTCTGTTGCGGGGAAGGTTGCTTGTCCCTCAGGATAACTGTATTATTAGGCCTTTGGCTAATGGCTTCAGAAGTTTTTAAAGAAGAACACTTGTGAAGAAGCTTAATGTTTAAATAATTCCAATTTTAAGGGCGGGATCACTAGCTGTGTTTTGTTCTGTACCTGGATCTTATGCTTTGTAATGCGTTTATTCGTAATTCAGATAAAGTCCAGAAAAAAAACTTGAAATGTGGAGAATAAAAGCTGAACAGAATAGTTTTAAGATTTAGAATCAGAAATGTAAGCATCATTAGTAGGTTTAATGAACCAAAACTGATTAGATGATATTTAAGAGAATACGTGCACTATTACACATTTGAAAAATAAACCAAATAGAAGATAGAACAGTTTTTTTTTTAATGGAAGAGTCACTTAATTTAATGGCAAAATCAATATATTGGTGGTATGATTCAGATGCTATAAAGCTTTGAATACAATCTGAGGTTATGTCTAAATAGGAACAGTTAACAGTACCACTCCCTTTGGCAGACTCCTCCTGGAGAAGAAACCTTACATAGTGGTTAGGGACGTAGTCTCTGGAACCAGACAGCCTGGCTAAGTCCTAGCTTTGTGACTGTTTTCTAGTTGTGTGACTTTGGGAAAGTTACTTGTCTTGTGCCTTTGTTTCACCAAATATAAGGTGGAGTTAATGGCTTAGAGGAGTACATAGCTTAGAGAGTTTTTATGAGATTTAATAGCCCATGTGCTCAAAGTACAGCCTGGCACAAAGTCAATTAATCATTATGATTATCCCTGTTAATTCTGAATCATGAGCTAAGAGAATCTGGAATATTTCCAGAGGAGAAAGGCAGGAGATAGTAGTTATTTAACATTTATTAAACTTTCAATCTGAGCCAAAACATTCTTTTTTTTTTTTTCCAAAAACTCTGGGAATTAAGTACTATTATTTTTGTAGTGCATATTCAAAAACTGAGTTAAAAAGATTATGTAATACAACTGACATGTGATAAATGTTTGCTTGACTGAAATATCTTTACCCGTGAATTCATGCTCATTTGAGAATCAGCTAACACAACTGAGGAGATTTAACCTGGACCAGCAGGGACTAAGTAGAAACATACTGTCCCCTAACATTTGAAGGACTGTCAAGTAGAACCGAGGTTTGACCCTGCCCACTTAATAATATAGTCCTACATAAGGATTCCGGGGCTGGGCTCTAGTATGCATCCTTATCTGCTCAGGCCTGGGTTTACTGCATTAACCTCTTATCTGACCTTCATACCACTAAGCTTTTCTTAGTACAATTCATCCTGCATCATGTTATGAGATTAATCTTCCAAAAATACTACCACTGTTATATCAGCCTCCAAATGAAAACTCTTCTGTGCTTCCTGCATGGTAGGCAGGATAAAGTCCAGATACCTTAAGTTAGCATTCAAAAGATTTTATGACCTGGTTGCAACCAATAACTAGAAGCATTAGCTTGTAGAACCAAAGGAGTCCTCAGGCATAATGTCATTTTGTCCCTTCATCATCAGTGAGTAAAATTAAGCTCTAAACCGATACATGTGAATATCCAGGTCTCTGTACTAAGAAGAGCTGGCAAGAACACAGAAGAACTGTATAAAAGAGATCTTCACGACCCAGATAATCACGATGATATGATCACTCACCTAGAGCCAGACATCCTGGAACGTGAAGTCAAGTGGGCCTTAGGAAGCATCACTATGAACAAAGCTAGTGGAGGTGATGGAATTCCAGTTGAGCTATTTCAAATCCTGAAAGATGAGGCTGTGAAAGTGCTGGACGCAATATGCCAGCAAATTTGGAAAACTCAGCAGTGGCCACAGGACTGGAAAAGGTCAGTTTTCATCCCAATCCTAAAGAAAGGCACTGCCAAAGACTGCTCAAAATACCGCACGATTGCACTCATCTCACATGCTAGTAAAGTAATGCTCAAAATTCTCCAAGCCAGGCTTCAGCAATACATGAACCAGGAACTTCCAGATGTTCAAGCTGGTTTTAGAAAAGGCAGAGGAACCAGAGATCAAATTGCCAACATCCGCTGGATCATCAAAAAAGCAAGAGAGTTCCAGAAAAACACCTATTTCTGCTTTATTGACTATGCCAAAGCCTTTGACTGTGTGGATCACAATAAACTGTGGAAAATTTTTCAAGAGATGGGAATACCAGACCACCTGACCTGCCTCTTGAGAAACCTGTATGCAGGTCAGGAAGCAACAGTTAGAACTGGACATGGAACAGACTGGTTCCAGATAGGAAGAGGAGTACGTCAAGTTTGTATATTGTCACCCTGCTTATTTAACTTATATGCAGAGTACATCATGAGAAACACTGGGCTGGAGGAAGCACAAGCTGGAATCAAGATTGCCGGGAGAAATATGAATAACCTCAGATATGCAGATGACACCATCCTAATGGCAGAAAGTGAAGAAGAACTAAAAAGCTTCTTGATGAAAGTGAGAGAGGAGAGTGAAAAAGTTGGCTTAAAGCTCAACATTCAGACAACTAAGATCATGGCATCTGGTCCCATCACTTCATGGGAAATAGATCGGGAAACAGTGGAAACAGTGTCAGACTTTACTTTGTTGGGCTCCAAAATCACTGCTGATGGTGATTGCAGCCATGAAATTAAAAGACGCTTACTCCTTGGAAGGAAGGTTATGACCAACCTAGATAGCATATTAAAAAGCAGAGACATTACTTTGCCAACAAAGATCTGTCTAGTCAAGGCTATGGTTTTTCCAGTAGTCATGCATGGATGTGAGAGTTGGATGGTGAAGAAAGCTGAGCACAGAAAAATTGATGCTTTTGAACTGTGGTGTTGGAGAAGACTCTTGAGAGTCCCTTGGACTGCAAGGAGATCCAACCAGTCCATCCTAAAGGAGATCAGTCCTGGGTGTTCATTGGAAGGACTCATGTTGAAGCTGAAACTCCAATACTTTGGCCGCCTCATGCGAAGAGTTGACTCTTTGGAAAAGACCCTGATGCCGGGAAGGATTGGGGGCCGGAGGAGAAGGGGACGACAGAGGATGAGATGGTTGGATGGCATCACCGACTCTATGGACATGGGTTGGGTAGACTTGGGGAGTTGGTGATGGACAGGGAGTCCTGGTATGCTGCGATTCATGGGGTCACAAAGAGTCGGACACGACTGAGTGACTGAACTGAACTACATTCAAAGCAAACCACCTTGTCCTGGACAGTATGGTAGGTTTTCCACATACATTTCTTCCACACATCTGAAAGAGGTTTTTCTTCATCCTCCATCCCCTCTCCACAGCCAATTTTAAAACTTTATTTTTTATAGCAGTTTTAGGTTCACAGTATGTTCCCTACCTGCTCACATGTGTAGTTTCTCGTATTGTCAACATCTCTCTCAGGAGTGTTACATTAATTACAGTTCATGTACCCACACTGATTTCATCATAATCACTGAAAGTCCATAGTTTGTATTAGAATACTAGGGTTCACACTTGTGTATTTTATAGGCCTGGGCAAGAAAATAATGTCATGGATGTATCATTATAGTATCTTACAGAGTATTGTCACTGCTCAAAATATCCTCTGGACCCTTCCTAACTATCCATGCCTCTATCCCCACCCCTGGAAACCACTGATCTTTTTATTGGCTCTATAGTTTTGCCTTTTCTGAAATGTCATATGGCTGGAATCATACAGCATATAGTCTTTTCAGATTAGCTTCTTTCACTGAATAATGGGCATTTAAGTTTCCTACGTGTTTTTTCAGGCTTCCCTGATGGCTCAGTCAGTAAAGAATCTGTGTTTTTTTCATGGCTTGAAAATTTTTGTCTTTTACAACCTAGCATTAGTGTCTTCCTCTAGTTTTGTTTGACTGATTTGCTGAAAATGTACAATGTAACTCTAGGCAAAGTCAAGTGAAATGTCATGTTATAGTCTGTGAGAAGATAGCATGGCAGTGTAGGAGCCTGGTGTAAGGATGAACCCAGTGTAAGGATGAGTAGGTATCCTAGGAGCAATGAATGCTTCTGCATAGTTACCAAAATACATTCCTGCAGGTTCTAGAGTCAAATAATCCAGGCTTAACAACTTGGCTTAGTCCATTTCTAGCTGTGTGACTTAGGGCTAATAAGTACACCTCTCTGAGACTCCATTTCCTAGGCCTGAGACCAGTTTATCTTACTTTTTGATACTTATAGTTTTATTGAGAAAATGAATTGAAAATACTTGTTCAGCCTTCAGAGGCTGAGCAGAGCCTCTGGAGGATGTGGGGGTATAAGGAGCCCAATGATTCTGAGTAGCAGTCTTTCAGACACCTAGTGTAGTTCTTCACACATTAACCGAGTAGGAGAAAGACATTGGGCCTCCCTGAGAACTCAGTTGGTAAAGAACCCACCTGCAATGCAGGAGACCCCGGTTTGATTCCTGGATCGGGAAGATCCCCTGGAGAAGGGAGAGGCTACCCACTCCAGTATTCTTTGGCTTCCCTTGTGGCTCAGCTGGTAAAGAATCTACCTGCAATGCAGGAGACCTGGGTTCGATCCCTGAGTTGGAAAGATCCCCTGGAGAAGGGAAAAGCTTCCCACTACAGTATTTTGGCCCGGAGAATTCAATGGACTGTATAGTCCATGGGATCTCAAAGAGCCAGACATGACTGAGCAACTATTAAAAAATAAAAAGACATTAAAAATACGATATATAAGGTCTGCTGTACTTCACTCATTTGGATTGAGTGTCATTTCACTAATGGTTCCCAACTTCTGATGGAGCTGGAAATTTTCCCCATCCAAGCAAACCACAGCCAGTAGTTTCTACACTTCTTCTTTGCGCAGTAGGAAAAGCAGGCTTTCGTGTCCTGGCAGCTTCCAGAAGCTCATGCTTCTCCATCCCTTAGGAAGTGCTCCTGGCCACTGCCTGGAGGATCAGCGTCAGTCCCATTACTAACACCCAAAAGACAGACAGGGCCCCCCTGCAGGACTCAGTTTTCAAGGTTCCCATTTTGAAAGATAAAACACATTTTTTTTTTCTGGGAAGCCCAAAGTGCTGCTCTCTCATTCTCTCAGAACTCGCCTCCTTTCTCTGTGATGTCTGGCATTTTTAGTTCTTGTCCCTTTACCCTTTCATTTAACACATCACTCCTTGACAGAGGCTCACCTTCACTGTCGGGGAAGAATAACCCCAGGGCAGGCCTTTGCTTGTCATCCTCTATGGTGAAGAGGAATGCAGAGAAATAATAATTTAGATTTTCCCAAATCTCTTCATCCTCTGATTTTTCTCATGCTTTGCTGGTTTGCAGGCATTCAGTAGGGCAGCCACAGACAATGCACAGGAGAATTTTTTTTTATTTGGCTCTTTTCTTCTCCTTTTTTACTCTTTGTCCTTCACATCATTGTCTAACCTCTTACTGTCAGAGTCTTCATTCCAAACTAGGAGATGCAGAGTATTCACATTTCCATTTTAATCACGGCCTCTGAGGTTTGGAAGGGAATTGGAGGTCACCAATCTCAGCTCACATAGGAGCTCTGTCCTCAGTTCCTGTAACAGACAGCCGTTTAGCCTTTCTGTGGACACTTGAAGTGGAGGGAACTTCCCTGTTTGCAGTGCAGCCCCATTCCATTCCATGAGCACACCTGCCATCAGGGGTCTTTCTTATTTTTAACTGGCAACTGTCTCCTGGAGACATCCAGCCCTTACTGAGCTTGTCTGTAATGCTGTGCAAAATAAATCTATCACCTGTTAGACATGTTATCTCTTCTTTTGTGCTCCTTTTATTCTATTTACGCCTTTAACTATTCCTGAAACAGTGTTTTCTTCCTCATTTGTTTCTTTAGTTTTCGGTGGAAACAATTTAGCTTGCAACTACCATTTGCTCCTCAAAACTAGAAGCAAAAAACACGTTAGGAATATAACTTCTGTCACTGGAATAGTCCCTTTTATATATATATATATATATATATATATATATATATATATATATATATAACCTTTGCGTAATTCTCTAATTATGCTAATTTCTGCATCTCTGATGAATACTGTTCCTATTAGGCTGGTAACAGATGCCAAGCTAATATTGCATTGACCAAAACCTGTCCCTGAATTGGTGATTCCTTAACTTGGTATAATCTGGGAAACATTTCAGTTCAGTTCGGTTCAGTCACTCAGTCGTGTCCAACTCTTTGCGACCCCATGAATTGCAGCACTCCAGGCCTCTCTGTCCATCACCAACTCCCAGAGTCTACCCAAACCCATGTCCATCGAGTCAGTGATGCCATCCAACCATCTCATCCTCTGTCGTCCCCTTCTCCTCCCGCCCCCAATCCTACCCAGCATTAGGGTCTTTTCCAATGAGTCAACCCTTCGCATGAGGTGGCCAAAGTATTGGAGTTTCAGCTTCAACATCAGACCTTCCAATGAACACCCAGGGTTGATCTCTTTTAGGATGGATTGATTGGATCTCCTTGCAGTCTAAGGGACTCTCAAGAGTCTTCTCCAACACCACAGTTCAAAAGCATCAATTCTTCTGTGCTCAGCTTTCTTCACCATCCAACTCTCACATCCATACATGACCACTGGGAAAACCATAGCCTTGACTAGATGGACTTTTGTTGGCAAAGTGATGTCTCTGCTTTTAAATATGCTATCTAGGTTGGCCATAACCTTCCTTCCAAGGAGTAAGCGTCTTTTAATTTCATGGCTGCAGTCACCATCAGCAGTGATTCTGGAGCCCAAAAAAATAAAGTCTGACACTGTTTCCACTGTTTCCCCATCTACTTCTCATGAAGTGATGGGACCAGATGCCATGATCTTAGTTTTCTGAACGTTGAACTTTAAGCCAACTTTTTCACTCTCCTCCTTCACCTTCATCAAGAGGCTCTTTAATTCTTCTTCACTTTCTGCCATAAGGGTGGTGTCATCCGCATATCTGAGATTATTGATATTTCTCCCGGCAATCTTGATTCCAGCTTGTGTTTCTTCCAGCCCAGTGTTTTTCATGATGTACTCTGCATATAAGTTAAATAAGCAGGGTGACAATATACAGCCTTGACATACTCCTTTTCCTATTTGGAACCAGTCTGTTGTTCCATGTCCAGACCATTTAGGGAAAGATAAAAAGAGGTTCTTGCAAACACACACACACACACACACACACACACACACACACACACACACACACACAAAACAGAAACAAAAGCCAAAAAGCTTTTCAAGGTAGAATCATTTTTTATATGATGCAGTGTCAGGTGTTCTGATAGACACTCAGCAGGAGATAGAACAGAGATTAAGGGGGTCTGTCAGCCCACTTGTGAAAAATGCAAAGTATCTCAAACTAAGCATCATAAAAGGAGAATAATGTGCATACCTATAAGTACAAAGAAACACACGGGCTAATAGACACCACTTTCCTATATATACAAAAGGGGATATCTGCACACATACTCAAACATAAGGACACAACCAAGCTGAAAATCCTGCACAGCATGAGGCAGGTAGAAGTACTCTCATATATGGGAATATACACTTGCCAGCCACAGCCACAGTAATAAATTGACATGACTCTTCACATTGGTTTTCTGCCTGGAAACAAGTGCCTCTGACAGCACGAAATGAAAAAATCCAGGAGAGGAGCAGCCTCATCTGCCATGCCCCTGGGAGTTACCTATAGGCCTGCATATACAGGTGCAGAAAAGCACAAAGAGAAAACCTCTAAGATAAAGATGCATAGGGTGGAAAGTGTCAGAAATGGTGTATGAGTGATTATGGAGGGCTTGGTGAGAAAGAGGCCAACTAGAAACAAGAGAACTGATAGTAGGAAAAAAAAAATCAAACCTTGACTTGTCATCAGTCTCATGTATAGCTTGGAAAATCTTCCTGAAGACTCTCTCATCTCGATCTTTTATTTACTAATACTAACTATTATATCTCGGCAATCACTTACTGGGCACTTACTATGTGCTGGCTAATTGCTAAGTGTCTCATATAGTATCTCAGCTAATTCTTCACAACTTGATAAGGTAGGTATTATTATTCACTTGTTAGTGAAAAAGAAAGGCAAAGATCAAAAGGGTTAAATAATTGTTCAAGATTATACTTCTAGTAATGCAAGACTCAAACTCAGCTAGATTTAAGATCAAAGAATTCAAGCACCATGGCATGATGGCATGTGGTTATTTTTCCATAACATGTTGATCCAAATGACCTCCAAGAGTCATCTCAATGATTCCCATCTTGTATAGATTGTATTATGTGGAATGAAAAATAGCAGTATTTTAGAATGGAAAGAGAACCAGAATGGGAACTTTGAGGGAGAGATTCTTGCTCCAGCTTTGCTCCTAGCTAAATCTACATCATGCAAGTCATTCAACTCTTAGAATCAGTTACCTCAGTCAGCAACTGGGAATAATAACCTATCTCAAGGGTCATTCTGTTAATCAAGTTATATACTGCTTGTGAAAACATTCTGAAAATTGTAAGTATTATATGAATGCAAACTATTTGGATCATATAATCAGGTGATCTTCAGGGACTTTGATATTGGAAGCAATATCAAAATCCATAATATGAATTAATCATTATACTAAGTCATTTATGTATAAATTTGCACAGCATTTGTGGAGTGCCTACAGGACATTGTGCATTGTGCAGAGAATTAGGAGATATAAGGATGTGTAAAACAGTTCTTCCTGCAAAAGGTTTATAACCTAAAATGTTTTTAATGGTTTTAGTTGCTGTATTTCATTAAAAAATAATAATTTCATTTTCAGCGTATGTTTATGTGACAATAAACTGTATTACTGTTCTTGGATTTTCTTTTGTGACTAAAAGCACAGTGGAAAAAATTGAGATTTTTGTTTTGTTTTGTTTTATATTTATCAGTTCCCGATATGGATTGTGCATTTTAGCTTGGTACCTCTATTTTCCATGCTGTATTATATTCAAACTTAACTCAAGTAGAATGATGCTACTCATTTGTAAATATAGTCATAAGTCACTTGAATCAGGAGAGATATCACAATTTTAGGGTACTCACATAATTATCTGTATCCAAATTGTAGTCAGAAAGGCATGGAAATATTTCTGGAGGAAGCATTTTCCTCTAAGAAAGAAGACCTCAAAGACCACTTCTTGACCCTGTAGGACACCTCTGGTTCTCTCTGTCAGCTTCTAGATTCTCAGGTACAGACACAGAGAATGGCGATCAGTAAATTAATACAGTTATTTTCCAAGGTGGACCATATGCCCAGGATAGCAAAAAGTTTACTCACTGGATTCATCTATTGAAATTTCTGCCCAAATGAAATCCTTCATTTTATGCTAACCAAATTATTTTAGTTTCTCATCCCCAGTGATAAACTGGATCAAACCATCATTGAGGAAGCATTTGACCAATCTGTGTACAAGGCCACCAAGCACTTGAAGCACCATGAAATTATCAACTATAACAACAGTTTAGATTGATTTTTTTCAGATATAGAAGTGGCTAAGGAAGAAATAACTAGAAAGAGAGATATTAAATCTAGAGGAAAAATTTGTCTCTTTTCCTGAATTTTTTCCATTTTCTTAATATCTAGGGATGAAGAGATATTAGAAGGATAGAAATAATGTTACAAAGAGAACAGGAAGTTGAGGAATAACCAATCCAGTAATTCAGGTATTTGGCTTTTTTTTCTGCTTTGATAATAACAAAGGTCAGTGTAGACATGAAGTAAAGTGATTATTATGAATTTCTATCAACTTAAGTAACAACACAGTCTTCTCCATGGAAAATTTATTATAGTTGTTTTATCATTGCTGGTTTGGCCATCTGCCCAGGAGGCTTCTTCACTTTTTTGATGTGCCTCTGAACTTGATAGAGATTCTTCCTTTCTGGGGTTGCTGCTAAGAAACTCTTATTCTTTCATGGAAATGATTTCACCCAATAATATTATCATCATTTATAATTTAAAGACCAAGAAACAGAGAGATTAAGGACCTTAATTAGGCTGGAGTTGATGGGATCTGGGAGTGGGTTTAAATGCAGCTAAGGGAGATTGCCCTCCAGAGAGTCAGGAGAAAAGAGGAAACAACCAGAGAGAAGTCAGCATGTGGCAAGGGTGGACGATTAGTGCTTTCTCTCTTGATAGCTAGCATTTCTGATAGTAGAAGGCAAGAGACAATAGTGAGTTAGGAAAACTTGAGAAGAGGAGTGAAAATTCAAAATAGTTGTTGAGGGAGTTTGGGTGGAGAGATGACTAGAGAGGACACTGGTGAGGTTGAGGTCTTGTCCTAATCTTGGTTCCAGTCCTCATGGCTGGTTGAGTTTTTGCAGCAGAAGGCAATACTTAACTCTGCCACTGGAGCAACTGGAATAACACAGTTCACAAGAAGGAGTCTATAGAACAACATGGAGCAGTTGATCCAGGTACAGCAATGGGTGAAACAATGGACTATGGAATGTTGTCTAGGCTGGAAATAAGATGAGGTTAGGATTAAAATTATTAACTGGAAGAAAAGTATAGAGCCTAATAGGAGGTCTTTCTACAGTTAAGAAGATAGTATATTGGAAGTAAAAAAAGTAGTGGGCAAGAATACTAAGTTGTAGCCAGAGAGTGAAAATATTTAAGATTTCAGAGATGGGATAATTCTATACAAAGTCAAACTTTTGCCAATGGGAATGGATCACTAAAATGGAGTGGAAATGAGGGCAAACAGAGTTGAAGATGTCAAGGAAGTGTTAGTCTAAGACATCCAGTGGGTTAATGGTGTAGGCATTTAGGTCACCCAAGCTATTAGTGGAATCAGAAATGCAGAATAACATCATGAAAGTGCCAAAGTCTCCTGAAAAAGTGATTGGATGAGCATGGATTTGACTAAGTGGCAGAGGAGGTAGAGAAATGTGTGTGTGTGTGTGTGTGTGTGTGTGTGTAAAGTTTTATATGTTTATTTCAGACTGTTTCTACAGTCAAGAATGTCTTGCTTTTATTTGGTGAAGAGGAAGTGGGTTTGAACAATAAAATGAAATGAGAAGGTTCTCCTCCCACAAGCCCTGTAGTACCCAGAGAGTGGGAAAATGAGTAGCTTCCAATGGATAATCTAGGGAGGAGGCATCCTTGGGGATGGGAAGTAAATTCACATCAGTTCACAGTCAATCCACAGAGAGTCAGAGCAGGAAGGGAAGGCAGGGCAGACATGGAGGCGACCAAGATGGAATGAAAGGAGGCAGTAACTTGAGGGGCTAGGATCCGGGACAGTGATGAAGGACATCAGGAACAAGTGACAGGATAGCACTAGTCAACTGAAACAATGATTTAAAGATGTGTCTGTGCGCAGTCACACAGAAGTGCTGGGTGCAGCAAGATGGCACTTGCTATCTGCGGCTCATTGCAAAGTAGCCTGTGTTACAGAAGGTAGAGAAGTCAGAAAGGAATATTTATTGCACTATAGATAAATTATCTCATTTAGTCTTCATAAAAAGTTCAGATTGTAGGTATAATTGTCATCTCTTTTAAAGAGATGAAGACATAGAAACTCAAAGAGGTGAAATATTTCTTCTACAATTACTATTGTCAGCAAGGACTTAATCCAAAACCCAAACCCAGGCTTGTCTGAACTTTCATTCTCTTGTACCAATTTAGAGCTGATGTCTGTCTCTGAATACACACTTTCTCTAGTGAGTCAATTAATTTCTGAGTCTGATTCTTTATCTCAAAATATAGCAATCATGTCAACTTCACTATCAGTGACTTTTTAAATAAACAATTTAGATGTTTGTAGAAACAGTCTGAAATAAAACCTTACACAAACACACACACACACGCACGCATGCACATATCACTCCCTTCATTCATGAGTCTCTTTTTTGTAACTTTAAATGCAGGGAAATATACAGGTAACAATACAGGTCAGTCAATTATTCATTCAGACTTTAAATGTAATCTTATTTCTATAACACTATCCTAAGAGAAATGACTAGATGCAGAAAGTAGAAATATTTAAGATAAGACTGAACTGTTTTCCAGAAGAGAAACTTTCTCCAACAATGTAGAAGGGATTGTGTTTATTCATGTTCTTTTCACCACTTAGTGTGAAAGTTATTCAGTCATATCTGACTCTTTGTGACCCCATGGACTGTAGCCTATCAGGCTCCTCCGTCCATGGCGATTCTTCAGACAAGATTACTGGAGTGGTTCGCCATGCCCTCTTCTAGGGTATCTTCCCAACCCAGGGATTGAACCCAGGTCCCCCACGTTGCAGGCAGATTCTTTACCATCTAAGCCAGCGGGGAAGCTCTGGTACTTGGTAATGTAATGCTTCTTTGTTGTTGCCCATGCCTACTGGGAGTAAGATGGTGTCTCATGGTGGTTTTCACTTGCATTTCTTTGGTTACTGATGAGGCTGAGCTTCACTTTGTCTATTGGTCATGAGTGTTTCCTATTCTGTGAAATGTCTGTCAGTACTTCTTGTTCATTTTTCTATTGTGGTTATTGCCCTTTTCTCTTTAGACACGCCCGCTTCAGAAATGCCGAGTTTGCATCAAGAAGAAGGACGTAAGGTATACAAAACCACACAACAAATTGCTAGAAGAGCCTAAGCTAGGATTGAACTAATCCAGTGCTTTTGCACTATGTCATGGCTTCTTTTCCGCTGAGATTCACCCTCATCAGACAGGGGCCACCTGGGTGAGGCTGTTAGCACAGGATCATGTGGGATATCCAGCTAGGATGGCTTTTGTTACTTCAGCTGTATTTTTCCAACAGAAATGTAGCAAAATGTGCCAGACACATACATCAATTACAAAAGAACCCTGTCAATTTTGATGATACATGGAGTTTGTTGTAAAGCAACTACTAGCACAGAACTCCCAGTCTGGGGAAAGATGGGGGTCATTGTAGATATGATTTGAAACCTTGTATAAGATATATGATAGGCACTAGAAGAATGACAGGTGGAGCAGAAAATAATAAAATGTGACTTGCTAGAGAGTCTGGCTGGCTGATCAGATTTAGGTTTTGTCACTGCAGCTTCCTTCTTCTTTGTTTCATGGTATTTATAATGCACTTGATAATTTGTCATTTGTCCCTCTTTGATTGCATATGAGAAAAGAGGGAGTAGGGGATTGGCATGTGAGAAGACAGGGGGAAGTGATTTTCTGTCATTTCCTAATAATATCCTCAAATAATAACTTGAGGTCTGGAAAGGAAGAATACTACACAAGGGCAATATTACAGTGAATTCACTCATTCATTGATTCATTCATTCCCTCCCTCCTTCCCACCCCCATTATTCATCATTTTAAGCTCTGAATCATTTTCCTTGAACTAGAGTTCAACTAGAGGAAAATGGTATTTTTCTATGGAGAGGTATCCTGTGGTCTTATGCATTCTTTCTCTTTACCTACTGTCAGTTTTCTAGATTCTGTCACCTTGTCTTGCTTTCTTCCTCTTTTCTCTCTCCTTATTCTTCAGTGGCTCTCAGATTGAGGAGAAAAGAATGTTTATGAAGCAGCTCAGATGGCTCCCCCATCAGAGCACAAGATCTAGCTTCCTAACCCTTAAATATTGCATTGATATTCAGGGTTGGTAGGAGCAGAATGTGGCCCATTAGTCAGTCCCACTTTGTTCTGTGAGATGAATGCCATGGCGAGTGGGCTGCTTGTCATAAGTGCATAAGTAGATGGGATGGGTTTATGGGGATGTGAGAAGAGAAAAGACCTTTGAAGACATCCAGTGTCTCTTTCCAATATTTGGTATAGGACAAATAGTTCTTTTTTCTAATAGGATGGTACAAAATATAATATTGGTAATTACACTAGGTTCTGTCATTAATTTCTCTCTTGCTTCCTTTGTTTTTTTTCCACCTTCTTTCTACGGTTATTACCATATTCACTTTATTGATTTATAGAATTAATTAAGCTATTATTGAAGATCTTATAATCCAACTGTGCTGTTTTACAGAAGAGGAATTGAAGAGCAGGGGCATTATTCAGCCTGCTTAAGTTCTTAAATCCTTAAACCCTCGTCTTCTGACTTCTCAACTAGTATCCTCTACTCATTATGACTAGAATTTATACTCCAGAAGACTCCTCTCAGACATCTTCTGACAGCCGTGTGGACTCTCTTCTTTTCTTCTTTTAAATAAATATCCAGTGACTGAATATCTAGGTGTTCCCCATTCCCCTAGGTTAGTTGTCAGTATCAATACCACTGACTTCCTGGTACTGACAAACAGACTTTTCAGATGCCTCTTGGGGTCATTATCCTCTATTTCAAGTTACCAAAATGCAATTAAGTATAGAAATAGCTTTTCTGGTACACTTGTTTTCTCTGATTCTCCAAGATCACAAAGATCTCGGTTATAAGAGTGGTTTAGTTTATTTTACCTATCCTTAGGAACCCATATTTAGTAAAATCTCACATAAAATGGGACATGTAATTATGCCATATGAATGTTAATTCATTTGACAAATGTTTGTTGAGTACCCAGTATGTGCGTTCACCTGATAGGTACTGAAAATATAGAGGATAGATGTGATTCCTGCCTTCAGAGAGCTCATAGGCAGTGGCAGAAACAGACATGTGAACCAAAATTTTTAATTCTATGCTAGAGCAGGTGTTGTGTGCCCTGTAAAAATTAGTCGTTATTTTTTCCTGCAGACAATGCAAGCCAGGGAAAAGCATGGCAGTATCAGTAAGGTGGTACCTGTGGGCTCACGGTTGTACCCTTCCATCCCCCTCAGTGTGGGTCCATCAACATTGCAGCCTGCAGTGGAGGCAGAAAGAGTTATCTAAGAAGCAGGTTATTGCCTCAAAGAGGCACCTGCATTCTGCTGTTTTCCTATCCATTGTACCTCCATCCTCTGACAATGATGATGAGAGGAGAGCTTAGGCCAAAGCTGAACTAGTCAAATATGTAATGAGGATTGAATCTTGGTGGAGAAATGGCTTTTTAAGCATGATAGAGGCTTCAGAGCTCAGCTACTTACACCAGTCAAAACTTTGTGTTCTTCCTTTGTATTAACAGACTGAGTGTCATCTATATAAGCTACCAAAATCGAAGCAGACATGATCCAAGGTCAATCAATTTGTCTCTCCTGTTCTTTACTTTATTGCACACACATATGTATATTTCCCCCCCAAATGTCATTATTCAAAGTCAGTGACCATTTGAGCAAGTAAACCAGGTACACATGTTCAACTTTGTGTGGAATCTCAAACTTTCACCATTATTTCTTTTGCTTGTTGCTCATCTTTTAGAATCAAAAGAATGTAAATCATTCCACAATTCTTCCAGGTTCTTCCTCCATATTTTTCATTCCATAAAGCCCCATGAACTTACATCTTATTGTCTATGTTTACTAGACATATGTTTACTATGTTGATTTGATTTCTTTTGGCTAACTCTCTTGTGTTTTCCTCTTCACATTCAGTGGATTCTCTATCTGAGTCCCCTTTCTGATTATTTCTCCCCTGGGGACAATGAGTTCATAGAACTACAAGCAACATAGGAAGAGTAGAATATAGGAAAAACATGAAAAACTTTTTGAAAGGTAGCTATGCTGGGAATATTTCATTCTCCACTCTTTCATCACGCTTCATGTCCCAGGAAGCTGACCCATATAAGACTTCATTGCATGAGTCCTCTTGCTCTTTAGCTGCCAATTGAGTTCAATGAATGGAAGGCACCAGAAGGTCATAAAGCAAGAGGATAGTTAGATTAATGGTATTTATTACCTTATCTCTCCTCTGCTAGGTCAGTGTAGATTGCTATTAATATATCCGTCTACTGAAGACTGAAATAGCTGTCAGGCAGCCCTCACTGTAGAGTTTCACCCTAATTTCAGGAATCTCCCCTCTCTTCCCTCTTCAGGCCTAAAGATATTAATGAGCCCTCTTGGTATTGCACTTTGCTTTCTTGATTTCTTTAGGCTCTTTGGTGTAGGTGGTAGTATATATGAGCCTGAGGCTCAGAATAGAAGTTCTAGGATAAAAGTATAGATTGCTAGCTGAAGTTGGGCATGGTTTGCAGAACAAGAAAGGAAAATGGCCAAGAAAAGCTTAGCAAGTGCTCATAGATACCCTAGAGAGGTTTTCCCTTGGTGTTCTTGTCATATTATCCTCTTCCTTTCTCTTTATCCATTGAGTATTGCCTCCATTCAAAAATATATAGCCATGAAAATAGAGTGATACTTTAATGGGCAAAAACATAAGCAAAAAATTTTAATTCTGATATATAAACAATAAGTCATGATATATTTGAATCTGAATAATAAGCTTTATTATAAATTCCTTGGCATGTTTTATGTGTTACAGAAAGAAATGCTTTAGTTAGATTCCCTTTTCACTAATAGCATTTCTCACTGGCTGCTTCAATTGTTTTCTCCTCTTCACGGCACATTAATTTAAAAGGAGCAGGTCTTGATCTCTATGATAATTTTCATTTAGCTGAATGTTAATTATTTTCACAGGTAGAGGAACTGCAGGATAAACCATTTTCCACAATTTCTTTTATTGCTCCAGTAGTCCCAATTTTCATTTAGCCATAAAAGAGTTTTAAGCATTTGTGTTTTGCTTAATACCATGTAACTCGTTTTTTGAGCAAAGCTTTCACCTTTCCTGTCAATTTCTCATGACCAAATTCTAAAATATGTCCTGACTGTCCTTTACTAGCTAAGATATTTTATACTCCATTCATATCAATGCATTAATTCAGTTCTTATAAATTATGTCGCTGATCCAAATAATAATAATAATGTGAGTGGACATGGCAGTTGTAGTAACTATTCCTTTGATGTTTCAACTTGGTACATGTTTACTTCTTTGGAATATTACTCCCTCAATCTCTCCTACTTAACTGTTTTTTATTTCCACAATGGCAAAGTCTCAATTTCACTATCAAAATAGAATGAGATACAGTCTACTATGTGCATTATCAACATATTATTCATCAGGTGCCAACCATGAGCTGTATATCCACCACCGTGATGGAGCATAACTTAGTTTACCATTTCATTCCCACAAGAGGTGCTTTGGCCTTTTTCTTTTCATATTCTTTTCTTAAAGAGACACATGTAGTCCTGTCAATCTGTTGGAATCCTAGAAAATACTGGTTTGAGCAGTTGGTTTTGCATAATTTTGGATTAACTACTCTCACACACTAAAGTGTGAGGAGTTCTTTATGCCCTTTGGTGCCTGTTCTTATTTACTTATTTTTGGCCACACTGCATAGCTTGGGGGATCTCAGTTCCACAACCGGGGATTGAACCCGGTTCAATTGAACCCTCAACAGTGAAAGTGCAAAGCTCTAACCATTGGACTGCCAGGGAATTCCCCCTGCTAGTTCTTTTTTAAAAGTACTATCATAAAACTATGTTTATAACAATGAGGACTTAATGAGGACTTGTTCTCTTGATGCTTAAATTTCAACGTGGCATATTCAACATACGTTATCTTTGCCAAGTGTTATAAATCACCATATGAACACTAACTATACTTGTTGTCTGCATATATAATGACTTTTCATTTTAATTTCCTTGTTATATATTTTATTTTACTTGAGTAAATGGGGATAATGCATCAACTGATACTGACTGAATGTCTTTTCTTATCCTGTACCACTCTTGGTGTTAGAAATAAAAGGAAAAATGTTTAGATTATCAGTCACCCTAATGTAGATTTTTGGTGGGAAAAGGAGAGATACTATAATTGTCATCATAGAGAGTAGAATTTTAACGGTTTTGAACAAGGAGGGTGATCTTGTGAAAGGGTAGAGTCTATTTCAAGATTCTGGAATGGCATAGAGTGTAACATATGGCCTCTATGAGAGGGAAAAAGAGAAAGGATTGTTAGTCAGTGGCTTTTTGTTTTAATTCTTCCTTGGTTTTTATGTATTCTTTCTTATGTACTATTTCTTTTCAGTTGAACTGTTTTCAGATGATCCTTAATATAAATGTACTGTTTAAGGGGAAATGCCAACTGTTAGTCATCTAGAAAAGCTGCTTCACTCTGACCTAAGATTAATGGGTATAGATAGTAACAGGAAGCCCAGATTGGAAATATATCTGGCTTCAAAATTCTCCATTACAGAATACCAATATATATAAAACAGATATAAGTGGAGCTTATTAGTTGCAAAATGACAGTAAGCCTCTACCCACATTCCCACTCCCCCTCTGCCCACAGGGTTTGAAAATTACTAGTATACTTCTTTTCTGTTGTTAGATCATATTATCCTTTGTTATTAAATTAATGAGGACTGCTGACACAGGAGCCTCAACTCCAATCCCTTTGCCTGTGGCTATATATTCAGTTGCTAAGAGGGCTGTTTAATGTAAACTAAAGTAGCAAATCAGTATAGACAGGGAATAAAGACAAGGAATGGGACCATAGCAAGTTGTTTGGTTTTTGCTTTTACTTTTATTGTTATTAGACCCCTTGTACCATAGGATATGTGCAAACAGTAGGATGATGACTCCTCTTCTCACTGACCCCCTCAGCAAACACTGGCCACGTGCTGGTTGAAGGCTACATTTGAGGTGATGTGAGGTTAGCCCTGGGAGCCACTGCTCAAGAAAACTGGGGAGACTCTTCCACCTCCAATTCTCCTCTGGAGTGCCTAATGGAAAAAGTAGGTATTTTGGGCTGGATTGTCAACCATCTTGGCTAGCCCTGTAGACCAGGTGCCAAAACTCCACTTCAATTTGTTCTGGGTAGGCAGCAAAATAATTCAGGAGCTCACCCGGGGCAGGAAGCCAGTTCTTTGAATGGCTGTTTCTTCTGTGCCTTGTTGAGCACATCTTTTGGAGGCAGCCCATTTCTATCAATACAAAAGCTGTCGTTGGTGTTGTTTACTCTAAAATAGCTCTGTTAAGTAAAGAACCAGGTAGTTTCATTATTGACCAAGTATTCAATGGGTTCTGATTTCAAGGTTGTTGACTTACTACTGGTTTAGTTGAGTTCTTTTGCTCCTACAAATGAACCAGAATTATTAAACAAAATGATAAACACTCAAGTCAGAGAAATACTATATTATAGTATCCTTAATATTATAAAAATATCAGATTGTCTTTTGGACTAATGTTTGGTGACAATAGAAAGAGTTATGATCTATGACAAGTGACGAATATATATGGGAAGGTATGTACATCTGAGAAACTAAGCACATACCAGGGCTGTGTGACTCTATATTGCATTAAACTTCTAACATCCAGTCACTTCTCAGTCAGTTGAAATGTTTTCTTTACTGAATATGAGATGTTTTATAGAATTCTGAAACCAATTTTAAAATATTATGACCTCTCATTGACTTTGGTTACTGCATAAGAAATTTTCATATCTTTACTGCTTCACAATAAAATACAAAGATTTTATTGAAGCCACATCTTGTAACATTTTATCAATTCAGGAAAAAATTATAAATTCACTAAGAAAATCAAATTAATTTTTGATACTTTATGAACCAAACTAGTTTAATAACTAAATCTTTGCAATTTGATCACCTGATTTGGAAAAGTAGCAGTCACTCACTGTGGTTGCTTGATATTATGCAGTCTGTACAATTTGGAGACAATTTTGGACCTGGTTACACTGGTATCATTTTAAATAATTATACTAATTTTCTAACACAAATTTGGTAATTATTAATTAAGGACACATTTGTATGAGGATGGGAGGGCTTCCCTGGTGGTTTAGTGGTAAAAAATCTGTCTGCAGTGCAGGAGATGTGAGTTTGATCCTTGGGTTGGAAAGATTCCCCTGGAGTAGGAAATGGCAACCCACTCCAGTATCCTCACTGGGAAAATCCCATGGACAGAGGAGCTTGGCAGGCTACAGTCCATGGGGGCATAGAGTCAGACATGAATGAGCACAAGCACTTGACTTGACTTGAGAATAGCCTGATGAGAGGGGAGCAGAGAGACAGTGGAGCGACATCTTGGAGTAGATGAGAGAAGACGAAGCCTATTGAACAAGGCAGATGTCCCGAGCTGGAATGCAGAAACTTCATGCCTGGTGGCAGCATATTGGGCAGAGCACATGGCCTTGGCTCTAATAACTGTATCAATGGTATAGTGGGAACAAATGGATGTTTTCTTTAATTCACTTCTGATTTTTTTACTGAAAGAAGAAGGAACAAGGTCATCTGCTGAGATCAGAAGGGTAAGAAAGTGCAAGGGTTTGGAAGAGACATAAGTATTTACATGAAGCAGCCCTACAATGGAAATTGGAAAGAAATGGGACACCAGCTCTGTCCTTAACACCTCTTAATTTTACAGTAAATTATTATTCCAGAGTTTTAAGAATTTGACTGTATGCCTCTAACTATATAGTCTGTCTGAGGCTCACCATTCATCCCCTTGCCTTTGAAAATGTCTGGAAAAAAGACTGAGAGACTATTTTTTCATCTGTGCCCTGGAGACCCTGAACCACCTCTGATGTCATGTGAGCAACAGTGACCTGAGTCATCCTTCTCACCTATTTTCCTTTCACCTCTCTCCTCTCCTTTCCTTTTCTCTCCATGTATCCTGATTGGTTCTTCCTCTTCTCTGAGGCTCTTTCCTTTTCCTTCTCTTCATATTCTCTTCCTTCTACCTTCCTCTTACCATCCTTTCCCACACTCCTTTCCTTGCTTCTTAATTCTAATACCATTCTCTTATAGGCATCTTTAGGGAATCCCTGGTGGCTCAGCATTAAAGAATCCTCCTGCCAATTCAGGAGACCTGAGTTTGATCCCTGGGTTGGGAAGATCCCCTGGAGAAGGAAATGACACTCCACTCAAGTATTCTTGCCTGGAAGATCCCATGGACAGAGGAGCCTGGCAGACTATAGTCCATGGGTTGCAAGAGTTGGTTATGACTTAGTGACGAAATCATGTATGTAAAACTGAACTAATTTTTACATTAAAATATATCACAGTGTATACATTTTAAAGGGAACTGTGCTCTTTTGCCCAAGATAAGTGACTCAGGTGAGAGAGTAACAAGGAATTTGTCTATTAAGATAAGGATATCTGAGACATATGGATGCCAATGTCCAGTTCTGAGATTGCCAACCCAGCAGGCCCATATTGAGCTCTGTCAGAGTGGAGAGTGGGTGCTGGTGAGAGAGTTGTTAGAGAAGCTTTACAGTGTCACCAGAACGTGGAAGATGTGCTTAGACAGAAAGCAGCTGCCACATCTTTCTGTTTTAGAGATTTTTGAAGTGTGCGATAAAGGGCTAGAGCATACATTGAAGATAAAATAAGGGTGGTGGACTATTCCACCCCAATTTCTGGGAGCCTCATGTGGTACAGATGCTATCCCATTGGTTCCTGAGGCTCCAGGTGAAGGAGAACAGATAGCAGAAGGCAAGAATTCAGTGGCTGTACCAGAACCAGGTGACCAAGAAACTGCCCCAACCTGAGAGGGGATCGAAAGAGTGAGCTATTGCCAATGGCTGAAGATGGACAAAACCGCTTCTCTGTGACTGGGTGTTAGGAGATAGAAAGGGCTGGAATAAGGCTGCTCACTGACCTAGAAAACTGCCTCCATCATCCTTGTGGAGACTGCCACATTGACAGAAGTTTTCAGAAGCCCAGGGAACAAGCCAGGACCTAGGGCTACCTCTACACAGTGCAGGTGTAAAAAACTGTGCAAGAGGAGCTCCTCCTTCTCTTTTCCCTCTTCCTGGTTCAAACGCCAGAGGAGCTAGGTCCTAGACACAGAGGAAACAATGTCCTAGGGCCGAAACACCCTACTCACTCATTCTGAAGTGCTCAAGTTGGGGGAGGAGTCAAATAGATCAGGACCCAGCCGGACTCCGGACTCCGGAACCAGAGAATTAGTCCCTGCTGACAGAGGATATCTTAAAGTGGAATGGACTAAATTGTAGTTACTAAAAACAGCTGGGCTATCCTTCAAATAACCTTAAAGAGTGATTTTCACCAAGCATGGTTGAGCCAATGCTTAATAAAATATTTACAATTTCATGTTTATAGTTCACTGTGTTAGACTCAATAAACCAGTCTCATAAGTATAGAAAGAAACTAAGCTTTAAACCTTTAAATTACTGTATTCTAAAATTTACCCCAAGATAATTTTACGATGATACGTCTTCAACCGAATTGCTCCCACTGAAAATATTTCTAATTGTACCTTTTTAATGAAAGTTCCCATTCAAATAACAAATTAAAAAGTAAGATTTAAAAATATCATTTCTTTTAGTTTGTCCTCATTCTTTAAAATTTATACTTGGGAGTATATTTTAACATAAATATTAAGACAGGAGTAAATTTACCTTTACTCACTTATTTATAAATTATGTGAATTTATTGATGAGTATATTCTCAAAATTTTCTTTTTAACTGAAAGAGGTATCTAGATAAATTTTGTTAGAGGAAAGAAGTAGAGAAGGGGGTCCAGACATGGAAAGCTGAGAGGGAGGAAGAAGGGGAGGAATATGAAGAGAAGGAAGGGGAAAGGAGCTCACAGGAGAAAAGCTGGCCATTTGTATGTGGAGCAAAGAGGAAGGGGGTGAGTGGAAGACAGGCATGAAGACTTGGTCACCACTGAGCAGCAGGCATCAGTGCCAGTCTCAGAAAGGGTTCAGGGTCCAGCTACTAAGCTACCATTCCCAAACATCTGTAAAAGGTTAATGAAACAGTTGGAGGTCCTCAGATGGACTACACTGAGGAGCATACTGACAAATTTTTAAAACTCTAGAGTAATAATGTTATTGTTAACTGAATGTGTGGTAGCAGGTAGAGTGGTGGTAGAGAGGGGAGGGGAGGAAAAAATTAGGTAAACTCTAAATAAAAATAGAAAGCCTTGCCCTGGTCCCTGTTAACAGACCATCTGTTAGGCTTTTCATATTCAAATGTGAAAACATCCTTTCAATTAAAAGTTAATGGACAAATAAAATTTTTGAAAAGAGTAGGAATTTCATTTACTTGGAATCAGTTTGGGAAAAAAAAATACACACTTAAAAGATACGCTTCACATACTAGAAAATGGCATTGTGTTAGGAATAAACAACAGCATCTCTGTTACAAGAGTCAGTAAAGGTCTAATGAAAATATACATTTATGCAGAGTACCTTGTGAAGTGAAACTGGCTCAGCCATTTCCGACTCTTTGCAAGCCCATGGACTATAGAGTCCATGGAATTCTCCAGGCCAGAATACTAGAATGGGTAGCCGTTCTCTTCTCCAGGGGATCTTCCTTAGCTCTTCCACATCGCAGGCAGATTCTTTACCAGCTGAGCCGCCAGGGAAGCCCATGCAGAGTTCCTTATATAGTTATGATTAAATTATGATTAACTTACATGATTAACTTAGATGTTTAACTTATATGTGTGTGTGCTTAGTCACTCAGTCGTGTCCAACTCTTTGTAACCCCGTGAACTGTAGCCTGTCAGGCTCCTCTGTCCATTCTTGCCTGGGATTCTCCAGGCAAGAATCCTGGAGTGGGTTGCCGTGCCCTCCTTCAGGGAATCTTCTCACCCCAGGGATCGAACCCAGGTCTCCTGCATTGCAGGCAGATTCTTTACCATCTACACCACCAGAGTTAACTTATAACTTATGTTCAGTTCAGTTCAGTTCAGTTGCTCAGTCATGTCTGACTCTTTGCGACCCCGTGGACTGCAGCACGCCAGACTTCCCTTTCCATCACCAACTCCCGGAGCTTACTCAAATTCATGTCCATCGAGTCAGTGATGCCATCCAACCATCTCATCCTCTGTCGTCCTCTTCTCCCACCTTCAATCTTTCCCAGCATCAGGGTCTTTTCAAATAAGTCAGTTCTTCACATCAGGTGACCAAAGTATTGGAATTTCAGCTTCAGCTTCAGTCCTTCCAGTGAATATTCAGGACTGATTTCCTTTAGGATGGTCTGGTTGGATCTCCTCACAGTCCAAGGTACTTTCAAGAGTCTTCTTCAACACCACAGTTCAAAAGCATCAATTCTTTGGCACTCAGCTTTCTTTATAGTCCAACTCTCACATCCACATATATTACTACTGGAAAAACCATAGCTTTGACTAGACGGACATTTGTTAGTATTTGTTACTAACTTAGTTAGTATTTACGAAGAACAAATGCTAGCCAAACTTAGTAGAACTGAATTTGTGATATTACCTGTGAGAGTGAGAGTAGGGAGCAAAAGTGTGTATCAGAGGGAAGAGAATTGCTTTTGAGTAAAAATATTGTCCAAGAGTTCAAGAAGAGCAAAACAAAAGGAAACAGAAGGGAAGAGTTCAGAAGGTTTAGACCAGAGGAAAAGAAATAAAGGATGAAATGAGGATAGCCAAAGTAATGGTGACACCAGTGCCAGAATGCTTGCCTTTCTCTTTATATTTTCCTCTAACTAATACATTTAGTGAACAAACATTTATTTCATAAACACCATGCATGGTGATGAGCAATGAAGAAATAGAATTAAAGAACACATAGGCCCTATCCTGGAAAAACTTGTGATTCTGGGAAAACATTAGTTACATTGCAGTGGGAGCGATAGATGCTTCTCCAGAAAAAGGTGTTCATGGAGGCTCAAGAGGAAGTTAATTTACTACATGTCCCAGAATCTAAGAAATCTTGTTTTTAAGGATGAAAATAGAAGGAAAATATGTTGAAATTAATGTATGATGTTGTTTTTCTTTGTCTAAGACATACTTCCCCAGTAATCTTATTCAGATGTGTCAGCTGTGGTTCATCTCATCTGTTCCCACCTAGAAGCATGGTATTTCTTACCAGGGATCTTAGCCTAGATTTCACACTAGGATTACCTAATACTAATGCCTGGGATCCCATGCTGGAATGATTAAATCAAAACCACTTGGGTGGAAACTGGGCAACAGCATTCATTTTAAAACTTCTCCAAATCATTCTAATGTGCTTCTGGAATTGAGAACAGCCTATCTACCTATCTATCACTCTAGACTTGGATACTCTTGCCATAGCAGAAATTTATCAAAGATTTCTGATTGGTTGCAAATGTTGTAATCCAAGTCTATGCCCCAACCAGTAACGCTGAAGAAGCTGAAGTTGAACGGTTCTATGAAGACCTACAAGACCTTTTAGAACTAACTCCCAAAAAAGATGTCCTTTTCATTATAGGGGACTGGAATGCAAAAGTAGGAAGTCAAGAAACACCTGGAGTAACAAGCAAATTTGGCTTTGGAGTACAGAATGAAGCAGGGCAAAGGCTAACAGAGTTTTGCCAAGAGAATGCACTGGTCATAGCAAACACCCTCTTCCAACAACACAAGAGAAGACTCTACACATGGACATCACCAGATGGTCAACACTGAAATCAGATTGATTATATTCTTTGCAGCCAAAGATGGAGAAACTCTATATAGTCAGCAGAAACAAGACCGGGAGCTGACTGTGGCTCAGATCATGAAATCCTTATTGCCAAATTCAGACTTAAATTGAAGAAAGTAGGGAAAACCACTAGACCATTCAGGTATGACCTAAATCAAATCCCTTTTGACTATACAGTGGAAGTGACAAATAGATTTAAGGGAATAGATCTGATAGAGTGCCTGAGGAACTATGGACAGAGGTTTCTGACATTGTAGAGGAGACAGGGATCAAGACCATCCCCATGGAAAAGAAATGCAAAAAAGCAAAATGGCTGTCTGAGGAGGCCTTACAAACAGCTATGAAAAGAAGAGAAGTGAAAAGCAAGGGAGAAAAGGAAAGATGTTCCCATCTGAATGCCGAGTTCCAAAGAATAGCAAGGAGAGATAAGAAAGCCTTCCTCAGCCATCAATGCAAAGAAATAGAGGAAAACAACAGAATGAGAAAGACTAGAGATCTCTTCAAGAAAACTAGAGATACCAAGGGAACATTTCATGCAAAAATGGGCTCGATAAAGGGCAGAAATGGTATGGATCTAACAGAAGCAGAAAACATTAAGAAGAGGTAGCAAGAATACACAGAAGAACTGTACAAAAAAGATCTTCATGCCCCAGATAATCACGATGGTTTGATCACTCCCCTAGAGCCAGACATCCTGGAATGTGAAGTCAAGTGGGCCTTAGAAAGCATCACTACGAACAAAGCTAGTGGAGGTGATGGAATTCCAGTTGAGCTATTTCAAATCCTGAAAGATGAGGCTGTGAAAGTGCTGGACGCAATATGCCAGCAAATCTGGAAAAGTCAGCAGTGGCCACAGGACTGGAAAAGGTCAGTTTTCATTCCAATCCTAAAGAAAGGCAATGCCAAAGAATGCTCAAACTACCGCACAGTTGAACTCATCTCACACACTAGTAAAGTAATGCTCAAAATTCTCCAAGCCAGGCTTCAGCAATACGTGAACCATGAACTTCCAGATGTTCAAGCTGGTTTTAAAAAAGGCAGAGGAACCAGAGATCAAATTGCCAACATCCGCTGGATCATCAAAAAAGCAAGAGAGTTCCAGAAAAACATCTATTTCTGCTTTATTGACTATGCCAAAGCCTTTGACTGTGTGGATCACAATAAACTGTGGAAAATTTTTCAAGACATGGGAATACCACAACACCTTACCTGCCTCTTGAGAAACCTGTATGCAGGTCAGGAAGCAACAGTTAGAACTGGACATGGAACAACAGACTGGTTCCAAATAGGAAAAGGAGTACGTCAACGCTGTATATTGTCACCCTGCTTGTTTAACTTATATGCAGAGTACATCATGAGAAACGCTGGGCTGGAAGAAACACAAGCTGGAATCAAGATTGCCGGGAGAAATATCAATAATCTCAGATATGCAGATGACATCACCCTAATGGCAGAAAGTGAAGAGGTACTCAAAAGCCTCTTGATGAAAGTGAGAGAGGAGAGTGAAAAATTGGCTTAAAGCTCAACATTCAGACAACTAAGATCATGGCATCTGGTCCCATCACTTCATGGCAAATAGATGGGGAAACAGTGGAAACAGTGTCAGACTTTACTTTGTTGGGCTCCAAAATCACTGCAGATGGTGATTGCAGCCATGAAATTAAAGACGCTACTCCTTGGAAGGAAAGTTATGACCAACCTAGACAGCATATTAAAAAGCAGAGACATTACTTTGCCAACAAAGATCCGTGTAGTCAAGGGTATGGTTTTTCCAGTAGTCATATATGGATGTGAGAGTTGGACGGTGAAGAAAGCTGAGCATCGAAGAATTGATGCTTTTGAACTGTGGTGTTGGAGAAGACTCTTGAAAGTCCCTTGGATTGCAAGGAGATCCAACCAGTCTATCCTAAAGGATATAAGTCCTGGGTGTTCATTGGAAGGACTGATGTTGAAGCTGAAACTCGAATACTTTGGCTACCTCCTGCGAAGAGTTGACTCATTGGGAAAGACCTGATGCTGGGAAGGATTGAGGGCAGGAGGAGAAGGGGATGACAGAGGATGAGATGGCTGTATGGCATCACCGACTCGATGGGCATGAATTTGGGTAAACTCCGGGAGTTCGTGATGGACAGGAAGCCCTGGCGTACTGCGATTCATGGGGTCACAAAGAGTCGGACACGACTGAGCGACTGAACTGAACTGAATTGATAGTAGAAGTTTATCAAAGATTTCTGATTGGTTCCAAATGTTGTAAACATAAACAGCCTCTTCTTGTGGTGGTACCTATATCCTTTCATTATACTTCCCATTTGAATACTGTACTGTTTGATTGAGTCCATATGACATTTGGTCATTGAAATAGATTTCATTTGTGAGATATTCTTATTTTGAAACTTGGCTGTCTGTTGCTGAGCCACACATTTTGACCAAAACATAGCTAACCAAATAATTCTTCCCCAGGTATAGCTAGTGAACAAAAGTAAACTCTGACAGTATCATATTTTCATGAGACTATAATTTGCAAATAATTTATAAGTATCAGTTAATTGCAACATGTAAGAAATGGATAAATATATCTATATATAATGTATATTTTAAAGAAAATTAAAAACAAATTATTGCTGTTCTTTCAGTCACTAAGTCATGTTCGACTTCTCTGTCCATGGGATTCCCCAGACAAGAATACTGAAGTGAGTTGCCATTTCCTTCTCCAGGGGATCTTCCCAATTCAGGAGATCAAACCCACATCTCCTGCATTGACAGGCAGATTCATTACCACTGAGCTACCAGGGAAGCCCACATTAAAGGATAGAAATATATCAATTAATACAGAGAAACATTGTAATGAGCTTTTAAATTATGGCAAATTAATAGAGAAACAGAAGCAATGGTGCTGAGGGTGATTTATACAGACTGCCTTGTCAAAATGCATTCTTAATTTAGGCATCCAAATACAGAAAAAACATACATTAAGAGAGACGGAATTCAAATATCTATATATTAGTCAGGAGTCAATTTTTTCTAAATAGAAACAATCTAAAAGGGAATGTCATGTTTCACTGCCAATTCCGTAACTCAAAATTGAAGTAATAAATGGAATTGCTACTATGGATTTACTTCTCATTGACAAAAGCAAATTGATGGATGAAATAAAAAGAAATTGTCAGAGAGAATGGCCGTGCCATTTTATTATAGTTAGTTAGTTAGTTAGTCACTCCCATCATGACTGACTATTTGCGACCCCATGGACTGTAGCCCACCAGGTTCCTCTGTCTGTGGATATCTCCAGGCAAGGATACTGGAGTGAATAGCCATTCTCTTCTCCAGGTGACTCAGCCATTTTATTATACATAATAGTAATTATATTTTGCAAAGGAAACTTCAAAAGAGAGGGGGAGGCATTAGTAAAATTTTTATGTCCAGATACCATATAGTCTGAAAGAAAACAAAAAGCTCAAAAATAAATAGAAGGTCCAGGAAATAAAATGAGAATAATACATGTAATTAAAACATCATGATGAAGAAAAAAAGAAGCTCCTATAAACACAAAATGAATTAAAACTGAGATTTCAACTGAGTCTATATCACAGTTCCGTAAACCAGGCTCACAGTGGTCAGCTACAGAAGCCATTATTATGGTCAGTTCATATATTAAAGGAGTATATATACAAATTGGGATGTGAAGCATATAGACAAAAATAAATACAAAAAAAATGACATGTTGGAATGTAGGAATAGTATTAGAGGTAAAATACATAAAAATCTAAGACATGTTATTAAAAATAAAAGAGAGAGAGAGAGAAAGACTAAAGTACATGGCAAAAATAACCACAAACTTTTATTTGGAGAAAGAGCTATAGGAAAAACCTGGGTCCCCTGCTTTGTAGAATACAGTATAATTTTAACAGACTGCTAAAGGGAAATGGAACACAAAGTATTGCTCTGCTTCTACATTTTTCTCTGAAGGAGAATATACTGTAAACTTGAAAGGGAAGAATAATAATCGATGCCAAAAAAAGGAAAAGTTAGCATAAAAGAGTCTTGGTGGTTTGAATCACTGACTCCTAAGTGTTTATCTTCTGCAAATTAAAGCATAATGATATTAATAATAAAAACAATTTAGATGAATTTTTAATAAAACTCGAATTTAAAAGACACCTTTTATTCTGATATTTTCCTCATTTGTTTTTTGCAGATTTCACATATTTTTGTTTTTATTTTGATGAAATGATGGTTATGGTAGATGTGAGTTGTAATGTCTTTATATAATGAAATAAAAAGCAATGTATATGTAGTTATTATGTTTGATAATGTTGTGCTTCCCTGTTAGTTCAGGTGGTAAAGGATCTGCCTGCAGTGCAGGAGACCTAGGATCTATCCCTGGAGAAAGGAATGGCAACCCACTTTAGTATCCTTGCCAGGAGAATTCCATAAACAGATGAGCCTGGTGGGCTACAGTCCACTGGGTTGCACAGAGTCGGACACGACTGAGCACGCAAGTATGCATACACATACACGTGTCGTATAAAGTTAGTTGTAATGTTTCTATACAATGAAGTTAAACATTAGCAATGTTATGTTAGTTCCTATTTTTATGTCTTATTGGTTCTTAAAATCCAACCTGGCAGTTGCTAGATGTTTTTTAAATTTTTAAAATTTTGTTGAGTGAAAAATAGATGCACATGATAGAAATCGATATGATACATATAGTCACATACTATTTTTCCTGCTCTTGGCCTCCAGATTCTAGCCCTGTCAGTTCCCAGAAAGCCAATGAATGGAATGAATTCCGTGCATAATTCTTCACAACTTCTTGAATTTGCATAAAAATTACCCTTTTTACACAAATGACAGTATACACAATTGATCTGTGCCTTGCTTTTTTCACATAGACCATAAACATTCCAGGACATGGTAACCACTTTTTATTGTATTTTGAGTAGAAACTAAATTTAGATATTAAAAATGATATATTGATGTACTTGTGAAACCAGTGTCAAAAGTTCTTAAAATTTCTGTAGGATGAAAGAAGTGTCATAACACAGGAAGGAAGAAATTTTGACTTGATATTTCACAAAGCAGAAAAAGAATAATTAAAGAACCTACATACTGGTGAAATTGACCTCAGTTATGAGCAAACTATATGTTTAGGTTGATGGCTTAGGCACAGATTGAAAATTAGGATCTGGTGATGACAGGGAACAATCTTGAATTCATAACACTGTGTAAATAAAAAATCAAAGTTTTTGAACTGATAAAAATGAAGAATGTCATATATCTTGTACATTTTGATTATAACTAGCCAGTTGACAATATTTTTAAGCATCTGTGTTTGGGCTAGAATATAGGAAGAGGATAAAGTACAACTCAAAACTGATTCAAATGTTTTATCCAGAGAAGACTAATAATTTCTTGAAAGGACCATAAAGCCTAATTTACCCAGTGGGAGTGTTGCAACGTTTTCCCTATTAGAATTTTGTCAATGCATCAATGACAGTTCAGTTTAGTCACACAGTCATGTCCAACTCTTTTGCGACCCCATGGACTACAGCACGCCAGGCTTCCCTGTCCATCACCAACTCCCGGAGCTTGCTCAAACTCCTGTTCATTGAATCGGTGATGCCATTTAACCATCTCATCCTCTGTCATCCTCTTTTCATCCTGCCTTCAATCTTTCCCAGCATAAGGGTCTTTTCAAATGAGTCAGTTCTTCGCATCAGGTGGCCAAAGTATTGGAGTTTCAGCTTCAGCATCAGTTCTTCCATGAATATTCAGGACTGATCTCCTTTAGGATGGACTGGTTGGATCTCCTTGCAGTCCAAGGCACTCTCAAGAGTCTTCTCCAACACCACAGTTCAAAAGCATCAATTCTTCGGCGCTCAGCTTTCTTTATAGTCCAACACTCACATCCATACATGACAACTGGAAAAATCATAGCTTTGACTAGACGGACTTTGTTGGCAAAATAATGTCTCTGCTTTTAATATGCTGTCGAGGTTGGACAAAACTTTTCTTCCAAGAACAAGCATCTTTTAATTTCATGGCTGCAGTCACCATCTGCAGTGATTTTGGAGCCCAAATAATAAAATCTCTCACTGTGTGCATTGTTTCCCCATCTATTTGCCATAAAGTAATGGGACTGGATGCCATGATCTTCGTTTTCTGACTGTTGAACTTTAAGCAAACTTTTTCACTCTCCTCTTTCACTTTCATCAAGAGGCTCTTTACTTCTTATTCAGTTTCTGCCATAAGAGTGGTGTCATCTGTATATCTGAGGTTATTGATATTTCTCCCAGCAATCTTGATTCCAGCTTGTGCTTCCTCCAGCCCAGCGTTTTTCATGATGTACTCTGTATATAAGTTAAGTAAGCAGGATGACAGTATACAGCCTTGACATACTCCTTTCCCGATTTGGAACCAGTCTGTTGTTCCATGTCCAGTTCTAACTGTTGCTTCCTGACCTGCATACAGATTTATCAGGAGGCAGGTCAGGTGGTCTAGTATTCCCATCTCTTGAAGGATTTTCCAAAGTTTGTTGTGATCCACACAGTCAAAGGCTTTGGCATAGTCAATAAAGCAGAAGTAAATGTTTTTCTGGAATTCTCTTGCTTTTTCAATGATCCAACAGATGTTGGCAATTTGATCTCTGGTCCCTCTGCCTTTTCTAAATCCATCTTGAACATCTGGAAGTTCACGGTTCAGGTACTGTTGAAGGCTGGCTTGGAGAAGTTTGAGCATTACTTTGCAGGCATGTGAGATGAGTTCAATTGTGTGGTAGTTTGAACATTCTTTGGCATTGCCATTCTTTGGGGTTGAAATGAAAACTGACCTTTTCCAGTCCTGTGGCCACTGCTGAGTTTTCCAAATTTGCTGGCATATTGCATCCAGCACTTTCACAGCCTCATCTTTCAGGATTTGAAATAGCTCAACTGGAATTCCATCACTTCCACTAGCTTTGTTCATAGTGCTAAGGCCCACTTGACTTCACATTCCAGGATGTCTGGCTCTAGGGGAGTGATCACACCATCGTGATTATCTGTGTCATGAAGATCCTTTTTGCATAATTCTTCTGTGTATTCTTGCCACCTCTTCTTAATATCTTCTGCTTCTGTTAGGTCCGTACCATTTCTTTCCTTTATTGTGCCCATCTTTGCATGAAATTGTCCCTTGGTATCTCGAATTTTCTTGAAGAGACCTCTAGTCTTTCCCATTCTATTGTTTTCCTCTATTTCTTTGCATTGATCACTGAGGAAGGCATTAAAGGCTGACCCAGACTTGTCTGTGATTGTACAGGAGTCTCCGGCTCAGGCATATGTCAGCGGTGGCCTGCGCAGGTCCGGGGGCACTGAGTGCAGCAGTGTGTGCATGGGACCTTTTAAAGGAAGTTGCTGTTATCTTCATTACCTCCACCATTGTTTGGCCTAAGGTCAAATAACAGGGAGGGAACACAGTCCTGCCCATCAATAGAAAATTGGATTAAAGATTTACTGATGGCCCCACCCATCAGAACAAGACCCAGTTTCCCCCTTAGTCAGTCTCTTCCATCAGGAAGCTTCCAAAAGCCTCTTATCCTTATCCATCAGAAGGAAAACAGAATGAACACCACAATCACAGAAAAGTGACCAAACTGATCACATAGACTACAGCCTTGTCTAACTCAATGAAACTATTAGCCATGCCCTGTAGGGCCATCCAAGATGGACAGGTCATGGTGGAGAGTTCTGACAAAACATGGTCCACTGGAGAAGTGAAGTGAAGTGAAAGTCGCTCAGTCATGTCTGACTCTTTGTGACCCCATGGACTGTATAGTCCATGGGATTCTCTAGGTCAGAATACTGGAGTGGGTAACCTTTCCTTTCTCCAGGGGATCTTCCCAACCCAGGGATCAAACCCAGGTCTCCTGCATTGCAGGCGGATTCTTTACCAACTGAGCCACAAGGGAAGCCCAAGAATACTAGACTGAGTAGCCTGTCCCTTCCCCATTGAATCTTCCCAACCCAGGAATCAAACCAGGATCTCCTGCATTGCAGGCAGATTCTTTATCAACTGAGCTATCAGGGTCCACTGGAGAAGGGAAAGGCAAACCACTTCAGTATTCTTGCCTTGAGAACCCCATGAACAGTACGAAAAGGCAAAAAGTTAGGACACTGAAAGATGAAATCCCCATGTCTCTTGGTGCCCAATATGATACTGGAGATCAGTGGAAAAATAACTCCAGAAAGAATGAAAAGACAGAGCCAAAACAAAAACAACACTCAGTTGTGGATGTGACTGGTGATGGAAGTAAAGTCTGATGCTGTAAAGAGCAATATTGCGTAGGAACCTGGAATGTTAGGTCCATAAATCAAGGCAAATTGGAACTGGTCAAACAGGAGATGGCAAGGGTGAACATCGACATTTTAGGATTCAGTGAACTAAAATGGACTGGAATGTGTGATATTAACTCAGATGACCATTATATCTACTACTGTGGGCAAGAATCCCTTAGAAGAAATGGAGTAGCCATCATAGTCAACAAAAGAGTCTGAAATGTAGTACTTGGATGCAATCTCAAAAATGACAGAATGATCTCTGTTCATTTCCAAGGCAAACCATTCAATATCACAGTAATCCAAGTCTATGCCCTGACCAGTAATGCTGAAGAAGCTTAAGTTGAATGGTTTTATGAAGACCTACAAACCTGCTAGAACTAACACCCCAAAAAGATGTCCTTTTCATTATAGGGGACTGAAATGCAAAAGTTGGAGGTCAAGAGATACCTGGAGTAACAGACAAATTTGCCCTTGGAGTACAAAATGAAGCATGTCAAAGGCTGACAGAGTTTTGCCAAGAGAACACACTGGTCATAGCAAACACCCTCTTCCAACAACACAAGAAAAGACTCTACACATGGACATCACCAGATGGTCAATACTGAAATCAGATTTATTATATTCTTGCGGCCAAGATGGAAAAGCTCTATACAGTCAGCAAAAACAAGACCGGGAGCTGACTGTGGCTCAGATCATAAACTCCTTATTGCAAATTCAGACTTAAATTGAAAAAAGTAGAGAAAACCACTAGACCATTCAGATATGACCTAAATCAAATCCTTTATGGTTATACAGTGGAAGTGACAAATAGATTCAAGGGATTAGATCTGATAGACAGAATGCCTGAAGGACTATGGATTGCAGGTTCGTGACATTATACAGGAGGCAGTGATCAAACCATCCTCAAGAAAAACAAATGCCAAAAGGCAAAATGGTTGTCTGAGGAGGCCTTACAAATAGCTGAGAAAAGAAGAGAAGCAAAAGACGAAGGAGAAAAGGAAAGATATATCCATTTGAATGCATTGATGACAAAGTGGATGTAATTAGCAAATTTATGAAAAATGCAAATATGGGAGGAAAAATAAATAGGTATCATATTGGAGTCAGAATTTAGAAAGATTTTGATCTTGTGGAACAAAAAAATGAACCAAAGTTAAATTTTAAAGGGTTTCAAAATATCAACTAAGTATAAGGAAGTAGATCTGGTTAACAATTCACATAAAGAGTATCTGGACATTTTAGAAGTTATACACTTATGCTCTGAATAGTGTTATCCTGTGATTTTCTTTCTTTTATAATATGATGCCAAATGTTTCTATCTCTTAAAAATTGTGTAAAATGCTTAAACTACTTATAGCTTTCTAGCTGGGTTGTGAATTTGGTTCCTACACACATACATACACATGGGAATTTGAGAGGTAAGAAGGGTAAGCATTGTGTTCAGTGCTCTGTCTTGATCCAATATTTATTAACATAAACTGGGAAGAACTGATGTTTTCAAATTGTGGTGCTGGAGAAGACTCTTGAGAGTCTCTTGGACTACAAGGAGGTCAAACCTGTCAATCCTAAAAGAAATCAACCCTAAATATTCACTGGAAGGACTGACACTGAAGCTCTTAATACTTTGGTCGCCTGATTCAAAGAGCTGACTCATTGGAAAAGACCCTGATGCTGGGAAAGACTGAAGGCAAAAGGATAAGGAGGCAGCACAGGATTAGATGGTTAGACAGCATCATCAACCCAATGGACGTAAATGTGAGCAGAATCACGGAGATAGTGAAAGACAGAGGAGCTTGGCATGTTGCAGTCCATGGAGTCACAAAGAGTCAAGCACAATTTAGTAACTGAACAAGAACAAAACACCAAATGTGTTCTGTGATCATATGGACATTATAGAAATTCCATGCTCAAGGAAAGAGCAGGAATAATTTTACTCACCAGGGCCTATTTGAATATTATATTCAGTTCTGTATGATAACATTTAAACAAAGTTACATGAGTAATGTTTGAAGAAAGTAGATACATTTTGCTTAGAAAGGCAGGGATAGTCAGGTTCAATTATTTGAGGGGATGTTAGACACAAATTAAACATATTTTAAATATCTGCAGAAAATAGACATAAAATCAGGTTTTTTTTAAGGACTTCATTTTAGAATAAAGAATATCTTCTTAATAATTAGGTCTGTACAAAATTAGAATGAGCTACTTTCATAGTTGGAAGTTTCCCAGCATTTGAAATGTTTTAACAAGTGTTGAGTGATGAGTTATTATAAATATTTTGAAGAATAAAACATATATTGATCTAATAGAAGTGTTAGTCCCTCAGTCATGTCAGATTCTTTGTGATCCCATAGACTTCTCCAGGCAAGAATACTGGAAGGGGTAGCCATTTCCTTCTCCAGAGGATCTTCCCGACCCAGGAATGAAACCTGGTCTCCCACATTGCAAATAGACTCTTTACTGTCTGAGGTACCAGGGAAGCCCTTACTGACCTAATGTGTGCCTGCTCAGTCACTTCAGTAGTGTCCAACTCTTTGCAACCCTATGGACTATAGTCCACCAGGCTCTTCTGTCCATGGGATTCTCCAGGCAAGGACTGGAGTGAGTTGCTATGTTCTGCTCCGGGGAATCCTCCTGACCCAGGAATCAAACCCATGTCTCCTGTGTCTCCTGTATTTCAGGTGGGTTCTTTACCCACTGAGCCACCTGGGAAGCACCTAGTGACTTCAAAGTACCTCCTAAATTTCAAATCCCAAGTCATCTACTATTTTTTTCTATTCCATATATTCTATCTAGCCTTAGATTAAGATTTATTTCTATCTAGATTCATCTGATTCTAATTATCTATGTGGTTACTACCTTACCTTGCACTCTGATTTCCATGTGCTTCCAAATTCTTGACCCACTGCCTTGCTCACCTCCAGACTCTAAACATATCCCACTTCACATTTCTTACTTGATTCCAAACACTTCATCCCCAAATCATCTACCAGATTTTATGTATTGCTTTGAATAGGCCTTTCTCCAAGGCTTGCCCTGTGTTGTATTTCATGTCCTGGCTCCCACAAGTATTACTTCCTCACATTTCATTATCGTAAGGGCCTTCTCATCGAGCACTGCCACCAACCTGTCTTCTTTCTGTTGGGGGCCTTATAATCTCCCATATACTAATACACACCTTTTCAACACATTGATCTTTAAAAATGCTACTTTAAATATTGCTTACCTTCCCTAACTTCTGTCTCAATACCAGATGTTTTCCAGTAGCTTGTTAATGGCTTAGTCATGTCCGATTCTTTGCAATCCCATGGACTGTAACCTGCCAGCCTCCTCTGTCCATGGAATTCTCCAGGAAAGTATACTGGAGTAAGCTGCCATTTCCTCCTCCAGAGGATCTTCCCTGACCCAGGGACTGAACCCAGATCTCCTGCATAGAAGGTGGATTCTTTACCAATTGACCACCAGGGAAGCCAGCTATTCGATAAAGTGTACATTATTTAACTTCCCCAGTGGCTCAGTGCTCAAGAATTGGCCTGTAATTCAGGAGACCTTGGGTTGATCACTGGGTTGAGAAGATCCCATGGGGGACGGCGATGCAAGACTCCAGCATTCATGCTGGAGAATCCCATGGACAGAGGAGCTAGTGGGCTACAATCCATAGGATTGCAGAGTCAGAGACAACTGAACATGCACACACCATAACAAATGCCATTGACTGGGTCAGTCAGTTCAGTCACTCAGTCACATCCAACACTGCAAACCCATGGACTGCAGCACTCCAGGCCTCCCTGTCCATCACCAACTCCTGGAGTTTACTCAAACTCATGTCCGTTGAGTCGGTGATACCATCCAAACATCCAAACATCTCATCCTCTGTCATCCCCTTCTCCTCCCATCTTCAATCTTTCCCAGCAGCAGGGTCTTTTCAAATGAGTCAGTTCTTCGCATCAGGTGGACAAAGTATTGGAGTTTCAGCTTCAGCATCAGTCCTTCCAATGAATAGTCAGGACTGATTTCCTTTAGGATGGACTGGTTGGATCTCCTTGCAGTCCAACGGACTCTCAAGAGTCTTCTCCAACACCACAGCTCAAAAGCACCAATTTTTCAGTGCTCAGCTTTCTTTAAAGTCCAACTCTCACATCCACTGGAGAAGGAAATGGCAACCCACTCCAGTATCCTTGCCTAGAGAATCCTGTGGAAGAGGAGCCTGATGGGCTTCTGTCTATGGGGTTGCACAGTCAGACACGACTGAAGCAACTTAGCAGCAGCAGCAGTAGGTCACATCCATACATGACTACTGGAAAAATGATAGCTTTGATTAGACGGACCTTTGTTGGCAAAGTAATGTCTCTGCTTTTTAATATGTCTCATAGCTTTTCTTCCAAAGAGCAAGCGTCTTTTAATTTCATGGCTGCAGTCACCATCTGCAGTGATTTTGGAGCCCCCCAAAATAAAGTCAGCCACAGTTTCCCCACTATTTGCCATCAAGTGATGGGACCAGATTCCATGATCTTAGTTTTCTGAATGTTGAGTTTTAAGTAAACTTTTCACTCTCCTCTTTCACTTTCATCAAGAGGCTCCTTAGTTCTTCACTTTCTGCCATAAGGGTGGTGTCATCTGCATATCTGAGGTTATTGATATTTCTCCTGGCGATCTTGATTCCAGCTTGTGCTTCATCCAGCGCAGCGTTTTTCATGATGTACTCTGCATATAAGTTAAATAAGCAGGGTTACAATATACAGCTTTGATGTACTCCTTTCCCGATTTGGAACCAGTCTGTTGTTCCATGTCCACTTCTAACTGTTGCCTCCTGACCTTCATACAGATTTATCAGGAGGCAGGTCAGGTGGTCTGGTATTCCCATTTCTTGAAGAATTTTCCACAGTTTGTTGTGATCCACACAGTCAAAGGCTTTGGCATAGTCAATAAAGCAGAAGTAGATGTTTTGCTGGAACTCTGTTGCTTTTTCAGTGATCCAGCGGATGTTGGCAATTTGATCTCTGGTTCCTCTGCCTTTTCTAAATCCAGCTTGAACATCTGGAAGTTCACGGTTCACGTACTGTGAAGCCTGGCTTGGAGAAATTTGAGCATTACTTTGCAGGCGTGTGAGATGAGTACAATTGTGTGGTAGTTTGAACATTATTTGGCATTGCCTTTCTTTGGGTTTGGAATGAAAACTGACCTTTTCCAGTCCTGTGGCCACTGCTGAGTTTTCCAAATTTGCTGGCATATTGAGTACAGCACTTTCACAGCCTCATCTTTCAGGATTTGAAGTAGCTGAACTGAAATTCCATCACCTCCACTAGCTTAGTTTGTAGTGATGTTTTCTAAGGCCCACTTGACTTCACATTCCAGGATGTCTGGCTCTAGAGGAGTGACCATACCATCGTGATTACCTGGGTCGTGAAGATCTTTTCATATAGTTCTTCTGTGTATTCTTGCCATCTCTTCTTAATATCTTCTGCTTCTGTTAGGTCCGTACCATTTCTGTCGTTTATTGTGCCCATCTTTGCAGAAATGTTCCCTTCATAACTCTGATTTTCTTGAAGAGATCTCTAGTCTTTCCCATTCTGTTGTTTTCCTCTATATCTTTGCATTGATCACTGAGGAAGGTTTTCTTATCTCTCCTCGATATTCTTTGGAACTCTGTATTCAAATGGGTATATCTTTCCTTTTCTCCTTTGCTTTTTGCTTCTCTTCTTTTCACAGCTATTTGTAAGGCCTCCTCAGACAACCATTGACTGTGTAGCTCAAACAATGTAAGTTTTTTCTCACAATTCTGGAGGCTGGGAAGTCCATGATCAAGGTGTTGGCCCATTCAGGTTAAAGCTTTCTCACTGTGTCCTCACTTGGTAGAGAGGTGGAGGAATGTCTGCCATCTCTTCTCCTGAGAGCACTAATCCCATCATGCGGGTCTCTCCCTAAAGACCTCATCTAACCCTTATTACTCCCAAAGGTCCCATCACAAATGCCACCTCTCTGGGGCCAGGACTTCAATGTATAAATCTGGGGAGGCAAACAGACTTTCAGTCCATAACAGTGTATTTATGGTTTGGTTTCAAACCATATTTCTAGCTTTATTTCCTTATAATTCTTTACATACCTCATCTTTTCCAACTACATCTGTTTATTCATGCTTTCTTCATGATGCTTTCTGCTTTCATGACTCCCTTACAAATTATATCCCTCCACTCTTCTTCAAACCTACCCATCTTTAGCTTGTATATTTCTTCTATTATTCTTATAAACTGTTTCAATTCTATATTTTACTTAACTTTCACATGACTACACAGGGCAGGGAGCACATAATTCTTCCAAACTACGTTGTAGTTCTACCTTAATGCAGAGACCGTGTCATAGACTTCCTTGCACTGAATACCTAGGTTCCAGAAAGTAATTTTTGGCTTGATTTGCCTTCAAGTTCCTCATTCATCCAGCAGCATTTAATGACAAACCTACATTTAGCTAGCAGGCTAAATATAATTCTCCACCAGGGGATCTGGATCTCAAAACTTTTGAGCCCTCCAAAAATGCCCATGTCAATATATTGGAGAAAAAACAAAAGTATTTCTCTTTTCACTTTCTTCTTTATCACTTGACACAGACTGTTTCACTCACTGCCTCACTGGTAACTCTTGGAGATTTTGCTGGTGACATAAGCCTAAGATCACCATTTTTTTCCTCATTGTGAACAGAGAAGGTGAATAAATGTTATTTTTTATTTCCTCAAATTTCAAAACATCTGAGGAAAACAATGGAAAAATTAGGCAAAATTAATTAATTCTTCCTGTCCATCTTCTTGATTAATATTAAATTTGGTTCAGTGTCTGGCAATTATAAGTACTGAAAAAATAGATTGAATGTTGACTGAAATAATTTTCAAGACAATTGCTGAAATTTACCAGCCTAAAAACCAGAAACATTAGAATTAAGACCAAATCTCAGAGATCATTTAGATCAAATTGTTCATTTTCTCGATGATGGACCAGAAATCCACAGAAGCTAAAATGTTTGACCGTAAGCTTCCATGGTGGCTCAGTGGTAAAGAATCTGCCTGCAATGCAGGAGACCCGGGTTCAATCCCTTGTTCAGGAATATCCCCTGGAGGAGGGCATGGCAACCCACTGCAGTATTCTTGTCCAGAGAATTCCATAGACAGAGGAGCCTAGTGCAGTACAGTCCATGAGTCACAAAGAGTCAGACACAACTGAGCAACTAACACTTTCACTTTCACACAGGGAGAAGCCAGCATAGACTGGGACCCAGATTCACTCTACCCTTCCCACACTCTGTTAACTACATCCCGTTGTTTAGACCACACTACTTCCATAAGTACAGATTGATAGGTTATAGACACACTGAAGAAGTTTGGGGAAGACATGACAGAAACTATAGCTATAAAAAGAACTGGGAAGAAAACCTATGAAAAGAAAGAAGATAGATTTACTTTAAAAAAAAAGAAAAAGGAATTGGTGATTGCTTTCTTTATGAGTTTGCCGAAGTTCTACATTAGAAACAAACTGAATGAATCTGTGTTCCTTACAAGCTACAAGATCTTTTTTATTTTTTGTTTTTGAATCCACTACTATCTGTATTTTTTATGTTAATCGCTAAAGGGAGGAAAGAGTAATTAAAAACTCTGAACTGCATGTTTAACTATTTGAAAACTACTGCTTTGTTTATATGATTCTAAGAAGGGCAAAATGCTTCGACTGTCTTGTGCTTGATTGATCTAATACTTGGACATTACGCATAGTAAGCTTTAGAGGAATAGAAATGCAGTTGTTTGGGGGATGTCTGCATGACTCTTTTTTACCCTGGCTTTTCTCCTAAAGTTCAATAAAGGCCATCTTTCAAAAGCACATAAATCCACTTACAGTTAAAAGAAAACCAAAAGATTTATTTTTTTATGTGAGAGTAAAATCCTTATTTATTTCTTAAATGCCTCTTCTACCTTCTGCCTTAGGGGATGTTTCTGGTATCTGTGTTCATTTTAAGCCTGTCTCATCTGTCCTCCTTCTTTGAATCTCTGCCTTGTTTTGTCCAACTTGGAGGATAACAGCATCTAATACTTTATATATCTTGTTTCCAGAAACAATAGCCTGTGGCGCTTCCATTATTTATTCTCTCTCCTTCTGTCAGTGACATGATGGCCTGCCGCTTGCCAAGAACTCTGCTTTTCCAGGCCAGTGATTCCATTCCCCCTAGCATTTTCTCAGATTTAATTTCTTGAGAAAGAAAAAAGAAAAAAAAAAGTTATGGCTGATAGTTTTGCCAAATGGAACTCAGCTTTGAATGAATTAGATTGGAATTTAATATATATTGTGACCAATATATATTATTGCTGATGAAGGTATAGCAGTGGTTGTAATGGTAGTAGGTAATGATAGTGGTGGTTATGATGGTGAAAGTGGTGGTGATAACAGTGGTGGTGATGGTGATGTTAATGATGGTGGTAACAGTGATGATTTAAGTAAGATGGTGGTGTTGGCAGTATTAATAATGGTTGTGATGATGATGCATGATGATCTATTTATTGGTCTGTCATGCTTTCTAAAGTGAAAGTCACCCAGTTGTGTTCCACTCTTTGCGACCCCAAGGACTATACAGTCCATGGAATTTTCCAGGCCAGAATACTAGCATGGGTAGCCTTTCCCTTCTCCAGGGTATCTTCCCAACCCAGGGATTGAACCCAGGTCTCCCACATTGCAGGTGGATTCTTTACCAGCTGAGCTACAAGGGAAGCCCAGGAATACCAGAGTGGGTAGCCTATCCCTTCTCCAGTGGATCTCCCAACCCAGGAATCAAACCAAGGTTTCTTGCATTGCAGGTGGATTCTTTACCAATTGAGCTATCACAGAAGTCCTTTGTTTCTAAAGAGCCAGTTAATTCTTGGGATGATTTGATCTCGTTATGGAATAATAGAGGAAAAAAAATATAACAATAGTCTAATAGTCTAACATGTCAGCAAATAATTTATAATCAATATGCTATTTGATTCTCAAAAAAGCAAAATAGTTAAATTACCCTCCTTGAAAACATTTTTTATGTCATCTGCTGCAGTCTCATGTTTTTGTTAATTTTTATGAGTGTTCCGTGATAAACGTAACAAATAAAATTGGAGAGTGGCTTGTGTTTATGTCATTTGAGTATATCAATCTAAGCTTCTCCTAAACACACAATGCTGACTTTGTCACTGACAAGATTATCTTAATCCTTATTTTAGGTCAATATATTTTAAGTCTAGAGATATGATATTTGTTATTCTATAAACATACATTGAATGGGCTTCCCTGGTGGCTCAGTGGGAAAGAATCCGCCTGCAATGCAGGAGCTGCAGGAAATATGGGTTCAATCCCTGGGTTGGGAAGATCCCTTGGAGGAAGGCATGCAACCCACTCCAGTATTTTTGCCTGGAGAATCCAATGTACAGAGGAGCCTGGTGGATGACAGTCCATAGGGTTGCAAAGAGTCAGACGCGATTGAAGTAACTTAGCAGCACGCATGCATATATTGAATATCTTCTAGGTCCTAGACACTGTGCTAAGAAGAGGAGATTCAGTGCTTATCCCCAAGCCCTGAGTACATAGAATTGCAAACATCATTGCATAACAAGAAATTTGTTAGAATGAAAATACATTAATTGTACTGGAAATCATGAGGAAAAAAAATCTAGGTTTTACTGGAGTGGTGAAAAAAGGCTTTATTTGAGGGAAGGATATTTTAGTTAAGACTTGAAGGAAAATTTAAGCAGTGAGGCACTCAACTAGAAGAAACAGAATGCATGAAAACACACTGGCTTGAGTACTTCTGCCTTATTGCAATCACTGAAGTTAACTTAATGTTGCCATTGTATATTACTCAGGTAAGAGTGTGGTGTGGGAGAATATAGTGCTGGCTTGAGACAAAGCTTGGCAGTCAGGCAGAAGCCATTGCATGGTTGCCTGGATAGCCTTGTAGGCCAATCTATGTTGGGATTTCATTCTCTGTTGAGTAATTTTCAACAGCAGATTGGCACAGTTAGGTTTGTAAGTTAGAAACATCTTTGAGAGGTCAGAGTCGAGGGTATATTTGAATAAGTAAGCCTGAAAGTAAGAGATCAGTTGGGTGGCCTTCGAGGGAGAGATCTGGTGAGACTCTGAATACAATGACGGTAACAATACAAAAGTGGTGACTAATGCACAGAATATAAAGCAGATAGAATGTTATGAGTTGAAAAACTTAAATGTGGGAAAATTTAAGGATGATTTCCAAATTTCTGGCTTGTTCACAGACTGAACAATCCAAGACAGTATATAATTAGTTGCTAAACTATGCGGTTTCAAAAATAAGTACTTTAAAGCTTATATGAGTAAGTAATAATTGAAGAAGACTCTTTGCAGAATGTGTCAGGATGTAAGATGATATGAAAGCAATGGTACACATAGCACTCTGTTGGAAAAGTAATTTTATTAAGTGACTTAGGACACACTTTCTTATTTCCTGCTTATGTTTTGGAGAGTCACTTGACTCCCACAGAAGAAATTCTCCCCACTCTCCTTACCCTGAAAAAGTAGGGTAAATGGGTGTAGACATGGTGCACAGCTCTTTCCCAAACAAAATTATATTTCTAATTAGAGAAATATATACCTTCTCTATCACAGATCCCAGTAGAATAGGACAGGAGGAAAGAGAAAGGAGCTGTGTTTAGTCACTCAGTAGTGTCCGACTCTTTGCTATCCTTTAGACTGTAGGCTGCCAGGCTCCTCTGTCCATGGGATTTTTCAGGCAAGCATACTGGAGTAGGTTGCCATTTCCGCCTTCAAGGGATCTTCCTGACCCAGGGATCGAATTTGTGTCTCCTGCATTGCAGGAAGATTCTTGACCACTGTGCCACCTGGGAAGCCCCAATTTGAGTATTAGGTTGAAAAAAACTAATCTATAACATCCCCAATAAAAGAAGGTAAAATTCAACAATAAAATACTCACATTGGCATTCTCAAATATTGAAATGTTCTCTTTTACTACCTTCAAAATCTATAATATCAAAGAACAAATATTTGCTGCTTTATTACAAATGCTGCAATATTTTTCTTTATTTAATCTCTTCCTATTGGCTTCATTTTTGCAAGTTGTTGCAGTGTTTGGAAAAAAATATGATTAATGCTCTTAATACAAGAACCAACTGACAGAAACAAAACAAAAAAATAGAGTAGGGCAATTTAATACCTTCTCCACTCACACTGTAGGTAGGTCAGGAAATTTCAATACTCTCTAGGATAACGGTGTTCTGTTTGTATTGATATTTTCAAGGTGAGTGTATTGAGATATATCTATGTGAAAATACATTAGTACCTGTGTGTGACACAATGCTGTTTTATTTGGTTTGGAAGATAAAGTATCATGATTATAGAGATGGGAGAATAATCTTTCCAGTGAAGTTCCATTGGAACTAGATCCTGAAGAATGGTTAGATATTAACCAGTCAGAGAGAAAAAAGGATTATATTATGAAAAAATGAGCCATATGTACAAAACCTGAAGGTTGGGCTAAGCCTAAGCATGTTTGAAGTATACTTAGGAAACTTCTAGGCCAAGCTTTAGACTAAATGGCAAGGAATAATGGGACTTATAAAGTACTATATAAGATAGAATATTTTCAAAGTTAGGAGTCTAGACTTGGAAATATCTTAGAAGATTTTGAATAAGAAAGAGGGTGAGTGACATTAACACTTTACGAATGATAAACATTAGCATTGTAAGTACAAATGAAATTTATAATAGATAACACTTAGTGGGGGCTTACTATTATAAATGCCAACACCTAATAACTAATTTAATCTTGCTCATGCCTAATAATGTAGGTGATACTGCTATCATCCCTACTTTCCAGATTTGTAGACTGAGAAAGTGACCAGAGGATTTGCACAAGTAACACAGACAACGTATGGGAGAGCAGGTGTGTGAATTGGGCACAAGCTGGCCTCTTATCCTCTGCGTAAATTTTATTATTTGTAAAATAAAATAAAAGGAAAAGAAAAGCTGACAAGTCTATTGTCTGAGATTTTGAGGTACTTAACATTAGTGACTATAGAGGAGGTCCCTCCATGAGCCATTGGCTTTACTTTTGTTCAGAGCACAATATTCAAATTTAAGCTTATTGAAAGGAAGACACTTATTTCCTGTTACAGAGATTGCTCTCACCCAGGCCTGAATCAACTTGGTCCCTAGAACATGCCTCTAATTCTCTGTGTCCACCAGCAATAGTTTATTTCCCTCAAGAACAGTCATTTTCTGAATTCCATTCATAGAGTTTTGTTTCTGAAACTGATTCAGTCTATTGACTATGTAAATAGTGTAGTTGCTTTTCCATGAAAATGCATAAAATTCCTATTGTACTATGTGTGCTGCTATTGGCTCTTAAGGAAAGAAACATAAGTAGCTCAGCATCATTGTAGGAGACAGAACATCTGTTTGCTTTGGAATCCAAGAGAAGCTCTCCACATGGCTTCCTTCTAAAGCAGATTGGTAAGCAACTTTGAAATAAATTTTCCCAAGGGCTTTCTTGTCCACAAGACTAAGAGTTTAACATCTCCTGGAACTGATTCCATCATTTTAATGGTTGTGTGGTATCCATTCCTCTGGGACAAGTTTCTAATGTTAAAGGGATGCTGTGGTTTCCTCTGATTCTGTGGTTTCCTCTGATTCCCTGAACCTCTCTCCTTGAAATCCTGTTACATCTCTTCCTGATCAGCAAAACCTGTCTGAAGAAATGCCTCCCTGATTATTCCCCCACTCATCTATTTATCAAATGTTTGTTCATCATTTCCCCCATACAGGGTCTTATGAGAGGCACCGAGTTTATGATAAAGAACAAGCTATAGCCAATTCCTTCAAATAAAAGAACTAAAAACAGTTGTAAATACTAATCCAGAGCTAGTTCACAGTATTAGGAAAGATATGAGAAGGGACACCCCATGTAGCCTTGAGGTATTAGGAAAAGCTTTCCACAGGAAATTATTTTTAAGCTGGAACTTGAAAGGTCTCATCCAACAGATGGACAGGGCAGGGGAGTGGGTGGATTGCTGTTGATAGACAGTCATTGTAAGGAGAAGGAACAGAATATAGAAATGCAGAGAGACAAAATATTTATTGGAATATCAAGGAAATTTCAATTATTTCAATTCAGATGTCCCATCAGTCAGTTTATTGATTCATTTGGCATAGTGCTCCTAAACTGTGTTCTATGGAATATGGGTTCGATTCCTGGGTTGGGAAGATCCCTTGGAAAAGGAAATGGCAACCCACTCCAGTATTCTTGCCTGGAGAATCCCATGGAGAGAGGAGGCTGGCGGGCTACAGTCCATGGGATCACAAAAGTCGGACATGACTTAGCGACTAAACCACCACCACCATGGAATATGTATGTGTATATTTAGTATGTGTGTAGGTAAGTGTATGTACATATATGTGCATGCTTTTGCCCAGTTGCTTCAGTCGTGTCCAGCTCTTTGCAATGCTGTGGACTGTAGCCCACCAGGCTTCTCTGTCCAAGGGGTTCTCCGGGCAAGAATACTGGAGTGGGTTGCCATGCCCTCCTCCAGGGGATCTTCCCAATCCAGGGATTGAATCAGCTGTCTCTTTATGTCTCCTTCATTGGCACACAGGTTCTTTACCACTAGTGTTAACTGGGAAACCCCATAAACATATATATGTGTGTCTGTGTGTATATGTATATACATTTATATAAATTATATATATCTTATAAGAATGTTTATTCTCTGGTTAAATAATTTTGAGAAATATTGAAATAAGCTAAGTTAATGTTTTCTTGACTGCAACATTTTTAATAAAACAGTGTAAACAGTGACTCACCAAAAGAATTGAGGGTGCAACTTTCCCCAAACTTATTTTATGATGAAATGAACGGTCATTCTAAAGAATATCTGTTAACAGCTCATGAAACTAGTGTTCCATACTTTGTAAATGCTGGTCTAGCATCATGGAAGGTATTGGAAACTCTGATTCCAAATTTTCAACTCATAATATTGAGATGAAATCTGCAGGTGAACATGTGCATTTCAACCACATTATTTTTGACCAGCTACTAGGATTTTAGAGATTGCTAGAACTCAGTTTGAAAGCTACCTCTAATATCTTCAATATCCTGAGTCATGATATTTCAGAAACCAATGAAGTTACATTTCTGTCTCCCGAGAATGTCTCTAAGAGAAACTAAATCAACAACTTAGAGATTGTTCCAGTGTAGCCTAACTTGTTTATCTTATATTCAGGACTTATTTTGAGCATTTCTATAAGTTCCTTATGTAGTATTTCACTAGAGGTCCCTATATCAAAGTAAATGTGCTGATTTATATGAGACTCAATTACTCTACTAACCTTTTTGGAGGAAGAGCATGTAAGATTATATCAATTTTTCCTTATTCATTTGGCAAAGACCAGCTTCCCTTTGAGGTAATTTTTTTAACCAGTGAGTGAGGCAAACAAAATCAACAGCTTCTCCATAGCACAGAGGATTAGAGGGGAAGGAATCTTGAGTATGGATGGTGCCTCTTATTTCATCTGTTTGATATAGAGAATCTTCAATAACCACATCAAGTGGCCCATCCTTCCACCATTCTAAAAACAGATACAATCAGCTGATTTATGACTCATTTAGGCTGTGATGGAAATGGAGTGATCATCCTCCTCATCAGCCTCTGAACCCACTCCATAAGTATTTCTTAAGTGGAACCAATGTCTGTGGAAGTACCAAACCAAAACACATCCTTATCTAGGCAGTTTGTTTTTAAAGGAGTAAATATAAAGTATCCTACTCTATTTCTCCAAGTAATCCATTTTTTGTTTATATTAATACTTTCCTACTGTGTCATTCATTCTCCAAAAATGTCTATGCAATGTGCATATGGACTCTATCCTAGTATCTATCAATAGAACCTAAGCTACAAGCTCTTATGCAATAATAGCACAGTATATATACTGGTTCTGCAAGGTCCTGAAAATAGGTTAGTTCGATTCATTGTAAACTGTGCAACTGTCTGCCAGACATGGACTTCCTTCCTTCTCACGTCTCTGGTTCATCCGTTAAGATGTATTGGGCCAGTTTAAATCAGCTATGTTTTCCCTTCCATGATTTGCCTCATCATAATTTTTTAACAGTGTTTATCTTGTTAAAAATTTATGTCAATGTCCAAAGACTTACAGCTAATAATATGCCAAATAATGCTTCCCTCGATCTCTGGGGCAGCTCCGGAGATTCTTGATCAGGTTCAGTCAGTACCACCTGCATAATATACACCTTATCTGAGCCTCCTTTATCTAAAGGGACCTTTTCCAACTGTAGCAAAGTGGCAGTTTTATGTTGTTCAAAATCACTCTGATTGTATATGAGATACAAAATCCTATATTGGATTTAATTTTTTATTAGTATTTACTCTTTCATTTATTAACTTAAATTCTATCTGTAAACCTATGCAAAATATCCCATACCCTGTATTGAGTTAAACCAAAGCAAAGGAGCTAAAAACCAGAACAAACCAAACAAAAATGGTTTGCTGTTCTACTTGAGTAAGTGTATCTCCAATGTCCTTGACACAGTTTCTTGCTGCCTTCAGGTGTTCTTTCTTTTTTTATTTCTCTTTCTTTCTAATTGTCTCCTTCCTCCTTTTCTCCTCTCCCTGAAGTCCAGGTTCACATCCCCCTTTTCTCAGTGGCCCTCCTCCAGAGTAGCATCAGGGGACTGTTAGAACAGCAGCAGTCCACATTCAGAACGTCTTTCTTTTGCTGCAGACAGCCACTCAGAGGGTTCCCTCTTTTGCTTCCGACTCACCCTCAGCCCCATCCTCTCTAGGATTCTGCTTCTTTCTTCCCCTAATGGAGGCTGTCTCGTAGCTTACTCATTGTGTCCTGCATTTGAGCATTCTGAAACCAGAGACTCCCCACTTGCCATGCAGAATCAGAGGTCAGAAGATGGATCTGGAGAAAATTTCTCTCAAAGCTGCACTCAGGTTTTCTTTTAGTTATTAGATTAACTGAACACCATTTATTGCATACCCAGAATATGCTTAGCGTGGTCCTAGTAGTACAGACCTCAAGGCCTCTCAAGTGTGTGCATTTGCCCCTGCTCTGCACAGAGACCACAGCTGTGCCAATGGGCTGAGGGAGGGCAAATGTATAAACTGTACACAGGTAAGGGTGAATCACATATGGGTGCCAATGACTGTTTTCAGGAGATCAACCTCTAAATTTGCATCCCTCCAGTCATAACAAATCAATCCTGATTATTCATTGGAAGGACTGATGCTGAAGCTGAAGCTCCAATACTTTGGCCACCTGATGCCAAGAACTAACTCATTAGAAAGACCCCAGTGGTGGGAAAAATTGAAGGCAGGAGGAGAAATGGACGACAGAGGATGAGATGAGATAACTGTATGGCATCATCTACTCGATGGACACGAGTTTGGGCAAGCTCTGGGAGTTGGTGATGGACAGGGTAGCCTGGTGTGTTGCAGTCCATGGGAATACAAAGAGTCGGACACAACTGAGCGACTCAACTGAACTGAAGTCATAACCAAATTGTCCTCTCTGGGGACACTTAAATATTCTCTTAAATACATTCAGGCTTCAGTTATGTCCTTCTTTCAGGGACTGTGTGTAACTTGCTTTACTGATCCCATGAGTTCCAACATTTTTAGTTTATTACATTTTTTACAAGCAGTTAGGTAGGGAACAAAGGCATATATATAGATTAGTTTTGTATTAGTATTTTTCCCTTCCTGTGTAAGAAGAAATATCTGTATGGATATCATACTTAAAATAAATTCACAGACATCTCATCCCCCTAAAAATTAAAATATGTATTAAAAATCAATGCATTTTCTTCCAAGAAAGTTTGTTTTATAGACAGATATATCCAGAGAAATTCAGATGTAGTCGATCACAGTGGTTTCTCATTGAAAAGGAAAGGAAGTTAAAGGGAAGAAGAGAGAAGAGGAGGAAGTGAGGTCATGGAAGGAACCCCTGGGGCACGGGAAGAAATAAGTTGCATGACAGAAACAATTAATGTAGTCATCTGTTGAAAATGGAATTGCAGTGAATAATTAATAATTTCTGTAGTAATAGCTAACATCTTTTCTCACTCTATTGGCTTTTATGCTATACACTCTACATAATTATCTCAGTTAATGCTTATGGCAATATTATAATTTATTCATTTTGTAGAAGAGGTAACCGAGGCTTAGAGAGGTTAAGTAACTTGATTGAGTTATATATGTCTGAGTTAGAATCCAGTGGTACAGTCTGCCAGCCTGCATTCTTTACTGCTTTTCTAACTGTGGTAACAAAGTAAGCAACCATAATTTAAAGGTCAGTTAATTCAACTCTGTCCTGAAGCCATTGCTTGCCTGAGAAGATGAGCAAGAAAAGAAATAAAGTAACTAAATATATATATATATAAATATGATTGAATATTATCATATATATGTGATTAAACTACAGGCCGTTGCCATTTTTGTCTTTCAAAATGATTTAATATTAGCAATTTCTTATGGGACAGCCAAATAAATGTCTACATATGTATATGTATATTTTATATATATATATATATATATATATACACACATACATGTATGTTATATAAAGACAGAAATTTCCATATTCATCATAATACATAACACTTATTTTGTGCATTGAAACAAATATTCAAAATGCTTTATATATGTCATTTCCCATAGTCTTTCTGTCAAACCAATTAGCTGGATACCATTTTCCGCATTTTATAAAAGAGGACTTTTAATACATGGAGACGCTCTGTAGCTTTGAAAGACACATGATTAAGAAATAATTGAGCCAGGACCTAGTCCTCATTAGTCTGATTTTAGGAATCATTCCTCTTGATCTCAGTGCTACACTGACTCCATATTTTGCATATTTATTTCTATACATGTTACTGGAAGATCTATGAAGGACTCGGTATTTACTTACATGTTTTTTCTTTTTGCATCTTGCCTTCATATATCTCCTCACATTTAATAGATCTTCTTTATTTTTATTTAATATTTAAAGACATGAAGGTTAAGGTAGTTACTTAACTTATTCAAGGTCACACAATGATTAATGACTGAAGTAGAATTCAAACTTAGGTCATTAGAATCTAAGGACTTTTTCTATCTCAGTGTGATACATGGTAAATGTAAACCTATGCAAAGCCAGATGCTTAATTGAGAAGCATTTTATATAATGAGAATAAAATCTACCTTGTCCTGCAAGCTTACTGCTAAAGATACACTTCAGTGATCTCCACAGTAGTCTCATTAGCCTTTTGTAAGGAGATTAAGTCCCTCTGCTAATTCAAGTGCACACTAATGACAGAAATGCGTATGTTATCTTTGACTCCTTCTCCTTTGTCCTCTACATCGTCACACACTTTAAAACCTAGCATCTCTTCTCCTTTCCCATCATTTCTGCCCTATCTCTATTCTTTATCATGGATTGTTGCTGTGACCTAGGTACTGTCCTCCCTACTAGGATCTTGTCTCTTTGAATCCATCCCCTCAGGATGGTCTTATAGGTCTACTTAAAATGTAAATTTATTCATTGCCAGGTCTCCATCTTCTACAACATACAGTCTGAGTTTCCTTAGCAGGACACAAGAGTACTCCATAATTTAATTTCTTTCTGACTCTTGGCCACCTCCCTTCACCCTTCCCAGACTCAATTTTGCACTTCCTCACTGCTGAACCTATGTACTGTAATTTCTTGTCACTCCAAATATTCTCAGTCTTCTCCCTAACACATTATCATGGTCATATTTAGTTCTTATAGCAAATTGTTGAGTTGGGTTCCATAATTATTCCATTTCAGAACATTGCCAGGCTTGGGTTAGCTTTCTATAGCGACCATCTAGAGGTCTGGAGAGAATATTTATGCAGATTAATAGCCTTCTACTGGTTTTCTTTTTGTCTGATGAAAACTCTTCTACATGTATGCCTGGTAGAAGTATATGCATAATCAATTTTGAATGATGCTATGTGAGGGGAACTTGGTGAATACACTTCATCATGAAAGCAAACCCAGTTGCTAAAATGAACACATTTTATAGACACAACTTTAAGCTGCATTAAGTCACGATAATCCTTGGAAAGACAGATATGTCAGGTCAAATTGAACACCAGATACTATTATGATTTTTAAAATAGCAATTAATCTAGGTTGCCATGTTAGGATATTTTATTAACTGCAGCCTAAAGTGACTAAGCACACGCCAGAGACAAGCTATTCATTAAGATGTGTCTGCTATTCCAAATCAATCTGATTCAACTTATCACAAAGAGAGTCCATACACTGTTTTAAGCACATTGTTTAATATATCACAATTTTCTGAATTTGGATATTTGTCTTGATATCAACAAACAGACCTCCATTCTGATTAGTGCATAGGCTCTTGACCTTTATCTGTTAAATACTAAAGAGAGAAACTTCATTTCAGTACCAAAGAAAAGAGAATTGTGAGGTAAGAGGAAGCCAGAGAAACATGCAGCAGAGACTCTGATGTTCTTAAAGAGGAGGGAATAAAGAGGGTGAGCCTGACACTGAGGAAATATCATTTTCAAAATTCTATTGTTGGTTACAAAAGATATAGATCACAAACATATAACAATATGCATATGTTTAGGTTGTAATTTATGTATAATAATATTGCAAACACACAAATAAAGCACCAAAAAAAAAAAACCCTTCCAATCAGTAAATGCTTATATTACATGTGATGCTAATATCTAACAACAGAACTAAGAGGAATGAGCGAAGCAATGCAGATCAGTTTATCAGCACATATAGTGTCCGTAGGCACAAGCTAGTGTGAGTGGATTCAGTATACTCAGTGATGAAAGGCAGCCTAACAACCGAGGTTTTGAATTTGCACCTAACAAATAATTTGAGATGTGTTCCCCATATGACGCTTGAAATATGATAACTACAGGCTTAATCTTTCTTTTTTTTCCTTTGATTCAGATGCACATTTTCAAATTATCAAATTAGTTCTAGTAAGTTCTGCTCTTAAATTGGGCATAATATTAATATTTTTCACAAGGCTTTAGTTTCATTTTCTTTGGAGAAGAAAATGGCAACCCACTCCAGTGTTCTTGCCTGGAGAGTCCCAGGGACAGTGGAGCCTGGTGGGCTGCCGTCTATGGGGTCGCACAGAGTCGGACACGACTGAAGCGACTTAGCAGCAGTTTCATTTTCTATCTTCAGTTATCCATAATTATTAAATATTTCACTTTATTTGTGGCCGCTTTGGTATCATCATTGAATCAGTCAGGGTTCTCCAAAGAAGCAGAAGCAAGAGGATACACACACACATGCATGTATAGTTGATATTCATTATGAATGGATTCTGTGTTTGTGAATTCACCTACTTGCTAAAATTTCTTTGTAACCTTCAATTGAACACTTGTAGTGATTTCATGGTGATTTCCAGACACACACAGAGCAGTGAAAATCTGAGTCACTTGACATATATGTTCTCAGCTGAAGTCAAAGAAATGGATACTGTGTCTTCTTATATGCTTTTCTTGGTTGATTTAGTGTCTCATTTTTGTGTTTTTTGGTTATCTTCCTGCTTAAAATGATCCCCAAGCATAGTGCTGCAGTGTTGTCTAATATTCCCAGGCACCAGAAACCTGTGTTTTACCTTATGGAGAAACTACATATGTTAGATAAGCATCATTCAGACATAAATTCCAGTGCTGTTGGCTGTGAGTTTAGAGTTAATGAATCAGCAATATATGTTAAATAAGTTTAGATATTTCCCAGGTGGCACTAGTGGTAAAGAACCTGCCTGCCAATGCAGGAGATGCAACAGACCCAGGTTCAATCCCAGAATTGGGAAGATCTCCTGGAGGAGGGCATGGCAACCCACTCCAGTATTCTTGCCTAAATCCCACGGACAGAGGAACCTGGTGGGCTACAGTCCCTAGGGTGACAAAGAGACACAACTGAAGCGACTTAGCATGCATGCGGCATACAATGCAAGAAGTCTTTAAACAGTAACACATACACACATAAAGCAATATTATGTATTGATTAAGTGACAAAATGTTGTGACCAGAGGCTTGCAGAAACCTAACCCTATATTTCCCCTAGGAGCAAGGGTTCAGGATTCACTGATTTAGTATTCAAGTGGATTTTATAGACTTCAGATACTAAGAATAACAAAGAGGTACTATATCTATCTATCTACCTATATAGATTGGTTTTAAAGAACTGGAGGTACAGTTAATAGGGACCAGAAGGTCTGAAATCTGTAGAGCAGGCCAGAAGGTTGAAAACTCAGACAGGAGTTGATGCCGCAGTTTTGAGGCAGAATTTCTTCTTTTCCAACCCTGTTATTGCTCTTAAGACTTCAACTGATTGGATGAAGACTGCTCACATCATAGAGGACAGTCTCCTTTACTTCAGCTCAACTGACTGTAGATGTTAATCACATCTACAAAATGCTTTTAGAGCAGCAGCTCCAAAAATTTGTATTTGGTGAAATAACATACTATGACCTAGTCAAGTTGACACATAAAATTAATCATCATAGATTTGATACTGATGAACTTGTAATGAGCCCAGTTCACTGAGTGGTGTTTATATTTAAAGATGAGTTATTACTGTCTTCTCACAAACACACACACACAGAGAAAAAGAGAAATAACATGTTTCTGCTCTGACAAGTGGGAAGTTTACTTGATCAGGAGCAAAAAGTTTTTCTTACTAGAGCCCCTTGGTTTCAAGTCAGCACCACTACTAGCGGGCATTGGAAAATTTACTTACCTATATGTTCTTTAGTTTTGTTAAATCTAAAAAGATAATAATAGTATTACCCTTGACATCAGGCCTATTTTAGATATTCCAAAAATATGCCAGCTTTTCTCAGTACTAGCTCCCTGGGGAATGTGGAGAGACAGAAGGCTGTGCACATGCATGTACTTCCTCGAAGGTTAAGCCACAGTCCCTTGGCAGGTGTGTGAAGAGCTAAGGACGGCAACTGATGGGAAAGCAACCAGTTCTAGCCCAGTGACTTCCAACTTATCACCCAAATAAGCCCAGGCTAAGAAGAGCATGGAGATGGGGTAGGTGAGAGATTTTGACCATATTTCACTAATAAAGAAAAACTCACATCCATTAGCCATCAAATTCTTATTCCAAAGTTCTGTGATCAAGGAAATAGAACCCAAAGCAGAGGACATAAGTAAGATGAGGAGAAATACAGACCCCAAATACTTTGTATAGTTGCGTTGTTTTTTTTTTCCCCCCAGAAGAAGAAAGAGCTCACAAAATCAGTCCACATAGAAGTCACAGTCACCCACTGAAAAGCAAAAAATTCAGTCGGTTAGTTAGCTCATAAACATAATGCTAAAAAACCGGTGTGATCATGTTTCCACTCTTTTGTTTAAAGGCTGTTTGTTTCTATGATTGTGGTGGTGCCATGTAAATGCAGAGGATTCAGTAATGAAAGGTGAAATCAGGACCTTGCTGTTCCAGATGCTCTCTCTGCCTCTCTGAGTCTCTGAGTGTACCTGCTGCCGGGCGCAAGCCCCTTCCCTAACCTCCCCATCACAATATGACAGACTTCGGGGAAAATGAGGGGACATTCTAAAGCAAAAATAATTCTGTCACTTTTATAGTCAAAAGTGTCAGAGCTCAGACATCAGTGGTAATTCAGAAAAGTCAGTAATGCATTTTGTGTCTGCATTTACTGACATTTGCTGGTTATTCCATATGAAAGTTATTTCAAGGTACTATTGCATTGCAATTTAATCAATATTATATCTTTAGCTTAAAAAATACTATTACAAACTTCCTAGGACACACTAAGTAAGTCATATCAACTCCTTATTTAATATAGAGGTATTTATGTCATTAGACAATAGTCACTTTCCAAAGTGCCTTCTGCTCCTAATGCAGATGCTTTAACTTTAATCTCAGCTAATTAGAGGGTGAAATAGTTGGTTTCATTGGAAAGAGGATCTGTGCAGATTTATGTACGTTATTCATTATTTTGGAAAACCTTCAGTTCTATGCAGAATAAACTTGGAGGCAAGAGATTAGCCAATAAGATATTTCAACAATTCTCATTCAAAGGTGAGAAGGCTGTGGAATAATATGAGCTTTAATACATATATAGGCATGATTTTTAATTCATGTATCAATTATCTGTATGTGGAAAGTGGCCGGATGCAAAACAATAGTTTTGCCATATGAGTATATCCTATCTACATTATATAGAAATGGCCAAGTACAAAAAATTTGTATTAACATATCCCTCATAGTCTATATGAATTATATCACAGTTAGAAATATGGTGACAAAATTATATTCATTATGCAGCTAAGAATAAGTTCATTCTTAATAAGATATATGTAAATATGATTTGTGTTAAATATATATGAAGAAAACTGCAAGACACTGCAGAAGGACAAAAACAAAAACTTAAATGAATAGGAAAACATTACTGGATTAAAAGACTTAATACTAGACAGTCATTAATTTTTTCCAAATTAATTTATAATAGTACACTAAAAATTTCATAAGGAAAATTTCACAAAATACTCTGAGGTTTATATTTAAAAGCATGAAAGTATAATAAATAATTAAAAATAGTTCACTAATAAATGACTTATAATTAGAGTGTCTAAATATATTATAAAATTAAAATAGGAAAATTAATATTATTGGTACAAAGTTAAATTGGATAAAATAATGGGATAGAATGGAAAGCCCAGAAATCTGAATTTATGGAACTATTTAGTAGATTGCAGAATTAACTTTTCAAATTTGCAGAGAAAGTGTAAGTTATTTAATGTATGTTCCTAGAGTGATTTTTTTTAACTCTTTGGGGAAAATATCAAAATTACATATCTTCATAGCTTATTCTAAAGTATAGGCCTTGTATATATTACATATAGTCCATATAGCTAAAACTTCAAACTGACAGGATATTTTATTACCTGGTTTGCAAAGCTTTTTAATGATAATTCTTATTTTAAAACTTCAAACTGACAGGATATTTTATTACCTGGTTTGCAAAGCTTTTTAATGATAATTCTTATTTTTGTAAACAGCTGTAGGAAAGTAACATAATCATCAATCACTGGTGGGATTTTACTATCAAAAACAGCAAGTATAGATCATTTTGACCAATGATCCAAGTTTTAGGAGATTATCCTAAGAAAGCAATTCAGTTCAGTCTTTCAGTCGTGTCCAACTCTTTACGACGCCATGAACCGCAGCATGCCAGGCCTCCCTGTCCATCACCAACTCCCGGAGTCTACTCAAACCCATGTCCATTGAGTCGGTGATGCTGACCAACCATCTCATCCTCTGTCGTCCCCTTCTTCTCCTGCCCTCAACCTTTCCCAGCATCAGGGTCTTTTCCAATGAGTCAGCTCTTCACATCAGATGGCCAAAGTATTGGAGTTTCAGCTTCAACATCAGTCCTTCCAGTGAACACCCAGGACTGATCTCCTTTAGGATGGATTGATTGGATCTCCTTGCAGTCCAAGGGACTCTCAAGAGTCTTCTCCAACACCACAGTTCAAAAGTATCAATTCTTCAGCGTTCAGCTTTCTTTATAGTCCAACTATCACATCCATACATGACCACTGGAAAAACCATAGCCTTGACTAGACGGACCTTTGTTGGCAAAGTAATGTCTCTGCTTTTAAATATGCTGTCTAGGTTGGTCATAACTTTCCTTCCAAGGAGTAAGCATCTTTTAATTTCATGGCTGCAATCACCATCTGCAGTGATTTTGGAGCCCAGAAAAATAAAGTCAGCCACTCTTTCCACTGTTTCCCCATCTATTTGCCATGAAATGATGGGACCAGATGCCATGATCTTAGTTTTCTGAATGATGAGCTTTAAGCCAACTTTTTCACTCTCCTCTCTCACTTTCATCAAGAGGCTATTTAGTTCTTCTTCACTTTCTGCCATAAGGGTGGTGTCATCTGCATATCTGAGGTTATTGATATTTCTCTTGGCAATCTTGATTCCAGCTTGTGCTTCCTCCAGCCCAGCATTTCTCATGATGTACTCTGCATATAAGTTAAATAAGCAGGGTGACAATATACAGACTTGACATACTCCTTTTCCTATTTGGAACCAGTCTGTTGTTCCATGTCCAGTTCTAACTGTTGCTTCCTGACCTACATACAGGTTTCTCAAGAGGTAGGTCAGGTGATCTGGTATTCCCATCTCTTGAAAAATTTTCCACAGTTTATTGTGATCCACACAGTCAAAGGCTTTGCCATAGTCAATAAAGCAGAAATAGATGTTTTCCTGGAACTCTCTTGCTTTTTCGATGATCCAGCGGATGTTGGCAATTTGATCTCTGGTTCCTCTGCCTTTTCTAAAACCAGCTTGAACATCTGGAAGTTCACGGTTCACATATTGCTGAAGCCTGGCTTGGAGAATTTTGAACATTACTTTACTAGCGTGTGAGATGAGTGCAATTGTGCCGTAGTTTGAGCATTCTTTGGCATTGCTTTTCTTAGGGATTGGAATGAAAACGGACCTTTTCCACTCCTGTGGCCACTGCTGAGTTTTCCAAATTTGCTGGCATATTGAGTGCAGCACTTTGACAGCCTCATCTTTCAGGATTTGAAATAGCTCAACTGGAATTCCATCACCTCCACTAGCTTTGTTCGTAGTGATGCTTCCTAAGGCCCACTTGACTTCACATTCCTAGTCTGGTTCTAGGCTAGTGATCACACCATTGCGATTATCTGGGTCATGAAGATCTTTTTGTACAAGTCTTCTGTGTATTCTTGCCACCTCTTCTTAATATCATCTGCTTCTGTTAGATCCCTACCATTTCTGTCTTCTATTGAGCCCATCTTTGCATAAAGGCTAATAGAATTCTGCCAAGAGAATGCACTGGTCATAGCAAACCCTCTCTTCCAACAACACAAGAGAAGACTCTACACATGGACATCAGCAGATGGTTGACACCGAAATCAGACTGATTATATTCTTTGCAGCCAAAGATGGAGAAGCTCTATACAGTAAGCAAAAACAAGACTAGGAGCTGACTGTGGCTCAAATCATGAACTCCTTATTGCCAAATTCAGACTGAAATTGAAGAAAGTGGAGAAAACCACTAGACCATTCAGGTATGACCTAAATCAAATCCCTTTTGACTATACAGTGGAAGTGAGAAATAGATTTAAGGGACTAGATATGATAGACAGAGTGCCTGATGAACTATGGATGGAAGTTTATGACATTGTACGGGAGACAAGAATCAAGACCATCCCCAAGAAAAAGAAATGCAAAAAAACAAAATGGCTGTCTGAGGAGGCCTTACAAATAGCTGTGAAAAGAAGAGAAGCGAAAAGCAAAGGAGAAAAGGAGAGATATACCCATATGAATGCAGAGTTCCAAAGAATAGCAAGGAGAGATAAGAAAGCCTTCCTCAGTGATCAATGCAAAGAAATATAGGAAAACAATAGAATGGGAAAGACTAGAGATCTCTTCAAGAAACTTAGAGATACCGAGAAAGCAATTAGCAATCTATAAAAGAAAAAAAATGTACATGAAACCTCATTTCACCATTGTATACTAGAGTGTAAAATTGAAAAGGACCTAAATGTCACAAATAAAAGATTGTTCAATTAAATCATGATATCACCACAAAACTAAATATTATGTACCCACTAGAATGACGCATTAAAAAGTTGCCTAAAGTCCATTATTATCTTTATTTGAAAATTTTATCAATGAGTCAATGTCAAAGGTTATAAAGTAGAGGCCTAGAGGCCAAATCTGTCCACACAACAGACTTGTTTTACTTGCTTCTCAGTATTTTATAACATTGAGCCAAGATTTGAAAATTAGGAGAACACACACAGGAATCCAAATTTCCAGTGTATCTTTACAACTCTGAACACCTAACAATATTGTGACCACATTTCAACCTCAACTGGGACTGGACAGTGGAAGTTCTCCTCTCTTTCCCCACAAGGCCCACCAGCCAGGAACATGCTTTTCTCACTCTTCCAGTTCCCTACCTTGCCCCACTGAGATAGTGCACTGACCTCTACTGTGTGATCTGAAACTTTTAAAATTAAATGTGTGCATAGGTGAATATATTCATTGCATGCACATATGTGTGCATATAGGAAGATATACAACAAAATTTCAATAGAAATAAAACTTCACAGGCACTATTGTGTAAGGTCTTTGACAACAAGAAACAAGTCAACGTTTTCACTATTTTATCCCTTGAATTTAGGTAGAAGAAAATTATTGTTGAATGTTCAGGTAAGGAAGATAATAGCTCTTATTTGTCATGTATGAATAATTCAGAATCTTTTTTTCTTTTGCTTTACATTTCTAATTACTAATTTTAAAATAAGAAAGAAAATTCACAATAATTTTTATGTTTTTAATATCCAAGGGCAGAGGGAAGTCTGTAAGCAAAGGAAAATATATCTTAAATAAATCTCATGTATTTGTAAAGTAAAAAGGAAGACCGCACCATTAGTTGAAATGATGCAGAAATCCTTGGCACTGAATTCTGCTGTATATAATACAAAACACAATACAAGAGCCAATTGATTCATGTCTGATTTTGTACTTTTGTTTAGATTTCTCCAATGGAAATCATCAAAATACCCTTCCTTACTCTCTGCAAAGTGCTACATATCTCAAACACACCCTTTCTAAGAGCCTTCCTCTCACTTCCCTCCTTTGTTGCTGAGATATTTAGACAATAATTATAATGATACTATAAAACCAGCATGTAAGTCGCTGAATGATAACTTCTAGTCTGTCCACTAAGTAAGTCCAGGATGAAATCACCAGCACAGAGGTGTCAGTTAATTGAGGAATCAGACAGCTAGAGAGACCAGACTGTGTGAGAAAATACCCTTATCCCAAGGACAAACCTTTGCTCTGACATTGGAGAGAATACACAAATAAACTTGCCAAGTAAATTGCTTTCCTTCCCTAATACATGATCTCTTGCTCTAGTGCTAAAGCTACTTTTATTTTTTTTAATGTGTTGGTAGGTAAATATGGAGCTAGATCGAGAGAGGTAGTTCATGCTTGTACTTTTTCAATATTGAGAGTGAAAGGAAGATACAGATAGCAATTTGAATCTAATTTGCAGGCTTGCATGGATGAAAAGTCACAAAGGGAAGCTGAGATGTACCAAGATGTTGGGGGTGGAAGGCATGGTGATAGTGACAAAACCAGCTGACACAGAGCAGAGGCCTCTTCAATAAGTACAGCAAAACCAAAATATTATAAACTCAAGACAGAGCAGTTTTCTCTCTGTAGTTACATGCAGTACAATAGTAAGGAAATATACATCTAAGGCCAAAGCCACTGATGATCCTTTCTGACCTCCCAGTCATCACCATATGGATCCTAAGAAAATGAAAATAAAGTTAGAGTCCTACAATGCATTTAAGCTGAAAGAGACATTGGAGTTGAACGTTCTCACTGCACAGAGGACAAAAATCAAATTCAGGGAGGCAAGTACTATCTCCTGAAGGAGCCTGCAGATAATTTAACATCCCAGACCCCTGCTCTTTGCATGAGCTTAGACCAACACTGCTGTTTAAAAACAGATCAATATGTGAAATGGCATGAGTGGAGTGGTTATGTGTCTATAGTTGGTTGGCTTGAATTCCTGAAATAGATGTCATTATGCATAACTGAAAATTTTTCTTTTGAGATGAAGCAGATTCAAAATAGAAACCTCTCCCAGATAGTGTCCCCCAAGTTCCTAAATTAAAATAAGAAAACACACACACAGTGACTCAGGAGAAGACAATAGGACCAGCCAACAGCCAGCTAAAAGGGAGCAAAACAGGTGGGGTTTGGGGGGAAAGTAAGGGCTGCAAGGGAGTTTCCTCAGTCATTCAGCTGCCAATATCAGACAGAATCAAATCTTAAAATTAGAGGAAACCCTCATTCAGATAAATTGATGGTTTTGAGCCAAGGCTTATGTCACATGTTAGGTTTGTTTAATTTGGTCATTAAACTGTACAATTCACACTATTTTATATTTATATCCTTCTTTTCTTTGTCATGTATTTATTTTTCATCATATAACATAAAATGGAAAACATTTGAGTCATTATTAATAAAGTCATTTACTGTTTATTATTCTTCAAAAATACATTAATAGTAAATGGTGGGCTTACAGGTGGCTCAGAGGTAAAGACTCCACCTGGAATGCAGGAGACACAGGATACATGAGTTTGATCCCTGGGTTGGGAAGATCCCCTGGAGAAGAGCATGGCAACCCACTCCAGTATTCTTGCCCAGAGAATCCCATGGACAGAGGAGCCTGGCAGGCTACAGTCCATAGGGTTGCAACGACTGAAGCAAGTGAGCACACACACAGTCATACATAACATATGGCACATTTTTGCCCTGTATATTCATATCTGATGCCATTTACTCTACATAACAGGATATGTAAAGAGAATACATAGCACCCACTGCCTTTCTAGTATGTACACTGCTACTATCTGGCAACTTAAGATCATTTTCATGTTAGTGAACAAGAAACAGTTATCAGCAAATTTACTTATTACAAATTTGTAGAATTCAGTAATAAATGATGATTATTTGAGAGAGGTTGTGATTTCATGAAAATTGTCCTCATATGGATAAGTAGAGGAAAGAAAGTGAAAATGAAAGTCGCTCAGTCATATCCAACTCTTTGCGACCCCATGGACTGTAGTCCATAAAATTCTCAAGGCCAGAATACTGGAGTGGGTAGCCTTTCCCTTCTCCAGGGGATCTTCCCAATCCAGGGATCAAACCCAGGTCTCCCACATTGCAGGTGGATTCTATACCAGCTGAGCCGCAAGGGAAGATATGCAATTCATGTGAGCTTAGAAAGTTCAAGAATATATTTTCTAAATAACAGAAAGTAGTTAAGCAACTGTTCCAACAGACCTATTGTACTGTTGGCAATTTTGCAAACTATGAAAGTAATTCTCTTTTCACCTTTGCTCCCAACCTCATCAAAGCTAACTTTAAGCTTTTAATTATTGTTTTCATTGTTTAGTAGCTAAATCATGTCTGACTCTTTTGTGACTCCATGGACTGTAGCCCACCAAGCTTCTCTGTCCATGGGATTTCCCAGGCAAGAATACTTGAATGGGTTGCCATTTCCTTCTCCAGGGAATCTTCTTGACCCAGGGAACAAACACACATCTGCATTGCAAATGGATTCTTTACCACTGAGCCACCAGGGAGGATTTTATTTATGGCTATAGATGAATGTTGCCACCTCTTCTTAATATCTTCTGCTCCTGTTAGGTCCATACCATTTCTGTCCTTTATTGAGCCCATCTTTGCATGAAATGTTCCCTTGGTAGCTCTAATTTTCTTGAAGAGATCTCTAGTCTTTCCCATTCTATTGTTTTCCTCTATTTCTTTGCATTGATGGCTGAGGAAGACTTTCTTATCTCTCCTTGCTATTCTTTGGAACTCTGCATTCAAATGGAAATATCTTTTCTTTTCTCCCTTGCTTTTCACTTCTCTTCTTTTCATAGCTATTTGTAAGTCGTCCTCAGACAGCCATTTTGCTTTTTTGCATTTCTTTTTCTTGGGGATGGTCTTGATCCCTGTCTCTTCTACAATGTCACAAACCTCCGTCCATAGTTCATCAAGCACTCTGTCTATCAGATCTAGTCCCTTAAATCTATTTCTCACTTCTACTGTATAGTCAAAAGGGATTTGATTTAGGTCACACCTGAGTGGTCTAGTGGTTTTCCCTACTTTCGTCAATTTAAGCCTGATTTGGCAATAAGGACTTCATTGGACTGCAAGGAGATCCAACCAGTCCATCCTAAAGGAGATCCATTCTGGGTGTTCATTGGAAGGACTAATGTTGAAGCTGAAACTCCAATACTTTCACCACCTCATGTGAAGAGTTGACTCATTGGAAAAGACCCTGATGCTGGGAAGGATTGGGGGCAGGAGAAGAAGGGGATGACAGAGGATGAGATGGTTGGATGGCATCACTGACTCGATGGACATGGGTTTGGGTAAACTCTGGGAGCTGGTGATGGACAGGGAGGCCTGGCGTGCTACGATTCATGGGGTCGCAAAGAGTTGGACACGACTGAACGACTGAACTGAACTGATAGATGAATGTTGAGGATCCTTGGCTAGTATGCTTGGTTTAAATTCCTTTGTATTATTTAATTCTTGAAATGGATCTACATAAGCATTGAGAAAGCTTACTCTTGTAGAATTTAGAAGCTTACTAAAGCTTTAGAATGGGCTTATGTGCCCAGATTGGAATGTTGGATTGTCAAAGGGAAGATATTCAAATTATGATCGGAAGGTTAGGCTCAGCCAGGGCTGAAGCCAGAGACAGAGGCAATGAGAAAAATCAACTTGAAATTGAAATCCAGTTATATATCCTGGAAAATGTCATTTCATGGTACCAACTTGATCAACATTATCAATAGTTTCTTATAATATCTAACATAAGTGGTCTTCACTGTTATGGAGTCTCCATTTATCAGTCTCCGTACTCCTCAAGTCCTCTGCCATACCCCACTTTTCTCATACTCCATAGATAGCTTTTTGAAAGTTTCCCAAACACCCAATTCCTTGACATCCCCAAAACTAATGGAATCTACGCTGATCCTTAACTCTTCTCTCCTTTTCACAATACTAAGTCTGGGGCTGTTCTCTCTTCATATCGCCCATATACCATTTTTTCTGCTTTCTTAAGCTCTTGCTTCACCAATGGAATTGATTGTTCATAATTGTTTAGACCCGCAATCACCAGGATTTTCTTCTTTTCAACTTGTGATCCTTTTTTTTAAGCATCTAAACAAAATATTTTCAAAGACTTCCCTAATCTATTTTTCTTTGAAATCACCTTTTTTTTTCACTTTGCTTTACCCTTGAGATACAAAATAGGAGTCTGTCTATTTTGTTGCTCTTACCTATCCAAACCCTGACCATGTACAATACTACATTTGATGATTTCTTATTCTCTGGCTTTTATACTCAACTTCCACGTTATTACCATTTTCTTGAACACGATTCTTATTCTTCTTATTTAACCTCAACATGTGAGAATTTTGTTTGGGTTCTGTAAATCCACTGAGTCTTTTAAAGTGGCCATTTAAAGGTTTGTTTTCGGTTGAGTAAGAATCTGTAGTTTATAGTAAGAAAAAAGAAGCTAGCTATAGTCAGCTCTTAAAAACTTGGTTATCAAACTTGGAATTATATGTAAACAGAAATTAGACTTTATTCAAGTGGCTCCCAATCTTTACTTTAAAACACAGTTTGGAAATCTGAGAGTGTACTAGGCATTGTGCCAAAAATATTGAAAATTCACCCCATTCCATTTCACAGTCCCTGTCCCCCAACACGCCTCTTTCGAGTATTTCTATAGTTTAGATACTTTATCTTCCCTCCCTGTCCCCTTAGACAGGGCCATGCCAGTTTGACTTTCTGCTTGGTGCACTGTCATTTGTTATTTTGATAACAATACTAAAAAGAAAAAGAAAACACAACACGTAGCAAATTGAGTCAGGCGATCACCTTTCTGCTTTATAGTGGGCTTTGAAAGAACCAAACAAGGGAAGAGCCAGAGGCAGGCTGCTCACAAGTTACATTCCTAAATGCAGACACAGAACTGAGGATGTTTTATTTTGAAGAGCAGACACTAAGAGGCTGCCTACAAATGAGTCTTTCCTTGGAACACTTGGACAAAATGTTTCCATTCCGATAGCCAAGCATGAACGAGAGTGGAGACGGACTGACAGACGCATAGAGTACCCATACATACATACATACCCAGAGTAAGGATGGACAGTACACCACGGCACACTGGAGGGGTTCTTCTCGGCAGGTTGGGGTGAGCCGTCTCATCCCCCAAAGACGGTCAGTGCAATGGGTCCTCATCCTTCATCTTGCTATTGGAGGTCAGTTCTAACCTAGTCATGACCTCTGGATTTTAAGATGATGAGGCTATGTCTGCAGTCTGTGGAATAATATTTCTAAATAAATGTTTTGTATATAGTAATCATAACATAAATAGTTTCTTATTTCTAGCCACTCATGGGAGAATAATAGCATGACATTAGAGACTGAGAAGTTGGCCCCTTGTGATCGTCCCTCAGACAACCTGTGCTATCTCTTACTTGGGATATTCACTGAAGAAAAGATGGATGAGGGACAGAGTGAATAAACATGTAGCACATAAGTGTTTTCATAAAGATTTTGAAGAATTCACAAGAAATAGCATGGATAAACAATAAAAGGCCTAGAAAAACTCAAGAAAACTAGCATTTGGCAGAATGAATACTCTATTTTTGTTTTGTTGTTAGAAAGTTTCTCATTCAATTAGCAGAACTGCTGAGTTAAATTTTAAAAATAGTTTTTTTTTTTAAACAGCATTTAGAGAATGTGGTAAATGTAAGTCACAGATTCATTTTACACATATACACAAAGCATGTGACCATGTTGCTCTACACATTTAAGTTCAGACAGTTAGAAGCTAGCAGAGATAGTTTTCAGTCTCAGGTTTATCTCCTTCATCCAGAAGCCCATCATGGTTTTCTGAGTATAAAAGCTACAGAGAGAAAAGCTAGACCACCTGAGGGAGCAAGGAGGCCAGCCCTCTGCCAGCACATCTCCTAGAAGGATATCTAGGCCCAGTGGGCCTTTGCTGCTCTCTCCCTCAAGAGGAAGTGACCTTTTAGGAAAAATTTTCCTTAGACTGTTAGCATTTTCAGAGCAGAGATATTCTTTCACTTGTTCATGAAGGGATCAATATCCATTCTTCTTCAGCTAATGCACTGACAGCTGGCACATACTTGGTTAAATGAAGGAATCCAGGGCAGCTTCTCATAGCTTCCGATTTCCATTGATTTTACAATGTTTCAAAGATGAGTTAATTACCTATGGAACCCTCTTCTAATATGTTCTTTTAGAGGTCCAACTATGTGTAATCTTATCTCAGCAGAGAGCACAAACTAAAACTGCTTTGCCGATGGTACAATTGTGCTTGAAGGACAGAGCATCCTGCCTAGCAGATTTATGCATGAGTCTCAATCCATTTACAGTTTATTTGACAATCTTCCCTTCTCATGCATTATTTAGGTCCAGGCATTGTATGTAAATACCCCTATAACATATACTGCTCAAAGTTAACTACTTTTTCACTAACATAGTAGGGATAAAGGCATATAAATTGTGTTGAGGGTAATGATTAGCCAAGATGGTATAGTTTGAGAAAATAGGTGTGATTTTTGTCATAACCTTCATATTGGGTTTGGTCAACATGGAAATTGCTTCTTGCGGGGGAGGAATGGTTAAGCCCTGTAATTCTGGCTCCCTCTGAATAAGGCTTCTGATTTTTCAGTGTTTGGAGAGTCTGAAGGTGAGGAGTTCAGTCACTCAGTCTGACTCTTTGCGACCCCATGGGCTGCAGCACGCCACACTTCCCTGTCCATCACCAACTCCCGGAGCTTTATCAAACTCATGTCCATCGAGTCAGTGATGCCATCCAACCATCTCATCCTCTGTCATCTCCTTCTCTTGCCTTCCTTCAATCTTTCCCAGCATCAGGGTCTTTTTCAATGAGTCAGTTCTTCACAACATTTTTGGCCGAACTATTGGAGCTTCAGCTTCAGCATCAGTCCTTCCAATGAATATTCAGGATTGATTTCCTTTAGGATTGACTAGTTTGATGTCCTTTCTATCCAAGGGACTCTCAAGAGTCTTCTCCAACACCAGTTCAAAAGCATCAATTCTTTGGCATTCAGCTTTCTATATCGTCCAACTCTCATAGCCATACATGACTACTGCAAAAACCATAGCTTTGACTATACGGACATTTGTTGGCAAAGTAATGTCTGTGCTTTTTAATATGCTGTCTAGGTTTGTCATAGCTTTTCTTCCAAGGAGCAAGTATCTTTTAATTTCAAGGCTGAGGTCACCATCTGCAGTAATTTTGAGCCCCAAAAAATAAAGTCTCTCACTTTCCCCATTGTTTCTCCATCTATTTGCCATGAAGGGTTGGAACCGGATGCTGTGATCTTCGTTTTTTGAATGTTGAGCTTTAAGCCAACTTTTCACTCTCCTCATTCACATTCATCAACAGGCTCTTTAGTTCCTCTTTGCTTTCTGCCATAAAGGTGGTGTCATCTGCATATCTGAGGTTATTGATATTTTTCCTGGGAATCTTGATTCTAGCTTATGCTTCATCCAGCCTGGCATTTTACATAATGTACTCTGCATAGAAGTTAAATAAGCAGGGTGACAATATACAATCTTGGCATACTCCTTTCCAGTTTGGAACCAGTTGTTCCATGTCTGGTTCTAACTGTTACTTCTTGACCTGCATTCAGGTTTCTCAGGAGGTATTGGTCTGATATTCCCATCTCTTGATACAGGGTGCTCGGGGCTGGTGCACCGGGATGACCCGGAGGGATGGGATGGGGAGGGAGGTGGAAGGGGGGTTCTGGAAGGGGAAAACATGTACACCCATGGTGGATTCATGTCAATGTATGGCAAAACAAATAAAAATAAATAAATAAATAAATAAAAATTAAAAAAAAAAAAAAAAAGAATTTTCCACGGTTTGTTGTGATCCACGCAGTGAAAAGTTTTAGCGTAATCAATGAAGTAGAGGTAGATATTTTTCTGAAATTATCTTGCTTTTTCTATGATCCAACAGATGTTGACAATTTGATCTCTGGTTCCTCTGCCTTTTCCAAATCCAGCTTGAACATTTGAAAGTTCTCAGTTCACATAATGTTGAAGCCTAGCTTGAAGAATTGGGAGTTAGGGAATTTAAATATATAGTTGGGCTTGAACTTATGGTGTTGGGAGAAGAAAGGGGGTGGGATTGGGGGAACAGAGATTTAAGACAGCATATGATGACCTATGTGACACATGTATCACATATAGTGAATTATGTCATGATTTCGCCTGTAGTTATCACCAAGAAAGTGGTTCATTTTAATCAGGTAGGAGAATTGACTGTCCTGATTTACCACATAAAGTTCTTCATTCTCTCTGACCAATTTGCTTTATTTTAACTCTAAATTAGTGCTTTGGATACAAAAAATCCTTGCTGAGTTGATGTAGCTTTTTATGTTTCCTCATCTCAATTGGCATTAAATCATTTAGTAAAGACTTTAATCTGCTTCATGCTCTCATTTTTCACATTTTAGTGGGATAACACTGTGGTCATTTTGATCCGTTCTAGAAATAGGCTGCAATCAGACTCTGAGGAAACAATCATTTTATATTTCGATTGGAAACAATAAAAATAGTTGCTGCCCATTACTCTCTACACTTCGTTACTACTTTATTTTTATAGCTTTATTGAATCTGGTATGAATCATCAGTATATGAGGCCTGTGTCATTTCTGTCATTGAAAAGTTAGAAAACCCAAGAGTCAACCTTTCGGAGTCCTTTGTTTTCCTGGACTCTGTATCTGTTCTAGGTTTTAGTACCAGAGGAATGATGATGTCAGTTAAGCTTACACTGTGGGTGCATTTGTTTTCAGAGGTTATAGCCAAGAAAATTTTGTCTGTAAAATATAATCCACTTACTTTTACTTTTCATATGTGCATTTTTATGAAAAGAGCAACGCATGCATTAACTTTTTTTCCTTTCCATAAGCAGTGCAACCTTAAGCAGAGATATGCTTAAAATAAATACTAGATTCCTAAACACAACTAAGTGTCCTTTTCTCCACTTACCTTTTATAAGTGTCTTATCTAAATTTGCATTTTCTTTATAGTCAAAAGAAATTTCACTTCTTCCTGTACCTCCTAATCCTTTCTAATCCCATTTATTCTTAACAATTCCAGTTTGCTCTTCAGAGGAAACTATTAACTTACTTTTTAACTTCTCTCTGAGCCTGAACTCATTGTCATTCCTCTCTTCAAATCTGTCCTTGAGTTCTTGTGCCTGTGCTCAGTCTCAGCTTTCAACAGAAGGCACGTGCACCACTGAAAAGAATCTCTAAAGGGATGTATTGTTTGAAATTGCTCAGCTTCTCTAGAACAACAGCTTTCAATCTAGAATTTCCTATCAGAGTCATAACAAGCCTCAGTCCCTCTGAAAATCTGATTCACATGTTTAATTCAAGCAATGAATTAACTAATTTAGAGTTATTAAACCAGCAGCCTGCCGACTAGGAAAAGACAAAACAAAATACAGAAAGCCGACTATACAAATTTCCAACTTCTCAAGATGGTAAGAAAGACACAAGCATCAATTCAAATACAGCTGCCTAATCATATACAACTTTCAGTAGCTCTTCAAGAATTGCTTCCATTTTTCGTTTCACTTCTTGTCCTTGTGAGGACATAACAACCTTTAGAGAGAGCTTTCTCCACTTTTCGCTGAAGTTTGGTTTAGAATACACTATTTTGTCAGCCCTATTTACTGAATGATGTTGATCATCAATATTGGAGTTCAGTCAAATTCCTGGTACAGAAAAGGAAGGGTGCTGGAGTACTTATTCAGATGGAATTTCATTTTAAAAAGTCAAAAAGATGATCTATTCCAAATTGTGCTTTGTTTATAATTATCCAGACTGCTTTTTCCTTTTGGCAGGAGGTGTGTTGTGTTAAAAAAAAAAAAAAAAGACAACTAAAAGGAGCTGCAGGCCTAGAAACAAGGACAAGAGTACTAGTTAAATCATTGTTAGCTCTCTTTCCCTCTTAGTCATGACATTTTTCTAGAGTAAGTGCTGTTTAGAATGTGTTTTGAAGAAGACAGGAGATAACTTAGCAAACAGGGAATGGATGTTTGTTCCAGCATCACTAAGAATAGTATTATTTTTGACAGGCAGCCAAAACTGCAAGCATGTTTACATTGTAATAAGGACTTAGAAATTCTTTAAGGTTTTCACACTGAAAAAATTCATGAATTCTTTTGTATTTGTACTAATGTGGGGATCAAATTGTTGTTTCAGCTACTTTCCTGCTTATTTACCATTTGCTTTTACATTTTTTTTTCCTTTTTTTTTTTAATGGAAGTTCAACTTACATTCAGTGAAGTACACAAACCTTAAGTCTTGATAAATGCAATGTTTTAAGTGAGACTTTCTTTTTAAAAATATTTTACGTGATGCATATCTGGTAAAGTCTACAATACTGTGCTGCAATTTTCTAAATGAGAAAAACTCTACACATTGCTTTCAGAATACTTTCAACATGTCTTTTCAGATATAATTAAAAGCTCAGTGTAGGTGAGTCAATGGCTAAGTTTTATTTTGTGTTTCTGAACCTGCAGGTGGTCAGGCCTGATGCACTGGGGTAGCTGTCCACCAAAGTACATTGTACTTTCCTGAGAAACAGTATGTACAATCTTGAGAACACAGTAAACAAATGGTGAAGGAAAGGAAAAAAGAGAAGTAAAAGGGAGATAGAAATATTAGGAAATGTTTCCAGGAAGTCTTCTGTATTTTCTACATGGATTCTTACCCCTGTCACTTGTCATTGTATTAACCCACCGTTGTTTTAGGTAACTGGATATTTCATCAGCATTTTGTGTGTCCTCTAGATTATAAACTCTTTGTGGATAAGAATGTGTTCTATGTTTTTGTTTGGTCACGCATTACTCCTTCACTTCGATCCTCCACAGCCCTTGAAGGCAAATGAAGATCTGTTCATAACAGAGATTCAGTAAGATGTTTTAGAATGAAGAAAGAAACAGAGAAAGCTCTGGTTTCCTAGCCGGGCTGCCATCACTCCCTGAGGCCACCACTCCCACTATAGCTGCTCATGTAGAGAGATTCAGGAGCTCCTAAAAAGCTCTCAATATGTATATTGATTGCTAATGTGTTACTTGAAAGAAAACCTGATTAAAGGGAAAGAAGTGGAATTTTACTCCACTTCTCCCTGATGCCAAAAAAGTACCAGAGTGTGGAATGTCAATATCATCAGCTACTAGAGCTGCACTGTCTCTGGAAAGAACTCTTCTTTTCCTTTAAGTAAAATTGAAAGACTTTCAAGATTTGTAAGCATCATCACAGTATCAGCAAATTATATCATCTACTGCATCAGTATCAAAACCCTGTACTTTGAAACCTTTCTTTAGAGAAAAGGGACTTTGTTTCCCAAGACTTTCTTAAAAAGTCTCTCCCCAATTCTTTTTTCATTATTTTTCTCTCTAACACCATCAATAGCCAGAGTGATTGTTCATTGTTCATTTCAGGCCTATTAAATCGCTGTCCCAAAGGTTTTAAATATTAGTGGGACTAATGGAAAGTATGGAAGATCTAAAACAGAGTATATGCTATACACTTCAGTGGTCATTCTTCATGTCAGGGAAATTGCAGTTAAAATTAAATTCATCAGATTATTATACAATATAAGATACTCATTTAGAAATATATACTAATATAAAATTAAAAAAAATAAGCTTCATTTTCTTTTTAATTGGTGATACAGTTGAGTTCAATCACTCAGCTGTGTCCAACTCTTTGCAACCCCGTGGACTGCAGCACACCAGGCTTCCCTGTCCATCATCAACTCCTGGAACTTGCTCAAACTCAGGTCCATCGAGTCAGTGATGCCATCCAACCATCTCATCCTCTGTCGTCCCCTCTCCTCCCACCTTCAATCTTTCCCAGCATCAGGGTCTTTTCCAATGAGTCAGTTCTTTGCATCAGAGGGTCAAAGGTTTGGAGTTTCAGCTTCAGCATCAGTCCTTCCAATGAATATTCAGGACTGATTTCCTTTAAGATGGACTGGTTGGATCGCCTTGCAATGCAAGGGACTCTCAAGAGTCTTCTCCAACACCACAGTTCAAAAACATCAATTCTTCGGCACTCAGCTTTCTTTATAGTCCAACTCTCACATCCATACATGACTACTGGAAAAACCATAGCTTTGACTAGATGGACATTTGTTGGCAAAGTAATGTCTCTGCTTTTTAATGTGCTGTGTAGGTTGGTAATAGCTTTTCTTCTAAGGAGCAAGCATCTTTTAATTTCATAGCTGCAGTCACCCTCTGCAGTGATTTTGGAGCCCCCAAAAATAGTCTCTCACTGTTTCCATTGCTTTCCCATCTATTTGCCGTGAAGTGATGGGACCGGATGCCATGATCTTAGTTTTCTGAATGTTGAGCTTTAAGCCAACTTTTTCACTCTCCTCTTTCACTTTCATCAAGAGGCTCTTTAGTTCTTCTTCACTTTCTGCCATAAGGGTGGTGTCATCTGTGTATCTGTGGTTATTGATATTTCTCCTGGCAATCTTAATTCCAGCTTGTGCTTCATCCAGCCCGGCATTTCTCATGATGTACTCTGCATATAAGTTAAATAAGCAGGGTGACAATATACAGCCTCAAAGTACTCCTTTCCTGATTTGGAACCAATCTGTTTTTCCATGTCCAGTTCTAACTGTTGTTTCTTGACCTGCATACGGGTTTCTCAGGAGGCAGGTCAGGTGGTCTGGTATTCCCATCTCCTGAAGAATTTTCCACAGTTTGTTGTGGAAACAATCAAAGGCTTCAGCATAGTCAATAAAGCAGAAGTAAATGTTTTTCTGGAACTCTCTTGCTTTTTCAATGATCCAATGGATATTGGCAATTTGATCTCTGGTTCCTCTGCCTTTTCTAAATCCTTTTCTAAATCTAATTGGTGATAACATGGTATTATATTAGCATTTCATTCTTAAGGCAGTGAAGAGATAATCTGTTTAAATAGTCCCCAGAATCCCTGGTTGCTCAGAGTAAAGAATCCGCTTGCCCTTGCAGGAGACACAGGTTTGATCCCTGGGTCAGGAAGATATGCTGGAGAAGGAAATTGCAACCTATTCCTGTATTCTAGCCTGGAAAATCCCATGGACAGGGGAGACCTGGTAGGCTATAGTCCACGGGGTCATAAGAGTCTAAAATGACTTACTAAATAAAAATAACTCCTAGACTATCTACTGGCTCCTTGTTCCTAGTATAGTCTTATTTCTAATGACAGTCTGATATTTTATTTTATCATCCTTATATTTTTTCATGTTTTTTAATAATAGTGGTTATTTTGTATTTACGGCTAGATATCTAGGCATAATATTGTCAAGTGAAATGAAAGTCGCTCAAATTGTTTCCAACTTTTTACGATCCCAAGAACTATACAGTCCAGGGAATTCTCCAGGCCAGAATACTGGAGTGAGTGGGTAGCCATTCCCTTCTCCAAGGGATCTTCTCAACTCAGGGATTGAACCCAGGTCTCCCACATTGCAGGCATATTCTTTACCAGCTGAGCCACCAGGGAAGCCCAATATTGTCAAAGTCAACTTTTAATTATCTCAGGACAGATTGTAGTATTCAGCCCTCATGTATGCAATTTAAAGGGCTTCCCTGGTGGCTCAGCAGTAAAGAATCTTCCTGCACTGTAGGAGCTGCAGGAGATGGGGGTTTGATTTCTGGGTCGGGAAGGTCCCCTGGAGGAGGGCATGGCCACCCACTCCAGTATTCTTGCCTGGAAAATCCCATGGACAGAGGAGCCTGGTAGGCTACAGTCCTTGGGATCGCAAAGAGTCAGACACAACTGAAGCAACTTAGCAAGCACGCACGCACACATGCAGTTTAAAAAGCTAAAATGGGCCTTGTTACACACTCACTTGAGGGACTTTCAGGCCATACTAACTACTGCAGCTGACGTATTTATCCCTAGTGTTTACTAAGTGATTAGGCTGCTTCTTAGAGATCAATGTCTGAAAGAAAGGAACAATGAAAACCCAGAAAACTTTGCCATTTTTGGTAATGTGTTTAAATAGCAGAAGAAATTAGAAATCTATGAAAAGTATATATGTTAAGATTAAGTTTGAAAAGCAAAAGTTAAATAAGTATAAATAATCATAAATTCAAGTTTATGTGAATTCTTATTCTGAAATTCTTTATGCAACTACATATTTTCTTTACCTGGATTCCACTTGTTGTCAATCACAGGCTCCATTTTTTTCAACTTTTTAGATTCTTCTAGGAGACTTTTTAAATAAATCAGCCTCACTTTCCCGGTATGACATAGTAGAAAGAATGTGACCGTAGGAGATACCAAAATTTGAACCGTGGCCCTAGTACTTACCAGCTCTGATCATTGTCATATGTAAAGCTGGAAAAGATGACTGTTGTTTTCAGAGTATTGTGAGAATTCAATAAAATAATGTGCAGAAAATTTTAGCATTTAGGTTACTTATATGTTAGTAAGTTTGTTATTAGCTTATTACATTGTGGATGCATCTATGAAAGTAATCATTACATATCAGGCATCTTGCCTGACCAGCACAGTGTGGAAAAAACCCATTTATTTCATAAAATTTCCACTACATATCCAAATATACATCAGAAAATTTTTAAAAATCATTTAAATTAGCATTTTCTCTGTAAGAGTTCCAAAAGATTGTCAGTGTTAGAACTTCTACGTAACTGGCATGAAAACTTTTGTGAGTAGTTACATATCAGTTTACCTGGTGATATGTTTTTATGATGATGCACTTAAAAAAATGTTCTAAACCTTAAATGTCACATAGTTTCATGTGCAGAATCTCGCTTAATAACTCTTTATCTTATTGTGAACATCTCCTATCCAAAGTCACAGTATTGGCTTGGACATGATGATCCTCTGTTGTCTAAGGCAACAACCCAACTTAAATTTGGATCAGTTAGTTATGGCAGGTCAAAGTGATAAATTTGGGGGCTCACACTGGTCCCTCATAGTTCAGCTGGTAAAGAATCCGCCTGCAATGCAGGAGACCTGGGTTGGATCCCTGGGTTGGAAAGATCCCCTGGAGAAGGGAAAGGCTACTACCCACTCCAGTATTCTGGCCTGGCCTGGAGAATTCCATGGACTGTTGGACACAACTGAGCTACTTTCACTTTTACTTTCACACTGGCCAAAGGTAAAACTGTTCCCAGACAAACAAGGAATATATGTAGCTGAGCCTACAGCCAGTTACTCTGGGTTTGAATGTCAGTTTAATTCTTAATTATTTGATCTTTAGTTCAATATTTATGAAAAGATGTATAATAAAAATAATAATCATCAGAGTAATCATGCTGAATTTAATATGATTAATAACTTAATATCATTGATAATGATAATTTAGTATTACCAGTACCACTATAACCCACATCTCCTCTCTCTTAATCTATTCCATACACACAAACACACAATTTTCTGTTAACTATTAAGAAACGTGTTTAATTTAAACTCATTTAACAATTGTAAATATTAATAGTGTTTATTTAATGTTTAACATTTATAGATCAGGGTTCAGAGACATTGTCTCACTTGATCCTTACCACAAGTCTAGAAGAAAAATATAGTTGCTATTATTCTTGTTTGAGGGGGAAAAAAAAAACCACATAGCTAATAAGAGCAGAGATTAGCACCCACAACTTTGCTGAGATAATATTAAACCATGCTACATTCCTCACTGCTACATATGAGCACTCAAGTAGTGAAGCAGATAAGGAGAGAAATTTTCTTCTCCTAAGTTTTGTAGTACTTTCAGAGCTTAGTCATAAACTAACATAGTAAAATACACATCGATTAGTAAGATATTGAGCCCTTTAAAGGTCATCTTCATTGTTTAGTCTGTTGTGATAATGTTATTTCATCAATGATATAAAAACTGTCGCTTTAATAAAATCTTATGAAGCTCCGTCAGAGGTAAAAACTTTTACAGAAATGTAAATAACAGAGATGCCTAGAGCTTTACAGAAAAAGAAAGCTGTTTTCTTTAATGGAAAAGGAACAGTACTTGCTAGCTTGTGTATTATGTGGGGAGAAAGGAATGCCGTTCTTGAGATACTTGTGCTTGCTTCTGAGTGAAATGTTTCCCATTTTTACATATAGCATCAGCGCATGCTCAGTCACTCAGTCATATCCAACTCTTTGCACCCCCATGGACTACAGCCCACCAGGCTCCTCTGTCCATGGAATTTTCCAGGCAAGAATACTGGAGTGGGTCATAAACGAGCAGATAACTAAAAGTTTAAAGGATATGATAGCAACTAAGTACGTTAACACTGTATAAATTGACTATGTTCTACCTGGGTAAGCCTTCCAGGACACACAAGTGGAATTTGTCTTAGCATCTTCTATTGGATAAAGGATAGTTCTCAAGATAGGACAGAAACAGTATCTAACCAAAAGGTAAAGACATTGAACTGAGTTGCAGACATTTACTCACTGGCCTTGAAAATGAGACAATTTGCTAATCTCTTCTTATAGCCTGAGCTTACTTCTATAGATAAAGGGGAGGATAAGACCTGTCCTGTAATTTTATATGTTTATATGTTAATACTAAGTAAGATAACATATGTTTAGGAACCCTAGCATAATTTTTTTTTATCAAGGTTATCTTTTTTTAGTTGAAAATATAAAGCATGCTCATGGTAAACAATAAGAAGGGAAAGGAAGAGGGGATAGAACACATTACCAAATAAACAATATGAAAAAGGTAGAGTGAGAATCTTGCAGCTTTATGTTATTATAAAGTTTTAGAATGATAATAATTATTGTTATTAGCACAAGTTATGGCAAGAAAGAAATCCCTTATCCATTCTTATAGTTTCTTATTTCCATAAAATAAGAGATCAAGCTAGTTTATTTTTAAGTATTTATATATATATATAAAATTCTCCAGAGGAAACCACCAAAAATATTTTAAATAAAATAAATATTGCTCTATGTTTTATTAGAATGAATGTGAAGAATAAATTAAAGTGTCAAAAAAGATATTGGGACAATAAATATTTGTTACTTTTCAATCAGAGTATTAAAAAATGAACATTTTGAAATGTACATATAACTCATTTCCAAAAATGTCCATGAATTTATCTAATGAATAGACAAAAGCAAGTTTATAAACAAGTCAGAATTCTGATCTTACTGTCACATTATCTAATAAGGACTCATTAGAATTATGATTGGATTAGTGAAATTATTTTGTTCAAGTAAATTACATGAATAAACAACTGTATGAATAATGACCAAAAGCAGTGCTATTGAAACAATCCCACTGATTAGGTAAACAGGGGTTGAATTAACAATAACAATTGTTGATCCTATATTAATTCAACAAACACTTTGAGCATCAGTTATATTTGAGTCAGTGAGTTGGATGGTAGAGCTACAAAGACTCAGAAGTCAGAATTCACTGTTTTGTTAGTGATGAAGAAAAATACGTACATGGTGTATCAGTCGGTGCCCTAAGGGTCAAAGCTATATACAGAGATCTATAAAAGTTGAAACCTGAAAGGCTACTAACTGTATGAAACAAAGTACTCAGGCTTTCTAGTAATCAGAGAAATAGAAATTAAGAGAAAAACAAACAGTTGGCTTTCTGGGATTGGCAAATATTAGGACACTGCATAATAACAATTGCTTAAAGCTTATTAAGAAATGGAACTTACCTGGTCGGAGTAGGATCCTCTGCAGCTATCCAAGAGAATAATATGACTATAGTCAGAAGAAAGCTTATACCCATTCCTTTGTCCAGTGCCTTGGTCCCTATTTTAGGCTTATATGATAGGGAAATTTGTAACTCAAGTGCATGACACAATAGGAAAATTTTAATTTCAGCGCTATTTCAAGCAGTTTGAGGTTGCAACCTGCATGCCCATCACTAGATAAATGTAGAAGAAAGGATGCTATGATTTACTCACTATGGAATTAGGAGCAATATATTTGAAATAGCTGGAGCAACATTAAAACATGATATTGAGTGAAAAATAAAAAGAAACAAGACATCTAGAACACAGTATCATTTAGTAAATTAAGATAATAAGGGGGGAAATGTATATTTTCCAGAGTTGCATATCTAGCCAAAAAAATAGTACAAGCAACTGGAACAAGTTTGAACAAGTTCTAAAGGAGAAAAGGAGGAATGGAATGTGAGAAATAGAAATGAAAAGAAGGAAAACATTGATGAAATTAAAATGAGGACCTTGCAGAGACTGATGAGGATATTGGGTAAAGTCTAAGGAGTATAATCAACTCAGCTTTCCACTTGACATTCAAATAGCTCTAGACAAATAGGCACATAAGAGTAACAGAACAGAATAAAATGATATGAAGCATGATATGGAAGCACAGATGGGGAAAAAGACAACTATTAATAGTCCAAGAGCTATCAAAAGGGTTTCATAGAGTTGATGATGCCTGAAGGCTGAATAGGAGGCAGACAAGTGAGAAATGTGAGGCTGTAAAGATAAGGGGATGTGGGGGAGATGCTTTCAAGATAAGAGACCAGGATGGAAAATGATGTGAAGACATTACACACAATGTTGTGTTTAGATAACTGCTTGTGTAATTGCCTTTAACATGGGATATTTAGGGCTTCAAAGGTGGCAGTAGTGGTAAAAATAACCTGCCTGCCAACACAGGAGACATAAGAGATGTGGGTTTGAGCCCTGGGTCAGGAAGATCCCCTGGAGGAGGGCATGGCAAGAATACTTCAGTATTCTTGCCTAGAGAATCCCGGGGACAGAGGAGCTTGGTGGGCTACAGTCCATAAGGTCGCAAAGAGTCAGACATGACTGAAGTGACTTAGCACACACACATGGGATATTTAGGGGGGTTCTGAGATACTTCTGGAAAGATGCAAGGGGGAAAGATTATAAATTTTATCAAGGACCTAATTATTTTAAGGATGCAAGTAAGTAGGACCTAACATAAGGAAATGGAACTGAAAATGGGAAACAGGTACAATTGCAAAAGATTCTTAAGAGATAGAGTTGACAGGTCATGGCTGCAAGAAGTGTGAGAGAGGCAGGAGGCCAGGAGATGGCTCAGAATTTTAACTTGATGGTAACAGGATTCACTGCTGCTGCTGCTGCTGCTGCTGCTGCTAAATCGCGTCAGTCGTGTCTGACTCTGTGCGACCCCATAGACAGCAGCCCACCAGGCTCCCCCGTCCCTGGGATTCTCCAGGCAAGAACACTGGAGTGGGTTGCCATTGCTTTCTCCAATATAGGATTCACTAGAAATGAGTAAAACAAAATATGGAGAATTTTGGAATAAAATACAGTAAGTTCCATTCCATCAAAACTATTTTCCTTGTTAAACTTTTCCAAGTTTCTCCATGACTTAGAGATGAAATTCAAATTCCTTATGTCTTCCTTAAGAAATTTATGATGAGACCTCTGTCAATGAATTGTTTTAGTGTTTCTAGGTGTCTTTTTTTTCTATAATATTTTGGAATAGACATCCTTGAGTAGACCTCTTGCACATTTTTATAACTATAGCTGAAATATAAATTCCTATATGTAGTATTCATGAGACAAGCGTTTCTCCATTTTAAATTTTAATAAATGTATTTGCATTTTCAGAGATATTTTATGTTTCCCTCCAAGGAAATTATCCCAATAGTCCAACCAGTAACATTCAATAATTTTAACAACAGCAGATGAAGAAATGGTTTCCAATGTTTGTGTTTGCATTTTTTCTTAGTCTATATTAATTTGTCTTTGGGTGACTGATTTGGGTGTCTTTGACTTTGAAGGAGCCTTAGAATGATGACTTAGTGTCAGGATGGTTGGTCAGGGAATGACTAAACCAACTCCTAATGACAACATGCTTGCATTTTTAAATTGTGAGATTGAATATCTTTTCATATGATTAAATATTAGCATTTATCTTTGATCTAACTGTATTTCAGTGTTTTAGATTGTTAGTCTTTTCATCTTTCTTTATTTCATTTCATAACTTTTTATATTAAGGAGATTAGGTAACTTTGTAATCATGTGCTTTTACAAATATTGTTTCCCAATTTTTATTTTTACTCTTTTATGCAAAAATTCCAAGTAATTTATATAATGCTTACATATATTTTCCTTATGGCCTCTGAGTTTTGGGTCTTACTTATTGAGGCCAAACTCCTCCTAAGTTACTGTTCTTTTAAAAAGATACTTGAAGATAACTTGCTTTCTAAGAATAATCCAATTGTTTAGATGCTATTTGTACTATGAAGGTGCTTGCTGCTGGCTGCTAAGTCGCTTCAGTCATGTCCAACTCTGTGTGACCCCATAGACAGCAGCCCACCAGGCTCCGCCATCCCTGGGATTCTCCAGGCAAGAACACTTGAGTGGGTTGCCACTTCCTTTTCCAGTGCATGAAAGTGAAAAGTGAAAGTGAAGTCACTCAGTTGTGTCTGACTCTTAGTGACCCCATGGACTGCAGCCTACCAGGCTCCTCCATTCTGGGATTTTCCAGGCAAGAGTACTGGAGTGGGTTGCCTTTGCCTTCGCCGATGAAGGTGCTTAGCTATTGATTTTCTACATGAGTTTCAGGGAACACTACTGTCCCATCCATATTTATTTTTAAGTAGTGGGACCTAAATGGAGATTTCTAAATCTCAAAATGACAACAAATAATTTCTCAATAATGCTTACTTTCTGATCCACACAACTGGTTGATTTTGTCAACATGAGCTACTTTTTCCTTCAGATGTTGTTTCTCCAGAAATGTGTCATAGCTCATTTGATAAACTCAGCTTTCTTTCCTATGCCCCTTATGAAAGATTGCTCAATTGTCCCCAGACTTCAGTGGTATTATCTGAAAATGGTGAACATGTGTTTATTTAAACACAATAGGGTTGGGCAACAGAAAGCGCACTCCAGTTTAATAATTGCTTCTTTACCAACCCATCATGCCACCAGAGCTTATGCCTCTCAGAGGCAAGGACCTTGTCTTAATCATCAAGGAATACTCAGAGTATAGGACAATGCTTAATCTAGAATTGCTTAATAGAAATGTGAGGACAGAGTGAATGAGTGAACGGTTGAACAAACTAAGGTTCATAGTCTTATCTCTATCACTGACCTAATATGTGACCTTGTATAAATTACTCAGTCTTTCCAGGGTTCAGTTTCCTGTTCTGCCAAACAAATATAAATTCTAGCCTGACTGTATCAAAGATTTGCCTGAAAGAACAATAAGGTGATAGACTTGGCACTGATTTGAAAAAAATTCAAAAAATTGATATAATCATATCAATATACATTTAATAAATAACTTCTTTTTTAGGATATGGAATATTGCTAACTACAAAGAATATGCTAACTATGAGACACTAACTGCAAGTGTAAAATGAAGATCAGAAAAAATAATACTCATTGGGAGAATTCATTGGCTAATAAAGTATCATGATTATCTTTCCTTTATTATTATCATTATCAGTATTAGTATGAAAAAGAGCAACCAGGTGGAAAAAGTCACACACTCAATATTGACCATAAAAATCACACAATCAATACCTGTTTTATGCTTCCTCCACAATTTTGTCCTCCTATTGGTTTATTAGTCTTTATGTCTATACCAGAAAGCTCTTGGTGCTTTGGAAAGTTTTATGTACAATTTTGGCCTATTTAGTTCAATTAATCAATATTATGCTCAGTTAAATTGACTTATGACAGATATTCAGTTTTAGATATGAACACATTCAAAATGTTATCATACTTCAAATACATTGCCAGCCTGAAAGGATTTTTTGAATCCTTCATTGAAAGTTTTGCTTTTTATGTGGGGGACTGAGGTAGGTAGTCACAATAAACATGTAGGAGAAGTAAGGAAGATTTTGGAGTAAAAAATATAGTTCAAAAAGGGAGAGATTTGATGTATTTTAAAGCAGTGTTTATATTATGTATTTGTTAATTTTATTCTATTTCCCTACAGGTTTAAATGTTTTTTGACTACTTGGCTACTGATTAGAGAACACAAAATGAATAACTCAACAAACTCCTCTAACAATGTGGCTCTGACCAGTCCTTATAAGACATTTGAAGTGGTTTTTATTGTCCTTGTGGCTGGGTCCCTCAGTTTGGTGACCATTATTGGGAACATCCTGGTCATGGTCTCCATTAAAGTCAATCGCCACCTCCAGACCGTCAACAATTACTTTTTGTTCAGCTTGGCCTGTGCTGACCTCATCATTGGTGTTTTCTCCATGAACTTGTATACCCTTTACACTGTGATTGGCTACTGGCCTTTGGGACCTGTGGTGTGTGACCTTTGGCTTGCCCTGGACTACGTGGTCAGCAATGCCTCAGTAATGAATCTGCTCATCATCAGCTTCGACAGATACTTCTGCGTCACGAAACCACTCACTTATCCCGTCAAGCGGACCACAAAAATGGCAGGTATGATGATTGCAGCTGCCTGGGTCCTCTCCTTTATCCTCTGGGCACCAGCCATTCTCTTCTGGCAGTTCATTGTAGGGGTGAGAACTGTGGAGGATGGGGAATGCTACATTCAGTTTTTTTCCAACGCAGCTGTCACCTTTGGCACGGCCATTGCAGCCTTCTATTTGCCTGTGATCATCATGACTGTGTTATACTGGCACATATCCCGGGCCAGTAAGAGCAGGATCAAGAAGGACAAGAAGGAGCCTGTGGCCAACCAAGATCCAGTTTCTCCAAGTCTGGTTCAAGGAAGGATAGTGAAGCCAAACAACAACAACATGCCTGGAAGTGATGATGGCCTGGAGCACAACAAAATCCAGAATGGTAAAACTCCTAGAGATGCTGTAACTGAAAACTGTGTCCAGGGGGAGGAGAAAGAAAGCTCCAATGATTCCACCTCAGTCAGTGCTGTTGCCTCTAATATGAGAGATGATGAAATAACCCAGGATGAAAACACAGTTTCCACTTCTGTGGGCCATTCCAAAGATGAGAACTCAAAGCAAACGTGCATCAAAATTGTCACCAAGACCCCAAAAGGTGACTCATGTACCCCAACTAATACCACCGTGGAGCTAGTTGGTTCTTCAGGTCAGAATGGAGATGAAAAACAGAACATCGTTGCTCGCAAGATTGTGAAGATGACTAAGCAGCCTGCCAAAAAGAAGCCTCCTCCTTCCCGGGAAAAGAAGGTGACCAGGACGATCTTGGCTATCCTGTTGGCTTTCATCATCACTTGGGCCCCATACAATGTCATGGTGCTCATTAACACCTTTTGTGCACCCTGCATCCCCAACACAGTGTGGACAATTGGTTATTGGCTCTGTTACATCAATAGCACTATCAACCCTGCCTGCTATGCACTTTGTAATGCCACCTTCAAGAAGACCTTTAAACACCTTCTCATGTGTCATTATAAGAACATAGGCGCTACAAGGTAAAGCATCTTGGTAGAGAAGAAAGGAAGTCAAGGGGAGCCTCGTGAAAGGAAACAGAATAAAAGAACTCCTAGTTTTCAAATCTCTGCCATTGCACTTTATAGTCTTATCATGGAATGTGCAATTAAGGAGCCCAACAGTGACACTCTTTGGTGCCTACGCTCCAGTTTGAGAAACTTGTACCGTATAAACCCTGTCAGTTGAGGAACAATGGAGGAACAATGAGACCATAAAGGAGACGTGTTGGAATTGTGGATTTAAGAAGTGACCTATGCTTTCTTGTACTCTCTTGAAGAAGGGCTTCTGAATCTATAACTTTATCTCTGCACAAAAAGAATAATAACCTCGCTGTGTGTTTTCATTTTTGTGTTCCCACGTGTCCATAAGAGGATGAAAGGCCACAGTTACAAACTGCTCTGGAGACTCAAACATAAAGAAAGCCATTATACAGTGGGCAAGTGAGAAACAAGATCAGAAAGGGATATAGAAACGGCCTCCAGAGTGTCAAACTTACATTATTCTTTTGTTATGGTTTTATGTGGAGAATTGCAACATAATAAGTGCTTATCTTTTTTATCTTTCCCCTTTCCCATCATAGAAAGAGAGCAAACAAACAAAAACTTGGTTAGATTCCATCATTATTTTTGTCATATGGCATTGGATTTTTTACTTCCATGTTTTACACTGTGTAAGCGCGAAATCTGCAGGACTTTCACTAAATACAGAGACAGTCATGAGAAAGGGTATTTCACCTCTGCCCACTGTGTCTTTTGCGTTCTTTGGGGGTATAAAACTGTGAGGATTTAGTTCACTTATGATTCTTTATGTGAAATATTTTCGCCAATCTGGTTTTATACTAAACAAGCCCCTTATTTTAATAGAATAGCCTACCTAATATATAAACATGCTTGAGAAACCAAAGTCAATTTTTTTAAATGAGGTTTCATCAAATTCAACAATGGTCATTTTTTTTTTTTAGAGAAAGTTTACTGAGGCCAGGTGAATTTTGAGATAAGAAAATAGAAGATTGAAAGGGCATCCTGTTTCAACCTGATCTGCCTGACCTATGTATGATGTGCTAACTTGTAAAACATGAACTCCTGGCCTTTGCAAGCAGGAATAAGATGCTGCTTTATTCATCTGGAATCTTAAATAGGATTAAGTTATTCACATGACACCAATGACTTTGGGGTCAATCCCAAGAGATTAAGATTTTCTCTTCAGTGCTTGCTAAAGGATGATATTAAATTTGTAGTCAACTGAGATTTATAACCGTCTTATGACCTGTGGAGGGAAAAAAAAATAGAGAATATTTACTGAAACCACATGTTTTGTATTCCTAAAATTGTCAATTCCCCTTAAAGTTTTTTAACTTCAAAATTCTGTCGATAGAAGTAGTGATTTTTATGGAAGAAATGTCATGGGTAACTAAACAGGCCAAGCGAGCACAGCAGAACCTGAGAGAGAGTAGGTGGCTGCACCTGTACCACTTCTCACCAGTTCTTTAATTGTAGACACAGAAAAACCGCACCAGGAGCAATTAACCGGTGTGTGATTTTTTATTGTACCTATACCACTTCTCACCATTTTTAAATTCTAGACCATAGAAAAGTCATATCAGGAACAATTACCCTTGTCGATGTAAGATAGACATTTTTATTGGGATCCCAAATAAATATACAATTATATTGATTCAAGCTTAGTTATTTTTACCCCTCAACTTTTTTCCTTACGGTATTTCCTATAGTCTTCCAATCAGATTTTCTAAAGATGGTCCAATCAATAGAAATCAAATTTATAAAACCCCTTTCAAATTTCATATTTTGCATTTTAGGTTTATGGGCTCTATGGTATCTTGATCAGTAGTATCCATGTGAGTTGCATGATGATTTTGTCAGTATTAGACTTTAGCACTTTAATTAGAACTGTTTTGTGTGACTTGCCTCACTGATGGCATCTCAGCAATTTTGAGAGCTGAAAAAAAAGCACAAGGCAAATAACAACAAAAAAGAACAATTAGTAAGAAGCAAAGTGCCAATAATTTTTGTACATAAGTTATCCTTTGTAAAAAAAACTTTCTGTTTCAGTAACTTCAGTCATACCTCCCAACCAAATTTTCTATTTATAAACATACAGCATCAGTTCATACTGGTATCTTTATTCTACCTTAATATAAACTTTTAGTTTTTAAATCCATATTTATTTTTATTTTGTTTCTTCAAGTAAGTGCATCAATTGAGGGGAAAGTACATCAAGCAAATGGGCTGTTTGGTTTCTTGTATATAAAACGATTGACTGGCTGAATATTTCACTTATTAACTTGTGCTGTTACGATGTAGATTCAGCTTTAGTTGGGTTGAACTCTTCGGATTCAAGGATTGAGGATTCTGGATTTGGGTCTTTTTTTGTCTGCTCTAACAATCCAACTCATCATGAATCAAACTGCCTCTAACTCTCCATTGCCATTGCATCTTTTCCTTTCTTCTGTTCTTGATCTTCACCATGTCTACCACAACCTTATTGAGAAAGAAGTCACCAAAAATTAAAGAAAGGAATTGAATATAGACTGATACATTATGGATACTTTGTCAACTGGAATCAGAAAAAGTGAAAAGAATACTGAAAATAGTAGGTGATTAGAAAGATGTGGAGACTGTATCCAGAGGCTTGCATTAACTATTTACTGGATTTGTTTATTTCAGTGGCTCCCAGCCAGGGACCATTTTGCCTCCCAGGGGACATTTAACAATGTGTGGAAACGTTTTTGGTTGTCACAACTCAAGGGAGGGCTATTGGCATCTAGTGACTAGGCTCTGGGGATGTTACCGAACAGTTACAATACACAGGATAGACCCCACAACTAAGGAATTTTTGGTTCAAAATGTCAGCAGAGTCAAAGTTGAGAAATCCTGTTTTAAGAGATTCTAGAGCTTGCTTTATATAAGTGGGAAAATAATCCTGTATCACTATTAGGACATCAACGCAAATTGTTCATCTGTTTGAAAAAGGTAATTTCACCAACCACGTACCAGACATTCTGTCATCCATTGAGTCTGGTGTATTTGTAATTTACAGGTTGGGAACACAGGACACATCTGCATAGCCCAAATCACCACACCATGCACACAACACATTGTTTCCAACATTTTAAAGTCCAGTTAGGATTGCACGGAGTCCAGTTAATTGAAGTAACTGGCTATTAAAATGGTTGCAATTGATATGGTCACTTTCTACTGGAGCTACTGTTTTTCCTCTCAAAAACATTAAGAGCCTCTATCAAAAACAACATGATTCATCTCCTTTATCTTCACTGGAAAGGTAAATATCTGTCAAGAATTTCTTCTTTCCTCATAGCAATAATGTAAATATCCCAGAGTGGTCTTGCAAGAAGAGTTTAAGAATGTGAAAAAGCCAGTTCATTTCTTGAAAAAAGAAATGATTGCCTTTTTACCAGTTCATCATTAATTTAATGCCACCTCCCCAAGTGGTAGGACAAAGTCATCAATATAATAAGTCATGTAGGATATGCTTTCTGGTGAATGTCAAAGCTGGAGTTTCCACATACTCCTGGCTCTGTCCATTCACTGCTTTTTGACCCTAAAGATATGACATTGGGGGAGATGGGAGTCCAAAGTGATGGCAACATATACTTAGAAATGCAATCTACTTTTATTTTCTCCTACTAGTTCACTGGTAGTTGCCTTTTCCCCAGTTTGACAGTATCCCTTTCAACAACCACAGCACTGGTGTTGCAAATAGATTAGGGAAGCACCCAAAGCTGGATGAATTGTGCAAAGTGTATTTTCAGCATGTATATACAATACCTTGCCTCTCAAATATGCTTCTCTTAAAAGGGTGCACGCTACAGCATGAACTGTGTGCATATTTAATGTATCTTCCTGGAATATGCTGTACGCTTAATATACATATTATATAAATAAAGTAATAAAATGTATAATAGAAATACATATTTCTGTATGCAAATAAATATATTATACACAAAATCTGAGTACGTAATATGGTGTTTGTGGCTTCAGAGTTTCAAAGGTAGATTTTATACACCTAATTTTAAAAGAAAATAGTATTTGCTTTTGAAGGGAGACATTAAAGAACAGCCCAAACTCTACCCATATTACTATTATACTGTTTCATAATCTTTGAAAACATAGCACTTATTTTAAATATCTCTTGGAGGAATATATTAATAAATCTATGCTGGTATCACCCCATATGAGAACAATGTTTTTTGCCTCTGTGTTCCTGATAGTCCTCTAACTATAATATTCCTGGCTGTTTCGGTTCCAACAGCTGTGTTGATCTCACGTCTGATTGCCTGATGAGATTGCAACCAGTTCATTGACATACAGCTTTGCTCTCCTCCAAATTAACTGATTTTTGTGAAATAAAAAATAATCATCCTGGGAGGAAAGGATGACCTTCAGAATGTTTTACACTTTGAAAAACAAGGAAAAATTGTACAAGCACTGTTTGTTACAAACCATTCTTTTCAGTCTGGGGGCAATACAGCATCCCATACATTAATGCCAAAAAGTTTTGATGTAGTATGAGTTGAAAGTGTCTCTAAGAAATTACAAAACATATGGTTTGTTTCTAAGTTTCCTACATCTTCTCCATAGCAATTCTCATCCTTCCCTTGGTGCCCACATTCCTCAGAATGTTTTCTTTGGTCCATTAGCACGAGTCCATACTTAGCAAATTTTATGACATTAAGTGATAGTGGACATGAAGTCTCAAGAGGCACTTGCATTTTAATACAAAAAGCATAAACACTGAATATTTGAAAGATTCGTATTAGTCTTTATATACCAAGGCATGAAAGGAGAAATACATTTTTCAGTGAACTCTAGTTTTCTTTGAATTTCATGGCATTGTTGGATGGCCACTCACTTCTGAAATTTTACCTTCTGTCTCACAGTGTCCACCCTTGTGAATTACTGTTCCTTATGTAAATCAAAATAATTTCTAGAAAAAAAGAAAAATGATGTTTTCTATCAATTCTCATTAGGTTATTATTGTTTCAGTGAAACGTTCTCATTTAATTTTTTAGAATTTGAATTGAATACTGTATTGACGGATTGTCAAATGCTATTCCTGACTAGGTGGTTGAAAATACTGAGAGGAGAAAAACATCTTGCCATCATAATGAAGAAACTTCCACTTTATAGCATATATGTCTTTTTCAACCAAAAATGGAAGAAGCATAATGTGGTAAGTTGTAGAATATAGATAGATATTTATTAAGTATGACATCCTAAAATGTCTATTCGTTGACTTCTTAGACACACAAATGCACAGTAAGTCGTGGAAACCATGAAGACAAATGGGTACTTGCATCATTTACCCAGAAGCTCATCTGAATACTTAAATTATACATTTACTGATAATATGGATATGTTTGAAAGTCATCTTGAAGGATTCTTTTTTTAATGAGCATTGTTTTCAAGTTAGTACTATAAGATAAGCGATAGTGTTACTGAATAGCTCAGCCACTTTTTTTTGGCCACGCTATTTAGTATACAGGATCTGAGTTCCCTGACCAAGGATCGAACCTATGCCCTCTGCATTGGGAGCATGGAGTCTTAATCCCTGAACTGCTAGGGAAGTCTGGTGTTAGTGAACAGCTTGTGTCTGTGTCCAGAAAAATTATTATGGATTGCTGAGGTGGATGATTTAAATCTGGATAGTCGTTGGATGATTTATATATTAAAAAGTTATAATTCACTTTATCCTTAATTCTCTTCAGCACAGTAAGTCTTGCTTTTCTTGCTGCTCTTGTATGTAGAGCGGGTACTTAACATTTGTGATGGAATGAGTATCTTTGCTAGGGCTGTATTATATTATGCCGTATGTCAGCAGTTCTCAAACTTTAGCCTGCAATAGAATCACCTGCAGATTGTTGAGCCCTGTTAGTAGATCTGAGGTATGATATGAGAACCTGGGTTTCTAATAAATTCCCAACTGATCCTGATGAGGACTGCACTTTTAGAACAACTGACTTTTGAGTCTAATGAAAAGTTTTACCAAAGCATTATGATAACTAGCAAAGCGTCTATTGTTTATGGCAAAAATGTACATTTAAAACATTATCCACAGGGAAGGAAAGTTTTTATTGGACATAAAGTCTATTGCCTACTTATAAATAGATTCTTCATATTTCCTGTCTCTTGAGAAACTTTGCCGTGATCTTAACATCAGAGTTTAAAAATAATACTGATATATTTACATAAAGATAAACTAACATATCCAATCTTTAAAGATAAAAACAGCAAATGCTTGAATTCCGTGATATCTCCAATAAAAGATACTTTAGACATACACCTTATATGATGTCCTACATCATGTATTTTTGCATAGATATGTATGCAGACACATTCTCCTCATAAGTGTATTCAGAATAAATCATTCCATTATTACATCATTTAGAATTCATGGTAATTAATTGGCAGTTTAGAAGGAATTCTTCAATCTCTGAGCTTCCCTGGTATCTCAGCTGGTCAAGAATCTGCCTGCAATGCGGGAGACCTGGGTTCGATCCCTGGGTTGGGAAGATCCCCTGGAGAAGGGAAAGGCTAACCACTCCAGTATTCTGGCCTGGAGAATTCCATGGACCTGTATTGTCCATGGGGTCACAAAGAGTCAGACACAACTGAGCAGCTTTCCCTTTCACTTTCTTTCTTCAACCTCTTCTTAATACACATACACAGTCACACATACTCAGGCACATACACACACACACAATGGTACACAGATATATATACACAAAAATACACATGCATACAAACACACATTTTATCTTGTACTGATATCTTGACGGTGCCCAGAGGCATAAACTTTCTACTACTTCCAAAAGCATTTGAAACTCTGCTAGAGAAGATACTGAACCCTCAGGTCAGCCAAATGATATTGAAGGAAAAAATCTGTCTCCTCTGTGCTATGGCCAGTAAACTGAAGAATTTTCTCATAGCCTTTAGGATCTTATGAGCCTTAGCTTTGTGTCTGCCACCAATATATTCCAGTCACCCGAAAGCCATCTCTTCAGTGCATGCCAGTGATTACATGGGGTCATGGTGAAAAAAGGTGCCCAAAATACACTATAGCACCTAGAAGACACATCTGCAAATAAATATCTTCATGATGGGTGCCTCCAAACTGTCTACAGCTGTACAACATGATGCTTTTAATACTGATGTAACTATCTAGAGAGCTGAGTACAAGAAAAAAAGTGACAATTTCTCAGCACATTCCTTCCAAAATCCCTCTCAGACATTCTTTTTTAGGTTTATAGATCTTTATACCTCTGAATGGTATAAAAACTTAGGAGTGATATTTACTTTGAATATGCAACAGATGGTCAAATATTCAAAATGTCTGTTATCCTGAAAAACAAACAAGACTGGAATGCAAGTCTCATCTTCCAGAAAAAGGAAAACTATCAACCAGATTATTTTTGCTTTTCTCAGTATTATCATTATTCTGCTTATGAATAAAGAAGTACAAGAGGTCATGTAAAGGCCAGATAGTAAATGGCTTAATAAAATCATTTTACTTTTCCTAACCCTACATAGAAGTAATAATCAAAGCAATGTTTTTACTTAAGCAGAAAAAATAACCAAAAGGAATAAAATTAAGACTGAACCAGGAACAATAAAATAAGAAATTCCGATGAGATTTAAAAAAATCTTACCTCTAAGCACTGTCAAAGAATAGCAATACCTATTTAATAGAAATTCTTTTCTTTTTCCAAGTTCTCTGTACTTTTTAAAAAATTTTTTACTTTCTTCATCTCTTTTTGATATTTTTGGTAAAGTTTTCACTAACATTGCTTTAAAAGCAATTTTTATAAATATTTTCAGAGGCAAATACAAAAATTATTGTTTCCCTGGGGCTTGTTTTGATTTTTGTGGTTGACATTGCTACACCAGAAAGCAAAAGGAATTTTTGAAAACTGCTGTTAATGATACATATGCTTCAAATATCAAAACAAAACAACAGAGCAAAAATATGGACAATGGCAAAAGCATAGCTGCAAATTTTTAAAAAAAATGCTTTGTAGAGGATGATTTCCATTTGTAATTATTACTGAAAAGCATGGTATTGATTACCTCTGTGGTCTTGTGGGCCCTCTCCTAGCCATTCACAAGGGGGTGGACCTGTGAAGAGGTCTGGACACACCAGTGTACCTGGTTTTAAACCTGGCCCTGTGGGGATATGAGCAGACACTGCGATCAGCTGGGAATTTGTCATGATTAAGTATTGGACATAAATCTGGAAGCCTGCCAAGACTTTTGTTGACGACAGTGTGTGAGAAGCTCTGTATGATCACAAGCTTGGGAGGACTGAGGTAGAACAAAAGTCTGATTTTAAGACATGATGAAAAAAAGCTTATGTTCAATGTGCACATATATATGAAGAAGCCAATTTTAACAGACAAATAGTCTTCCTTGACCAGGTACAGGTTAGTTTATGTAACAGGCAAACTAAGATGATATGGTTACATCAGCTTTAATGATTCCTGAAAACCTGTCATGACAAGGGAACCTGGTATCTTTCTTGCATCCACTGCTTTGCTTTTTTATTTAAGAGTAAGAAATATAAAATTCATTAGAGAGAAATATACATATGGTGTAGAGTCTTGATCTTTTAAAAAATCCTATATTAAAAAGCATTTAGATGTTCTTCCCATTTTTTGAGTGGGTGATTTTTTTGATGCTGTTAAGCATCATAAGCTAATCCCTTATTGGTCACATCATTTGCAAATATTTTCTCCCAGTGTGAGGGTTGTCTTTTCATTTTGTTTATTGTTTCCTTTGCTGTGTGAAAGCTTTTGAGTATAAGTGAAAATGAAGTGAAAGTGAAAGTCACTCAGTCATGTCTGACTGTTTGCAACCCCATGGACTATACAGTTCATGGAATTCTCCAGGCGAGAATACTGGAGTGGGTAGCCTTTCCCTGCTCCAGGGGATCTTCCCAACCAAGGGATTGAACCCAGGTCTCCCACATTGCAGGCAGATTCTTAACCAGCTGAGCCACAAGGTCTCAATTTGTTTATTTTGGGTTTTATTTCCATTATTCTGGGAGATGGGTCGAAAAAGATGTTGCTACAATTTACATCAGAGAACATTCTGGCTATGTCTTCCTCTAGGGATTTTATAGTGTCTGGTCTCACACTTAGGTCTTTAATTCATTTTGAGCTTATTTTTGTGTATGTAGTTAAGGAATGATCTAATTTAATTTTTTACATGTGGCTGTCTCATTTTTCCAGGACCATTTGTTGAAGAGACTGTCTTTCCAACAATTTGTAGGCTTGCCTCTTTTGTCATAGATTAATTGACTATAGGTGCATGGGCTTATTTCTGGGTTTTCCATTCTGTTCCATTGATCTTTTATGTCTACTTTTGTGCCAGTACCATATTGTTTGATGGCTGTAGCTTTGTAGTATAGCCTGAAGTTAGGGAGCCTGATTCCTCCAGCTCCGTTTTTTTTTCTCTGTGTTTCTTTGGCTACTCAGGGTCTTTTGTGCCTCCAAACAAATTTTGAGATTTTTTTGTTCTAGTTCTATGAAAAGTGTCATTGGTAATTTGATAGGTATTGCATTGAATCTGTAAATTGCCTTGGGTTATATAGTCATTTTGACAATATAGTCATTTCTTCCAGTCCATGAACATGATATATCTTTCCACCTGTTTATGTCTTCTTTGATTTCCTTCATCAGCATCTTATAGTTTTTGGAGAACAAATCTTTTGTCACCTTAGATAGGTTTATTCCTAAGTATTTTATCCTTTTTCATGTGATGGTAAATGGAATTGTTTCTTGAAATTCTCTTTCTGATCTTTTGTTGTTAGTATATAGAAATGCAACAGATTTCTATGTATTTATTTGTAACATGCAATTTTGCCAAATTCACTGAAGATCTAAATAGACATTTCTCCAAAGACATACAGATGGCCAATAGCACATGAAAAGATGTTCAACATCACTAATTATTAGAGAAACACAAATCAAAACTATGAGATACCACATCACTCCTGCCAGAATGGCTATCATCAAAACATCCACAAACAGTAAGTGCTGGAGAGAGTTTGGAGAGATGGGAACCCTCCTATACTGTTGATGGGAATGTAAATTAGTATAGCCACTAAAGAGAATAGTATGGAGCTTCCTTAAAAAACTAAAAATAGAACTACCATATGACCTGCAGTCCCACTCCTAAACATATATCTAGAGAAAAACATGATCCAAAAGGATACATGCACCCCAATATTCATTTCAGCAGTATTTACAGTAGCCAAGACATGGAAGCAACAAATGTCCATTGACAGAAGAATAGGTGAAGATGTGGTCCATATATACAATGGAACATTACTCAGCCATTAACAAGAATGAATAATGCCATTTGCAGCAACATGGACGGACCTAGAAAATGTCATACTGAGTGAAGTAAGTCAGACAGAAAAGGAGAAATATCATATGACATCCCTTATATCTAGGATATAAAAGGAAATTATACAAATGAACTTACAAAATAGAAAGACACTCACAGACTTACAGAATGAACTTATGGTTGCCAGGGTAAAGAACTAGTTAGTCTGGGATAGTCATGTACACACTGGTATATTTAAAATGGATAACCAACAAGAACCTATTGTATAGCACATGGAAATCTGCTCAATCTTATGTGGTGGCCTGAATGGGAAGGGGTCTAGGGGAGGATGGATACATGCATATGTATGGCTGAGTTCCTTTGCTGTTCACCTGAAATTATCACAATATTGTTAATCGGCTATACCCCAATACAAAATAAAAAGTTCAAAAGAGGAAAAAAAGACATTTAGATTTATTAGAATTATAAATCCCATAATGAGAATGTTTAATAATGGCTATGCACACACTAAAATAGCTGGAGACTGTGTATTCTCAAAGAAAACATAAGAACATGTTTTATTCTATAAATTGAATGATTGCAGTTTTGATAGGATTTTAACATAATACTATATAATATTGCTATAAATTATATATATTTATTTAGGTCTATATTGCACATTTTATTTATAAGAGGAAAAGAGCACATTTAAAGAGATCATAGTAGGAATTTAATGGAAGGTTATTAAAAGAAATGAGACATGAACCAACGGAAAATATTCAACATACTAAAGGAGTGTTGACTTAGATGTTGATGAGGCATGTGTGCAAAGACATTCCAACTTCCAAATTCAGCACTGAGCAAACAGTGGTGCCAAATCCCAGAAATATTTGGAAGATGATAACAATTACGTGCCGTGTCCTTGGATGTGTTTCGACCAAGTTTTGTTCCTAAATGGAGCATTATACCAGTCAGAAAATGCAACAATATACTATTTTTCCATATGATTCATCATGTTTAGAATATGAACATTTTGTAAGTAAGATTCTAGGTACTCCTTGGCATTCTTTAAGAATACCAACTCAGGCAAATCCCCCACTTGATAAAGTGTTAATTTTGATACAAATTAGTGTGAGCTCTAGGCTTCCCTCATAGCTCAGTTGGTTAAGAATCCGCCTGCAATGCGGGAGACCTGGGTTCGATTCCTGGGTTGGAATCCCTTGGAGAAGGAAAAGGCTACCCACTCCAATATTCTGGCCTGGAGAATTCCATGGACTGTATAGTCCATGGCGTCTCAAAGAGTCAGACACGACTGAGCGACCTTCACTTTCACTTTCACTTAGCTCTACCCTCGAGAATTTTCATTTCACTTTCTCAGTCACATGAAAATAGCCCCAGAGCACTTTTGTTATCTTCTGCTTTGCCATTTCTCAAGTATCTAAAATACTGCATAGAGGGACTCCTCATGTGCTCAGGTTTCTAGAAATACTTGGTGGGCTAAGTGTGTAGGAAAACTTTCCTCTTTCTGTGCACTTTCCCCAAATGATTGACTTTGAGACCCTGACCTGGAATTCCTTTCTTCTTTCCAAATAAGGAGAAGCAAGTCAAATTCCACACAAACTCATGCAGATTATTGTCAGGTATATGTAAAAAGTACCGTAGTGAATGGACTCAAAGATGACTGTGTCCTTGCCAAAGAGTTTTGCTCCATCCAGCCCTAGGAAATGATCCATTTAGACATTTGCCTACTCAAGTTTAAGGTTAACTTAGATGCTTTAATTTTCAAGGTTGGCCAAAATGTCTTTTGCCACCTGTTCTTACCTCCATCTAAGAGCAGAAATTCTCAATAGCCTCCGCGATGGTCATTAAGAATTAGCTTCAGCATTCCCAGCAAAGGGCAGTTCAGATTCCTCAAGGCTTCATACAAACTTGGCCCTCTCTTATCTCAGTATTCTCTCCAAACATAATCTCATCCATAACTCCAGCTTTTATTATCACCTCAGATGTGACAAGATGTAAATATTATCTGATTCATCTCCATGGAACACCAAACCTGCATATCCTATTTTCTCTCTACTTCAGGATCCCTCTTGAATATGTCAAACATACCTCAAACTTGCCACATCCAAACTTGTATTCATAAGTTCACCCACAAAATTAGCCCTGTTTCTTAACCCATTGTTTACTCAGTGCACAAAATGGAAACTAAGCCATCTTCCTTGACTTTCACACAAGCATGCTTCAAATTCTCCCACTTTTATCTCATAAATATCAAATCTATCAAATTATCTGTTTCTCCCATTTCCATCAATGCTGTTATACAATGAAAGCAGCCTAACTGATTTTGCCATTTCAACTCTGATTCTATCTCATCTGTCTTGTGCCTGCAGCCAGAGTGATCTGTTCAAAAGGCAGATCTGAACTCCTCTGCTTGAAACTCATTGTTATTGTTGTTCAGTCACGCAGTCGTGTCTGACTACGTGATCACATGGACTGCAGTACACCAGGCTTCTATGTCCTTCACTATCTCCCGGAGTTTGATCAGACTCATGTCCATTAACTCAGTAGTGTCATACAACCATCTCATCCTCTGTTGCCCTCTTCTTCTCTTGTCCTCAGTCTTCCCCAGCATCAGGGTCTTTTAAAGTGAGCTGGTTCTTCACATCAGGTGGCCAAAGTAAGGAGCTTCAGCTTCAACATTAGTCCTTCCAATGAATTTTCAGGACTGATTTCCTTTAGGATTGACTGATTTGACCTCCTTGCTATCCAAGGGACTCTCAAGAGCCTTCTCCACATCCACAATTCAAAAGCATCAATTCTTTAGTGCTCAGCTCTCTTTGTGGTCCAACTCTCATCCATACATGACTACTGGATCATCATTGAAAAATCAAAGTTTGACTATACGGACATTTGTTGGCAAAGTGTTGTCTCTGCTTTTTAATATGCTCTTTAGGTTTGTCACGGCTTTTCTTCCAAGGAGCAAGAGTCTTTTAATTTCATGGCTACAGTCACTCTCCACAGTGATTTTGGAGCCCAAGAAAATAAATCTGTCACTATTTCCATTTTTCCCCATCTATTTGCCATGAAGTGATGGGACCAAATGCCATGATCTTTGTTTTGAATGTTGATTTAAGCCAGCTTTTTCACTCTCCTCTTTCACCTCATCAAGAGGTTCTTCAGTCCCTCTTCACTTTATGCCGTTAGGGTAGGTGTCATCTGAATAAAAGAGGTTATTGATATTTCTCCTGGCAGTCTTGATTTCAAGTTGCACTTCATCCAGCCCGGCATTTCACATGATATACTCTGCGTAGAAGTTAAATAATCAGGGTGACAATATACAGCCTTGACATAGTCCTCTCCCAATTTGGAACCAGTTCATTGTTCCATGTCCAGTTCTAACTGTTGCTTCTTGACCTGCATACAGGTTTGTCAGGAGGCAGGTCAGGTGGTCTCGTATTCCCATCTCTTTAAGAATTTTCCAGTTTGTTGTGGTCCACACATTCAAAGGCTTTAGCCTAGTCAATGAAGCAAAATTAGATGTTTTTTCTGGAATTTCTCTGCTTTTTCCATGATCAAACTCATGTTGACAATTTTTTCTGTGGTTCCTCTGCCTTTTCTAAATCCAACTTGTACCTCTGAAAGTTCTTGGTTCAAGTACTGTTGAAGTCTAATTTGAAGGATTTTGAGCATTACCTTGCTAGCATGTGAAATGAGTGCAACTGTGTGGTAGTTTGAAGATCCTTTGTCATTGCCCTTCTTTGGGATTGGAATGAAAACTGACCTTTTCCAGTCCTGTGGCCACTGCTGAGTTTTCCAAATTTGCTGGCATGTTGAATGTAGCACTTTAACAGCATCATGTTTTAGGATTTGAAACAGCTCAACTGAAATCCCATTACCTCCACTAGCTTTGTTTGTAGTAATGCTTTCTAAGGCCCACTTGACTTCACACTCCTGGATGTCTGGCTCTAGGTGAGTGATCACACCATCATGGTTATCCAAATCATGAAGAACCTTTTTGTATAGTTTTTCTGCATATTTTCACCACCTCTATTTAATATCTTCTGCTTCTGTTAGGTCTATACAGTTTCTGTCCTTTATTGTGCCACCTGGGAAACCCTAAAACCCTAGAGTGTGTTCTTCTTTTGACAATGTCCAGATTCCTTTATCGAAGCCCTTCATAGGCTGAGCTGCTCCTTCCTCTCCATCCTCACCATTTACTGCATTCCCACATGATTTCCTTGCTCTTACCACATGTCACAACTACCCTCATCATATGCTCTCCTGCCAAAGCACCTTTGCACATGCACTTCGTAGGACTTTCTGGAAAGCTCTCCTCACCCTTCATTGTCTAGTTAACTCATAGTAATCCTTTAAATCTCAGGTCAAGTATGACATTTTCAGGAATGTCTTTCCTGATTTTCTAACTCCATTAAATCCTTCCTTATAGCTCGCATAACATTTTTCACAATTGCAATATTATTTATGCTTGTAGAATATGTGAATGATTTCTTGTTTCTGGCTGTAGACTTTACAATACAAAGAGAATGCTTGCGTTTGTCTACTTGATTCATGGTCACTGCTCTGTCTCTCCACCTCTAGTTACTAGTTATTTGACCTTGAGAGAGGCATTTAATTCCTTCATATGGAGAGATTATCCATATTCATATATATGCAGTAATACTATAAATTACACATTTTGTATAACCAATATTTTGAGGATTAGAAGTGACTATGTAGAGTTTGAAAATTCCTAGCAGAGTGCCCAACAAGGATGGACACTCAATAAGAGCTGTATATTTATAACACTTATTAAACTGGAAATCTGTAATAGGGACTAAAGATTTGAGGACGTTTCAGACTGTACTTTGCAGAGCATTCAATATCTTATCAATCCAGCAGATCCTTTTCTAAAACAAGTGAGACCACTGGACCCCCAGGATCACTTTTTCAGAACAGAGAATTAACTTTGAAACACTCAGAATGCAATTATTCTTTCCTTCTGGATATGGTCAAATTCTGTAATTTAGGATTTTGCTTGAATAACCATACATATCACAGTAATAAAATTATCAGTATCTTATACAGCTATGACTCATTTTATATGCCAGGCATTTTATTACTTAGATCTGGCCATAATCAAGTGAGAAGTTGTTATTATACCCATGCTATAGATGGGGAATTGGAGGCTATGTGAGACCATGTAATTGCCCAAGGTCACAGCTGGTATGTGGTACAACCAGAACTCAAATCCTACAAATGGTTTGTCATAAGCTGGAAGCACATAAAAACCACTTGACCTGGTTTCCTGTGTCCAGATATGATTTCCATCAGCTGGCATGGTGTAATTAGTTATTTCTTTTGTACCTTCACCCCCAAAAGTGCTGGTTTGCATAGTGTGTTATATGGTCATTCTTTATTTTGGTGTAGTGAAAGGAGCACTAGGGCAACTGTAGGAGAAGGACTTCAGGTTCCAATGATACCATCCTGCTTGTACTACCTCAGGAAATCTCATTTGTTTGGTTTAGTCAAAATATTTCATTATTCTCAGCACTTTCAAGATTAAACAAATTACCATCAGAAATATTTTGCAGAAGATTAGAATTGGCACTATGGGTTGAAAGTTGATATCCGCAGTTTATGATGCTTTAAGCAGCTGCCAAGAGCTCATGTGATTTGAGGATTTGAGACTGATCTGTATGTGCCTGAGATTAGAGTGGGCACACCTCTTGGTAGGCATTACAGAGAATTCATGCTGTGCAGAGTTTTATTTTGTGTATTAAGTGGAAAGATACATTTAGGAGATTAAATGGAATGCCCCTCAGGGTAAATTCCTTCATCTATCTTTTCTGCCTAAAAATACAATATAAGCGAAAAACTAAATAATCTCAAAAAAATATCAAGAAAAGCATGAGTGTTTCAACTAAATGAACTAAAGAGGATGAGGAATGAATATAAACTTGTTTTACACTAAGGAAAAGAAAAGCAGTGTACCATCTTCTATTATAACTAAGAAGTGACTTCCATATCCTAGTTGTACTTAGCAGTGAGAGATAAGCACTTTATGACAAAACTGCATATTTTTCAGAGTAAATCTGTTTTCAAGAGTCTTGTGCTTCAATACTAAAAATAAAAAAATATAGAGAAATTCTACAGAAAAGAAAAAAGAAAAAAAATCATAATATTTCTACATTGGACTCCCCTATTCCTTTCCAGGGAATATATATATTCCCTGGAATATATATAAATATGTATATCATATGCACACACACACACACATATATTATATGCACACATACATTCATTTCTGTATTGACACCCCACTAGTGTTGTGGTATTAGGTGACAGCAGTGCAGCTCTTAGGAGTTTGAAGCTTTTGATAAGGCAGAACAACTTTTTTCTCCTTCAACTCTTCCAAGATTTTTATAGTAAATGAAATTTTTAGACTTTTGTTAAGATTATCAGATACTCTGACATTAGTTTGCAAACAGAACAGTTCCTGCCAACCTCAAACAAAACAAAACAGTGAAACCATAATTAGTGGAACAAATGCCCTTTCATAAAAAGCCTATTAACTTTTCGGTGAACTGTATTTTGCCCAAGCTACTCGTTACACCTAACTCTTAGCAGGAGGCAAAATAACCCCTCTTTTCAAATGAAGAACATGTGATTTATGAAGTTAAATTATTTCAGTTCAGTTCAGTCACTCAGTTGTGTCTGTCTCTTTGCAACCCCATGGACTGCAGCACGCCAGGCTTCCTGTCCATCACCAACTCCCGGAGCTTGCTCAAACTCATGTCCACCGAGTCGGTGATGGTATCCAACCATCTCAGATTCTGTCATCCCCTTCTCCTCCTGCCTTCAATCTTTCCCAGCATCAGGCTCTTTTCAAATGAGTCAGTTCCTCGCATCAGGTGGCCAAAGTATTGGAGTTTCACCTTCAGCATCAGTCCTTCTAATGAATATTCAGGACTGATTTCCTTTAGGATTGACTGGTTGGATCTCCTTGCAGTCCAAGGGACTCTCAAGAGTTTTCTCCAACACCACAGTTCAAAAGCATCAATTCTTCAGCGCTCAGCTTTCTTTATGGTCCTCTCACAACCATATATGACTACTGAAAAAGCCAAAGCTTTGTCTATACAGACATTCGTTGGCAAAGTAATGTCTGTGCTTTTTAATGTGCTGTCTGTGTTCGTCATAACTTTTCTTCCAAGGAAAAAAGTTAATTTCATGGCTGCAGTTGCCATCTGCAGTGATTTTGGAGCCCAAGAAAATAAAGTCTGTCACTTTTTCCATTGGTTCCCCATCTATTTTCCATGAAGTAATAGGAAGGATGCCATGATCTTAGTTTTCTGAATGTTGAGTTTTAAGCCAACTCTTTCACTCTCCTCTTTCACTTTCATCAAGAGGCTTTTCAGTTCCTCTTCGCTTTCTGCCATAAGGGTGGTGTCATTTGCATATCTGAGGTTATTGATATTTCTCCCAGCAATCTTGATTCCAGCTTGTGCTTCATCCAGCCCGGCATTTCACATGATGTACTCTGCATATAAGTTAAATAAGCAGGGTGACAATATACAGCCTTGATGTACTCCTTTCCAAATTTGGAACTAGTCTATTGTTCCTTGTCCGGTTCTGTTACCTCTTGACCTGCATACAGATTTCTCAGGAGGCAGGTAACGTGGTCTGATATTCTGATCTCTTAAACAATTTTCCACAGTTTGTTGTGATCCACACAGTCAAAGGCTTTAGTGTAGTCAATGAAGCAGAAGTAGATGTTTTTCTGAAATTCTCTTGCTTTTTCTAATCCCTTGAATCTGTTTGTCAGTTTCACTGTATAACCATAAAGGATTTGATTTAGGTCATATCCAAATGGTCTAGTGGTTTTCCCTACTTTCATCTGGAAATTTGACCTAACAACATGTAGCTGGGCATGCCCAATATTTTTCTTTAGCCCCTCCTGATCTCCTAGCTTCTCCATCCTGCTCTTTGAATTCTGGGAAGCTGATCTGTATGCACTGCATTAGCATGTTCTTTGCCCTCTAGTTTCTAGTTGAAGTTATCCAAGGGACCTTGCAGGCTTCCTTCATAGGTCAGTCAGTAAAGAATCTGCCTGCAATACAGGAGACTCAGTTTCGATTCCTGGGTTGGAAAGATCCCTTGGAGAAGGAAATGGCAGCACTTTCCAGTAATCTTGTCTGGAGAATCCCATGGATGGGAGCCTGGCAGGCTATAGCCCATGGGGTTACAAGAGTCTGACAGGACTTAGCGACTAAACCACCACCACCACAAGGGACCTTGGAAGGTGTCAGAGGATAGGAGGAGAATGAGACTATAATACTTATTTCCTCCCTTCCTTTTGGCCCACCATAATTTGACTGTGTCCTTCTATAAGAGACCTGTTTGGGTAGTCTCTCTGTCTTCAATAACTTATCCCTTCCTTGGAATTCAGTGCTAGAGGTGGAGTAGTGATACTTCACCATTACTAGTCCCAGGGTATTACACTTCTCTTTCTTGGGTTTCTTAAACACTGCCATCACATTTGTACATAATTATAATATATAATTTTATATATATATATTCCATAGTATTCTTATTAAACTTTCCTCAAAGTACCTATTTTCAGTGGACTGTCTGTTACCTACTGTATACTTCAGTGATAAGCAAGGATAGTCATTAAAACAGAGGTAGAATGATTTTCACTGAATTCTTAAACAGTAATTTAAGACTCCATTTCAAAAAGATAGATTTAAAAGGCAGAATATCAGGACAAGGAGTAGGAATAAGAGAATCATTTGGCATTTGATTTTTTTTTTAGAACTATGGCCTAATTTGATGCACTGGCCAAACAAATCAGGAGTCAATTATTATTTATTTTTCCATCTGTTCATAAAATCAATTATTCAGCAGATATTTATTGAATGGAAGTTCTATGCCTGAGTCTGCACTAGGTGCAGCGCTACACAGGGAAGAGACAAATAGGTTTCTCCATGGAGTCGGAGTGGCTGAAGATGAGTGAGTAGATGAAATTCTGGGTAATGGTCTATGGAGCCACTAGTCTATGGAGACATTGGTCAGATTGCATTGAAGGTTTTATACACAATCTCTACCAGAGAAAAGGGTAGGTAAACTGCCCAACTCATTCTTTAGTATTACAAAAACTAGACACAGATAGCACAGAAAAGAAGACTGCAGACCAACACCCATCACGAATATAGGTGCATCAGGATCAACTGTGCTTTATTCCAGGAATGCAAGATACTTATTCAACATTTGAAAATCACTCAATGTAATCCACCATATTGACAAGCTGAAGAGTAAAAATCACATGACTATGTGATGCAGAAAAGCATTTGACAAAATTCAACATCCATTCGTATTAAAGTCCTCTCAGAAAAATAGAATTAGAGGGGAATTTCTCAATTTGATAAGTGAGATCTTTGAAAACTTATGTTAGCATTATACTTAACAAAAGACTGAATGCTGGCCACATAAGCTCAAGAACAATACAAGAATATCCCATCTTACCATTCATATTACGTAATTCTGGAAGTACTGTCCAGTGCAGTAAGGCAAGAAAAGGAAAGAAAAAGCATACAGATCCTAAAGGAAGAAGAAAAAAAATCCCTATTAGCAGATAACTTGATTATCTATGTAGAAAATCCCAGAGAATATATCAAAAAACTCTTAGTAATAACAAATGACTTCAGTAAGGTCACAGGATACAAAATAAACATACAAAATTATAATATTTCTGCATAATAACAATGAACATGAAGACCACAAAGTTTTTAAAATATACAGTGCCATGTACAACTACTCAAAAAATTGTATACTTAGGTATAAATATAAGAAAACACGTACAAGATATAAGATGAAAGCTAAACAAGGCTAATGAAAGAATATTTTTATAAAGGTCTAATTTAATACAGATGCACACTGTGTTCATGGATTAGAAAACTAATCATAGTAAAGATGTCGATTCTCCCCAAGTTACATTTAGATTTACCCTAATTCCTATCAAAATCTAAGCAAGATTTTATTTTAGATATACATGAGATTGCTGCTGCTGCTAAGTCGCTTCAGTCGTGTCCGACTCTGTGCGACCCCAGAGACGGCAGCCCACCAGGCTTCCCCATCCCTGGGATTCTCCAGGCAAGAACACTGGAGTGGGTTTCCATTTCCTTCTCCAATGCATGAAAGTGCAAAGTGAAAGTGAAGTCGCTCAGTCGTGTCCGACTCTTTGTGACCCCATGGACTGCAGCCTACCAGGCTCCTCCATCCATGGGATTTTCCAGGCAAGAGTACTGGAGTGGGTTGCCATTGCCTTCTCCAATACATGAGATTATTCTAACAGTATTAGGAATGGCAAAGAAACTAGAATAGCTAAAATAGTTTTTCAAAAGGAAAATAAATTGAAAGGAATCAGTCTGCTTGATTTCAGGGCTTACATAGCCACAGTTATCAAGTGTGTGGCATCAGCAGAAGGATAGACACATACATCAATGGAACTAAATTGAGAACCCAGAAATATGCTCACACAAATAAACCTGATTCCGACAAAAGTGCAAAAACAATTCAAAGAAGAAAAATAGCCTTTTTACAAAATAGTGCTAGAACAACTGGACATCTACAAGCAAAATAAACAAAGCCTCAAGCTAAACCTTATATCTTATATAAACTTTAATTAAATTGCATCACAAACGTAAATGTCAAACATAAAATTTCAAAACTTAAAGAAACATACACACACAGAAAAAATACCCTTGGTTCTAGAGCTTGGCAAAATGTTCTGAGATTTGACACCAAAAGCATGAGACATAAAAGGGAAATTTGATAAATTAGACTTCATCAAGATTAAAAAGTTTTGCTCCTTGGAGAACCCTGTGAGACTGAAAAGACAAGCTACGGAGTAGGAGAAAATATCTGCAAGTCACATATCTAAGAAAGGAATATGTAGACTATATGAAGAGTTTTCAAAACTCAGTGTTAAAAATTGGAAAATTCAGTTAGAAAATTAGCATAGTACATGTACAGATATTTCACTGAAGAGGATATAGAGATGGCAAATAAGCACATGGAAAGTGTTAACATCATTCACTATTAGGTAAATGTAAATTAAAACCACAATTAAATATCACTATACACCTATGAGAATGGTTACAATGAGATATATACATAAGTATGTATATAGAGAGATTAAAATCATAAATTTCTTCTCAGGAAGAGGAAAACTAGTGTTAAGCATCTAAGCATCTCCTCCACAGTCTGTCACTTTCACCATCTGATCACCAAATACCTACTTCACTTTCCTGTCCTTCCTTAAGATCCATTAACTTCTCAGTCAAGGAGGACAACCATCCCTTCAGTACAACAAGCTCAGCAACGAAAATCTCCTTGTGATAGGTAGTCCTTCTTTTGTCTGGCAACCTATGAACTAAAACATCAAGTTATCTGCAACCGCGTGTGTTCTTTTCATGGGAGATAATTTAACCACCTTGTCTGCCACATACAGTTCAGTTCAGTTGAGTTGTTTAGTAGTGTCTGCGACCCCATGGACTGCAGCACACCAGGCTTCCCTGTCCATCACCAACTCCTGGAGCTTGCTCAAACTCATGTCCATTGAGTCGGTGATGCCATCCAACCATCTCATCCTCTGCTGTCCCCTTCTCCTCCTGCCTTCAATCTTTTGACCATCAGTGTCTTTTCAAATGAGTCAGTTCTCCACATCAGGTGGCCAAAGTATTGGAGTTTCACCTTCAGCATCAGTCCTTCCAATGAATATTCAGGACTGATTTCCTTTAGGATGGAATGGTTGGATCTCCTAGCTGTCCAAGGGACTCTCCAGAGTCTTCTCCAACACCACAGTTCAAAAGCATCAATTCTTCAGCACTCAGCTTTGTTTATAGTCCAACTCTCACATCCATACATGACTACTGGGAAAAAACCATAGCTTTGACTAGACAGACCTTTGTTGGCAAAGGAATGTCTCTGCTTTTTAATATGCTGTCTAGGTTGGTCATAACTTTTCTTCCAAGGAGCAAATGTCTTTTAATTTCATGGCTGCAGTCACCATCTTCAGTGATTTTGGAGCCCCCCAAAATGAAGTCTGTCTCTGTTTCCCTTGTTTCCCCATCTATTTGCCATGAAGTGATGGGACCAGATGCCATGATCTTAGTTTTCTGAATGTTGAGTATTAAGCCAACTTTTTCACTCTCCTCTTTCACTTTCATCAAGAGGCTCTTTAGTTCTTCACTTTCTGCCATAAGGGTGATGTCATCTGCATATCTGAAGTTATTGATATTTCTCCTGGCAATCTTGATTCCAGCTTGTGCTTCATCCAGCCTAGCACTTTTCATGATGGACTCTGCATATAAGTTAAATAAGCAGGGTGACAATATACAGCCTTGAGGCACTCCTTTCCCGATTTGGAACCAGTCTGTTGTTCCATATTCAGTTCTAACTGTTGCTTCTTGCTGCCACACACACCCATGGGTAATGTTAGAATAGGGACAAGAAGAAAATATTTTCCTATTAACAATGGAAGAGGATAGGAGGCTCACAGTATTACTGGTTCACAGAAAGTGTACAGTCCTCTTGGGCAGCATAAAGCCTCCTTATTCTGGGAGAGAAGGGAGTGCCTAGATTCTGTGCTAAGGGAAGAATTCTGCTGTGTGTTGTTTTACAAGGCTACTGATCATCATCAGAGATATGTATCCTTGTCTATTATTTGCTTGGCCTCATGTAAAATACAGATCAACGTGTCTCCTGTCAATATAAGGAGTTTATATTTTTGTGTGTGTGCTTGCTTTTATATTTAACTCTGAACAAAGAATTTTTGGTAAAAATTGTTAAAATGTAAGTAGTAAGAAGGAAGGCAAAAGTAACTAAGTGTGAAATACTTTGCAAGTTTAAAGAAATGAGCTAGATAAATATATGTGAAAAAAGCATTGTAAAGCAGTTTTCCTTCAATTTAAAAAGAAAAAGAAAAAAGCAAATTGTAAAATAATAGGCACAGAAAATAAGTCTTCTATTTGCAAGTATAAGTTAACACAGACACAAAGATAAAATATTTTACAATTTTCAAGAGTACATGTATATGTATGTAAATATATGGGAAACATTTTGTAAGATTATACAATAAACTAAAAATCACCTCATTCCAATAACTAAAAAATCAGAATTGACAGTGTTTGTCACAGAAAACTATCATTCCTGGTAATTTTTTAATTTTTAAACAGAGAAAAATATTACTTGAGGGATTTGAAAATTTGAAAACAATAATACTGGCGTGAAATACACCACCATGTTAGTAGTAATGGACACAAGTGATTGAACTGTGATTGCATTTTCTTTGCTCCATTTAGTATTTCTCTTGTGTTTCTTCAGAACATATCTTTCTATTTAAAATTTTAAATCATCCAAAGCATTTTAATGAAGATCAATTATGATGCATGCATAAATGCAGATACTATCCCATTAAAACCTAGATGGGTTTTCTTGTCATGAAAAGTTGTTCACACTGTTTGGTTAACTAAGGACAGTTTGCAGAGTAGAATATCATCTTTAAAGTTATAGATTGTTGTCAGAAATAATCAGTCTATAATAAGAAGAGAATTTTATTCTAGCTAAACTGAGGACAATAGCCCAGGAGACAGTCTCTCAAAGAGCTCTGAGGAAGTGTTCCAAAGAGGCATAGTTTTCAGCACATTTTATATTTTGTCCTACCAAAGAAAGGGTACATGCTTTTAAAATTTCAGTAAGAAGACAGATCAGCACATGCCCAGTGAGTCAGTGTGGCCTTGGTTCCCGAGTAGGGCGCTTTATCATCAAAGGAGTGCTAGCACAAACATCCTAGGAAAGGGAGGCAGTTACCTCTACCTTCAAAATGGACATTCTCGACCCCAGACAGTGTACTACTTGCTTCAGTGTTAAAGCAGGTGGACAATGTATGTGTGATAGGCCCTAAACCAATCTGTTATAGTTAGCATAAAGTTTAAGTTACATTATGTGTAAGCCAGAATGACTTCCCTAAACTTCATTATATGAAAATTTCTTCCATCAGGATTACCATTTATTTTCAAGAAACAGAAACTCCCAAAAGCTGGCTTATGGAGAATTTTTTTTGTAAAGAATCATATATCACAGAAACATACAAGAAGAAGAGGCAAGCCTTATGCAGATAGAGATGAGAAACACAGTGTTTACAAAGACGCTATAAGGGAAAAATCAATGCTGCCATTCCCTGGGATGTAGAGTTTTCCTCCAAAGCCTTTACCACATGAACTACTCCACAGAAATGGCGGCCTAGAACTTAACTTCTGAGTCAAGATATTGTCCTAGTTCCCTTCTCCCTTATTTCTTTCTTTTCCAGCCAGAAGTGTGGGTGGTCAGTATGCCATACCAAGGACATTTAGGGGCTATCATCTGGATGTGTCTCACTGCCCAGAAATACTCAACTACATTTTGAGTATTTTTGAGTATTAGAAGATAGGTACTATCATCTATTTTACTACTTCATGACTCTCAAGGCTGTTGTCCCATCAATTAATTTGATCACTTCAGCTAGTTAGAACCCACCATTTTTGGTGATGTTGCCGAGTTTGACAACTGGAAAAATACACAATTCATGTCAGAATCTTTTCTACCACTTTTGTGAAGAATATAGCATATAGCATATAGCAGTGCATGTCTGACTCATTGCGACCCCATGGACAGTAGCCTGCCAGGCTCTTCTGTCCATGGGATTTCCCAGGCAAGAATACTGGAGTGGCTTGTCATTTCCTGCTCCAGGGGATCTTCCCAACCAAGTCCCTTGAGCCTCTTGCATTGGCAGGTGGATTCTTTACCATTGGGCCACCTGGGAAGCCCATACAGCATATAATTTTACCCAAATAACCTCAAACCCTCAGTCTTCATTGATAATTCAAAAGCAAAATCTCCTGAAAAGATAATTCCATAATTAAACATAAAAACTTCTAAATAAGCCTCCACACCTTTTGAGCAGATTTGCTCCTCAAAGACACCATGTCTTTAATATAAAGAAGTTTACTTCAAATAGAAAAGTAGCAAGTACTGTTAAATGCTTCCTTCAAATTTTTACTATGAAATGTGGAAATAATACAAAATACTTAATTCCTTCATAGTCTAAATATATCGTATAAAAGTGGATCTGAGTCTACATAATCTGTAAAGGAAAGCTTTTTCTACAGATTTCAGTGTTCTCTGAATGAAAATTCAACTCATGTTGCAAATAGATGCCCTCTGCTACAATGGAATAACCCTGAATTTTAAGCATTTTATTTAGAATCTGATAGCAAACTCTTTAACTATAATTAAAAATTAATTTTAAATGGCTACACTTTTTAAGGAACAAAACCAAGACAACGATGCAGTAATTTGAAATTAGGCTAAATGCCTGCTTCTCTTTACTTCTCCATGAAAGGTAAAGACACTGTTCCTTATCTTTAAATTCTGGAAAAAGCCAGTCATTTAAATGATAACTTCTTTTAGCACAAGCTTTTCATATTTCCTTTCTGAACATACGTGTAAGACATGGTAATTTCAACCCTGATTAAGGATGATTTTTCAATGAAATGTCAGAAAAAAATAACAATGCCAACAGTAAATAAAATATGCCATAATATTCATAATATAAAACTGTAAGTAATTTCTTTTAAATTCCTACTGAAACAACCTTTATGGTTTCTATTATTCACAGAATTTTGGAAAGTTGTTGGAGGGGTATTTGGAGTTACTGCTGCAGAGAAAATCATATAATTGGAGGGAAATACAAGTGCCCATGGGGGAGGTATGACAACAACAAAAAACCCAAACAAATAAGGATTAAAAGCAAATGAAAATCAATTAGCAAAGCAAGAAGCCCTAACAGCTGAAACAGATCAGAAGCCTATCTTAATATTTGTTAACCCAGTATATAGCAAACATTCAATCTCTTTATTCAACATCTCATAATATATAGGGCATTGTGACAAGCACTGGATAGGAAGAAAGCTGTTGCATACTTCAGGCTGTCATAAAACGTTCATTCCTCTGGTAGAAGCTACAGAAACAGTTGATGAACACAAGTTATTCATGAAGGAATGAATGAATAAATGAGTGAGTAAATTGATGAATATTCCTCTATGAGAAAAACTTTATACAGAAAGATATCATTTAAACAAGTCATCCTTCAGTAAAAAACTTAGACAGTACCTATAAAATTATTGATAACCATTGTATGAATTGAATGTTCCAGTTTGATTTAATTATAAGCATAAACATCTACTGGTTATCAGAACCTGCTGTTAACAATTTGTCTGTTCAACATATTGCTGAACCCACAGACTTAAAATAGGGTCTCACGTACAGCTAGAGATCAAGAGATATTTGCTGGATAGCTATAACATGCACTTAACACAATAAATCAAAATACATTTTAGAAACACCTCAGGATCATCAAGCTCTAGGATCAAGTCATCGAGTCAATGGTAGAATAAAATGTACTTTTTGAGCCATAAAGATTCCCAATCCCTGTTAATCAAATAAATAAATTCTGGATGTTAATATACAAGGAAAGCAAAGTTGCGTTCCTATTTAAAAATTCAATAAAGCTGACTTACATGAGTTCAGGAATAGAGAATGTTGCATATGAGATTTCTGTTCCATTCAACATCACACACCGCCCCCCCCCGCCAAGAAAAATCAAAACATTTTCTCTCTCTCTCGCAACCTCTGTCTCCCTCCCTCGTCCTTGATATTCAGGGGCATCATGAAGTCAGCTGGAAATGGTAAAAACTCAAGTGCAAATTACTTCTCACATAACCACTTTTCCATCACTCTAAATTAGTATGCGCAGTAGCCATTATGCTATGAAAGTCACTTACTAATAACAATGCGATCTCTGAATACTAATCTGAATGGGCAGCAACCATAAAGAGCAGATCATTACTCTGATTGGATGAAGCTAATAAGGGAGTCTTGGGCGAAATAAGTGACAGCTCCTCATTTTCATGCATCTCCTCTACCCTGTATTGACTCACCTTTCCCCTTTGTCTTTATATTCCACTCAAAGTAGAAATATCAGCATCAATTTACAAAAACAGTTTGGCATCCATTCCTGATATTACTGTAGTTCCCATATCTACCCTGCAATTGTGATATATGAATACTTAGTCTATTCGTAGAACAATCACATTTGGCTTTTTTTTTTGCCTTGAAATTAACCAATGGATTTTGTTTAGGGTTTTAAGATAACATTTATTTAGCTTTCTGGAAAAACCAGTTCCTACATGCCTCAATAGATTACGTACAGTGGGTCTCAAAACTGACTGCATGCTAAAGTCCCCTATAAAGATCATAGAATAATACCAATACATTGGTGTCATCCCAGGACAATGGAATCTGAACCACTGAGAACAGGACCCCAGCCTCTGTATTCTTTAAAGCACTCTAGGTCCTTGATGAACAGGAAGAGTTGAGCACCATTAGCTGTGTTTATTGGTTCACCTCTGCAGAACCAAGGTTACATTTGTGAGCCATTTTAAGATCATAAACATCAAGGTTGTTCTTAGAATATGTGTCTTCCAGCAAGTGAGGAGGCAGGAATAAAAGATACTGGATGGAGCAAGTACTTCCCCACTTTATAGGGAAAGTATGTGTTCTAATATAGGCATCAAAAATGTAACCTGTATAAGGATAATATCTTAAGTATTGTGCTTGCTTGTTTTGTTTTTTTACCTTTTGTTTTGGAATAATTTTAGATAAACAGAAAGTTCCAAAGGTAGTACAGAGAATGCCCATATAGCCTTCCCCCAGCTTTCCCTAATGTTAGCATCTTACTTAACCGTAACATAGTTGTCAAAACTCAGATCTTCACGTTGATCAAATGCTATCACTTAAATTATAGACTTAATTTGGACTTTTCCACTTATTTCCCTCTTCCGTTCCAGAATAGAATCCTAGATACCCATTTACGTTAGTCAGCATATCTGCTTAGCCTCTCTGTGAGTTTCTGTCTTTTCTTGTTTTGTATGACTGACAATTTCAAAGAGTATTTGTAAAATGTTCTCTGGAATATCCCCAATTTTGACTTGCTTAGTGCTCCCTCATAATTAGACTAGGGTTATGGATTTATGGGGGAAAAAAAAATTACAGAGCTGAGGTGTCCTCTTATTGCATCGAATTAGAAAGTGTATGATATTATGATTGGTTACTGACTATGTTAACTTGATTGGAGAAGGAAATGGCAACCCACTCCAGTGTTCTTGCCTGGAGAATCCCAGGGACGGGGGAGCCTGGTGGGCTGCCATCTATGGGGTCGCACAGAGTTGGACACAACTGAAGCAACTTAGCAGCAGCAGCAGCAGCAGCTCTGTTAAGGTGGTGTCTGCTAAGATTCTCCACTAGAAAAATACTTTTTTTTGCTTTAAATACTCTATTTTTAGAAGTGAGTCACTAAGTCTAGTCCTTGCTGAAGAGGAGGGAATTAACTATTATTATTTGAAATTCTTTTGTAAGGATCATTTGTTCCTTCTCCACAATTTATTTATTTGTTCAATTGTTTATTTTTATCAGTATGGACTCATGAGTTTAGTTTTATTCTTTGGGGTATAATGCAATACTATTACTATTTATTTATTTTATTGCTCAAATTGTTTCAATTTGGAACATTGGAACATTTTGCAAACATTTTGCAGTTGGCTCCTGAGTCAGTTTGATAAGCCCTATTTTTGTTTGTTTGGCTGGAGGTTTTTTTGTTTGTTTTTTTGTTTGTTTGTTTCATTTTTTTGGTGTTTTGCTTTCTGGCTTTAACAACAATGTCTAAGCTCATCTTATATTTTCCATGCCCTAGTCTTAGCATCATCCATTTCTGCAAGGAGCTCTGCTTTCTTCTATTGAAATTTGGTCTTTAGAAGCTTAGATCTGAATGCTAGATATGCTCTTTATTACTGGAGTGTCACTGTGGTGAGTTTCTAAAAGTTGTTTTCTTTTCGACTCAGCATTCATGTTCAAATCTTGCCTTTTGAATAACTATAAAATTCTTAGAATCTACACGATGAGGTGAAAATATGATCCACTATAATTTTGAGACATAAATTCTCTCTCTTAAACTGGTGCTAGGGTAGCTAGACATTTTTATTATCTTGCCTTTCTTTTTCTAGACATTCTTATGATTGATTTAGTATATATTATATTCTGTGGGTTTTGCCAGACTCATAGTAAGTCTGCCAACTATCTTTGCTTGAAAATGGCACTCAATCATGTCCCCCAGAAAAGCATCGTATGTATGAATGACCTTCTTGGGCCCCTTCAGTGTTCTCAGCGTTGATGTGTGCGTGCACACTCGGTCGCTCAGTCGTGTCCAACTCTTTGCAACCCCACGGACTGCAGCCCACCAGGCTCCTCTGTCCATGGGATTTTCCAGGCAAAATTACTGAAGTGGGTTGCCATTTCCTCCTCCAGAGGATCTTCCTGACCCAGAGATTGAACCCACATCTCTTGCATCTCCTGCATTGACAGGCAGGTGCTTTACCACTAAGTCACCTGGGAACACCTCTCAAAGTTGATGGACATTATCAAATTTCTGGAGCACCTAACAGCTGGCAGCTGAGTTACTTACCCACTTTCTTACATCAACTGTCAAGAACACCACATGTTAGTGATTAGGGTTTTTTTTTTAAATCTCTTTTTTATCCTTTTTCTGTTTGTTTGTAACCTAAAGTGCTCTACAAACAGCTGCTTCTAGGTGAGGCTTTCACTGAGTCATGGCAGATTGGGGTATGGGTTAGGTTTCGTCACAGAAACATTTGTAACTTATACTCCAACGATTAGTAGAATTCAATATCAAAAATTGATATTATATCCTCATCATTAAATCCAAACATTGTAATTATAAAATCACTTCAGAGAAAAACGAAATAAAATAAGGGTGAGCCTTATCAAGGATTCATGTCCAGTACAATTGTGCAATCAGGAAAACTCAGTAAATATCCATAGAAATTCAAAGGTGAGAATCACATAAAGTAGGAGTGATTTTTCCTTGGTCTAGAGCTACTGTGCCTACATTCTCCTCTTTACGATAACATCAATGGACAATAGATTGAATAGGAATGTGATATACAACCTCTTAGAGAAGACAAGGTGTCCAAAGATAAAGTGCCATTTTCTTGGTGTGTGACAAATAGCAACTATGATGAACAGTTTGTTATTCAGTGATCTTTGTTCAGTTGTTTCAGTTGTTCAGAGAAAGCCAAATGGCTACAATATGATGAGAAATGTTCTGTTGAAAGCATTTACACAGATCTGTGTAACTGTGAGATGGAGGTGCATAAGGTCACCCAGAAAAGTCAAAGAAGGCTGCAAGCAACAAAACTGAGTGTTCAAGAGTGAATGGATGTGCAAAAAGTGTAAACAAAATAAATAGGATAGAAGATGAGTGCTTAATCATTGCCCTGCTGCTGCTGCTGCTGCTAAGTCGCTTCAGTCGTGTCCGACTCTGTGCGACCCCATAGACGGCAGCCCACCAGGCTCCGCCATCCCTGGGATTCTCCAGGCAAGAACACTGGAGTGGGGTGCCATTGCCTTCTCCAATGCATGAAAGTGAAAAGTGAAAGTGAAGTAGCTCAGTCATCTCCGACTCTTCGCGACCCCATGGACTGCAGCCCACCAGGCTCCTCCGTCCATGGGATTTTCCAGGCAAGAGTACTGGAGTGGGGTGCCATTGCCTTCTCCTAATCATTACCCACAGGAAGATAATTGTAACTTGGACATAAAAAACTCTGAAAGGAAGGAAGAATTTTTTTTTTTTTTTTAATATCAGATGGTTTCATTCAACTTAGTGAGTCTCTAGGTGTTCTAGAAATCCTTGTTCCCTGAAGGGCAAACACAAACTCTTTCTAATTATTTACTGGAATTGCTTCCAGGACTTTATCTATAGTTTTAAAGTATTTTCTGTGGCGTAACAACCAAGAAAACACACACACACACTTATGAAAGGGATTCATCTTCTTACGCTGAGAAGTCAGTGTCATGAAAATCCTTTAGTCCAAAATCAAAATGCCCTCACTAAAACCAGAACAAAAAGAAAATCTCTAATCTCGTTATGCTGTTGCCAGAAAGAACAATCCATTTCTAGTCCCTCCTTAGTTTTTCTTTCTGTTTATTTCCTTTCTGTTGCACTGAAAAGATAATCTTTGTTTAACAAAATTTGGAGAAATGAGAGTACAAAATAAAATAAAGCAGAGGGGGCTGAATACTTTTCATAAGAATTTTCCAGTAACCACCCTTACCCAGTTGAATTTCTTAGTGCCCTCGAAATAGAATTTGATGTTCCAAATTAATTGACAGCAATATTTTCATTTAAAAAATAATTTTATTGAATCTTAAACCTTTCTAGTCCTATGGTTTCCACTGCCTTACTGTTTTTCTTTTAATAAAACCGCTTATAATACTAGTAACTGTAATACTTTAACAGCTAATCAATATTGCTCTTATGTTTCTACTTTGTGCTCTGAAAGAATTAAAGAAGTGGAAGGTCTAATTCTCTATTCAAGAATGCCCCAGATCAACTGGGGATACTAAGTACTTTATAGGGCTTCCCAGGTGGCTCAGTAGTAAAAAATCCGCCTGCCAATGCAGGAGACACAGGAGATGTGGGTTCAATCCCTGGGTTGGGAAGATCCCCTAGAGAAGGAAATGGCAACCCACTCTACTATTCTTGTCTAGAGAATTCCATGGACAGAGGAGCCTGGCGGGCTACAGTCCATAAGGTTGCAAAGAGTCAGACATGACTGAAGCTACTGAGCACACTCCCAGAAGACATTACAAGGAGAATGGCAAGGAAACCCACAATTACGCAAGTTAGGAGAAAATACTAAAAGACATATCTTAGAATCATATTATTTTAGAAAGTGTGTTTCCAAATACTGGATATGTTAGAACAGAAGGGGACTCCTGAAATTAGATCAAGTTACACTAAACATTATCAGTGTTTTCCTTCAAATACCTAAGGTCATTTCCAAAGAGGTACAGAGGTCTACATTTTATAAAGACTTCTCAAGATGATTCTATTGAACCATTACCTAGCGTGGGCTTCCCTGGTGGCTCAGAATCTGCTTGCAATGCGGGAGAACTGCGTTGATCCCTGGGATAGGAAGATCCCCTGGAGAAAGGAACGGCTACCCACTCCAGTATTCTTGGCCTGGAGAATCCCATGGAGAGAGGAGCCTGGCGGGCTACTGTTCTGGGGGCCCAAAGAATCGGACCCAACTGAGCAACTTTCACATTCACATTCATCACCTAAGGTAAAGCAGGAGATCTTAGGACCATGGGAGCTTGGGAAGCACTTTAATCATTCCAGCACCACTTTGATTACTTTTAAATATTAGAATTTTAAGATTACTTTTGAAAATAATTGTTTTGCCACTTAAAAATAAGTGCAAACATCAATGGAAATTCTGATTTTAGTTCTATTTTCAACTCTACAGACTCTCTTCTCGTACTAAGACTAGAATTGCCAGAATCTGCACTAACAAGAATTTCTTCCAATGCCATATATAGCACTAGAGCACTTAGCATTTTCTCATTTTTATAGTTTTTTATGCATGTTTATCCAGACACATTTTAACAAAAGATATCTATGATTTATGAAATAGCAACATTTTAGATATTTTGATAGCAAAATATTTATCTTCTAAAGAAATAAATGTCGTTTTGCTTATATATTTTGGCAAGGCATTGTTTTGTTTTGAGGATTTTCAGATACTACTTATATAGTTTTATTTTTTCAATGGTGGGAGTAAAGGGCCTGAGTTGTTTAGGGTCTGAGTACAAAAACTTTGGCTCAAACTTTTGATAATAGTTTCCAACATGAATTGACTTGAACAGCATAAATTCTGAAAACTTGTTTGATGAAAATGTGCTATAATTAATAACTGTACTTTCATTCACATTTCCACACATTTCTAGTTTACCACCACAGAACATGAACTTAAGATGCGAATTTCCACAAATATTTTCTATTCAATGTTAGGGTTATAAAACATATTCATGGGTTTTAATGTGAAAGTGATTATTATGGCAGAACATTTGGAAAGGAGTTTAAAGGTGATCCAGGTTTGTTTACTGCTGACTTCTTAGAACGTGTTTGTATGCACTGTGAGTCCCAGGAGGAAAACAAAGTAAATTGCTTAGGGAACTCTCTTTCAAGGATTGTCTCCTGGGATTGCTCTGCAAAACACATTTAGAAAATCACTCACGTAGATATTTTCTCCATTTAAAAGTTTCACTGTATTAAACTCACATGCATACACAGCAGGAAGTGCTGATGGGCTACATTCAGAAAGTTCATTGGTCGATTTACTGGAAAGGCGGTTCTTTTCAAGACTGGTAAATTATTCATTACCTAAAGACCTATTGTTTTAGCTTGGCCATTTAAAAATAAAATCTTTTGCAAGCAAAATCCATTTATTCCTATGATTCTTAAATTGAGTATCTTTCAAAAAGAGAAGAGACTTTTATCTTCTTAAAATGGTGGAAGTATGGATCTGCCCAAACGTTGCAGGGTGGAAAAACAGTTTATTTCTGATAATTCATTTAAGGTTTGAGAGTCCACAGTCTTTAAAACTGCAATTTTTCTGTTATCTGAGAATCTAGAGAAAAATTTCCCAGCTCTTTTCATCATTCAAGTATTACCTGACTGTCTTAGTCCATTCAGGCTGCTCTAGCAAAATACCACAGATGTCAGCCTGGTGTAGTTCTGGTGAAAGCTCTCTTCTAAATTGTGGGCTGCAGACTTATTGTGTCCACATGGTGGAAGAGCCAAGGGAGCTTTCTTGGGCCTCTTCTTTAAGGGTATTAATCCTGTTTATGAGAACTCTGCCTTCACGATCTATCTAATCACCTCCCAAAGGCCCCACTTACTAGTATCATCACCTTGGGCAACAAGATTCCATTATGTGAATTTGAGAGGAGGACCATGAACATTCAGACCATAGCCCTATTTTCATTTTGAGTCTGAAATCAAGACCGACTCTTATGGGCCAATAAATATAGGTATAGAAGATGGTGGGGTAGAATGGAAAGAGCAGTATCTCCATTGGAGAGCCCATGATCAGTGTTTCATGGCCTCATTCTTGAACATGAATGAATGATCAAGGAATGCCAGATGTTAAAGTAGAGCCAGGAGCATGGAATAGAAAGACTAAGCTAAGTAAATAAGGTAAAAATACTTGGAGGAATCAGAAATAGTTTAGGGAACAAAAGAAAACCAGAAAAAAACTTGTTTAATTTTTTTCTTCCAAGAAATTCAAGATATTATTTCCCTATGTTATAAGGAATGCTATGTCTTCAAATCTAATGTATGGGTTACAAATCTCAGTTTCTTTGCATGTCTAGTAATTTTTATTTGAAAGTGAGTTAATTGTATGCAATATGCTGTTTTGTTTTTCTGAGGGTTATTTTTTTGTCCTATACTAATAGGAAATTAACAATTCAATCTGTGAAATTTGATTCATGTGCAGTGTGCAGGCATCTATATATCTCTTTTATAATTTTAAATTTGATTCCTGTGATCTTGTAGATCAAATATTTGAAGCTATTATAATACCCATTTCTGTTGCCTGGATAAGGATAGATTTCAAGACAGAAAATTAGTACAATTCCCTAGACTTCCAGAGCTTTGTTCAGGCTCCATGGGGTCTACTGCATGAGCACATGGTTTATCAGTCAGCAGGAAATATGGTGGAGAAGGCAATGGCACCCCACTCCAGTACTCTTGCCTGGAAAATCTCATGGATGGAGGAGCCTGGTGGGCCACAGTCCATGGGGTCGCTAAGAGTCAGACACGACTGAGCGGCTTCACTTTCACTTTTCACTTTTCACTTCCATGCATTGGAGAAGGAAATGGCAACCCACTCCAGTATTCTTGCCTGGAGAATCCCAGGGACGGGGGAGCCTGGTGTGCTACTGTCTATGGGGTCGCACAGAGTCGGACACGACTGAAGTGACTTAGCAGCAGCAGCAGCAGCAGCAGGAAATATGGAGTATCTGTTATCTAAGTTACAACATTTTTTCTCTTACGTTAACAGCTCCATTGCTGTCTGCCTGAACTAAGTCTGCCACTTTCAGCTCAAGCTCAGGGTGAAGAGAATACCCCCAAGTCAAAGAAATAATTAGTCACATTTTTTTTTACCTAGTACAAAGTAGTCTGTTGACTTTTTTAAGTGAGCAAACTTATCTCACACTTTTGCCTGTCATTGACCGTTTTCCAGCATCCTTCGGTTAATTTTAGTAATATTTTTTGGTGTATGCTTTTCTCTGCAGAAAAAAGTATCTCACAACTTTATCAAGGTGTAAGAAGTAGGGCCATTTCCATCTTTTTATTTCCCTTACTATTATAGATTTGATCGTCTCAGTTTTATATTGACCTTGTATCTTTGACCTGTGTGTGTGTTAGTCGCTCAGTCATGTCTGACTCTGCGAACCTATGGAGTGTAGTCCGCAAGGCTCCTCTGTCCATGGAATTCTCTAGACAAGAATACTGGAGTGGGTTGCCATTCCCTTCCTCAGCGGATCTTCCCAACCCAGGGATCGAACCCGGGTCTTCTGCACTGCAGGCTGATTCTTTACCATCTGAGCTACCAGGGAAGCCTACAAACACATTTAAAATTTTCCACAAAAGCAAATCAAGCAAGTAAAAATGGCACACCTAAAAAATATAGACAAAATACTACTTCTAATAATATTAAATGTAAAAGACCTAAACATTCTATCAAAAGATTGTTCAACTGAATCAAAATTCAAGAACCAACTATATACAGTCTGTAAGAGATGTACATAAAATCAGGACAGTACAGGTTGAAAGTAAAAGGGTGAAAAATATAATAAGAACAGTAAACACAAGAGACCCAGTTGGATAAAGTAATATAAAAAATAGACTTTTTTTTGTATTACTAATTACTGGTTTCTTTACTAGCTGAGCCACAAGGGAAGCCCAAGAATACTGGAGTGGGTAGCCTATTCCTTCAGCGGATCTTCCTGACCCAGGAATTGAACCAGGGTCCCCTGCATTGCAGGTGGATTCTTTACCAACTGAGCTATTAAGGAAGCTCCATATTAACTAAAAAGTATAGGCCAAATGCTATGCTAGAAAAGACATCTTAGTAAATTAAGAAGGATTAAAATCATATGGAATATATTCTTGAAATCAACAGAATTAAGTTAGAAATCAATAAGAAAAGAAATCTGGAAAATCTACAAATATGTAGAATTTTTAAAATATCAAGCACATTTTCTAAAGAGCCCAAAAGGTTAAATAAGAATTCACACAGGAAGTTAAAAAATATCTTGAACTAAACAAAAATTAGAATTCAGCATATCAAATTTGTGAAATGCAGTTTATGTGGACATTTAAAACTATAAATGATTACATCAGAAGGCAAAAAGAAAAAGCAAAGATCTAAGTGTTTATATTGAGCTATGAAAAATTAAAGCTAAAGTAGTTTAGTGGAAGAGGGTAAAAGAAATCTTAAATATCATAAATCAATGCAATGGAAAATGGACAAACAGTAGGACAAATGAATAAAATTGAAAGCCAGACACAAAAGACTATATACTATAAGGTTCCATTTTCATGAAACTCTAGAAAAGGCAAAACTACAAGGACAAAAAGTAGAAGTGTGGTTGCCTGGTGTCAAGGATTAGATGAAAGGGAAGAAGGGAACGTTTTAGAAGTGATGGAGCAGGGCCAGTTCACGGTGGGACATGTGCAGTCCCATGGGACCACACACTCAGAAGGACTCTACCTCCAATTTAATGCTCAGTTGTCACTATTTAATTTTTTAATTAACATTTGAACAAACATACCCACATTTTTGTCTTACACTGGAACCTACAAGTTACAGTCAGTTCCAGATGGAACTTTTTTTGTGGTAATCACTCTATACATTTACCAAACTCATCAAACTGTACTTTAAAAAAAAAAAAAGAAAAACTTTTATTTTGTACTGGGATATGGTTTAACACTGTTGTGCTGGTTTCAGGGTGAACAGCAAAAGGACCCAGCCATATTTATGCATGTATCCATTCTCCCCTCAAACTCCCTTCCCATCCAGGCTGCTACATAATATTGAGCTGAGTTCTTAAGTGAGTGGTTTTATTATTTTAAATTATAAAACATGACAGAATAAAGCTTTAAAATATGAAAAGAAGTAGGAGGAACAATAAGATTTTACTTTGCACATCATACTAGCAAAGCAGCTGAATATACATCTATAAGACATATTTCCAGGAATTATGTATATATGTGATTCGATTAGTTAATAAAAGAAATAAGAAGTCTGCTGCTTGTTGGAGGGCTACCTGGAAACATCTATTAACATTAGTAACACCTAGATATTTTAATCCAACAATTCTACTCTTGTGAATCTACTTTATACAAAAAATAAAAATTTCCAAATATCTATCAGTTCAGTTCAGTTCAGTTTAGTCACTCAGTCGTGTCCGACTCTTTGAGACCCCATGAATTGCAGCACACCAGGCCTCCCTGTCCATCACCAACTCCCGGAGTCTACCCAAACCCATGTCCATTGAGTCAGTGATGCCATCCAACCATCTCATCCTCTGTCATCCCCTTCTCCTCTTGCCCCCAATCCTTCCCAGCATCAGGGTCTTTTCCAATGAGTCAACTCTTTGCATGAGGTGGCCAAAGTATTGGAGTTTCAGCTTCAACATCAGTCCTTCCAATGAACACCCAGGACTGATCTCCTTTAGGATGGATTGATTGGATCTCCTTGCAGTCCAAGGGACTCTCAAGAGTCTTCTCCAACACCACAGTTCAAAAGCATCAATTCTGCGGCGCTCAGCTTTCTTCACCGTCCAACTCTCATATCCATACATGACCACTGGACCATTATAACAGCATTGTTCATAGTAGTGAAGAACTGATAAAAAGTAAATACCCATCAATAGAGGACTGGTTTGACATATTTTGGCACATTTAGTATGAAATATTTTGTAGCAATTGAAAGTGACAGACATATTACATAATTTGGAATGACTTCTATATGCTTTGTTGAGAGAGGCAAGATACATAAAATAACCTATAATATCTTTCCATTTTAGTAAAACAAGCAATCACACAACAGAAATCTGTATATCTATCTTTATATCTGTACAGGGTTAAGTTAGTACAGAGAAGACTATGGAAGGACTCTAAGGAATTGGAAAGAATGCAGTAAAGACATGATGGGTAAGAAAAGGTGAATGTGGATTTTTGAAAAGGTCTTCTGAACAATTAATTTTATTTACCATTGCATCTCTGTAATGTATATTTTTGTAAATCAGCAATTTTAGTAATCATCAAAGTGTCTCACTTTGAAGACAAACAGGCTTATATTTATAGCTAACCTCCACCATGTTATAGTTCACTTCAGTTCAGTTCAGTCACTCAGTCGTGTCCGACTCTGTGGCCCCATGGACCGCAGCATGCCAGGTTTCACTGTCCATCACCAATTCCTGAAGCCTGCTCAAACTCATGTCCATCGAGTCGGTGATACCATCCAATCATCTCATCCTCTGTCATCCCCTTCTCCTCCTGCCTTCAATCTTTCCCAACATCAGGGTCTTTTCAAATGAGTCAGCTCTTCGCATCAGGTAGCCAAAGTATTGGAGTTTCAGCTTCTTATCAGTCCTTCCAATGAATTTTCAGGACTGATTTCCTTTAGGATGGGATGGTTGGATCTCCTTGCTGTCCAAGGGAGTCTCAAGAGTCTTCTCCAACACCACAGTTCAAATGCATTAATTCTTTGGTGCTCAGCTTTCTTTATAGTACAACTCTCACATCCATACATGACTACTGGAAGAACGATAGCTTTGACTAGATGGACCTTTGTTGGCAAAGTAATGTCTCTGCTTTTTAATATGCTGTCTAGGTTGGTCATAGCTTTTCTTCCAAGGAGCAAGTGTCTTTTAATTTCATGGCTGCAGTTACCATCTGCAGTGATTTTAGAACCCCAAAAAATAAAGTCTCTCACTGTTTCCATTGATTCCCCATCGATTTGCCGTGAAGTGACGGGACTGACTGGATGCCACGATCTTCGTTTCTGAATGTTGAACTTTAAGCCAAGTTTTTCACTCTCCTGTTTCACTTTCATGAAGAGTCTTTTCAGTTCTTCTTCACTTTCCGCCTTAAGGGTGGTGTCATCTGCATATCTGAGGTTATTTATATTTCTTCCTGGAATCTTGTTTTAGATGTTATAGATGTATTTATTTTTAAGTTGCTTAACCTCTTTTTAAATTCACCACTTATTTAGCACGTTTGTTGGGGATTAGAATAATGTCTGTAAGGTTCTTGACACCCAGAAAGATAATAATATGTGCAATGAGCATTTAGTTTATCATGATAAGTACTTGGTAATACTTTCCTAATAATGCTTCCATGTCAGTCTTATAGAACATTTCAGTACCCAGTAACATGCTTTGAACATACAAGGATTGTAAATAAATGTTGAATGAAGCATTAAACCTTGAATAATACATCAACTATTAATCATAATGGTTAATTAACCAAAATCCTCCAGACTGGATAATAAAGGCAGATCCCAGCTTCTGATTTATTCTGATAATGAATTGTCTCTGTTCTTGAAGCAGAGCAAGACTAGTCATTCATCAGCGTTACAATTCACTAGTCAAAGATAAAGCCTGTGAATGTTTCAGTTTCAGTCAAAGACAAAGTTTTTGGATGTTTACATGGAGGAATAAAAATAAAGTTCTGTAACAAGAGTGATCATATCATTCATCATCCAAACCATTTATCACATTTGAAGACTGAGGTAAATGGGCAAGATAGGAGAAGGGAGTATGGTTAATCCACAAGATGTTGAGAAGATAGGTGTTTGGTCTATGTGAACTAGAACCGTGTACTCCTGATTTGACATAGCCCTGCATAAGGACAAGTTGTGAGGAAACTTAATTAAGTTGAGGACTCAAAAACCTACAGAGTACTTCTGCAATAACTTCAGCTTGTGGCCTGAATCCTACTCCAAATTTAAGAGATATTAAATATAGACTATAGAGACCATCTTCCAGGAACTGAATGATTTAAAAAACCTATGATCAAAAGAAGTCCAAGTGAAAGAAGAATTGCTCCATATTTTTTCCACTTAGGAAAGAGATGCTTACTTTGTCTTTTCTGAGTTTATTTATTAGGATTTACATGAAATGCATGACAAGAACTAAGTCTCTAGACATGATCTAAGTTGTTGGCAGAGAATGTTGTCACTTTAACAGTGATTCAGTAATCAACACAGCTCTAGGATTACATTCAGAGAAAACAGCTAAAAGAGAGTAACAGGTAGATAGATGGAATAAATGTGAGACTTCCAGAGTATTAAAAAATGGTAGACTTGAATGGGAATCACAGTAGGAGAATGGAAGCTAAAAGATTAGGAAACTCACAGAAAATTTGGGGCAAGAAATAGTAAGGTTTCAGTTAAGAGGCTTCAGCAGAAAGTACAGGGAATCGGTATAAAAAATGGAAATTGATGCTAAGCTAAAAAGTCTATGAGTTGGAACTATCTCCCTCATTTGATATTAGATCATCTGAAAGTGGACCTCTAGAAGGACATCTGACCCTAACTCTGAAGGACCATACGGTAAAAAGCAAAGTAGGTCTTGACACAGTCCTATACATTCTAGGTTCCTGGCTATCGAAAGCTCAGTTTCTTGGCACCTTTTCCTTTTGGAAATGTATAGTTCATTAAGCATTATATCATTACCAGATTTTGATGTAGACTTCAAATAATGAAATCCAGTAGTAAATTCTGGAAACTGCAGTTCCTATTTGCCTGTCTCTTCTCAGGAGCGAAGGCAAATGAAAAGGACCTTGCAGTCTCCTGGGACTGGCCTCCTGTTGGCAGACAATCAGACAGCAGAACTAGGTGCCATGTGCCATCAAGTCCTCTGAAAACTTTTAAATGAAGGGCTCAAGATTTCCTCTCTCCTTCCAAGTGTGTTCCTGAATTCATTATGGATAGAGATATATTCAAAGTCAGATTTATCTATGCCTAATGGACTTGAGCTGACATGGCTTTCATCTCATCTACCTGGCAGCCATAGTTGGGAAGCTCTAGTTTGAATAAGACAAAAAGCTCATTGCCCACAAAAGAAGGGACAGTGAGCTTGCCATCCAAGTAAGACTAGACCTTCAGACTGTTGTTTCAGTGGGGATGGCAATTCATTCTTAGAACAGAGTTATGGAGAATTTTTAGTTCTCTTTTGCATCATACCATACCTTCCTCTGCAAGGAAAGGACTTATCATTCAATAATAGTGTACTAATAATTAAAGTTTGGAACATTATTTGAAATTATATGAATTTTATTTCATATTCTTAGTAAGTTTTTTTTTTTAATTCTGACATTCTTGTTATCTAATAGGAAATCAATTAAAAGTGTGGGTTATTTACTGTTTTTTATGATGTAACTTTTACACGTGGTTTTCATTTTAAAAAATAATTACTCACTATAAAAATAGCAATAGAAACAAGAGAAATAAAATAAAAACCTGAAATCCTACTTCAGCAATTTTTATCAGTATAATTTTGATATATGTCATTTCAATACTCTTTTTACTTATAAATAAGTTAATCTTATCAAGTTGGGATCATTGAATACTAGCTTTTAAAAATAAAAAGATATGTTGTTTTTCAAAATAACACATATTCAATGATTTTATTTATCAGTATATTCTTAGAAAAGTTGATTACAAGTGATGGGTTATACACACATATATTCCCTTGCTTATTCCTATTTTATTTGACTAAGATGGAAATAAGGTATTTTTTTTAAAAAGCCATCAGGAATCTACAAGAACAAAAATAGCTCAAAAAGAGGCAAATGCAGCCAACTTTTGGAAGTTGAAACAGATGGGTGGGTGGTAACTGATTTAGCAAACACAAGAAAGCAGAATCCTACACTGGCAGCGGGGAATCCCAGACAAGCATAAGAACTGACAACGCCAACTACCTCTAAATAGAAGTGAAGGTGAAATTAAAATAAGAAGCTGTGTCAAATTTGGCTATACCCCCTCAGCTGTTTCTTGCCATACTTAAGCAGATTTTGGACTCTCCTTACTTGAGATTTATGCTCTGAAGAGGATAATTGAAGGGTCTTGGCACATGAGAAATAGGGAGACAGGTGAAGTTGGGGTACATGTCAAAGTGGAAATGGAGAAATAACTGTAGGTTCAGCTAACGGATGATGAGATTCCTAGCTTTTGCATGTGTTCCTACTAGCACGCAGGTGCCCAGGCTAAGCACTCTGGAAGGGAGATTGAGAAATTCTTTTCTAGAGAATCTGAGAAGCCATGAGGAAATATATAACAATATTTATAGTAGAGTTATCCACACACACACACACACACAAAACAGTTCAGACAGATAACACAACAGTGAAACCATAGTAAACAAACCCCAACTACATTCGTAGTTTAAGATCAGTGTTTTAATCTCCTATTCTTAAATGTGAGAGGACAACCAAGGATTCAGTTCAATTCAGTCCCTCAGTCGTGTCCGACTCTTTGTGACCCCATGAATTGCAGCACGCCAGGCCTCCCTGTCCGTCACTAACTCCTGGAGTCTACCCAAACTCATGTCCATCGAGTCGGTGATACCATCCAGCCATTTCATCCTCTGTTGTCCCCTTCTCCTCCTGCCCCCAATCCTTCCCAGCATCAGGGTCTTTTCCAATGAGTCAACTCTTTGCATGAGGTGGCCAGAGTACTGGAGTTTCAGCCTCAACATCAGTCCTTCCAATGAACACCCAGGACTGATCTCCTTTAGGATGGACTGGTTGGATCTTCTTGCAGTCCAAGGGACTCTCAAGAGTCTTCTCCAACACCACAGTTCAAAAACACCAATTCTTCAGCACTCAGCTTTCTTCACAGCCCAACTCTCACATCCATACATGACTACTGGAAAAACCATAGCCTTGATTAGACGGACCTTTGTTGGCAAAGTAATGTCTCTGCTTTTTAATATGCTATCTAGGTTGGTCATAACTTTCCTTCCAAGGAGTAAGTGTCTTTTAATTTCATGGCTGCAATCACCATCTGCAGTGATTTTGGAGCCCCCCAAAATCATGTCTGACACTGTTTCCACTGTTTCCCCATCTATTTCCCATGAAGTGATGGGACCAGATGCCATGATCTTAGTTTTCTGAATGATGAGCTTTAAGCCAACTTTTTCACTCTCCTCTTTCACTTTCATCAAGAAGCTCTTTAGTTCTTCTTCACTTTCTGCCATAAGGGTGGTGTTATCTGCATATCTGAGGTTATTGATATTTCTCCTGGCAGTCTTGATTCCAGCTTGTGCTTCTTCCAGCCCAGTGTTTCTCATGATGTTCTCTGCATATAAGTTAAATAAGCAGGGTGACAATATACAGCCTTGACGTACTCCTTTTCCTATTTGGAACCAGTCTGTTGTTCCATGTGCAGTTCTAACTGTTGCTTCCTGACCTGTATACAGATTTCTCAAGAGGCAGGTCAGGTGATCTGGTCTTCCCATCTCTTTCAGAATTTTCCACAGTTCATTGTGATCCACACAGTCAAAGGCTTTGGCATAGTCAATAAAGCAGAAATAGATGTTTTCCTGGAACTCTTGCTTTTTCGATGATCCAGCAGATGTTGGCAATTTGATCTCTGGTTCCTCTGCCTTTTCTAAAACCAGCTTGAACATCTGGAGGATTACCTGCCTCATAATGAAATCCTCCAAACATGAAAGACAGAAAACAAACAGAAAGAAAAAAGGAAAGAGACAATTTAGAATAAACAGACTCTGTAGGAAAAGAACACCTTTCAACTTTTATCTTGAAAAGTGTCAAACCTAAAGAAAAGTAGAATAAATAGTGCAGCGAATATTTTCCCACATCTGTGCTTAACCTCTCTTTCTCTCTCCTCACCCTTTTCAAGTGCTGAATTTCACTCCTAAATAATTCTGTATATATTTCCTAAAAGTAAGAGCCTTCTGTATATAATGTCCTTTCACATCTAAAAATTGATAATAATTCTATATTATTAATCTTCCATATTATCCCACAAGTGATTTTTATTGGTGCTTCATTTTTATTCCATTTCATGAATTGCATTTTGTGTGTGTGTCTCTTAAACTCTTTACTATAGAACGGTTCCTATGTCTTTTGTTTTTCACAACACTTAGTATTTTGACAAGTTCAGATCAGTTGCCTTTCAGACAGAACATCCTACATTCTAGATTTGATTTTTTTCATCATGATCTCATTTAACTTATTTCTCTGTTTCTTGTATTTCCTGAAAATAGGTCTACTTCATAAATGATGTTATTTAGTATTCTTATTGTATCATGTTAAAAGAGCATATAAATTTATATTGGTCCACCAATAAGAATAATTAATGAGGCTAAATGTGACCACTTAGTGGCTAACCAGATCTAAGAAGAGAAATCTGAAAGAAAGAAGCTGTAATTGACCTCCTAAAAAAGACAAAGATTTCACAGTTATGAGCTAAGAAGATAAGGCTTTTACAAGTATCAAAGAATACTGAAAAAATCTTTAGAAATAAATGCATAATGGTAAATATGCAAAAGTCAGTAGAATGTGTGGAAAATAAAGTTGAGGTAATTACCTAGAAAGGGGCTTCCCCAGTGGTTCAGCAGTAAGGAATCTGCCTGCGATTCAGGAGATGCAGGAGACATGGGTTCAATCCCTGGGTCGGGAAGCTCCCCTGGAGAAGGAGATGGCAACCCACTCCCGTATTCTTGCCTGGGGAATCCCATGGACTTGGAGGAGCCTGGCGGGCTACAGTCCATGGGGTCACAAAGAGTCATACACAACTGAGCACACAATCATCTAGAAAGTGGGGCAAAGCTGGAGAGAGACTTAGTAGAAAATAAAGAGAGATAATATAAGAAATTTAGAAGAGTCTAGGAGATCCAGGATATCCAAATATGACTAACAGTACTTCCAATATGAGTAAAAAAGAGTGAAGGTGATAAAATTATTAACAAGATAAATTCAAAAAATTCCCCTGAGTTGAAAGATGTGTTTCTAGACAATGTCACTAGGGAAGTACCTAGCATAATGCATGATGCTATTTTTTCTCTATATTTGCTCCATTAACCTGTCTTATCTTACACATGTGATTTTGTTTATTGTAACAAATATGTCAGCGGTTGGTAAAGAATGTCCTTCTTTAATATTTTTGTTCAAAAATTTTGATTATTTTTATTCCCATCAATTTCATCATGTTTTGATTAAGTTGCACAAATGTGTATGGATATCTGAGTTTATCTTTACAATGGTAAGGCTTCCTATTCAAAGTTATTCATTACATACAATCAAGTCATCTTTTTTGCTATTTTTGGCTGAGTTATTTGTCCATAAACTCAAAGTGTTTTGCTAGTTCAATTCCTAGGCACTTTTTAACTATTTTTAAAAAATTTTTATAAATGGTATTTGTTTAAAATTGCATTTTCTGTATATATATATACCTTCAGTTCAGTTCAGTCGCTCAGTCATGTCCAACTCTTTGCAACCCCATGGACTGCAGCACACCAGGCTTCCCTGTCTATCACCAATTCCTGGAGCTTGCTCAAACTCATGTCCATCGAGTTGATGATGCCACTCAACCATTTCATCCTCTGTCAGCCCCTTCTGCTCCCGCCTTCAATTTTTCCCAGCATCAGGATCTTTTCAAATGAGTCAATTCTTCACATCAGGTGGCTAAAGTATTGGAGTTTCAACTTCAGCATCAGTCTTTCCAATGAATATTTAGGGTTGATTTCCTTTAGGATTGACTGGTTGGATCTCCTTGCAGTCCAAGGGACTTTCAAGAGTCTTTTCCAACACCACAGTTCAAAAGTATCAATTCTTCGGCACTCAGCTTTCTTTATAGTCCAACTCTCACTATACTCTCACAATTATAAGGTATATAATTGATACCTTAGACAAAATTTAAAAGCAAAGGAGAGGAGGCCAGCAGGCGGTAAGCTGTAAGCAGCCCTGGTGGGTGGATGCTTTCTGAGCAAACTAGCATTAAATTTGCACATCCCAAACTAGAGCCCAGACTTCCCTGGTGATGCAGACAGTAAGAATCAGCCTGCAATGAGGGAGAGCCAGGTTCGATCCCTGGGTTGGAAAGATCCCCTGGAGAAGGGAGTGGCTACCCACTCCAGTATTCTTGCCTGGAGAATTCCAGGGACAGAAGAGCCTGGTGGGCGATAGTCCCTGGGTTCGGACATGACTGAGCAACTAATGCTTTCACTTTCAAACTAGAGCCCAGATCTCATCTGCACTAGTATTAAGGTCCCAGATGGTTCCAGTCTATGGGAGTATGGATGATTTAGTAGCCTGGTTGTGATAATGTCAAGCATTTCATGATTGGCTTAGAGGCTGAATTGCAAAAGTAGCAACTGAGATAAGACCTTTCTCCTATTAAAGGGCAATTGAAGAATGTTCAGGGCTCTTCCATCATGTGACTTCACTTAGCTTGACATGGAGAATTATTGCTCTACAAATCCAAGTCTTGTTTTGATATCCTTCTGTGCAACCCTTTGAAACAAAATGATGTAGCATGTCCAAAGAAAACTGCTAATTTGGGGAATGTGCAAGATCATCTTAAAATGTCTTTATTAGTATTTCTTTTTAAAATTGACTTTAGTACTACATAGCTGAAAAAACAAAAATATATAGAAAAAGCTCCTAGAAAAACTAACACCAAGAAACAATTTCTTACTAATTCCAAACTGTAAACACTCCTAGCCTTTTCTTTTTCCTTGAAAATTCCAGAAAGGGAAATGCTTAGCTTATTTTCTTGCTTTTTTTACTTAAACTACAAGATTAAAAGACTCTTAATTTTGGTTATCTCAACTGCTTTCTTTATTCGAATATCTCTATAGCTAATACACACAGAGGGATATCAGGTTTCTGAAGTCCTAGGTGTTCCATTTCAAAGAGCCTCATTGTACATAAGCATTGAGCTTTATTGTAGCATGATTCTGTGTAAATAATTTCCATTTTCTATGAGCAGGATATAGTCCTGGCAGGGAGTCTATTTGGCATGGATATTTTAAATTTAATCTCCTTTCCAGTCTCTTCTATGAAATTCATCTATTTAAGCTTCCTGTTTCTTTCTACCAGGGTCAGTTTTGCTAACAACAATTTCCTAGGAAAATATTTCCTGTAAGTTTCCATATATATTGCACTAAAATTGTCTATAATATTTTTATGTACATCTAAATGTATGTCTTCTGTCTCTGTGGCTGTGTCTCCTTTCTTATCTAATAGTCAATATTTTGTGTCTTCTCCCTTTATTGTTTATTAGATTTGTTAGCATCTAAACAGAGAAGGGCTCTTAAAGGAGTTACACAAGAGAGCTCTGATGAGAATTAGACACTCTTCCATAGTAATAGGTGTCAGAGAACAATGAGGTGGATTCTACAGACTTTTCAGAATTCTCTACACTGCCAAGTTGTTATTCATATGGCAAAGCCCAGGAGGAGATATACCCTTCTCCTATATCCTGATCTGTGGGAAATGAGGCAGTGAGAGGTAGGGCCACAGCCTATCAAACGCTGAATGAAAATAAATAATAATGGGATGAGGAATTCACTGTATAAAAAGATAGGCTGTGACTATTCAAATATACAATTGAATCAACATTTTTTTATTAGAGAAAATACTTTATGCTCATATATGTTCTTGAAAATTAAGTAAAATAAAATCAATATGAAGTAATATTGGACTAGAGAGACTAACTGTCTATAATTTTGAGCCTGTGCCCTAAGTCCATAAGCATGGAAAACTAATGTGTTCAACTGCACATGATTCTAGATGCTTCTGGGCTTAATCCCTATGATTGCCTGATAGATAGATGCCAGGAGGAGGAAGAACAGAGTCTCAGGCTCCCTGAAACCCAGATTTCTTTCTAAATCACTGTCATTATCCAGGTCCAGAAAGTCTGAATATGGTGATGAGAGGAGTAGCTGAGGAAAGAGAGAGAGAAAGGGCAAAAATGAATGAATGAATGAGAATGGAGACCAACATGAAGAATGAAAAAAATAGACAATTGTACAAGAGTACACATATAACTTGTTGGAACACCAGTAGTGTTCCTTAAAAGGCTAGGGAAATTCCAGATCAAAAAAAGTCTTTGCCTGGCCTCTGAGAATACAGAAAAGGAGACTGAAGGGGATAGAGCTGCCCTGCATCTACCAAGAAGCATGAGATGTAAAGAGTGTAAGATGACTTACCTTAGGACAACTCCTTTGATTTCCCCCAAACCAGTATGAGGTTGAGAGTGTAAAAGAGAATCCTTATTCAAACAATGAAATCATTAAAAATTTGCATTTCTTTAAAAAATGCAAAGAGACATTCTTATGATCACCTGAATTGAATCACGAAATCAGGAAGATTTGGCTGGTTTCTATTTCTCTGAGATTAGCAAGAAGAATTAACTGATGAGGATGGAGAGATGTTTATCTTACAGACAATGACCATGTGTCAGAGTTGCATCGGGGGACTTTCTGCCCCAGGGTGAGAAGAGGAGGTAAATGATCCCCAAGTAGCCTTTCAGCTCTAAACTCTGTTTCTAATTCAGTCATATACGTGTGGCCTCACTTCATCTTTCTCTTCCACAAATACGAAAATAAATCTTTTTGAAAAGAGATAGAATTTTTCCTAAATTAAAACAACAAGTGAAACTAGAACACAGAATATGTCAAGTCTGTTTATTGTCATCCTGCTTATTTAACTTATATGCAGAGTACATCATGTGAAATGCTGGGCTGATTCACAAGCTGGAATCAAGATTACCAGGAGAAATATCAACAACCTCAAATGTGCAGATGATACCACTCTAATGACATAAAGTGAACAGCAACTGAAGACCCTCTTGATGAGTGTGAAAGAGGAGAGTGAAAAAGCTGGCTTAAAACTCAACAGTCAAAAAACTAGGATCATGGCATCCAGTCCCATCACTTCATGACAAATAGATGAGGAAAAAGTGGAAACAGTGACAGACTTTATTTTCCTGGGCTCCAAAATCACTGTGGACATTGACTGCAGCCACAAAATTAAAAGATACTTGTTCCTTAGAAGACAAGCTATGACAAATCTAGACAGCCTATTAAAAAGCAGAGACATCACTTTGCCAACAAAGATCCACATAGTCAAAGCTAAGGTTTTTCCAGTAGTCATGTAAGGATGTGAGACTTGGACCATAACGAAGGATGAGCATCAAAGAATTCATGCTTTTGAATTGTAGTGTTGGAGAAGACGTTTGAGAGTCCCTTGGACAACAAAGAGATCAAACCAGTCAATCCTGAAGGAAATCCACCCTGGATATTCACTGGAAGGACTGATGCAGAAGCTGAAGCTCCAAACCTTTGGCTACCTAATGTGAAGAGCTGACTCACTGGGAAAGACTCTGATGCTGGGAAAGATTGAGGGCAGGAGGAGAAGGAGGTGACAGAGGATAAGATGGTTGGATGGCATCACCAACTCAATGGACATGACTTTGAGCAAACTCTGGGAGATAGTGAAGGACTGGCGGGCTGCAGTCTATGGGCTCGCAAAGAGTGGGATACAACTTAGAGACTGAACAACAACAGGAACACAGAATCATTTTTATGATCCAATCTATGATGTCATTGTTAATATGGTGGTTCAGACTCCTCTACAGATTTTTCTCCCCCCTTTCTTTCTTATGAAGGAGAAGAAAACTGACCTGGAAATTTTTAGGCTTCTATAATTATTGTACATTCACAGATACCACATTTTATTATACTGCAAAATAGTATCACTATCACTACACAAATATTTGGAGCAGAATTAGTAGAATAGCATGCTTTGCCTTTTAGTGGTTTTATATTTAGTTGTATGTATATGTTTCTGCTCCTAAGGAAAGGTCTTGACCACTTTCCAAGCCTAGAATCTAGAATTCCTCAGTGCAATAAGTTTGGTTGAATAAACTTCCATCAGCTTTATAAATGTATATTTCTTCTATTTAGTAAGTAAAATTTTGCAGATGCTTCAAAACATTTCATTCATGCCTAAATTGGCAAGAATGTTCTCCTTCCTTTTGGCAAATATCCTTCTCACTGGGGTTTGTGCAGAACTAATGCCAAACTTACTGTGGTTAGCTTGTGTTTGTGAAACAAGCTTATCATCCACAATGAACACATGGCTTTTAGACATAGGAATTAATCAGTGCTGGAGAGACAGGCTCCTGGCTTAGATTCTGGGCTTCCTGCTTGCATAAGCTTGCTTTTGGGATCTATTACACAAAGCAGAATCCAGGGCTGCAGAGCACAGAATCCCACGCACAGTTCTCTGTCAGCCTTAAACTTTGCAGAAAATGTCTGTTTGGGGTGGAAAATAGTGAGAAACACGGACGGATAGATAAAACTGAGTTAGGAATATGGCGATTTCACAGGGCTAATATGAAAAGTAGATAGAATATTAAATGTGAAAACACTTTAATAATGGGTGTTCTGCCTTATTTAAAAAGACGTTAAGATTGTTTAAAGTGACACATAAAATATGGCAAAATATCCTAAATTTGAAATTGATGAGAAAAAAAAAAAGTGCACAGAAATATGTAAGGTATCCAAGAAAGAAGGTAAAATAAGCTTTGTGTCCTTGCTATTGGTTTTCAACAAAATCAGATTTTATCATTTTATCTGTTAACACATAGAAGAATATCTGATCGATACTGCAGTGCACAATGTCCATATAATTAAATTGCTTAAGAGAAGCACAGTTATTGCCTAGGTTATGGTAGTAAGAAGTTTCTTCCCTGGGTCTTCCAAAATAGAACAATCTTGGCTACAGTGAGCAAAACACCCTCCTTAACAACTTACCAACATTTTCATAGCCTGACTGTGCCACATTGTGATACATCCAAGCTATTCTGGAAGGGCCAATGATATGCACACTGTTTGCAGGTCTGTGCTGGTTTGCCTCTATCCATACTGAAATGCCAGGAGAAAATGAACTGATTGTTGTTAAAACACTTTGTAAAGTAGAAAGCAAAATAGTATGTAAATGCAAGATACAATAATTTTCACTGTCATTATGACTTTGCAAGCCAGGTGTTGAATTTGAGACTCAATCCAATCAGCAATAGGAAATCTACAATATTGTTAACAAGGAAGGCTATAGTAAATCTTGTTTTCCTTTTGTTTCTCTTTTGCTGGGAAGCAATTTTCCTCCTGAATAGGTATCAGTCTTCCATAGAAGTATCCAAACGAGGACAACAATCACTGATTTTACATACAAGCGCTAACTTCTGAATTTCTTGCCTATCAGGGACAGGCAGATTTTCACAGTAAAGACAGATAATTTATTTGTGCAACAAAAGCAGAAAGTAGAAAATTTGAAATACTGAATACTTTAGAATGCTATCTGCATATTTAAATGTAGTTATATGTGATATTTTAGAAAGCACCAGTAATGCAAACCAAATATAGATATTGTGTTGTAGGGTTCCTTGTTTCAATGTTTTATGAAAATAGTCTCTATAGTATTGACATTAATGCAAGATGCATCTTTTTGAATTACATGTCTTCTCTCTCTAAAGATACTACCCATTTTACTCTTACATTTTCTAGGACTAGAAAGGAAGAGTTTCATTTGTTTGTTTGTTTGCTTTTTTAAAATTTCAAATGACTTTTTCTCAGTTACTGAATAGGAAGAAACAAAATGAAATGTTTCTTATGTATTTACTAAATATGTTTTAGGCCTTTGCTATGAACCAGGCACTAGGTCTAAAACTGTCATTATGTAAAATAATGATAATAGCAAAAATAATCAGCCAAGTACTGTACTAAGTTCTCTATATGCATTATCTCATTTTAGCATCATGGAAAGCCTGTGAACAGTCACTGTTATCATTTCTACTTAACAGATGAAAAACTGATGCACAGAGAGGTTAACTAACTTTTCAAAAGTCACAGAGCTAGTTAGCTACAAAAATGACTATACGGTTTTATTTTGACTCTGCAGTTTAAGCTTTTAACTGTGATGATAAAGAGGCATGTGACTTCCTGATATGAACTCAGAAATAGAAAGAACAAGTGGTAGGATATGAAGAAACTTGGGGAATATAGCATTTTGAGGGAGGACAATTCCAGTATCGTAAAAAGACTCTGTGGAGAAGATCTAAGCTGAGTCCCAAAGAACATGCAAGATTAAGTCTGGTGAGGGAGCAGTGGGGAAAGAGGACAGGGTATTCCAGGTAAAGCAAATGGCATATCTCTGCCATAGCGAAGAATTAGATCTAAATTTAGGATAAGATACAGTGGAGAAGGCAGTAATGTAAAAAAAGAAATAAGCTAAACAATCCAGCGTCTATAAAGAAATGTAGTGCATTGTCAAGGCAATCACTGAAAACAAAACAGTGGTCCATTAGTGAGAAAAATAAGATGACATTTCATTATATTGAGATCTAGAGATATAAATTATATTTAATTCTTCTTCTCCTCTAGATGTATATTACACATTTATTCATTCCCAATGGAGCTTAAAGTGCCTTGAAGGACTTTCTCACCTCCAACAGCTTATCTTCCTGCTTTATATAGTAGTCTTATCCACTGACACTTGAAATATTGTTCTAATTAAAGTGCTGGCACTTTAGGGGTGCTGTGAAATTTCTCCTAGGAAAGGGCCCTCTTGTCTTTCTCATTATGAAACCAGGAAAAAGGTTTAGGGACTCATCAAATTTCAAATCATTTTAAAGCCTCTAGCAATTCATCCTGTAATCATTCCCATGAATGACTGTCAGATCTGGGGTTAGAAATCACCATGCTCGATCTAAAGGTCAGCTTTTTCAGCATTTTTATGCTTTTCAAAATTTCCATAAGACGATAAATGCTGAAGGATCAGTAAGCTCAACAGCTTGGACACCCACTGCTGCCACACAGGCGTGTGAAATGCCTCCATCTGACTCAGAATTAGAGATGTAAAATTGTCATCCAGCTCAGGATTAGAGCTTGGCATTAAACGTATTTATTATTTGTGTTAGCAGAAACTGTGGGCTTGGAAAATCTTTGCTGGAAAACTGGAATTCTTCAAAGAAATTCCAACAAGCAAAAAGGGTTCTGAGCAGACTATGTAAATATGGAGGAAATAGCCCATCTGCTGATTATCTTCAAATTACTTATATATAGCTACAGCTATTTTAGTCAAAAGTCAACAATACCTTGCATCCTTATTTATATAGGGAAGCAATCCTGTGGTTTTATCTCTTTCTACTTCCCACTGCTGCAACTCCATCCTTACTTTTTTCTAATCAGTTGTCTAACTTGTATATCGACACAGCACAAATTCATTTATTCATTTAAGAAATATTTGTGATATGCCTATTATAAAATAGGCAAACTGCTAGAAAAGTGAATATATAGTTTTGAACAAAATATATGGTTCAAGCAAACAAGGGCACTGTGAAGCCCTGCGCTGGGACAGATCCTAGTATATTCAAGAACATGAAAGGAACCCCGTTCCCTTGTTGCCTCATGAAGACGGTAAAGATGGACATGAAATAAGGCTGGTGAAAAGGCAGAGCCAGAGCACAAAATCTAGATCTCCCTCCCTGCCACACCTGTAACTAGTGAGACAAAATACAACCTGGTAATCAAGATAAAACCTCAATAGAAAATGTGAAGCTAAAAAATGAGGTCTCCTCTAAATTTCAGTTATTTTATATACACCTTTCTAATCAATTACATTTCAGACTTTGATTTATAGTTGGGATTAATTTGTGTAGTTTTGGAAAGAGATACAATCAGCACTAAAATGTAATGTGCTGGGAGAGATGGCTCTTCCTGTCATGCTGAGGTAGATCAATTCATTGGGGTTTTGAATTCAACGTTTGAAAAATGACGTATGATGTTTATTTTTCTCTTTTGGTGGTTGGATTTTTATTTGGCCAAATAAGGTAATTTCAAATAAAACAACCTATTGTTTCACAAAATGAAGGAAAATTTTACAACAAAAATTGGGAAAGGTATCATTTCAGAATCTTAAAATTAGATTACTTTTATGGCAAATTAATGAAATGTCTTTATTTTTCTCATTTCCCTTCAAACCCAATATATCCTCTCCACTGACCAAGTGGCCAACATTTAGTAGGTATTAACATACATAGTATTGTATGAGGATTCAGGCAACGAAATTATGAGTTACATATCCTAAATTCTGATGTGTAACTCTCAGTATAAAATGTTCACATAAAATTCTAGTAATGTGTCAGTTCCTGAAGTAGACATCACATTCTCTGAGGATTGGAAGATGGCTGGTTCACTGGGCATGGTGTTGGAGCTCCAAGTAGCCCTTAGGTGGAGACAAATTGGGAAGTTAGCATAAAAAATGCCACTTAATAAGAATGTGCTTCAAGAACACCAGAATCAAAATGAGGTGCTTGCCATAAAATACATGGAATTCAGCAGGTGGCAGGAATACTAAGACATGCTGAGGCTCATGAATAGCAGTTGGTTCATAAGAATGTAATACTATTTTACCAAGAGCAAAGATTTAGCAGAAACAGTCCTTCTTGGCTTAAACAAGGGACCTTGCATAGCTCTCAGCTGGAGACTCGTCTAGGATTTTCTCTGATTTTGTGTTTAATTGCTGTAGCTCAGTACTATGTGGTTGGAACCATCCATTCTGTGACTGACATTTAAACTGGCTTACTTATATCTTTTTTCGTGAAGGGAAGTGTCCTTTGTAGAAGAGCATGTCTTCTGACCTAATGCAAAGCTGACAAAAGGTATGACTCTAATGACTTTTATGAGGTTAGATTAATTAGAAATATATATATATATATACACATATATATAATTTTTTAGGTTTCTTATACTCAAAACTCCCTGTCTTTGCAAAGGAATTGAGGCCTTGAATATCAATGCAGTCAATTGTTCCTTCTCTCTGCAGACCCGACCAAAAATTTTCTCCTCCTGATTTTCTCTGTTCTCTCTCTTAGAATCCAATTGTTCAGTTATTTTAGCTTGACCCCAGAAGTATCTTATTTTCTTCTCTCTCATTTTTCTGCTGTTTGTTTTATTGGTCCATTTCATTGGAGAATTTTGCATCTTATTTATTTATAAATATTTATAAACGTATAAATATAATACTAAATTATACAAATCTGCCATCATATTCTTACTTTCTAAAGTTTTTAAAGTAAATCCTTCAATTTTTACATTATCTTTTATTTCATGGATCCAATCTTTGTTTTAAATCTCTGAGTGTCTGTGGTCATTCAGTTCAGTTCAGTCGCTCAGTCGTGTCCGACTCTTTGCGACCCCATGAATTGCAGCATGCCAGGCCTCTCTGTCCATCACCAACTCCCGGAGTCCACCCAAACTCATGTCCATCGAGTCAGTGATGGCATCCAACCATCTCATCCTCTGTCGTCCCCTTCTCCTCCCGCCCCCAATCCTACCCAGCATTAGGGTCTTTTCCAATGAGTCAACTCTTCGCATGAGGTGCCCAAAGTATTGGTGGTCATTCGCTTAATCTAACTTGGAACTGTTTTTCCCAAAATTCCCTTTCCTTTATTGTCCTTGGTTAGAGTTGCCAGCTCCCCAAGTGCAGTTCACAAATGTTATCCCTGATCTGCTGGCTACTCTGGGTAGCCAGGCCACAGATGCTCTAATTTCTGCCAGATCTCTTTCTTCAAACTCTCGAAGTCCCAGTCTCAGCACAAGTGCAGTTCATGGCAAATAGTACCAACTTTTCTGCAGGAAGTGGCCCATTGATGCGGGAGGAGACTAGTCAGGTTACACTTTTCCTTTGTGGTTTCTAGCTTGCCCTGCTGTCTTCTGCTTTGCATTCAACTTTTCTTCCCAACTGCTAACACTTCTGACCAGAATGTAGCTCCACAAGAGATGGAGAGGCAACAGTTTTCCACAGACATTTTCTTCTTTTGTAATAGTGTAAGGACTAATCTCTGCAACAGAAAGCTTTCCTACATCACTAGTTGTGGTTCTGCTGCCCTTGCATGAACTCTGTGTCCTTTTGGAAGATAAAGAGGAAAAATGAAAAAGAGATCTAAGAGTGGGAACTGACCAGAGAAACTGAAAATTATTTATTATTCGAATATAAATAGCAGATATTGATTTAAGCAGGGGAGCTGTTAACTAAATTCTGAAGATAGGAAACAGGCTTCTAAATTCTCATTTTTCATATTAGGACATTAAGAGATAATATCTAAACCTGAAAATAGGGATATATTAGTATAAATGTTGATTATAATCAGTAAGGTGGTAAAACTGACTGTAAAATGAGGGAGGAGGGAAATATTTGCACATACACACAAAGCAAAAACAGTGAAAAAAAAATAGGACAGTTTAAAACCAACAGGCGTGTATAAGACATCACAGAAGATAAATGTATGATTCTCTGTATAATTTGCGTTGTTGAAGTATAATTTGCCTTATACAAGCTTGGAAGAAAACCAGTTAGCACACCAAAAAAAAAAAAAAAATCCAATGAAATTGATATGTCAGTACAAGAAGGGGAATTAATGAACCCAATTTAGTCTTGAATGTGGATAGGACCATGAGGCCACTCAGGTAGTAGTGAAAATTAAAGGGGAGTCAGTGTAAGATCTAATGGGGAAAAGGAGAGCTTTTTGTTATTGCTGCTGTTGTTTTCAGTAAAGAGGGAACTGCAAGCATGCAAATGTGATTATTTCTAGCGCGCTCCAGTCTGTTGTTTCCCTAGCTCAGTTCCTCGTGTGTTTAAATAAATCAGTGTAGGCATATTTGTGTTACTTTGCCTCTTCTATTTCTCTACTGCTAATATCTATGTATAAGCTGTTTTTTTTTTTTTTTAATTAGGAGTCATAGATGTTCACCATCTTGGCAAGTCCTAACAGGGTTCCCTTCAAAATGTAGCAGGCTTAACTGCCTTCCCTAGTCTTCATGTACACAAAAGCAGCCTGGGACCCCAAACCTTCACCCCAGTAGGGAATATTGCTATAAATACCCAAAGAAACAATAAAAGAATTGAAAGTACTTGACTGTGGAGAAGAAGATCTGGGCAGGTGGGGCAGGAATGTAGTAGGGAATATTCTTTTTTGTTGTTATGACTGTTAAGTCATGTCTCACTCTTTGCAACCCCATGGACTGTAGCATGCCAGGCTCCTCTGTTCTCTACTGTCTCCCAGAATTTGCTCAAATTGATGTCCATTGATTCAGTGATGCTATCTAACCATTTCATTATCTGTTGCCCACTTCTCCTTTTACCGTCAATCTTTCCCAGCATCAGGGTCTTTCTTTTCAATGAGTCAGCTCTTGGCATCAGGTGGCCAGAGTACTGGAGTTTCAGCTTGAGCATCACTTTTTCCAATGAATATTCAGGTTGATTTCCTTTAGGGTTGACTGGTTCGATCACCTTACAGCCCAAGGGACTCTTCAGAGTCTTCTCCAGCACCACAATTTGAAAGCATCAATTCTTATGAGACTCCTAAAAGCATGTATTTGATTATGCACAGATAGTACTTTAGTAAAAATAAAAATGCATTTCAAAGGATAAAATAAAAATATAAAATAAACATACAAAATGAACTCAGATGACAGCAAATAGTAGGTACATATCTTAAATATTCTGAGAGAAACCTACTTTCGATCTAGATTCCTATACCTAATTAAACTACTAATCAAACATGAGGACAGAAAAAAGTTATTTTCAAACACTTAGGTATTTATAAAGTTATCTTCCCATAAATCTTTCCTTAGCAAGATATTGGAGGATGTATTACCAAACCAGAAGATGTAGAGAAATCGGGTACAGAAAAGAATGAATCCAAGTCAGGAGGGTGGTGGAGAGAAGGCTGAAGATGGCAGCATTAAAGTGAGCCTAGAGAAAAACCAGTCTAGACAAAAAAGGGAAAATAGAGGAAAATAATTGTGAATATTGACAAAATGTAGACTCTAGATGCTTTAAATTAAACACTAGAGAAACTTACCCATAAATTTTCAGCAATAATACTCATGGCATATTAAAAGCCCAGACCTGCCCTGGAGAAGTTTGGCACCATTACACAGCATCTACATTATTGATCAGCCTCAGAAATGTCATTTGGAAAGCGAAACAAACTTATCTGGCTGTCTGCCCATGCTGTATCTACACAGTGAAGGGTTTTTATGTGGCCATTAAAAAGAATGAGGTATATCTATATTTACTGATATGAAATAATAACCTTAATAAGCTAGGAATAACAACAATAATAAACAGACCTGGGAAACCTAATTTGGATGTAACTTGATTGGCTATTAGCTGTTGGCTTCCAGCCAGTCCAAAGGTGGGTGGACTGAAGTCCTTATCTTAGGAAGAGAGATGTAAGAAGAGAGTAAAGCCTAGTATCAAAATGACTGGGAACTCCAGTTTGGGAAGCACAGGGCAGGAACCTATGGCTCCTAACTTTGCTTGGCCAAAGCCCTCTTGATCAGCTTGGAAAAACAGGAGGCAAATAGATTGCTGGAATTCTTGCCACTCTATTGAATAGTTTAGCCAGCAACAGGGGCCAGAGTTTAAACTGGATATTTAAGTGGAAACAGAAAATGGCCACAGGGCAAGGGCGAATTTAAACTGAGAAAGATTAAACCGTTGAAGACTCACTGAAGGCTAATCTCTACAGTCTCAGGCCAGTCATTTTCTTAAACCCACTGTTCATGCAATCTCGAATTTTATTGACTTGTATTTTGTACTCTATTCACCATGCTGAGGGTTTTCATACATTTTTAAATGAAAAATGCAAGATCCCAAATGTTATGTATAATAGTATGCAATAATTTGTGTTATAAATAGAGTATTTGAATACACACACACGAGTAGGTACATATATGCTCCCAGCTGTTTGGAGGAGGATAAGAAACTAATAACAGCAGGTAGAACTGAAGCACAAAGATGGGAAGGAGACTTATATTTGTTGCACACATTTTAGTCCTGTTTAAATTTTAATTATTTACCAATTACCTATAATACTTGTTAAATACAATTTTAGTTTAAAAAGAAAAAAAGGAAAATCCAAAGGACAAGTCATAATAAATCAAAATGTTTTAAAAGAGTGTAAAGTGTTGTGAAGGAAAGTTGATTTCAGATGACTGTAGACTGCTACAGAAAGGGAGAATTTCAGAGTAATGATTAGATAAAGAAGGCTGCAGGAGATGAAGGGGATGAAGGGGAGGATAGTCTTAACACAAGAATTAAAACACTGTAAATAATGAAATTTACATAATAAGTATTTGGGATTTTTCTTTAAATAACACCTGAAATCAACCTACCTGGGGAAAATACAGATTTCACAATAAAATTCAGGATACAAAAAACAAACTTTTACTTGGACTAAAAAAAAAAAAAACAACTTTCCTTCATCTGGTAAAGAAATTATTTTCTTCAATCCTACCATATTTCTATAGTAAGCCTGCTTTACAACATTGTAAGATTTCTTTTCTTTTCTATCAAATTTCTTCCTACATTCCATTCACAGCATTCACCTCATATCACAACGTTCAGAGGACAACTCTGTCCTATAGTCATTGATTAAATAGAACTTAATAGGAAAACAAAATGGCTCTCATCTTGAAACCCAACTGGATCTCCACTCATCTCTGTGCTCAGCTAAACTCTCAAGGCTTCCTGAAGAATCCACAAAGAACTAAAGTGGCTTCCTTTGATGACCCCCATCAGGCTGCTCAAGCACATCCTGACACAGTCAGCCTCTTTGCTAGCTGCCAACATCTGAAAATAAAACTCACTCTTCCCAGATTTTCCTTCCCCTCTTTCTTCTTTTTCTAATATATCTGTTTTTGCCCTTGTGATTGACAGCAGCCTATTTCTCCTTCATATATGTAAGTAAATTATTAGCACACATATAACTAACTCAGCATCTCTGAGTTGCCCTTTGACAATTTATTTCTCGAGTTTCTAGTGAAGCATTATTGACTTGAATTCTAAAATGGTAGCCAGTAAAGTTGTGTACCTTAAGATCTAAATTGTGCCCTTTAAGGGTCTCAGTTTCTCTTGGCTCCTCTGGTTGAATCTCATACTCAGTGATTCAATACTTCAGATCTACCATGCTAAGCACATTTCTTGGTATAGTTTATTTCTGATTATAATTCTGATTGTTTCCATTGTTGACAAAAGTAGTGTGGCCTTTGACACTACAGCCTGACCAACTGGAGATTTCTATCAGGTGGCAGGTAGCTGATTCTAATACTGTGGACATTTGGAAGCTTAGAAGTGAGAAGGCAGTAGTATTTTGTTCTTCCATTCATAAGTAAAATCTACATTTGTTTTTGTTGTTTGCACTGATGTGGCTTCCTCTAATTAAAAAAATTTTCCTCCTCAAACTCAACCTTTTTTAATATTTTTCCATTATGGCTATAGTAGTTGTCAATATCCATAAACATGGAAGGTCAACATCAAAGATGATATTTCTTTTAGAAACTTTTGACTGTGGTAAAGTGTTTCAGTGGATATTTAGAGTGGAAATGAAAGATAATCTCTGAAATAAAAAGAAATCAACTTTCTTTCATTGGCTAGAAGTCTTTAAACAATGAAATAATTCCAAATTAAGATTGCTTCAGACACCTTTTAATAAGGCTATATTAAGGAGGAAATAGAAATTGGTGTTTCTAGAAATTTGTCAATTAAGTTGAAAAATTGCAACTCTAAATAGTTATATAAATTCTAAAAATTATTAAAGCATAATTGACATGTAAGAAACTGCACATATTTAAAGTTTACAATTTAATGTTTTGATATATATATATATATATATATATACACCCATGAAACCATTGCCACAATCAAGAAAGTGAATATATCCATCAAGTCCAAAAGTTTCCTTGAGCCACTTTTTTTTTTTAGTTCAGGCTGCAATGAAGAAGGTGCAGTCCCACTACTGACAGCCCTGTGAGTTTTGACATGTGTTTCTGACCTGGACCAGTTTAGTCCTCCATAGGCAACCTGGTTGCCCGCATTTAAGACAGGTTGCCATACCGATGCCAAAGTTAGTGTGGCCCACAGTGGGCATAGATCACTCACAAAAACCAGAATCCTGAGCTCAATGAATCCTTCTGCCCCAGCCACCCAAGTCCAACTATGACAGTCCTCAGCAGATGATCCTGTATTCTGTAACTGGCATAATAATCAGACAGAACATCAAGAACATTAGATTACAATGTCAATCAAAGATTCCTGAAGCTTTCTATGACAGATGCTTTCTGAAATATTAATTTTTTCAGTTATTTGTTCTCCTTTTCTATTCGTTCCAAGATTATCTGTACTCCTTAAAGTTCTTCCTGAGGTTGACTGATTTTCTCTTCATCTGTCACTGTGCGCTTCTGCTGGGCATTGTTGTTGTTCAGTTGCTCAGGCATGTCCAACTCTTTGCATCCCCATGGACTGTAGCATGCCAGCTTCCCTGAAATTCACTATCTCCTGGAGCTTCCTCAAACTCATGTCCATTGAGTTAATGATGGCATCCAACTATCTCATCCTCCGTCATCCCCTTCTCCTCTTGCCCTCAACCTTTGCCAGCATCAGAGTCTCTTCCAATTGGTTGGCTCTTCATATCAGGTGGCCAAAGTATTGGAGCTTCTGCTGGGCACAACTCATGCTGTATTGGCCAGAGATTCTGCATGCTTCATGTTCTTGAATTTTTTATTGCTAGAGAATGAGCTCACCAAGCAGACCCTTTTTACAATGCTTGTCACTTTCAGATCCATGATCTGTTGCTCTAAATGCCATTTTTTCAGGTGAAAGTGTGGTGAAAAAGTCCCTCAATAAGCTAGACATTCAACACTTGTGAAAGCTGGATGCCAGCTTTGCAAGATCCTCTTATTACGAAGAGATTTTCAAATTTTCTGTAACTTAATATACCCATCAATCTCCTACGCAAGATTAGGTTCAATCCTTTTATAGTCACTAAGGTCACAGATAATATATTTCCACTGATTGAAAGTCTTTGGGGCTATATAGTCACCCCCAACAACAGATACTAGTATGAGGCATTAAAGTTTCGTCTTGTAACTAATCTTGCTAATCAAAAATCCCTGCGAGGCTAGTAGTTATATTTAACTGGAGAAAGTTTCAGTTAAGAGACCAAAACTGCTGAAATGATATCCTGAATTGGGGGTAGGATGATGTGGATGGCAAATACTTCATGGAACCAAGTGTAGTTCTTTGTTAGCGCTAAGCCTCCTTTTATTCCAGAGCTATCTTTTCCAAGTCCTGGCAGACTTCATAGGCCAGGGAAGACCTGCATAGTCACCAAACTCCACAACCCACCAGCCAACAGGTCACACAGGTGCCAAGACAGCCACACAGGAGCCCGGTGTCCACCCCACAGTGGCTCCTGCTCCAGCAGTGACTCAGGAAGTGGGCTACCTCCTTACCTCAGGAAGAGACCCTCAGCAATCACGGGCACAGACCAGCCACACGACCCAATAAAGGATGCAGGGACTCCCAGACAGGCCTGCCCAGAACCCACACTCAAGTCAGTTAGACAAACAACCTCCTCACCCTTCCCAGAGGTCTGCACAAACGGTCCAGTCAGAGGATAACTGACCTGAGGGCATGACCTATCCTTGTGTCATTTTTTAATCTATTTCTCCCTGCCTCCTGTCACCCTACCTGGGCAGCCACTTATTTGCTTTCTGTCCTTGTCTGTTTAATTGCATTTTCTAGATTTTATATGTCAGAACAGCATATATTTATTTTTGCCAAGCTTCTGTCACTCCTTATAATTATCTTAATGCTCTTCCATCGTGTCATGTGTATCAGTAGTTCATTTTTATTGCTGAGTATATATTCCACTGAATGGATGAACATGCAGTTTGTTTATGCATTCATGTGTTGATGAATATGTATATTGTTTCCAGTATGAGCTAGTTCAAAACAAAGCTGCGAGGAACATTTTTGTTAAGTCTTTCCATATGGATGTATATTTTTATTTCATTTGTCCAAAGTGGTTATGCCTCTTATATTCCATAAGCAGTATGTGAGCATTCTGGGTTCTCTATTTCCATTTTTGGCCAACACATTTCCTTTTAGCCAACTTTTGGTATGATCAGGTTTTAATCTTAGGCATTTTTATTTATAATATTTCCACTTAGTGTTTCTTTATATCTTCTATTTATTTGCTGAGACTTTTTAAAAAAATTTGTTTCCAACATGTTTATAATTGCATGTTGAAACACTTTTGTGATGGTTGCTTTAAAATCCTTATTAGGTAAATCTGATATCTCTGTTATCTCAGCGTCTTTTCTCATTTAGTTTGAAATCGTTTGGTTCTTGAAAAGAAGTGATTTTCAGTTGATACCTGGACATTTTGTATACTATATTAAAAGACTCTGAATTTGTTTTGCAATCTTCTGTTTTAACATGTTCCCTCTAACCCTGCTCCTGTGGTTGAAGAGAGGAACCCATCATTACTGTCAGTTGTGGGTGCAAGTCCAGGTTTCCCTTCAGCTTCTGTTTACACCTGAGGTAGAGGGACTTCTGGTTACTGCTGGGTGGTAATGGGAGTTCAGGCTCCACTGATACCCATCTGCCTAGAACGGTGTGATGCATCACTCTTCCCCACGTGACCTCCACTAACACTGTAGGAGTGTCCTTGTTATTGCCCAGCAATGATGAAGATCTTGACTCTCCAGTGAGTCCCCTCTGATATCCTGGGATTCCTTCATGACTCAGAAGGTAAAGAGTCTGCCTGCAATGAGGGAGACCCAAGTTCAATCCCTGGGTTGGGAAGAGCCCCTGGAGAAGGAAGTGGCAACCCACTCCAGTATCTTGCCTGGAAAATCCCATGGACAAAGGAGCCTGGAGGGCTACAGTCCATGGGTTCGCAAAGAGTCGGACATGACTGAGCAACTTCACCTGATACCCTTCCTTCAGAGAAAGAGTAGGCTACCTCCTTACCAAGGATGGGATGAAAGTGTAGCCTCTATGTGTGGTCTCGTTGACATTTCATAAGAAAGGATGCCTTGTTGCCCTGAGTGGAGAGTAAGCACTTACCTATGCTAGGGCTCCTCTGACACCACACTGTCAAAGACAGGGAGGAGGTAGCTTATTACTATTAAATACAGGTGTAACTCCCAACATAGTCTCCACTGACACAATGGGGTTGCATTATTTCAAATTAGGTTCCCCTTTTTAATATCTGAATAATTATTTTGTGTCTTCTGTTATAAAGATGGTAATTTAGACTGTTTTGACCCTGATCATTCTTTGTCAGTATTATATGCATTCTTATGTGTTGTTTAACACTCCATAGTAGCATTTATTATTTATGCATGTTGGTGTACCTCAAATTTAAGGTAATCTTCCCGAGTACCTGAGGTTGCACTTTTAGCTTCTGCAATTAATAATTTTTCCAAAAAAAAATTTAATAATATCTTTTAGCCTGCTTTATCTTTTCATAAAATAAGTTTATATACTAAGTTTTGTACTCACTAGTTTCCCCTAAGATTGTTAAACCCGTTTACAAATGGTTGATCATGAATTCTGTGCCAACATAGATGCTTAAAGAGATCTTAAGGTTAAGTATGTAAATTGTACCTCAAATTGCATATATCATATCTCCTAAGATTTTAATACTCAGCTTCTGTAAATGATAATGCTGAATTCACAGGGAAATAAAAATTAAAATGCTTAAAATGCTAGGGATGGGATATATGTATACTTACGGCTGATTCATATTGTTGTATGGTAGAAACCAACACAACATTGTAAAGCATTATCCTCCAATAAAAAATGAATTTTAAAAATGCTTAATATTTAGTATTTGATCAATAATTACTGATTCACTCTCCTTCAAAGCTAGATTTTATAGATTTGAAAATTTCAAAATAGGAGAGAAAGCTGAAAATTCATGTTTAGTTTGGAAATATATGAATTATTGGCTTAAACTTTTATTCAGTTAGCAGGCTCTTTTTATCTTACCAGTTATTCTGTTGAGGAAGCACTTAATGAGCACGTTTTAGATACTACAAAGGTAAAACTAAGACAATCAGCTCTTAATCCAATGCAATTCAACAAATATGCTTTGAGTGCCCATTAAGCCTAAGGCACTGGACTAAGTACCAAGGAGGCTACACATAAGAATAAGAGCCAGTTTCTGCCCCCTAACATGGCAAAAATGAGTCATTGAAGGGGCAAGAATGGAAAAGAACTCTATCATAGAACCGTGGCAAAGCACTGTAATCTCATGCAAGTGCACTGAGGGAATGGAGAGAGATCAGCATAGAGAAAAGGGAAACGTGGTAGGATGCTAGGAACCTTGCACAAGGGGTTTTCTAGGTTTCCATGGAAACAGTTAGACTTGAATGCATGGGTGCATAAGACAGTCTTACCAGGTGCCTGCTATTGGTTTGGAGGAGGGACAAAATTACATTTCCATGACAGTTACAGATTAGCTGAGCAAGTAGCTTTCCAAAGTGATGTACTTGCAAAAAACAGATAAACACTGTCCAGAGTGAAAATGTTTGTATTCTCCAGTGCCAGCTGGGTAATTAGATCTTCCCTTAGAAAGCACGAGATTGCAGTTTGTACTTTCTGACCATTTTACCCAAGATAGCAAGATCTCCTACACAGAAACAGTTTTCTGGGGGGAAAAGTCTCATAATATAAAGGTAGACAGTAGGAGAGAAAATTGAATATGTGAGAAAAATTGCCTCAAAGAGAACCATGCAGACATTTTGGAGGTGACTAAAATAAGACAAGGACTAAGAGTGTGTGTCCACATAGCAAGTTATGAAATATTTATAATGGCATTGAGACATTGAAGTGTTTGGCGGTGTAGTGAAGCAATACTTTCTGTTGTGAATTGGGATTTAAGAAAGCAACACTTAACCATCCATCACAGATCAAGAGGTGACAAAGAAAAAATGAAAATTAGACAATGTTGCAGGAAGAATCTAACTATATGGGTATAGTCAGAGTTTAGCAAAATATACAGTTTAATTTCACACATTCCAGCAACACAGAAGACAAAATGTTATACTTGCTTCTTCCAAACAAGATAGATAAATTAGACAGGTTAAGTAGGTAGGTAGGTAGATAATTGCTGTATATTTGATGACTGAATTGTTTACTGAATCTTAATAGTATAAATAATAGTGATGAAAATCACAACAAACCTCAAAGAACATAAAAGCAATGGCATCACATGCAACAGTCTGTCAAAAGTTATAGCATAATATTAAAGGATTACTTCTTAAATCCTGCATCATACAGAATAAAGTATTCAGGAAGGGCATGTTAATTGGAAAAATATTTTGGAAGGAGTGAGTTTTGAGTCAGATTTCAAAGATGTGGTGGCCTATGGATTGATAATGTGAAGGCGGAGGTCTTATCAGTGCATAGAAATGTTGTTTGCAACCAAAAACAAAATCCATAAACTTCAAGCAAACTTTAAAGACAAGTGTATGGTAAATGTAAGTGCAAACATGCAAGTCAGTGACAGGAAGAATAATGCTGAGATAGGTGTAACCGGCCCCCAGCCTTGTGTTACTTTCAGAAACTAATAAATTACAGAAGTAACATAGCAATATTGCCGCAAATGTATAAACTATAGAAACGTATAAAATATCCAGTGTACCTGCATGTTCAGTTGCTCAGTCGTGTCCAACTTTTTGCAACCCCAAGGACTGTGGTCCATACCCTGTCCGTGGAATTTTTCAGGCAAGAATACTGGAATGGGTTGCCATTCCTTTCTCCAGGGGATCTTCCCATTGCAGGGACTAAACCCACACACATCTTGCGTCTCCTGCATTGGCAGGTGGATTCTTTACCGCTGAGCCACTTGGAAAGCCCCAATTTCTTAAGACTCTTAACAGTGTTTTCAGACATCTTAATTTTTAACAACAACTGGTTGTACAACAGTATTTTATTGATGTTGTGATTTATATTTCTAAATTACAGAATTTCCAAATAGGACAAGTTATTGGTTATGTTTCTTGGTTATGTTTCTTTTCCTTGTTTTTTATTTGCTCATGTCTGTTTTTCATATTTCTAGTGGTACTTTTCTTCTGTTTTAGTATGGAGAAGATTAGTTATTGTTGTTTGTTTATGTTACTCCTTCATCAACTTTATATATGAAAATAATTGCCCTCTGTTTGTGGCATTCATATTCACTTTATTTAAGGTGACTCTGATGAAGAAAACTGGTTAATGTTAATGTGGTCTAATTTATCATTTTGTTTCCAGATAATGCTCTTTCTATCTTATTTAATACATTTTCCTATTATATTTCATATATATTCTTTCAAATGCTAAATTATTAAGTGGTGTTGTACTCTGGGATTGATGTTTTATTCTGCTATTTTGTATTTTAACTTTTCCCCATGTAGAGGGCCACCAGATCCATTTATTAAATGGCCCCTCCCATTTCTCTTTGAGGAAATATACCTCATTTCCAGTCATGCAAGGGCCATGATATTGCATTTACTAGTCAGGTTTCCTATTCATGTCACAATACCCCCATTCCTTACTTCCTATTACTTTATAATAGGTCTTTATAGTTATTAGGGAAATTTTCCCTTTTTTACACTTTTTCAGATTGTTCTGGCTATTTAGGTCCTTTGTGCACCCGTGAATATTTCATAAACAAATGGTCAATTTTTACAAAATATCTTGTGATTTTAATTGCAGTTGTATTCAATACAACACAAAATTGTATTTATAGGTGCTGTAGATACTAGTGTCTGTCATATGTAAGTTTACTTCATGGATAAGGATGAAACTATAGCTTTTATTTATTTATTTATTTTTTATTTTTTTTTAAATAAATTTATTTATTTTAGTTGGGGGCTAATTACTTTACAATATTGTAGTCGTTTTTGCCATATATTGACATGAATCAGCCATGGGTTTACATGTGTTCCCCATCCTGGACCCCCCTCCCACCTCCCTCCCCATCCCATCCCTCTGGGTCATCCCATTGCCTCAGCCCTGAGCATTTGTCTCATGCATCGAACATAGAAGCTGAATCCATCTTCCCTCTTCAGATAGCTTCATTTAGAGACATTTTCTCCCTTTTCACATGATTGTTAACCTTATAGCATGTGAAAATGTACCCTCTTGCTGTATTCTTTGTAACTAGGTATATAACTTCATAGACAGTTAAGTTCTCCTCTGTAGATAATATTGAGGAGAACTACCATCATCATTTCGGGGCTTCCCAGGTGGGTAAAGAACCTGCCTGCAGTGCAGGAGACGCCGGAGATATGGGTTGGTTTCCTGGGTCGGGAAGATCCCTTGCAGGATGGCACCGCAACCCACTCCAGTATTCTTGCCTGGAGAATTCCATGGACAGAAGAGCCTGGCAGACTATGGTTCACAGGGTCGCAAAGATTCCGTAGGTTGCAAACAGTCGGACAGGACTGAAGTGACTGAGCACAGCACAGCACTATCGTTATAATATCAAGGTTTTGTATTCATTAACACATACTATCTTTCCTTCCATTTAAGTATTTTCAATGTTCTTCAGTAAAGTTTTATAATTTTATCATGCACAATTTGAACATCATTTGTTGGATTTCTTCTCAGTTTATAGTTTTTACTTCTATTTTAAATGGTGGTATCTTTTCTATTTGTTAAGTAGTGCATTCTAATTGTGTGTTGCTGTTGGCTAGATCTGAATTGATATTTGAGCATTTAATCTCGCTTCCAGCTATCATGCTCTAATTCTGTTGATTGTCTGTAGGTGCTTTAAGATTTCCTGTGAAAATAATAACATGTCCAGTAATAAGACTTTCATTTATCCCTTTCCAATCATTACATCTTAATTTACTTTCCTTATTTTATTCCAGTTTTGGCCTTCTACTATAGTGTTAAATAGAAGTAGTAAAAATGGGAATCCCTGTCTTGTTCCTAAATCTATAGGGAACAATTACAATGCTTACCCATTTATGATTGTGCATATTGTAGAGGGTCTTGTTGTCTTGTAGCAAGTTTCCTTCTATTTTAGCTTATTAAATCAGTCTTGAATGCTATTAAAAGTTTTTCCTGTATCTCTTGAGATGAGCATATGTTTTTTTCTGTTATCTATTAATGCAGTGAATTAAATGTATACATTTTCCTTTTTTTTAAATTAGTTTATTTTCTATTTTTTAACTTACAATATTGTATTTGTTTTGCCATACATTGACATGAATCTGCCATGGGTGTACATGAGTATCATTGTGTTCTTAGAACATAGTGGTTGTGGTTTAGTCACTACGTTATGCCCGATTCTTTGTGACCCCATGGACTGTAGCCCACCAGGCTCCTCTGTCCATGGGATTTCCCAGGCAAGAATTCTGGAGTGGGCTGCCATTTCCTCCTCCAGGGCTCTTCCCAATCCAGGGATCAAACTCTGGTGTCCTACATTGCAGGTGGATTCTTTATGGACTGAGCCACTAGGGAGCATATGGTTTTTTTTTTCTATAATCTATTAATGCAGTGCATTTTTTATTAAAACATTATTGCATGTTTATTTTTGAGAGTACTGAGTTTCATTTGCTAATATTTTGTGTAGATCTCTCACAATCACAAGGAAAATGGGCTATAATATTTATTTTAATTGATCTAGTTTGAGGTGGTATCAATCAGAATGAGTTATACTACACCACAGCAAAAAAGCTTCCAAAATTTTAGTAGCTAAAACATTATAGTTTTATTTATTGGTCATGCTACATGTTCATCTCACATCAGTCACACAGAGATGCAGGATGACAGAGCTTTCACCATCTGGAACATCGCCAGTCACCAGGGAGAGAAGGACATAACAAAGCATGCACTGACTTTTAAAGACTACTTTTTGGAAGTCACAAATCATAGCTACTCATATTTCCTTAGGCAAAACCAGGTCAAATTGTCATGACTCTCATCAAAGGATTAGGCAATTGTAGGTTTGCAGAAAGGAAATAACTAAAAAATTGGTGAATAGCTCTAGTGACTACCATAGTTCACACTTCTGGTAAAAAAACATTTAGTTTTCTCTCCCACACATGTAAAATGTAACCCCCAACTCATGAGACTTAATACAAAAGTCTTTTATAATCATGACATCAATTCCACAACCCAGAGTATCTGAGGAATATGGTGGTTTGTGCAGTATCTTGGTATTAAGTCTAGATGTGACTCTTCTTGATATGAAGGGCTATAAACATCTCCAAAATCCAATATGTGGTAGTGGAATCAGGACAGATAACTGCTGTAAATATCCTGGCAGAGGATGAATTGTAGTCACAAAGAAAACTTCAATCAATCCCAGAAAATAGAGATTTGTCTGTCTCAACTCTGAAAATTTTCCATAAAACATATTGATAATACCCAACCCCCTCCAAAGTTGGTAGGAAGAGTGATTCTTGAATAGGCACTGGTTCTCTTCTTTAGCTAACTTGTCCAGTTTTCTCACTGGGTAATTTTTCTTTATCTTCTCCTGCCTCCCCTCTCCCTGCTTTTTTTAAATTACATTATTCTCCTTGTCTGTATCTGAATTGGACATCATCAAGATGTTCTTCTTGGAACCTGAGCAACTCTCTCAGTTGACTTCTTGCCTATAGATTGTAGAGAGCCCCAGGATCTTTTAAGGTATAAAGCAGTCAGAGTCTATTTTAGTCAAAGCTGTTGATTCTTTTGACAGCACAATTTTCTAAAACATAGTTTTAGCTTCTCCATTTTATTGAAGTCAGTTCATGAGCAATGACCACACCTATATTCCTTTGGAATCATAATTCTTACTTTGAATATTTCATTACTGTCTGTTCCTCTTGCCTCTCTTTCTCCATTTATCTATGTGTATCTAAAGCCTATATGAATGACTTCATTATTACAGTTTTTCATTTTACCAAGTATTTAGCCACTATGTAGTAAAGACTCTCATTCTTCTGGTCTATGGTAAAAAAAAACTGTCCTCACTATGAAGCATATAAGCCATTAAGCCAATATCACACTGTTAGGGTTGTTGGATAGCACTCTGTATATCAAGGTACCAGTAGTTGTCAGCATAAACCTGTCTGTGCCATGTGTGATATGATTTATGGTAAATATATCTAGCCTTCATCCAGTGTTCTTGGCACATAGCTCCTAAAACCCTTGGAATTTCCTGTGAAGAAAGTAATAAAGGTGTCTCTCGTTACATGGCTGAACTGATTGTAGACCAGCTGGTTATCAGAGCCTTGTGATTAGATGGAGACTTAAAGTTCCTGACCTCCACACTGTCTTCCACATACACACCCTGACCTCCAAGGAGGGAAGAAGAGTTGAAGATTAAGTTTAGTTGCCAATGACCAAAGATTTAATCAATTACACCTATGTGTTGGAGCCTCCCCCACTCCAGAAAAAAAAGAAAAAAAGGAGAGGGATCAAAGAGCTTCCCATTGGTGAACACGTGGAGATTTGGAGAGAGTGGCATGCCTGGAAAGGTCTTGGAAGCTCTATGCCCTTTCCCTATACCTTGCTCCATGCACTTCTTCCACTTGGCTCTTCCTGAGTTAAATCCTTTTATAATACACCAGTGCTCTAGTAAGTAAAATGTTTCTCTGAGTTCTGTGAGCCACTCTGGCAAATTAATCAAAACTAAGGAGAAGGTCTTGGGAACCTCCAATCTATAGCCCATTGGTCAGAAGCATGGGTGATAACCTGAGCTTGTGACTGGCATCTTTATTAGGGGAGGGAGGGTCTTGTGGGACTGAGCCCTTAACCTGTGGATTCTGATGCTGACTCCAGGTAGATAGTGTCAGAATTGTGTTAAAATGTAGGATATGCAGCTGGGTCCAAAGGATTGCTTGTTGGAGTGAGGGGAAACCTCTCAAACACACACACACATACACACACACACACACACAGGCACAGGCACACATTGGAACTGGATCCAGGAACCCAAAATACTATGGTAGCAATCAATACTCAAATTTTAGGGGCTTAAAATAACAAAGCTTTTCATCATTCTTATGATTCTGGGTTGGTTGAGACTCTTCCAAGTCATCCTCACTTGGCAGCATAGGATGAGGAAGTCCTCACTCATCACCCTGGCAGGGTAAGGGGAATGTTGCAGACCACTTGCAGATTCTTAATGGCTTCCAAGCTCAACTAATTGGCCAAAGCCAATCATGTGCACCTGCTTACATTCACCAGCGTGGGAAGGTGCAATATTACCACATGCCTGGAAGAACAAAGGAAAGAAGACAGGAACTCATCATGCTCTCTACTGTATATATAAAATTAATTATTTCAGTAGTAGAAGTATGTGGGAAAGAAAATTAGATGCAAATGTTGGCTGAGATTGTTTCAGCCCTGACCAAGAGGGAGCCCTCAGGCTGATATGAACACTGGATCTTTCTGATAGATGGGATCCTATTGTAAAGATGGAAGCATTAAGGCATTAGGCCTGATATCACTAAACATCCTCATCATTGTACTAACTCATTTTATTCCAACTCGTGCTCACATTATCTTCTAATAAACTATCTTTCTATGTAGCTTGCTCTCAAGCAAAAAAAACATGATGTGAACAGTGTCTATTACCTTGACAGTCATAATTCCCAGTGAAGTTTAGTAAATTAGCATTATGCTTTTATATCTTGTGCGAGGTTTGTAGCACGAGGTGGCATCACCAAATCTGATCAGCTCTACTACACTGACACGATCAAACTCAGAAAAGTGATAAATTCCAAGGAAAATTACTGCTCAAAAATCTGGAGGCAAGGAAAATCAACTTGACCCTTTTTTCCTTTGCCAGAGGACCACATGAATCTGCATTTATAAAAAATCAAAAACAGATGACAAACCGAAAATTTTGCATTTCTTCTTTTCTTCAGAATACATAAAGTAAAAAATATAAGACAAGGAGATGTGGTAGGAAGAGATCTCAAATTGTATATACCATGGTGGCTCAGACTAGGTAAAGAATCTGCCTGTAAAGTGGGAGACCTGGGTTCAGTCCCTGGGTTGGAAAGATCAAATGGAGAAGGGAATGGCAACCCACTCCAGTATTCTTGTCTGGAGAATTTCATGGACAGAGGAGCCTGGCAAGCTATAGTCCATGAGGTTGCAAAGAGTTGATTGGTCACGACTGAGTGGCTAACACACGCACACACACACAGAATCAGAGACACCTGCTTGTTGGGGAAAAACTGAGCACTAGATCAGAGACTACAGATTAAAACAAGTCAAGCAGAAAACAGACATGAGTATAAAGGACGGTGATGAGTTGCTGAGTACAGTGAAAAACAGCCCTGGCTGGTGGTAGAAGCCGAGACAGGGCTCCTGAGGAATGGGCTCAAATCTCCATGTGGTTTGGAACACGCTCCATCATCCCTGTCCTACTGGCCTTTTTGCTATACAACAAACTCAATGGATTTTTATTTGGTTGTTACCTCTGCCTGACATGAGTTTTCACCATGACTACAAACCTGTGCCAGAGGGTAGGTGGGCAAAAGCATGTTCTGGCTGTACTGGCAAGTTCTTGTGCCCTTTCTGCACCATTAGAGTGAAAATAAATGCCTAACAAATGCTTATTTAGTAAATATGAGAGCAATGAATGGCTAAATCATGGTGGCTAAGACGGTAAAGCATCTGTCTGGGAGACCCGGGTTTGATCCCTGGGTTGGGAAGATCCCCTGGAGAAGGAAATGGCAGCCCACTCCAGTATTCTTGCCTGGAAAATCTCATGGATGGAAAAGCCTGGTGGGCTACTGTCCATGGGGTCGCAAAGAGTAGGACACGACTGAGCGACTTCACTTTCACTTTCTTTTTCACTTTTATTAGAGGAGAAGGCCAATCGTCAGACCCTGTTGACACAGCATATTGACAAAGGAGGCAGGGGGACAGAGAGAAACTTGAAGCGATGACATCTTCGTCGGCTAATCCTTAGTAGGACTAATCTTAGTAGGCTGGTACTATGGTAAAACGTAGGACGATAAATGAGAGTCATGAAGTCCTGATTTTGCTGATCTTGATCAGTAGATGATAAATCAATGCTAAATCATCGCAGAGAATACCTATTATATCAACTGCTTCACCATAAGCCAGAAAGAATTCTTACTAGTCTAGAGCAGGGCACATGTCTCAACATGAGAACGAGAATGAGTGTGGGTTCTAAGATGCTCAAGTCTACCTGTTTTCTGCCACTATATTTCTATATCCATCCCTCATAAAGAACAATCTCCATTTACAGATGATTAAAAACTGAAGACGGATTATCTTGTGCCCATCAAACTCAGGTTAAAAGGAAAGACTGAAATATGACCCCTTTCCACAACAAAAATCAAATATATTACTAGGCATCAGAAAAGTATAGACCAGCAATTTTCACAAATTAAAATAATTTGCTTAAAATATGAAATTAAAGAAAAAATCAAAAATTAAGAACTAAAGAAATCATCACTGGAAAAGATAACTCAAGTAAAACATTCAAGCTCTCAAATCAGAGGTGAAAAAAAAAGAGATAAAGTATAGCTTTCCAAGCTTCAGGGGAAAAAAATCCATCATTAAGGGTATAATTAAATATATTTTAGAATTTTAGAAAGTTGGTGAAGGGCTATAGGAAACACAAAAAGAAGTTCAGAAGATATATAGATATGGATATGAAAAAATTAAATAATGTTGAAATAAAATTACCAAACTAAATTCAAAGCTGTCTTATCTTACAGGGGCAAAATGTGTAATGTTCAGATTTATCTTCTTTTCTGGAGAAAATCATTTGCATCTAATTAGTTTCCTACAAATTAACTTCCAAGTTTAAAGAGTTGTAAAATGTCTGCTGCTAATCAGTGGGCATGTGTCTCTCAAGTCAGTAGATACTTAGGCAGGTTTATCCACACAGCGTGACTATGAAGGTCATGCTTCATCCTTCTGCCTTGTATCCATGTAAGATAATCTTTCTTAGCAACCCTTCCTTGTGATAAAAGTAATCACCAAATAGTACTTAATTTACATAAATGGTACTAAAATATGAATCTGTGAATTCATTTATTTTTCTCTGTCAACATTATCTCTTTTTTTGTATTATATATAGAGTGAGAGTGAGATTTTGTTGCTTTTTTTTTAATTAATGTGTGTTATTCCATTAGTTTGCTTTCACAAGGTGCAGAGCTATATTCATGTAACAGTAAAGAGTTTGATGTGACTGGAACATAAGGTCCACAGAGAGAAATCTAAAGATAAGGATGGTGAGATCATCTGAGGACAATTTGTAAAGGTCACATGTTTTAGGTAATGGTATTTTATTGTTCTGCTGATGATAATGATTTAATACTAAGTTACTGTTCTTAGAAATTCATCCATTTATTCATTGGTTACCTCATTCACCAAGTATTTTTAAAGGGTGATATGTGAAAAAAAAATCAGCAATGTAATAGGTGAAAGAGAACATGCGTCATGCAAGGAGACAAGTTTTATTTTTTATTCATCAAAATGAAAACATTACACAGGTGATTCATTCTTCAAGTATATACTTCCTTCAACTTTTTATTTATAAATACTCCCTTCTCATCCTTAGGACTTAACATAGATGTTACATCTTTTGAGATCTCTCTGATTATCCCAAGCTGAGTTAGGCATATAACTACAGTCTTTGGTAGATACTTCCATTATTGCATTATTGTATTATTATCATGTGTTATTATTACTAGTCTATTTGTTTGGCTCCCCACTAAATTTTGTATTGCACCTATTATACTGATATTTTTGGTAGACACATAAACCGTTATAAATGTTGGGTGAACTTAAAAATCATGAATAAATAGATGAATTCTCTAGGACAGTAACCTAGTATAACAGCAAAAACAACAAAAACCAATATGACTTTTATACCCTTTAAATTATACAAAGGACAAGAAGTCCTGGAAACTAATCTTAAGGAAATTAAGTGACATGAAGATATTTGTTTCAATGTTATATTGCAACAGTGAAAATTTGAAAGACAAGTCAACACAAATATTGGCAGATAACCATGTAAATAATGGTATATTAACTGGTTGATACATTATTCATTAAAATTACACTATGAACAGTGCAAAAGTGCAAAACACTAAGAAAAATCCTTAAAACATAATTATAAATTTAAAAGTCTCAGTTCAATTGCTCAGTCATGTCCAACTCTTTGTGACCCCATGGACTGCAGCACGCCAGGCTTCCCTGTCCATCACCAACTCCCAGAGCTTGCTCAAATTCATGTCCATTGAGTCAGTGATGCCATCCAATCATCTCATCCTCTGTCGCCCCCTTCTCCTCCTGCTTTCAATCTTTCCCGGCATCAGGGTCTTTTCCAGTGAGTTAGTTCTTCACATCAGGTGGCCAGAGTATTGGAGTTTCACCTTCAGCATCAGCCCTTCCAATGAATATTCAGGACTGATTTCCTTTAGGATAGACTGGTTGGATCTCCTTGCAGTCCAAAGGACTCTCAAGAGTCTTCTCCAACACCGCAGTTCAGAATCATCCATTCTTTGGCACTCAGCTTTCTTTATGGTCCAACTCTCACATCCATACATGACTACTGGAAAAACCATAACTTTGACTAGATGGACCTTTGTCAGAAAAGTAATGTCTCTGCTTTTTAATATGCTGTCTAGGTTGGTCATAGCTTTTCTTCCAGGGAGCAAGCGTCTTTTAATTTCATGGCTGCAGTCACCATCTGCAGTGATTTAAAAGTCTTAAATATTTATATTCTCAAGAATTCTAATTATGTAATTATCTATGAATCCAACAGTCAAATCAATGCTGAAAAGATGAAAAATATTTAACCATTTTTCTATTTATGTTAAATAATTCTTTGAATACATATTCTTTAATACTTTGAATACATATTCTTAAGAATTTAACTGAAATAAGCCACAGTTACATGAAGAATATAAGGTGCTAAAGAAAAAATTCGAAATAAAAATTATTGGAGATAAATCATGTTTGATGATGATGACTGCAGCCATGAAATTAAAAGACACTTACTTCTTGGAAGGAAGGTTATGGCCAACCTAGATAGCATATTTAAAAGCAGAGACATTACTTTGCCAACAAAAGTCCGTCTAGTCAAGGCTATGGTTTTTCCAGTGGTCATGTATGGTTGTGAGAGTTGGACGGTGAAGAAAGCTGAGCGCCGAAGAATTGATGCTTTTGAACTGTGGTGTTGGAGAAGACTCTTGGGAGTCCCTTGGACTGCAAGGAGATCCAATCAATCCATCCTAAAAGAGATCAATTCTGGGTGTTCATTGGAAGGTCTGATGTTCAGGCTGAAGCTCAAATTCTTTGGGCACCTCATGCGAAGGGTTGACTCATTGGAAAAGACCCTAATGCTGGGTAGGATTGGGGGCGGGAGGAGAAGGGGACGACAGAGGATGAGATGGTTGGATGGCATCACTGACTCGATGGACATGGGTTTGGGTAGACTGCGGGAGTTGGTGATGGAAAGAGAGGCCTGGCGTGCTGCAGTTCATGGGGTTGCAAAGAGTCGGACATGACTGAGTGACTGAACTGAACTGAAATTAGACACTGTCTATCGGCATCATTAATAGAAATAAAAATGATTATTAATCACATTGCAAGTTAAGTTCAATTTATATTATCTTATAATTATAGCAAATTGAGATATTTATGCTGTTGTATAATTAACCATCATTTTTATCCCTTCTCTTTGCCTTATCCCAAATTTAGAACTGAGGAAATTAAGCTTCTCCCTTCCCTCAAATTAGGATTTTTCAAGTGATGAACATATTAGAAATCAAGTATATTGCTTCTTTATTCTGTGCTTTTACCTCCTTGGAAATATCCTGATGTCTTTTCTTATCAGGATGAGAAATTTTTTTTCCATATTCAAATTATAAGCCACATTTGTGATTCCTTCTGTGTGGGAAATAATATCAACAAATGCTTAATTAAAACATTCACCCATCAGAAAAACACCTCTATAGTTTTATTTGTGACAAGGTATAACACTACTTCTCTCTCCATCTTTTCTCCTTGCATTGAGCAAGCAGAACTCAGAGTCTAGGGAGAGTTTGCAGGACAAAATAGCAGAGAAAAGAGAGCTGCACAGACATCTCTGTAGATCTACAGAGGGCCTCCCCTGAGTATTCGACTGAATACTTACCAGCACATCATGGGAGGAAACTAACTGAGGCCAGAGAAAATCACTCAACACCACTTAAAAGGATAAGAGGTAAAGTCTATTCATTGCTCATACAAGGCAGGGAATAGTGCTAATTCCCCTGGATTCTGATGATTTATGAGTAAACAGAGGCTCTTTTCTCATTAATGAGAATTTAATTAGACTGAGCAGTGCTCTGGTCTCAGCTAACAAATCTTAAAAGCTGAAATCAATAGGATCAAACTATCTTCAAGTAACCTAACTGCATTCTAGAACAAAGCTAAACACTGTTTATAGAAACACAAAAATAGCTAGCATCCAATAAGGTAAAATTCACAGTGTTTTAATCCAATAAAAAAATTACTAGGCATGAAAAGAAGCAGGGAAATAAGATCTATAACAAGGACATCAATCAGTGAATTGAAACCTTCCCGAACTAAAACAGATGTTAGAATTAGCAGACAAGCACATTATAATGGTTATTGTCACTACAAGTAGAGCTGACAAACTACTAGAGATGAAAATACAGTGTGTTCAAAAAACTGAAGTAGAGGCATGGAAGATGGCAACAAGACCCAAATCAAACTGCTAGTAATTAAAACTACAGTCTGTTTAGTGAAAACGCACTGGATAAAATTAAAAGAAGATTAGGCCTTGCGAAACAAAATATTAGTGAATTTGAAGGTGTAGCAATAGAAGCTATCCAAATAAAATAAAGACATAAAAGACAATGAGGAAAAATGAACAATTTCAGTGAACTGAGCTACAGGACAACATTAGGAGATCTAACATACCTGCAAATAATGTCCATAAAATACATGTAAATGGTCTAACTATGCCAATCAATAGGCGGTGATTCTCAGAATGGGTAAAAAAACAAGATCAAATTATTTGCTGCCTACAAGAAATACACTTCAAATAAAAAGACAAAAATAAGTTATAAGTAAATGAATGGGAAGGCTATACCATGTTACTTTCAAATGAAGTTAGAGTGACCATATAAATATCAGATAAAGTGTATTTCAGATCAAAAAATATTATCAGCAAAATGTTATTGTTGTTGTTGAGTTGCTAAGTCATGTCTGACTCTTTTGCAAGCCCATGGACTGTAGTCCACTAGGCTCTTCTGTCCATGGGATTTTCCAGGTAAGAATACTGGAATGTGTAGCCATTTCCCTTTCCAGGGGATCTTCCAGACCCAGGGATTGAACCTGCATCTCCTGCATTGGCAGGCGCATTCTTTACCACTGAAACACCAGGAAGCCCCCCAAAAGTTATTACATAATGTTAAAAGGATAGTTTCATCAACTGGATGTAATAGTCATAAACATTTATACCCTGATGTAATGCTTATAGCCTAATATAAAAATATATAGTAAATGAAAGAGTTCTCCTGCACTGCAAGCAGATTCTTTAGCATCTGAGCCACTAGGAAAGACAATACCCTAATAACACAGCTTCAAAATATATGAAGGAAAACTTATAGAACTACAAGGAAAAATAGAGAAACCTACAATTATAGTCATAGGTTCCAATATCTCTCCCTCTCTATAATTGATAGGAAATGCAAGTAAAATATTAAGGCTATAAAATGGATTTTAACACAATCAACAAACCTAACCTGATAGTTTTAAAACACACTACCCAGCAATGGCAGAACATACACTTTTCTCAAGCACACACAGGATGTTTATAAATATAGACTATATTTTACTCCCTAAGATATGTCAGAATAAATTTTAAAAGATTCAGTTCATATAATATGTATCCTTTGTAATGAGGAAACTAAATTAGAAATCACTTATAGAAAGATAACTGTAAAATCCCCAGATTTTGAAAACTAAGTCATGGGTAAAAGAACAAATCAAAAGAGAAATTGGAAATATTTTTAATAACTAAAATTAAAGTACAGCATAACAAAATTTCTGAGATGCTACTAAAGCAGTACTGGTAAGGGGAGGATTTATAGCACTAAATAACTGTATTTCAGCAAGACAAAAAGCTATCAACTCAATTAACTCAAGATTCTTGTAAGAAACTAGGAAAAAAAGAGAGCAAATCAAACCCAAAAGGGTAGTAGAAAGGAAATAATAAAGACAAGAGTGACAATCAATAAAATAAGAAGTAGAAAAATAAGAAAATCAATGAAGCCAAAGGTATTTCTTAAAGAGAGTAATAAATTTGATAAATTACTAACCATGAGAGAAAATATGAACTATAATACAGAAAATTTTGAAACTATGTAAGGTAAAAGATGTTAACTAGACTTATTATGGTGATTATTTCACAACGTACACAAATATCAACTTACTATGTTCTACACTTGAAGCTAATAAAATATTATAGGTCAATTATACCTCAATTAAAAATATATAATAAATGAGAGAGGTGACATCACTTAAGATTCTATAGCTATTAAAAGATGATAAGGAAATTCTATTTCCTTAAAACTTAAAGACAATAGATCCAACCACTTAAGTGAATGTGCAAATTATTTGAAAGACACAATATATCAGTGCTCACTCATAAATAAAAAAATATGAATATCCGGTATCTATTAAGGAACTTAAATTTGTAGTTAAAAACACTCCCACAACCCTAGTCCTAGATGGCTTCTCTGGGGATTCAACCAATCATTTCAGGAGTAAAAACTGCTCATTCTATACAAACTCTTCTAGAAAGTTGAAATGGACAGCATGTCCTGATAGCTTACGGTGAACAGATTTGTGATCTCTGAAGAAGAAAATTTAGCTTCAGGACCAGGGACCAGGCTTGATCATTCAAGAGCTTTTGTGTAGCAGAGTTTTATTAAAGTGAAAAGGAACAGAGAAAATTTCTGACATAGATATCAGAAGGGGAATGGAGAGTGCCTCCACTCACTAGTCTTATCAAGGCCTTATATACTTTTACCAGACCCACTCCCACAAGATGCATCTTAAATAAACAAGATTAGAACTAACAATAGAAAGGTCTTACTAGACCCACTCCTTATTATGGAGAAATATGTCCTCAAGCAAGATACATTTTTATAATAACTAAAAGGTAAAAAAAAAAGTTTGTCTTTTTCTCTGTGAGATCCGCAGACCCCTTTCTCCTTCTCTAAGGCTCCAGACCCTTTTCTCCTCCTCAGGGACCCCGGATTTCTTATCAACCTACCTAGGAATGGACTCTCTCAGTCCCCTGTCTTAGTCTGCTGGGCTGCCATAATAAAATACCATGGACTGAATGGCTTAAACAACTGAAATTCATTTCTCACAGTTCTGAAACTGGGAAGTCCAAAATCAAGGTTTCCATCAAGGTAGATGCCAATCTGAGACCTCTTCTCTTGGCTTGTAGATGGCCACCATCTCATTGTGTGCTCGTATCACCTTTTCTTTATGCATGAGGGAGGGGAAGGGAAGAGAGAGGAAGAGAGGGAGAGACAGAGAGGGCATGCTCAAGGTCTCTGGAGTCTCTTCTTATAATGCCTCTAATCTCATCATGAGGGCCCCACTCTCCTGACCCCATCTAATCCAAATTACCTCCTAAAAACAATAGGTTTTTGTTTTGTTTTTTCTTTAGTGTGTTTGTAAATTCTCTTTCAAGGGAAATATCTATGTTGACCAGATAGTAATTAAAAGCATGCAATGTAAAGGAATATTCTGCAGGAGAGATTTTATTACTCAACTTTTCTCCAGCCTCATTGAAATACCATTTATAAAAAAATAAAATCAACCCATTTTAAGTGAACAGTAGGATGAATTTTGCTAACAAACAGTTGGATGAATTTTGCTAACAGAATACTGGCCAATTTTGGTCAGACCAAAATCATAATACATAGTTATTGGTTGTCGGGTTTTCATAGAAGCCCTTTATAAGATTGCAGAATTTTCCTTCTATTCCTGGTTTGTACCTTCAAATACAATCACATTGAGGATTTGGACTTCAACATATGGCTTTGGGAGGGACACAAACATTCAGTCCATAGTAATCCCCAAGTCATTTTACAAAACCAAAATTACCTTGATACCAAAACTAGACGTTTTTAAGTGTAGATAAATACTTCTCACGAGCATAAATGCAAAATTTGACAGTAAAAATATGTTTAAAAAATGCAGTAAAAAAAAATTGAATCTGATATTGTATTTAAAAAGATAATACATAGTGATCAAGTGGAGTTTATCCAGGAATGCAAGATTGGTTTATCATTCAAAGGATTCATCAATGCAACACAATACACTAACTAACCAAAAAAGAAGAAAATATCTGACATCAGTCCGGTATAGAAATGTACTTGACCAAATTCAAGCCCCATTTCTAGTTAAAAAAGAAAAAAAAGAAAGAAACTTTTAGCAAACCAGGAATAGAAGGAAAATTCTGCAATCTTATAAAGGGCTTCTATGAAAACCCGACAACCAATAACTATGTATTATGATTTTGGTCTGACCAAAATTGGCCAGTATTCTGTTAGCAAAATTCATCCAACTGTTTGTTAGCAAAATTCATCCTACTGTTCACTTAAAATGGGTTGATTTTATTTTTTTATAAATGGTATTTCAATGAGGCTGGAGAAAAGTTGAGTAATAAAATCTCTCCTGCAGAATATTCCTTTACATTGCATGCTTTTAATTACTATCTGGTCAACATAGATATTTCCCTTGAAAGAGAATTTACAAACACACTAAAGAAAAAACAAAACAAAAACCTATTCAATCTTGCCTGCATGCTAAAATTGCTTCAGTTGTGTCCGACTCTTTGCGACCCTATGGATTGTAGCCCGCAAGGCTCCTCTCTCCATGGGATTCTCCAGAGAACACTGGAGTGGGTTGCCATTGCCTTCTCCAGGGGATCTTCCTGACACAGGATTGAACCCACGTCTCCTGAGGCTCCTGCATTGCAGGCAGATTCTTTCAGTTTAGTTCAGTAGCTCAGTCATGTCCAACTCTTTGCTACCCCATGGACTGCAGCACGCCAGGCTTCCTTATTCATCATCAACTCCCAGACTTACTCAAACTCATGTCCATCCAGTCAGTGGTGCCATCCAACCATTTCATCTTCTGACATCCCCTTTTCCTCCTGTTTTCAATCTTTCCCAGCATAAGGGTCTTTTCTAGTGAGTCAGTTCTTTGCATCAGGTGGCCAAAGTATTGGAGTTTCAGCTTCAACATCAGTCCTTCCAATGAATATTCAGGACTGATTTCCTCTAGGATGAACTGGTTGAATCTCCTTGCAGTCCAAGGGACTCTCAAGAGTCTTCTCCAACACCACAGTTCAAAAGCATCAATTCTTCGGCACTCAGCTTTCTTTATAGTCCAACTCTCACATCCATATGTGACTTCTGGAAAAATCATAGCTTTGACTAGAAGGACCTTTGTTTGCAAAGTAATGCCTCTGCTTTTTAATATGCTGTCTATGTTGGTCATAACTTTTCTTCCAAGGAGCAAGTGTCTTTTAATTTCATGGCTGTAGTCACCATCTGCAGTGATTTTGGAGCCCCCCAAAATAAAATCTGTCACTATTTCCATTGTCTCCTCATCTATTTGCCATGAAGTGATGGGACTGGATGCCATGATCTTTGTTTTCTGAATGATGAGTTTTAAGTCATTTTTCACTCTCCTCTTTCAATTTGATCAAGAGGCTCTTTAGTTCTTCCTTGATTTCTGTCATAAAGGTGATGTCATCTGCATATCTGAGGTTACTGATAATTCTCCCCACAATCTTGATTCCAGCTTGTGCTTTTTCCAGCCCAGCAGTTCGCATGATGTACTCTGCATATAAGTTAAATAAGCAGGGCGACAATATGCAGCCCTTGATGCACTCCTTTCCCGATTTGGAACCAGTCTGTTCTTCCATGTCCAGTTCTAACTATTGCTTCTTGACCTGCATACAGATTTCTCAGGAGGCAGGTCAGGTGGTCTAGTATTCACATGTCTTTAAGAATTTTCCAGTTTGATGTGATCCACACAGTCAAAGGCTTTGGCGTAGTCAATAAAGCAGAAGTAGAAGTTTTTCTGGAACTCTCTTGCTTTTTCGATAATCCAACAGATGTTGGATCCGTTGGTTGAAGACCTTTCATAATATTATAGATTTTGTGCATCAACAGTATCTTAGTAACCCATTTATACATATATTCCAAACCTTTCCTACTAATTATTCTATTTCTTCCATCTGATGGTCAAATGTCCCTTGTTACTTCAAACTGCCTATTTCCTGGAGAATTTTATACACTTTATTTAGACTGTCTTATCACCATTACATGATAGTGTCCCTAGGCAGAACCTGAAGTCTTGTTGGAACTAAAGCTGGGAGAAGCTATTGCTATTTTTATCCAGTTGTAGGTGAGACAACAGAGAGATGTCAATGCCAGAAGCTAGCAGAAGGACCAGCTGCTCTCGTTAATGCCACACAGATGAAAAGAATCAAGTGTAGTCATCAGGTACAAAAATAAATAATCGAGTCATAAAAACAAGGAAATTAGAGCAAGACATACAAAAGCCAGGTAGGGAACTAACCTGAGTATGGAGGAAGACAGATATGGCCAAACTTAGAATAAGAAAGTGGTGTCTGCAAAAATAGAGGAATTGAGGACAAAGAAGTCAATGAATCTCTGGAATCTTCAGAAACATACTGAAATGGAGAAGGTGCATTCACAGGGATTAAGCTTGAGAATGGATTTCCCTGGTGGCTCTGATGGTAAAGAATCTGCCTGCGATGCAGGAGACCCATGTTCAATGTCTCGGTCAGAAAGATCCCCTGAAGAAGAGAATGGCAACCCACTCCAGTATTCTTGCCTGGAGAATTCCATGGACAGAGGAGCCTGGCAGGCTACTGTCCATGGCGTTGCAAAGAGTCATACAAGACTAAGCAATTAACACTTTCACAAGCTTGAGAAACTGTGCCTGGATAGACACATTATTTGCAGATAATTCCTCCCAAGAAAAACTTGGACCAGAAAACAGGACACAGGTTTATAGAATGAGTGGAGGAGAGCCAAGACAAACAAGGTAATTAAAAGGATCCTTCTAGCTGGATTCTCAAGCCATTCATATCCAATCCAGTTATCTTCCTTACTTTCAATTTTTGCTTCTATCCTATGTTGTAACTTTCTTTGGTGCCACCTTGTAAAACCTTGCTTTGGGTTCTTACTTACTCATCCCCTGATTCAGTTCCATGGCTGGTAGATTTAAATCACAGCAGATCTAAAGATGTGGCTGGAACTTGGCATATCCTTGGCTTCTCACTCAGACTAGTGTCAACCCCACAGTAGCAGCAGACATTGTATATTGACAAGATGTATTGTTTGGAAGGCTTAAGAGTTATACAGAGTGCTTGGCAGAGGTATGTCCTGGTTGTTAATATTACTATAAACACAGGAATTAGTATTGTGCCAGAACTTAAATGAACACATTTTAGGCCACAGAGCTAAGAGCTCTTATTGAACTGGGCATAGAAGGCCATAGTTAAATTATACCTCTAACTATGGGAGCCCCAAAATTAACTTGAATAAGATGAAACTTTGAGTAAAATAGAATATGAATTAGCACAAGAAGAGAAGCTCTGATTTGGGGAGTTGTATAGAGTTTGGAGGACTTCCCTGGTGGCTCAGACTGCAAAGAATCCGCCTGCAATGCAGGAGACCTGGGGTCGATCCCTGGGTTGGGAAGATCCCCTGGAGAAGGGAATGGCAACCCACTCCAGTATTCTTGCCTGCAGAATCCCCATGGACAGAGGAGCCTGGTGGGCTACAGTCCATGGGGTCGCAAAGTGTTGGTCGTGACTGAGTGACTAAGCATAGCACGTAGCATAGAGTTCGGAAAAACTGAGAAAACTCAGAGAATCACTGAATTCTTTCTTCTTCCCCCCTTACTCTGTGATGTAACCAAAACTTACCTTAAAATGCTGTCATTCATAGTTCTTGTCATTAACATGTTTTCTATTTTATCATTTTTATGAACCTCTTCACTCTTAATCCTATTAAATGTTCCACTGGCTGTTAGTTGTAATTTAAAGGGACATATTCATAGGTGTGTCCTTTGTTTTTGACTGAACCACGTGGCTTGTGAGCTCTTCATTCCCAGACCAGAGATTGAATCTGGGCCCTTGGCAGTAAAGCACAGAGTCCTAACCAATGGACTGTCAGGGAATGCCCCACAGGTAGGCTAGAGACGGTCATACACAGTGAAGTAAGTCGGAAAGAGAAAAACAATATTGTATTTAAATGCATATATGTGGAGTCTAGAAAAATGGTAGGAGGAACCTATTGCAAAGCAGAAATGGAGACACAGATGTAGAGAACAAATGGTCTGGACACCAAGTGGGGAATGGGGAGGTGGGATGAATTGGGAGATTAGGGTTGACAGACATGCATTTCTATGTATAGAATGGATAACTAGTGAGAATGGGGCACAGGTAACTCTCCTCAATGCTCTTCGGTGACAAAGAGGGGACATATGTATACATATAGCTGATTCACTTTGCTGTACAGCAGAAACTAACACAACATTGTAAAGCAACTCCAATAAAAATTTTTTAAAAAATTGAGGTCACTGTCAACAGCTGAAGTTCAGTGGCCCTGACCAACAGGGAACATTCCATTGGTCTAAGCTTGGGAGAGTGCCGATTAGGTCTGCTTATTAAACTGTAGATCACCCACCAACTGCAGCCACTGTATCTAAAAACTGTGCTTTCTCATTAGATAAAATATATTATTTCTTGGTCTCCCCTACACCCAAAATATACTTGGTTTTCATAAAGATTCTGTAAGACAACATTGGGATAATACAGAAGGCATGAATGTGGTATGATACCGAGGCCGTAATAAATAAAGTGATTTATGGCAAGTCAGTCACTAGAGACTGCCTCCTCTCTGAGGGATTCTTTTTTGTAGTTTTACTCATAAAAATGAGAAATATATGCAGTGGATAGTGAACTGGAAAACATATTTAAAGGAAGAGTTCGTTTCTTTCTATAGAAGGGCAAAGAAAACCCAGCTAGGAGGCCCCAGTACTGCTCCTGCCTTTTAATTTCAAACTGGAATGAGGCTATCAGACAGTAAATCTGTTTTAAAGTGATTTTTTTTTTAAGAGAGAAGGTAGAAGAGACACATGAGAGAGATATTTTAATCTTAGAAGAGTGAGGGAAAATACTTGCAGTAATCTAAAATGGTTATTCTATTTATGTCTAAAATAAATGCGCCGCTGGACAGTCTCACTGAGCGGTGCTCTGTTATGGAGCCGGATTCCTGTTGTAAAGCCCGAGGCTGCTGCCTTCCTTCCCCTATTCCATTTCTAGAAGTTTGCTGTCGTGACGCCGTGGAGCTCACAGATGGCAGCAGGCAGTATGGTGGGAGTTATTCGCGGCTCACTCCTGCCTCGCATACCCCTGAGAGTAACTGCAAAATGGAGGCCATGATTAGAGGGTGGAATTCAGTGACCATTATCCCTGCTTATGTTATTAATTAGGAGCCCTCTGCACATAAACAAGATATGCAGAGGAGCCTGTTATTAATGTAACAAAGAGATCTTTTCAGTATCTGCAATTCACACACACATTAGTTCCCAAGCATTCCCAGAAACTATTAGTACAAGTAAAATCAAGTTGTTTGGAACACGTGGTCATATTTTTCTAATTTCCTCTCCTCTGGGCATGGCATGCTGAAATGAATTATTGAGGGAGAATTTGGGAATAGTAATACTGTTAATTCATATATGTGTAGAGTTCTTAACAGCTTACAAAACACGTATATACATGTTACCTCATTAATCTTCACAACCATAATGAGACAGATTACTAATACTATTGCCATTTTTATAAATAAACGAAATGAAATCTCTCAAGCCTAAGAAACTTTCCAAGACCCCATGGCTTTTAAATAGTGGAGCTGGAGTTAATTCAATATGTGGGGTTTTTTTTAATTGTAAGTTCAAGGGGCCCATTTATACCAAACTAAAAAGTAACCAACTAACCCCCAAACTGGATAGCTGCTGCTGCTAAGTCACTTCAGTCGTGTCCGACTCTGTGAGACCCCATAGACGGCAGCCCACCAGGCTCCTCCGTCCCTGGGATTCTCCAGGCAAGAACACTGGAATGGGTTGCCATTGCCTTCTCCAATGCATGAAAGTGAAAAACGAAAGTAAAGTCGCTCAGTCGTGTCCGACTCTTAGCGACCCCATGGACTGCAGCCCGCCAGGCTCCTCCGTCCATGGGATTTTCCAGGCAAGAGTACTGGAGTGGGTTGCCATTGCCTTCTCCAACTGGATAGCATCTGTCTATTATTAGGCACAACCCTATCTGAACATGGGCAAATCATCTTTGCTGAACACTGGATATCCATTCTAGGCACAGAAGCAAGGGACATTCTGAGTATTTGATGTCTCTTAGCACAGCACCCCTCAGATCATACTTCCCATACTGCTGGTGGTCTTTCATTTGTAACTGATGTGCAATAAGATAACCACTAAAGTTGAGAACAAACATCTGGAACATGGTATGGCAATTTAGGGCTTCCCTGATGGTTCAGTCTCAGTAAAAAATCCACCCGCAATGCAGGAGACCGCCTGCAATGCAGAAGACCTAGGTTTGATCCCTGGATCGAGAAGATCCCCTGGAGGAGGAAATGGCAACCCACTCCAGTATTCTTGCCTGGAGAATCCCCGTGGACAGAGGAGCCTGGTGGGCTGCAGTCCATGGGGTTGCAAAGAGTTGGACATGATTTAGCAATTAAACCACCACCACATGGCAGTTTGGCAGGGTAAGTTTCTGGTTGTTGAATAGTAAAAAATTGAGAGCTATATTTTGTATGTCCTTTTTAAAAAGTTTTGCTTTTCTATCAATTTATGTTTATTTTACAAAAGGATCAGGCCACAACAGAATGGGGGGAAAGTGATCCCTCGCCTAGTTTTGCACAAAAAGCATGGTTTTGTTGTACCAGAGAGCATGCCTGCGTTCAAGTTTTACAGGGCGTCCTAGGCAGGCTCTGTTCTACTCTACTGAAACTACTTAGCATGGACTCTCCCTAAGGGCCTCCCTCTCTTCTCGTTGTTTTCTCAAGGTCTGCAGTTACAATAAGCATGTCCTTTGGAGTCTGTAATGCCCGCTTCTGAAGAGTGGCTGTGTCCATTTTGCTGCATAACAGATCACCACAGACTTAGTGGCTGAAAACCACCCATTCATTATCTCCCTGATGCTGCAGGTCAGAAGGCTGAGCCATGATGGAACAGGGTTCTCTGCTCAGGTCTCACGAGGCTGGTACCCAGGTGCTGGCAGGGCTGCAGGTTCACCTGGGGTTTGAGGTGCTCTTCCAGGCATATTCGAGTTGTTGGCAGAATCCAGCTTCTTACAGGGTGAACTGTTCCTTGTCAACTGTCAACGGGGCTCACTCTCAGCTCCTAGAGGCTGTCTCAGCCACCCAGTCCTCCTCCAAGACAGATCACAAGTTCGCTTGCCTTCTTCCATGCCAGCCTGAAGAGGGATTCTGACACTTGACCCTCCTTCATCTCTTCACCTGATTCAGACAGGCCTACCCAAAATAATCTCCTTTCTGATGAACTCAATTTGTGACCCAATCACTGGATTGATATCCTATCACGGTCCTTGTTCCCAACTACACTGAAGAGGAGAGAATTGCACAGGGCATGCATGCCAGGTATGAAAATTTGGGGGGCGGGGCAGCATCTTAGCATTCTGCCAATCACAATGGTTAACACGTGATTTAAAAAAAAAGAGAGACAATATATTGCTAATGAACTTTGTCTTACTACCCTCTTCGAATAGTTACCTAAAAATAGTATTAATTAAAATGTGTAAATTTCCATTCATGTTGAATTATACTAATTCCATGCCTGCTTGTGCCCTCAATTTGTTAGCAGGAGGAATCATCTGTCCCAAGAAGCATTTTGATCTTCAAATACCAAAATAACAGAGGTCACTAATGCCTTCATGCGGCAAATCCAGACTCCTCAACGCTTTCTGCTGTGCACTGCCAGATTTCTGGAATTACACTTATTACAGCTGGCAGTTCTGAGATTACAAGACTGTGAATGGAACAGAGCGCACAGTCTTAGGGTGGGGTCAGGAGAAGTCAGGCTCTGAAACTAACAAAATCAACACACAATACAACCAAGCAGGACAGCCTCTGTAACTCATCCTGCAGTGGGCCTTTTGAAAGTTTACTTCTGAAACTAAGGCATCAAAAACCAAAAACACACAAAAAGAAAACAGCATAAAATAATATGCTGTCATGGAAATCACAGCAGTTCCATTTGGACACTAATAAAAAATGCTGAAGAAGTCATTGAAAAATTGGAAATTTTCCTTCTGCCTATTGTATGACCTAAAGACAGTGAAGCTCCAAATTATTACCTTAAAAAAATCAATAACTTTGGTAGTTTCATCCCCAACAGGAAGGAGTATCACCAGAGTGTTAATAAGTATTCTCTTAATACCATTCAATTCCGTTCATTAGCAATAGGCACTAACATGTTATGATACTTTAAAAAAGAATATTTTATTATTTCATGGACATATTTTGATTTGTGCTCAGTCATGTCCAACTCTTTATGTCCCCACGGATTATAGCCCACTAGGCTCTTCTGCCCATAGAATTTTCCAAGCAAGAATACTGAAGCTGGGTGCTATTTCCCAGCCCAGGGACTGAACCCACGTCTCTTTGTCTCCTGGACTGGCAGACAGATTCTTTACCACTAGTGCCACCTGGGAAGCATTTATTTACTTTTATTTACACTAACCTTAAAATCTCAAAACAACCTTCTCATTATGATTTGTTTTGACAAATCAATTGTTCTAATTGAAAACAAATTTTTTTTTCTAATAACGAGAACTCTTTGGTGCAAGCTATAGAAATTACTAACTAAAATAAGCAAAAAAAATGGGGAGGGGCAGTTATTAAGAGGATGGCAAAAGATAATTCTTAAAACAGTATATATACAAGGCCCTTATACAGATGTAGAATCAACACATGAAAGATTTTGTTTAACTCATTAATCAACGAGGAAAACAGTAGGTGTTACAGCTTGTTCAAAGTAGAACTGAAAGTACCACACATTTATAGTAGTGTAAGGAGGGCTGACACAAATTTACATGTGTGCAGAAGTTACTCCTGGAAGAATAAATTGAATTTCTGAGCTGAGCAAGAAAACCTAGACTTCTCTGGACTTTATCAAAGTATTACCAGTATGTGAGATGCATCCAGAAAGAAACAAGTAAATTATTTATCAACATTAATGTAGACCATCACATATCAAATCAGCCGTATCAACGGGCTGCAGCTGAGGAGAGAATTGCAAAAAACAGTCTAGTTTTGCCAGTTCAATAATCCTATATAGATTAAGGCTTGGATTTACCTGCTTATTGTTTGGTATGGAAATTAGACTTACAACTTCTTTAAACTTTCTCTGTTATCCTATTGTAGACACAAACCGATGCATCTTTTCACTCAACCTTTCCTTCCCTAAAGACAGCCTTCCTGGTCCAGACTGGCTAACAGAAGGGGACACTGCAGGAACATCTTGATAATTGAGACATCGTTAGTCTAATTACTTCTATCACACCCCTGCTTCACCTTCGCCCTCCCCCATTTCTTGGAGAAGCATCTGCTAAATGTCAGTAGTTAAGATGTGTCAGACAGGATCCAGAACTGCATAGCTTAGTTTGTTGGGAGGCAGCCAGAGAGGAGAAGAGGAAGAAAAATATTTCTTTAAAATTCTTTTTTTTTTTTTCAATTGTCATCCTGATTGTTTTTACAGAGAGAGGAGTCCAACAAAAATTAAAAGAGAGGTTATTTGTGTACCTGAGTGAGTATGTTGTGAGCATATTGTGTGTGTGTGTGCATGTGTGAGAGAGAGGGAAAAACAGAGAGAGATTTTCCAGTCAGGCAAGGGTAAGGGTATACACATATACGGGAAAAAGCATGACCTCATTGGCAAGATTTATATGCCCGTTAATGAGTTAATGATTTAATGGCTTTTTAAATAGGGTGGAGAATGGAACACATATAAAACTCAGTATTCCACTTGTATCCATCCCTAACGGATCAGATATTAAAATTCAGCTACTAAACTAGACACCAATTATCTATGTCTATTTGAGGGTGATATCTGTTACTAACTGGTGATGATCAAAATCACATATACTATCTATTCAATGCAAACATTGTATAAAAGCAAAATTTTCTCTCATCTACAATTAGTGTTTCCCACTGTCTCTTTATGTGTGGGATAGGGCTACCACCAACAGTAAAACAGGAATTCTTTCCTCATTCTCTCATAGGAGCAGCTACGTCACTGAAGCAGTCAACATCTTAGTATCTGTGGAGAAATCATTAAGGGAAGAAAGGTCTGTTCAAATGCCGTCACTTTACTCTGTAAGTACTGATATCATCAGCAGTCCCTAGTATGTGTGTTCAGCCCCATAGAACAGTGGCTCTCAACTTGGGGTCCCTGAAGAAGCAGCCCATTTTTTAAACCCCACAGCTGATTCTCATCTATACCAGGCTGCAAGAATCACTTTAGAGACTTTTGCTCCCTCTGAGCTATCATACCTGTCATACCAGTAGTCACTGCTGGTGGTGGTGATGGTAGTTTAGTCGCAAGTCATGTCTGACTCTTGCGATCCCTTGGACTGGGAACCTACCAGGCTCCTCTGTCTATGGGATTCTCCAGGCAAGAATACTGGTGTGGGTAACATCCCCTTCTCCAAGTCACTGCTGGCAAATGGACACGTAAACTACTGGATGGGTACATACAAAGGAAAGAAAATATATTTGGAAAAATAATTAATGATTAAATACAAATTATTTAATAACTTCTTCATCAGTGAAGGAAAACAAAACAAGGAAAAGAAAATAAACAAGTAGCTACATGTTAATTCTCTCTAATCTAAACTTACCTTTAATTTTGACCACCACTGACCCCTATTTCTCTTCAGTGGACTGAACACACAACAATGGAATCTCAATGAGGGCATGGACTTTGCCATATTCTGCTGTAATTATCATAGTTTCATACAATCTTGAGCATAGAGTATTGACTTAATAAGTATCAATATTTGTTGAATGAGAGAATCATGTTCTCAAAATAAAATCATTTGACGAAGAAATTGCTCTGACATTGGTTTTTACATCTTGGTGGTTTTTTTTATCCAATGCAACAGCTTCATTATTCTAATCAATGATTATGTCACAAACACCTTCCTAGCCTTGCCTTTGCCATCCCAGTAATCCGGGCTAAATATGAACTATGCTATTCCATAATATCCTTTCCTCTTCCCTCACATCCAATATCCCTCTGTGCTCCTAATGCAAGAAACCTTACATCAAACTGTCATTTTCTGCTCCAAGATCTGAATTCTGTTTTCAGGGGCCAAAACAAAGATAAAATAGAAACTAAAAGGATTAAAAGCACCTTGTTTCCAATACCCTCCCCCAGGCACGCTTCTTTAAATTTCTTTTTCCTATTAGAAAGAGGTTACTTTTGGCCATGAAATCACTCACTCCCCTCCTCCAAGTGTAGCAGACATTAACAAAAACAGAGCTTTTGCTTGCTTCTCTAGTTTCTATAATTTACCATTTGGCTCAGGTTTTCAGTTGAAATGGTTCTGAATTATTCAAGGGAACAATGTGTTTTCCTTTCTCTGAATATTTTACAACATTTAATATAATAACTTACTCATTCACTTGAAGATATATATTGGACACCTACTATGCTCCTGGCACTGGGTGTATAAGCTGGACACGCCACAGTCTCTCTATGCTTTCTACAGGAAGAGACATGCAGGAAAATCAGTGATTAACCCTGTGAAAATATGGAAAATATAGATTTAGTTCCATGGCAGCATAAGAGAAGGATCTCAAAATGTGACAAGACCCTAAAGAAAGACTGCTTAAAAGAAGGAGGACTTGAATTGAGGCTTTGAAAACATGAAAGTGCTACATGGTATGTGTAGGTTGGAAGATGTAAGAAACTCTTAACATAAGTATAATGACTATTAGATACAGCCTGAAATATAGAAAGACTACTTTGGAAACTACAGTCTGGTACATCTGCAAAGTATCTGAAAGTGTGAAGGAAGGTTGGATGAGTAAGAACAATAGACTGAAATGAAGAGTATATGGCAGTTAAACAAACAGATAAGATGACCAGTAGAGAGTCCAGAAATCAGCTTAAATATAATTTAGTATATGTGTGTGTGTTAGTCACTCAGTCGTGTCCAGTTCTTTGCCACCCCATGGACTGTAGCCCGCCAAGTTCCTCTGCCATAGGATTCTCAAAGCAAGAATACTGGAGTGGGTGGACATTCCCTTTTCCAAATTTAGTATATGACAAAAATATTTTTCAAATATGAAAAATTAATTCTTCAATAGTGGCTTAAGCAAAAGGCTAGTTATTTTGCAAAAAAATCAAATGATTGTTCTAGCTCACTTCTAATAGCAGATGAAATTCTATGTCATTCAAAATGCAAAAACCAAATCATAAAGGCTTTGGAAGAAAATATAGGTAATGTGAATTGAATTCCAGCTAAGCTACTTAGAATTCTAAAAGATGATGACATAAAAATGCTGCACTCAATATGTCAGCACTTTGGAAATTTTTGAACTTTTGGAATTTTGGAAAACAGATTTGCTGTTTTGTTTTGAATGCAATGCCCACAGGACTGGGAAAGGTCAGTTTTCATTGCAATCCCAAAGAAGGGTGATGGCAAAGAATGTTCAAACTATCATGTAATTGTGCTAATGCTAGCAAGGTTAATCTTAAAATCCTTCCGGTTAAGTTTCAGCAGTATGTGAACCGAGAACTTCCAGATGCACAATCTGGGTTTCAAAGAGGCAGAGGCACCAGAGATCACATCGTCAACATTTGTTGGATTATGGAGAAAATAAGAGAGTTCCAGAAAACCATCTACTTCTGCTTATTGACTATCCTAAAGCCTTTGACTGTGTGGATCACAGCAAATTTTGGAAAATTCTAAAAGAACTGTGAGTACCAGACCACATTCCCTGTCCCCTGAGAAATTTGTATGTGGGTCAAGAAGCAGCAAAACCAGACTTGGAACAATGGACTGGTTCAAAATTGGGAAAGGAGTATGACAAGGCTGTATATTATCACCCTGCTTATTTAATTTATATGCAGAGTACATCATGCAAAAATGCCTGGCTAGATGAAGCACAAGCTGGAATCAAGATTTCCAGGAGAAACATCAACAACCTCAGATATGCAGATAACACCACCGTTATGGCAGAAAAAGAGAAAAACTAAAGAGCCTCTTGATGAAGGTGAGAGAGGAGAGTAAAAAAGCTGGCTTAAAACTCAGAATATGATAGGTAAGTAGATAGATAATGGTTCAAAAATCGAAGTTACCAAGAATTTCATCAAAGAACAATTTAATCTTTTTCTTGGAGCTTTATTTAACCTTTGGCCAGTTCATAGGCCAGTCTTAGGCATCACTAAATACCAACTGCTACTTGATAGACTAAAGTTGCTTTGAACTATCACTGGCTTCTGCCATTCTACCACAAAATAGTTGAGAATAGAAGTAACCTTAAGGCAACAGAAGAGTGAAACAACAACCTTTTCAGATCTGTCTGAATGTCCATGTTCCTTTGTCCTGAACTTAGTGCTTTGAAAATGGTGATAAGAAGGACTCTCTTTAATAGATAGAAACAAAGATGAGGCTGAATTTCCTTTTAGTGTGGAATGTCTGATTGCAACTTTTTGTTTTTCCCTCTCTCCATATACTAGATTTTTTTCATTTACTTTATACAAAATAGATGAGAATAAATATAAATATGGAGCAATATGCAGAAACAAAGCCAAAATCCAGACTCTGGGATTGCCTCTCTTTTATTACAATTGTTTTTATTTTGATTTGCTTGCCTGCCAAGTTTTACTTGGAAAAAGCATTATTCCTCAGGGAAAGTTGAAAAGTCACTAATTCTGCTGTAGAATCAAAAACATTTTGATGCTGTTATAAAAACAACCATCTTTAATTTGTAAATGTCAGTTTGAAAATTTGATATTCAATTCTATTAATTAAAATCAAAAGAAATGACACTCAAGTAACTTGATGGTAAATATTTGGCCACCTAATGCAAAGAACCAACTCATTGGAAAAGACCATGATGCTGGGAAAGATTGAAGGCAGGAAGAGAAGGGGACGACAGAGGATGAGATGGTTGGATGGTATCATGGATTCCATGGACATGAGTTTGAGCAAATTCAGGGAGATAGTGAAGGGCAAGGAAGCCTGGCGTGCTGTAGTTCATGGGGTCACAAAGAGTCAGACACAAGTGAGCAACTAAACAACAAATAGGATATACTATTCCTGTAAGGTCTGTATTGCATTTTAAATTTAAATCAAGAAACATCATAGTTTAAAATAGCCTAAAGTTCTCATATTAATGTATAATTATATATTAAAATATTATTCAAAACTAAATAGAAATACATAGAGGCATTCATCCTATAGGAATAAATATATATTTAGATTATTGATACCTTTCTAGCAGCCTAGTTGTGATACTAAATGGTATTTTACCATCTATTTCCCCTTTTGATGCCAGTGTGTAATGTTCTGATCTTTCACTTAAACTGAAATAAATAAAACTTTAGTGAGATAGTCATATGCCATTTTTTATATCCATTCTCACTCTAAAATTTTGTAATTCTGTTACAAAACAATTCTATTGCTACATCTGGTCCTTTGCTCAGTGCAAAGGGGAAAAAAATGCTTGCATGATTTTACCCTCTACCCTGGTGTATGAAAAGCTTGTAATATGGAAGATATACACGTACTTGTCTATGAAGTTTCTGGTTGCAAGATAAAAGAGCAGTTATCATGGGTGTGGCATGATTTACTTAACCAGAAACATCAAAAGCTAACAAACAGAAGACTGACATCAGCCTCCACAATGAAAAAGCATAATCATTTAACCAATATTTGTCAGCTTGTTAATTTTTATAATCTTGTGATTTCCTTCCCCTTTCTAAACTGATATTTATTTTTGTGCCTAATAGGTAATTATCTTAGTTAAGTCAGGCTGTTATGACAAAAATAACATTCATTTCTCACGGTTCTGGCGATGAAATGTCCAAGACTGAGGCACCAATAGATTCTATGCTTGGTGAGTCCCTCTTTGCTGTGTACCCCCACGACAGAAGGGACAAGAGAGCGCTCTGGGGTCTCTATTATAAGAGCACAATCCCACTCAGGAGCACTCCACCCTCTTTACCTAATCACCTCCCAAAACCCCACCTCCAAGTACCACCACAATGGAGGTTAGGATTTCAACATACGAAATTTGGGAAGCACAAACATCCAGCCATTACAATATTAATAATTTATTATTGAAAAAGGAAAATTTTTAATTGATTCTCAAGATTGCAAAAGTTCCAGGCCCCCCAAAATCTAGATCTCTCCCTGCGAACAGTGATTGACTTCATTTCCATTAATTTGTCTATGAGATCACAAGAACAGTATATAAGTTCACAGCACAATAAAACTGAAACCAAAAATTGTTTTCCATTGTTTTTGTAGTTGATGAAAAATATAATTTGGGACAAACCACTACTAAATTACTGGAAAGAACATAAGACTTCGTGACTAAACCCTGCCACCTTGTTTATTTCTTTGAAAGTTAATCAGACATTTCCTTATTATATAAGGATTTGGTTTTTATGCTGTTGGAATGCTGTTCCCACCTGACCCCACCAAGATCTTTCTTTCAGTTAGTGGATGCAATTTCTGGAAAATAATTAAGCAGATTGTCAAGGGAAGGTAGATAACACATTTTGATGACTGTCAAGAATGTCAGGAAGAGTCCTGGTTTGGGATGTTCCAGAGATCGCATACTTTGTGTTTGATTAATTTGGATCAAGGACTCTAAACCTAGAGAGTCCAGAGACAAAACAGGAAAAGAGCACTGGGTAGTTTAAGACTTAAACAAGGTACAATGTATTAGAGGTGGGTGGGGTAAGAAATAATTTCATGGAAACTAAAAATACAACTAAGAAGAACATTAATCTTCTTTGACAGCAATAATCAGCAGAATTAGCATTGTAGAAAATTGATTCGGTGATATACCAGACAATCTTGAGAAGTTTCCTATAAGGCAGAAGGAAAGAATAAGATAAGAAAACAACGAAGACTATGATAGATAATGAGAAGAAATAATGAAGATATAAACTCAGAGTAACGGTTGTTCCTGAGTGAGCAACAGAATAATTAGATCTAAAACAACAGTAACAAAAAGCATAATGTCCTTAGCTGAAAATCAAACAAACAATTAAAAAAACATGAGCATGAAGATAGAATTGGATTCATCATGTGCCAGAGAATTCAATGAAAATAAATCTGCACTGAAATCCACATAACTTTTTTCTCATTATTATAGGGACAAAAGAGAAATGTCTATAGGTATTCAGGATTTTTTTTTTAAAAAGCTAAAATCAAAATGTTAAACATAGGACATTCTTCTGGTTATATTTAAAAGAACAAAATCTGCCCATATTCAGACTACCTTCTGCAAAAATGAGGTCAGAAACTGGAAAACTAACTCAGGAACTATTTGAAGACAGTAAAATTGAGTATCTGGAAAACCCAGGTAATTTAACGGAAAAATTATTAGGAAAAAAGGTAGAATTCAAGAAGTGAAAGGACTGTAGGATGGCCACTGCAGGTTTATGCTATTTTCATCCTGCCTAAGTGGGCTTCCCTGATAGCTCAGTTGGTAAAGAATAAGCCTGCAATGCGGGAGACCCTGGTTCAATTCCTGGGTTGGGAAGATCCACTGGAAAAGGGATCAGGCTACCCATTCCAGTATTCTTGGGCTTTCCTGGTGGGTCAGCTGAAGAATCTGCCTGCAATGTGAGAGATCTGGGTTCGATCCCTGGGTTGGGAAGATCCCCTGGAGAAGAGAAAGGCTGCCCACTCCAGTATTCTGGCTTGGAGGATTCCATGGACTGTATAGTCCATGGGGTTGCAGAGTCTGAACCGACTGAGCGACATTCACTTTCGCTTTATCCTGGTTAATGTACCTATAGAATTGTTGAAAATCGGCTGTTGTTTTTGTCTTACCCATGGTTTAAATTATCTGATATCTCTTTTTTCTACTCATTCCCTTTAGTCATGTCATGTTTTGAAAATTGAAGTACACTCTCGTTTAAGAGTTCTTGATATGTTGACAAAGACTGATCACACACTTTTCCTCAAAGAAAAAAGCTTGAATAAATTTTAAAAAGTAGAAATTATCATGCCATAAGCTTTGATAAGTCAATAATAAAATGAGAAATTAAAGCAAGATTTGAACAAAATAGCAACAAAACAGAAAATTTTCTGCTAAATAACTCCTGAAGTACTTCAACGATTCAAATGTGACTTTGTATGAGGAGAAAAATGTCCTAAGCTGTCTCATTCTCAAGAAAACTGTTTTTCTCTGGCCAACCCACCAGCCTTAGCACGTCCTCTCTCTCCAGGGGTCAGATGTCTCTGGCTAGGATGTCTTCCTTGTCTTTCTGCCAGGCTTGTGATTGATTTTACATCTTCATTACCTAATCAGTTTGTGCACTGAATGTGGAATGGATTCAGCAGTCAGAGGAGGAAGTGGGAAAACACAGCTACAACGTTTTGAGACGTGTTATGACTTAGCTATGGAGGACGGCCTGGCAACCCACTCCAGTACTCTTGCCTGGAGAATCCCATAGACAGAGTAGCCTGGCAGTTATAGTCTATAGGGTTGCAAAGAGTCTGACACAACTGCAGCAACTTAGCAGGCACACAGGACTTAGGTAAAAGCTGTGGTTTAAGTTCACAGCGATCTCATTTGGCTCTCCACATAAATGTCTTCTTTTCCTTCAGATTTGATGCAGAATGCTCAAACCCTAGAAACAGATAGTGCTCCTCTATCCTTTTCAAAATGGGATGACTTTGTGTTGCCCATCTTACTGAAAGCCAAGGGAAGCTTACTGAAAGCCAGCAGTCTAAGGGAAAGGACGTCCATATAGCTAGGGAATAGTCAGAAAACTCTGATAGCTGTGTTTTCCCAAAGAACCAAAGCAATTATAAAACATCCTAGTCCAGTCAAAATGGAGGCTAATTTAATAATTGGAAGAAATAGTTATCAATAAAAATTATTTGGGACCTCAGTCACAGATCCATAATGATTATTACCCACTCTTCAGAAATGGTAAGATTTGGTCTATTTCTTAAAAAATAATTAAGTCTCTGAGAGGAGGAGAACAAGATGGAAAGAAGTATTCTGTGTTTCCCCCTCTACTTCCCTAGAAAGATGAGATTAGAAAACTTCCACAGGGGAGTCCTGAAAGGGTTTCTATGCATGAGAGACATGCATAGAAAGACAGAATAAGATTTCGGAGAAGAGAATTGATTGCAGCCTAGTTTAAAAAAAAACAAACAAAAACAAACCAAAAAAACACTTTAAGCTATTCTAGTGTTTTCATTCTAAAGGGTTGCATTCCAAATAAGAACAGAGATGGGCAATGTGCTAAGAAATCTTTCTAGAAAGGTGACTGTGTCAATCTTAGGTTCCCCTCCTTTGTTGTACTTCACTGTTCCATGCTTGCCCCTTAGCCCATCATGATGTGATTGTTTGAGCATATGTGTCTATTTCCATTAGACTCAGAGGCTCAGGCAGGCTACCTGCCTGTCTGTTGGTTGTTCATTGCCTGGCAATAATAACTGCTTGTTGAAAGACTAAATGGAATAGCTACATAGATGGGAATTAGTGGTCATACATATAGTCAAACCCCCAACTGACAGCAGGCATCTCCAGAGAGCTGGTACTTAGCCATCTCCAGAGAGCTGGTACTTTGGGCTTTTTGGAATAGCTGTAAGAACAAAGAGCTCATTGCTTGTAAATGCAAATTAGATAATTTAAGTTATTGGGTAGTGTAATTGGTGATTAACAAATTTAGATTATTAGAATATATTAAATTAAAATTCTCTTTCTTCTATTGATTTTACCTTATAAAGTTAGGTAGAATATCTCTTCTTCTATGTATCCCCTCTTTGGGCTTCCCTGGTGGCTCAGCGGTAAAAAATTCACCTGCCAATGCAGGAAATGTGGGTTTGATCCGTGGATCAGGAAGATCCCCTGGAGAAGGAAATGGCAATTCACTCCAGTATTCTTGCCTGGGAAATCCCATGGGCAGAGGAGCCTGAAGGGCTACAGTCCATGGGGTCACAAGAGTTGGACCTGACTTAGTGACTAAACCACAACCACCACTGCCATCCTCTCTTCAAACTCTTAACTTCTGCCATCATCTATTCTTTTTCTTTATTATTATAAAAAATTTACATATACAGAGCCTCAAACAAACTAAATAACTTATCCGAAGTCAGAAAGCCAAAGTTGATGGGCTATTATGGGACTTAAACTCAGCTCTTTGACTCCATAATCTGTGAGCTTAACCACTCTGTTGTACTGGAAATAACTGCAGTTCTTTAAAATGAACCTTTTTAAGTGGTTTCTACAGTACTTACTATCTCAAAACCCTTTCTCCATGTACCATTTACTTTGTCAGTGTCTCTCAAAATGCAGCACTAAAATAAACACAATGTGTCAGATATTATCTGACTAGGACAGAGTGTGGTGGGACTGTTATCAAATTTGATGTATTGGGCCCAACAGTTCCATTTCAGTAAAATAAATGTGTAAGGATCTTACCAAATCTATATTTATTTTTTAGCAAGCAAAACTTCTGGATCATTTTTATGCAAATTATTCCAAAGAAAAGTCTCTCCAATCCGGTTGTAGAATTTTCCGTTTTTATTAAAATACAAGATCATTTATCTTTGTTACATTTCATCATTTTGGATTAGACCTGTCATAATCATTTTAAGACTTCATTCTGACATCTATCATATTAGCCAGCCCCCAAATATGATGGCATCTGCACATTTGATAACCATATTTTCTAAGCATTCAGTCATGTCATTGCTAAAATATTAAAAGAACAAGATAAACATTTATCAATATTCTATTAGAAATGTTCCTAAATAGAGAAAAAAAACTAAAAATCTCTGGAGCAATTGCTCAATGGTTTGCAGGACAATAACCTAGATATATTTCACTATATTATTATAATAACTAGGAATAAGAGTAACTTTGTTTAAATGCCACATAGAAGCCATTATACTCAACATGTCAACTCTATCTAAACAGACTAATTTGCTCTGACATATATTTAGTTAGTGAATCCATATTGGCTCTTGATAATCACATAATCTTTTCTACAGGCCCAGGAAGTGTGAGGTTAATAATATATCCTGGAATTTTCCAGGGAACAAATATCCATGTGTTTGGGAGTTCTTCCTGAGAAAAGAAAACATAGCTCTTTCAATGGAAGACAATGGTGAAAACATAAAATGATATTATTTGTAGTACGATGTTTTTGCATAAAACATAATTGTCACCCATTTTCTTCAACACATTTTTTTTCCTGGTCATTTCATTAACTTCACAATTATATGAGACTACATCTTATGTATTTGAATATTTTGAAACTCTCTTATAATTCCAGGATATATAACCAACCTCATACTTTCTGAGCTTGTAGAAAAGATTATGTGATTATCAAGAGCCGATATGGATATTATTTTATGCAGTATTTTGAAACTAGAAGACAGACTATGTATAGAATTGCATTAGAAGTAGGCCAAGTCCCTTAATATTGTCAAAGCAATTTGCCAATTGGAAGAAAACATGTTGTCATGTCAAATCTTCATGATGACTGACTATACTGGCTTGAATACTCTTGAAAAAAAAAAATGGTCGTCATCCCATAGCTCTTATTTTACTTAAAATCTGTATTTCCTATTATAATATATATTTCCAAAAACTTTTCTGTTCAAAAGGGTGAATGTTACCCTATACTATACTTCAGACTTTACCATGTGAACCCTGCTTTCAGCAGGCGTGGGTTTGTCTAAGGCTCCATTTTACATTTTATGATTTCATTGATTCTGTTCACAGATCTAATTACTTCAGGCTGACTTTTATTTCTTTTGAAACACTAACTGGTCTTCTCAGAAGTTTTTCTGGATCCCCTCCAGGTTTTGTGGACATTTCTTAGGTATGTTGAACAGGTGGTATGCACTGAAGTCTTGGTCATTTGAGTCTCCTGCCTGCAATGGGGACGTGAATCTCACTGCAGTTCCGACAGGCTCCACATGATGGTGGCCTTGTCTCCGCAAATCGGACTTTAGGTCCCTCTACACGCTGGAAGTTTACTGGCCTCAGTTTCAAGCTCCCTTATGAAGCAGCTGTCAGTTTGCCAGAACCCCGTCACATGGCTGAGGTTTCAGCTTGGGCTCCACACCTGTGGCTGAGACACAGTGACTGTGAGCTGCATGAGGCTTGCAGGAGTGTACACTACTGTGCTTTGCTTTTGATTTTCATTTTTCTCTGGAATATGTTTTCCTAGTACAAAACTCACATTTTGAGGATGGAGGATAAAGATGCAGAATGAAAACATAAATAATGCAATATACACATGAAGGAGAAGGGGGAGCAAAAACTCTCTTTTGTTCTGAAAGTGTACTGATTTAGATTGCATAGTTAGACATTACGGAGAAGGCAATGGCACCCCACTCCAGTATTCTTGCTTGGAAAATCCCATGGACGGAGGAGCCTGGTAGGCTACAGCCCATGGGGTCGCTAAGAGTCGGACACGACTAAGCAACTTCACTTTCCCTTTTCCCTTTCATGCACTGGAGAAGGAAATGGCAACCCACTCCAGTATTCTTGCCTGGAGAATCCCAGAGATGGCGGAGCCTGCTGGGCTGCCGTCTATGGGGTCGCACAGAGTTGGACACGACTAAAGCGACTTAGCAGCAGTAGCAGTTAGACATTAATGTTATTGTTTGTATAATTATGATAAATACATAAATATAAAGCATGAAAAAATACCATTTAAATTATTAATATAAGAAAGTAGACAATAACAATGAAATAAGCGGAAAGAAAGCAAAAAGAAGAAAAATTACAGATAAAAATGAGTAGAGAACAGAAAAACTTTAAATCAAATTAATAAATCAAAATCCTGGGAGGTGGAAAAGAAGAAACATAGACAAATCAAACAAATCATACAATCAAATAAATACAAATCATAGCTAGTAATCAAACATAAAAATGAAGAAAGCACAAGTCTACAAAATAAAAAACATAACGAAGGGGAGAAAATCCATTTCCATCATGGCTAAATAAGCTTGCATGGGACCAGCTCTCCATCAGGCAACAACTATAAGGTTTGTCAAGGTATAAAATGAAATTATTTGAAGGTACTTGAGAAAGAATGTGAGCACAGAGATTTGGGAGGGGAGCCAGCACTTGAAAGAAGCAAAAGACAGAGGGTAAGTTTCCCTTTATTATGATTTTCAGCCTTAGGGCAGGTCACAATCTTTACCACAGAGAATGGCAAAATCTCTGCTAGGAAATTTACATCCATTTTCATCTGGCAAGTTCAGAGAAAATGGACAGCCGATAGATAATGAGAAAGGAGTTTTAGAGAGGTAAGAACTAGTGAGAGGGAATCCCAAGCTTTGTGGAAATCCCTGCTCAAAGCTCTGGCTGACACTTGGGTCATATATACACATCAGATAGACACAACTTTGGTAGGTCAAGCATTGCAGCCATAGAGGTGTTAGAGAAAATAGCCATAATGAGGTGGTTGGTTGGTTGTTTGTATGTTAATTGGAGAATTTGGGGAAAGAAAATGCCCAGTCCAAGATTCTACTTAGGGACCAGAATAATTTTATCATTTGCTTGTTAAAAGAAAATTGGAATGGGGACATCTGGGCAGATTCTGTTAAAGCTGGGGAACTTTCCCTGTATTCTGCCAAGTATCTTTGACTCATAAAGACAGCTCTTTATGTCCTGTCAGGGAGATTCATCTCCTCTTGCCTGATGACTAAGTAATGGGCTTCTTTGATATAATTTCAGATAATTTCTTAATTTTATAAATTTAGGGAACTACTGATCCTCCTTATGAACTGCCCCCACCACTTCTCATTGCTTCCAGTCCTATAAAAGGACTCAGGCAATAGCAATCCTAGACTGAAACGTAAAAAGTGTAACTTTTGAGGAGAACCTCAAAGATTTGCCAGTTTGTATCAATAGAAATCTTGGAAACATGCATAGGAATGGATTCTAAGGTATTTATGAGAGGTGTAAGGAATATACTGTTGGATTGCATCTAAACATTGCTATTGATGAATTAAGATACAACTCTGTACTCAAAACATTGGCAAAGGTGGCTGGAGGAGCTCTAACATTTCATTTGCTTGGTTGACTAAAACCTGGAGCCAAAAGTGATCTGCATAGAGTGAAGATGAGATGCTTGCTAGACCTTCCAACATAGGTATCCAAAGGATTAGGAAGACTGGAATGCTAGAGTGGTGTAACACTTGCCCACCCACTCCCTGAATACCTCCCACCAAAAGTCCAGAGGATACTTCCTTCACAGTTCAGTTCAGTTCAGTCACTCAGTTGTGTCTGACTCTTTGCGACCCCATGAATTGAGCCCTGACACCACTATCAGAGTGGGTTGCCTGATTTTAGTGATGATGATTGGACTCCTGAATGTCATGGGCCATGTGGTGGCACTAAATTACCAAAGACAAGAAATGTATGAATACTGGAAAGAGAGGCAGAGCCCAAATCTGTAATAGGAATTTTCTCACGGGCAGAAATCTTTGGTATTAAGTAGTGGGTCATGGTTTCTCTAGATAAAAATTAGAGAGCCTACAAAATTTTTACTTAGTTTCACTTCAGTTCCATTCAGTCGCTCAGTCGTGTCCAACTCTTTGTGACCCCATGAATCACAGCACGCCAGGCCTCCCTGTCCATCACCAACTCCCGGAGTTTACCCAAACTCATGTCCATCGAGTCGGTGATGCCATCCAACCATCTCATCTTCTGTCGTCCCTTTCTGCTCCTGCTCCCAAGCCTTCTCAGCATCAGGGTCTTTTCCAATTACTTAGTTTAGGTAAGTAGAAAGCCCTAGGTTTGTTCAACAGAGGACTGACTGAAATCACTGTAATTGAAGGTGAGTGAAGAAGGGGATGACAGAGGATGAGATGGTTGGATGCCATCACTGACGCGATGGACGTGAGTTTGAGTAGGCTCCGGGAGTTGGTGATAGATAGGGAGGGCTGGCGGCTGGCGTGCTGCAGTCCGTGGGGTCACAAAGAGTTGAACACGACTGAGCAACTGAACTGACTGACCAAACAGAATAGAGGGCTTAACTGAGCCAGGAATGTGTGGGCACCCTTGCTGGCTACCTCAGGTTAGATGTACTTCTCCTAGTAATGATATCATGGAATTCAAAACAATTGTGCCCTTGAAACTGAAAAGCAATTGCTGCAGACAGATACCAGTGATATAGCAAAACCTCACCCTCGTGGAAAACCTCTTTAATCAGTGGACGATCCGTGTCTCCAGGTTATGATTTGGCACTGCATGCTGAGCCTGTGAGCTCAGTAATCCCTTGGTACCACAGACCTTTTGGAGGTTCTGCTGATATGATTGTGAACAACATAAATAGAATAGTGAGCAACATGGGAGATTATGTTAAATGGAAGAGACAATAAGACTACATCTGACTTCATGTTCATCGTGAAGCAGCAGATTTCCATGACCTGCTGCTTTTGAGGTTTTCAAAACTGCTAGTAAAGGAACATTTTGCAGGTTTGTCTTGGTCAGATCCAAATCTACCAAGAATTCCTCGTGTCTTGATAAGTCAATGGGGTTTCTTCTCATATCTAATTAAAGCTCTTAGTAGAATAAGTCCATTATTTCCATAACTTCTTTAATAAAACTCCATGATTATTGATTTCAAACTCATCAGAGATGTCCTTGGGATTTTTCTCAGTATTGAGAATGTACAAAGAATCTGGTTTCTAATCAGGACTGCTATGTGATGCTTTGAGGTAATACAAAAGCTATGAAGTATGTACTTACCATCAGGCAGAGGTTAACCTCGAGCAGTTGTTACAGACTGGCTGTTGGTATCCCCAAAAATGTATGTTGGAACCCTAACTCCCAATGGAATTAGGGGGTAGTTAGGCCTTTGGGAGATAATTAGGTTCAGATAAGTTCATGAGGGTGGAACCCTCATGTTGCTGGGATTAGTGCCCTTAGTAAGAAGAGACTCTGTCTGTTTCCCTGCCATATGAGGATATAGCAAGAAGATGGCTATCTGCAAACCACAAAAGGGGGGCCCTCACCAGACACTAAATCTGCTGGCACCTTGACCTTTTTCATCGCAGCCTACAGACGTAAGTGTTTGTTGTCTAAGTCACCCAGTCTTTGTCGTAGGAGCCCAAGCTGACTAACAGCAGCTGCATCAGTCCTGCTTTCTTCTTTGAGGCAGCCAACTGCAGGGTGTGTTTGGGAGGGGGGAGCTGTATGCACAGGCACATCATTTGGCGATACGTTAGAGGATTTGTTTAAAAAGTAATAACTTAAATAAATACACTTAGGACAATTCAATCAGAGTTCCTGGATAGGAAAACTATGTGAGGGATTTTGCAGGAAAACCCAGAGAGCAAATACGTATTTTTGTGGATTCTATCCAGTTAATCAAGATAGTGATAGAAAGACCACACCTCTCATATATTTTCCACATTGCCAGAATATTTTATTCTTTAATAATACTTGCTGTGCTTAGTATACATTGGAGTATCATTAAAAATGAGCTCATCATTTGACAGGATGACAGAAAGAAAATAAATCTCCTGTTGCTGTATGTTATTTATCTCTGCCCTATTAAATTTTTCCTTTAAAATTGGCTCTTTAGCTAGCCAGCACATGACCAGACACTATAATAATGAGAGTCTACACACGCATTTTCTATGAGCCTTTATGCAGCTCATGTAAATACTGTAAGAAGTGTCATTCCAATCTTGAAGATTTTTCTTGATATATAAGAACTCCCCTCTCTATATGTATCATCCTGAAGTCTCTCTTTTTTTCACTCTCATAAAATGTGAGAAGATACGTCTTTCAGAGGGCTATTAAAGTTTGTTTTGCAGTCCACTGGTTGGGAACACAATTTCCTGGTAATTTAATTTTGATGGGTTTCTTAACTTGGGTTTAATTCTATTCATCCCAATAGATATCAGAGTAAAGAAGTACATATTACTGTGAATATGTATTGTATTACTATGAAGTCGAATCATTTTAAATATTTTAATACAGAGAACTTTCTCCTCTGGCAATTTTAATGACTTATATCAACAGTAAAAATTTCAAAAACAGTTACATGAAACAGAAGTATCACTTGAAAAAGGCAAACTGTACACTGGAAATTACACCACAGGACTGCATTATATTGAATAGCATTTCATGGTTCAAGGACTAACCCCAACTCACTCCATGGTTGAATTAACAGCAAGCTAACACTGGACACGAGAGGCAGAGGGGACTCCCATTAACCATGTTACAGAAAGTGAAAGTTGCTCAATCATATCTGACTCTTTGTGACCCCATGGACTATATAGTCCATGGAATTCTCCAGGCCAGAATACTGGAGTGGGTAGCCTATCCCTTCTCCAGTGGATCTTCCTGACCCAGGAATCGAACTGGTGTCTCCTGCATTGCAGGTGAATTCTTTACCAACTGAGCTATGTAGAACTGAAATATAAAAATCATAATCCCATAATACTGTTCTATTTATCTGTGTCTCATGTCAATGTATGGCAAAACTAGTAAAATAATAATAATAAAATCATAATCCCCATGTATTGATTTATAGTGGTGAAAACAACTCTCTTGGGCTGCAATACTCATTCTGACACAGCGCTGATTTTCTTCCCATATGTGGACGTAAATGGGGCTCAGATGTCTGTTCCATGAGATCAGCTCTGTCGAGGCAGTGGTTGTGGATGTGATAAGGTGTCTTGGCTTAGGTTTCTCCCTCTTCTGAGTATGCTCATAATGGTACTCCCACCTGGACTACTGCAATGCCTCTTTACCTATGCTGCTCATCTTTTCTCACCTCTCCCCACCACCTCCAGACACATCCTTTTTTGATAATTCTGTGACATCAGTCTTGCACCGCTCAATTTCCTGATCAAACAGCCCTTGGTTTTAAGTTTTCCTTGCATGTGACCTAGTAATCGTTGATTTTTTAGATTAATCCATTTCTTTTTAAACTATATTTTCAAGTTCTGGGAGACTTCCTCTATGTAGATTCCCAACTACTGAAAATCAGCAAAAAAAAATAAATTTACATAATTTTGGAAATTGAAGTATGGTAAATTAAAAACCATTCTGAAAAGAGAAACATAATTAGGAATTATGAAGCAGAGTTGATAGTAGTTAGCCACTGAAGAAGCTGAGCTTAGACAGATGTCAGAAAAAACATCTTTACAGCTCTCAGAAATAACATGATTTCCTTTTGAGAACCATATATTTATTACAAACACTAAACAAGAGATAGTATAAAGAATGAAAGACCCATATTATAAACAATTTTCCCATCCTAGTGTTAATTTATAATGAGAAAAATAATGACATATCAGGCTGTAATAATCATTTTGACATGGAATTATTTTTCTCTCTTATGTAAAGATTAATATCTATTTTTTCAGAACAGAAGAATAGAATAGAATAAGGTTTCAGAAACTTATTCATCACATAAAAGTCTGATCTGGGCAGAGATGTAACATTCCTTTTCTGTCGCACTTAAAAACTGTTCATTGAATTAAAGAATAAACCATTGTTTGAGTTCAAGAATAAAGAATGAGAAGGAAGCTCTTTAAGAATTGGAGGAGAATGTGGTGACACTGGTACAAGGAAAGCTAGTATCCCAAAAGGAGGAAATAATGGGAACAAGGAGGAAAAGAAAGGTTGTTTGAAGCTTAGCAGGAAGGGGAGCCTGGGGCTTCCTTGGTGTCTCATACAGTAAAGAAAGTGAAAGTGTTAGTAGCGCAGTCCTGTCCAACTCTTTGCAATCCCACGGACTGTAGCTCACCAGGCTCCTCTGTTCATGGAATTCTCCAGGCAAGAATCCTGGAGTGGGTTGCCATTCCCTTCTCCAGGGGATATTCCCGACCCAGGGATTGAACCCAGGCTCTCACATTGCAGGCAGATTCTGGAGAGAGGAGCCTGGTGGGCTACAGTCCACGGGGTCACAAAGAGTTGGACACAACTGAGTGACTAACACTTTCACATTTCAGGAAGTGTTAGGAAGGAAAGGCAGTTCCCAGTCTGATAAAATACTGAAAGAGGCCACTAAAGATTGCAGTACAACACTACTGTCTTGCTTATGACTGTGACTTTGATTGGAATACGGTTCTGAACCAACCAGTGCCTGAAGTAAATGTGGGAATCCAGGACTTAAATAGAAAACAAATTATGTTTATTTTCACTCATCTCTAACTGAACTAAAATTTAACATTCTCTTCCCTTGCAAATGTAGGCAACAAACCAAAATAAGCAGGATTTTTGACTTTGTCATAAAAAAAATCACAATCTCATTGTATTACAGTTGTCACAGATAGCTACAAATATCATGTATATTACCACTATCTTCAATAGTTACTAGGCTTAACTCTAGATCTAATTTAGTGAGTTAATAGTGAAGCAAAAATATTTCTGCATCAAAAATTTTTCTAAGTATAGAAACTGCATTTCAATATGATTGGAATTATTTATATTTCAATATAGTTTATATTAAGCATTTATACTATTCTTTGAAGGGATCCACAGCCTTCTCCAGACTGCTAAAGGAGCTTATGGAACAAAAAAAACATTAAGAATCCCTGCATTAAAATTAGTATTTTGTTTTTAGCATTCCTTACCCTTTTCTCTATCAAATTAGTTCTCCAACAGTTTCCAGGTAAACAACTCCCTCTATTAGCTCTCTCTAGAATTTTTATGAAATTGGTGTCTAGGAGAGTCCCTATTAGTGTATGTGTGGATAAGATAAATGAACTTTTACATCACCCTTTTGTATTGTTTTCTTTACTCTCTCCTTTGTCCCTTTCTCTTCCCTTTAAATGAATTCCCTATCTTAGCACAGGCTTCTCAGGTGGCACAATGGTAAAGAATCCACCTGCCAAGCAGGAGATGCAGGTTTGATCCCTGGGTTGAGAAGATACCCTGGAGAAGGAAATGGCAACCCATTTCTCAGTATTCTGGCCTGGGAAATCCTATGGACAGAGCAGCCTGGCCAGCTACAGTCCGTGGGGTCGCAAAAGAGTTGAACACAACTTTGTGACTGAGCATGTATGCACACTTTGGCATTTATCTGGAGATGAAGGGGATAACTTCAAGCAGGCAGGGAGATTCGGGAGGGCTTAAATATAAAAGCAGAGTTCTCCACACATGGATAGGAGCTGCTGAAAGAAAGGAAAGGAAAAGAAGATGATGGTGGAGGACACAGAGTTGCCAATGGTAGGGGGAAAGTCCAGCCCAGCAGATAAAAGCCGGCACTCAGCATCTGGAAAGTACAGACATAGGCCACATGTTGGTCAGAGGCTAGCATCAGGGAAGTCCGGAAAAAAGTGAAATATTTACTGAAATATAGCCCAGGAAACATGGCAGCAAGTACGCTAAGCTCAATCAAAATAGGGATAATTTCCTAGCATTTGATTTGCATCAGATGAGTCGGTCGAGATGTGGAAGAGATTCAGAGCAGGACTATACACAGGACAGTGGTGGTGTGACTGGGGCAAGGGTTTGAGAGAGGAAAACAGAGCCCAGATTTATAAGGTAAGGATCCCGGGCTAACTACAAGGAAGTTAATTAAGAATATAGTAGAATAGGGTAATAAAATGGAAGTTTCTTACACTTGGATGCAAGTTGAGCATAAGAGTAATGAGGAATTTCTTCTTATTGAATCCGATCATCTTAAATAATGAAAGAGAGGATGGTTCACAAAGTCCGTATTGGGACTAAGTCTGTCAGTCAAGGTGAACCTGATTATTCGAATGGAAATAGAGGGCTTCGAAGGCAAAGAAGCAAGATGTTTATGACAACTGGTCAGCTCTCCAAATCGGCTTTACTCTCTGAGGTATCTATCCTGTGTGGCATTAGGCTCCCAAAGCATGAAGCAGAATGTGTTATTAAGTCAGATCTCCTTGGATCACAACAAAAATAATCAGGCAACAGTGATAGAAGAAGAGAAAAGAAACAGTCCAGAGGGAAAAAATGACTGGGTCGCCAGAGGCAAAAATGGATGACAGATCCAGATGGCCTTCATTATTTCTCAGTTGGAAAAGTCCAGCAAATTCCTAAATTGGCTTCACATTTTAAGTGCTTCACTACTCAAATTCATCTTATAAACCACTTCCAGGCAACAGACTAAAATTCTTGAAGTGTAAACACTGTTTCTCACTTCAGCCTTCTACTAAAAAATACCAACAACTCTTTGTCACCTAACGAGCTCCTTTTCTTTTCATTCAAATTTCTGCACAATATGGTTCTAACTGTCAAAGCTCATTTCCTAGTATGCTTTATTTTTTATTTAGAAGTCATGAAAATAAATAACTAGCATACTTATTCTTTGAATGCTCCTTTTTTAATGTTTTCTTTTTATTTCTGACAAGTGTGTCCTTCTTCTTGAAGACTTTCTCAACTTCATCTCCATGTGATTTTGGTGGGCTGCCAATCAGAAGACTATGGACTTTGGACAAGAGAAGTGCCACGTGGCCCTAGTGAGGCCACCCCTCGTTTCCTTCCCAGGAGGCACACCCCAAGAATGCAGGGGCAGAGAGGGACCAAAAGTGATTGGAACGGAGGCATGTGAGGAATTCTTAGGTGTCTGTGTCTGTATCGCAATGTTCCTCTGATCCTCTATCCTTCCTTAGGCTCTTCCACTCAATTCTTTGAGCTACTCAATATCCTTTCAAGGAATGGCTTTGTGCGTTTGTGCACACACACACACACACTTCAGTTCAAGAATAGCAGCTTCTGTTGCTTGTAACCAAAGAACACTGAAGGATGCAGATATGAGCACAAAAGCATAGGGGAGGCTGTTAAGTATAGAACAGGGCACAGACCTTCCCCCACCCCGAGATGACTGATGTATGTGGAATCAATTATCAAGCCAAAATATCATAAAAGGCAATGGCACTGACATTAAAATTCTGATATGGGAAATTTGCAGTCCATGATATATAAAGGAGAGCTGGGAAATAAGGTCATGGATGGGGCTGCCTGGAACACTGTGGGTGAAACTTCTAGGAATTGTTGGCTTTTGTGATTGTTTATCTGGTTTCTGGATAAACGAAACTGAGGGAACTGTGACCTCAAATGCCATTTTCACTGGGAAGCATGGACTAAAATCCAGAGGGGCTGCCTGGAACACTGTGGGTGAAACTTCTAGGAATTGTTGGCTTTTGTGATTGTTTATCTGGTTTCTGGATAAACGAAACTGAGGGAACTGTGACCTCAAATGCCATTTTCACTGGGAAGCATGGACTAAAATCCAGAGTCTTCCTGTCACCATGCCCCATGCATCTCTTTTTACTAGTTGTCACGGGGCTGAGACTGATGAAAACCAAACTCAGAGATGGACTGCACAGCTTGTTACATCAAGACAATTGAGAATATTGCCACGTATCTTGCATTGATCTCAAGGGAAATAATGGGATATGAGCTGTGCAGCAGATATATTAGTAAACATTTAAGCCTGAAGAAACCTGAGCCACTGGCGCTCTTGCCAACATTCTTGGTCTGCCCTCCCCCTTCTTGACTGAGGAAGCAGAGTCCCCCACAGGAGAAATAAAATGGATCCTCTGGCGCCAAAGCTCCTTGGTGCTGACCTCATCTCCCCTGACAGTGCTGCTCTCTTACCCCTCTCCCCTTTGCTTACTTCACTCACAGGCTCCCTGCTCTTGCTCGGGTGCTGGGAGCTCCCGTTGCAGGGCTTTGCACTCTCTGCCCTTGCTGCCGTCTCTGCTGTCAGGCTGTCCTACCAGTGAGGATGGTACGTGGGCTCAGTTGTTGCAGCACATGAGCCCAGTTGCTCCACAACTTGTGGGAACCTAGTTCCGTGATCAGGGATCAAACCTGCGTCCCCCACACTGCGGGGCAGATTCCTAACCACTGGACCACCAGGGAAGTTCCCATACCTGTCTGACTTGCTCCCTCACCTCCTTCCAGCTTTTGGGCGCTTGAATGTCACCTCCTCCTGGAAGTTTTCTCTGGACATTATAATCGAAATTGCAACACTTGCCCTATATTATGTTGCCCTTCAGGGTTTTATTTTTCCCTGTTGCATTTAACCACCATCTACTATATATGTTACTTTTTTGTGTCCTTTGTTCCTAGACATAGCCCACAATGAACCCTGCCTCCTGGGATTCACTCCCTCGGGTAATCCCCCTCCTGGAGAATCTGGGCGGCTCTGCGATTCATGTGAACCTTGAGAATATGGCAGAAAGGATGCTGAGTCAGTTCCAGGCTTAAACCTTCAGAGGGCATGCTGGCTTCTGACTCTGTGCTTGGGAGGGCTCTGTGCTGCCCCATGAAAAGGCTAGTTACTCTGCTGGGTAGACTCTGTAGAGGCAGACAACACCCTGTGGAAAGAGTGAGCCTGTGGACGACACGAGAAACTGAGAGGCCCAGCCCTCCATTGTCCCATTGAATCCGGTTCTCCAGCTGTTTCCACTAAAAGGTCAGGCACGTGAGGAAGCCACGCTGGACACTGGACATCCCAGCCCTTCAAACTAACATCACACGGAACAAAAGCAGCCTCCAGATGAGTCCAGTCAACCCACCAGGAGAGGCAGGAGATGATAAAATCATTGTTGTTTTAAGCCACTAGGTGGTTTTTTATGCAGTGGTATGTAACCAAAACATTTTTCCTTGTGTTCATTGTCTGTGTTTCCAGCACAAGTGTAAATTCCATGAAAACGAGAGTTTGGGGGGGCTCATTTTGTTCTTTGCTGCACCCCTGGCACCAGTAACTGTGCTGAGCACCTAATAAACAATTCGTATGCAGGAAAGCATAAATTAATGAATTTAAACTAAACAGAGACTATGGGATGAAATGTAAAATCAGAATTTGGAAGGGGAAATATATTCAACTAGATTTTTAGGAATTAATCTCTATTAATCAATATAATTATCATAGAAAAACATTTGTTCAAATGGGCTTTAGAAATGCACTTCCTAGGAGCGTGGAATCCCATTTTTGATATGATCAAGCTTCTTGATAAGGATGCCTTCACCAGAGTCTGAATTCAATTTCCAGTATTGGTTAAGTTGCCAAATGTAACTCATACAAACCTAAACCAAATGGTGCCAATAGAAAACTACCTTAAATGGCCAGATATTTTTTAGCTTAATATAGAAGGAAGGAATTCAGAGACTTCAGGAATTCTTGACCGGAACAGTTATACACAACTTGCCCGTTTTCTTCCTGATCACATCCCAGAATAGACCCCTAATAACTCTCTCTTTCTCCTTGCTACAAGATAGCAGATTGGCATATCTCTAGTGAAACTGATGAGAAGTTGAATTGTTAGCTTTGACCACCTTAAAAGCATACAGCTCTGGGCTCAGAAGTCTAAAATCTATATCATTTACTGTAAGCATCTCAATCTGTTGGTCATTTATAGTAACTGAGATATTCATGTAATTCTCCAAGAATCTCATAAACTAAGACACTTGAAGATTTCTTTCTCCTGTATTTAATAGATCTGACAACCAAAAGACAGGAGAAAAATGACTTGCTGTGATTAATGTATTTTATGTAATATTTTGTATCTCCACTAAGAGCAAGTTGCATATATGGATTCAGTCACTACATGTGTATACTCTGTGAGGTATCCCTCCATTCCCAGTTTAAATATATGATGTCAGGATTTTCCATGTTGTCATTCTCTAACGTAGATTGTATGGCTTCCATGCACATTTCCAAAGAACAAAAGAAAATACGTTGCAATAACCTAGATATATAACCCCCTTAGGCTTCCCCAGTGGCTCAGTAGTAAAGAATCTGCCTGCAGTGCAGGAGACATGGGTTTGATCCCTGGGTCAGGGAGATTTCCTGGAGGAGGAAATGGCAACCCACTGTAGTATTCTTGCCTGAAAAATCCCATGGACAGAGGAGCCTGATGGGCTACAGTCCACAAGGTCGCAATGAGTCAGATTTGACTGAGCGACTGAGCGTGAGCATATAACCTCCTTAGCCAATCCCACGAGTAACTTAATATTGTAGTTGTAATGGATACACATATACACACATCATAAATATACCAAACAATGTTCTTCTGGTCAAGGCTTTGTCCTTTAAAAATTATATTACAGAAATTAGATATTGAGAGCTAATTGTTCTTTATTTTTCTTTTTAAATTAAAAAAAAATGGAACACATGTCAGTTTGCATTCCTTTGTGCTGAAATATTCTTGAATGACATAATTTTACTTGTGACCCTAACAGGACTGGACATTTACTTCACTTCTGGTGCCTTGTTTGGAAAACTGCAAGACTGGGAAGAAGAGAAACATTGGGGGGTGATGGATTGCTAAGATCATGATATGTTTTTCTCTGATTAAAATGTTCCATATAGTTTATTTCTAGGAGAATTAAAGTCCACGTAAGTATGAGGTAGGTATTACTTGCTAAATGCTCTGAATAACATTATGCTCCTTACCCTTGATGGAAATGTATTCCAAGATTCTGTGTCTTCTTTGAAAGTACTGGAAGATTGAAAATGCATCTACTTGACAGACCTGGAGACATTACTGTCTGCTTAAATAAGTTGTCTGCTGCTTAAATTTCCAGATGCAAGAAAAAAAGTGTCCTCTGGCAGCCCAGACTGAGTAGGAGAATGCAGGAGGAAAGCACGATAAGATAGGGAAAAACATGGAGAGAATTTTTGTAACTCAGAAATAAGCTTGTAGACAGTGAGGAGCCTGTTTTACTCCAAAGAAGAATCTAAAATTTGAATTTACATGAGAAGTGCTGGAACATGATTCTCCACACTCTCGCCTTCTGATTGATTTCACTTTTAAAAGCTTAAGGCTTAAAACTAATTAAAAGCAAGCCAGAAAAAAAAAAAAAAGAGATCACATGCTTCGATATTGCAAATCCAAGGATGCTGATCTGTCGAATTATTTTCTGGAGATGGTTAATGGGAATAAAGCCCTTTGTTTCACTCCATTAGAGAATCCTACAACTGAAGGTTGATAAAATTTGAATTTTTATGTTTGGGAATTATTTTAAAATAATTCAATTTGTGAAAGATAGCATTTTATATTGTCTCATTTGGTGCTTCCTAAAGCATATTTACCTTTGTTTTCCATTTAAACCAAAGAAGTTATGAAACAATTTCAGACTTTTAGATATATGGAACCAAGAGTTACATATTATGGGAAAATATGTGTATCTCTTATTCCTAAAGAAATCTGTCTTCTCAGTGGGTAAAGGACTGGGTAATGTTTCTTTTCTTAAATAAGGCTTCTTATGGTCAAGGACCCACAAATGAAATTATATAGTTCTTTTTTTTTAATACCTCCACAATTTAGTAGAACTTGATAACTATTTAGAGAATTAAATTCTATTTGGAGTTCTATTCTTATAGAGTTAACGAGACATTATGATGTCATTCTAGGAATATAGTGTGATAGGATTCATACAATCAGGATAAATCAGAAAGCCTGTCGAAGTCCAAGTGTGAAGGATATGATCACCATATTGAATAAGGACACATTTGGTAACTGGAAGATTGTTTTTGATAATTGGAAGAAAACTTGTCTTCAGTCTAAGGTCCTTTAAGGAAACATAGCTGATTTCTTTCCATTTCTCCTTCCATCCTCCAGGCTTAAAGAACACTAGGATAAACAAGTTCATAAAACTCAGAACGATTGGAAGAGAGAGCTTGCTGGGGCACCCTACGAAATACTGAAAAAGGTCTTTCTTTTTCTATTTGTCAAGTCAGTGATTTTCAGAGCCTGTCCTTTTGTATTTATGTTTTCAATACTTCAGTGAGATTTAGCAAGGTGTTTAAAGCTGAGACTCGGATGGAACAATTCTTGAGAATTTAAGTTTAATTTCATGCGCTATGCAGTGGAGATTAGCATCTGCACCCTTGCCTTTACAGAAAATCAGGGAGTTAGTGTATGATGTGTTAAGAATCACCCTTCACACAGCAGAGAGCCCTTGGCTTCCTGCCATGTCCTGGGGTAAAGAAGGAAAAGAGGGACCGCCACGATTATTTACAAGACTGCTTTTCCTGTGGGAGATTGTGTTCTAGTTTACCTCAGCTCATTACTGATTCATGGGCTGCTATTTTGGCTAAACGATGATGGAGGAGCAATATTAGGTGAGAGACCGACAAAACATTCTTCAGGCTTTTCCACCACCCCTCTCCTTGCAGAGTCTTTGCTGTTGACAAAACCCGGTCAGGATACTGCCTCCCTTTCATCTCCTCCATCCATCCCCATGAGTACTTTTTGCCTATTAAGGTTAACCTGTAAAAGAACTGCATTCACTATTCATGTTTCTACATTTGCACTTTACAAGGTACTCTGCTTTTATTAAGCACCAGCCTATAAATTGTTCCACATATGTGCCTAGAGTTTCGTTCCTTTTTCTCCTGCCCAGTGGCAGTTGGCTTTGATTTAGTGGGGAGATATGGACCCCGCCAACATTCCTAGCTCAAGTGGAATCTTTGACCAGATGGCAAAAATATTTCAACTTTGAAGGCACTTTGGCTGCATCATTAGACCAGTTTGTAATAAGTTTATTGAAAGGTACTGAAACCATCATTTCTGAAAGTGGACTTAAGAGTTATCTTGATAGGTAAGTGTTATTTATCGAGTCTTAGCCTTTAAAAGTAAAGGTGGGTTTTTCAAGAGAAATACTTTGAGGCTAATCCCAGCTGACTTCTGAGGTGTTATTTCTCTGAATAATAGAAGCATAGTTGTATTTACTTAAAAACTGTGCTTAGAGCCCAGCAGATAAGGGAGTTACTTGTATATATAGTCTGTGGTACTCATGTAGTAGATAACAGAGTAGGAATTATTGGTTTGTAGAAGCCAATAACAAGCAACCATTATGCCTGGTGTTGATATGCAAACCCAGCTTTGAATATCCACTGGAAGGAGTGTTGCTGAAGCTGAAGCGCCAATACTTTGGCCACCTGATGGGTGAAGAGACCACTCATTGAAAAAGACCCTGATGCTGGGAAAGACGCTGGGAAAGAAGGAGAAGGGGGTACCGGAGGATGAGATGGTTAGATAGCATCACCGACTTGACAGACATGAATTTGAGCAACCTCTGGGAGATAGTGGAGGACAGAGGAGCCTGATGTGCTACTGTCCATGGGGTCGCAAAGAGTCAGACATGACTTAGGGACTGAACAACAACAAAGTCCAAACTTACTCAATAGAAGAAGAGCATTTTTCTTTTCCACCAAACCCTAGACTAGGTTGGAATTTTAATTTGGTAGCACCAGTCCAACCTATTATATACTAATAGAAAGTTTAAAATATAGTTATAGACCTACATCTACAGCTGTGTAAACCCTCTATAACATTTGTGCCCAAGAGTGATTTAATTAGTTTGTATGATCATTTCTCACTGCTGACAGATGAGCTGGCGGAACATAGGTGACAAAGAGAGAAGGCTTACAATATCAAATTATTGCACACAAAAGCATCTTTTTTTCAGCATCACCTTGATTTATTTTCCTCGTCTTTTTTTTTCCTCCAATGGAAAAATAATTTCATCAAAAAACAAATATTTCTGCCGAAGTGAAATAATTTCATGTTGTAATGCTTTCTTTTTTTAAAAAAAGTCAACATTGAACTAGGACATGCTCTGAGCACCCTCTCCTCATTTTGCTGACTACAATTTTTTAAAAATCCACTGGCAGAAAAAAAGATATTTTCCTCAAATAGGATGATCATATTTTATTGCTGCTTTGTTTAGTAGATATTTTTCTCAGTTGGGAAAAAAAGTCTAGGTGAAAAAAATTACCTAACAAGAGAAGTAGTTTATATAGTCATAACATTTAAATTGCTGCCAAAAGAAAAAAAATGTAAAAAAAATTTAATGGAAAATATCACATAACTTCAAAAAACTTACCTCAGTTTTCTATCACTTAACATGTACTACAAGTCAACTTTCTAAATAGGATTACAGTCCTCTATTATAAGTCCCTAGTGGTACTATGGTATATTGATACATTTAAAAAAATGCTACTACAAAATTTTTTCTTTTCATTTTGTTTCTGCCTATTGTGTACTTAAGCTATAGATAATTTTTGAATAAAAAGCCTACGGTAGATATAAATGCAATCGTTAACTGATCCTGTTTGCTGATGTCCTTTTCATGGTCCACGGAAGGTGGCGGCCTTTAGTCCAGCATCTTCTCCTGTTTCTTGCCTTCCTTTTTCTTCTTCTTAGATTCTGCTGTGATTAAAATAAAAGAAAGAGAGGAAAAAGTAAGCTGTGAGAGAGGGAGCCACTTTTCTTATAAATGGCCAGGAATGAAATGATTAAATGCATAGACAAAGCACGTGTGTGTGTGTGTGTGTGTGTGTGTGTGTGTGTGTGTGTATGCATGCGCACGTGCTTTTGTGCTTTTGCCAGAGAGTGCCTATGAGAATAAGCAGGAATAATACAGCTTCCTGTGTGAACACCAATAGATGCCCAGTTTCGTACTGGTTGCTCCCATTTGATAAGCAACACGCTGTCTGGGGATCTCACTTAGAAAACTGAAACACAGCCAGCATCTCTGAGAGAACAGCCAGGGCACCGCTCAGTGGAGAGCTACCAGCGCTCTCCCATACCCTCACTTCCCACATTATCTTTCCATGGGACAGGAGACAAGCTTTTTTTTCCTGTCATCATTTTCAAAGTGCTTCTCCTCCTGAGTTATCCTCTCCTGATGTGTCTTCTGTTTATACATTTGGCCAGCTAGTCATATACGAAGGACCACCTCTGAACCTACCAAACATGGAACTTTGACTCTACAGAGACGCTGAGCCTTGGTGAAGCAAGTAGGATGTACCAACCTGGGCTAAACCAGGTAAGTAAAACTATTAGGATTTAAACCAAAAAACTTCATCCTTTTCCATTCAGTGATCTGTCATTTCCCTTTTCCTAAGCCTAGGAGAAAGCAGTGTGAATAGGATACGTCAGCTTTGGCTCCAAACATGAGAATGGTCAGCATCACCAGGCTAGCGAGTGAAAGGATATTGCTAAGTGTTTCTCAGATATTAAATACTTCCTCTGTTCAGTCCACCTAGTGGCAGGAATGTGTGGGTTAGAGGCTGGAGCCAGACTGCTGGAGTTTAAATTCTGACTCGGTCACTAAGTTACTGTGAGACTCTGGGAAAGTTAATTTGTGTATCTGTGAATCAGATTCTTCACTTGTGAATGGGCATATGAATAGTACCACTTCATCAGGTTTGTATCCAAATTCGATGAGTTGTATCAAATCCACTGAGAACAGAACATGGGACAATAATGTGGCAATAAAGGTTAGCAGTTATTATTAGTGTGATAATAGACTAAGAACGAGGGGGTGATTTCTCTACATGATTAATAATATTCTTTGTCATCATCAAGACATTTGCACTGAGCAGGTCATTGAATGTGCTGAGCACCAAAGGAATATCAGGACAAAATCAGTGACCAGCAGGGATTCGTTCTTGGGATCACAAGGCATGTGCCCAAGAGGGTCAGAGGTTTATGATGAGAGGGGACATGACACCAACCACAAATGGTGAACAAAACTCAGCTTACACTTAAGCAGAGCTTGAACTTTTTCCATTCTTATCCTTACCATCTCTTCAGATTAGTTCTAAAGTCCATTATATATTAGGCTTAGTAGTATTTCTGTACAAAGTAATTGTCCTAAACTTCCTTTATTCAAGCTTCAAGGGTGCAACATACACAATTAGGTCAGGAGTTGTGAAAATGTTGTTGAACTGCTGCTCACGAGTATTCATTTTGTTCACAAATATCCTCAGATTTTTTCCCTCTCCATACTGAAGTAACAATTTTTTACTCTCTGTTTCTACTTGTCATTATAAATGTCTCCTTTTTGACCTATTATAGGTGAGATGACCAGAACTTCCAAGTTTAAAGATACCTCTAAGGTCAAATAAGGCTTTCTGTTCAGTTTCTGAACAAATAATATCTGAACATTTAATAATCCCCAGTCTTTGGTTGGCATTTGAAGTAACAGCTGTATATTAAGATGGTATCCTCAGAGAATAATCTAGGATGACAGCTGAAATATAACTCTGATTTCCCTCGTCTCATTTTTCCCCTTACTGGGGAAACCTCAGTAATTTACAATCCTCTAGCCTCCAGTAGAGAGGATGTTTGGGGCAATAGTTCGCATGCTTTGGCTATCATGTTCCTATTTCAATATGCAAGTAAATGAATCCCACACTGATCAGGTGTTGGTAAAATTTTATTTCATAAAGCTTAAAGTTATTCTGAATATTGGAAACTATTTGATCTAAGTAATGTAGGCAACACTTTGGGAACGGGAATTTCTCCTCAGTTGTCCTTGGTAAAGGCAAGAGCACCTCTCTCTGTTACCTGAGCCTGACATTTACTTTATATTCATCAGCTAACAACCATTATTGGTTGCTAATACGATTAAATTTTAATACCATTAAATTGGTATTTAACAATTAAATACCAAGAAATGAACCAATTGCCCATACAATCTGCACAATATCAATCAATATGTTTAATGCAACTGACAAATAAGTCACCATGGCATTCCTCTGACACACTACACACCTTAAGTCCACTCTGGGTTCAATCTAAATAGATAAAATGAGGAGTCATCAGTAAAAGGTAGTGGAAAGAAGAGTTTGTCTATAGTCAATTTGATTTCTCACACTGTGACCTTTATGTATATTTAGTGAGCTTTGTCACTACTTATCTCTATGGCCTCAAAAACTGATGAAGATCCTCTCAAGCTTTACCCTGTCTGTGCTGTGCTGTGCTAAGTCGCTTCAGTCTTGTCCAACTTTCTGCGAACCTATGGACTGTAGCCCACCAGGCTCTGTCCATGGGATTCTCCAAGCAAGAATACTGGAGTGGGTCACCATGCCCTCCTCCTGGGGATCTTCCCAACCCAGGGATCAAACCTGTGTCTCTTAAGTTTCCTGCATTGGCAGGCAGGTTCTTTACCACTAGAGCCACCTGGTAAGCCCCAAAGATCATGGGTATGTGGCAGCTATTTTTATGGCTTCAGTCCCTGTTTCTCTTGCTACCATCACAGATGCATGTGATGTAAAAGACAGTAAATCAGAATGGAGAAAAAGTACGTCTGTGGTAGATTTAGCCTGGGGGTGGGGGGGGCAGAATATCTCCTCGTTGGCTTATTTCATTCTTTTAAAAAAGTATTCATTAGTTTTCCAATTTTAAAAGTAATACCTACTTTTATAAAAATAAACATACGGTTAAAAAATTACCCATGGTTTCACAATATAGAGATAACACTTCTAGCAACCAGTTCTATTTATATTTCCTTTCTACAAATACATGTAATATACTTTAAGAACATAATGACAGTTGATAGACTATATTATACTAAAAATTCTGTTATATTAGTTTCCATGCCATTGCATATACTTTGAAACATGACCATGTAGCATTCTTTTATGACATCTCTGCCTATTTTATGACATCTCTGCCTTCTTTTGTTGGTCAGTTGGCGTATTCCCACATATCCCCATGTTTTGTTATAAAGAATGAGGCAATGTGTGTTTTGCAGACAAATCACTGTATGTTTAAACTTTGCCCTAGTGTACATTATTAACAGAGAATCTACTGGATCAAAGGACAGAATATTTTTAAAGCTCTAGGTATGTAATGGTGTATTTCTTTCTTGATAGGAAGTACCAATTTAAATTTTTATCAACAACATATAAGTCTATCACAGGGATTTGCTAGTGCTCCAATTATTATGAATCCACCTGCCAATACAGGGAACACAGGTTCGATCCCTAGTTAGTGAAGATTCCACGTGCCATGGGGCAGCTAAGTTCCTGCTCCACAACTACTGAACCTGCGTGCCTAGAGCCCATGCTCTGCAACAAACCACCGCAATGAGAAGCCCTACACCGCAACGAAGAGTAGCCCCCACTCGCTGCAACTAGAGGAAGCCTGCTCACAGCAATGAAGACCCAGCACAGCAATAAATAAATAAATAAATACAAGTTTTAAAAAAGAGTCGATCACAGCAAACTCCTTCTCAAAAGGCAAATCATCAAACAGTATGCATCATCTCTTTTCCATCCATCTACAGGTCCTTTTGGGAATAGGATTGCCATGTGGTTGGTACAAGTAATCACCCACTCCCATTTCCATATTAGGGACACCTAGAAGAAGTAAGATTGTAAGTGGGAATTGAAAGAAAGACATCAAAGATTTTTTATGAAGACTTTGAGAGGAGATGTCATTCTAAGAAGAAGAAGAGTTGAAAATTTTGGAATAAAGAATCTCATTTTCTTAGAAAAATGTCTTGGCTTGATTTCTTTTTTTGAGATGACCTATGGCATATATAGAAAAAGAAAGAAAATTGAGAGATGAAATGATTTAAGAGGGGCTTGGATTTTAACTGGGTCAATATCTCTTTGCTACTATTTCAAATAAAATGGCTTTGGGTCATTACACTGATGGGAGGAACTGTTAATTAGAATAGGAAAATATTTTTACCTTCTAAAGAGGTAGAATTCCTATAAGAGGAAGCTATGAACTCTCAGAAATGGACACCAAAGCTTTAGAGGTCAAGAGTGCCCATGGACAGGGACAGCAGGCAGTGTGTCACAAAGAGTCCTAAATATAACCTGTGGAGACTCATTCAATAAATCATAAAAACTGAGTGAAGGAAAAGGACCACCTTACTGTCAAACAATAATTTCACCATGTAAATAAGCCCAAAAGTCTGGATATAACCAACACCTTTGTAATGCTTTAAGAACCTATTTGAAGGAACTCACTCGTGCTTAAGAATCAGCTGGCTAGTCACCTGGAAATCTCTAATTCCTTCCCAGCTGTGTTTCTGAACTGATAACAAGGCTTGCTGAACTGTAAATGTACAGCTCAGTGATCCACCAGGGATCTAGGTACTAGCTGGCTCGGCTTCCCCCCATGGCACTGTTCATTGAGTTCCCCAATATTTCAGGGTAAATGGGGTAGTGGCTATCAAGTGGTACAATACAGGAAGAAATTCCTGTTTATTTAATAATCAAAAGTATCATCTCTTAGTTTTTTATTCTGATTATTCTCATATATGGTTCAGTCCAACATCTGTGTAATAATTTGTTTCCTCTTCAATTTCTTATTTTGTAATGTCACTCCATTTCTTCTTTTAAGTACTCCATGCGTTATAATACTTCTAGAATTATGTATGGGATATATGCATGCATGTGTGCTAAGTGGCTTCAGTTCAGTTCAGATCAGATGCTCAATCATGTCCGACTCTTTGTGACCTCATGAATCGCAGCACGCCAGGCCTCCCTGTCCATCACCAACTCCTGGAGTTTACCCAAACCCATGTCCATCAAGTCAGTGATGCCATCCAACCATCTCATCCTCTGTCGTCCCCTTCTCCTCCTGCCCCCAATCCTACCCAGCATTAGGATCTTTTCCAATGAGTCATCTCTTCGCGTGAGGTGGCCAAAGTATTGGAGTTTCAGCTTCAACATCAGACCTTCCAATGAACACCCAGGATTGATCTCCTTTAGGATGGACTGATTGGATCTTCTTGCAGTCCAAGGGACTCTCAAGAGTCTTCTCCAACACCATAGTTCAAAAGCATCAATTCTGCGGCTCTCAGCTTTCTTCACTGTCCAACTCTCACATCCATATATGACTACTGGAAAACCATAGCCTTGACTAGATGGACTTTTGTTGGCAAAATAATGTCTCTGCTTTTAAATATGCTATCTAGGTTGGTCCCTTCCAAGGAGTAAGCATCTTTTAATTTCATGGCTGCAATCACCATCAGCAGTGATTTTGGAGCCCCCCAAAATAAAGTCTGACACTGTTTCCACTGTTTCCCCATGTATTTGCCATTAAGTAATGGGACCAGAAGCCATGATCTTAGTTTTCTGAACGTTGAGCTTTAAGCCAACTTTTTCACTCTCCTCTTTCACTTTCATCAAGAGGCTCTTTAGTTCTTCTTCGCTTTCTGCCATAAGGGTGGTGTCATCTGCATATCTGAGGTTATTGATATTTCTCTTGGCAATCTTGATTCCAGCTTGTGTTTCTTCCAGCCCAGCATTCCTCATGATGTACTCTGCATATAAGTTAAATAAGCAGGGTGACAATATACAGCCTTGATGGATTCCTTTTCCTATTTGGAACCAGTCTGTTGTTCCATGTCCAGTACTAACTATTGCTTCCTGACCTGCATACAGGTTTCTCAAGAGGCAGGTCAGGTGGTCTGGTATTCCCATCTCTTTCAGAATTTTCCACAGTTTATTGTGATCCACACAGTCAAAGGCTTTGGCATAGTCAATAAAGCAGAAATAGATGTTTTTCTGGAACTCTCTTGCTTTTTCGATGATCCAGCGGATGTTGGCAATTTGATCTCTGGTTCCTCTGCCTTTTCTAAAACCAGCTTGAACATCTGGAAGTTCACGGTTCACGTATTGCTGAAGCCTGGCTTGGAGAATTTTGAGCATTACTTTACTAGCATGTGAGATGAGTGCAATTGTGCAGTAGTTTGAGCATTCTTTGGCATTGCCTTTCTTTGGGATTGGAACAAAAACTGACCTTTTCCAGTCCTGTGGCCACTGCTGAGTTTTCCAAATTTGCTGGCATATCGAGTGCAGCACTTTCACAGCATCATAGGTGGCTTCAGTTGTGTCCAACTCTTTGAGATCCTAATGTCTACTCTATTCTTGAGATTCTCCAGGGAAGAATACTGGAGTGGATTGTCATGCCCTCCTCCAGGGGATCTTCCCAAACCAGGAACTGAACCCACATCTCTTGACTACTCCTGCATTGGCTGACAGGCAGGTTCTTTACCACTAGAACCACCTGGGAAGCCCATATGGGATATATACATCCCACTATATATACCCATCTTCATAGGGCTGCTCCTCAGTGATGCACTTGTGCTAATATCTGCCCTTTCCCTCACTGCCCACCTACCTTCCCTTTTGCTCATCAAGTCTATTTCATAACAACATCTACCACTCTCCTCTCTACTACCTGCCCTTCTACACAAGTTTACTTTTGACATCAAGTAGAGTACATTAAAATAGTATTGTCCTGTGTCAAAATGCAGACGAAACGTGTCTGGACCCTTTGAGCAACCTCTGTTTGCCCTTATTCACTTAAGGGTGACTCAACACTTAACTGCATTGCCTCAAAATAGCAAGTTCAGCTATGAAAGCATGGTGAGTAATGTGGACTTAACAGAGGGTTTAATGGAGATGAGGAAATTATTTCACCAACTACCTAGAGCAAGTTTAGTTAATGTCCCTAAGCAGGTCAGCTATTTTCCAAAGCAACTCCCCATGGAGCAGTAGACAAAGCCCTTCTCCCTTCAACCAGAGACTCCTCTTTTCAGCCCCCTTTCCCACTTATCTCTCTGTTTCCTCCTCTTTGAAGGAAAAAGCTGAGACCACTATTGGCTTCTCCAACCCATCAAGAAAGGAATCCTCTCTAGGATGCACTTTCTTTGTAGGGTGGAAGCGAGTGTGCTGGGGTCACTCCTAGAGCTGACCTATGCACATGTGTGTACCAGGTAGAGAGTCACCAAGTCAAATCCCTCTTTTCACTCAGCTCATTCATATCATCACACCTATTCTTGTCATATTGTCACACCTATTCATGTCATGTCAGTCACACCTAATCATGTGTCTGGAAATATAAAAAAAAAAAAACACTGAAAATGTTTGTGGACTTTTCCTCTGAGAGTCACGAGAGAGAAGAACAGTAAAGAAAGGAATCAAGAGATACTTCATCTGTATGTTCTTTAATCCGGAGTTTTCTCACTTGTATACAGTTATAGAAGGAAAACAAAAAGCTGTGTGTGTTGTGTGTGTGTATGTTTGCATTCATATTCAGCTGCTACATTGTTTTTTCACCTTTGGCCAAAAAAAAAGTGTTTAAGTACTGAAGAAAATTCAAGAGAGGCAAATATAGCTAAAGCAAATGAAACTTGGCAAAGAATATGTAATTTTATGTAGGTAGCTTTGAGAATGTTGGTATAATTATGCCCATAAATTTGTGGGCTCAATAGCGCCCAATTCTGATACCTGTGTTAGAGACTTGGTGTGTGCATGTGTGTGTATGTGTGTGTGTTTGGTTTGGCAGTCACTAGATGCTGTCATTCTTGGCGATCCTGCTGGCCCTATCTCCATTCCCACAGCTCCTAGCTTCCTTGAAGACCTCTATAAGTCAGCTAGAATAGAGGATATATTTAAATCCACGTGTCTCTGTCTCTCTAACGCACAGACACACACAACCACAGATGGTGGAATGAATGTCTAGGCTTCTTCTGTTCAGCAAAGCATCTGCTCCTTCCTCAGTCCACAGGCCCCTCTCAACACTTTACACCTCTTGACACTCCCCATACAGAGTAATTGACCTCTTTGACATCAAAAGCAGAAATAATACTTCTTTCTAATATGATATTTAAATGTTTAAAACCTTATTTCTGCAATAATGAGGGCATAGGTAAAAAATTTACCTTATAAAATATTATAAATTATATGGTAGCCTAAGTCAGAAATGAAGTATATTATTATAAACAATAAGTAGTTCCCACTAAGTACATCATTATTTTTCTATTATCATATCTAATGTGTAATATTAAATGACTGGTGCTATTGGAAACTCAAATTATGATTTATGGAAAAGGGGAAAACTTGAACTCTAGAATATTTAAAAGCTCAGTAAGTACAGCTCCATGAATCATTTTTAATTCATTCTTATATTTTTTTGTTCCTATATATATGTATTATGTATACATTATATATATATACACACATTATAAATATGTATACACACATTATAAATATATACATACATATATATGTATAGGTATGTATGTATGTATTAGAATCAGTTGTGATGGGCTGAATTATGTCCCCCTCAAAAATTTCTACTGAATTCCTAACCCCTCAGAGTGTGAGCATACTTGGAGACAAAGTTGTTACAGAGGTAAATAGGTTAAAATGAGGTCATTAGAGTGGGCCCTAACCCACTATGAGTGGTGTCCTTGTAGTAAGAGGAAATTTGGGCACAGACAACCCCAGAAAGAAGAGAGTGATCTATGAGCTGAGGAAAGAGGTCTGGAACAGACTCTTCCCTCACAGTATTGAGAAGGAATCAATTCTGCTAAAACCTTGTGAAAAAATTAATTTCTGCTGTTTAAGCCACCCAGCCTGTGGTGAGAGTACACTAATACATCCGTGAACTAGATTACACTAGTTGTCCTTTTTGTATATCCTTCAGATTACCCTCATTAGTTTCAAAGGTGCAAAATATACCCAAGTTTATTGTTATTTTTTTAAATGTCCCCCAGATTTTAATTAACATCATTTGAGGATGTGACTTTGGTACCGTACACTGTAGGACTGTATGCACATCTGTGGTTTCACAGCTGCTCCAGGCATTAATCCATCACCGGTCTCCATGCCTGTCCTCCAGATCTAGAGCAGGTGAGCTGTGTTTCAACAACACTCAATTCCACCCTGCCTCCATGCACCCAATGCTCTGTCTACAGCAGCAGCAAGTAGGTCTGAAGAGACTCCCCTCAACTTCTCTACATGTTTTTAAACAGCAGTCTTCATAGCAGCTTAATTTATTACTCTGGTGCATGTCAGCAAAGGTCTGAAAATAAAGCTTTTCTATTTTCTGTAGAATGAAAATAATCCCCGGAATTATGTTCACCTTGCAAGAGTGAGCGCGGAGAATGCGTGAGCCTGTGGGAAACAGCTCTGGGCCCTGCCCTCTGTGTGCCTCAGAAGCAGGACACCAGGAAAATGTTTACCTGCTTCTTGCTCTTCGGATTTCTGATGAGCTCTTCTATAAATACTGCGTTTTCCTTTAGAAAAAGTCTTTCTTTCCCCCCTGCTTCTTTGAGCTGAGCAACAGCCAGCCTGCTTTGATTTCCTTGTAGGTTGCTGAAGGCTGTGCAATGGGGCCAAGCTGGCTGGAGTCACCGGGAACGTGCAGAGCGTCTCTACAGCAGCACTTGTTACCAGGGCACTGGTGCCTTGGATCCTGGGGAAGCACGAGCATCTCAGAGTGGAGAGAAGGTAGCTCCAAATCCAGCCCTGGGTGGAGCCTGGGAGGCCACCGAGTGTAATGGGGCACCTGGCACTGCTGTGTCTTACTCTGGAGGAAGTCAGCCCCTTTACAGGACCCCCGTTTGAGAAAAGTGGCACTAAAAGTTATCATGTGCTTCCATACGGTTATTATACAAAGAAAAGCTTGAGTCAAAAGTATCTGATGTAACTCAATCGTAAATGACCCAAAACATACTTATACTAATGTTTTAGAGTTCAGTTCAGTTCAGTCACTCAGTCGTGTCTGACTCTTTGCAACCCCTTGGACTGTAGCACGCCAGGCCTCCCTGTCCATCACCAACTCCTGCGGTTTACTCAAACTCATGTTCATTGAGTTGGTGATGCATCCAACCATCTCATTCTCTGTTGTTCCCTTCTCCTCCCGCCTTCAATCTCTCCCAGCATCAAGGTCTTTTCCAATGAGTCAGTTCTTCCCATCAAGTGGCCAAAGTATTGGAGTTTCAGCTTCAGCATCAGTCCTTCCAATGAATACTCAGGACTGATTTCCTTTAGGATGGAATGGTTTGAAGTCTTTGCAGTCAAGGGACTCTCCAGAGTCTTCTCCAACACCACAGTTCAAAAGCATCAATTCTTCAGTGCTCAGCTTCATTTATAGTCCAACTCTCACATCCATACATGACCATTGGAAAAACGATAGCCTTGACTAGACGGACCTTTGTTGGCAATGTAATGTCTCTGCTTTTTAATATGCTGTCTAGGTTGGTCATAACTTTTCTTCCAAGGAGCAAGTGTCTTTTAATTTCATGGCTTCAGTTACCATCTGCAAAAATAAAGTCTGTCCCTGTTTCCACTGTTTCCCCATTTATTTGCCATGAAGTGATGGGACCAGATGCCATGATCTTAGTTTTCTGAATGTTGAGTTTTAAGCCAACTTTTTCACTCTCCTCTTTCACTTTCATCAAGAGGCTCTTTAGTTCTTCTTCTCTTTCTGCCATAAGGGTGGACAAAAACCTAGCCTATTCAGTTATTTTAGAATACCTAAAGAGATCCCATAGGAAGCAATTCAGGAAGAGTTGGTATAATCAAGGAGAAGTCTGGACACAGACTCTCCTGGCTTCAGGCCTGGCCCCTCACTGGCTAGTGTCCTTGTGCAAGTTGCAGACTTAGTGTCCTGATTTGTAAAATGCAAACCAAACTCCTTGGGACTGCTGTGTGGACCAAGTGAGGCAGTGTGTGCTAAGGGCTCAGTATAATGTCTTTCCGGGTTTCCCAGGTAGCTCAGTGGGTAAAAAATCTGCCTGCAAAGCAGGAGACATAAGAGATGCGGGTTCAATCCCTGGGTTGGGAAGAGCTGGAGAAGGACATGGCAACCCACTCCAGTATTCTTGTCTGGAGAATCCCATGGACAGAGGAGCCTGGTGGGCCATAGTCTATAGGTTCACAAAGAGTCGGACACGACTAAAGTGACTGAGCACACACCCACACAGTGCCTTTCACATCGTACTCAGTAAACAGCAGCTACTCTTGTTACACTCAAGAAATGCTGATGATAATAGCCACAACCTAAAACATGAAGCAGAAATTCTCAATCCAGAAGTTAGAAAGAAAAAATGCAGAAGCTTCAGGGGGAAATAAACAGAAGGTCCCTCAACCCAGTATCTAATTAGTGCAAACATTGTTCTATTATGCAGCCTTCCTTGATACTAATTATTACATAGCTGTTTTGTGTGTACACAGCTAATGAGCCTCTGAACATGGAATTTACCAAGGGAGATGAAAGCAGATACACAGCATGAAGTAAACCCTACAAATATTTATAGCTGCTAGTCCTCACAGCTGTCCTGGCAATTAGAAGCAAAAATGCTTTAATAAGGATAGGAATAAAATAGCCAGGTGACTCTTCTTCCAAGTGAGCGCCCTATGCTTTAACTGTGATTTCTCTGTACATTTTTGTTGCAGCCAATGATTGAATGGTGTGCTCTAGTGAGCCAGACCAGGATAGTTTATTTAGTTGAACACATCATTCAGGGAATTCCCTGGTAGCTCAGTCAGTAAAGAATCTGCCTGCTGTGCAGGAGACCCAGGTTTGATCCCTGGGTCGGGAAGATCCCCTGGAGAAGGAAATGTCAACCCACTCTGGTATTCTTGCCTGGAAAATCCCTGGACATGGACAAGATGTCCCATCTTGGACAATGGGGTCGCAAGAGTCGGATATGACTTAGCGACTAAACCACCACCATCGTTCATTCATCAAGTCAGTACTACTTGTTGAGCTCCTCTCATGGACTAAGGACTTAACTTGCATAGGTGAATGGGTTTGGCTCCTGACCTCCAGAGCTTCAGTGTGGGGCAAGGCAGACATGTCTGTCTGCAGAGGTAGTGATGAATGTCTTATCACAGGAGCCAGCAGTTAGAGATAAGGCAGTCACTGTAGGCTTGGGCAGGGAAGTCTGGCAAGTTCTCATAGGGATCTCCTTTCTAATCTTTGAACAAAAACAAGCTCTTTTTGGCCTCGGGCCTCTGAACTTCCCCTTGTTTTATTTAGAACAGTAGTATGGCTTTGTTTTCTTGGGCTCAAAGATCACTGCAGATGGTGACTGCAGCCATGAAATTAACAGATGCTTTCTCCTTGGAAGAAAAGCTATGACAAACCTAGACAGTGTATTAAAAAGCAGAGATATTACTTTTCAGACAAAGGTCCATATAGTCAAAGCTATGGTTTTTCCAGTAATGTGTGAATGTGAGAGTTGGACCATAAAGAAGGTTGAGCACTGCAGAATTGATGTTCTTGAATTGTCATGTTGGAGAAGACTCTTGAGAGTCCCTTGGACAGCAAGGAGATCCAACCAGTCAATCCTATTGGAAATAAATCCTGAATATTCATTGGAAGGACTAATGGTGAAGCTTAAACTCTAATACTTTGGCCACCTGATGGGAAGAACTGACTCATTGGAAAAGACCCTGATGTTTGGAAAGATTGAAGGCAGGAGGAGAAGGGGACGACAGAGGATGAGATGGTTGGATGACATCATTGACTCGATGGACATGAGTCTGCGCAAGCTCTGGGAGATGGAGAAGGACAGGGAAGCCTGGCATGCTGCAGTCCATGAGGTCCTTAAGAGTCGGACATGACTGAGCGACTGAACAGCAAAACATTGTAGCTAGCTGCTGTCTTCAAGTCCAAGTTCAAAAGTGACCTCTCAAAGGTGCTCTCCCCAGATACACTGTCTTAGCCCTCTTCCCTCTTGGTCACTCTAACACTTGGCTCTTTAGATATTAAGATCACTTTCTTCAATACGTAGTTCTCATTTTAATTCTTAGTTGTTTATCTTGGTCACTATTATCTACCCACTATCACCACTAGAGCACAGAAATAAGAGGGAAGGAAACATTTAATATCAGTAGCACCTAACATACAATCTGAAAGCTCTTAATAGATTTTATAAATAAATGAATACATTGGAAACCATGCCAAAGGACAGCATGCTTCTCTCAGAGCACTTGGAACTCTCTGTAGTACCGTGGGATTTATCCTCTTTCTCCTACTGCACTACTGGTCCATATAGGTCACTGTATCCCTGGTGCTGATCTAACCTATAGCACCCACTCCATAAATGTTTGCTGAATAAACAAGCTGGGTTTTACAGAATGAAATGTATAAAGCATAGGAGAAGGGAAAGAGGTCAAAAGTTTCTAGAATAACAGGTATAGAGATATGGACATATATCAAATCATGGCCCATGGATCCATCTGTGGGAGTTTGGTGTGGTTGGGGTGGAGTCTATGAGCAATGCCTGGAGTAAGGATCCAGGAAGAGCCAAACTGGATGACGCATGAGCAGCAAGTCCTGCTAAGGAGCCAGGATCTGATTCTGTGCTTGTAGAAGTGGTACTCAAAGAGGGATTTTAGGAAGAATAAGTGGGTCTGAAATTCATTACTTTTCTTAGATAAGAAATTGAGAGGCCTATATGGAATAGATACAGGGGTAGGAGGTATATGTAATTCAGGAAATCTAGAGTCAGGCTGCTTTATATTTAAGTCCTGACTCCTCTGCCTATTATCTGTATCACATTATACTAGGCATCTAAGTTCTCTAAGCCATAGTTACCATATATGTAAAATTGGGGTTTGATCATAGTAACCTATCAGGCTCTCAGGCTTCCCTGGTAGCTCAGCTGGAAAAGAACCTGCCTGTAATGCAGGAGACCCAGTTCAGTTTCTGGGTTGGGAAGATCCCCTGGAGAAGTGATAAACAATCCACTCCAGTATTCTTACCTGGAGAATCCCATGGACAGAGGAGCCTGGTGGGCTATAGTCCGTAGGGTCACAAAGAGTCAGACACGACTGAAGCAACTTAGCACACACACACCAAGCTCTCACAAAATATTAACTCTAGTCACTATTGGTGTAAATCACCATAATTCTTTTGCCTGAAAAAGTGCTGAAGGAAACATCCACCTCAAGAAATCCATTTGGAAGGAAGAAAACAGTCTACAAAATACTGTACATTTATCAAAGATTTTTACATAAATTACTTCATCTATGCAACGTGCTATGAGATATTCATTGTAGATTTTAATTTCCAGAAGACAAAAGAGATATTCTAATAAAAAGGGGGCAGATTTAGATTTTCTCACTTCAAGAACAGTATCATGGATGGGAAATAAAATAGACATTCAAAGATTGCCTCAAGCAGAATGAAAAAGAAATGAAAACCTTGAGGCCAAACTGAATAAGACTGTTTCTCCCTGATCAAAAAGAACAAATTCCCAGGAGTTCTCTTTCTGGTCACATGCAAGGGCAGCAGCCATCGACCCCCCAGGGGTCTCAGAGAGGAGGGAGCCCCTCCCAGACTGGCCGGCAGTGGGATTCTGTGCTCACCTTTCTGAACACGTTCAAAGTCTCTCGGCCTAGCAAAGCTCATCCACAGAGTATCACCTATGCTCATTCCCAAGGGACGTCAGAGCCCAGAAAATAGAAAGAAATGCTGGGGAGCGTCTTTTATCTTTAAAAGAACTAACCAAAGAATCTATTTAGCGGGAGGGAATTGAGAATGCGGTGAATATCACTTTACTGACCCCCTTTCCCATTTAATGATCAACTGCCAAATGCTGTGCCCTGTGTGCTTTTGATCTTTAAAGATGAATTGTCAAAGCTGAGAAGGCTAGGAAATCATCCAAAAGAGAGAGCCACAACATAGCAAAGCTTTTAGAAATAGCCGGGAAGAAATAAAAGGAATCAGGGTTATCGAGAGCAGGAAAACTAGACAAGGACTTGGTACCAGCAGAGCGTACGCTGGTGGACAGGATGGCAGGAGGGATTAGCACTGTTGCCTGGACCACCTGTGACACAGCCATCCATCCATGTGCTCCTCGCTCTGCCTCTTTGGGAAACCATTTGTCAATGCCCTCTGTCACACAAACTCAGAAGCAGACATATGCCAAGCTGGCCTGTCAGAATCAAAAGGAGTTTCACAATACTTCCTAGTATTTAAAGTGAAGTGAAAGTCGTTCAGTCGTGTCTGACTCTGCGACCCCATGGACTATACAGTCCATGGAGTTCTCCAGGCCAAAATACTGGAGTGGGTAGCCTTTCCCTTCTCCAGGGGATCTTCCCAACCCAGGGATCGAACCCAGGTCTCCCGCATTGCAGGCGGATTCTTTACCAGCTTCCACGTGGCACTAGTGGTAAAGAACCTGCCTGCCAATGCAGGAGAACTAAGAGATGCTGGTTCAATCTCTGAATTGGGAAGACTCCTGGAGGAGGAAATGGCAACCCACTACAGTATTCTTGCCTGGAAAACCCCACGGACAGAGAAGCCTGGCGGGCTACAGTTCACGGGAGTCACAAAGAGTCGGGCATGACTAAAGTGACATAGCACAGCCCAGTATTTATGTATCTTGTTCATAAAGCAACGGATGATTTCCATGTCAAGGATAACTCAAGATTCGAGAATGATCCAATACGATCATCGGGCTGTGTCATTTGTGGCACCTAGGAGGATCTCAGCTCATCTAGGTGCCTCCCACACAAGTCCCCTCCTCGCCTCATCTCTGACTCTGCACTTAGGCGATAGCTACCAACAGCCTGCTCCCCTGAGTTGCACCTGTGCCCACAGACAGGCCAGCCTGGAGGACCCCAGCTCCCCCACAGATAGGCCATCCTGCCAGCCCCACTCAGCTGGGCCATCTTTTGAGTCTACAGTGAGTCTGTCCTCCAAGGAGACCATGGAGAAACACTTGATGCCCTCTGAAGGGTTCTCTGCTCTGATCTTTGATATAGCACTGTCATCCCTTACTGGCCACATTTCCAACTTTCTGCCCTTGTTCAACAGCTCAAATATTCCTATCATTATTTTCAAACTGAAAAGACCAAAATGACTCAACAAAGAATGACTAGTTGTTCCAAGAAGGAAAGACCTCTCTCTGTAGTTGCTCCCCTGATAGCTCAGTTGATAAAGAATCTGCCTTCAATGCAGGAGACCCTGGTTTGTGTCCTGGGTCAGGAAGATCCGCTGGAGAAGGGATAGGCTATCCATTCCAGTATTCTTGGACTTCCCTTGTGGCTCAGCTGGTAAAGAATCCACCTGCAATCTGGGAGACCTGGGTTCGATCCCTGGGTTAGGAAGATCCCCTGGAGAGGGGAAATGCTTACCCACTCCAGTATTCTGGCCTGGAGAATTCCATGGACTGTATAGTCCTTGGGGTCGCAAAGAGTAAGACATGACTGAGGGACTTTCACTTTCTTTCTTTCTCTCTATAGTTGGGTACTCAACTGGTCCAGTATGATTTTTCTCCAAGAAATGTCATCAGTGCCTCTTCTAGCCCAACAGGAGAGAGGGGTAGGTCTAATGATACACTCCAACACATACTCCCTGGAGGATCACTCACTGAATACCAATTCAAATCCTTTTCAGCTTCAAGGCAAAGTTTAGAAAGTTTTTTTCCCAGACCCTCTTGCAGCAGAATTTTATATGTGACCTAATTTCCACCATGCAGGCACTCTTAAATGAGTCTTAGAGATAGAACAGAACAAGCAGAAAATAAGGCCAAATTTGGGGAGACTGAACATTTTGGCAAGAAAGGAGGTAGTGTTTGGCTTTGGGGGTACAGGGAGGGTGAAGCTTCCAGTGTCCAGCTCTTAGTATTATATGTGTCAAGCAGTGGGTACTTTCAGCAAGAGGGTCTCTGTTCTATCAGTCACGTATGGTGTGATTAGACATTTCTCCTGGATCTGATGTCTTCTCTGCAATATTGCTGAATCCAAGTCAAATCCTCTGGCCCTTCCGGAGAGTCTGTAAGCTATATAAAACTATTCAATCAACCCCTTTCTGCTTCACTAGCTAGAATAGATCTTGCTGCAGCTAAAATCTCTTCAACAGACACAGGATTTTCTTAATTAAAATTTTTAATTAATACTCTCAATCTCTTTTCCTAAGAAATTAAAATCTTAAGTGCCCAACACAATGACTCACCAATTTCTCCTTGCCAGATTCTGGCAGCAATTAAGCAAATTCCAGTTATAATCTCTCAGTCAGTCAATGACCCTCCCCAGAGCAATCTGTCCTTACCCCAGGAAAGCTACATTTCAATTCTACATCTTCCAATTCTTATGTCTGTATGGGATATCAATATTCTCCCTTCTTCTGGATATATAATTCAGAAGTGAATGACTAAAAGCTCTCTTCAGATTAAGTGGGATTCCAACACAAGAGAACCTTTAGATAAGGATCTAAGTGTTTCACTGAAACTGTGAACCAAGGCTAGAGTGTAACGTTTGTACAATATTGCCCACTTCTTTACCTCAAAATGTAATGCTGTGAGAATGCAGCACTATGAATTTTCAGACAATTTTTAATCAAATCAAGTGGGATATTTAGTAACTTCCCAAAATTTAGATGGCAATTCTAGATATTAAGCAACTCCCCTCCCCAGGCAAGTCTTTCAGTCTTTTAACCTCATTAATAATCAAGTCACAATAATCATCCCACAAGGAGGATGTTCTCCCATCTTTCCTCATCACAGCCTCACAAACATCCTAATATTCCATTCTAAAATTTAAAGAGCATGTTTTTCACACTGAAAATCATGCAGTTTGCATATTAATCCACTACCATTTCTCAAAACAGGAGGCCAGTAACCAAGCAAGAGTTTTATGAAACAAGCAGACCAAAAAAAAAAAAAAAAAAATCCCAGAACTTGATGTGTTTCATGAGAAGGATAATGATGGGGGAAAGAAAGTACATTCTGGCTATGAGGTTAATGACTGGGTTAAAAAGACAGAGAAATGATGTCAAAAGAGAACAACGCCTGGAAATGATTCTGCTACTAAACAACAGGGGGACTTGGGTGAATCACTGATTTCCTTTGTCTTCAGTTGTTACATGAGGGCCCCATCAATCACAGGCAAGGTCCCTGGAAAGCTCTACCACGTAATGAGTCTAGAAATCGGGGTTTATCTAATACTGCCAGAGATTCATGAGTTTCTAATACCCAGGGGCCTGCGTGTGTGTGTGTGCACGTGTGTTCAGTCACGTCTGACTCTGCAACCCCACAGACCATATCCCGCCAGGCTCCTCTATCAATGGGATTTTCCAGGCAAGAATACTGGAGTGGCTTGCCATTCCCTTCTCCAGGGCCTAGGGGCAACACAGAACAATTGAAAAGGCAGTGGGTCTTTCCAGTCAGCTAACTTTACATTTGAATACTGGTTTCAACACTTACAAGCTGTGAAACCTCAGGCAAGTTGCTTCAACTCTCTGAGCCTGTGTTTCCTCAAATAAAAGTAGGATAAACAAAATGCACTACAAAATGTTGTTTGATGCTTGAATTAAATGATGGGGAGTACCTATGGCAGTACTTGAGTCAAAATTAGTGGGTCCCCTACCTCCCTCTGTCTTTTGTATGTGCCTCCCTATGTCTTTTTTATGTGTTTTATGAGCTAAATAAAACACAAGAGAGCATTGATGACTTACTCTTTCCTGAATAAAGAAAGAAACTGGTTTATAATTGTATAGTTTTGAGAAAAATTTCCTTAAATCACTTCTTTCCTACAGCTTCCACCACTTTTTGGTGGATCTGGTTTACAAAACATTTTTTCCTTTTATTAATAGCATTTATTTTATAAATATTTATTCATCACGTACAGTGTGCTGCTCCATGTTCTAAGCAAAAGGGATACAGTGGAGAATAAAATAGACTAAATCCCTCTCCTCCTGAAACTTATATTCTGGGAAATGTCTTTCAGAACAGTTTTGGAAATAATGTTCTAAAAACTATCTTCTTCCCTTGGGCATCATCCTCCACATCATTGTTGGGCTTTACAAAGCTCGTGCGTGAGTGCTAAGTCGCTTCAGTCATGTCCAACTCTTCGTGACCAGCTCTTCATGACCCGATGGACTATAGCTCGCCAGGCTTCTCTGCCTATGAGGATTCTCCAGGCAAGAATATTGCAGTTGGTTGCCATGCCCTCCTTCAGGGGATCTTCCTTATCCAGAGATCAAGCCTGTGTTTCCTGTGGCTCCTGCACTGCAGGCAGATTCTTGACTGCTGAGCCACCTTTACAAATCTCATCTTCTCTTATTTCAAAGGAAAATAAACTCATGGAGGTTACCTAATACCCATACGAGATTAAGCAAGAAATCTACAGGGTATGAAATAGAATATGAATTTAGAGTCAACCAAGTGTGGACTCTTGTAATTTATTAGACATGTAGCCCTTGGCAAATAAAGTAACTAGTATTCTTTAGTATCCTTCATTTCAAAATCTACTTGCAAGGATATATGGAATTTTATGAGATAATATATGTAAAATACCTAGAGCAAGGTGTGAGAGTAGAAACAGAACAACACTAATCATAACAGAGATTCTATCTCATTAGGACTTGTTTCTCCATTGATCAGAAATAAATGAGGTATCTTAAGGGTAGAAATTGACATAGAGAAAGCTGTAACATCCATTCATGGTTATTTGAAAAAAAAAATGGTATAAAAATATACACAACCCACACATGCCACCTGTTACATTTTTACTTAAACCATGAAAAATATGTTATGGAAAGTGTGTGTGAATCCCATTAAGAAAATCTTCTATCTGACAGTCTCCCTAGCTCAACTCATATGATAAGATTTTCAAACTGCTGATGCTGATTTAGTTGGTCTGGGTTATACCTCGGCACTGGGATATTTATAAGTTCCCATAGAAAATTATGTGTGCTGACCAAGTTGAGAACCTGGTGCGCAAACTATATTCACAGAACCCTCCATCGTTGAGAGGGAAAAGATTAGTTTTAGCAAAAGTATGTTATGTACCAAAAGATTACATCTTAATGACCTATGAGATGCATAACTGGTAGCGTTGTGAAATATAGAACTCACTTCAGGGAAGTCCATTTTCAATTAATTATATACTTTAATTTTTGACATAAAAAATGAAGTAAAAAAGTTTTGACATAAAACAACAGACTGCCTACCCACTTGAAATATTGTTACCTCTATTTTTCAAGCCTGAACCAAACTTTTAACCTTCATTATGTATCCCTAAATGGGAAATGTAAAAAAGGGAACTATTCACCAGTCCACTTAAAATGGAGCCTCACTTAATATATATATCAAATATCCTGAAAAGTCTTTCTTAATCATGTTCCTACTTTGTCCGACTCATTCCAAACTTTTCGACATTTTCCATGTTCACCCAGCCCCACCACCATCCACCACCTGTCTAATCACAATCGCATTTTTTTTTCTCCTCACCCCATCAAACTGCAGTTTCTCTCAGCACAGGAAAGAACAAGGATGGCATGGAAGCTTGTGTGTGTGTGTGTGTGTGTGTGTGTGCGCCTTCCTACCCATGGTCCCTGTGAATTTTACTCTCAATTTTGGCTGATACTGAAATCTCCTAAAAACCATTTTAATTTTTCAAAACTGCTGATGCTGATTTAGTTGGTGTGGGTTGTACCCAGGCACTGGGATCGTTGCAAGTTCCCACAGAAAACTGTGTGTGCAGCCCAGGGTGAAAACCAGTAGATTGGAACATGGAGACATCTTCAATCCCTTTTCTTTTCCACTCTTATATTTATGCTGAAGATTTTGGTTCTCTGACTGGGTTAAAAAATCAACTAATTTGAAAACTGCATCTCTTAGTTCTTCCAGTCTGGGGACTCTCTCACTGAATAGATGAGGCTGTGGGATTTTCATTAGATTTCTGTGTCATTGTTTCCAGAAGAGGGACATTTGTACAGTTAGCAGACAAACTCAGTACACTGACCCTAGCCCCACGTTATGACTTTCAAATGCACACTAGGACCAGCAGAGGTTTCCATGACCTGAGGAGAGCAGCCTGAATCCCAGATATGCACCTGCAGGTCCAGCCTGCGTCTGACCACCCTGAGATTGGAGGTAACCATTTCTAAGGACCACTCCATCAGACCAAAGAGTGAGGCCTGTGAAAGGGGTCCTTCCTGCCCATCAGCAGCAAGCCAGTCAATCCTCCTTAGTTTCTGGGATACTTTTTCTTATTTTCATTTATTATGGACTTTTAATGTTCATTTTCCTGAATTTTTCCTTATAATTAATCTAGCCAATACATATTTTCATATCCATTTTAGAGTCAAAAATGAGCAAAGGCCAAGGAGATATTTTAAGGTAGAGTTCACTGAGGCCCATTGTATTCATTTGCTAGGGCTACCATACACCAGATCACAGAGTGCATGGCTTAACAACAGGAGCTTATTTTCTCACAGTTCTAGAGGCCAGAAATGCAAGATCATGGTGTCTGCAAAGCTGATTTCTTCTGAGGTCTCACTCTTCAGCTTGTAGATGGTTGTCTTCTCCCTGTGTCTTCACCTTGTCTTTCTTGCGTGTCTGTCTGTGTCCTAATCTCCTTATATACTAGTCATATCGGGTTAGGACTCATCCTTATGACTTCATTTAACTTTAATTACTTCTTTAAAGACCCCATCTCCAGACACAGTCACATTCTGAGGGACTGAGGGTTAAGACTTCAATATTTGAATTTCGGGGGATATAACTCACCCATACAACCATGAAATAGAAGATTTTAATACCTTCTTGTCTCCCCTCAGCTGAGATTCTATCTGAATGAAACCATGGCCATGATATTTAGTTTGGTTTACTTTCTCCAGCATGAAAGCTGACTTTCTGGGAATGAATAGAAAGATGGCTCTACATAATTTTGGAATTCCATGATAAGCTAATCTAACTAAAAAAATATAAAGGCTCTGAAAAAAATATTAGAAATATAGAATGTACAAAGTTAGGTAGTAGAAAAAGGAAAAATATAAAATAATGTAATGGATTTCATGAAAACTATATACATTGATAATCCAAGAGAGACTTGATTTTGAATTTTCAGCCTCTTGATCTTCCTAAGTTTGTTCATACTTGTCAGGATGTAGTCCTGATTTAGGGCTTAGACTATAAGTCACCATTGTTGTTGTCATTGTTGTTTTAATCACTAAGTCTTATCTGACTCTTTCGCAAAGCTGTGGACTGTAGCCTGCCAGGCTCCTCTATCCAAAGGATTTCCCAGGCAAGAATGCTGGAGTGGGTAGCCATTTCCCTCTCCAGGGGATCTTCCCGTCCCAGGGATCGAACCTGCGTCTCCTGCATTGGCAGGCAGATTCTTTATCATTGAGCCACCAGGGAAGCCCTGTAAGTCACCATACAACTATCTTAATTTGCCTGTTTTGCTAAGTTGTTTGTTTCTGCAAGGAGACTATTCCTACACCCTCATCAGTGCAGAGGACTTCAGTCTGAACTCATCAATTGCCTGCTGCTGAAAAGTACTTGTGTGGTGCTCAATACTTTGATGGACTTTTTCCAATCTCTTTCTTAAGGTGATTCACCCAAGATTTCCTTGTGGAAAATTTGCACATCTGAAGATCCTGCCTGAGCCCCTCAGTGCATTCTGATTAAAATTATGGTTCAAAGACAGGAACCTACCTTGAGGTTTGGACTTGGTCAGCTTGCCGCAGGGCTTGGAGATGGTGACTGTCTTCTGGCAGTCGGCGTTGTGGAGGGCTCGCTTCAGGCTCCCAGTCCTGGTCTTCAGCGCCGTGTTCAGATCGCATTCTCCCCAGGCCTGGAACTGGTATTTGCACTCCGCTGGAGGCAGGGTAGGACCAAACAGAAATCTCTGAGTTCCTCTTGGAGTACCATGAAAACAGACACTTTTGCTTTCAATTTTCTGTAGTGAGGTAATTGTTGGTTCACATGTAGTTATGAAAAATAATACAGTGAGATCCCATATACCCTATACCCAGTTTCCCTCAGTGGTGATATCCTGCATAGCTATAGCACCACCAGGAACTTGACATAGACACAGTCCAGAGAATTTATTTATTTATTGTAGGAGCAAATGGCAACCCACTCCAGTATTCTTGCCTGGAGAATCCCATGGTCAAAGGAGCCTGCTGGGCTACAGTCCGTGGGTCGCAAAGAGTCAGACACGACTGAGCGACTAACACACACACAGTTTCACATGCTCTCATTTGTGTATATGGTATGTGGACACTGACTTCTGTGTGACTTTATCACATAAGCGTGAACACCCTCCTCAATAACATTCAAACAACTTCTAACACAAAGGTCCCTTGGGTTATCCTTTTATAGTCATAGCTTAGCATCCTTCTTCCTTTCCTACCTCCTTGCTGTGCTGTTCTCAGTCGCTCAGTCATGTCCGACTTTTTGCGACCCCATGGACTGTAGCCTGCCAGACTCCTCTGTCCATGGGGATTCTCCAGGTAAGAATACTAGAGTGGGTAGCCTATCCCTTGGCCAGGGGATCTTCCCAACCCAGGAATCGAACCAGGGTCTCCTGCATTGCAGGTGGATTCTTTACCAGCTGAGCTACCAAGGAAGCCCTTCCTACCTCCCGAACCCGTGACAATTACTAATCTGTTCTCTGCCTCTATAACTGTGTCATTTTAAGAACGCAATATTAATGGAATCATACAGTATGTAATGCTGAGATTGGCTTTTTCACTCAGCAAAATTTCCTGGAGGTCCATCCAAGCTGTATGAATCAATAGTCTGTTCCTTTCATTGCCGAGGAGTACTCTGTAGTATGCATGTACCCCAGTTTGTTTAACCATTCACCAGCTTAAGGATATCTGGGTTGTTTCCAGCTTTTGGCTATAACAACTAAATCTGCTAGACAAATTCATGTATAAATTTTTATAGGAACATAAGTTTCCATTTCTCTAGGATAAATGCCTAAGAGTGAAATCACTGCATTGTATAGTAAACACAAGTTTCATTTTGTGAAAAACTGCCATGCTCTTTTCCAGTGTGGCTCTCTATTCTGTATTCCCATCACCAATGTGTGAGTGATCTAGTTTCTCCTGTATCCTTGCTAGCATTTGATGTTATTTCTGATTTTAGCCATTCTTATAGGTGTGTAGTATATAGTGATGCCTCATTGGTTTCCATTTTTATTTTCATCACAGAGAAAAGATGCTGAACATCTTGTCACGTGTTTGTTTGCCACCTATGTATCCTCTTTAGTAAAATGATTGTTTATGTCTTTTGCCCACTTTCTAACCGGATTGCTAGTTTTGAGAGCTCTTTATATATTCTAGACATTTATATATAGAAGACCTTTAGAACACATTTTTAAGAAATTTTATGTATAGATCTTTAGAGTAGGTATACACAATTTAAGATCAAACGTATCTGAATTTCACCATGCCTTTATAGAATTCACCTCCACTTATATAAAGTTATAACTCCAAAGCTTATAGAGAATGAAAAAGATGTAGTGTATGTATTCATTACCCTTCTCCACTGCCCAGTAGGCCAAAACACATTTCTGTAAACCAGTGAGAATACTTGGGGCATTGTGTCCCACTATGGCAAGAAAGAAGTCTAGATTGTGGGGGAAAAAAAAAAAACAGGCAATTTTGGTGTTCAATAGTGGGTTTAGGGTCAAAAGTGTTGAAAGATTCCTTCTCAGATTGGGAGACGAGGTCAACATGAAACTGTCAATAGTCACTGAGCTAAAATCTATGAACAGTGGCTCAGAGCAGTCTAACTGGGTTTGGTGAGTAAAGCTGTAAACCTGTGTGGAGAGTGGGGAGGGAGCAAGATAGAGAGAGAAGGCCCAGAAGTAACAGAGGGAGAGATCTGGAGAAGGAGGAGACTAAATAAGAAAAGAGCAAGGCAAGATAAAAGGAATCTAGAAATAGAAGCAAAGAACACACTGTTAAGAGGGAACGAGGGCCTATTTTCTGTCCCTGTTGCTAAGGCAGTGGTCTCAATCAGGGACTACTCTGACCCTCTGCCCCCACCCCGAAAGGAAACATGCAGCAACATCTAGAGATATCTGCAGTTGTCAGAGCTGGTGAGGTGGAGAGTGCTACCAGAAACTAGTGGGTAAAAGTCAGAAATGCAGCTAAATATCCTATAATGCACAGAGCAGCCCTCCCACCAGGACAAAAAAACTATCTGGTTCCAGATTCTAGCAGTACGGAAAACGAAGGACCCGAGGCTGGGCAAGATGCCAGGTTATCTTGTATCTGATAAAATAAATTTGTTAAAATAGAGTCAACCTCAAAAAGATACCTGATAGAAGACTGCAAGAATTATCTCAGGGTGGAAGATTAAATCAATGGGACAGTAAGGGTGGGACTCACCTCCAAATTGCTTTTTCCAGTTGCAGGGGATCTTACATCTCTGGGTCTTCATGGTTTGTTTACACTCAGCTCCGGTACGGGTGCCCTCACGGGTACCCAGCCCACAGTCCCCACTGGTGGGTACACACACACTCCACTGCCATTCTCCACAGTCAGACTTCTTCACCTTCTTTTCTGAGAGGGAAGAAGGAAAAATTATCAACATCCAGAAAACTCTTTAACTCCTGGATAAAACCAAGTTCATTCCTGAGCTCCTTAATTGCATGGTCTGTGATTTTACCTCTCTCTTCAGTGTCTAGGAAAGAGTAGGAACTCGCCAAGTGTTAGCTGAATGGTTTAACCAACCAATGACCAAGAGAAGTGAGAAAGAAAACTAGGGAGCTAGAACTAATATTTATTTAATTCTTACTATGTGCCAGGGACTGTGCTAAGTGATTTACTGACACTTCCTTTTGGAAGCAAATGTTTCTGAAAAAGAGAAGATAATCAAAGTCAAGTTAAATCTAAAAAATAGGAAAAGTCTACGAAAATTAACAGTTGTCAGATTAGTCATTCCAGTGTATGTCAGTGCTCCTCTCTCTGTCTTATAGATGGGTGGTGGTCGTGGTTTAGTCACTAAGTCGTGTCCGACTATTGTGCTCCCATGGGCTGTAGCCTGCCAGGCTCCTCTGTCTATGGGATTCTCAAGGCAAGAATACTGGAGTGGGTTGCCATTTCCTTCTCCAGGGGATCTTCCTAACCCAGGGATCAAAACCAGGTCTCCTGTATTGCAGGCAGATTCTTTACCAACTGAGCTACGAGGGAAGCCCATAGATGGAGTAACATAAACTAAATGTGGTGGACCACAGATGTAACAGACTCTCAGCTCCACAGCCAACTTATGACGTTGCGAGTGACATAGAAAAGGTGCTTTATTTTTGCTAAGATTCAGTTTCCTCCTTTGTTAATGAGATAAAACAAAATTTGCTTCCAGGACTCTTTTTGAAGAAGAGTATCAACATAAGTAAAACACTTGATTGCCAATCAATTTTCTGTATGCTGTAGCTGTTAATAATTATTATTTCAATTAATAGTTAATGGTCACCATCTATATTTCAGGACTTAGAGTGGGGGGATGGAATAAGACGGGATGTCACTTAGGTGTTCCTCTAAATACCTGGAAGAAAGGAAAGTGGGAAGAAAGGGAAAGGAGGAAAAAAGAGAGGGAAGGAAGGAGAAAAGGCAAAAAGCAAGTAGCTGGGTTAGACAGACATTAATCAGTGAAGACTTTGTTCATAACCATATTGCTCACCTGGTTTCTCTTTCTTTCCTGCTTCAGCGGTGTCCACAGCTGCCAAGATGAAAATAAATGCCAAGAAGGCAGCTGCAAATTTTCGACGTTGCTGCAGGTACTGTGGAGTCTGCATTCTAAGAATAAACAGAGAAATGAAGAAGGTGGTGTCAACCTAAGTCAGAGAAGAAAGCTCGCTGAACTCCTTGATGAAGGGCTCCAGTTTCCATTTCTGACATATCAGATTTTAGGAAGATTTATATCAATTATATGGAGCAGAGTTCTATCTTTTCTCCAACAGCCACTGTAGTTAACTGCTCTTCTGCAATCAGTCATGTATTTACTGATAAAATACAACAGTCCTTCATATAAGACTTCACACACAATCATTTGCTAATTATGACTCAAGAGTGATGGAAGCAAAAGAATTTTGATGGCATGCATTGGAACAGACTCCTACAGTAAGTCCTACTGATAGTGACACTTGGTAAGGGCAATGACTATAGTTATCCTTATAAAGACTGATGATTCCTAAAAACAACCATGATGTTTTTGTCCATGCATATAATGTGAGTGGACACAATGAATAGATTATCTGTGCAAGTATATGTTTGCTGTTATCTTCAGATGCATCAGTAATGATCAATATCTCTCATTTTGATTTATCGTTTCCACAATCACGATTATCTTCTCATCATAGTTCTATTATTCACTGGTCCACTGAAAAGTAAAGCCCAAAAAAGAAGTACAGCTAGCACACCTTCAATATACAGCAAAAACACTTCTAAACTCACATGGACTGAAAATCCTCTAAATTCTAGAGTGGAGGGAAGGGTTTACATTCACTCATAATTTGAAATCTCCACATTTGATATCAATAAAAAATCCCAGGATAACATTATCAAGACTCCCCTAGAACTAGAAGTCACTTGTGACAGCATAGTGTCGATATGATCACCTTGCCAAGCAAACTGGGGAAGGCACCAGGACAAGCGCTGGGATAGCCCACTTCTTGCATCTACACCAAGTCATTGGCTGCAGCAACTCACCTGGTAGTCATTGATCTCCATCTAGTATGTTCATGATATTTTATACTTCATATAAAAATGGTAGTAATGACATACGCTCATTAACTCAGAATTTTTCTTCCAGAAGCACAGACTGTTTACATGATTTTACATTCTCATGAATGTAAACAATAAAGCCTCACATATATAGGGACTGAGATCACTCTGTTCTGTAATTTGCTTTCCTCATACAAGCCTCTATAAAATTATGTCCTTGTCAGTGAATTTTTCTCCCTTTCTGTGACATTGGGAATGCCCATTTTATTGTTTTTTAATTGATGACTTTTTTAATGGATTCCATTGTATGGATGAAGCATATTTCATCAGTTAAAGTTAATATTTTGGTCATTTGGTCCTTTCCCTGAATCATAAGTCCTAATTAGCAACTCGGCATCTCCATCACTTTCTAAAATCTAAAATTACATGCTTTTTTCTTTCTCTAAATGTAATTTTTTTTTTTTAGAAAGCAAAGAACTAAAGAGCCTCTTGATGAAAGTGAAAGAGGAGAGTGAAAAAGTTGGCTTATAGCTCAACATTCAGAAAACTAGGATCATGGCATCCAGTCCCATCACTTCATGGCAGATAGATGGGGAAACAGTGGAAACAGTGGCTGACTTTATTTTTCTGGGCTCCAAGATAACTGCAGATGGTGACTGCAGCAATGAAATTAAAAGACACTTATTATTTGAAAGGAAAGTTATGACCAACCTAGACAGCATATTAAAAAACAGAGACATTACTTTGCCAACAAAGGTCCATCTAGTCAAGGCTATGGTTTTTCCAGTGGTCATGTATGGATGAGAGAGTTGGACTATAAAGAAATTTGAGTGCTGAAGAATTGATGCTTTTGAACTGTGGTGTTGGAGAAGACTTTTGAGAGTCTCTTGGACTTCAAGGAGATCCAACCAGTCCATCCTAAAGGAGATCAGTCCTGGGTGTTCATTGGAAGGACTGAAGTTGAAGCTGAAACTCCAATACTTTGGCCACCTGATGCAAAGAGCTGACTCATTGGAAAAGACTCTGATGCTGGGAAAGATTGATGGTGGGAGAAGGGGACGACAGAGGATGAGATGGTTGGATGGCATCACCGACTCAATGGACATGAGTTTGAGTAAACTCCAGGAGTTTATGGACAGGGAGGCCTGGCAGTCCATGGGGTCGCAAAGAGTCGGACATGACTTAGCGACTGAACTGAATTGAATTGAATGTAAATTTTTATAATTATACTTCACTGATAGTCAAACAGAAAAGTTGTTACTGATTATGACACTTGTCCTATGACTTTCATTGGACATGAATTGTCTGAGAAGTGAGTCTAGACGTATTGGTTGGCAATCCTCTCAGAGCTGAGTACCCTGGTGCATCTACACAATACATTTAATACATATCCACATAGCAACTATAATTATGAGATGTAACATGAACCTAAGTGAAGGTCTTTTGGTGTTTTCTCCAAAGGCAGTCCAAGAACATACTCTCAGTGACTAGCCACTTTGGAGGTGGAAACTTCTCATTTGAGTCTTCTTAGAGGGTAAGTTAACTTTTAAATTTTAATGCATTTCTTTCTACGTTGTAATACACCTTTTTGTTTCACAATCACCTATAAATACTTGAAACTAGATTGTGAATTAGATTATTGTATTGTTGTTGTTGTTGTTCAGTCTCTAAGTTGTATCCTACTCTTTGTGACCCCATGGTCTGCAGTGTACCAGGCTTTGCTGTCCTTCAGTATCTCCTGGAGTTTGCTCAAACTCATGTCCTTTCAGTCAGTGATGCCATCCAACCATCTCATCTTCTGTTGCCCCCTTCTCCTCCTGCCTTCATTCTTTCCCAGCATCAAGGTCTTTTCCAATGAGTTGGCTCTTTGCATCAGGTGGCCAAAGTATTGGAGCTTCAGCTTCAGCATCAGTCCTTCCAATGAATATTCAGGGTCGATTTCCTTTAGAATTGACTGGTTTGATCTCCTTGCAGTCCAAGGGACTCTCAAGAGTCTTCTCCAGGACCCCAATTCGAAAACATCAATTCTTCAGCACTCAGCCTTCTTTATGGTCCAACTTTCACATCCATGCATGATACTGGAAAAACCATAGCTTTGACTATATGGACCTTTGTTGGTGAAGTGATGTCTCTACTTTTTAATGTACTGCCTAGTTTTGTCATAGCTTTTCTTTCAAGGAGCAAGTGTCATTGAATTTCATGGGAGCAGTCACCATCTGCAGTAATTTTGGAGCCCCCAAAAATAAAATTTGTCACTGTTTCCACTTTTTCCCATCTATTTGCTATGAAGTGATGGGACCAGATGCCATGATCTTGGTTTTTTGAATGTTGAGTTTTAAGCCAGATTTTTCACTCTCCTCAAGAGGTTCTTTAGTTAAGGTGGAATCAAGGTTTCTGGGAGAAATATCAACAACCTCAGATATGCAGATGATACCACTCTAGTGGCAGGAAAGTGAGAATTCAGAAATTTCCATCGTGAGAGCACAGCTATTGAGAGAATTTTCTGACCAAGTGAAAGAGTGATGCTTGGAGAGCCATAGGACATATACAGTGGAAAGAGAGGTCACTGAGAAAACATGGCCACTTAGCAGAAATAGAATTCTTCCATAAATAACACACACACACAGAGTTATTAATAGAAAGATGCTATTGCTAGCTAGTTTAACCTCAGCATTTCTAGTTTGACATTGCTAACTTTACTTTTATAATTATTTTCAAAAAGCTTTCTCTCAATCAAGCTAAATTCACTTAATTTCAAGAGAAAAATCATACAGGGGCCAGAATTTCCTGAAGAAATTTTCTAAAATCATAGAATGGTCTATTAAACAGGGATCTTAACTGTAGTGGAGAAGAGAGGAAGAAAGGAGAGAGGAACTGGAATGAGAGTTAGAGTTAATAGAATAAAGTAAACACTGTCCCATATTGTTTCCCCTACGAATTCAGAAAAATTTGGAATCTTAATTAGTGGGCAAATGGTTAATTTCAGCTTTTAGATGTTCTAAAGAAAATGCACGCAATTCCACATATACAGGGAAAATGTGTAAAATTTGTGATCAGCAATAGATTTGAGTTTTCAACTTCTCTTTTTCCCTTCCTCCTATTTCACCTGCCATTCTGCTTAAGCCTCTGTTTTGGTGGCTTAAGATTCTTCTGGGTAGAGCAAAGGAAACAATTATTTTAAAAAAGAGAGAAAGGGAGTTTAGGAAAGATATGAGTCAAATTATTTAAAAAAAAAACCAAAAAACAAGTAGCATGCTGGTCGGAGAAGGCGATGGCACCCTACTCCAGTACTCTTGCCTGGAAAATCCCATGGACGGAGGAGCCTGGTAGGCTGCAGTCCATGGGGTCTGGAAGAGTCGGACACGACTGAGCGACTTCACTTTCACTTTTCACTTTCATGCATGGAAGAAGGAAATGGCAACCCACTCCAGTGTTCTTGCCTGGAGAATCCCAGGGACGCGGGAGCCTGGTGGGCTGCAGTCTATGGGGTCACACACAGTCGGACACGACTGAAGTGACTTAGCAGCAGCAGCAGCATGCTGGTGCCTTATTACAGTGTTAAGAACTTGAGTAACTGCACGTGTGTAGATAAGAGTTTCCCTTGCTTGTGGTATTTGTTGATTGTTTATTTGTCCTTAGCATCAAGGAGATACCCCACATCCAAGGTAGGAGAAACCTAAGTAAGATGGTAGGTGCTGAGAGAGGGCATCAGAGGGCAGACAGACGGAAACCACAATCACAGAAAACTAGCCAATCTGATCACAGGAACCACAGCCTTGTCTAACTCAATGAAACTAAGCCATGCCATGTGGGCCACCCAAGACGGACGGGTCATGGTGGAGAGGTCTGACAGAATGTGGTCCACTGGAGAAGGGCATGGCAAACCACTTCAGTATTCCTGCCTTGAGAACCCCATGAACAGTATGAGAAGGCCAAAAGATAGGACACTGAAAGATGAACTCCTCAGGTCGGTAGGTGCCCAATATGCTACTGGAAATCAGTGGAGAAATAACTCCAGAAAGAATGATGGGATGGAGCCAAAGCAAAAACAACACCCAGTGGTAGATGTGACTCATGATAGAAGCAAGGTCTGATGCTGTAAAGAGCAATAGTGCATAGGAACCTGGAATGTTAGGTTCATGAATCAAGGAAAATTGGAAGTGGTCAAACAGGAGATGGCAAGAGTGAACGCCGACATTCTGGGAATCAGTGAACTAAGATGGACTGGAATGGGTGAATTTAACTCAGATGACCATTATATCTACCACTGTGGGCAGGAATCACTTAGAAGAAATGGAGTAGCCATCATAGTCAACAAAAGAGTCCTAAATGCAGTACTTGGATGCAATCTCAAAACCAACAGAATGAGTACATCATGAGAAACTTGGGCTGGAAGAAGCACAAGCTGGAATCAAGATTGCCAGGAGAGATGTCAATAACCTCAGATATGCAGATGACACCACCCTTATGGCAGAAAGTGAAGAAGAACTAAAGAGCTTCTTAATGAAAGTGAAAGAGGAGAGTGAAAAAGTTGGCTTAAAACTCAACAATTCAGAAAACTAAGATCATGGCATCTGGTTCCATCACTTCTTGGCAAATAGATGGGGAAACAGTGGAAACAGTGGCTGACTTTATTTTGAGGGGCTCCAAAATCACTGAAGGTGGTGATTGCAGCCATGAAATTAAAAGATGCTTACTCCTTGGAAGGACAGTTATGACCAACCTAGATAGCATATTAAAAAGCAGAGACATTACTTTGCCAACAAAGATCCATCTAGTCAAGGCTATGGTTTTTACAGTAGTCATGTATGGATGTGAGAGTTGGACTCTAAAGAAAGTTGAGTGCTGAAGAATCGATGCTTTTGAACACCACTGTTGGAGAAGGTTCTTGAGAGTCCCTTGGACTGCAAGGAGATCTAACCAGTCCATCCTAAAGGAGATCAGTTCTGGGTGTTCATTGGAAGGACTGATGTTGAGGCTGAAACTCCAATACTTTGGCCACCTCATGCGAAGAGCTGACTCATTGGAAAAGACCCTGATGCTGGGAAAGATTGAGGGCAGGAATAGTAGGGGGCGACAGAGGATGAGATGGTTGGATGGCATCACCGACTCAATGGACATGAGTTTGGGTAAACTCCGGGTGATGGTGATGGACAGGGAGCCCTGACGTGCCTCAGTTCATGGGGTCACAAAGAGTCAGACACAACTGAGTGACTGAACTGAATCTGCAGATGGTGTTGGAAACCTGCCGCTTTCCAACATACTCTAGATGAGCACAGAGGCAAGAACATTGACTTAGGGAAGTGGTCAGGGTCGGGGCTTATTTTTCAAACGGAGGGAACCAAAACAATGGTAGAAGAAGCCTTGCTAAGTCAGCTCAGTTCTTCTGAATAATTTACTTCTTTTCACTCTGCCTACTGCCATCTTTTGCTGTCCTTACTCTAACAGGTATAATTTCATGGGGCTTAACGGTTAACTTGAAGACTACCCTAGATGCCTGGTGTCTGGAAATTACTGTTGTGTTATCTCAATCACTAATAAGTATGAATGAAGCTCAAGGATGAAAGGAAATCAATTAAAGAAACCAACTAGGGGGAAAAGTGTTAATAGATTAAATCCCAGTCACTTCTATAGAAAAATCGCTGATGCGAAGGGAAAGTATTAGTATTTTAAAAGGACCTAAAATTTTAAAGATGATTAACATCTGGTGTAAACATAAGACAAGGATGCTGGAATCTGTCTTTTAGTGATTTGTTTGGAATGACTAATATAGGATTTAGAGGCAGAAGTTTGGCTTAAACTTCAGCTCTACCATATAGTTTTTGGAATGTCCCTGGGTAAATCACAACCATTTAAACTGCTGTTTTGACATCTACAAAGTGGGAGTGATTATAATAACTTGAAAGGTTTGTTGTGAAAATTCAGGATGTAGACTCAGAGCTAACACAGAATATCAAGAAATATTTGTTGTGGAAATGTAAGATGTAGACGTAGAGCTAACCCAGATTATCAAGAAATATATTATTAGTTGCTGAATAAAGTTAGTTCACCCCTACTCTCATATTACTTATTAAAAAGAAGTACTTCTTATTATTAAGAAATAACGAGCATGATACTTTTAGCCGTCTGCTGCTAAGTCACTTCAGTCGTGTCCGACTCCTTGAGCCCCCACAGACAGCAGCCCATCAGGCTCCCGCGTCCCTGGGATTTTCCAGGCAAGAACACTGGAGTGGGTTGCCATTTCCTTCTCCAAAGCATGAAAGTGAAAAGTGAAAGTGAAGTCGCTCAGTCGTGTCCGACTCTTCCAGACCCCATGGACTGCAGCCTACCAGGCTCCTCCGTCCATGGGATTGTCCAGGCAAGAGTACTGGAGTGGGGTGCCATCTCTCTTAGCTGTCTAATCTTATCTAAAATCAAAGGATAAAAATTTTTAAAAAAACAGAGATATGATTTAATTAATGCCAACTAAAGACTTGTTCAGCTTTATTAGGATACAAATTTGTTCAGGCTTTTGACTTCTTAAAAAGTTAAAATAAACTCAAGGACCTTTACCTCTGGTGTTTCTTTGGAGTTCACTATAGAGGCTCCATGTTGAGAACTAATGAAACTGTTATGCAATTTAACATGCATGAAATGAAAAAAATCTAACTTTGCAACTGCATACTATGCCTCTTGTGTGGTGAAACTATTCTACTGCCCTCCTTTTATTTCAAATACCTGAGATAGGGCCCCAGCACAAAGTTGCCACTTAGTAAATTTTTTGCTAGCAAAAATATATAGCCAAAACATGGCATCGAATAGAGGAATTAGTATTCATGCTAAAATGATGCCTCAGCTCTTTGTCTATGCCATGGATATAAGATTCACTGAAAAAACTGAGCTAGAAACAACCAGAATCTAAAGCAGCTTCATACATACAAGAGCAGTCTATGAATGATTTGTAATTCATCAAATATTACACATCACCAAACATTTCTATATATTTTGCAATCTATCTTTCTAAAGCTCTGTGAAATAGTAATTTTTTTTCCTTTTTATAGGCCACTTTTATTTTCACCCACCCTTCTTCAAGTCATAATCCTCGTATTGATTTATTTTCAAATGGTTGACCATTGCCTTAGATTCCTGAAGTCTCATATAAATAACCATTATGTTTATAATGGAATCTTTTGCTAAACCAGTCTTTCACTTTGACCTTGTTAAGCTGCCTTCTTTAAACACTAAGCCTTGAAAAGAATGTGTCCCAAGCACGTGTGTTCATGACCTCAGATACACTCTACTAACAGCCCAAAAGTGAATTCAACAGTGTTCCATCTTTGATTTTAACTAAGTACATATCAATTAGATTGATAGTATGACATTTGTTTAATTTTGTATAACACAATAAAAATGGGTAGCTTTCAGGCTGAAATATTTTCACATAATGGCACCTGCTGGAGAAATGTGATATTTTAGAACATTTTCTTTAGATATTTATTGACCAAATTTTAGGGTACCTACTGAGGGCTGGATGTGTACTAGACATAAGAACATGGTAAAAGAATATGATTCAGCCCTCTCCCTGAAAGAATTCTGTGTAACTGGAAAAAAAATGTGAGAAATGAGTGACATGATTCACTACGGTAAATATCATGAAGCACTGATACACACAGTGCTACTTGAGTACCTAGGCTCAAGTGATAATTTTGCTTAGCAAGGGGGAGTGAGGTAGAGGGTTGTGGTATATTTTATCAGATTAAAAAAAATAGTTGAAGTCTTCTAAATAAAGAAATGAGGGAAGGAAGGGAACTTCAGGCAAATGGGATCAAATAAACGAATGTGTGGAGATGATGTATATAATATATTCAGTGACAGAATGTGATTAGAATAGAGTGTACAGTACCAAGTAACAGGGGGTGGACTTCAAAAGGAGGAAGAGAAAATGAGTTAATCATGAGAATTGTGAGGGAGAAAGACAGAGTTATTAACTGGTCAGGAAAAGAGAAGCAAGGGGAAGTCAGGGAGAGAGGAATGTTGTATGCCGTGCTAAGTCGCTTCAGTCGTGTCCAACTCTTTGTGACCCCATGGACTGTAGCCCACCAAGTTCCTCTGTCTATGGGATTCTCCAGGCAAGAATACTGGAGTGGTTTGCTATGCCCTTCTCCAAGGGATCTTCCCGACTCAGGAATGGAACCCTTGTCTCTTATATCTCCTGCATTAGCAGGTTGGTTCTTTATCAGTAGCGCTATGTGGGAAGCCCGCGTGCTGTATGAACATAACTAAAGCCCTAAGTTACCAAGAAAGGGGCAGCCACCATACTCAACCATTCATCTTGATATCTTTTATGTAGTATGTTTGTTTCTCTTTTGGCTTTCTTATTATTTTTGTTTACCCATGTTGTGGATATTCTATGTATTTTGGTTCATTTCAATGTATTTATTACCAAAGTACTTATAATACTTATATATTTGGGAGTCAGGAACAAGCTCCAAGACTCAAAAACTTCACACACACACACATTTAAAAATCTCTTCTGATTTTCATTAGAAAAATAAAATTGGGCTAAACAATGATTTTTAGAGAACTGGTGTTTCCAGGGAAAGGTCAAGGGCTGCTGCCAGGCATGAAAGAAACCTGAGATGGTATTGAGAATCACACCGAATCTCCCACCCTTATCTTAGCTTCACCTGCAGCAGCTCCTCTTTCATGACTTTCCTTGTAGGGTTTCATTTGTCAAGAAATAAAAATGTATTTATTTTTTAAAACCTGATACTACTATTTGTTCTTTTTTTATTAATTTTATTTATTTATTTATTTTTGGCTTCACACAGGCTTTCTCTTGTTGCAGTATGCAGACTTCTCATTGCAGTGGCTTCTCTCGTTGCAGAGCACGGGCTCTAGGGTTCGGGAGCTTCAGTCATTGCTATGCACAGGTTTAGTTGTCCTGCAGCATGTGGAATCCTCCTGGACCAGTGATCAAACCCATGTCCCCTGCATTGGCAGGCAGCTTCTCAACCAGTGGACCACCAGAGAAATCCAGAAAAACTGTATTTAAGAGTCACTGGTCTGGCCATTCTTAAGGTCAGTAGGGGATATGATGTTGCAAAACAATATTTTGTTCAAAAGTAGAAATGTGAAAATGTCTCAGGTAGTTAATATGAAATATATTTGAGTATGCAAAATGCTTTGTTTCTGGTAGCAAAAACAGGAACTTTACAAGTGTATATTTTAACTATCCCATACTTTAATGTTTGACATGATTATGTCTTCTTATCAAGGATCAAAGACACAGTATAATAAGTATGACTACAATTATGAGGAAAATAAGACAGTAAATCATAAGGCATTAAAAACTAATTTTTTAATATGTGGAAAGAGAAGAGGATTTGGAGTCAGCCAGATTTCTTCCATATAAGCTTTGTCACTTATTATATCTGTGATGTGAACAAAGCAGTCACTCCCTTTTATTCTCAGTATCCTCTGTGGTAAAGAAATTTAAAGTTTTATCATGCAGGCTCATAGTTTTTTTAAAGATTACAATGAGATAACAGATACAAAATACCTGGCATCTTGACAGGCACACGTTAGGTGCTCCGTCAGTAGTGACCCCTGTAGCTCTTAGAGGAAGAAAGTGGAGGTGGAAGCCCCCAGGTGTAGGTTCATAAAGAGGGTGGCAATACCTCCTTTTAAAGTAGTTTGAATTTTGATAAAGAAATCTGGAATGAAAAGCACTTCCAATGGGAGAAACATAATCCCTGATGATTCAGAAGTAAAGAATTCGCCTGTAATTCAGGAGAGGAGGGCTCAATCCCTGGGTCGGGAAGATCCCCTGGAGAAGGAAATGGCAACCCACTCCAGTATTCTTGCCTAGAAAATCCCATGGATAAGGAGACTGGAGGGCTACGGTCCATGGAGTCACAAAGAGTTGGACACAACTGAGCGACTAAACAACAATGGAAAAATGGAAGAAATTTTAAGGTGAGAAATCAAGAGACTAATTTGAAGTAAATAGTTTGGTTTGGTGGTAAAAGAAGAAAGTGTGATTTTGAAAAGTTGGAGCCATAGCAGGCAGATCGTTGAAATCATAATTATTATCAGTGAATATTTAGTGACCACATACTATGTGAAAAATAATAGGCTAGGCTATAAGGGAGACACAGATATGAATTATATTTGATCTCACAAACTCTCCAAACGACAAATGCTTTATGAGCCAAAGACACACTAAGAGTATATGCCATATTTTGTGGTGGGAGATATAAAAATGCTGCAGCTAAAACAAATGTATTTTTGATGAAAGAAATGTCTGATAGTCTTGCCAAAATTTCTTCTGCAAAGTTTAAAGAGTATTTATCAATTTTAGGCAGTAAAAATCAAAAGAAAGCTGTGGGTACTGGCAAACTTAATTAGTTTCTCAAAGCAAGAGTCAATAGTGTTAACAAATCATGGATAAATGCCCCATGTTGACTGAAGACACAGTCTATACTCGTTCAGCCTAGCTCAGTACGAAACGATTTTTGTAAAAATATGTGGATCTTAACATCAAATGAAAACATATTTCCTTCAAGATTACCACATTCTCATACTCTTGTAAACAACTGGATACAGCTTTATCAACTACTGAGTTCAAATGGCATCTCATTAATAACTAGTAGCTTTATTTGTTGAGATGAAGTGACCCAATCAAAATTATAATTAAAAAAACAGCATGCAAATTTTCGTGTTCAATAACACACTGCTCAAAGGACATGAGTTTGAGCAAGCTCTGGGAATTGGTGATAGACAGAGAGGCCTGGTGTGCTGTAGTCCACGGGGTCACAAAGAGTCAGACACGACTGAGTGACTGAACCGAACTGAACTGAACATTCTGCTAAGCATTAGAAGAGTATTTCACATCATTTTGTATTTGTGGGGGGCACTAAAGAATAAATATTTTATGGCTGAGACTTAGTAGAAGAGCAATCAGGATCAACTCAGATAAGAAGTTCTACATCTGCCACAAAGGTCAGACAAGTAATGAAAGTGTCACACCCGGCAAGTGAGAATTTATTTTTTCTTTTTTTTTTTTTGAGAATTTTGAAAAGGGATCTAAATTTGTTGATTGGTCTGTTGCAGACTAAACTTGGACCAGAAAATGAACTGAGTATTACTTTTTGACCACAAAGTAATCACAGAAAATCTCAACCAGTAAACCCTGAATGTATCTGAGAGACGATATCAGGTCTCTTAATTTGATGCCGAGAATTACCAAAGAACCCTCCAGAAATAGGTTTCTATATACAATTCAATGGAAGTACCCTCAAAAGCTACCAGAACAATAAATGAATTCTGTAATGATACAGGATATCAGATCAATATACTAATACCAATTACATAACTATATGTATGTAAAATATTTATCTGTCAAAGGGTTTCCATCTAGAATACATAGAGAACATTTACAAATCAGTAATAAGAAAACCCATAAAAATATGAGCAAAAGAACTGCACACTTTCAAAGAAGATACACAAATGGCAAATGAGCACATCAGAAGATGTCCAACATTATCAGGAAACCTCCATGTGATACTACTACACAGCCACTCAACTGACTGAAAGTTAAAGAATAACCATACCAAATGTTAGCAAAGATGTACAGGAACTTTAACTCTCATAATCCGTTGGCTGGAACCACTTTGAAAATCATCTTTATAGACATGATGGGGGGAATTCAATTATATTGTTTTAAGGATTTTTTACTTATATAAAATGGTGTAATATTCATTTTAAATAGGAAGTTATATGTCAGAGATACATATGTCAATTCCTAGTGCAACCTCTAAAAGAAATAATTTAAAGAGTTATAATTTAAAAGAGTAGAAAAATTATACTAGGCAACATAAAATAAGGTTTAATTAACCTGAAACAATCAGGAAAGGAGGGACAAAGGAACAAAGAACAAATGGAATAAAAAGAAATAGCAACGAAGTATATGCAAATCAACACATATGAATAATTGCATTAAATATAAACAGACAAAATGTATTAAAAAATACAATGTCAAGTTAAAGAAACAAGCAATATTGAATTGCTTGCTATCTATAAAAGATATATTTTAAGTATATATATATATATTTTTTTTTTTTTTTAAGTTGAAAGCAGACCAATCATAAAAAAAATTCTAGTGTGGCTATAGTAGTGTCAAGCAATGTAGATGTCAAGACAGGAAGAATTAACAAAACAGAGACATTTCATAATTAGAAAAGTATTTATTAATCTAGAAGACATAATACCAAGAGGGCTTACATATAATAAAATCTCAAAAGATATGAATCACTTAGACAGAACTGAAAAAAAGAAATAGACCAATCCAGAATCATAGTCTAAGGATTTTGTTGTTGTTCTGTTTTTAATTTGTGCCCGACTCTTTGCAACCCCATGGACTGCAGCATGCCAGGCATCCCTATCCTTCGCTATCTCCTGGATTTTATTCAAATTCATGTCCACTGAGTCGGTGATGCTATCTAACCATCTCATCCTCTGCCGCCCACCAACTCAATGGACATGAATTTGAGCAAACTCCAGGAGATAATGAAGGATAATTGGTATAAGTAGAAAAAAATTCAGTATGAATGAACTTGACTTGATAACAAAACCTAACAAGGACATTACAAGTAACTATAGACCAACACTCCTAATGAACATAAACATAAAAACATTTCTGAAATATTAGTAAATAAAATCCAGTAAATATAAAACAAAAGCTAGTTAATCATAACTAGTAGTGTTTATTCCAGGATGCAAGGCTGTTTTAACAGCCAACATATTCACTTCATTGGCTGAATTACGAGAATAATGGAGAAAAATCATGGGATTAGCTCAACAGATGCCATAAAAAACCTGAATCAAATCCAATACTATTTCCTGATAAAATAATGATGCACTATAATTAAAAATTGCTATAATAGCTTTGTTCTTCTTCTTTTTAATGGGCATAAAAAAGTAACCTGGTTATGTTCAAAGACTTTAAGGAAAGCTATCAGAGGAGACTAATTTTGAGTTTAGTCTCAAATAATATTTTAGGTTAGAGAAAGAAGAACATCCAGGCAAAGGCCTGCAGGTTTGAATAAGTGTGATATAGTCCAGGAATCAATGATTAATTAAAAATTGCTCAAGCATCAGTGAGAAAATTTGAGAAATAGAAAAGGAACTAAGAGATGGAAGATACTAATCTTGTTGTTTCTTGATTGTCATATGTAAGGGTCACGTGAGAAATGCCATGAATTTTTACTTTAGAAAATATGGAGCTATGAATAATTTCGAGTGAAAGAGGACCATGGCCAGCTGTGAATCTGAGAGAGTGCTCAGCAATAGGTTAGCAGAATGAATGGGGGATGGTGAACCTGGACTCAGGAAGGCTTAGAGAAGGCCAGTTTACATAATCCAAGTGAGACACAGAGAAGACTTAAACTGTGGCACTGGAAAGGAGATTGAGAGAAGAAAAAAGTCAAGTGGCTATTTTCTACTTTACTAGAAAAGTTTCTACTTTACTAGAAAAATTCTACTAAATTGGCTATTGTGAATAATGTTGTGATGACCATGATAGTTCATTGAGATCTGAAGTTTAATTCTTCTGGATAAACATCATATGATAGTTCTGTTTTTTAATTTTTCTACTAGCCAATTTTTCTGCTTTACTAGAAAAAAGTAAAAAGAGAAAAGAGAAAAAGTTATTTAAGGGGTAAAATATGTTGGACTTATCACATTGATTGAACATATAACTTATGTAAGGAGAAAGGAGAAATCTAGGACATTTCTCAGTTTCTAATCTTTAATCCGGAAATAGGTGCCAACATAGAGAATATGGTTTTCAATAGTTTCCCAAGTAATACACTTAATGATCTATGCTAAGGACAGTATTCTCAGCAACTTACATGTATTAAATGTCATAATATTTATAAAAATATTTATATACAATATAGTTTATGAAATATCTATTAATATATTAATACTCAGACATCTGATTGTTTAGGTTCTTCTAATATCCTTACTTTTCAGATCAGTTTAAAAAAAATTGCTTAAAGACACTTAATGACTAAGGTTAAGGAAAGGTAGTAAAGATTTGTTTGGACATGTTGAGTTTGAGGTACCAGTAGGACATTTGAGCTGAAAGAGATAAAAGTTATCAATCTGATGAAGAAGAGTTCTGATCTAGAGATGGAAATTAGTGAAGTCAACATATGCTATCTGAATAAGTAGGCAGACTTGGCATTTCCCAAAGAGACCATGGAGTGAGAAGACATAGAGTAAGAACTGAGGATGCGCATAAGACGTAAGAATTCTGATTCTTACATAAGTGGGAGGAGGGGCTTCCCTAGTGGTCAAGTGGTTAAGACTTGGTACTTCCCCTGCAGGGGGCATAGGTTTGATCCCTGGTCAGGGAACTACGATCCCACAAGCCTGGTGGTGTGGCCAGTTTTCTTTTTTTTTTTTTTAAGTGAATTGGGAGCAGCAACAGAGGAATAAGAGGCAAGCCAAGGAAGCTGAATCATGGAAACCAAGCAAACAGGAAGTTCTGAGAAGTAAGAAATGATGAACAGGGTCAAATTCCAGGGAAAGGTGTCTGTAAGAATCAGCAATAAGGAATCACTGCTAACCTTAATATGGTATGTTTTAGTGAAATTGTGAAGCTAAAAAAAAAACCCAAATAGCTGTTTCTGAACCAATCATTAAATTAACATTGCTTTAGAGACCACTTCTTGGCCAGTGAATATCTGTGTGATTTAGCTCAGTATTATGTTACAAGAGCCTAATAAATATTCAATCTGACATAATGAAAGGCTCTGAGAAGTGCCACAGTGTAATGGAAAAGACTGTCCAAGAGTCAAGGGGCCAAGCGCCTACTCGGGGAACACCATGACTCACAAGGACCAGAAAGACAATGACTCCTGTCAGAAAGAGAATCCCATGGGACTCCTTCAGGTAATTTGAATTACAGAAAAGGAATCTTTTGCTCATTAAAGAATAAGACATCATCTCACTGCTTTTGGTTGTGATTCAGTGTGCTAGGCACTCAATGTTTTGTGTTTTTATAAAGCTCTAAGCCTCTCTTCTGAACCCCTTACTACCCAAAGCACTACTCTGAGACCAGCAGCATCAGCATCACCTGGGAGCTTCTTAGAAATCCAGACCAGGTCCCACTTCAGACCTACTGAGCTAAAATATTCATTCTAACAAGGTCAAGATCCCTAGGTGATATTGAAAATTTCATAAACACTTCTAAACCATAATTTCTTTAGGAATCAAAATTTAAATATTTGCTAATTATTTGATTACTTATTTAAATTATTTATGGCCCAATTTCTTCCAATAATTTTAAGGTATCTTTTAAAAATATATACAGTCTCGAAGGATTACAAAAGAAAAGTAAAGAAAAAGGCAAAGGAAAAATAGAGCAGGGAAATACAGTAGCCATCATGGATTAAAGGCTTTGCTCTGTGCTAAAAGCGTTATCTTTTATCGTCCCAACAACATTAGAAATGAGTCAATATTACTCCAGTTTTGCAGGTGAGTAATACAGAAGTTAGAGAATCTAGATAACTTGCCCAAGATCACAAAGTGTTAGAAGTAGAGTTTTTAAGTCAACTTTGATTTTTTTAAAAATAACATTTGAACCTAGATCAGCCAAAAACAAATTAAATCTATGTTCTTAACCACAAAGTTGAATAGAGAGGTTGGAATAAAAAATGCCTGTGATGTACTCTTATATGTTGTTGTTCAGTCACTCAGTCGTGTCCAACTCTTTGTGACCCCATGGACTGCAGCATGCCAGGCTTTCCTGTCCTTCACCATCTCCCAAAGCTTGTTCAAACTCATGTCCACTGAGTCAGTGATGCCATCCAACCATCTCATCCTCTGTCATCCTCTTCTCCTCCTGCCTTCAATCTTTCCCAGCATCAGAGTCTTTTCTAATGAGTCACCTCTTCGCATCAGGTGGCCAAAGTACAGGAGCTTCAGTTTCAGCATCATTCCTTCCAATGAACAATCAGGATTGATTTTTTTTTTTAAAGATTGACTGGTTTGATCTCCTTGTGTTCCAAGGGACTCTCAAAAGTCTTCCCCAACACCACAGTTCAAAAGCATCAATTTTTCAGTGCTCAGCCTTCTTTATGGTCCAACTCTTATATACTTACTAATAATTTACTGATACATGGCTTTACACTTTCTAGAAACTGATGTAGAAAGAGAATACAAGAACCATATCCATATTTAATTCTCTGCCCATCAGAATGCTATTTGTACAGTCCAGGAGAGCTATCACCACTTTTTAGAGGAGTTATGTGCATGCTCAGACACTTGTCATGTCTGACTCCTTGTAACCCTATGGACTGTAGCCTACCAGGCTCTTCTGTCCATGGGATTCTCCAGGCAGGAATACTGGAGTCGGTTGCCATGCCCTCCTCCAGGGGATCTTCCCTACCCCAGGACTGAACCTGTGTGTCTTGCATTGCAGGTGGATTCTTGGCTCACTGAGCCACCTGGGAAGCCCCTAGAGGAGCTATGGATCCTTGTAAAAATGTGAATTATGAAAAACCTCTAAATTACATTTTCTCACTTTGCAGGAGTTCTTGAATATACTTAGTAACATTCTAAAAATGAATGACTTGAAGGCAAATAATTTCCAAAAGCAAAATTACAAATATTAATAATTTCATCCCCCCAAATGTGTGTATGGAGATAGATAGATCGATAGAAAGATCTCTGTACAGAGATACAAATATAGACACACATCTTTCACAAAGACACTAGAAACCTTTGTCCTTGGTGCAGGTACCGAAGCAGATGGAGCTGCCTGACTTCAGAGCTCCTAGTTTTCTCCTCTCTGTAGTTTATGCCCTGTGCTAGATTAGGATAGAACAGGAAGATCAAAGAGCCTGATGGTTATCTTCTCTTCGTACCCTCCCCCAACCCATGAGTGATGTAAAATCCCTTCCTACACAGTTCCCACACTGCTGGAAGTGTCCAAATGGATACTAAACCACTTAAAGGTGAAGATATGATGTGTGTTTTCTTGGTTTAGCTTGCAAAGGCTGGGTTATTAATGCCTGGTTCCATACCAGGAACAAAGCACTGGAATAATCAAACAATTGCCCAGGAAGCCATCTGGATTGAAGTTAGTCTCTCCCTCAAGAACGGAAGAGCTGAAACTTGCCAGCTTTGATTTGCACGCCTTTCAGCTACTATTTCCAGCCAATTCAGTTCATACAACTCCAGCTTTCATTTAGAGCTGAGCTCATTGACTAAAAAAATAAAGAAGAATGGGGGAAAAAAAAAAAACAACAAGAAATCAAGGAAAGGCTTAATTGATTATGCAGAGTGTTGCTTTGGGAAAGAGGAAAATCTTGTTAGAAGCCTGGCAAACTCACTTCATTAGGGACCTAGTGACATCTTCCAAAACGAGAACATTACAGCAGGTTAGTTTAAAACAGCAAGAGACCTTGCGGCTTGGTTGGGATACCTCATCCCCATTCACTCTGTCTGCCTCATTCTTTGCATTCTCCATCATATTTTATCAATGGTGAAAAGTTCGCTACTAAAAAATATGCTGAAAGAGATGTAACATTGGAAACTAGAAACATGAAAATCAAGGATTGTGATTCTGCTCACTCGCCTTGTCCTCTAAAAGCCCACTTTCTGTTTCTGCTTATATGGTTATTTTCTCCTCATTCCAACATCCTCCTCTCTCGCACACAAAGGTCCTTCCACTCAATCTTCCTTCATCTAATGACTCACTGAAAGCACTGTTGGTAAAGGAATGAGGATCTGAGTGTGAGGCCTTATGATGGTGCATGAGAATTGATTGCTTCTTGTCCCTTCAGAGATCCTGTGAAGTCCTTCTGAGTGGTTTCCACGTCAAAGAAGGAAGTTGTTGATTTTTCTTTCCCCCTTTTTTCAGAAGCATCAAATGCCCCCCTTACTGAACTCCCTCCTTTCTAGAAATAATTAGCCTGAGGGCTAAAACTACCATTGGAATTTATAAAAGAGGAAGGAGATCAAAATGGTTCCTTCACATCAAATAAACCTTATTTAGTTGTGTGAGAAAGTGGCAAATAATAGTGATCTGATGGCCATAAAGTATCTTGGTTTCCGGAAATCTTGACACGTATTTGGAAAACATACCTCTTGAGTAAGACAGTGAAGTTCCAGTCAGACAGTAACACTGTGAGGTGGATACAATGTGAGATAACAGGTTCTACCACAGAATACTTATATTGAAAGGGGAAAAAAAATCTAAAATCAGTAATTTAATCTCTGTCTCAAAAAGCAAGAAAAAAGTTCAAATCCAAATTAACTACAGGTAGGAAAGTAACAAGTACATTTCTATTTTTAAGAAGCTCGAATAGAAAGTTCTTCCTTATACAAGCTGTAGTCTATCCACTGTAAATTTCATTTAATTTTTCTCAGAGGTAAATGAGGTGATTTCTTGACAACTCTTACATAGACAATAAGAGACAAAGTTAGCACTGATTATAGTTATGTCTAACATGACGATGACAGCAGGGAATAACACAAATAGATTATTACCTTGCAGTTGTAAGTTTTAACTAAATTTAAAGTAGTTGCTAACCTAGGTCATGAGCTTCCCAGTGAAAAATCCCCCTAAAATGCTGGAGACACAGGAGATGTGGATTTGATCCCTGGGTTGGGAAGATCCCCTGGAGGAGGGCATAGCAACCCTCCACTCTAGTATTCTTGCCTGGAAAATCCTATGCACAGAGAAGCCTGGTGGGCTACAGTCTATAAGGGTTGCAAAGAATTGAATGTGTCTGAAGCAACTGAGCGCTAACCTAGGTCATATTATTTAAGCCGTACAATAACATCTTGCTTTATTGGCAAATAAATCCAGCAATTTTATGTATCTAAAGCCTGTGTTCTATATATCTTTTGATCTCTATGCTTAGTAATTATGTAGGTACTTGGCACATATTTACTGAATGAATGAATAAAATTTAAAAGACTGACCAGCCAAACCCAATGAAACAGTATCACAGGGTTGATATCCTTAGGAGATCCATCATTATCTTTTGAATTTTATATATAATTCTGCAGGTTTGGCTATCTGTTTTTCAAGTCTGTAGTAAATTAGAAAAAAGATAATAAATGCTGCCTCTAAGTTTATCATTATCAGCATAAAGATACAGGAAAATATGGGGAAATTATTTTTAAAAACTCAAATGCACATATGAGTCATTTGGATTGAGTCAAGCAGTCCCCCCAACAACTCAGTTTTCCCTGATTGGAGCCCCTAGATGTCATAGTATTGACATCTGCTAGATAGCTAAGATCATCAGTGACTGAGTGACTTTCACTTTATGATTATGCAGTGGAGGTGATAAATAGAAGATTCAAGGGATTAGATCTGGCAAGCAGAGTGCCTGAGGAACTATGGACAGAGATTCGTACATTGTATAGGAGGCAGTCACCAAAACCATCTCAAAGAAAAAGAAATGCAAGAAGTCGAAGTGGTTATCTGAGGAGGCTTTACAATAGTTGAGGAGACAAGAGGAGTGAAAGGCAAGAGAGAAAGGGAAAGATATACCCAACTGAATGCAGAGTTCCAGAGAATTGCAAGGAGAGATAAGAAGGCCTTCTCAAGTGAACAAAGTAAGAAACAGGTAAACAATAGAAGGGGAAAGACTAGAGATCTCTTCAAGAAAATTGGAGATACCAAGGGAACACATGCAAGGATGGGCACGATAAAAAAACAGAAACAGTAAGGACCTAACAGAAGCAGAAAGTATTAAGAAGAGGTGGCAAGAAAATGAAGAACTATACAAAAAAGGTCTTAACGACCTGGATAACCACGATGCTGTGGTCACTCACCTAGAGCCAGATATCCTGGAGTCTGAAGTCAAGTGGGCCTTAGGAAGCATTACTACGAATGAAGCTAGTGGAGGTGATGGAATTCCAATTGAGCTATTTAAAATACTGTTGATGCTGTTAAAGTGCTGCACTGAATATGTCAGCAAATTTGGAAAACTTGCAGTGGCCACAGGACTGGAAAAGGTCAGTTTTCATCCAATCCCTAAAAAGGGCAATGCCAAAGAATATTCAAACTACCATACAATTGTACTCATTCCATATGTTAGTAAAGTTATGCTCAAAGTCCTTCAAGCTAGGCTTCAACAGTACATGAATTGAGAACTTCCAGAACCAGAGATCAAATTGACAACATTCGTTGGATCATAGAGAAAGCAAGGGAGATGCAGAAAAACAACTGCTTCATTGACTACTGTGAAGCCTTTGGCTGTGTGGATCACAACAAACTGTGGAAAATTCTTAAAGAGATGGGAATACCAGAACACCTTACTCGTATTCTAAGAAATCTGAATGAGGGGCAAGAAGCAACATTTAGAACCGGACATGGAACAACCGATTGGTTCAAAATTGGGAAAGGAGTAGGTCAAGACTTTATATTGTCACCCTGCTTGTTTAACTTATATGCAGAGCACATCACACCAAATGCCAGACTGGATGAATTCCAAGCTGGAATCAAGACTGCTAGAAGAAATATCAACAACCTCAGATATGCAGATGACACCACTCTAATAGCAGAAAGTGAAAAGGAACTAAAGTGCCTCTTGATGAGGGTGAAAGAGGAGAGTGAAAAAGCTGGCTTAAAACTCAACATTCAAAAAACTAAGATCATGGCATCTGGTTCCATCACTTCATGGCAAATAAAAGGGGAAAAAGTAGAAGTAGTGACAGATTTTATTTTCTAGGGCTCCAAAATCACCGAAGTCAGTGACTGCAGTCATGAAATTAAAAGACATTTGCTCCTTGGAAGTGAAGTGAAGTGAAAGTAGCTCAGTCGTGACCAACTGGACTATACAGTCCACGGAACTCTCCAGGCCAGAATACTGGAGTGAGTAGCCTTTCCCTTCTCCAAGGGATCTTCCCAACCCAGAGATTGAACCCAGGTCTCCCACATTGCAGGCAGATTCTTTACCAGCTGAGTCAAAAGGGAAGCCCAAGAATACTGAAATGGGTAGCCTATCCCTTCTCCAGCAGATCTTCCTGACTGAGGGATGGAACTGGGGTCTCCTGCATTGCAAGTGTATTCTTTGCCAACTGATCTATGAGGGAAGCCTGCTTCTTGGAAGGAAAGCTATGACTAACCTAGTTATTGTTATTGTTCAGTCACTAAGTTGTGTCCTATTCTCTGTGACTCCATGGACTGCGGCACCCAGGTTCCTCTGTCCTTCACTATCGCCCAGAGTTTGCTCAAACTCATGGCCTTTGAGTCAGTGATGCCATCCAATCATCTCATCCTCTGTCATCCTCTTCTCCTGCCTTCAATCTTTCCCAGCATCAGGGTCTTTTCCAATGAGTCAGCTCTTCGCATCAGGTGGCCAAAGTATTGGAGCTTCAGCTTCAGTCCTGCCAATGAATATTCAGGACTGATTTTCTTTGGGATTGACTGGTTTGATCTTCTTACAGTCCAAGGGACTCTCAAGAGTGTTCTCCAGCACCACAACTGGAAAGCATCAGTTCTTTGGGGCTCAACCTTCTTTATGGTCCAACTCTCACATCTGAACATGACTACTGGAAAATCCATAGCTTTGACTATACGAACCTTTGTTGGCAATGTGATGTCTCTGCTTTTTAATACGCTGTGAAGATTTGTCATAGCTAGAGAGCACATTAAAAAGCAGAGACATCACGTTGCCAACAAATGTCCAGGAGACAGTGCAGGACAGAGGGGCCTGGGGTGTTGCAATTCATGGGGTTACAAAGAGTTTAACAAAACAGAAAGTGGATCAGGAGAAACCAGGACCAGTCTACCCCTCAAAGGAAAAATATTATTTTCAACTTAACCCTTCACTTAGACTGAACAAATTGGTGGTGTGTATGTGTATTACTGTGTGTGTGTGTGTGTGTGCTCAGTTGCATCTCTTTGTGACCTGCATGGACCTGCAGGCTCCTCTGTCAATGGAATTTTCCAGGCAAGAATACTGGGGTGAATTGCCATTTCCTACTCCAGGGGATCATCCAGACCTAGGGGTCCAACCTGTGTCTCTTGTGTCTCCTGCATTGGCAGGCAGATTCTTTACCACCATGCTACCTGGGAAGACCCTGTAAATGTTGAGATAAGGCAATTCTTTTCAGAAAACAGACACACAAAAAACTTTGGTGGAGTATTTTCAGAATGAGTTAAAAATTCAAAGATATGATATGTTTAAAATTTAATATATATGGTATTAAATTTTTTCCTTTAAAGCACATTTCATTTTAAAGCACTAATTAGACTAAAAAATCATTAACTACTTTTCAACCCCAAGATGGTATGATTCTATCTTGTTCAGTTCTGCAAAATCATTGTGGGATAAACTGTGGCAGGCACTGTTAATCTGCAGTTAATAGACTATGAAATTGAAGATTTAATCAATTGCATAACTTACCCCAAACCACATAGCTAGTTAGTAGTGAAGCCAGATAAGAAGTTAGCTTGATCTTAATCTTAATTAATTATTATATATGTCTCAACCATGTTTCAAGACAGGAAATCATCAGCGATCCCATTGCATAGCTTGAAATCTCATTCTAGGGATATGTTGACAAAGGAGCATGCTGAATAAACAAGACTTATTCCCTATATGGTATAATAGTTGCTGATCTGCCAGTAAAGTTTTTTCTCTATCCTATCTGGACATTCCACAATCATAATTTGTGAATGATTTCACTGTTAACTTCTACTTACAGTGCTTCTTTTAAATAACTACTGTTTCCAGAAGACTTATAAAGAGGGATTTATGAATTACCAAATGTAAAGCTTATCAGCTATTTTGGGGGCGACATGGAGATTTTTTCTCCTTGGGATGTGACATAAGTACAAACAAAATGTGTATTTTGTTTCTCACAGAATTTTAAAGAGGAGCGACTTTAAATTGATCCTTCAGCTCCTAATCCATCAACTAGAGTTTATTAGTGTTGTTATACATAAGACTCTGTGGACATAGAAATATATATATATATATATATAACACTTATATGACACTTATCCATAACAAAATTAAATTAAAACTTGAAAGTTTTCATGAAAATGTAAATACAGCTCCTTTGCTCAATATGACAAAGTGCCCTATGGAATTAAAAGTTATATAATGTATGCGTTTCTCAAAATGCTTACCATGTGGTCCACTGTGAAGCCAGGGAGACCTATTTACTAGATGATTTCTTTTCTTTAATACATTTTTCCAAATTATAAGTGGTGCATATCATAATTATTATTAACTGTAGACTCTACTCACAAAAGACCAACCAGAAAAATCTGTTAACTAAGCAAAGCTAATTGTACTAAACCTACTACAGTAAGGAAGATGCAACCTTGACCACAGGACCCAGGGATCAAACCCATGTCTCTTATGACTCCTGCTTTGGCATGTGGATTCTTTACCAGTAACAATTCCTGAGAAGCCCAAGGAATTTACTAGGATTGAGCAAAGTTCATGATATAAAGGTTTAGTGAAACAAAGATTGTAAAGTGTCTTGATAAGTGAACTGCTGTTTAATAAGCAAACTCTTTACCCAGGTAAGCAATCTATTGCTCTAACTGGGGAACAATTTGCCAAGAAAAGTAAGCTATGTTTTTGGATACATTCAGGAATTTTATGAAGCAACAAAGTCATGACTTGGTTTTATAGCACTAGAAAAGAAAGAAAGAAAAGAAAGAAGTTGCTCAGTCGTGTCCGACTCTTTGTGACACCATGGACTGTAGCCTGCCAGGCTCCTTCATCCATGGGATTCTCCAGGCAAGAATAGTGGAGTGGGTTGCCATTTCCTTCTCCAGCAGATCATACCGACCCAGGGATCAAACCCAGGTCTCCCACACTGTTGGCAGACTCTTTACCATGTGAGCCACCAGGGAATCTCCTTATAGCACTATCTTCCTGGCCAAATATTTCCTAGAAAAATGGGAGTAACTCAGAGGCTCTGCCTGGCTTCACTCTCAGGGTTGCTTCTCACTTCCCAGTTCATTTAAATGTTAAGTATGATTTGTAATTATTGTTTATACATAAGAGGATATTTCACCTCATTCTAGGGGTCTCCAATGAAAATCAGTACATTTAATTTAGTGCTGTGACCTAAAAATCAAGAATAAATATTAGCATAGAGATGGAAAACACATTTGTTTGAGGAAAACAAAATTTCCATTTGCAATTTTAAACATTTAGACATATCATCTCTCAAGAAAACCAAAAATTAATGTAATATATTCATTAATACTGATTATTATAGGATATCATGTTTAGTTAACAGCAGAAAAATAGCACAATCAGCCCTTCTGCTGGATGGTGGATTTAATTTGAAAGAAAATGATATGAATCTGTACTTTCTTTTGCTTTTCTCCTCACTGAAGCAAATTGAGATTATTATTTATGCACTTAAATGCAGGTGCTATACTAAAGCTTTGTACACATATCTTATTTGATAGTCACAACAACCTTGCAAAACAGGTAGCATCATTACCATTTTACAGGTAGCAAAAACAGAATCAAAGAGGCTAAGCAGCTTGCCCAATTCATATAGCTCTTGGTAGAAACACAAATTTTGTATATCTGATTTCTATGGCTGTCCTCTTAGGACCAATAAGAGGAGGTTAACATGACTGTCATTGTGAAGTTAGAACCGCAGTAATGGGATCTCCTAGCTTTCTAGAATTCAGATCTACTAATGGCTTTTCTGGGACTCAGTCAGTAAAGAATTTGCCTGCAGTACAGGAGACCTGGGTTTGATCCCTGAGTCAGGAAGATCCTCTGGAGAAGGAAATGACAACTCATTCCAGTATTTTTGCCTGGAAAATCCCATGGACGGAATCTGGCGGGCTACAGTCCACGAGGCTGCAGAGTTGGACACGACTTAGCAACTAAACCACCAGCACCAATATGGATCCATTAAATATAGCTACAAAATGGAATTCTATGTGGCCATTACATGTGATCTATCATTCAGTTCAGTTCAGTTCAGTCACTCAGTCGTGTCCGACTCTTTGTGACCCCATGAATTTCATACCAGGCCTCTCTGTCCATCACCAACTCCCGGAGTCCACCCAAACCCATGTCCATTGAGTCGGTTATGCCATCCAACCGTCTCATCCTCTGTCGTCCCCTTCTCCTTCTGCCCCCAATCCTACCCAGCATTAGGGTCTTTTCCAATCTATCATTAGCCACATGAAAAGTTGTGACATTTATTTACATGAGAAGTTGCTGACTCCATTTATACACTACAACCCCATTTAATAAAAAAACTACATATACACACACACATACAATATACCACATTTTTAGGGTCCTGTGGGATATTGTTGTTTAGTCCCTAAGTCGTGTCCGATTCTCTTGCGACCCCATGAACTGCAGCCCACATATCTGTCCATGGAATTTCACAAGCAAGAATACTGGAGTGAGTTGCCATTTCCTTCTCCAGGGGATTTTCCTGACCCAGGGATCAAACCTGGGTCTCCCGCATTGCAAGCAGATGCTTTACCGTCTGAGCTACTAGGGAAGTGATATAAGTCATTTTAATTTTCTTTTAATGCTTTCTAAATTTTCTGCAATCCTTATAAGTATTGTATTTTATTTAGTGTATTTTTGCCACTCAAAAAATACACTTAAAGTCATTTCCATTTTACAAAATAATTTGATCCAAACTCTTAGCCTAGTCACATCAAAGTAACATAATTATTATTAAATATCCAAAGAGCCAAATAAAGCTTGAGAATTAAATATAGACCAAGGCTCTCCTCTTTAACAGATCACTCCTAGTTCCCGTTAATGTAGCCAGGGGAACCTGACGTCACAGACTCAGCATCTACCACTGCCTACAAATCCCTGACTATTCCAGACCCCCAATTTTGCCTCGAGTCAAGTGTCAATTAACTCTCCCAAGAACATCCTTAACCTGGCCAGGCACTCTGAGCAAAGGAAGAGACTCTGACACTTTCTCAAGGCTCCAACTGAAGTGAGTTGAAAGGAATTTCCTTCCTTTATTTTCTCTTTTACGAGCAGTGAAAATATCAGGCTCTTTTTCAATGGCATTTCCAATCAGATTTGCTGAAACCTATAAATTTCCAGCCAAAGGCAGTGGGTAAAAATGACCATGAGTTCTTTTGACACACTTGAAACGTAGGTGTAACTTGGCCAGGGTTTCAATCACCCATTCTTATTGGGATCATGTCGTTTGGCATCCTCCACTAGAGACCTAATGTCATTCACTTCCCTTGTGCCTTTGTATTGGGGAAATTCAAGTAGCACAGCCCATCCTGCAGCCTACAGGCCTCAGACTGGCTCCCCCACTCTTGACTCTCAGGGAAGCGTTCCTTTTCTGGAGCTATTTCTGGTTCTATAAGTGAGCTAACATAACCAGGGTCTCATGAGAAGCTCAACAATGGAGTTTGTTTAGACCTAAAATTGCTCCACATCTTAGTCAAGAGATAAGAGAGAAAAAGGAGAATCCATAAATAGATGATGAAGAACCAGCTCCTACTTTCTGACTCATGGTACTAGAAATAATCATTGAAACTGGTTTGTGTTGATATGAGGCAGGTATTTTTCACCTTCCAGGCAGTATAACTACTTACTGGGGAAAAAGCAAAATGCAAGCATCCCTAAACACCTTTACAAGCCATTACTAGTAATCAAGGGTGGAATTAGATGTGCGGGGTGCTGGGGTGCCCAGGGAAGATCAGTTCAGTCACTCAGTTGTGTCCGACTCTTTAAGACCCCAGGGACTGCCGCACGCCAGGCTACCCTGTTCATCACCAACTCCTGGAGCTTGCTCAAAATCATGTCCATCAAGTCGGTGACGCCATCCAACCATCTCATCCTCTGTCGTTCTCTTCTCCTCCTGCCTTCAATCTTTCCCAGCATCAGTGTCTTTTCCAATGAGTCAGTTTTTTGCATCAGGTGGCCAAAGTATTGGAGTTTCAGCTTCAGCAACAATGAATATTCCATGAATATTCAGGACTGATTTCCTTTAGGATTGACTGGTTGGATCTCCTTGCAGTCCAAGACTCTCAAGAATCTTCTCCAACACCCTAGTTCAAAAGCATCAATTCTTTGGCTCTCAGTTTTCTTTATAGTCCAACTCTCACATTCATACATGACCGCTGGAAAAACCATAGCTTTGACTACACGGACATTTGTCAGCAAAGTAATGTCTCTGCTTTTTAATATGCTGTCTAATATGCTTTTCTTCCAAGGAGCAAGCATCTTTTAATTTCATGGCTGCAGTCACCATCTGCAGTGATTTTGGAGCCCAAGAAAATAAAGTCTGTCACTGGTTCCATTGTTTCCCCATTTATTTGCCATGAAGTGATAGGACTGGATGTCCTAATCTTTAGTTATTTGAATGTTCAGTTTTAAGCCAACTTCTTCACTCTCATCTTTCACTTTCATTAAGAGGCTATTTAGTTCTTCTTCACTTTATTCTGAGGGAAGATAGAAATATGCTATTTTGGGAAGTGGAGTGTTGCATGATTCTACAGTGCACAGTACCATGAAGGTGGCAATTGATCTGACTTTTTCAACTGAACAATTTATTATGGAAATAGATATCATGTTAAGAAAGGGTAGAACAGTGAATCTTAAATGTTATTTTCAACAGATGTGAGAACGACATTGTGGCTATAATTTTTAAAGAGCTTTCATCTTGGCTTTTTCAGATAAAACAGTAAAATATCTAGGATGTGCTTTAAAATACTTAAGAAAAAGAAAAGTTTTGGCATACCACCCAAGGAAAAAAGTTTACAGAGCATAGTAAGTATATCTCAAGTCTGTTCTTATATATGTACTCACAATTTGGTTGCTTTTTGGTTTCCTTTTATTTCCTAGAAAGAAATAGTACTCATATTTGGACCAATTTCAGGTATGTAAGGACTTCCACATTTTAAGATTTAGCTTCCTTGTGGCTCAGATGGTAAAGAATACACTTGCAATGCAGGAAACCTGGGTTCGATCCCTGGGTTGGGAAGATCGCTCGGAGAAGAAAATGGCAACCCAGTCCAGTATTCTTTCCTGGAGAATCCCATGGACAGAGGAGCCTGGTGGGCTACACAGTCCGTGGGGTTGCAAAGAGTCAGACATGACTGACTAGCACCATTACTGATTTTTTTTTTTTTAATTGTCCTTGTTGTCGTTCCTTTTTCATAGCTTAGCCAGATGGAGTTCTTCCTTCCAGCAATAGTTTGAGTTCTGAACATGGCTGCTTAAGTCCTAAAGTGGGCTGCTGAGGGCCCATAAAGTGTCCTGGTACAAATTTTCACAATGTTTTTCTCCCTACAGCTGAATTCAAGTCCTCAGCAGGGCACAGTTTGTACTGTGTTGCATGATGTGCAACAGTCCTAGTGCTAAACATTTATGTTCCTTTTTTAAAAAATTTGGTCTCTGGCTGCTTTGCTTGGCAATCTAAGTGTCTGGTCAGAAGCCAAATGAGGCTCACTTGCTCCCAACCAGAACATCTCTTGCCCCACCAAAAGAGTTTGGCCAGTTAGGAAGTTTCTCTGCCTTCTGCCCCAGTCACCAGAAAACAGACCAAGCAGCAGTTACTGAAAAGCCCATTATCTATTGTGTCTTTAACCTCTCCTCAGTGTTTTTAATTATGCATCCCTGTGGTACTGCATATTTGTACATCTTGGGGAAGGTGAGGAGGCAAATAAAAACATATCCTATTTCCATTAGCCAAACTGCTTCGATTGCTAATGAAGGTAATAGTAATTGTTTTCATCAAGTAGGTGGAGGATTGGATGTGAATGTCATGTATCTTGGCTACTGTTTCCTCTATTATAAGGCAATTTATAATTTTAAATAAGAACTTATGCTTCCAGAGAGTCTGGCAAGCAAAAAACAGAAAAAAAATTAACTTTCTCTGGGTCATCAGTTGGTGACTGAGTCAGTGAAATATCCCAACAGTCTATACCTCTCCTGTCTAATACAATAGCCACTGAGTGGATGAACTATGGGTGGTCTGAACTGAGATATGCAGTAAATGTATAATGCGCACCAGACTTTGAAGACTTAGTATGAACAAAAAGGATCGTAAAAAATAGAGTTATCTGATTCATTCCATCGAGGACTCATTTAGCGACAAGTTGGGCAGTGGACTAGTCATTAAAAATGGAGCAATGAATAAGACAAGCTCAGACTTGTAGATTGAGCTTAAAGTCTAGTAGCTGTTATTCAAAACTGTCTTCCTTTATTGGTTGGCCTTCAGCATGAATACTCTGAGTATACTTCTGACATTCTCAAAACAGACATCACTGTAGTGCTACTGCAACACCAAAGACAGGGATGCACACTCTATGCATACATCTTCATGCCACCTGACAAGGGAGCCACTTCCCATTGCCTTAGAGCCTCTCTGTTCAATAAAACAGCCATGCGTCCAAGGGGAATGTTTGAAATGTGACTAGTGTAAATTATGATGGGCTGCAAGTGTAAAATACACACTGAATTTCAAAAACAGTATAAAAGAATGAATAAAAATTATCTCTCTTTTTTTTAATAAATTTATTTATTTTAGTTTGGGGCTAATTACTTTACAATATTGTAGTGGTTTTTGCCATACATTGACATGAATCAGCCATGGGTTTACATGTGTTCCCCATCCTGAACCCCCCTCCCACCTCCCTCCCCATCCCATCCCTCTGGGTCATCCCATTGCCCCAGCCCTGAGCATTTGTCTCATGCATCGAACCTGGAATGGTGTTCTGTTTCACATATGATAATATACATATTTCAATGCTATTCTCCCAGAACGTCCCACCCTCACCTTCTCCCTCAGAGTCCATAAGACTGTTCTATGCATCTGTGTCTCTTATTCTGTCTCGCATATAGGGTTATCGTTACCATCTTTCAAATTCCATATATATGCATTAGTATACTGTATTGGTGTTTTTCTTTCTGGCTTACTTCACTCTGTATTATGGGCTCCAGTTTCATCCATCTCAATAGAACCGATTCAAATGTATTTTTTTTTTAATGGCTGAGTAATATTCCATTGTGTATATGTACCACAGCTTCCTTATCCATTCGTCTGCTGATGGACATCTAGGTTGCTTCCATGTCCTGGCTATTGTAAACAGTGCTGCGATGAACATTGGGGTACACGTGTCTCTTTCAATTCTGGTTTCCTCGGTGTGTATGCCCAGCAGTGGGATTCCTGGGTCATATGGCAGTTCTATTCCCAGTTTTTTAAGGAATCTCCACACTGTTCTCCATAGTGGCTGTACTAGTTTGCATTCCCACCAACAGTGTAAGAGGGTTCCCTTTTCTCCACACCCTCTCCAGCATTTATTGCTTGTAGACTTTTGGATAGCAGCCATTCTGACTGGTGTGAAATGGTACCTCATTGTGGTTTTGATTTGCATTTCTCTAATAATGAGTGATGTTGAGCATCTTTTCATGTGTTTGTTAGCCATCTGTATGTCTTCTTTGGAGAAATATCTGTTTAGTTCTTTGGCCCATTTTTTGATTGGGTCGTTTATTTTTCTGGAATTCAGCTGCAGGAGTTGCTTGTATATTTTTGAGATTAATTGTTTGTCTGTTGCTTCGTTTGCTATTATTTTCTCCCATTCTGAAGGCTGTCTTTTCACCTTGCTTATAGTTTCCTTTGTTGTGCAAAAGCTTTTAATTTTAATTAGGTCCCATTTGTTTATTTTTGCTTTTATTTCCAATATTCTGGGAGGTGGGTCATGGAGGATCCTGCTGTGATTTATGTCGGAGAGGGTTTTGCCTATGTTTTCCTCTAGGAGTTTTATAGTTTCTGGTCTTACATTTAGATCTTTAATCCATTTTGAGTTTATTTTTGTGTACAGTGTTAGGAAGTGTTCTAGTTTCATTCTTTTACAAGTGGTTGACCAGTTTTCCCAGCACCACTTGTTAAAGAGATTGTCTTTTCTCCATTGTATATTCTTGCCTCTTTTGTCAAAGATAAGGTGTCCATAGGTGCGTGGGTTTATCTCTGGGCTTTCTATTTTGTTCCATTGATCTATATTTCTATCTTTGTGCCAGTATCATACTGTCTTGATGACTGTGGCTTTGTAGTAGAGCCTGAAGTCAGGCAGGTTGATTCCTCCAGTTCCATTCTTCTTCCTCAAGATTGCTTTGGCTATTCGAGGTTTCTGATATTTCCATACAAATTGTGAGATGATTTGTTCTAGTTCTGTGAAAAATACCATTGGTAGCTTGATAGGGATTGCATTGAATCTATAGATTGCTTTGGGTAGTATACTCATTTTCACTATATTAATTCTTCCAATCCATGAACATGGTATATTTCTCCATCTGTTTGTGTCCTCTTTGATTTCTTTCATCAGTGTTTTATAGTTTTCTATATATAAGTCTTTTGTTTCTTTAGGTAGATATATTCCTAAGTATTTTATTCTTTTTGTTGCAATGGTGAATGGTATTGTTTCCTTAATTTCTCTTTCTGTTTTCTCATTATTGGAATATAGAAATGCAAGGGATTTCTGTGTGTTAATTTTATATCCTGCAACTTTACTATATTCATTGATTTTCTCTAGTAATTTTCTGGTAGAATCTTTAGGGTTTTCTATGTAGAGGATCATGTCATCTGCAAACAGTGAGAGTTTTACTTCTTCTTTTCCTATCTGTATTCCTTTTATTTCCTTTTCCGCTCTGATTGCTGTGGCCAAAACTTCCAAAACTATGTTGAATAGTAGTGGTGAAAGTGGGCATCCTTGCCTTGTTCCTGACTTTAGGGGAAATGCTTTCAATTTTTCACCATTGAGAATAATGTTTGCTGTGGATTTGTCATATATAGCTTTTATTATGTTGAGGTATGTTCCTTCTATTCCTGCTTTCTGGAGGGTTTTTATCATAAATGGATATTGAATTTTGTCAAAGGCTTTTTCTGCATCTATTGAGATAATCATATGGTTTTTATCTTTCAGTTTGTTAATGTCTCACTCATATTTTATATTGAGCATACGGTGAAATGATATTTTGTATACAGTGGATTAAATAAAATGTATTATTAAAATTAATCATATCCATTTCTTGTTAACTTTTTAATGTGATCACAAGAAAAGTTAAGATTACATACTGGCTCCTATATTATTTCTATTGGCCAGCCTTCTCTGTAATGATGCTTTCCACTCCTCCAGGGCAAACAGCCACACCAGATGCTCTCCAGAAACCTGTGGAACAGCTAGTGGAGGAACTGGAACCAAACTAGGATACTAATAAGCTGGCTCAGCTTCTCTTTCTTTTCTTTTTCATTTGAGGATCACTTGTGCCTTGAGTGATTAGTGCATGCGATTCAAATGTGTAGGCAGTATGATGCAGCAGAAAGGCAGTAGCTGTTAATCAGAAAACCTTGTTTCTGCTGCTCTCAGAGTTCTCATTAACTTACTGAAAAATCAAGAGCAAATCATGAGATCTTGAGGTATAAATATAAAAATCTCTTTAGGTATAAATATAAAAACAATCTGTTCTCTCTTATTTTAGATAGAATTGTACTACGTGAGATCAATATATGCATGTGAAGCCACCTGATAAACTGTAAGCCATATTGTCATTATCATCACTTTGAATAAGGATCATAATAAAATACTTTCATAAGCAATCAAGAAAACTTTTGAGATGTGAAATATTGAAATACCCTAATTCTGGGGAAATTCAAATATTAAAACACAAATGTTTAAATAGTAAAATTGGCACCGGAAGAGATGAGTTGAAGGAACAGAGACACCTAGTGGAGAGATGTAGGAGAATGTGGACAGTTTGGTTTTGGAACTCACATCTCTATCCATTGCCTGATGCCAAGAGATCACTTTGATATTACTCGTCTCTCCATTGAACATTTTCTTACACATGCTACTGATTTACAACAGCAGCAGCAAACTCACCCTATGTATTTATGGCCAATCGTTTGAATATTGCTGCAGTAGCAAAAAGGTGGGCAGGGGGTTTCTGATTTCACAGTGGCTAAGTTGAAGCTTGCTGAAACAGAGGGCACTTTGTACAAGTTCTGGCTTTGCAACACTAGGCACCACACCACTTAACCCATAATTGCACACCAGTGAGACACAGAGATGTGATTATTTCTCTAGGTATGTGAGCTGGTCCCAACATTCCTAGTCTCCATCAGACCCTGAAGGTTGGGGCAGACTGATAGCCTCATGCGAAGGGTTGACTCATTGGAAAAGACCCTAATGCTGGGTAGGATTGGGGGCAGGAGGAGAAGGAGACGACAGAGGATGAGATGGTTGGATGGCATCACCGACTCGATGAACATGGGCTTGGGTAGACTCCGGGAGTTGGTGATGGACAGAGAGGCCTGGCGTGCTGCAATTCATGGGGTCGCAGAGAGTCGGACACGACTGAGCGACTGAACTGAACTGATAGCCTCAGAAGTCCTAGTTTGGTTGTGTCTGTTACAGCCTGAGAAGTTTGTCACAGTGTGGCTATAGAACTATTTCACGCTTACTTGACTGCGCCAACAATTTACAAAGTATCCCAATTACTGATTTTTATCAGTAAATATCTCTTCCATTGTGCATGACAAAGAGGTTGACATCATGGGGAAATGTATAGAACTGAAGGAAATGGACTTGGCCCAAAGAACCTTCCATAAGTCATGGCCAAGTAAATAACATTAAATAATATTTTTTAATAAAGCATGTTATAAAATAACATATGATCATTTTTTCTGGAAGAATCTGTACCACTACTTTCCTCTGTAGTGGCTGGTCAGGCAAGCATGGTTAAGTTTGGCTTAGGTTCTGCATTGTGGAGGGACTTGGAAATGTACAAGGAAGTGGAAAAGCTGTAGAGGATATTTAAGACACAGTGAGTAAACTGGTCCCTACGGAAGGGAGGTTTCACGTAGCGGCACAGAAAGGGGTCTCAGAGGAAGCAGATGACACATTCACGTCGATTCACTGAGGGGAGTTTAATGAATGCATTATTTATAATAATGTGAGAGCAGTTAGGGCGCGTCCTAGGTGGCGCCAGTGGTAAAGAACATGCCTGTCAGGGCAGAAGATGCAAGAGATGTGAGTTGGATCCCTGGGTCAGAAATATCCCCTGCAGTAGGAAATGGCACCCCACGCCAGTATAGCTGGAAAATTCCATGGGCAGAGGAGCCTGGTGGACTACAGTCCAGGGGGCCCCAAATTGAAACTGAGGGAAGGTGTTGAAACATCCTGAAGTGAGCAACAAGAAGGTGTCACCACCTTTCTATTTGAGGTGGAAAGTGGAAGGAATCATTGTCAGAACCTCGGGAGAGCTCAAAGTGTAGGAGACCACAGACCCAAGAGAACCAACCTCTGCACCCTCAGGAAATAGCCTAGGTCACTCCTCTGTGATCTCTTGACTGTGCCTCCACTGACCAAAGCCAACCAAAAGCCAGATGGCAAAGAATCTGTTGCTATTTCCTATAAAGGTCAGTCTCCTGGTATTCGGAGCAGAATAGCAAACACCGGAGAGGGAAATCAAAGGGTTGAATAGAACAGATCCCCAAGAGCTGATACATTAGGTCAGGAGGATGCTGTGGAGTGGGAAGCTTTCCTCTGGTGGGATGGGGAAAATTTATGTTTCCTGTCCATCCTCATCCATCATAAGCTTGCTCTGGGTCTGTTTCCTGTTATCCACATGACACAGATATCTCACATGGCAGGCAGCAAAGAATTGTTACAAGCAGCTCTTCTATAGAGTTTCAACATGAAATCCCTGAGTCAAGGATTAAGGAGCAAGAATGAACAAAAAATAGGCCTCTAGGCTGCTTGAAGAGTACAGAAAAATAATTCTTCAATATAAAAACATTATTGTTTATAACTTGGGTTTTCGAAAATCCTGAGATTTGTGTAAATTCAAATTTTGATTAAATTTTGATTGAACTAATCCCAAACACTGTATTCATTAGCTGAGTAAATACGCTTTAGATTTTCTTATTCCTGACTTAGCCAGATATTGATCTGAACTGTCCAAAAGGCTTCTCAGTCTCTGAGTAGACATTAGACAGAGAAAAGTGTCCCAGTCATTTAATATGGTAGATTCTTTAATGTGATTTTTTTTCAGATTTTCTGCTCCTTCTGTTTTATGTTAATAGCTTTTAACATAAAAATATTGGAAATTAAAGAGTTACCAACCTCTTGTTATAATTCATGTTAATAAATACATGGCCACTGGATGGCTGGCCACGGAGACAAAGAGAGACCCAGTCAAAATTCTGTGCACATTATTAGTGGCTCAGCATACCATATTGAGAACAGCTTGTTTTCATAGAAGCCCTGCTTTATTCCTGGCCCTGTTGCCCATAATTATTGTAAATCAGGACTATTTCCTGCCTTCCTGCCCAAAATAGCAGGAAGCATCCAACTCTTTCAGCCCACTTTGCTCATGGGCACCACCTCTCTGCAGGGGTTAGGGTTCACTGCCAGGAATTTCAAAAGAGCTAACTCTGTTTTGGTTTCTTATCCAGAACTTCACTCGTGAGCAAAGAAATGAAGCAAGATCTGTAATATATCCAGGGATTTAGAGAAATGGCACCACTTCAGGCCTGGTTAATAGCTCCAAGCCACTGGCAAGATAGAGCCCTTGCTCTTTTCCAGATTCATCGTGGGATCAGTTCCAGGTATGAACTGGTGAGCCTGTGACTAATGGGAAACAACTGGAGAACTCTAGAGAGTGTCTTTTGAAGTATTAAGAGCAAAGAGAATGTTCACTGCCCTTTGGGATTCAATATAAAACTGCATCGAGCCTCCTCTCTGGGTCCATGCTACTTACTGGGGTCATGCCCAGCCAGAATACTGTTCATGGACTCTATGGCCCACATGTAACCTTTGATAGCCCCCAAGGTCACAGGCATCCCAGTGTCCAGTGCCCAGTGCCCAGAGTGGACAGCTACTACTTCTAATAGTTAACACTGTTATTTATTGTTTGCTTTTGGTTCTGGGCACAATACTAAACGCTCTGTATGCTCTTATCTCAATTACTCAACCCACTCCAGTATTCTTGCCTGGAAAATCCCGTAGACAGAGGAAGCCTACAGTCCATGGGGTCGCAAAGAGTTGGACACGACTGAGCAATTGAGCATGCGTGCATAACCCCACTAGCCATCACTGTTAACCTCACTGTACAAATGAGAATGCTGAGTTTTACAAAGATTAGGTCCTAAGGAAGGGAGCTAGGGCCCCAACTAGGAGGTGCTGTACCATCCAGTGCCAAGTGCCCCTGGGCCTGCACCTCAGAGGGGCCTCTGAGGGACACAGGACAGCACCGTGCAGGACCAAAAGGAGCGTCCTGGTCAGACCACCAAACACGATGGGCAGTCATCTCCAAAGAGGAGGCAGACATTGTTAATATAACTGAAAACCATGCTCTGGCATATAAGACACACTCCAAATTACCACTTTTGACCTTGGACAGGGACTCGGCCCTGACCTCTCATCCCTGTTTCTGCCCTTGTGAGAGGGACAGACGTCAAGAAACACTACTCTCCTATGTTTAACTTCTGCCTGAGAATCAGCCCTAAAAGAACTCAACTTCTGACTCTTGCCAGAGACAGTGTTCTGACTCTAGAATCACAGGGGCCCCCAAGTAAATAGTATGCTTTACTTCAAAGGCCACAGAAGCCCCAAATTGTACCATAGGAGCCAACCCCTCAAAAATCTCCTTCATCAGGGCTAATCCTTTCATGGGGCGCCCATTTCCTTTTACCCTAAATCTTGTGGTGGGAGCAATGTGGGGACCAAGGGCCTTAGGTGAGGTGACTATCCCCCTCCAGGTAGCAATGTCACCTCTTCTCTGTTTAAAATGAGTCCTTTTTCTTTGTTGTTAAACGACAGATAGGACATTAGTATTGCATTAAAATTCACTATTTAGGGGGCTTGTCTGGTGATCCAGTGGCTAAGACTCCCTACTCTCAATATAGGGGGCCCAGGTTCAATCCCTGGTCTGGGAACTAGCTCCCACATGCTGCAACTAAGAACATGCTGAAACTAAAAAGATCCTGCATGCCACAACGAAGACCTAGTGCAGTCAAATAAATATATAAATATTTAAAAATTAATAAATTTTAAAAATGAAATTCATGATGTAAGCACATTTGTACCTTTTATCCCATTTGACTCAGAATGTTGTGACCATCAGGGTGGCCATAGGGCCTAAGGCACAGGTTTAGTTGGTCCCAGCAGGATAATTTGAGAAGTATAAAAACACACCAGCTATTTTAAAAGTGCTCGACAATTTTCCCTTATTTCCTCATGCATTTATTTTCATTTCTATTTATTAAGTGTTTCACAGGTGTCAGCTACGGTGCTAGAGACCAGAGACAGAGGGCAAAACACAGCATAGTACCTGCCCTCAAGGAAACCACAACCTGGTAGAGGAAACTCACAAATAAGCCAGCAATGATACAGAGGATATGGAAGTAATATGGAAACAAACAAATAAGGATCTCCCTCTTCTTGGGAGACAGGGTGAGTTGGGGAAGGTGTTTCAGAGACAGTAAAGCCTGGCGGGTCCTAGAAGGGATGAGCAGGCATGAGCATTAGATGCTCTGATGGCACAAACAAGCAGACACGAGGGGCTGGCAGGCCTGCTCCATACAGCAGGTCTCCTGATCAATAAGGAAGGACTAGGGGGGGTTGGGAGGAGGCATGGCAGCCCACTCCAGTATTCTTGCCTAGAGGATCCCCATGGACAGAGGAACCTGGTGGACTACAGTCCATGGGGGTCGCAAAGAGTCGGACACGACTGAGCAACTAAGCCCAACACAGCACACACATGGGGGTTGCGAGAAGGGCACAGCATTAAGAGCATGCAGGCAAGTCTTCTCTGTGTCTCAGATTATCTTTACAGGGCTTTCACTTTTTCCTGAATTCATCAGTTCAACCCCATGGCATCATAACTCCGATTCCTGAGCAGTACCTTGACCAGCTAAAGGATCCACTTTCCAACTTCTATTTTGAATATAGTACAAAATTTGTCTAACCTATTCCTGCCATGTTCTTAGGTATCAGTCCTTTCATAATTTAATCCTTCCACCTGTACCTTAAAGTGAATTATCGCTTGCTCCCCATTTTTAATGTTGTATAAACAGCCACTTCAAGGATATTTTGGATAATTGCAAAGGAGGCAGCAGGCTGAGGTTCTAGAGAGAGAAAATATAAAAGGTGTTGTAATGGATATGCTAAAAATGTTGTTTCTGCAATCAACATCATCATACAGCTAGAGTTTCCTAAACAATATCCTAAAGATGAACAAAATGTGTCAGAGGGAGAAATGAACCAAGGCAGTTTGGGAAATAAGAGTTGACAGGTGAAAGTAAAGCACTGCTGTAGATAAAGACAGACATGGGAAAGAAAGCAGAAGGATAATCATCATGTTATCCTCACATAACAACTGGACTGGATGTTTAAAAGGGAGAGAAAGTGTGAACATTTTGATCAATTCTACCTGAATAGAAGGGTCCTGAATTTCTCTGAGGATGCCAAAAGTGGCTGAGAATTATGTAGGTAAAATCGACGGAAATGTACAACACGCCTACTCGGTGCAGAACACCATGTGTAACAGGAGTTTAAATGTTGGATTCTCACGGACAAGGACCAATGATCTCCCTTGACAGGTGCAGAATAAGCAGAATTCCAGGAATTCAGATTAAACCAGGCAAACATGAAAGCTATTTTCTTTTTCTTTGAACTCAGCATGGTTTTTTAAGTTAACATCATCATTTAAAAATTTATCTTAGCAGTTGAAGATCAAGACCTAACAAAGCAGAGGTAACCTAAAACACTTTACTCTTGATAGTCAAAAATCCAGGATAAGAATCACAGTGTTTATATAGGTTCCTTAAAAGTTCTGGTAATTTATTTTATTTCCTGGGTTTTCACATAACACATCTTAAAAGGCACTCTTTTTAGAAATAAAATTATAAAAGTCATTTCTGTGCAAAATAAAAATTATACAGAGATTTTAAGAGAAGTCAGTATAGGGACTTCCTTGTTGGTCCAGCAGTTAAGATGCCATGCTTCCACTGCAGGGAGTGCAGTTCAATCCTTGGCTGGGAAACTAAGATCCTGCATTAAAGAATTTTTTAAAAACATTTTTAACGGAGGTCAGCATAGTAAAGAAAGAAAGTAAAGCCTAAACGGTCCCTACGTGTATTCAGTAATTTATTATTTATGAAGAAAATTGTGCAAATTTCTTATTTGATCCCAACAATTTTGTGAAGCAAGGGGGGCAATCTGTATTATCCCCATCCTCCAGAAGTGAAGCCTAGTTCTCAGAGAAGCTAAATGTCATGAAGAAGCTGACACGTGGATAAAGAAGTTGTGGTACATATACACAATGGAATATTATTCAGTTATTAAAAAAGGAACACATTTGACCCAGTTCTAATAAGGTGGGTGAACCTGGAGCCTATTATACAGACTGAAGTAAGTCAGAAAGAGAAAAACAAATATCATATATTCATGTATTTATATGGAATCTAGAAAGAGGATACTGATGAACCTATTTGCAAGGTAGCAATGAAGACACAGACATAGAGGACAGACTTGTGGACACAGTGAGGGAAGGAGAGGGTGGGATGCATTGATGAGTTAGCACTGAAACATATGCATTACCATGTGTAAAACAGATAGCCAGTGGGAGTTTGCTATATGATGCAGGGAGTTCAAACCTGGTGCCCTGGGACAACCTAGAGGGGTGGGATGAGGTGGGAAAGAGAAGGGAGGCTCAGGAGGGAGGGAACATATGTATACCTGTGGCTGATTCATGTTGATGTATGGCAGAAACCAACACCATGTTGTAAAGCAATTATCGTCCAATGAAAAATAAATATTTTTTTTAAAAGGAGTTAACACAGATAGTAAGAAACAAAGCAGAGGCAATATAACAGGTCTCCTGACCTTAGTTACCAAATGGCGGGAATGTTGTCGTGTAGTCATAATATTTAACAAATAGGAAGAATTCTGTTGCTTTTAAAATTAAAAATTTCTAGCCATCAGATGAAATTCAGTGAAAAAAATTCAGAGTGGACTAGATAAAACGACATGAAAGTATGAAACTGTTAGTCACTCAGTCGCATCTGACTCTGCGACCCCATGGACTGCAGCCCGCCAGGCTCCTCTGTCCCTGGGATTCTCCAGGCAAGAACACTGGAGTGGGTAGCCATTCCCTTCTCCAGGGGATCTTCCTGACCCAGGGGTTGAACCCATGTCTCTTGTGTCTCCTGCATTGCAGGGAGATTCTTTACTGTCTGAGCCAGAAAGAAGAATGGAAATCAAAAATGGATGCAAGCAAGTGTTATTTACCACCAACAATGCCGAATATCACAGGAAGTTTTACTGGATCATTAGCACCCTCCCCCTCACATCACTTCTGGGTATGATCTCCAGATAAGGAATTTCAAAAGGTATTCAATACTGCGGTCACTGTCATTGATATGAAATTTTGTTAGGAAGAATGCAACAGTGGACTCCAACTTACACTTACTTGGTGTTTTAAAATTTTAACCCATTTCCATTGAATTATTCATTTTATTTTCTTGGTAGGTGGTTGGAACATATAGCATGAGCTATTTAATGGTAGGACACAGTTGCATAAATATCTCAAAATAACTCAAAAAGTTTATCAGTTCTGCTCTGCTCTCCCTGCTTTCAATGTAAACTGTATACAATTTAGCTTCTTCATAAAACAATGGCTATTACTTATATGGCCTCAAAGAGAAAGCACTTGATGTTCATGTTTATTCATTGTATAGTATTTATTGTAATCATATCAATAAGGCACTGTTTCTATGGGCCAGCTGCATGAGACATGGAAATAGCTTTGTTTCATAACACTCTCTTTGTATTTTTTGGTTGTTGTTATAATGGAATTTTGTTGTTTATGGCTCTGAATTCTACTAAGTGCTTCAGACTTGAAGAGTTTGATTGCAAGACTTATTCCTTTACCTTCCCTGTGCTATGACAGTAGTTTACAAAACAAGTTGTATATCAGAGTCATCAATTACGAAGCCCAGGAAGAGTTTTTAAGTTTCCCAAGTGATTCTGATGAGCTGCCAGATTTTTAAATGGCTGTTTTATGGAACATCTTTTTATTTTATTGTAGACTTAGGTTAAATGGTTATATTTTGATAATTCCATCTGATTATTATTGTATTATTAGAATGAAAACCTTTTCCCAGGCAAAACTAAAGCCCAGTCACATGAAAACTTCTCTTAGGATGACTCTCAATTTGTAGTAAGATCATTTGATATAAACCAAGTAATTGTGTATGGAAATAATGAATGTTACCAAAGAGAATTTAAGAATTTTTTGTCATCTTTACATCATCTTTACATCATCTTTTTCCATGATCATATATTACTTAAGTGTTACAATATTACTTAAGTGACAATAAATTTAACATGTAGCATTACCCCTCACCCCCAAAAAGCTTTGATGTTGCACAGCAGTTTACACTTAAGTAATAGCTGATCATGTAGAAAGTACTTAAGATGACAAAAAGTTCATGAATTCCCTTTGTTTAACATTCATTATTTCCATATACAATTACTAAATAATGCTGAGGTTAGTGCTATGGGCCTAAAGATGAACAGAATGGAGTTCCAGCTCTTAAAAATTCAGTGGGAAAATTACAATTTCATCCTGCTATTAATCTGTTCCTCATCACATTTTTATTGGGAGGGTGTTAAAATAGTATGTATGAGTGAAAAACCAAGCAAATATCCCTCATTGAACTACATCTATAGAATTTCTTATAGTTTATCCAAATGACAATCACTAAGACCCTAAAACAGATAAACTTAAGTGCATATGAAATGCCCAGTAGGGCCATAAAAGACCTTTTGAATGCTAGTCTTACAAAAGTTTCTAGGAAGTGACAGTAAATTTTACATGTAGTATCACCCCTCACTCACCAAAATCTTTGATGTTGCTCAACAGTTTGCCACCTAATTAAATGGTTTTAAATAAAGTTGTCTCAAGGTAGGAAGGCTGTAATCTGTGTACAGGCTGCACAATATATTCCAGGTCCACCCCTTAAGAAGATACAGAGACAGATACAAAGCATAATGACTCCCACATGGAGTCACCAAACACTGTCTTCAAAACACTGCAAATCATGTTAACTGACCCCAGGGTTTGCATTCCTCCCCTTCTCTCTGATCTTTACCCCCCCTTTTTTCACCTCTCTCCCTTTGCTTTGAGGCTTCTGACAGCCAAGTATTTGCACAGTTACTTTGGGTGACAATATGTTATCCCCAGTGGAAATCAGGAGCTTTCATTCAAAAGGTGGCCACTCTTGACCTCTGACCCCGGTGCCTCCCACCCTGCTGCTCCCCTGCATTTTCTGTCTCCATGGATCTGAACAGTCAAGTGGAAAAATGGGAGCAGGCAAAGTCTATAGCTATTCATAGACCAGCCCACTCCCCTTTGCTGCCCTACCCCCAAAAAGGAGAGAAAGATGAATGAAACTCATTCATCAATAAGCAGGAGATGAAGAAGAAAGCCCTATTGGCTGAAAAGCAAGCCGAGAAGCAGAGAGGGTGAAAGAGAAGAAGTGCCAGGAAAGAAATGGAGAGGAGTAAGGGGCTGGTGTGGGGAGGCAAGTTGTGAGTTCATGAAAATGAAAACCCAGGGGCTGAAGAGCCACACTCCACGTTTCCCAAATCGAGTTATTTATAAGGGGCCAACTGTCTCAAAAATGAATGCCTATCACTTGTGCCACACCTTCTTAAAGAAGAACGCAGCTAAAAAAGAACAAAAGGGAGAAGGCCTGAGCCTCTGGGACTTTTATTTCTTGAAACATCTTGATGGACCCTCTGGGAGCCAGGACACACAACAACTGAGACACCTGCTCACAGAGTTAAGAACTGAGAACTTAAAATCTACACTCATCCAGAGGAAATACTTTTATGTGTCAGCAAGTGACACCAGATATATTATCTGTTACACATAGAGTCGATCTTTATTTCAACGGTCTTGGCTCAACGTCGATTGCAATCTGACGTCTGCAATCTAAGAAAGTGGCCCGATTCAGACTGGCCAATGGCCTCTCAGTCAATCAACCTGGTCACAGCATAAATTCAGATCAATCTAAAGACTAGATAAGAGTTCAGTAATTCTGCAGCATTCACCATATTTCCTCCTCCCCCTCACAAGTTGTAAACATGTAATAATTTATTAATCATCCATCTGAAAACTTGTTTGGTTTTTTTCCATATGCATGCCATCTCTGAGATTAACACTCCAAAGTAAAAAGTTTTCATTTTATGTGAATCCAAGGCAACAACACACGCATTTGGATTAAAAAAAAAAAAGACCAAGAATATGTTTCTGTGTTCCATTCCTCTTCCACCAGTGGGACATCACCTGCACCCCTGTAGCTTGGTAAGAACTGCATTCACAGCAATGGGGTCACCTACTTGCTGACATAGTTCAGTTACTTTCAAATAAAGTCGAAAACAATTTTGCCAGAAAATTTGGCGTTAGTCCTAAATAATTGTTGCATGTTTCCTAGCTTTTTCATCTGTCAGTGATACTCTTCTGACCGTCAACATTTCCTAGCACTTAGGTTTTGAACATAAGAATATGCTTGAAGGAGGTCATGTGTTACGATTGGACAAAAATAAAGACGAGGCCAATAGGAACATTGGCAAATTCACATGAGCTCAAGTCATCAAGTGGAAATCTCGAGAATTTCAAGTGTACATTACCACCATCACGGGCAAAGCCCTTGAGCATCTCACACAAAATGGGACTGGAGATGAGTGTGGAAGAATCTCTCATGGAAGAAGCCATCAGGGATGCTACTGTCAGAGTTCTAAGCAGGACACAGACTAACCTGCAGCTAATGCTCCTGTCATGACTGCCTCCCTGCGTGGCTCCCTTACCTCCTCCCTTACAATTCTACAGATTCTCATGAAAAGCCCTGAAATGGGGACTAGAATGCAGAGGCAAAGTGGATTCAGCTCCTTTTTGGGCCTCTGCCAGATTCTCATTAGGTCCTGGACATGTGAGCCAATGCTGATTTCCATGGCTGATCTACCCTAAATCTGCCCTTCCTGAAACACTAGCCTTTGTCCTTCCAGTCACCGTCTCTAAATGGGGATTTGGGTGAGAGCAGTACCAAAGGGACCGTCATTATACACCCATTATTATGAAATTGATGGCCTCTAAGTCTTTCTGGCTGAAAGCTCTGACAGGCTGAGATCACACTGGATTGTAGAATCATTGCTTTCCCTGCTAAATCGGGTTACAAATGAGAACTAGAGTGGGAGGGAGGGTGAGCAGGAGGATAAAGGAAGAATGTTTTTCCTCAAATTCACCTCACTTCATGCTGGAGTGAGAGGCCATCCATACTCACGAAAGGCTAATTATATAAATCAGATGCCCTGGCTGGGTTTCCAACCTCCTGGGAGCTGGGAGAGCTTGGAATAAATGAGGTCTTCTGCAAAATGAAAGAAACCCTTTGAAAAAATGCCAAAACCAATGGTTATACAGCTTAACTCACAATTTTTTTATAGAAACAGAAAAATCTGGACCAAGGATAACAAAAATAGCCGAGTTTTCATCTTCTAGCAGATTTGGAAATGTTCTCTGAATTTATTTACCTCCTTGCTAGGATCTACTTGTCTTTACTTTGCATCGCTAAATATGACAACTCCCAAGATGTTCAGATGTCTAAATTCATCTTCAAAATAAAAGCTGACTTTTGTTCTAGGAAGATCAGATTTGTGTTAGGATACCATGATAAAAAGCCACTGCTCAAGCAGCAGAGCTAACTAAGGAAAGAAAAATCACATCATTAAAGGAACAGGGATCTACACCTTTTGTTCTGGCTTTGCCACTTGCAAACATGCAATCTTGCACAATCACTTCAATTGTCAAGGCTTCAGAGTCATATGAAAATAACTGAATTGATGTACACTTGCACCATTTGGTCTATGACACTAATTTTCCACACATGCCACAAATAGTCGATACTCAGAAGGTATCACCAGCTGTCAATGGTGGATATGCCACTTACTTAGAATATGAGTGTTAAAGTTTGGGCATTTGGTGGATGCGTTCACGAAGTGAAAGTCTCTCAGTTGTGTCCGACTCTTTGCAACCCCATGGACTATACAGTCCATGGAATTCTCCAGGCCAGAATACTGGAGTGGGTAGCATTTCCCTTCTCCAGGGGATCTTCCCAACCCAGGGATCAAACCCAGGTCTCCCGCATTGAGGGTGGATTTTTTACCATCTGAGCCACAAGGGAAGTCCAAGAATACTGGAATGGGTAGCCTAGCCCTTCTTCAGTGGATTGAACCAGGGTCTCCTGCATTGCAGGTGGATTCTTTACCAACTGAGCTATCAGGAAAGCCCAGCTCATGAAAGTTCTTTCTTATTCTTGTCCCAAGTCACTGATACTGCCTCCTGCTGGATCCGCTGAAGCATAGCATCTGAGAGCAATTTAATTCCTGACAATGTAAGTTCCTTTTAAGGGCAGGACAGGAAAGGTACCTGGAAATTCTCAAACCTGGTACCTGGAAATCATTCAATACTTGCCTATTAGAATAAATCATTATGTAAGTGTTTGAATGTTTGAAGTGAAGTGAAGTGAAAGTGTTAGTCTCTCAGTCATATCTGACTCTTTGTGACCCCACAGACAGAGGAGCCTGGCGGGCTACAGGCAAGAATACTGGTGTAGGTAGCCATTCCCTTCTCCAGGGGATCTTCCTGACCCAGGGATCAAACCCAAGTCTCATGCATTGCAGGCGAATTCTTTACCATCTGAGCCACCAGGGAAGATGGTATGGATGGGGAGGCCACTTAAATATTTTTAAAGAATGCTTCTAACTGGATGGAGAGCTGAATTATTCATACTGATTTTTCTTTCTGAACAATTCATTTTTTCTAATTTTTCTTTCTGACCAGACCAACATTAAAATTCATTCTTGCCTGTTTAAGAACTCAGACTAAACATACAGGCATAAGTTGTCAAAATCATAGTTATCCAGAGATGGAACATATTACTGAGGCCATCTGGTCTTCCTCCTTTTAGTTTTCAGAGGTAAGAGGCTAAAATAAATGAGATGAAATGTCTTGTTCAGAGTCATACAGTCAAAACATGACCACAGTGGAACTGAAGCCAAACCCATATTTTAGGAAACCTAAGCCAATGGTCTTTCTATCATGTCCCATCCTGATTAAGTTTCTCTTATTTGAACACATACACACAATATTTTTTATATATATATATACACTTAATATATGTATATATGTAAGATCTGCTGTGTTCTTCGTGAGAAACAGCTTCAGCTGCTCATGGAACCTCTAAGCTATCTAGGATTATGTTTTCTGCCCTCTTTTCCCCAAAAGAAAGCATTACAAGATCCCTACTGAGGGACATACATAGATTTCAGTAATCCTACTCCCTCTAACTTGCTTTTCTTACAAACTGTAAAATCTTTAGTCTGGGGTGAAGGAAGAACCATCTCCTACTGAACCAATTCATCATTTGTTGTTATAATTTTATGCCCTGAGTCCCCTTGGCTTTGGAGGCCCCCAAACTGGTCACTACTCAAAAGTTATAAATTTTGTGCTCTTTTTCCTATGATCTGCACTAGGCATTCTCTCTTGAGGGCTGCATTACAGTTTTGTCTAGCTACTCAAAGGAAGAAGGGATATAGGGAAACTGGACTTACTAGTCGGGGAAAAGAACAGCACAGAACGAATTCTTCTATTTCATATCATTATTTCATAAAAATACATGCATACTTTTACACAGTCCTACATCCTACCTGTGGTGATTAGATTCTCAAATCAACTAACTAAAATCTATTAAAACCCTTAGAAAGCTTAGCTATCTGCCTTCTTTCCTTTCCATGGTCAGTTATGCCAGACTGCTGGCGAGTTTGGAGTTCAGAGCTTAGTAAGGCAAATTTTTATTGAAGATATCACAATAGGGATATCACTGGAGTGATCTAATCATCATCACAGTCTATATTCTAAAACGTGCGTGCTAAGTCACTCAGTCATGTCCGACTCTTTGTGACCCCATGGTCTGTAGCCTGTTAAACTCCTCTGTCCATGAGATTCTCCAGGCAAGAATACTGGAGTGGGTTGCCATGCCCTCCTCCAGGGGATCTTCCCCACCCAAGTATCAAACTCATGCCTCTTACATCTAACCACTAGTGCCACTGAAGCCCATATCCTAACATAGGAGAGGATTAAAATCTTTGCAGAAAAGAGAATGACCATGGATAAGATGCCCCTGACCCAAACTCCATCTTGCCATCTCTCTCGAGGACACTCCCCAAGTTCCATGGAACTTAGACACTATTCTAGGAATTGTGAACATTAGGGAAGAATAAGGTTTGAATCAACTGACTAACTCTAAATTTACAGGATTACCCTGAATTGTCTGAGATTGATATTTTGCCACCTAAGAAGCTCGAATGGAGATTGTTACCTCTAGACCTGAGAGGATGATCTATCCTATCAATTCAGATGGCCTGATGAAGTTGGGACTAAAAGATAAAATAAGAGGATGGGATCCAAAATAGACATTGAAATGACTCCTAAAGCAGAGTATAGAGGGAGAGCTGGATAGAGTTTTTCTGTGAAACTGGGTGGTTGGGATGCCTGAGGAAATGGGTTTATATAATCCATTAGCCACTTCATACATAGGTAGAAAGACTTGATTTTAAAATATAGGTGGCAATTCTGAAGCTCTAAGTAATCCATTAAAACTACCAGACACTGCCAACATGGGGGGAAGTGTGATGTTTTCAAGTTTGAAGGACAGGATATTAATTATTGTCTATTTTTGGTGCCAGTAGTTTTCAAAGCCAATTTTAAAATTATACAGTTGTAATCATTCTCCAGTGGAAAATGAATATAAAGTAGGGTGTGCAACAATGAGGCAGCCACATGAATCCATCCATTTCTCTTTGAGGAGTCTCTGCAGCACACATTACCTAGGACAGTTTTACTTGCTCTTCTACCAATGAGAGAAATCAGGGTAAATGAGACAGGGCCAGACGGTGAGAGGTCTATTAAAATGAGAAATGCAAGATGCTTGAAGATAAACTTTGCCTGGCTTGACATCTTGTCTGGGTGGTTTGTTCGCTTTCTTTGCCTGATGCTTAGCTGCGATCTCTACAGTTTCTGAGCCACATTCTGTATCTCAACTTTCAAATTCAGTTTACATACCACCTACCTTTTGGAGGACTGTTGTTATTTATGTTTTAAACTACTTCCCTATCCCTCCCCCATATTTAATGAAAAATATGGGGCTGTAAACACAGGGGAGATTGTTAACCTCTGGTCCAAGGGCAGACAAAAAAGGTGGAAAGCTAGAAAATTATATTTGTTTTTTTAATAAAAATTTTAAAATATTGAATTTTAATTAGACCCATACTCTTACTATAAAACAAATGTGTAAAACATGAATTATGGAGTAAAGGAATTAGTTAATACTAAAACTAATTTACTTAATTTTTATCTACCTCACAAGATTGTTCTGAGGATCAAATGAAAAATCAAAGATTGAACATAATAAAAATGCTAAAATAATTTTGTGCTACGGTTTATGTTATTTATACTAGGATATTGTTACCAAATGCTTCTAGGTAGTTTAATAACTCTCTCTTTCTCCCTTTTGGTTGTCCATCTCTCACCCATCCTGTGGAAGCCCAGAGTCCTCCTGGTTACACTTACTCCCACCTAGGTCTCCAAAGAGACTTCTTCAGAGTCATTTGACCTGTCTACCTCCCAGTTTCTATCACATATTGTCTTGTTCAGCACCCACCCCAACCCTCTTCCAAAGTTGCAACAAATGAAAGGCAAAAAGCAGAAAGAGTAACAAAACTGAACAATTTTTTTAAGAAAATTATATTTCCCAGCCCATCTTAGAGCTGTTTTGTGGCAAAGGCAGAAACTCCTATAGTGACCCAGCTCTGGGGTGTGTTTTGAAGAGTCACTCCCAGAAGTTCAACCTAGAATCCATTTCTTCAGCTTTCTCAATAACTCTGGGAAGTATCTCTTTCCCTTAATCAACATCTCACTGCTTAAACTATACAGAGGGGATTTTGTTGTTTGCAACTAAAAAAAAAGTTGACTTAAACTCACGCTTTCCCTTGTCAAATTCTGCTCTCAGCCCATCCTTCCATAACTGACAAAGGATGAGATAAATTCTTACTAAGATTTTGTATTTCAATTCATACATGAGTAACTATTCTGAAAATTCATAAGAACAGTATAAATCTTACCTCTATCTATCCATCTATCTATCTACCTCCAAAGAGATTGAAATCTAGTATATTATAGCTATCCTATTTGTTGGATTGAGAAGCTTTATTTAATCCACTTAGGAACCCAATGAGAACTCATATCCTCTTGGAACATAACCTCTTTTCAGCACTGGATGTTCAGTATGCACAGTCTTACTGGACTGGTAGAGATGTACATTTATTATTCAGCCTCTTTAATTTAGCTGCTGAGAATCACATTAGGAAGGCAGAAGAAAGTATCTGTTTTGGAGTCATTTAAGGAGAGCATTAAGCTATGCCACAAAGCCAGAATTTTCAGAAGGCTGCATGATACCCTAAAGATAGTATCCCAAGACAAGCCCACACTCTAGAATAGGGTTTGCACTGGGTCCTCTGTTAATTAAAGCAGGTTCAGCAGTATCATGACTCATTATTCTTTTCTGTATTTACTGACCTACTTTGTTCCATGTTTTAGGGCATACAGTAGAGATGAGAGCCACCATTGAGGAACCCACTGTGGACGGAAGACACACATGTAGAGATATTAATAGCACAATGCAAAGCTGGCATTGTAGAAGTAAAAAGTGCTGTAAGAATACAGACTCTGTCTCAGAAGATTTGATAGGCTTAGAAGTCAAGGAAAATTATATATTCTTGAAGTGTGTCTACATTCTGCCTATTTGTATGTTCTCTTAGGTCCAAACCCATATGCTGCTTTGGGATACTTCATGATTCCTCTGTGTTTCATTCAGTTACCTAGTTAATAACTTTATACATAGTTAGCCAATATGTATACTCATTCTCTCTGTTAAAATAATCGGTGTGTTGTTTTATCTTGTGGCTAGTCCTGATTGATCCAGAAACTGACAGCAGGTGTGAGATCAGGAATCAGAACCTCATAGATGGCATTTAGGAACTGGTTTGGTTGTGTCCTTAGGTCTGAACACAGTGATGGGCTCCATGCCAATGGAAAATAGGATGCTAGTAATTATGCAATGCAACAGCATCCCAATCAATCAAAGGAACACCTGTGGTTGACTGTGATAAAGTGCCTACTGAAGAACATGCCTTGAGAGCCAAGACGGCTGATGCCCTTGACCACTGCAGCAGCTAGGATAACTATGGTGTGGGCTGGATTCTTCCGCTTACTCTGCAGTGATTGGAGAAAGAAGGGACGAGCTCAAGTCTAAATTTTTATCACAAATCACAGAAGAGAAGTTAAGTGGCAACCCTTAAGAGATAAAGAGAATCTCTTACCTCTTGTAACCCCTCAGCTGACATCACTGAAAATCAAACGCAACGTTTAACGTAATGGTGTGCGCTACAGAATGACAAACTACGTTGAAGCCACAACTTTAGTTGTGGGTCTCTAGTGTGTCTAGTGTGCAAGTCAGGACATCGGGAGGTAGAGTTCCTAAAATTTGAAAAGGAGAGATCTAGCTGGACTCAGATAAAACCCAGGTACTTAAACCCCTGAGTTACTCTAAATTTCCCTTTAGTAACCATTGCGCGCATGTGTGCGCGGTAACTCACTTCAGTCGTGTCCGACTCTGTGCGACCCTATGAACTGTAGCCTACCAGGCTCCGCTGTCCATGAGATTTTCCAGACAAGAATACTGGAGTGGCTTGCCATGCCCTCCTCCAGGCGATCTTCCCGACCCAGGGATCGAACCCGTGTTTCTTACATCTCCTGCATCAGCAAGCAGGTTCTTTACCACTTAGCACCACCTGACAGCCTAACCCGGAGCCAACTAGAAAAACAGATATGTGTCTGCAGCGTCCTGACTCCAGCACCACTGGGTAGTGTGTGGAAGAGTGGGTTTGGAGCTGAGACAGTGTGAGAGGTGAGAGGTAGACAATGTACCAGCAAGACTCAGTTACGCAGTTCTGTGACCCTAAGTCTCTGGCTTTGTCTCTGCATTTGCATATTAAAAAGAAAATGGTGGACTAGAATGGTAGTTTAGTTCCACTTTCGTTTTGAGTAACAAAAACCTCTGATCAAATAAGGCGATGTATAAAACTCAATTACATAAAACATATAAAAATAAGTTGCTCTTATTATATCTTGTACCCAGCTGGGGGACTTCCCCTTGCCCACCCTGAGCCTCCACCCTGAGCTACCTCTTCAGGGCTCTAAGGCTCTACTGAATGCAGTCAGTAAAGCTCTCAAAAGGATCATCTCTCAAGATCCTTCTGGCTCTAAAGGAAACCAATTCTGAGATTCTCTCTTCATGTCTAAAGTATCTTGTTCTGAAAGCACAGTCCTTCAACCAGCAGCATCACATCACCGGAGACTCAGCAGAAATTAACACATGTCAAGGCTGCTTGGGCTCATGTCTCAGTCCCCCCACTCCCTCACTGTGCACCTCGGTAGCAAAGTGCTGACCCTCTGCTCTCATGTCCACCCCTGGAATTTCCATCTCGAGGGCCTCCTTCGTAGTAAGGGAACTCAAATAACATAAGAAAATCCTTGGGACGACAAACAAGTCATGTTTCCGAGAAATTCAGAGTGAAGCATTTTCCATAAGTACATGCCAAGTGACCCAATGGAAGAAAACTTTATAACAACAGGCCAAGGTTGCCTCACATTAATAAGAGAGGCCTCCTGCCTTTTAAACAGGAGTGGGCTGATTTCAAAAATGAGCAATGGCAGATACCAAAGGATCGAGAGGGCCCAAAACAGAGTGGAAAGCACTTTCCTTGCTGTAGAAACTAGCCGGAAATTCAGCAAGAACAATAAGCAGAGGTACTAAAGGCCCCCCAGGGAGGGTGTGGGGTCTCAGAATGGCTTCCCAAAGCATCACCTTTCCTACAAATGAGCCAGCTGCTAGATTTGGTAAACATCATAAATCTCTAAGAACAGGGCTTGCACTCATGAGGTAACCCAGGTGTTCGACCATGGAGGATGTTGAAATATGCAAGGCCAGCACTGCCTGTGCCAAATGGGTCACGGCTGCCCCTCTGGGCGCGAGTTTCCCAGGCCCCTTGGTGGAACTGCTCACAATTAACTGCTTTGTCTGTCACCAAGCCTGCCTCTCTGTTGGACATGGGGTTCCTCTCAGGTTGGTGGTCTCTCTCTCTCTCTCTGTCTCCGCGTCTCTCTTTCTTATTGCCACGCATGCATAGCAATCTTAATCAGAAATCACATCAGTTACCTAAAAGCCTTTCTGAGACTGTGTTAGCGAATCCATCACTTAGGATGTCAGGCTTGATGAAAAGAGGCCCTGGGTGAGTGGGGGAGAGACCAGGGGACTGGGAAGGCGGACGCAGGCTCCGGGCCTCTTCCTCCTGGTACTGATCTCTGGTTCTCACATGCTTTTGTCATCCCAGCCTCGAGTATATTCAGCTCTTGGATCAGAATGTGATTTTTAGATTTCTTCCCATGTGGTTATGGAGAATATCATGTAAGTCTGAAGATCAAGAATTTGATAAACATACAAGCACCTCTAGCATCATAATTTCTTCTTTCAACTTTCTAACTGAGCAGTGGGCGTGAGAATGTGGGTAAAGATATGAGAAGAATCGCAGAGGTCCCCAGTGGGGCAACCCCTGGGACCCAAAACTCCTGACCACATATGCAGGGGTCTCAACTTCGGAAAATCCTATAGGCCTTGAAACGTCACTGACTTCCTTTCCACCATCCCAAAAGCTTCAAAATGTTCCAGTCTCACACACCAAATGCAATAACAGATAACCACAGGCTTCTTTTCTTTCTGTCATTGGATTTTATAGGGCCTTACTGAGAGAACACCTTAATTAAATGTAGTAGAATAATTATATGTAGAATAATTGATACTTAAGCAGTGATGGCTTGCAGGATATTGTGTTGTATTTTTTTAAAAAAACTAGGCAGAGTCCCCTCCTGTCTTTGCAGGAAGGAAATGCATCAACAGACATGAGTAACATAAGATCTGCGAATAAGGGCTGACATGAGTCAGTACACTTGGAGCTCAAGAAGTAGACCGTGAGCTTAGATAGAAGGTTTAAATAAGGATTCCTGGATTAAATAGACTTGAAATCTTTCTTCACAAAAAGCAATCTAGTGGCAGAGAGCCACTGGAGATGAAGGTTTGCAATGGTCCAAGAACGTCAGCATCTTGTCATTCTCATGCTGACCTTGCTGGTAATCCCAGCCATTTCAGAGACTTCAAAGAAAAGAAACAAATTCTTTTATACAGTGTTTTATCACACATGGCTCCACATTAAATATTACCTTTTATATATTCTATATATTTTTTATTTTATATATTGTGGGCTCATCATACATAATTTTAAGACAGCAAGTGGTAGTCTCTTGAGTTTCATTTAACTGCGTGTTCCATTTCAGAGCTCTGACTCACAAATCTGTGTGCTACGAATGAATGAATACATGAGTGAACAGCGGCCACAGGCATCTCTGAGCAGAGTGTTGGTTCTCTTTTATCTTTTAGGGCATTTGTTCATTTTCTTTGAGGTCATAAACAGCATGGATTTTGGAGTCAGACAACCAGAGTCCAAATCTAGCTTTGCTAATCACTGGATGATGACTTTCAGATATCTACTTATCTTTTGTAAGATCGTGGTTTCCTTATTTGCAAAATAGGATAATAACCCTTTAAGTGAAATAAGGTATTTGAAAGCAGTAAGCATAGCTCTCAATATATAGAATTAACTTTCTCTCCATCAGCACCCAAGATTCTTTGTTCTCTGGCATTTTAGAGACTAGTGTCACTGTCTCTCCTTTTTTACCTTACTAAAGGGAGAAGCTTCTAATCTGCCTACCTATCTACACAGCTATCTACTCACCTATCTATCCGTCCACCCCACTAATATTTAAATTATGTGATATTGCATAACTGCTGACAGCTTGAGTTCTGGAGTAACAAACACACTTGCTTTCAGATCTCACCTACTAACCCAAAGTGCTTGTGCCTGCTTGGTTGCTCAGTAATGCCTGACTCTTTGTGACCCCATGGACTGTAGCCTGCCAGGTTCCTGTGTCCATGGGATTTCCCAGGCAAGAATACTGGAGTGGGTTGCCATTTCCTTCTCCAGGGGAACTTCCCAATCCAGGGATCAAAACTGTGTCTCCTGCATTCAGATTCTTTACCAATGAGCCATATGGGAAGCTCTACTAACCCAAAGACCTTGTGCAATTTACTTAAGTCTCAGCCTCAGTGTTCTCATCTGTAAAATGGGATTCATTAGTTTCCATTCCTTAGAGAATCACTGTAAGGATTAAATGTCATTTAAATAAAGGATTTATCAGAGTTCCCAGCTCAAAAATCATTAGCTATTGCAAAGGTTGGGCTTCCCAGGTGGCTCAGTGGTAAAGAATTTACCTGCATTGCAGGACACACAGGTTCAAACCCTGAATCAGGAAGATCCCCCGGAGAAGGAAATGGTAACCCACTCCAGTATTCTTGCTGGGAAAATCCCATGGACAGAGGAGTCTGGCGGTCTACAGTCCAGAGGGTCACAAAAGAGTCACACACGACTTACTGACTAAAACAAACAATTGCAAAAGTTAGATTTTTCCCCCTTCCATTTCCTCTCCAGAAGCTTAAGTCTCCATAGTGGGCATGACCTGAATACCCATAACCTGAGATTTCTGCTTTTCAGTATTTCCTTAAAACTTGACATTGAAGCAAGGCACTCCCAGGGACTGAAAGCGTCTCTTTGTCATTTTACTGAGACAGCCACTCTCCTCACACAGCTCACAGTTCTTTTTTGGCTGTTCAGCTTCCTCTGTAGTCATTGAAATGGAAAACTCAGGATTTCTCCCCCGTAGGGTTTTGTCTTCCATTTTATCAGAATCTGACCAAGATCTCAGACTGTTTCTGGGCATCCACAAAAGAGTATTCAAACCTGCCCAGATGAGGAGAAGGACAAACTGCCAAGACTTCAGGGCTTGGAGGCTGAGTGCTAGGTCTGGGTTATCTTGTTGACCTAGGTTATCTTGTGGGCAGTGTCTGCTGCCTAGACTCCAGCATCACACAGCTTTGCCAGGACTCACTAACACCGTATTTTTCTACGTTGAAGGTAGAGTTTAAGTGACATCAAAGGGTCAGAAGGAATGTTAAGAGGGCCTGGGTCACTGTTTCAGTCCATACTTAATAGCACTGCCCTCCTTGATACACCCCCTGGATACATACTCTACTAACTAAGAATCTACATAGATGAGTTCCTCCAACATTCTAAGAGGCAGAAAACAAATACCTCCTTCTTTCTAGCTCTGAAATTCCCTTGCATACTCTATGTATGCTCAGTATGTGCTTGGAAAACACAAACATACATTCATACCTAAATGACAACCATTGAGCATCCTCAAATTTATTTTTATTATTATTATTAATTTTTATTATCTTATGCCATGGAAGAATAAAATAGTCTTATTATTTCTTTTCCTATTCCTCTTTCATCACAATTCACCCACACACTCACACTGCTCCTCCCCCATGCTCACACTGGCTCCTCACTCACCTGATAGAAAAAATAAAACCCATATGTGGGGTCTAGAATCTTTCTTTAAAGCAGACCATTTTAGTGTCAAGTTTAAAATGTGAACTATATTTTCTAACTATTCTATTCTGTTGTCTTCCTCTTAGAGTTTAATACCTGGCCCTGGCATTAATTAATATATGCTTATTTATAAGATTATGAGTACTTTTACTCCATCTACAACTTAAAGCTGTGGCTGCGAGAGATAAAGAAAGGGAAAAAATCTTCTGGAAGATGTTCAGGTATGGAAAGAAAATTACGACAGGAATCAGAAATACTGTAGAAAAAGATATGATGCTGGACATGAAACAGAGAAAAGGAAGTAACATTATGGGTTTTCCCCCCAAGTTTGCATCATCTGTTTTCTCTTGATTTTCTGATGTTAGTTTTGCAATTGAATTTTGTTCCTAACAGCAGTAGGCTTCCATAAACCAGCGCTCTGGCCTCTCTGGTCCTGCAGCTCACTGTCAACCTGCCGCACAGGAGACCTTGTTATTCCTCTTCAGAGGTCTGGGTGTGATGGCTATTCATCTCGCAGAGCAAGCTGGGCTTGAGGGAGCCCTCTGTGTTAGACCTTCTGGCCTGATTTTCCCCAGACTTCAAGTCAGCTCTGAGGTGAACTATATGTGCTGTGACTCTGTAGGGAGTATTGAAAAGTGTGCATTGTGTCCCATTCCGAGCATCCAAGCTAATGGACAGTTAAGGAAGTGACCCGACAGCTACTACTAGCCTCCCCTGCTATTGCCAGTACTGTGTGCATGCTCCAAGTGGTGCTGAATAACAACACAGGTGCAGCAAAACAAGCAAAGCAACCCTCCTCCACCACCCTCAGACCCTCCAAGCCCTCAGGTTAGTACCACTTATCAAACTGGCCCCAGGGCAGCCTTCGACCTGCTCACAGTTGACCAAGAATCAAAGAAATGCTTGCTTTGCAAGAAGACAATCCTTTAAACCAAATGTGATTAGAATTTCTGCTTGGCTTTAACAATTGATAAACAATTCTCTCTCTATACATGTATGTATATATGTATACATACACATATATTTTATTCCTATTCATATATCATGAATATATGAATAGGAATGAAATGACTATATATATGTATATATAGGCACCTCATATTTCATCATCTAAAAAGATAAGCTAATGTCTTTGTTTATATCCATGTGTTAAAGACAAAAGTCATATGTAATAATGATAATATTTCTCTTGTCATTAATAGTGCTTATCACTGATGTCAAGTTCTTAAATGACAGATAATAAAAGTATTTTACATGTGGATTTATAATTTCTCTATAACAATATTATTTTTGCAAGCTATTTACTAAAGTTTGAGCAACAGTTTTAATGAATGTCAGCATATGGTTTCCTCTCCTTGTCCAAACCCTATTTAATATTCGTTTCTCAGTTGAAATATACCCATAGCCCTTGGGATTCACACATATGGTTCCAGATTTAAATACATATAATCAATAAAAATAAGATATTGTTTAATGCTTCAGTCTTGAGTTAAGGTTCTATTCATAAATTTATTATTACAGGTTTTGCTTTACTTAAAACAGGTCATACATGACTAGGATAAATAAAACAGTATGTTTCATACCGGGCTCCCCAGGTGGCTCAGTGGTAGAAAAAATCCACCTGCCAATGCAGGAGACACAGGTTTGATCCCTGGGTTGAGAAGATCCCCTGGAGAAGGAAATGGCAACTCACTCCAGTATTCTTGCCTGGAAAATTCTACGGACAGAGAAGCCTGGAGGGCTGCAGCCCATGGGGTCACCAAGAGTGAGACATGACTTAGAAACAAAACAACAGCAGGTATTTAATAGCTAATTTTCAAAAATATATTGCATTACAAGTTACAGCATAAGAAGTTTAGACTTAGTAACTGAAATTGTAGGAGATAAGATTTGGCAGGTGTTTTTATCACTGTTCAGAAAAGAATTTAGTAGAAACTCAATAGGTCTTTCCTGATACTCTCCTCCCTAAACCATCCCCCCTTCCTTCGATAAACACAATCATTCTCCATCTAATTGCTCTTTATTATTTTCCTTAGAACTTACCACTAACTGAAATCGTGTCCATTTATTTGGTTCTTCATTTATTAGGATGGAATCAGTTCAGTTCAGTCGCTCAGTCATGTCCGACTCTTTGCAACCCCATGAATCGCAGCATGCCAGGCCTCCCTGTCCATCACCAACTCCCGGAGTCTACCCAAACCCATGTCCATCGAGTCAGTGATGCCATCCAACCATCTCATCCTCTGTCGTCCCCTTCTCCTCCCGCCCCCAATCCTACCCAGCATTAGGGTCTTTTCCAATGAGTCAACTCTTCGCATCAGGTGGCCAAAGTATTGGAGTTTCAGCTTCAACATCAGTCCTTCCAATGAACACCCAGGACTGATCTCCTTTAGGATGGACTGATTGGATCTCCTTGCAGTCCAAGGGACTCTCAAGAGTCTCCTCCAACACCACAGTTCAAAAGCATCCATTCTGTGGCGCTCAGCTTTCTTCACCGTCCAACTCTCACATCCATACATGACAACTGGAAAAACCATAGCCTTGACTAGACGGACCTTTGTTGACAGAGTAACATCTCTGCTTTTAAATATGCTATCTAGGTTGGTCATAACCTTCCTTCCATGGAGTAAGCGTCTTTTAATTTCATGGCTGCAATCACCATCAGCAGTGATTTTGGAGCCCAAAAAAATAAAGTCTGACACTGTTTCCACTGTTTCCTCATCTATTTCCCATGAAGTGATGGGACCAGATGCCATGATCTTAGTTTTCTGAATGTTGAGCTTTAAGCCAACTTTTTCACTCTCCTCTTTCACTTTCATCAAGAGGCTCTTTAGGTCTTCACTTTCTGCCATAAGGGTGGTGTCATCTGCATATCTGAAGTTATTGATATTTCTCCTAGCTATCTTGATTCTAGCTTGTGTTTCTTCCAGCCCAGCGTTTCTCATGATGTTCTCTGCATATATGTTAAATAAGCAGGGTGACAATATACAGCCTTGACGGACTCCTTTTCCTATTTGGAACCAGTCTGTTGTTCCATGTCCAGTTCTAACTGTTGCTTCCTGACCTGCATACAGGTTTCTCAAGAGACAGGTCAGATGGTCTGGTATTCCCATCTCTTTCAGAATTTTCCACAGTTTATTGTGATCCACACAGTCAAAGGCTTTGGCATAGTCAATAAAGCAAGATGGAATATCTCTTACCTTTTCACCCTTGTGTCGCTGTACAGTACAGTATACAGGCATCCTATAAATATTTGATGAGTGAATAAATGGGTGGATGTTTTCATCTATACTCTTTTAAAAATACAAAACATGTAATCTCATGTAGTTATAAATAGACAGATATATACAGACAGTCACTGCTTTACACAGAAATGTGAAACAATAAAAATGATCGTGTAAACTGAAACCATGGAAAGCAACCTTAATAATAATTAAGAACAATTATGATTGCTGCCTGAACTTCAAAAGTTTTTGCAAAATCATTAAAAACTCTTAGTATCAGATGTAAATGTATTGTGCATCATGCGTCCTTGCTCAGTCATGTCCAACTCTTTGTGAGCTCATGGACTGAAGTCCATCAGGCTCCTCTGTCCATGGGATTCTCCAAGCAAGAATATTGGAGTGGGTTGCCATCTCCTACAGCAGGGAATCTTCCCAACCCAAGGACTGAACCCATGTTCCCTCTGTTTCCTGCATCGGCAGGCAGATTCTTTACCACTGCACCACCTGGGAAGCCCCTGTAAATGCATAGGAAAATTTAAAAATATACGGAAGCTCATACTTACTTAGTACATAGTAACTTACAACATTAGAAATATTGAGATTTAAGTGTTTCTTTTTTTGGAAAAATATTTATCATGACTACTTTGAACAGCTTGCTTTCTTGTCACTGTGTAAATTACAATACATTGTGAGCATCTTTTCGATGCCTTGGCCAATTGTCATGGCTCTCTAGGTTTGGATTGGCCTCCAGCGTTTTATTCTTCATGCTTTCAGTATCTTAAAATATACTTGAGAATTCCATTAAAGTGAGTTTCTTGCCAGCATCAGTTCCTTGGGGACATCTTCATCTTCTTTGTTTTGTCTGTCTTCCTCATTTATATCGACAAGCTTGTCTCCACTAAGTGTCTTTGGCTGTGAATGCAGAGCTTCTCAACTGGCAGCAGTTTCAGCGTACCCACCTACGGATAGATATTTCTTCTCTAACTTCATTTATGTTTCATTTGAATTTCACTTCCAGTGTTAAATCACTTCTCACTTCTTGCCTGCACATTCATCTCTGTTGGCCAATTTCCTCTTTAAATCGTCTGTTTTTGAAAAATGTCATTGGTTTTATCCTGGGAGATAAGGAGGCAACAATACTCCAGACTTCACTGTCTGTGCATAAAATGAATTAGTGATGCAAAGGGACCACTGATGGGCAAGGGATGGAAGAAGTGATGTGACTCCTTACTGATTATAAAGCAAATCTGTTATTTATGGAGTGATTTGTGGACTGAGGGATTTCCTGGTGGCTCAGATGGTAAAGAGTCTGCCTGCAGTGTGGGAGACCCAGATTCGATCCCTGGGTCAGGAAGATCCCCTGGAGAAGGAAACGGCAACCCACTTCAGTATTCTTGTCTGGAAAATCCCATGGACGGAGGAGCCTGGCAGGCTACAGTCCATGGGGTCTCAAAGAGTCAGACATGACTGAGCAACTTCACTTTCTTTCTTTTTCTTTGTGGACTGAGAAGTTAGCAATTTAATTTGTACTTTATGCAATTACTTATAGTTATATACTAAAATTTGAACCATGTTGTCAGGGAACTGATGCTAATTAAACTGTAGTAACCAAACTTCTTGCACATTGGAACCATGCAAGGCTAAAACTGCCCATAATTGAAAATATTAATTCTCTGCCAAACTTTCATATAACTTCTAACTATCCCTATGTATAAGAGAAGCTACTTTAGAACCATGCAAAATCAGATTTTTTACTCTCAGAAGTCATCAATTAAAAATACAGAGATCATATTTTCCTTATTGCCCTTCTTTGAGCAATAGAGAACTGTAGACTTTTGGCCCCTGAACAGGTCAAAGAAAACAAGATGTTGTAATTGAACATTTTACATATTCACATTTATTAGCTGGGACCAGAAATGCATTAAGTCAGTGGTTTTCAAACCTCATCGTATGTTAGAATCACCAAAGGGTGATCAAAACACAGATTGCTGACCCCCATCTGAGCGTTTCTAATTTAACAGGTTTGGGGGGGTACCTGAGAATCCACCTCTCTCACGAGTTCCCAAGTGAAACGGATGCTGCAAATCAGGCACCACATATTAAGAACCACTGACTTTAGCACATTCAGAAGGGTGTTTGGTGAGGAGAGAGAGAAAAGAATCGGGAGACCAAAATTTGGCAAGAAGGCAGCCGCTGACTCAAAGTGCTTCAGGCATCTCAGAGATCTTTTTATTTTAGGCTTCTTGTTTTACAATTAAGGAAGTGGAAGCCTGCAAGATTCAAATTACTTAACTCAGAAACGAAGTTAACCAGTCTGGTCTAAAACCTAGAATCTATCTCCAATAATTTCTGGAAGACTGCTAGCACCATAATAGACCTTATTCTCAACAACTGTAAGGTGAACTTATTACACACACGCGCGCACACACACATAGAATTTCTCAAACTTTGCTTAATATGAAATGGCCTGGTTAAAAATTAATATTCCCAAGCCCTCACCTAAAAGTTCTGATTTCAGAGGTGGAGAATGCAACCCCAGGAGATCCAAACGCAAGTGAACTGTTCTTTAGGAAACTGCTCTAGAATATTGCAAGCCAATGTTTTAAAGCACAATCTATACACAGGAAAGAATAGAATGCTGACTTTCCTTTGCATTTTTTTTCACAAAATACTTTTACAGACTGTGAAAACTCCTCAAAATATCCTATGAGGTGGATGGGGCACCTCCTTGGAGAACTCTTGGTCAAGTCTCCACTCTCCAAGTTTCCTTTTCACTCATAAGGAGTGAAGTTATTAAAACTGATCTCATACGATTGCTCTGAGGACAGAATGAGATAAAATATATGAAAGCAATTCATGAATGGAAAAATATTACATGGAAGTTAGTTGCTAGCTTCATTATAGAGAAGCCTAAATTGGATATGATTTCGTTTAATATCAAGTGGAGAATCTGCAGATAAAAGATTCTTAATGTATTCCAGTAGGCTGCCCCTGGCAGAAGCTTACTTATTTGTCAAAGGAACCAGAAGAGGTAAAACCTCCATAAAAGTCATAAGATTTCACTCTCACAGGTTCCCAATTACCGTGAACAGAAGCTGGAGACTAAGTCCTAATCTGTAACAATAAAAACATATAATATATCCTAGGCACAATAGTTTTCTTAGAAAACTGGTTAAACTCTGTCCCCAGGACATTTCCTGCCTCTTCTGACTCTCACATGAATTAGGGATTGGAAACCAGACAGTTTTGACTTCCTGAGCTTTCTTTGCTTTTGGCAAAGCTGGAAGAATAATTTTTAAGGAAAGAAAATGAAAATGATCCATTTACCTTGACTCTGCCCTCACTCTGAAGGAGGATCCTGGAGCTGGAGAAAGAAAATACCAGAGAGGGAGGGGAGTCTTCCTTCCCCGCAGAGCATTGAACATAAGACACGTTCTCCTTTTGAGGGCTCAGCACTTGGGTTTCTCCACATATTTTAATCAATATTCACTGAGCCATAACAATCTGGCATCCACGGTCACTCTGGTGTTGTGTTTCATGAATAACTACTTTTTCCACTGAGTGCAGAAGAAATGACTCTGTACATGGCTGGCAGAAGATCATTCCTTCGAGCAAAGCAAAATCAGCAGTTTCAAGGGAAATGCGGGCATCTCAGTGTGGTGATCAGTGCACATCTAAAATGTAAACTCAAATTACAGAAGCCAACTCACAGGCCAACTGATCTCTTTTGGAAGATGTGGCTTCAGACCACTCCACATGCATGTGGAATGCCTAGACCTGATTACAGAGTTCTCCTGAAAGCCAATGCATCCCAGGAAACCTTATGAGATGGAGCAAAATAATAACGTGTATTCCCCAGAAAATAAAACTGTTAACATGACCTTGCCTCATTTTGGCAGAAGCATGTTTCAAAATCTCCTGGGGAGGAAGGTACAGGACTGAGTCTGGGAATTTGAGTTCAGCTAGGAGCCTGGTCTCCACTACCCAAGTGCTGCAAGCCTAAGGCTCCTTCTCATGAAATGGCCTCCGAGATGGTGAAGATGCTCATGAAGGTCAGAGACCTGAGAAGCCTGGATCCAGCTCATGTCCCATTCTGAGGATAATCCATCTTTCCACAATTTATCCAAGTCCAAGACACTCCACCTCCTCTCCTTTATCAGCTCTTTCTTTAGGTTTCTTCCATGAGTGGGACTGGAATTCTTTCAAACTGATCAACATCTCATTTTTCACTCCCCCTTCACACCCATCCTAACATCTAGACTTCCATCCTAATATCAGATAGCTTCTATTTTCCTTCATAGTGTCTCCAGAAAGAATTCTTCCTAAGTACCCACTAATGTGAAGGCATCAGAAATCCATTCGTTTATTCATGCTTACAGACATTTGGCATCATGCAAAGCATTGGGCTAAGAGCTCTGTAGTTAAGTAGGGGAGAAACAGCTATTTAAAATAACTGCTATATAAAAATGAAGTCAGGATTCACACTAGTGTCCCTACCAGGAACTCCCACATTTTCAGTCTTTAAATACAAGTCAGGAGACATTTCCTCCTGGAAGCCTGCCATGAATCCACTCCCAAATGAATCAGGTATCTCTCTTATGGGCTTTCAAGAGTGCTTATCTAGATCATTGCACTGACACTGCACCCATTAGCCATTGACGTGCCTGCTCTCCAGCTAGACTGTGAGCTTTAAAGACACGGTCGGATTCATCTCTGTACTAGAAAGTCCTTAACATAGAGCGCAGTAGACTGTGTTCATTGAATATTTCTGAAAGAATGAATGAATGGATAAAAACTATCAAGAAAAATCTTAGAAAGTTGTGAAACAGAAAAAGGAATGAATAACTTTAACTAGAGGAATGAAGACAATTTTCATGGAAGATATGGTATTTAAGCAAAGCACCAAAGTGTGAACAGGATTTCCAGAATTTGAAAAAGATCAAGGGCTTGGGAGGAGGGGTGGTACACAGAGGATTACTTTTTAAAACCCAATGGATTCTCCCTACCTCTAATCTGTTACTTCTCTAATCTTTCCTATACTCTAGCAAAGTTTCTCCTTGCTTGTGCAGAACCTCCAAAGATGCCTTACTATTTAACGGGATAAAGTTCAAGCAGATCAGCTTGCACCTCAAGGGTCTTGCTATTGTTATCCAAAACTTTTTTCCTAATCCTCACTTTCACTCCTTGGTCACCCATTGTCTGCCCACATCCAGCCCTTCTACTCTCTGTCCCCAAATATCTTACTTTTGATCATCTCTTTGCTACTCCTCTCTCTCCAGCCCTCACCTGGAATGCCTTCCTCATGCCTTCCTGCCATGGACAGTACCACTCTGTCTTTCAAAACCCTACCTCCTTCATGTAGCCTCCCTTTTCCATGCCAGATCAGAGTACCTTCTTCTAGACAACCTGATAACCACTCTTCTACCATTTAACCATTGTGTGGTTTTCTGATTTTAAGCCTGCTTTGTCCCTCTTTGGAAGACCAAATAAGGTACCTACAAGCTAGGATAACGGACAGTGGCTTTTGTAACATGCACAGTGTTTCAGATGACTATTCTATTGATGAAAAATTCTTGATAACTGAAACACTCTTCTAAGGATGTATGACAAGTCTTTAGGTAGACCAGCTACCAGCAGATAGGGGTGCTTTTCCTAGATACAAGATTGAATTTAATGAGAAGAAGTAAATTATCTGTTATCAGTGTGTCTATATTATGAAATCACTAACTCTGCCTATGCAATGAAAAAAAACTTGCTACTTTCCTCCTTCATTGATAGAAGTATAGTTATAGTTACTTTTTACCTCTTCCATAAAGCCAAAGTAATACTTTTTTTAACTGTGTAACTAGCCCTTTAAGATAGGTGCATCCTTTTCACCGTTTTCACTCTTGCCCTTATCATTGTGGGGCTCCTTCACGCTTTTCAGCTTCCAGGCTTTGCCCCTCATCAAACCACATCAATACGAGTCTCAAACCTTAATCATAAAAGACATCTTAAGGGAGAGAGGCTCAATACTTTATGAAAAGAAGTGACTGTATCACACACAACGAGCTGCAGGGCATGGAGAATCCATCACCTAACCTTTCCCAGCCTCTATCCTTCTGTGCCCCACTGTTGGATTTCCAAGCTTGGCAGTGAATGCTTTCCAATGGGAAATTGTAGCAGGATTTTTTTTCCCATCCTTTGGTCCCTATTGTATGTTCAGCTGCACTGAAGCTAGCTGCTAATCAAAGCCAGAGCCTCTCATACACAAACAAACACGGCATTGTGGCCTCCCCTGGGGCTGGAACACAGCAATCCAGCAAACAATTTGGTCAGGTGATAGCAGCCTGGAGGAACAGACAGCGCATCACCCAGACACCCTCCAGTCTCCTCTCCTCCCATGGCCTTCCTCAGTATAAGCCAACTGAACCACCAGGCCAGGCAAACCAATGCTTGAGAAAGCAGTGGCAAATAAAATAGTATACAATCAAGGAGATCTGGTCTGACAACAGGATTCTTTTTCCAGAAAGAGTATATTCTCTTGATTGTAGTGAGGTAGAAATAAAATACAAAGCATGAAAACATATTCCTGGACACAGGAAAGGGGAAGAAGGAAGGGATTGAGTCAAAATATCTTCAGATACTCACTGAGCCCTTGTCATAGAACAGCAGGTGTAGGCAGAAGAGTCTAATGTTTAGGAGCTTTGCGTTTAGATATAGTTGATGTATAATCTCCATTCTACTTCTTGAACTTCCTTGATGGTCCAGTGGTTAAGATTCTGAGCTTCCGAAGCAGAGGATGTGGGTTCAATCCTAAGATTGAAGACTAAGATCTCACATGCCACATGATACAGTAAAAAAAAAAAAAAGAATTATGTTCTCAGTTCTATCTCTTACTAGCTTGTTACCTTGAACGAGTTACTTAACCATTCAGGGACTCAGTTGCTATTGTTAGTAATGTTGGTGAATTGCGCTCAGAAAAGAAAAAGGAGAAGTGCTAAGAAAAGAAAGCAAAGTCTCCAGCTTCTAGCAGTAGCTGGTGATAGGGGATGAAGGCTCCTCCTCCCTGGCCCTGGCATTTCCTAGGATCAGAGCCTCAGATGCACCTGACTTGACTTACTGTCTGAACTTGACTTACTGCCATTGTCCCCAGAGCACACCCAGGGAAACTCAGGATGCCCAAGGCCAGCATGAAGCGTGGACACAGCTGTCTTCATACCACGACAGGCGTGGGGCTCTGAGTGCCTGCACAATGATTAGGAAAACATCCCTGAGTGTGAAAGATGGAGCAGAAAAGCTAGAGAGGTCAAAGAAAATGAATGCTCATGTCACAATTTTTGGTCAAGGCAGCCAGTTAATATTAAATGTCACCAGGGTCAGTGAAGGTAGTGCAGGAGAACGAGGAAAAGGGGTAGAAACTATGTGAAAGATTGTCTTAATTCTATGCAACGATAAACACGAATTGAGTACCTACTACTCAATTTGCCATTTGCTATTTGGTTAGTGGTAAAGTGAAAGAACTATAAACAACTGTCTAGAGGTACAGGACAGAACAAAGAGGTTCAGCAAGAAGACACAGGACCACTGAAACTTAGAATTAATACAGTGACTTCCTTTAAATACCAAGGGTAGACAATCCAAAATGATTTAATGGTTGAAGCATCTTCATATAGAAACCTACAAATGGAAATAAAATCAGCTAGATGCTATCTTGAGGAATCTTATAAGATCTGTAGATTTACTTCAGGAAACACCAGTCAGTATTTTCATGTCTTATCTTTTTCTAGGATGTATCTTCAGTGTTCCTCAATTGCACGTGGCGCTCCTCGTTGGGTATTTCCACATCCTCATTTCAGTAAAAGTCAAATTAGTTGAATAAGCCACAGTCCCATAACTTCTCCATTTCTACCCTCTGGGAGAACTTTTTTTTTTTTTTTTCACTTGCTCCTTAAAGCTTTCCTAACTGTCCTGCGCTCAACCGTTATATTTCTCACCTCTTAAAATTCAGAGGTTCCTGGCCTCCCATCAGGAACTGAGATCTCACTGCAGCATTTGGAGTCATAGTAGATACAAATACATTGTAGATACAAATACCTAAGGCTGATCTTCCTCACCAAAGAAACATTAAAATCACCTTAAGGAGAGTGGTCACACCTTCCTCTGTTCCATAGTTGTTCAAGTTCCGATAGATGATGATAAACCTGGCCATACCTTGATATGCACTTGGAAATTAGATAAGGAAAGAGTCAATTTGAAATGAGAAGACAAGGAAACAATATGTACTCTTCAAAATAAAAATAAGCAGTTTTTAACAGAAATGCCCAAGTCTAAACTTTTTTTTTTTTTCTGATTTCAACAAAGATACTTAACATTACATATTAGAGCTGGTGAGTAGAAGTCAGAGTAGAAAGCTAATCCAGGAAGCTAACTGGGCCAGGAGGGTTGCTGTTGTGCCCATGAAAGGGAGCCTCTGGGACTTTCCCTTGATCTCCTTTCATGATCCCCCTAGAAGAGTGGGGAAGATATGAATGGAAACAATGGGTAGAGGGTATAAGCCTTATGGACAAGTTGATTCCAGCAACCAGCTTGTCTGGCTCACAGCCCAGCATCCAAGATTGCTCATGTCCAATAAAGGCAGGAGCTCTTCACTTGAACAACTGATACTGTTTTGTCTGCAAATAATTCCTCTGAGAGGAACAAGGAGGGGACAGACTTGCCCCTGTCCTGGAATGACTTCGTGGCATTACTATACCAAGAGGCATGCAGAGCTTAGGAGATTTAGAAAGCAAACAAGACAAATCCACTGGGGAGAAATCTCCCAACGAACCCCACCAAAGGACCCCAAGAGAGTTCATGCAGAGTGGAGGAAAGAGTTGGTGGGAATCCCAATACTGGCATAGACAATAAAAGCATTTAACTTTCACCCCTTCCTAGTGTCTCTGTGAGATCTGAAGCTCCTCTACCCAAGCATCAGGCTTCTATCAGGTTTTTGGATGTTTTCCCTAAGGTCTTAGTTCAAGTCCACTTCTATTTCTTTTGTATCCTTGGTTCTGCTGCCTTTGAAGTTAAATGCTCCCATTTTAACCTCTTGCAAGAGAAATCACTGGGTGACATATTAGAAACCCATAGTTATCTTGCCTTTAGGAAATGTGGATTGAGTTAGAGAGAAGTTGGTAGAAATCCACCTCTACCTGCTTATTCCTGCTAAATTGCTTTTGATCTGTTTCTCCAATCCAAATTCATTTATGACAGCATTGAAGTACATCTTCCAATCCCCAGATATTATGTATCAGAGGGCAAACTCTGCGATCCCTAACCATCAGACCCAAACTGCTGTTTTCACAGGCTAGAAATCATTTCAGGCTCAAGTTGGTGGGAATCCCAATACTGGCACAAACAATAAAAGCATTTAACTTTCGTCCCCTCCTCTATAAACAAGAGTGTGGTTGACAAACCCAAGTGTGATCTGACTCACTTTAAACTAAAGCCAATCTGTACACTAGTCATTCCAAATAATAATGGAGCAAATAAATAACTCCCCAAAGAGTGCCAAGCCCTGGGGGGACGTGCCTCAGAGAGGTCAGCTGCCCCTGTAAGCAGTGTATCAGGCCCACTCATCTTAGCCCAGAGCACCTCAGAAGATCTTCAGGCTCCTGGGACCTGCTAAGGTGTTAAGATTGAACCTGGGTGGAATCAGGCAGCTGTGGCTTCCCTGAGGAGACGTTTACCCCTGGATAGTATCTGGAAGGGTCTGCAAGGTTAAGAATGAAAGCTAATGTTTACTCAGCTTGACCTTTAACTGGCACACACTAAGGTCCACAGGATTATTTGTTCCCATCTAAACACCCATCCTTTGCCGGGAGAAAGATTTTTTGCTTGCTTCATGGGAGGATGGTTGGTTGTTTGCATTTTTCTATTTCCAACTTTTTAATGAGAGTCCATGATATTAATTTACTAAGCTTTTTATGATTCAAATTTCTGATGTCAAGCTAAATAAATTGAATTTCCATCTTAATTGGACCACTTAGTAGAAACAAATGCACAGGGTAATGTGTGTAAAGCCATAAGAATATAGGATATGTTGATTACAACGTTGACCTAAAAAGCAGGACAATTATTTGCACAACTATTTTCAGAAGTTAAATCAGGAAAACTATAAAAGTGTATTAGAGTGTTAATAATGATATCCATTTTGAGCAGAATTATAAGTCATTTTTTTCCTTCTTCATAACTTTAAAGATTTGAAAATCCTGTAGCTTGGACACATTGTTCTAGAATGAGAAAAAATAATGTGTTTCTTCAGGTATATATTTGTGTTTTCCTAATAACAAACACAGTAACAAAAAAACACATTATTTTTCACATCATTAAAATTAATCAATCTTTTTACAAGTTTGAATTGCATTGAGCTGAATTTAAGGTTCTGCATTTTTCCAGAGGCCTTGAATTGAATAGTTGAACATATATTGTAATCAAGAAAAGAGGATGGGAAGAAAGGCTTTATTTTATTGTTTCAAAATGTAAGTACCTCCACCAGTTAAAATAACTTAATAAACTCTCTGCTTTCTTTCATGTAGCAGCTTCAGACTTCCTCATTTGATCATCTTGGACCATAGCTCATATTTAAAGAAATACATTGTACACAGAAGGCAACATTTTTTTATAGAAAAAAATTTTTTTAAAGAACTAAATTGGCCCTCATATAAGATTCTCCAAAGCAGCAGGATATTTTTTTAAGCCAAAGATCCAACTCTTGGCTTAACATGGACACCCCATCTGGTCGGTTGGCAGATGCCCAGTGGAAGCCTTCTGATGTTCTAATGCTCAGAGACGAAGGCCACTGTACGCTAAAACTTTAGAGACGATTCTCTGCTGTCAAGGGCAATAATCCCTCAGCCAGGTTAGAAGACGCCATATTATTCTCAAATGAGGAAGGCCATTGCGGAAACATTATTTTAAAGTTTTATGTGGTCTCCATTCATTTTATCCTGAGTAAAGAAGAGTTTCTCTGTTAGCTAAAATTGGGACCAAGACACGTTCCTTACTGATTAAATCTGGACTCTGAGACAAAAATCTTTGGCTCCTTCCCTGGGCAGCCCAGTGTCTCCTGGGAAACCACACAGATGGATGCTCCCTGTTCTACTTCCCTTATGGTATGGAAGGGGACCTCCAAGAGAGAAACAATGTTCAAACCTTCAAGAAGAGAATACTGTAGGATGCAGAAAGCCTATTACATTACTTCCTTCTCATACTAAGAATGGAATTTCCTAAACACTTCTTGCCAGCTTCTAAGGTAAATGAAAATGGCAGTATTTGGCTCACTTACACCCTCGCGGGAAAAGCTCCAGCAGAGTACCCGTAGGAAGCCCAAGATCACACCTGACAAAGGGCCTTGTATTCCTAAGGGGCTTCAGTCAAGTCAATGGCAATTCGGATGGTGACTGCCAATTTCCTCTGCAAATGATCCAACATTATAAATATTGTTTGGATGTGAAGATACAGGCGTGATCAGCTTTCGCACTAGAAGGACGTGTTATTGCCAGTGACCCTCACTGTGTGTACTAAACTGTGGACATCATGATTAGAGAGTTCTGATTCCTCTTCTAGTCTTCCAAGTTTATGGAACTAAACACTATTGGCTGGTCACTCAACATGAGGTCCCCAGGCCAGCAGCTGCTATCATCAGGGAGTTCGTCTGAAAGGCAGCTTCTGAGAGTCAGCCAGAGACCTACTGGACCAGAATCTGCATTTTAACAAGATCTCTAGGTGACTGATATGCATATGAAAGTGTGAGGAGCACATCTATAGTATAAACAAACTGCTGCTAATCCACCACAAAAACTTAAATTTACTGAGAATAACTGATTGGAATTTTTGGTATGCATCTTGTACAACTCTGAGGAAGCACTCTAACATAATATTTAGTAAAACAATTCATAGCCATTTTAGTTAAACCTTTTTTAGACTTGTCTATTCTCTTTTTTTTTCACTCTGACTCAAATTTCCTTTTCTTCACACCTGTCACACATCTTGCCTCCTACTCACTTCATCTGATCAAACTTACCTTCTGACGTCTTAGGCAGTCTCTAGGTCCTGAGAAAATGATCGTGATGCGCAGTAGAATTGGGGAAAGAGACAGACAGAACTGGCCCTATTGATTTTATTAACAGAAGCTCATGTTTCGAATAACAGTTTACAGTTTATAAACGTTGCATGGACACAACTGACCTTTACCACCAGCCCATGAGGAAGGCAAAGCGTATAGCATCACCATCCTCATCATCGCCATCTTACAGCTAGAAACCCTAAGGTTCCAGGACCTACAGGACATAATCAGCACCAGGCAGAACTGCAATGAGATAAATGCAGGCTCGTGATTCAAACCTGGACTCCTTCCTCCGAGCTGGTGGCTCCATGAGAGCAGCAGGGCCAGGGAGGACATGGCTGTGGGCATCACAGTGCCAGCAATGAAGTGGCTGCACCTTGGATAAGAAGTGTCCAGTGTGCAAAATGCTCTCCTGCACACTATAGGGGGCCTTCCCAAGTGGTGCAATGGTAAAGAATCAGCATACAAATGCAGGAGATGCAAGAGACTCGGGTTTGATCCCTGGGTTGGGAAGATCCCCTAGAGTAGGAAATAGCAACCCACTCCAGTATTCTTGCCTGGAAAATTCCACGGACAGAGGAGCCTGGTGGGTTACAGTCCATGGGGTTGCAAAGACTTGGACACAACTGAGCATGCACACAGACACTAAAGGAAAGGCCAGGGTCAACAGTCTGATTTGAGGACCTCATGTGTCAGATTCCCTGGGGCCTGGAGCATGATCACATGTCCCATGTGTTTCTTTTCAGAAGGGGTTTTGGATCCACATTTAGAATAATTTGAGAGTATAGAAGGCGGGAGCATTGCAAAAGCAGAAAGTCTCAACTTTGTGAGACATAGACTAGGTTTCTGTTTGTCTGTTTGTGTCTCATGCCAGCTGGACATGAGAAATAAAAGCAGTGGAGGGGGGAGGGCGGGAAGAGCAAGGGTGGGCTTTCATGGGGAGGGCTGCACCCCCATAATCAGCATTTCCATTATCTCGTCAAATACTCCATAGCAGTCAGACTCTGGGTCCACTCCTTCACACTCATTTTCTGGATTAATAGTCATGTCAGTCCTGGGAGATACATATCATTGCCTCATCTTAGGAATAAGGAAATTGAAGCAAGAAAGTTCACAATATTTGCTAATGGTCACACAGCTAGTAAGAAGTGTAGCTGTGGTTTACCTTGATTTCTTTCATCTTAGAGCTCAAATAATGGAGCGTTACAGCGGATGTTTCTAACATATCACCTGCATTCAGGTGGCCTGTCACATTTCCAGGTTCTTTGACTCCACCCCTCAAATCAGAATCTCTGGAGATGGGCCCCAGGCATCTGGCTGCTAAAACATGACTCTAGTCATTCTGATAAACACTGAGGACCGAAATCACTACCCTGGGTGATCTGGCCATTCACTGCATAGACACTGGAGATTAGGTTTGATGTGAGAGGCAACTGAGAGAGAAAATTAACTAGCCAAAGGAAGAGACGGCATTATATTATAAAGGAGAAAAAATATCCAAACTAGGAATTTTAAGATCTTATAAGAACTCCGATTCGCATATGGGGTCATCTTAACCTCTTTAAACTTGTATCCTTATCAATTAAAAACAAAAGTCCTGCTCAGCCTACCTAGGTAGAATTGTTAAGAAAATATGATGAGAAAATACACGTTACTAGTTCTGAAAAGCAAAAGCCTATAGCCACACTGAAATTATGATGAAAATAATGTTCCAAGTGCTCAGTCTTAAGGCTTCAAATAATACAGTTTGTTAAAGAAGAGGTAAGGTTTCTGTCTCCATTATGGAAGTGAGTCAGAGCCATACAAGGTCAAAGGCCTTAAAATGAACAAGGTGAAGTATGATAAGGAAGACACTCCACAGAATTGGCAGACCTATACGTTTGCAACAGTGGAGGTGAGGGGAAGAGAGGAGAGTCATCTTCTAGAGGTTCAAGGTTGAGAATGAGGTACTTGGATTTAAACAGGAAATTGGTACCAGGTGATATTTATAGGGATTGAGTACAGAAGACAGTCAAGGTCATTGGAGCATGAGGAAGAGCAGAGAGAATGGTATTCAGAGTTATTAGCTTACTTTTTCACTCATTCATCAGACATTTATCAGGCGTTTCAATGGTCCCACTCTAGGGTTCTAGAGATGAATGAGAGTGTCCAAGACTTCAAGGGGTGAACAGGGTGGGTGGAGTGGAGCTGGTGGTAAAATGGAGCTGATAGTAAAAGGAAGTAATCCTAAGAGGTAAATGATGTGCTTTTCCAACGTTAACACTGCTGGGAAAGGAGGAACTGAAGTCTCCGGAGGGACTGAGAAGAAAATAGGAGGGAAAATTAGAGCGCCACCTAGAGGGAGGATTTGCCTGGGAAAACCCACTCTTGGAGGCTTTAATTTCAGACTGATTCAGTTTCACCCAAATTCCACACTGAAGTTGGAGGACTTGCTGTCTTTCTCTCCATGTTTGTCTATAATTTCACTGAAGGACAGTCATCTCATATCTCAGTATAAAAAGTAGAAGTGGGAGTAAAAGCTGAGAGTTACAGAATGCTATGTACAGAATGCTATGTGTGCCTTAAAATGATGTTTTTGGTTCTTATTCAGCACAATTCTTGGAATTAAGAGCCCGAGTGTCAGTTACTATTGACTTACTTCATTCAAGATTAATACATAACAATAGATTTTTTTTAACTATGAACTTTAAGAATCTTAAGAATTCTGGTTTTAGGAAACTCATTATGATGATGTTTTTATTTGAAATTTCACTTTATCTGAATCTACTACAAAGAAATGACTCCAAAATAAAGCAGTGTAGAAGAAATTTAATGATTTCTCAAAATACCTTGAGCATGAACCATTCACTGTATTCCCTGACTACTTTTAAGAAATAGGGATTTGTGGTGAGTGTGATCTACATAATCAAATCTGCAGTGTTACCCTAATTATAATGCCCTCTGATAACATTACATTATAGTTGGCCTTCTAAACCACAGGAGTCATAACTTGTCATTTACCAAACGCTAAAATAGGGAGGAACAAAGGGCTTGCTATGTTTGACAATCTAGAAAGATCGTATGACACCTGGAAAACTATGCCACATAAAAGATTGGCAAGAAGTGCATGGAAAAATGGCCCAGTGGATGGAAACTTGAAATGGACATAAACATCAAGAATGGAGAACAGCTTTCCAACACGAGGCCGTGGCCCAAATTCCACTCAAGCCAATTGACTCGATAGAAAAAAGCAGGCCCAGCTCATAGAGAGAAGCTCCATATCTGAATATTATTTTACCCCATGTGTGACATGGACCTGAGTCAAGAGGAAACAAAAGCTCTCTGATTATTCATTAGAACTATAGCCAAAAGAGACAACATCACTCACCCTTAGCAACGCTCCACTCAGCATCCAACTAAGGGAACAAGGGCAATGCTTAAAGGTGAGCATCTCTTCACACTGGACTGACCTGTACTCAGCTTGGTCCTTGATCACCCTGGGTGGTCTTGGTTTGGGCATTACCTTTGAAGGGGAGTCAAGGACAGTTCCCCTTTTTACTATGTCATCATATTAAAAAGTGCATTTGGAGAACTGGAATTCATAATCAGAATTCGCACTACTGACCCTCAATCCACTATTAACTCATATACCATTTTGAACAAGCCAACAAAACTCAGTCTCCTGAAAACATTTTGAAGAGTAATAAAATACCACATGGCAAATAAGAATATGATCAGAATTCACGTGAGAATGTCATTTAAATTTGAAAGCAAGGGTATCTTCAAAAGGAAAAAATATTTAAACTCAAAATATTTAATTTCTAAGATTGATTTTATTGATAAAAGCAATTAAATTATTTAAGGACCTTATTTCTCTCAAGTTATTTCCAATGCTCAGGTTCTGTGAAAATCCAAACCAGGCCACAAGGTTTTCTAAAGTAAAAACATCAAAAATGTTCATTTTAAAATGTGGGTTCTCGGACATGTTGGTATATGTGAAGACTAAGGTATACGTGGAAATTTTCAATAAATTAGTAAATTTACTATTCCCAACATCATGAAAAGAAGTCTAGAAACCCACAGAATTGTGTTATAAATATAATATACTCTAAATATTTTTAAATGTGACTATTCTCATTCTATATAAGACCCCATTGAAAAGTCAGATAATAAAAAGTCACATATTAACTGAGTTTCTTTTCTCTCACAGCTCTAGCTTTGAAAATAGAATACACTTGTACCAACAAGCAAACAACAGGAACACAGCAGCTAACACGTTAAGTATGGCTTCAGGTGGGTGTTCCTTATAGAGGCTTTTCACTAAATGAGGAAAAAAATGTCCTAAAAGAGGCCTCAGAAGAGGAGGAGAAGAAAGATCAACTTCTACTGATTTAAAGTACAATTAGAGAATTCAAAGCACCAAAGTTTCTTAAAGCACAAAATAATAGGGTTTTTTTTTAAAATGAAATAATTGTTTAAAAGTCATCCTCTAATTTAAATGAGAAAGTACAAATATTGCTCCTCTGAAATAACTCATGTCCCAAAGGGAGGAAAAAAGAAAATATCCACTCTAGTTGTCTTTGAATTTAACTGGACTATAAATTTTCTTAATGATTTGGTCTTTAGAATGCCTAATTTATTTAAAAATAAAACCATAAAGAAGATGGAAAATAGAAGCTTTATTTTCTATGCTGAGAGACACCTCTTTTGTCTCACTCCCATTACCTTCCAATATTTCAAATATCAGTTTATCCCCAGATGCTCAAGAAGCTAAAATGGGCTTTACCGTTTCATCAACTCCACATTTGCCTGAAATCATGAAATTGCTTCATTATGTTTTTAGTTTAAAAGCTTTCTTGATAGTTCCTGGATCTCCTCCCAGGTCCTTTCCTCCAACACACACACACACACACACACACACACACACACACATCTCCTTTCTCAAGCTGTTAAAGCAAAATGCCTAAATAACCCTCAAAAGGAAAGATGCCAAATGCCAAAAGCCAAAAGACCGGGATTTAATTTTTCTCAAAGTGTTCATTCTCCCCAGTCATTGCCACCCCTCCCCCGATGTGCCACTCCTATTTTTTCAGTGTATCCCCCAAACTTATAAAGCAGCTGTTAACAGAGGTAAGGGTGAGTTAACAAGAGTATAAGTAAACTCAGTGTGTGCTATGTTAAAGAAAAAAGGGTGCTTGCGTGTGTGTGTGTGTGTGTGTGTGTGTGTGTGTGTGTGTGTGTGTTGAAGAGAAAGGAAGTTTTGTTTTACGTAGTAAGTAGGGAAGGGAAGGGGTAGAATACATTTCACTCTTTTAAAATATTTAACTTATTAGACGCCATCAACTCAAAAACTAAGAATCTAGCCAATTAGCAATAAATGTACCCTAGCTTTATGTGGGGGAAATTAAAAAGTTCAAGTGTCTCTGTACAGGACAATTATTAAAATTATTCAAATGAGAAGTGGGATGCAAGGTGTGCCTTTTAAACTTTGGACAGAACCATTTCTAGAAGCATTCCTGGGCTGGCAGGCAGGACAAGGAGTGTCCAGATGCTCTGCGAGGGATGCGCAATGTAGCTGGCACTGGGAGGAACCAGCTCCCACTTGGTACCTAGAAATGCCAGCTGAGACGCATCAGCTGGCAAGCCCTGGGGCCATCCGGGAAGCTGAGGAAGGATGGGAAAAATGAGCCTGCTTGCTCAGGCTGTCTTACTTTCTCTCTCTTCTCTACCCAACCACAGACACACCTACTAGCTCAGGTTCTACAAAGGGCAAAGCCTCTGCACGTTTTCCATCCAGCTGGAAGCCGGAACCCAGTCCGCTGTACATCCCGTAACATTACAAAAGCTTACACTCTTCCCAGGGGTCCCTAACTATCTGACCTGACTCCCCCAAAGTAAGCCTCTGGAGCACATCAGTGTTGAAAGCAGCTCCACGAGCCAAGACACCAGCAGCCTCTCTCCCACTCTTACCAGCATCACGCGCTGGCGCCCAGAAATGTGTCCACCTCTGGAGGAATCGCGCGTTCGCTTTGACTTACTTGGAGTCGCAAACGAGCAGTGAGCGCTCAGGATGCCTTTGTTGATCCGGGAGAGGTTTTCTGCCCTGAGTCCAGGTACCCAAGTCGCCGGTGCTTGCGGCGGCCGCTGCTCTCTGCCTCCCTCACGCCCGGTGACTCCCTGCTGTCTTTCTTCTCCTCTCTCCACTTCGGCTTTTCCTCTGCTCTGCGGCTCCCTTGGCGGGATTTTTGGACTAGAAGGCGGGGAACCCGATCCTGCCTCGGACTGGCGCACGCCCTGCCGGGGAGGGGACGGAAGGGAAATGGAGAATGGGAGGGATGCGAGGAGCGGGCAGGGAGAGGACGCGGCTGGGGAGGAGCGGAGTGCGCCGTTCCCTCGAGAGCTGATTGGGAAGCTGCTTCTTAAAAGCGAGATTCTCCCGGGGACCGTCTCGGCCCCCACCCCCGGCGCAAACACGAGAATGTGAACCCAGAGGCCGGGGGATGAAAGACTTGTTTCGTTTTTAGCAGGGACAGATGCAATATCCCTTTGCCAAACTTTGCGCGGGACCTCTTCTGCAGGTGGGTGCGTACCCCAGTTTACCAAGTAGCAGATCTGAAATGGACAGTTGAGGGTATCTTAAGCTACAGTTTGGACCCCCGGCGATTTTTGTAGTTGCTATTGAGGGTGAGAAAGCACAGTCTTCAGAACCAAGCTCTCCTTTGTCACTCCACCCGCAACGTCCTTCCCCCTCTCTCCCAAACCTCTGCACAGCATCAATCGCTCCAGCGGTCAGTCCCATCCCACCTGCGCGTCAGTAAATGTGCAAAGGACTTTTTTGCGCTTGTCACAAAGAATGACAGATGTCTGAAAGTTCCAATTAAATGCCACTTTCCTTTAGGGGGCTCTTTCTTTTTCTGGCTTCCTTGGTGCCTTTAGTGACCTACTTAATGACATATCTTTGACACTCAAGAGTTTAGGGACTTAATCCAAGTGGCTCCAACTCCGAGGTTTGCACAACTCAGAGGCTGGGCTTCCGTCTTTCTGGAATTTCCATTTTCTTCGAATGAGGACAGAAATTAAGGTAATGTACCTAGGGTTATTTGAGTAACACATAAATGAGTATTTGTGATAGAGATGAGAGGAAAGTGTTGTGTGAAATGATTAAGTATTAAGCATATGTACCCAAGCACTATCAAAAAGGTGATTCTCCTCCGCCCAGCCGATCTTTTCTCTTTCTCTGGCTTCTTTTACTTCCTTTCCACTTATTGTTAGATAGCGCCCACCCCAAATGTAGTTGCAAAACATACTTCCCTTCCCTTTCCCGTAGTTCTTAAGTAACTTCCTTTTAATTCAATTTAAGAGATAGCTATTAAATGCCTCATATAACTCTTAAAATTTACATGAATCAACCTAAACCCCAAAAGGCATTGTTTTGTGGGAAGTAACTCTTAGAGTCTTAGAGACTTTGATGGCTACATGGACAAATGTACCATGGAGGGGCTGGGTGGGGACAAAGAGTCGTTTCTACAAGCAGTGCTTTGAATCAGTCAATCCATTTTTTTTTCAAAAGCACAAGCATCAGAAATTCACCTACACACCTCCAGTCTATCCCTATAGCCGAATTCTCCATACACCTGACACACACCTTCTTCAAATGAAACAAACAAATAAGGAGCTGTATTCCTTCCATATACAAACTTCAGGTTGCCTGTGTCCCTTTTGTGATCCCATTTATCCAATGAAGTAAAGCAATATTTGTTTTAATCTGATTTTACCTGTATAAATTGTGGAGGAATGCATATTATCGCTTATGATTATTTTTCCCAGACCCTTTACTGAAAGAGATTTCTCTATATTCACTCTCACTTCATAGGGGTGAAATTTCCAGGCCATTAAACAAGGAATTATCCATTTTTTGGTGGTGGTGGTTTAGTTGCTTAGGTGCTAAGTTGTGTCTGACTCTTTTGCGACCCCATAGACTGTAGCCCACCAGGATCCTCTGTCTATGGGACTTCCCAGGCAAGAATACTGGAGTGAGTTGCCATTTCCTTCACCAGGGGATCTTCCCAACCCAGGGATCGAACCCATGTCTCCTGCATTGGTAGGTGGATTCTTTACCGCTGAGCCACCAGGGATGCCTTCTTAAACACTATCTTAACATCTACAAATGTAACATGTTGCAGTTATTATGATGCTTCTCTATAGGGAATCCATAAAATAAGCATGAGATCCCCCTGATTTCTATTCTATGCATGTGTTATATCAAAAAATAACCCTTTATTCAAATAGGAACTTATGAAAATTATTTTCATCAGTGGTTCTCAACCAGGAGCTATTTTGCCATTAAGTGAACATTTGGCGATGACTGGAGACGTTGTTGTTGGCACAGCCTAGGGGAGGGAGTTTTACTGTGCCCAGTGAGCAGAGGCCAGGGATGCTGCTAAACATGGTACAATGCACAGGACAGCACCCCCACCACAAAGAATTATTTGGCCTGAAATGTTAATAGAGCTGAGATTAAGAAACCCTAACAGACATTATTAAAGTTCGTTTTTATTTTTATTTTTTCATTTAAAAATTTTGTACCTATTTTTACTTTTTTATTGTAGTAAAATATACAGTGATTTTTAAGTGTACAGTTCAGTGACATTATACACACACATTGTCCTGCGACCAGCACCACCAGGCTTCCTAGGCTCTTAATGAGAGATTATAATGGCTGGATGGGACCATAATAGCCATTTTTAGCCATTGTATTTTTAAAATATAAACGAAGATGAGAAAGAGGGTTTTTTTTTCTTTTTTTTTTAAGAAATAGAAATCTACAAGGTTTAGATTAGTCAACCCAGCATGTACACCAAAGTTGAAGAAGAGGCACTCTTTAACACACTCTGAAATATGCTACTTCAAATTGAAACTTCTTCCTGTGACACAGACATGGGTCTGTTGATTTAAGATTTCAAGTCATTTCATTTAATCAGCTGACTTTCTTTGAGCACTTAAGTTTTTGAGTAAATAGAGCCATGAACAAAAATGGATGAAAATCCCCACTCTCATATAGCTTACCCTTCTATTGATATAAACTAGCAAATGAAACTAATTAACAAATTAGGAAAATTTTTTTAAAGATATAAGCCTATGAAGAAAGATGAAAGCATCAGTTTGGAGGAGGAAAGACTTCCTGAGTGAAGACTTTTAAGAGGTGAGGGAACTGGCTAAGAAAATATTTGGGAGAAGGACCTCCAGGCAAAGTTCAGCAAATGCAAAGGCCCTGAGGCCTGACAGCTGGATGTGGTAGAGGACCGCTGAGGAGCTTCACTGGGGCAGGATGATAATGGGTGGAGGTGGGGCTGGAGGTGAGGAAGGTCGTGGGCCAGATTGTGCAAGGTCTGTGTCCTCCGTCAGGAATTCCACTTTTGTTCTGAACGAGGTGAAAGGCAATTAAGTTTCTGGTTTAACAGGGTCTCTCTGCTGTGTTGAAAAGACCACACAAAGACAAGGGTAGAAGCAGAGGTTCCAGTTAGGAGGCCGCAGCAGTTTCTCACTGACCAGACTTCTTCTGCTTGTCCCTGTTTCTTGTGAAGAATAACTAACTCCAAACTTACTCTTTCATACGTTCTCTGCCCCCGAAAGTGCCTGTCAGCAGTCACCTTGACTTGCTCATGCCAGCTCCCCAGCCTCTCCAGGGTAATTAGTGAGCCCTCTGCATGGGTGTTACCAGGCTACAATATAACTACATGCAAGATGATTTGAAATCATAGAAATTATAACATATCCTAAGGGGGTTTTGAAAATGAAACGGCTGATTCTGCAGTGACAAATACAAGGAGAAGTGTGATCAGCATGAAGTTAAAAAATGTGAAGCGACCTGCTGAGAAATTGGCCAGCGTGTCTCCTGGATTGCCTACTTGGCAGGATGTTTAGATTCTTGATTACCACCCTGAGTTCTTCAATATGCCTAGAATGCAAAAGGACAATTCATCACACCCTCAGTGTGATGGAAGTCTCATTAATACATTTCCCTTCCTCTCTCTGGAATAGTTCAAAGGTAATTTTTTTAAGAACTTTTATTTTTTTATCTTTGTGACTAAATTACCAAACCTACTTCAATTTAAGGTAATTTTAAAAAATGCCTTTGCAGTTTTACTGGATAAGAAAACAGAAAACTCAGCTAAGAAGGGCTTAAGTAGTTCGAGAATTTATCTCATGAACAACATAGTTTGATCAAGTCAGTATTTTAAAGTCTTCAAGGACCCAGGTCTTTCCATCTTTCGACTCTGCATCTTTAATTTGTGAATCAAGTCTCTTCAGTATGGGGTCAGGGAGCTTCAGGCATATGTGGCTTAAAGTAAAGAAGGTCCCAAACCCTTTTCTCCATATCCTCACCAACATTTGTTATTTGTAGACTTGTTCATGATAGCCATTTTGACAAATGTGAGGTGATATCTCATTGTGGTTTTGATTTGCATTTATCTGATGATTAGCAATATTGAGCATTTTTTTTTTCATGTGCCTCAGAGCCATCTGTATATCTTCTTTGGAACAAGTAGCTATCGAATAGGCTTTATTTTTAGAAAAAAAGGACAAATTTGGAAGACACATTGCTTGGTATGAAGTCCTGCTACAAAATAAAAATAATCAAAATTATTGTTTAATAATTATGTTTAATAAATAGAGACTCATGGGTAATAAAGAACAAAATCATCAGTTCACAAATGGACACCAACATATTTCAGTGGAGACAAGATGGTCTTTCCAACAAGTGATCCTGAAAGAACTGAATAACATGGAAAGGAGCAAACTTTGACACCATAGAGAAAAGTTGACTCCAAACGGCCCATAGACCTAAATGTAAAAGCAAATAATATAGAATTTCTAGATAAAGAGTTGGAGACAATCTTTGTTACTCTGAGGTAGGTAAAGATTTCATAGGTTAGACATGAAAGCACAAATTATTATTAAAACATTGATAAATTGCAGTTCATCTAAGTTGAAATCTCACGCTTTGAAAGCCATCCTAAAAATAGTGAGGCAATCCTGACAATGAAAATAAATACAGTTGTCCCTCAGTATTTGCCAGTGAGGTTGGTTCTAGGACACCCATGATACTAAAACCTAATCATGCTCAAGTCCCTTATATAAAACAGCATAGTGCAGTATCCATGGGTTTCACAGCCTCAGATACAGGAGAGGCCAGCTGTTTTCTCAAAATATGTGTCTGATAGAGATTGTGACCCAGGATATTAAAGATTCCACATAACTCAATAATCAGAAGTCAGCATCCTAATAACAAATTGCCTAAAGCTCTCACCAGACACATCACAGAAGAAAATATGTAAATGCTAATAAGCTTAGCATTTGCTCCTCAAGGAAATGCAAACTCAAACCTCAGTGAGATACCACTACCTACCTACCCAAAGAGCTAAAATTAAAAAGACTGACAATCCTAAGCATTGGTGACAACGTAAAATGATACAACCAGTTTGGAAAATAGTTCAACCCCTGTTAATAAATTTAATAAATTAAACATGCATCTACCATATGATCTGGACTTTTCACTCTTAGGTATTTACTCAAGTTAAATAAAAATATGTACCTCCCACAAAAGTTTTTACATAAATGCACTTTTATTCTCGACAGACCCAAATTGGAAATCCATCAGTTGAATGTGTTAATAAAATGTAGTAGGTCCATTCAATGAGATGTTACTCAGCAATAAAAGAATAAACTGCTGATACATACAACAATGTGGATTAACTTCAAAAACATTACACAGTGCGAAACAAGCCAGACCCTTGTGAGCACATAAGGTATGATTATATTATGTAAAATTCTAGAAAAATCAGATCTAATCTGCATTGACAAAAAACAGATCAGTGTTGCCTGTGACTGCAATACAGGGTGGGAGTGGTTGATAGAAGAACCACCAAATAATCTACTGATGTGGTTACATGAAAATACACATTTATTTAAAATCTTCAAACTATACACTTAGCATGGGTGCACTTTATTGTATATAATTCAAATTCTTAAATGGACCTCAAGAAAATTTTTCACAAAATCAAATAATAAGGTCATTAGGTATAGTGGTTAATAACATCGGCTCTAATCAGAGTAACTGGTTTCAAACCTGGGACTTTCACTTATTGACCGTGTGACCTTTAGTAACTTACTTAAGCCCTCTGTGCCTTGGTTTGGGCTTCCCAGGTGACTCAGTGGTAAAGAATCCACCTGCCAATGCTGAAGACTGGTTTGATTCCTGGGTCTGGAAGATCCCCTAGAGAAGGAAATGGCAACTGCCTCCAGTATTCTTGCCTGGGAAATCCCACGGACAAAGGAGCCTGGCAGGCTACAGTCTATGGAGTCACAAAGAATCAGACACGACTTAGCCACTGAGCATGCACACATGCCTTGGTTTACCATTTGAAAAATAAGGATAATAACAGTGCCTGCCACGCAAATTTGCAAAGAAAATTAAGTTTTTACTATGTCTAGAACACTGCTTGGTTATTAACAAACACTATATCACCATTCGCTAAATTGATACAGAATCTTTAAAATCACTGTGTTAAAATCTGGGCCAGATGCTGCATTAAATTGGCTCTAGATCCATGTATAAAGGAAATATGTCATGAAGTAACAAGTTCTTTAAATATATACATCCCTTAAATAAAAACTGTATCCTAAGACTTTCAAAAGTAAACCACTTAATTTTAAGAAATCATTTTTTTTCTTTGCTCATTTCCCAAATTAGATTGCTCACCCCTATTATTAATAGGTGTTTGGCTGACAGTCAACCAAGAAGGATGTCTGCAGTGTATAGGTGCCTGAGTAGTCAACCTTAAGATTCTGCTTCAAGACCAGGGCAGTACTTATGCTAGGGGCACGCAAAGACAAAGCCACAGTGAAAGACACGTGCCCTGTCCTCAAAGAATTACACATATGGCATGACTGGCAAATGTGCATGGGTTTATAATGAAGGGTTTTTCCTCAGTTCAAAGGAAAAATCACCCACAGCCAAAGTCAGGAAAAATGAGAGAACACTTAATAGAAATGGAAAGATTTATATTGGATTTTGGAGATCTTTTTTTAAAATGTGATGAGTAGAGTCAGAGACAGCTATTATTCTAGCTAAGAAAGCCCACAAAGTCCAGAAAGAATGCTAGCTATGATTTGTGGGCAGTTTTGGCTGAAGCAGCGACCAGGTCTGGGAGCAAACCCGAGTTGGCGTAAGAGTCACTTTGGGGCAGCTCTAGAGTCTGCCTTTATTGTATTGATAGACCCTACAGAGACGTGGAGATTTCTGAAAAAGATTGACACAGTGCATGCAGTATTTAGGAAGCTTAATTTGACAGATGTATAAAGCATGGAGAAAGACTGAAAAAAAGAAAATCTTTTAAGAACTTGTCATCTTGTCAGTCTTTGATTCAATAATCCAAATTTTTCCAGTACAGGTAAGATGTTTTTGAATGACACCATCTAAAATTTTATCCTTAATAATACGCTTCATTTCTCACCATCTCCAGTATCCATTTCTATTGTAGCCAGGCAGCTGTCCCAGTGGCCTCTGTACATAACATGCTTCTTTATGTCTCCTGAGTTCCTGCTATTTTTCTGGACCGATAAGGTCTTCCCTGCTCTAATACATTTACCCAAACCCTGTTCTTCAGTCAAATTCCATAAAGCACCATAAAGACATTCCAGGATGATACAGTGGCAGTGAGCTGGCCCATCACCTCCAGCACCTCTCTAGGGTCTTTGTTTCAAAAACAAAACAGTGAATTGTCATTTGTAAGGAAGGCAGACCCAAGAATATCAGGTTAAATGTGAGCCTCCTCAGATCCCCTTGACCTGCTGCTGGTTCGTTTTCTGACTTTGGATAAATCACCCATAGCATTTGACCTTTATCTTCTTCTCTGTAAAATATAGTAGAACAAGTGATCTAAACTCCTGATGTCCTGAGTATGAGATTGGACATTTTAATATAATTTTAGGGATTTGGAAGTCCATAGTTAATATGTGTTTATCTGAACAAAATCCATCTTTCCTTTTCTTTTCCCTCTTAAAACTGTCACCTTCAAGTGCTACATACAGCAACACCACTTTCTTTAAGTAATATAAGTTTTACAAAGTCTTTCACATGTGTTTTCTCACTTGATATATATCAGGAATACATAAGGATAGATGTCATTATTACTCTGTCAGAGCTGAGGAAGCAGAAGTTTAATCCTCTAATGAGGATGGCGACAAATTTTCAGAGGCATTTCTATCTCATCTAAGGTTCTCTCCTCCCTCTCTGCCTCCCTCCCTTCCTCTCTTTCTCACTCTGTCACTCACTGATTCCCTCTGCCACTGAACTGGTTCCAGAAAACATACATATCTTGTATTTGAGATGAACTCATTGCTCCCTCACGGCATTTCTGCAGTATATGGAAAAAGAGTAAGATTATGTCCATGGACTCAGCATAGACTGTCCTTCAGACATTAGTATTTCTTTTCTTTTATCAGAAGATTTTTTTAGGAGAGTCAGGCAAAGGGATGTGAGCCTGAGCCATCCTGTTCTGGTATGTTGGGCTCTGTGGTCTAAGATCAGTTGCTATTTAGTAAGGTATGGTCCTAGTCTTCTTTTGGAAATGACTTTCAGCTTCCACTGGGCATGAATACTGAAGCCACGATTATTATTATTTGAGATCAAAGTTTAGCCTGAGGAACTCAGTGGAACATTTTCCAAGACTCAAGGAGAATGTGACTCTAGGACATATTAGTACAGATGCTCTGCAGAGCACCTACCACACACTTACACACAAATACATAATCACACACACACAGGCCAGGAAGGAATCAAAGGAAACCTGTCCACAAATGACATATTACATATGGTCTTTTGGCAAAGGGTACACACACATACACACACACACACACATCTAGAAATGAAATAAAATGTGGCCACAAATTATGTTTACCAAAATTGCTCCTTGAGATGAAATTTCAGAATAGTCATTAATTCATTAGAGAGAAAGAGAAGGAGAGGAGAAGGGAGAGGCAGAAGCAGAAGAAGCCTGGAGAATCTGAAAACCTTGCTTGTCCAGGGCTAACTGGCAGTACTATTCATAGTCATGTATGGATGTGAGAACTGGACTATAAGGAAACCTGAGCGCTGAAGAATTGATGCTTTTGAACTGTGGTGTTGGAGGAGACTCTTGAGCATCCCTTGGACTGCAAGGAGATCCAACCCGTCCATCCTAAAGGAAATCAGCCTTGAATATTTATTAGAAGGACTGATGCTGAAGCTGAAACTCCAATACTTTGGCCACCTAATGTGAAGAACTGACTCATTTGAAAAGACCCTGATGCTGGGAAAGATCGAAGGCAGGAGAAGGGGACGACAGAGGATGAGATGGTTGGATGCTATCACCAACTCAATGGACATGAGTTTGAGTAAACTCCGGGAGTTGATGATGGACAGGGAGGTCTGGCGTGCTGCAGTTCATGGGGTCGCAAAGAGTCGGACACGACTGAGTGACTTAACTGAACTCAACTGACAATATCTTATATCTATAAAGCAATTTTTCTTTCAAAGATATACTGAACTGTCCATTTCCTGCTATATGTGCATAATGAAGTAGATGCAGATGTTGGATAACAGAGCTGGAATTGGAAATGTTCTTCTTCCTCCTGGGGTACCAGAGCTCAGAGTTTGCAGCAATTTCTGTTTCTGCCCTCTCCCCCCACCCCTGCACGGGTTTGAGTTGTGCATGAAAAGGGAGATTCTGTGACTAATATCAATGAGACAAAGAAATGAAAGCTCTCTAATCCCTGGGCCAGGCGCCAGCCGTCCCACTGTACGGGGCCATTGGCCAGAAATCCCACTGTAGGCTGGGCCCTAAGCCAACCAGGATTGGATACAATGAGTTTCACAGCCACCTTTTCAGAGCTGACAGCGAATGTCGGGGCACCAACAGCCTTTGATAAGAGCTCCAACTTTCTCTCTAACATTTCTACCCAATAATAATAAAGCTTTTTTTTTTTTTTTTAATTTATAAAGCGGTACTTTCTTGAAGATTGCTTAGTGCTTTTAGAGACACAAACTCATTCATCTCAATGCTTATAGTGAGAAGAGGTGGGGCTGGTGGCCAAGACTGGGAAATCAATATTCTCTTCCTGTTGAGAGAGAGAGAGGGAGAGAGAGAAAGAGAGACACAGAGAGAGAGAAACAGGCACATTACTTTATGCAACATTCTGTTATTGAGATTTCTAGAGAAAATCTCACATGAATATTCTTCCTTAAATTAAATGGGTGTCCTGAGCTAATGCATACTTGCTGTGTGATTCCTAATGAGTTGTTTACTTAGAATGTCTTCTCTCTTCTTAAGACTGGGGGCTTTTGAAAGGCCAAACACATACACAAACCAGTTAGTACTGGCACCCCTCATGGAAATTTCTGGCGGTTTCAGATTTAAATATTGATTTCTTTCTTTCACTTTCTCTGTCTCTTCTCAACGGCAGCAGCTGTCAGGGAGTGAGGAACTTCATGCCAAGAAATCACCCAAGAGACTGTGAACACCATTAAAATATATTTTACCTTTTACTTTATTGTTCTCAAAAGCTCTTGAGTAGCTAGCTGAATATTGGGTAACCAAGAAGGGCTGCTCCACACCAGGAAGCATTGGATCTGATTTCCATTAGAGATTCTGAATAATTTAGTGGGAATTGAGTGCCCTAATCAGTTGCTTTCTGAGTGGTTGCCTCTAGGCACAAGTCTATGTGCCTTGAGGTCTTCTTCTCTTGAACATAGAGCATGCACAATTTGAAACTTGTTCATTTTTATTTAGAATGGTGGGGGACAAACTTACTTTCCGATAATTAAATCGGGTATAAAATATATCTAGTATGCAAAGTAAGCCCTAGTATATGGAAAATTAACAGAATTGTGAGGACCTCACTTAATCACAACCTGTTGTCATTTCGGTCTCTTATCATAATGTATTCCGCCATACAATTCTCAGATTTTTTATTCTTTCAAACTGCAAATTGATGGTAATTGCTGTAAGAAGTTAAATTCCTAGCACTCATTATCCTGCTGACTAACTGGTATATATTTAGTGGATTGACATTTTTGATTGACACTAATGGAGATTTCAGTGGAAATCCAGACAAGAAAATAAAAGTTTGGGTTGAAGGAAGCCAATATGTAGATACATATATATCGCTTTCTATCTCTGGGTACCTGTGAAAAAGTCATAAAAACTAAAACAATATGACTGACCACTTATTCTAGATTTGTCATTTTTTTTCATTACACAGCATGCTTAGAAAGGGATTATACAGAGGATTGATATGAAGAGATGAACATGGGTCAGATTTATGGATAACGTTGCCCATATTCTTAAGGAAGTTAGAATTTATTTTATTGCTATGAAAGTGAAAGTGCAAGTCTCTCAGTTGGGTCCAACTCTTTGCGACCCCATGGACTATACATTCCATGGAATTCTCTAGGCCAGAGTACTGAAGTGGGTAGCCTTTCCCTTCTCCAGGGGATCTTCCCAACCTAGGGATCGAGCCCAAGTCTCCCACATTGCAGGCAGATTCTTCACCAGCTGAGCCACAAGGGAAGCCCATTTTGTTGTTATAGGCATTCCTTAATCCGTTTTAAGATACAGAGTGCCATCTATCAGATTTTCACTTGAAAGGTCTTACTGCATTGAGTTGGTAGAAGAGACACAGTGAAGATGAAGCATGGGTACCAGCTGAGATGACCTAGCTGGGTAATCACAGGCTTGAATAAGTAAATCAGCAACATGAGTTTGAGTAAGCTCCGGGAGTTGATGATGGACGGGGAAGCCTGGCGTGCTGCAGTCCATGGGGTCACAAAGAGTCAGACACAACTGAGTGACTGAACTAACTGAACTGATGGGGGAACAGCAGATTTGAGAAGAAAAAAATCACTGTCGAGGAGCAGTGGATGGGGACATCCCTGGTGGTCCAGTGGCTAAGACTCCACACTCCCAATGCAGGGGGCCTGGGTTTGAACCCTGGTCAGAGAACTGGATCCCACTTGCTGCAACTAAGAATTCACATGCCATGATTAAAGATCCTGCAGGCCACAACAAAGATCAAAGATAATGCAAGCCACAAAAAGAGAAAAAAAAAAAAAGCAGCAGCAGCAGTGGATCAGCTATGTATGGTGAAAGGAAAAATGATCAAAAATAACTCCTAGGATGCCACCTCTGTGGATGATGCCAGTCTTTGAGACGTGAGACAGGATTGGACAACTAGAGATGAGCTCACCTTTGGAAATGTTGAGTTCTGTGATTTATGTGAGATTCAGTAGAGAGCAATATTTAAGCAAAATTCAGAAGAAGTATATGCCGTGGTACAAACTGACAATTTAAAATTCCTCTTTCAAGTGTTTTCAAAGACTGATCCCAAACTATGGGCCACTTGCTTTAATTAGTTCATTTATAATGTCTCCCTAAATCAATTTGTGCAAAAAGCTCTCAACCCTATTATAAAAATCTTTTCAAGCTAGAGTTTGCCCTTTTTAAAAGGGGTGTTTAATTTATCTTTCTGATGCTTCCATGTCCAGAATAGAAAAGGAGAAACTTAGCTAGAGACTAATTCTTTGATTTCTCTCCGACTTCAAGGTAACCATATTTTGGTAGCTCCCCTCATCAAAGTGGCTGGAGAAAAGGGAACTCATGCCTTTAAGGAAAAATCTGGTTATCTACTACTTAAGTGACAAACTCGGTAGCTTAACTAGGTTTTGTTTCCCACCCCATCCCAAACCCCATCCCTTCTCTTATCCATTTAAACATTCTAATGAATTCTAACTTGCAAGCAGATTTTTGCTATTATCCAAGGCTTACAACCTCAGTGTCTTAAATTCTGCTTGGTTGTTGTCTTCTTGAGTGCCAGTTTGCGAGTCTTCTTTCTTTTTTAATGAAATAATTTTATCTTTATTTTATTTCCGGCTGTGCTAGGTCTTCATTGCTGCATGGGCTTTTCTCGAGTTGTGGAGAGCGGGGTCTACTTTCCGGTTGACTTGCACAGCCTTCTCACTGTAGTTGCTCCTCTTGTTGTGAAGCATAAGCTCTAGAGCACAGTCTCAATAGTGGTGGCTCACAGGTTTAGTCGCTCTGCAGCATGTGGGATCTTCCCAGGCCAGGGATTGAACCTATGTCTCCTGCATTGGCAGGCAGATTCTTTACCACTGAGTCACCAAAGGAAGCGCGAGTCTTCTTTGTTTTGTCATTTTGTTTCATTTTGGCTTTCTGTGGGCAGGCATGAGAGCATCAGTACAACCTTGAGGTCTGTGCTAGTCCCTTGCCCCAGCTAGATGAAATTTCTCTGACACTGATTTGACACATGTTGAGCTGAGTACCTGTCTCCCGTTAATTTGACATTCCCATGCTCTTCCCTTCCCCCATCTTTCCTTGCAGTACACTAATTTTTGTCTCATCCTCATTAGATGAGAGAGGGAGATGGTGAGAGGAGTACAATATTTGGTTACTGCGGTAATAGCTAAAGAATTGGAATAACTGTTGAAGAAAAGCTTACACACCAATAGGAATTTTGTCAAAAAGGAAAAACGAGTATATTTCAGAAGTAAATAAAGATTTCCTTAAAAGCTGGAAAAGTGCAAGTGAATATAAAAAATGACTATAAAATTGAACATTTATTTTGCAAATTAATTCAGGAGTATACAGTAAAAAAAGCTATAATCATCTTCATCTTCCAGGCACTGGGGTAAGCAGTTTACAAATATCACATGTAATTGTCACAAAAACGGTAAATGACTCAGTATTCTATTTTTCAGATGAGATCACACAACTAGATGGGGTCAAGTTAAGGTCTGAGCCAGTCCTGACCCAGAGTAGACTCTGGTCTTTTTTAGTCTTCATCTTCCCAAATTTTTCATTACATTTTTGCCACACCCTGTAACATTTTGATCTGTGGGAAATGAATTATTATAATTGCTCATGTTTTGAAGCTGCAAACTGCTAGTGAAAAATCATGATGGCATTCAGATATGTAGACAGATTACTATCTAAAGTGTGGCCTTCATCTATAGGGATAATTCAGAATGCTTGCAGCTTCAAATAACAGAAAACCTGACTAACATCATCTTGAATAATGAGATGTCTAGAAATAGGTGGTTGCTAGCATTGATTCAGTGTCTCAAAGATTTGGATTCAGTGTGGTGTCTCTGTGATACTGCTGTCCTGCACTTGTGTCTACATCTGGCTATATCTCGAGGTGGGGCTGGACAGAGGGTTTCTCCTTGAGCACCTCTTTCTTGTAGGGAAAGGATAAATCTTTCCAAAGGCCCCCAGAAGACCCCTTACACATTATTAGCCATGGCAGGATCATAAGTGATCGACATGCAAGTAAGATCTAGTAAGCTGAAGATACGTTTCAGCCTCTATATGGGAGGCAGGCAAAAGGAATAAATAGAGGTGGCAGAAGGCCATAGGGTAGCCAGCACACACATCTACTAGAACTATTACTTGACATGCATATATTGCTCCTCTTTAATATGATGAAAATATTGTAATTACATAATCTCTTCTCCAAACATAGTGACTTGCACATACCTGGGTTTTGGTTTTTGGATTTTTGATGCTGAATTTCAGCAACTGTACTGAGTTTTGGCAACATTCTTTAATTTCCTTTAACTACCTCACTTTATTAATAAAGAGCCGTTGCAATGGAAAAATAGTTATTACACTCTTAAGTTCCATCAAATCACTTCTGCCTGTCCCAACATTTTTTAAACAGTTCTATCCTTTCCCTTATACCTTTCATTTTCTTTTTATTCATTTATTTATTTTATTTTTGACTGCTTTGGGTCTTAGCTGTGGCAGGTGGGTTCTTCATTATGGCCCAAGAGCTTTTCTCTAGTTGTGGTATGCAGGCACCAGAGCACGTGGGCTCAGTAGTTTGCAGTCCTCCAGCAGCTTACTTGCCCTGTGGTTATGTGGGACCTTAGTTCCTCAATCAGGGATCGAAACACGTCTCCTGAATTGGAAGGTGGATTCTTAACCACTGGACCACCAGGGAAGTCACCACCTTTTGTTTTCTGTTTCAGCCTCTTCCTGTAGAAGAGATTTTGGTTGTTCTCACCTTGTAAACTCAGGATTCCTTAGCAAGTTCTATCCATAACTAATTTGTGTACATTGAAACTGACTATGTATTTTCGATATTAACATTTTCTTTCTCTGGATCAAAGAGGAAAAGGTCACGTTAATAACTGAGAAATTACTGCTTCAACCAATTTTTCTATCATATTCTTTAGAATCAGAAAATACTAAGAGTGTAAGATACATTTTCAATAAGTCACACTAATTCCTTATTCAACCAAATATTTCATCTGTAACTGGCACAAAAGATGCATAATGTGGCCAAATGTTATTAAAGGAGGGATATGTGTTATTTAAGAAGGTTAATTCTTCCTGATTAGTCATTTATTTATTTCCTGTTGAATTTTCTAAACCCCAGTTGTTTCAGTTTGTATTTCTTTTCCACTTAAAGAGTAGGGAGATTTGAGAGAACCACATGTAATGCCATCCTGTGGCTGTGTCTCTCCAAAAGCCAGTAATAGGAAGCCCACTTGTCTTCCAATATGAGCCGCATATCCAATATTAGATTTATCAGTAATAAAGGCAATATTTAGGGCTCTCATTTGCTTTGTCCCATTGTGTTTTTATTTATTTTTCTGAGTTGGCTTTGAACTTGAGCTGTAATGGTGGTGTATTATTTACTGGGTCCTTCTTGAGACTCATCAATAAACAACTTACAAACATAATTCCTTCTCTTTCACTCAGCTATCTGACTGTATATAACCCCTTCACTGCTGTCCTCTAATATGTATGTATATCATATAGATGACACTTTATCAAAGGACATAATAAAGCTCTGGAGGCTTTAGATTAACATTAGCAGAAAAAGTGTAATAATGAAAACAAGTTAATCCATCTAACATAGCATTTACTGTGTTCCACATGTTAATAGTGATCTACTTCCTTGGAAGTGTTGAAGATCACTGGAGTCAACATGGTACAGATACTGAAAGAATCTGAAGACTGGGATACTATTCCCAACTTAACTTTTCTGAACTCCCATTTTTTTTTTTTAACTTTCAAAATATGCTTTGTGAGGACTCTCCAACTCCCAATTTTATGATTCTATACTATTTCAAGCCAGTTCAATTCAATTACTGATTTGCCTCCCCCCACAAAAAAAACAGCTCATGTAACAGTCCCTCCTGTGTCCCCACTCACATAAGGGAATGGATCACAAATGGTCAAGCCAACTGCGTTGTCTCCTTTTTCAGACAGCAAGTTTAGTTCAGTTTAGTTCAGTCACTCAGTCATGTCCGACTCTTTGCGACCCCATGGACTGCAGCATGCCAGGCCTCCCTGTCCATCACCAACTCCCAGAGTCTACTCAAACTCATGTCCATTGAGCCAGTTATGCCATCCAACCATTTTATCCTCTGTCATTCCCTTCTCCTCCCACCTTCAATTTTTCCCAGCATCAGGGTCTTTGCAAATGAGTCAGTTCTTCACATCAGGTGGCCAAAGTATTGGAGCTTCAGCTTCAGCATCAGTCTTTCCAATGAATATTCAGGACTGATTTCCTTTAGGATGAACTGGTTGGATCTCCTTGCTGTCCAAGGGACTCTCAAGAGTCTTCTCCAACACCACAGTTGAAAAGCATCAATTCTTCGGCACTCAGCTTTCTTTATAGCAAGGTTCTGATTCAATTATCTATTGCTATGTTGTAATAGGGAAGAACCTTGTATTCTTATCACTAAAGGGTTGTTGCTTGTTAAGCTTAAATTATACATAATGGCCCATCTCTGGGAACCCTGCCTCCCAGGTAATGAGCATTAAGCTAAAATACCTTAGTGTAGCTGGCAAGTCCACCTGTGAACGACTACAGGGAGGAGGAAATGAACACCTCTCCCCAGGAGGCTGATGGGAAATAGGAGAGGTTTGGCTTTGCTCCCTCCCCTTTCAGTAAAGAGGAGCCTGGATTCTGACTCAGGTAAGATGGTTCCTCAGGAGATAAGTCCGCCAAACTTCTTGGTCTACTGGTTTTCTGAACCAAATTGCTATTTCTTGCCCCAATAAGTCATCTCTCAATTTATTGGCCTGTCTTTGAGCAAACAGCAGGACCCTGGACTCAGTAAACAAATTTTAGCACAACCAGGCAGGAGGTTTGCGGCAATGGTCACAACAGCTGACCCAACCGCCAGTCCTGAGGACCTTGTCTTGTCCGAGGACCTGCTATTTCAAATTCCCCAAAACAACGGCTGTCCCGGCGTCTGCGGGAGGGCAATAAGGTGTCACTCCGGTGTGCACAGCCAGAAACGTTATTTTCTCTCCTTTGTGTGCTTTTTCTCTGGAATAAGCCAGTTTGTCTTCTGTTTGACTGGGGTACCCTGTTGGAGAGAGGAAGGAATTGCATTTCCTCTCTGGGGCTTTTTCTCTGAAACAAGCGGATTTGTTTTGCAGTTGAGTGAGCTGGGGGTACCCGGTAGAGAGAGGAAACTGTTGTTGGACTTTGACCCAATTTGTGAACCGGTTCATTTGTTTCTTTGGATGCTAGCATCTGTGTGTGCAGGTTGTGTCTTGTTTTTTCTTGAATTTCTGTTCTTAAAAATGGGTAGTGTTCCAACTATTCCTAAAGAAAGTCCTCTGAGCCGCATTTTAGGGAAGTGATCTGATTACAGCTGTGAGCCCCCTGGTTGAGGTGTAAATGATACTTCATTGTAACAATGTGTAATCACAGCACTTGCTAAGATCTCCGCTTGGGGTTTGGGCAGGGGTATCTCCGGAGCCCATGTACCACGGACTGCTCCCCTTGCTGTGTTAAACACTTCATTTATGGTCTCCTGCGTCAGTGTAAGTCAGACCTCAAGAGCAAACTTAAGGGCTTATTTAGGACTTTCTGTTTGTCCTTTGTTTTTCGTTTCAGTTTGTTTGGTAATGTTGCTCCGTTTACAGCCAAAGCAGGTTTGTGATATTTAAAACCTTTACTGATGTCAAAAGGAAGAAAGGATCGGGGTGGCGGGGGCGGAAACAAAACTGTTCTTGTCCAAGAGTGGGACTGTCCTAGGGAAGAAGAGACAGGCTGCAATTGGTCCCTAAAATTTAAAAAAGCTACAAATAGAAATAGAAGTGTGTTTTCCATAAATACTAGTTAAAAGGGGTTAGCCAGCTAGACCGGTGATGTTGATCTGTCTTATCTGCCAGAAGCCCAATTTGAATCCAACCTTTTTTTTTTTACTGATGGGTTTTATGTTGTTTCACCTGATTCAGTTTTTGGTTTTTTAAAAACTTTTTAATTTTCATTTTTTAGTGGGAATGTGAAGCTCTGGCAGACAGCATTTACAGTTAAATTTAGCCTCACTGCTACCAAGAGATTCTTGCAGTCTTTCCGATTCAAATGACCCATTGTATTGAGAATTCTTTTCTTTCTACATGACCACTTGCTCACTACTTAAATAGACACAGCTTGCAAGAGAACCTCAGCAGGAATGCCAAAGGCATGTGATATAGTTATCAATTCAACAATTTAGCACTCAATCACCATGGCTTCTGCTTCGTAATCAGCAGTGAGAGCTTCAGAAAGATATTCAATCATCCTTTATCTTTACACATGACGCTTCCTGAAATATTTTTCAGTTACTCTCCACAGTGTTCATACCATGTTTCATATTTTAAGTTTCCCAATCATCAAGTTTTGGCTCAACTATTCTTAAATCTAAGAGGATTTCCATATAATTATGCAAAACTGGTTAAATATTTAAAATTTCTTTACAGAGAATGGTAATATGAACATAAGTCACTCACATACAGAAATGTTACCATTCATCTTCAAACCGGCTTTATCACTACTCTTCCTGCAATAAAAAGACACTTGAAAATATCATAAGTTTTAAAGATCTTTAGGTAAACGTGATTCAACTTTCTAAATTCTGATAACGTTAGAGTTCCTCAATATCTCTTTCCATAATTTACTCTTCTCTTAGTTTTACTACCTTTGCATATGAACATTTTCTTAAAAACATAAAGCAGGAGAAGGCAATGGAAACCCACTCCAGTATTCTTGCCTGGAAAAGTTCATGGACAGAGGAGCCTGGTGGGGTCCGTGGTGTTACATGACTGAGCACGTGTGCATGAGGGTGGAGGGAGATGGGTTGGTAGCAATAAACTGGTAGAATTTTAAAAAATTATAATAAAATAAAGCAAAAACCAAATGCAACTGTCAAAAATAGTAAAGTTTATCAATTGCATTCATAGTCTCACATACGAGTAAGGCAACCTGAACAAATATGATCATCCTCATTTTGTAGATAAAGACACAAAACTCAGACAAGTTAAATGACTTGTCCAAATTCAAACACCTAAATAACTGGCAGTTCTGAGGCTTGACTGCAGAACTTTAGATTTTACAGTCAGAGCACAAATAACAGGATATACATGGAAGCATATAGACCTACTGCATTGTTACTCACTGTTGAAATATCTCTGGCCGTGATATGCTGATTTCATCCCTCCTACCTTCTTGCTGGGGCTTCTACTTTGCCCTTGGATGTGGGGTATCATTTTTGGTGGGATCCAACATTCTCCTGTCAATGGTTTTGGAGCAGCAAGTTGTAATTTTGGAGTTCTCCCAGAAGATGAGCACATGTCCTTCTACTCTGCACATGTGGAAATCATAGATGGTCAACACCGAAATCAGATTGATTATATTCTTTGCAGCCAAAGATGGAGAAGCTCTATACAGTCAGCAAAAGACTGGGAGCTGACTGTGGCACAGATCATGAACTCCCTATTGCCAAATTCAGACTGAAATTGAAGAAAGTAGGGAAAACCACTAGACCATTCAGGTATGACCTTAATCAAATCCCTTATGATTATATAGTGGAAGTGACAAAGAGATTCAAGGGATTAGATCTGATAGAGTGCCTGAAGAACTATGGACGGAGGTCATGACACTGTATAGGAGGCAGTGATCAAGACCATCCCCAAGAAAAAGAAATGCAAAAAAGGCAAAATGGATGTCTGAGGAGGCCTTACAAATAGCTGAGAAAAGAAAAGACACAAAAGGCAAAGGAGAAAAGGAAAGATATACCCATTTGAATGCAGAGTTCCAAAGAATAGCAAGGAGTGATAAGAAAGCCTTCCTCAGCGATCAATGCAAAGAAATACAGGAAAACAACAGAATGGGAAAGACTAGAGATCTCTTCAAGAAAATTAGAGATACCAAGGGAATATTTCATGCAAAGATGGGCTCAATAAAGGACAGAAATGGTATGGACCTAACAGAAGCAGAAGATATTAAGAAGAGGTGGCGAAAATATACAAAAGAACTGTACAAAAAAGATCTTCATGACCCAGATAACCACGATGGTGTGATCATTCACATAGAGCCAGACATCCTGGAATGTGAAGTCAAGTGGGCCTTAGGAAGCATCACTGTGAACAAAGCTAGTAGAGGTGATGGAATTCCAGTTGAGCTATTTCAAATTCTGAAAGATGATGCTGTGAAAGTGCTGCACTCAATATGCCAGCAAATCTGGAAAACTCAGCAGTGGCCACAGGACTGGAAAAGGTCAGTTTTCATTCCAATCCCAAAGAAAGGCAATGCCAAATAATGTTCAAACTACCACACAATTGCACTCATCTCACATGCCTGCAAAGTAATCCTCAAAATTCACCAAGCCAGGCTTCAACAGTACATGAACCAAGAAATTCCAGATGTTCAAGCAAGATTTAGAAAAAGCAGTAGAACCAGAGATCAAATTGCCAACATCCGTTGGATCATTGAAAAAGCAAGAGAGTTCCAGAAAAACATCTACTTTTGCTTTATTGACTATACCAAAGCCTTTGACTGTGTGGATCACAACAAACTATGAAAAATTCTTAAAAAGATGGGAATATCAGACACCTTACCTGCCTCCTGAGAAACTGTATGCAGGTCAAGAAGCAAAAGTTAGAACTGGACATGGAGCAACAGACTGGTTCCAAATCGGGAAACGAGTACGTCAAGGCTATATATCGTCACCTGCTTATTTAACTTATATGCAGAGTACATCATGAGAAGTGCTGGGCTGGATGAAGCACAAGCTGTAATCAAGATTGCAGGGAGAAACATCAATAACCTCAGATATGCAGATGACACCACCCTTATGGCAGAAGGCAAAGAACAACTAAAGAGCCTCTTGATGAAAGTGAAAGAAGAGAGTGAAAAATTTGGCTTAAAACTCAACATTCAGAAAACTAAGATATGGCATCTGGTCCCATTACATCATGGTCCCATCACTAGAAGGAGAAACAATGGAAACAGTGACAGACTTAATTTTTGGCGGCTCCAAAATCACTGCAGATGGTGACTGCAGCCATGAAATTAAAAAGACACTTGCTCCTTGGATAATGGCAAAACAAATACCATATTGTAAAGTTAAAAAATAGATACATAAACTAATTTAAAAAAAAGTTATGACCAACCTAGACAGCATATTGGCAATGGCAACCCACTCCAGTACTCTTGCCTGGAAAATCCCATGGATGGAGGAGCCTGGTAGGCTGCAGTCCATGGGGTTGCTAACAGTCAGACAAGACTGAGTGATTTCAATTTCACTTTTCACTTTCATGCATTGGAGAAGGAAATGGCAACCCACTCCAGTGTTCTTGCCTGGAGAATCCCAGGGGCAGGGGAGCCTGGTGGGCTGCTGCCTATGGGGTTGCAGAGAGTCGGAAATGACTGAAGCAAATTAGCAGTAGCAGCAGCAGCAGACAGCATATTAAAAAGCAGAGACATTACTTTGCTGACAAAGGTCCATCTAGTCAAAGCTATGTTTTTTCCAGTAATCATGTATGGATGTTAAGAGTTGGACTATAAAGAAAGCTGAACACCAAAGAATTGATGATTTTGAACTGTGGTGTTGGAGAAGACTCCTGAGAGTCCCTTTGACTGCAAAGAGATCCAACCAGTCCATCCTAAAGGAAATCAGTCCTGTATATTCATTGAAAAGACTGATGCTGAAGCTGAAACTCCAATAATTTGGCCACCTGATGGGAAGAACTGACTCATTGGAAAAGACCCTGATGCTGGGAAAGACTGAAGGTGGGAGAAGGGGACAACAGAGGATGAGATGGTTGGATGGCATCACTGACTCGATGGACATGAGTTTGAGTAAGCTCCGGGAGCTGGTAATGAACAGGGAGGTCTGGTGTGCTGCAGTCCATTGGGTCACAAAGAGTCGGACATGACTGAGCAACTGAACTGAACTGTGATATGCTGTCTTCCTCCATGTATTTTCCTTCTCCCTTAGGAATTTTTTTTTTTTTTGGAAAAGTATAGCGAGAGGATGAAGGCCTTTTTACAAACAAAAGTTTTAAAGTTGTCTCATATTCAAAACAGAGGTATCTGCATGAATTTGTAGCTTAGTCTGAATTTTACCTTATTGAACAACTTATATTTTCCAGTGCCTCAACTTTATAATTTTCAAACCATCAAAAAGTCTGTTCTACTAACTGAGTCAATAGTGTTTGTGTGTACTTTCCAGGATTTTATTGTTGTTCAGTTGCTAAGTTATGTCTAACTCTTTGTGACCCCATGGACTTCAGCACACCAGGCTCCTCTGTCCTCCTCCATCTCCTGGAGTTTGTTCAAACTCATGTCCATTGAGTTGATGATGTCATCCAACCATCTCATCCTCTGTCACCCCCTTCTCATCCTGCCCTCAATCTTTCCCAGCATCAGAGTCTTTTCCAATGAATCAGGTCTTTGCATCAGGTAGCCAAAATATTGGAGCTTCAGCAACAGTCCTTTCCATGAGTATTCAGGGTTGATTTCCTTTGGGATTGACTGGTTTGATCTCCTTGCTGTCAAAGGGATTCTCAAGAGTCTTCTCCAACACCACAGTTCAAAAGCATCAATTGTTCCACATTCAGCCTTTTTTATGGCCCAACTCTTACATCCATACATAACTACTGGAAAGACCATAGCTTTGACTATACAGACCTTGGCAAAGTAATGTTTCTGCTTTTTAGTACACTGTCTAGGTTTGTCATAGCATTCCAAGGAGCAGCATCTTTTAATTTCATGGCTGCAGTCACCTTCCACAGTGATTTTAGATCCCAGGGAAATAAAGTCTGTCACTGTTTCCATTGTTTTCCCATCTATTTACCATGAAGTGATGGGACCAGATACCAGGGTCTTAGCTTTTTGAATGTTGAGTTTTAATGTTGTTCAGTCTCCTCTTCCACCTTCATCAAGAGGCTCTTTAGTTCTTCTTCACTTTCTGCCATTAGGGTGGTGTCATCTGCATATCTGAGGTTACTGATATTTCTCCTGGAAATCTTGATTCTAGCTTGTAAGTCATCCAGTCTGGCATTTCAGATGATGTACTCTGCATAGAAGTTAAAAGTTAAATAAGCAGGGTGACAATATACAGCCTTGACATAGTCCTTCCCTGATTTGGAACCAGTCTGTTGTTCCATGTCCGGTTCTAACTGTTGCTTCTTAACCTGCAAACAGGTTTCTCTCTAAGCTCATCTGGTATTCCGATCTCTTTAAGAATTTTCCACAACTTGTGATCCACACAGTCAAAGGCTTTAGCATAGTCAAGGAAGCAGAAGGAGATGCTTTTTCTATGATCCAGTGGATTTTGGCAATTTGATCTCTGGTTCCTCTGCCTTTTCTAAACCCAGCTTGTACTTTCCAGGATGGGTGGAAGCATATCCCACCAGGACATAAAGTTTTTTGTGTGGTTAAAGCCCTCCTTAGGGAAATTATCTCCTGATTTGGATTGAGGCATTGAAACTATACTCATCCTGGAGACCACAACAGGGAAAACCAGGAAAATGAATCATACATTAAAAAGGAACATCTCTAAAATATGTCAAGAGACTAATTTTACCTGGGTTAAGGCCTTGCAAGTTCCGCTGCTATGGATCAGTGGCTTCCAGAAGCAGGCCTAAATTAAGCTCCTTTAAAATATTGTAGGCTGTTCCACGTGTTAGTCCAGGTGGGACAATCTATAAATGCTCTAAAAGACCTAGCAATTATCAATTATGCTAAAACTTTGGATGCTACAATAACCTCTGTTCATGAGTTTGCCTCCAACAGGTCTGTCTATTCAATTGAAGTAGATGGTAATTTCATTGTAGCTGAAGTGTCAATCAATTTTGTTTAATTTTGTCCAAATACATTTTGGGAACTGGAACCCAAACTCCAAGTTCCATTACAAATAAGACCAAGTGCTAAGTTGTTTTATCAGGTTCAAATACTTGTAGATAAAAAATGACTGGCTAAAGAGTCGAAGGAATATTTGTTGCCTCCACTCAGCAGGAATGAGCCAGGAAAGTCTTCATCCCTTTTCCTTATAAGATTGTGAAATGGATATAGACTGTGGGGAATTGTAACAGGGAAGAAACTTTGTATTCTACTACAAGTCAGTCAGGAAAGGAATGTTGCCTATAAGCTTAAATTACACATCTCATCTCTGGGAACCCTGCCTCCTAGGTAATGAGCATTAAGATAAAATACCTTTGGTTTAGCTCACTGGAAACATCCTGACAAGGCCCACCTGTGAGTGACTGTCAGGAGAAAGAGATTAGCCCATCCCCTCCAGAGGCCGACCTGAGCCAGGAAAGGTTTGACTTTACTCCCTCCCCTTGTAGTATAAAAGAAGCCTGACTTCTAACTCAGGCAGGATAATTATTTGGGACACCAGTACACCATCTTCTCTTTATTTTCCAAGTAAAGTCACTATTTCTTGCCCTAAGAGCTCATCTGTCAATTTATTCGTCTATAGTATGGCGGGCAGTATTATCTTGAACTTGGTAACAGTGATACAAACCACCCAAAACTCAGTGGCATTTACATGCTTATGTTCATGCAGTTTAGACCAGGCTTGTCAGGCCAGTTCTACTCTGCATTATGCTGGGACTAGAACATCTAAGAAGTCTTCTTCAAATACATATGTGACAGATGCCTCAGCTTGGGAGGCTATTCATATCTCTTCTTTCTGCACACCTCTCCATGTGGCTAACTTGGGATTTGTCAAAATGGTGCTGGGTTTCCAGAAGGAGGAGACCAAGGGCACGAACCCAAAGTGCAAGGGCCTCCTATCAAACCAGCACTTAGTTCACACCTGCAAATGTCCCATCAGCGAGAGGAACAAATCCAGAGTTAATGCTGGAAGGGACTATAAAGGATATTCATAGCAGACAGCAGGGTTCTCTAGGGCCAAAAGGAACAGTCAGCCAGAGACTCCAACATGAGATTTCTGGTTCAAACAACTAATACCGGTGAGTACACTAGAACAGCTTCTGACCCAGGCTCTTACAATCTATGTTTTGTTCCTTGAAAATAAAGTACAACAGAACTAAACTCTCAGAAATTCATATTTATTGTGTGGACCTATTATACCAAATGATTAGTTACTTATTCTAGTATAAAGTGCATGGATGACATTTAACTCTCTTTGCTCAGCCAACTTGTACTCCTTAGTTCTTTTTAAACTAGATAAATAGAATGGAAAATATGAGCTGATTTGGGTTAGACCTAAAAAATCCCATTCCTTCAGTATCGCCCTTCTCCTGACAGCTTAAATGGCTATTTCACAACTAGTGATTAAGAATGTAGTTTTTACCAGAGGCTACTGCTGATGGAGTTCAGACTCCTGCTCCCGATTGTCTCTGTCAGAGGAATGAGCTTCTTAGGCAGACAGGGAAGCTGTAACCTCTTGCTGCAATAAACCAGTAGTTCACTGAGCTGGCACCAACTGCTTCCATCGATTTTTCTATACAGATAATTGAAAATGGCTCATATGCTGGTATTTCATACCCATCATCAGTGACAAGGAAAAGGCCTTAATTTCTCTGACTGTATCATGGTTCTCATTGCAAACCTTAGGTATGAACTGAAGAAGCACTTTCCTTTCTGTGGAATTCACCTCCCCCCCCAAATACCCTCCTCCAAAACAAACAAAAAACAAAACGCCAAATATCAGAGGAACCAGGCCAATTTCAGAACTGAGATGAAAAGTTATGGAAAGGGGAAATTTACAGAGGCTTCAAGCAATGGGAATAAACAGACAGTGAAAATGAACTTATGAGGTGTGTGGAGTGCATGCTGAATATCACTACAACTTAAACACTGTCATGCACGCTCAGTTGCTTCAGTCATGTCTGAAGCTTTGAGATCCTGTGGACTGCAGCCCACCAGGCTCCTCTGTCCGTGGGGATTCTCCAAGCAAGAATACTGGAGTGGGTTGCCATTTCCTCCTCCAGGGAATCCTCCCAACCCAGGGATTGAACATGGATCGCAAAGAGTCAGACAGTGCCTCCTGGAAAGTCCCAAATAAGGTCATAGGTTTTAAAATTATGAAAGAATCTTCAAAAGTTTGGTTAATATAGCATCTAAGTTTAGAATTTTGGTGGTTTTCAAAAAAATGAAGATAGTTTAAAAACAGGTAAATTTTAAAAAAACTAATTCAAAGACTGAAACTAAACTGTTTATACTCACTATGTATATATGCATGCATTTCCAAAGGAAGAGCACTGTGGTTTCCTCTTAAACAGGCAATACACACTGACTGACATACTATGAAACAAGACCATAGGTCAAGCTGATGGAATTTTTTTCCTTATTAATTTCAAACTTTTTTTAAAACTTTGAAATTCCCAGGTAGCTCAGATGATAAAGAATCTGCCTGCAATGCAGGAGACCTGGGTTCGTTTTCTGGGTCAGGAAGAGCACCTGGAGAAGGGAATGGCAATCCACTCCAGTATTATTGCCTGGAGAATTCCATGGACAGACCACTCAGTCGCAGAGTTGGACACAACTGAGCAACTAACACTACACTTGATTTACAATATTGTGTTAGTTTCAGGTGTATAGCGTACTGATTCAGATATTGTTATTCAGTTGCTAACATTTGTCCAATCTTTTCTGACCCCATGGACTGTGGCAGGCTTCCATGTCCTTCACTATCTCCCAGAGTTTGCTCGAACTTATATGCATTGACTTGGTGATGCATCTCATCCTCTGTCAGCCCCCTTCTTCTCCTGCCCTCAGTCTTTCCCAGGATCAGAGTCTTTTCCAATGACTCAGCTCTTCGCATCAGGTGGCCAATATGTTAGAGCTTTAGCATCAGTCCTTTCAATGAATATTCAGGGTTGATGTCCTTTAGGACTGACTGGTTTGACCTCCTTGCTGTCCAAGGGACTCTCAAACATCTTCTTCAGCACCACAATTCAAAAGCATCAATTCTAAAGTGCTCAACCTTCTTTATGGTCCAGCTCTCACATCAGTACATGACTGCTGGAAAAACCATAACTTTGTCTATATGGATCTTTGTTGGCAAAGTAATGTCTTTGTTTTTTAATATGCTATCTAGGTTTGTCATAGCTTTTCTTCTATTAAAAGGAGTAAGAATCTTTTAATTTCATGGCTGCAGTCACAATACGCAGTGATTTTGGAGAGCAAAGAAAATAAAGTCTGTCCCTGTTTCCATTGTTTCCCCATCCATTTGCCATGAAGTGATGGAACTGGATGCCATGATCTTCCTTTTTTTTGAATGTTGAACTTCAAGCCAGCTTTTCCACTCTCCTCTTTCATCTTCATCAAGAGGCACTTTAGTTCCTCTTCACTTTCTGCCATAAAGTGTGGTGTCCTTTGCATATATGAGGTTATTGATATTTCTCCTGGCAATCTTGATTCCTGCTTGTGCTTCATCCAGCCTGGCATTTCTCATGATGTACTCTGTATATAAGTTAAATAATCAGGGTAACACTATACAGCCTTGACGTACTCCTTTCCCAATTTTGAACATCTGTTGTACCATGTCTGGTTCTAACTGTTGCTTCTTGACCTGCATACAGGTTTCCTAGGAGATAGGTAAGGTGTCTGGTATTCCCATCTCTTGAAGAATTTTCAACAGTTTGTTGTGATCCACACAGTCAAAGGCTTTAGTGTAGTTAAGGAAGCAGAAGGAGATGGTTTTCTGGACTTCACTTGCTTTTCCTATGATCCAATGGATATTGGCAATTTGATCTCTGGTTCCTCTGCCTTTTCTAAATCCAGCTTGAACATCTGGAAGTTCTCATTTCACATACTGATAAAGTCTAGCTTGGAGAATTTTGAACGTTACTTTGTGAGCATATGAAGTGAGTGCAATTGTGTGGTAGTTTGAACATTATTTGGCATTGCCCTTCTTTGGGATTGGAATGAAAACTGACTTTTTCCAGTCCTGTGGCCACTGATGAGTTTTCCAAATTTGCTGGCATATTGAGTGCAGCACTTTCACAGCATCATCTTTTAGGATTTGAAATAGCTCAGCTGGAATTCCATCACCTCCACTAGCTTTGTTCGTAGTGATGCTTCCTAAGGCTCATTTGACTTCACATTCCAGGATGTCTGGCTCTAGGTGAATGATCACACCATTGTGATTATCTGAGTCATTAAGATCTTTTGTGTATAATTTTCCTGTGTATTCTTGCCACCTGTTCTCAATATCTGCTTCTGTTAGATCCATACCATTTCTGTCCTTTATTGTGCCCTTCTTTGCATGAAATGTTCCCTTGGTATCTCTGATTTTCTTGACGAGATCACTAGCCTTTCCCATTCTATTGTTTTCCTTTATTTCTTTGCATTGTTTACTTAGGAAGACTTTTTGATCTCTCCTTGCTCTTCTTTGGAACTCTGCATTCAAATGGGTATATGTTTTCTTTTCTCCTTTGCTTTTTGCTTCTCTTCTTTTCTCAGCTATTTGTAAGGCCTCCTCAGACAACCATTTTGCTTTTTTGCATTTCTTTTTCTTGGGGATGGTCTTGATCCCTGTCTCCTGTACAATGTCACGAACCTCCATCCATAGTTCTTGAGGCACTTTGTCTATCAGATCTAGTCCCTTAAATTTATTTCTCATTTCCACTGTATAATCGTAAGGGATTTGATTTAGGTCATGCCTGAATGGCCTTGTGGTTTTCCCTACTTTCTTTAAGTTTGAGTTTTGCAATAAGGAATTCATGATATGAGCCACTGTCAGCTGAGAGATCTTGTTTTTGCTGACTGTATAGAGCTTCTCCATCTTTGGCTGAAAAGAATATAATTGATCTGATTTTGGACCATCTGGTGATGTCCATGTGTAGAGTCTTCTCTTGCATTGTTGGAAGGAGGTGTTTGCTATGACCAGTGTGTTCTCTTGGCAAAATTCTGTTAGCCTTTGCCCTGCTTCATTTTGTACTCCAAGGCCAAACTTATCTGTACTCCAGGTATCTCTTGACTTCCTACGTTTGCATTCTAATCCCCTAATATGAAAAGGACTTTTTGGGTTTTTTTGGTATTAGTTCTAGAAGGTCTTGTAGGTCTTCATAGAACCATTTAACTTCAGCTTCTTTGGCATTAGCAGTTGGAAATCCAAGTCAAATCCATAGACTTGGATTATTGTGATATTGAATGGTTTGATCTCTTCAAGAAAATTAGAGATACTAAGGGAAATTTCATGCAAAGATGAGCACAATAAAAGACAGAAATGGTATGGACCTAACCGAAGCAGAAGATATTAAGAAGAGGTGGCAAGAATACACAGAAGAACTATACCAAAAAAATCTTCATGACCCAGATAACCATGATGGTGTGATCACTCACCTAGAGCCAGACATCCTGGAATGTGTAGTCAAGTGGGCCTTAGGAAGAAGCATCACTATGAACAAAGCTAGTGGAGGTGATGGAATTCCAGCTGAGCTATTTCAAATCCTAAAAGATGATGCTGTGAAAGTGCTACAATCAGTATGCCAGCAAATTTGGAAAACTCATCAGTGGCCACGGGACTGGAACAGGTAAGTTTTCATTCCAATCCCCAAAAAAGGCAATGCCAAAGAATGCTCAGACTACCACACAATTGCATTCATCTCACATGCCTGCAAAGTAATGCTCAAAATTCTCCAAGCCAGGCTTCAACTGTATGTGAACCATGAACTTCCAGATGTTCAAGCTGGATTAGAAAAGGCAGAGGAACTAGAGATCAAGTTGCCAACATCCGTTGGATCATCGAAAAGCATGAGAGTTCCAGAAAAGCATCCACTTTTGCTTTATTGACTATGCCAAAGCCTTTGACTGTGTGGATCACAACAAACTGTGGAAAATTCTTCAAGAGATGGCAATACCAGACCACCTGATCTGCCTCCTGAGAAATCTGTATGCAGGTCAAGAAGCAACAGTTAGAACTGGACATGGAACAACAGACTGGTTCCAAATCAGGAAAGGAGTACGACAAGGCTGTATATTGTCACCCTGGTTATTTAACTTATATGCAGAGTACATCATGCAAAATGCTGGGCTGGATGAAGCACAAGCAGGAATCAAGTTTGCCAGGAGAAATATCAGTAACCTCAGATATGCAGATGACACCATCCTTATGGCAGAAAGTGAAGAGGAACTGAAGAGCCTCTTGATGAAAGTGAAAGAGGAGAGTGAAAAATTTGGCTTACAACTCTACATTCAGAAAACGAAGATCATGGCACCCAGTCCCATCACTTCATGGTCCCATCACTAGATGGGGAACAATGGCAACAGTGAGAGACTTTATTTTCTTGGGCTCCAAAATGACTGCGGATGGTGAGTGCAGCCATGAAAATAAAAGACACTAGTTCCTTGGAAGAAAAGCTATGACCAACCTAGACAGAATATTATAAAGCAGAGACATTACTTTACCAACAAAGGTCCGTCTCGTCAAAGCTATGGTTTTTCCAGTAGTCATATATGGATGTGAGAGTTGGACTATAAAGAAAGTTGACTACCGAAGAATTGATGCTTTTGAATTGTGGTGTTGGAGAAGACTCTTGAGATCCAACCAGTTGCAAGGAGATCCAATCAGTCCATCCTAAAGGAAATCAGTCCTGAATATTCATTGGAAGGACTGATGCTGAAGCTGAAACTCCAATACTTTGGCCACCTGATGCAAATAACTGACTCATTTGGAAAGACCCTGATGCTGGGAAAGATTGAAGGTGGGAGGAGAAGGGGACAACAGAGGATGAGATGGTTGGATGGCATCACAGACTCAATGGACATGAATTTGGGTAAACTCTGGGAGTTGGTGATGGACAGGGAAGCCTGGCTGCAGTCTATGAGTTTGCAGAGTTGGACACGACTGAGTGAACTGAACTGAACTGAGGTTTTGATATAACAGTCTCTCTCTCTCTACATATATATGTGTGTGTGTGTGTGTGTATGTATGTATATACACAATTGAAGTTGCTGATCTCTTAAGTTCAAACTCATTTTAATTATCCTGCATTTGTATTCTCCTCCTCACAATTACTGGTTTTGATACCATATTCATGTGTGTATTTTTTCTTACCTTTACTGTATGTTTGCTTTTACTGATGAGCTTTCCTTTTTCATAATTTTCTTGTATCTAGTTGTGGCTTTTTCTTTTCCACCTAGAAATGTTCCTTTCAGTTCAGTTCAGTTCAGTTCAATTCAGTTATGTTCCTTTAGCATTTGTCATAAAGCTGGTTTGATGGTACTGAGTTCTTCTAGCTTTTCCTTGACTGTAAAAGTTTTTTGACATCTCTGTCATATCTGAATAAGAGCCTTGCTGGGTGGAGTAGTCTTGGCTGTATGTTTTTTCCTTTTTCCTCTTTAAATATATTATGCCACTTCCTTCTGGTCTGCAGAGGTTCTGCTGAAAAATCAGCTTGATGGTCTTATGGGGGGTTCCATTGTATGTTATTTGTTGCTTTTCCCTTGTTTCTTTTAGTATTTTCTGTTTGTCTTTAATTTTTGTCAGGTTGATTATATGTCTTTGTGTGTTTCTCTTGGGTTTGTCCTGTATGAGACTCTCTGCAACTCCTGGAGTTGGATGACTGTTTCCATTCCTGTGCTAGGGAAGTATTCAGCTATTATCTCTTCAAATAATTTTTAAGGCTCTTTTCTCTCCCTCTTCTCCTTTTGGCACCCCTATATATGAATGTTGGTGCATTTGGTATTGTCTCAGAGGTCTCTTAAACTGTTCTCATTTCTTTTCATTGTTTTTTTTTTTATTCTATTCCATGACATTTATTTCTACCACTTTGTCTTCCAGTTCACTGATTTGTTCTTCTGCCCTATTTATTCTGCTATTGATTCCTTCTTGTGTATTTTTCATCTGAGTTATTGCATTCTTCAACTTTGTTTGGTTCTTCTTTATACACTCTAACTCTTTACTAAGAATTTCTTGTAACTTCTTGCTCTGTGCATCCATCTTTTTTCCCATGTTTCTGGTTCATCTATAAAGATGATAAGATCATTACTCTGAACTCTGTTTTTGGTACATTGTCTTTCTTCACTTCACTTAATTCTTCTGAGGTTTTATTTTGTTCCTTCACTTGGAACATATTCCTTTGTATTCTCATTTTGTTTAAAACTCTATTTACATTTTTGTGTGTATAGTGGGTTAGTTACATTTCTTGACCTTGGAGAAGTCACCCTCTGTAGGCGATTTCCTATGTATCGCAGCAGTACACTCCCCTCTCATCACCAAGGCCCAGGGACAAGCTGGTTCCACTGTAGGTTCTGAACAGTGTTTTCAGACTCAGACTTGGTTTGCAGGCTGCCTCTGGTGACTGCCCCATGATGGATGAGGCTGGTCTGGAGGCTCATGAAGTCTTCTTGGTGGAAGGAGTTGCTGCCTGCCCACTGGTGGGTAGAGCTGGGTCTTGGCCCTCTGGTGTGCAGGGGTGTGTCAAGTGGCATATAAAGAGGTGGCTGTGGGTTCAAGAATTTTTTAGGGTAGGCTGTCTGCTGATGGCTGGAGCTGCATCCCTGCTGGTTGGTTGTTTGGACTCAGGTGTCCCAGCACTGAATCATACAGGCTGTTGGATAGGGCCAGATCTCTATGCCAAAGGCCCACAATGGTTGCATTCAGCCAGAGTTCACATAGGTGAACACTCCCTGCTATGTTCACCACCAGCTTTTATGACCCCAGAGAGAGCCAAAGCCACCTCCTTAGAAGACCCTCCAACACCAGCATGTAGGTCTAGCCCAGGCTCTTGCAGAATCACTGCTTTACCCTGGGCCCCAGTGCATGCAAGAGTTTGTGTCCACTTTCTAAGAATGGAGTCTCTGTTTCCCCAAGTCCTGAGGAGCTCCTGAAGTCAAATCCTGTTGGTCTTCAAAGCCAAATGCTTTGGGGTCTCCTCCTCCCAGAGCTGGACTCCTGGGCTAGGGAGCCTCACATGGGGCTCAGAGCTCTCATTCCTGTGGAAAAACTTCTACAGTATAATTATCCTCATGTTTGTGGGTCACCCACCTGGGTGGTATGGGATTTGATTATATTGCAAATGCACCAATCTGTTGTGGTTTCCTCTTTGTGTCTTTGAATGTGAAATATCTTTTTTTTTTTTTTTTTGTAGATTCCAGTCTTTTTTTAATTGATAGTTGTTCAGTCTTTTGTTGTGGTTTTGGTTTGCTTGTTAGAGGAGGAGAGTTCGAGGTCCTTCTGCTTCATCATCTCTCTCCTCTCCATTTCAAACTTTTGGCAATATTTATTGCATATTTTCTCTCAGTCTGTTTTCAGAGTTGTGCCTCATCACTGTCAAAGTTTGTATATCTTTAACTTTTTAAGACACATTTTTAAGCTACAGAGAATAAAAACGATAGAGGCAAACTTAAGATTAGGACTTCAATGTCAAACCAACTGGATTTAATGAACTAAGATATCTAAGGTGAGAGCATCTTGCCTGTCCCCTGTGCCACAGTGCATAGAACAGTGCTATAGATATGATATTATGCATTTCATCAATGTATCATCCCCAGCATATTTTCATAGGTATAACTTACTGAGCACTTACTATGTGGGCTTCCCAGGTGGCTCAGTGGTGAAAACTCCACCTGCAATGCAGGAGACATGAGTTTGATTCCTGGGTCTGGAAGACCCCCTGGAGAAGGAAATGGCAACTTACTCTAGTATTCTTGCCTAGAAATCTCATGGACAGAGGAGTCTGGCAGGCTGTAGTCCATGGGGTCGCAAAAGAGTTGGACACGACTTAGTGACTAAACAACAACTTACAGTGTGCTAGGCATTATTCTAAATATTTTTCTAGACAATATCTCATTTAATGTCCATAACAACTCCCTTTGGTTGGCAGTGGTGTTTTCTATATTTATGATGAGGAAACTGAGGTTCAGAAAGAGAGTTATGTGGACTCAGTTTATTGTCAGCACCATAGATGCCAAACCCAGGGCTGTCCACGCTGATTCAGAAAATGCCAAGCAGGAAAGAAATCCACCATGACCCTCTTACATTGAGCAGTGAAGAAGAAATATGCTTCCTCATTAGCTGTCATGGCCACATCCTCCATGTGGTTTTAACATATAATGCTTATTAAGCATCCATGCTGTGGGTGAGGTCTGGTCCTTTCCATCTGTATAAAACTGAACTAATTATCTTTACACCTTTCAAGTGATAGCCTGTAGAGTCGAGGAACTAGCAACCTGTGGCTGACTGTATTGATCTCTAGAAATAAACACACACACAATTCCAAGGGTTGAATCTTATAAGAGGTATGGGATTGAAGCCATAGATGTCTTATAAAAAAAGTCATTGTAGATTTTTAAAATGCCAGTCAGCATGACTACTATGACAAATATTGCTCAAACAGTATACTTTGTGGGAGACTTTAGTGGTTTCCAAAGTGAAGGCTTTAAATAGCGATCAGTTTGAAGCTTTTCCCATCTTTATAATGAGTCTTCTATACAAAGATTCCCTTCAGGGAATCCCACCACTTGAAAGAAGAAGGAGGTCCAGAGACCATCAGTTGTTCAGTCTGGTGTTACAGATCAGGAAACTGGGCTCCTCCGGAGCAGAACTGGGTCTGGAATCCAGTGTATTTTTCTTCTACTACAAGCATCTGCTTCATCCTCATAGTGCCTTCAGCTGGAATCTAAAGCATTTGAATGTTGCAATTGTGACACAAGCTGCAGATGAGAATTCCCTAAGCTTTGGTGAAGTCTCCCTGTCACTAGTTAGCTATGTGATCCTGGGCAGTGTTTTAAGCTCTTGGAACCACAGTTTTCTCCTCTGCACAATGCAGTTTGCTGGCCATGGTGTCTGGAGTCATTTTACTACTGTAACATGTAACTCTGTGATTTAATCTATTTGTGAATGAACTTCTACTTTTCACAAAGTACAGGGCCTTCTTTTTCCTCATTAACACTCTGCATTCCTAAGAAAAATGGCTTTGGAACTAGAATTCCAAAGATAGACAAGCTCTAAAAGATAAGATAGGCATTTTTAGATATGCAAGAACTCAATTTCCCATATTCCTAGTTTTAATAAGCAGTTTGTGGCTATCCATTAGCAAATTAAGGAATTAAGATGTGAATATCAAGAACTAATAAGACAAATGCTGAAGCCCAAAAGAAGACCATCCTAATGAAATAATTTTTCATCATCCTTAGGAAATCATTAATCAAAAGTAGAACAGGAAGCCAGTGGACTCTGAGAAGGTTGACTTCATGAGAAAGAACTGGGATGGATTCCAAGAATTATTAGGGAGCTAGATGATACCAGTGACATTTTTTTTTTTAATTATGTGTGTATATGTGTATTTTATCTTTCCACAAGAATAAAAATAACTAACACCAAGGGAAAGAAATTCATAAATCAGAGAGTACAAATATGAAGCAGAATGATCCAAAAGGAAGTCAGAAAAGAAATTATTTGACCTGGATAAAGGAAGATTTTCTTTCATTGGCATTGGGGTCTAGCCTTGAATGTTATCAGAATGGAGTGTGGTTGTCGCACATTATGACCCATTGCAGTGCACAGAAACCTGCCGGGCTAATGAAACTCCACACTCCTGCTTTCAACTATTAGAATAAAATTTGACAACACATAGAATTTCTAATGTTGATACCACATAGGGTGTCAAAGTTTACATCTGTGACAGGGAATATTGTTAACAGATGTTGAGAAGGAGAAGAAGGGACAAAAGATGGGGATGTGCTAAGATTCACACAAAACCATCACGGTGGTTTCCCCTGTGACCAGAGAGGGGGAGGAAATGGGACTAAAGTGGGAAAACACAGGAGATGGTAATGTTTTGTTAAGAATAAAAGCTGGATAGACAGGAAAGGTGCAACCTGGCTAGTGGCAACAGGCATCTTCCCCAGTCTTGTGTGAACTGACTATTGTTTCTTACCATCTGAGGTGGTTCTTTTTCCAGTCTTGGGTAGTTTCCTCACTTGCATACCCTGTTAAGTATTTTATTAAATACTTGAGTGGGGGTCTCTGCAGAATTCTAGGGTTATTTCTCTGTGTGAATCTCTCCTCTCTGATACTCAGTTCTAGAAGCTCTAGCTGCCTTGGTCTCCCAAGCTCTCAGCTCTTTCTTACCAACTTAGGAAATCTGCCAGGCTCTGCCTCAATTTCTACTCCCTGAGCTACTGCTAGGAAACGCTCTGAAGTCTATAAAAATGGAGAAATCATAATTTTATTTAATTCTCATCTCTCAGGGATTACTGTTTTTCTTTGCCTGAGGTCTAATGTCTTAACAATTATAGTTTTATATATAGATTTAAAAAATTCAGTTAGAGTAAATCTGGTCTTAGTCCAGATTTACTGGACCAGAAGTCTAAAAGTTTTTTTTTTCTGCCTTATCAGGGATCTCTTTTAGTTTCTACCATCCCCCAAACAGGCAATGCTTCATTTGCTTCCAAATTTTGAAAATCTAATTTAAGCCCCTTAAGGATAATATTCACACCAACTACACGTAACAGCCAGTAACCAAAGAAAAGAAACTAATTGTAGTTCTTAATTTTTATTCTGTACATGTCCACACAATTCACAATACAGAAAAAATGTTCAAAAAGTAACTATAACTAGTCAATATCTTTTTTCAGAGATTAGTTCAATCTCCCAAATTAAATTCCAATGAAAATCTTTGTAGAGCAACACGGTGATCAAGATACTTTGTATAAACAGGAAATGCCAGAAAATTAGGGAAAAATACTTTATGACTTTGTTACAAAAACTCCATTCTCCCCCAGCCCACCCTCCCCACCACCCTCCATCTTATGTTATCTGGGTCCTACTTTACCTGGCAATAGACTTCCTCATCCTCATGCCGCAGATGCTACTTTGGTTTGGATTCCACCTGCCAGCTGGCCGCTTTGCAAAAGCGTGACTGTGGGATATGGTAGGGCAGAAGCAGAAATCATGAAAGAGCCCTTTATAATGTGACTGCAACACCTCTTACAGACGTAGCCTTCGAGAGTGGACTCCCACAGCCAAGGGTACTCTGGATGCCCAGGAACATTATCCCACTCAGAAATCAAATTAAATGAAAGGTATTCACTCTTCTGGAACTGAGATTGTCCTCTATTTCTTAATTCTTTACAGGAATGGTTTTCATCATTTTCAATCAGCTATAGTCTATATAATATTCAGATTCATGGTTGCGGACTTCATCATTGGTAATTAAAAAAAAAACAACAAAAAACCCACAGCCTGACTAACTTTTTAACTGAGACTAATTTGGACCCTAACTTTTCTAAGATGTGTTTTGCAAAATATTCCGTTATGCTAGAATATTTTGTCTATAAGATTTCCAAATCTCACTCCCCAGGATGGCAAGAATCCCACATGTCCCAGTCCACAATCAGGATGTTAGCAAGCATCAAGCTAGGTGCAAGTTGCATTGGGAATTATACACGTTATCAAAGCCTCAGTCCAACTAGTGGGGGAGGGGGGTAGGGAATGAAAAGTTTACAGTTAATAAAACCTAAAAGGTTAGGAACCATTTGGATTCATTACACAAAGTGCAATAAAGATCAAAGCTAGACTCCATCTTAAAAATCGATAAATCTCACTAACATATTTGAGAGAATTACTCATAAATTTAAAAAAATATATAAGGTAAACCAATTTAGGGCTTTCATCTATTTATTTTTACAAGAAAATTCATAATAATCTATTTCTATAATTCTGAACAGGAAAGGTTACATGTAAACCCCAAAATAGGAAAGCCATAGTCTCAGAATTTGTAAGGATTGTGAAAAACTCCCTAAATTGTCCTTTATTTTTCTCAGATTTTATCAGAGTCCTGTACAAGTCCATGTTCTAACCTCCTATTAACATTTGGAAAAACTCCTTTAAAATCAACCCAGTCCTTTGGAAAGCTCTACTGGAAACTCCTTCCTTCTATTGCCAGAGCCCTGTTTTCTCCTACATTCCAGACATAATCTAATTCTTCTAAGCAATCTATGTTGACTGTTTCATAACTGAGAAACTCTTTGTGGCCACTCTAAACCAGTTCAGTTTTTTTCTATATCTTCTGAATTTGCTTTTCATGAGGATCAAAGTTTGCTGAGAGTATATATTATTCATTTGTGGGTTGCCATGGCAATTTAAGACTAGCGCCTTATTACTGTATTACTCTTGAGAACCTTTTTTTTTTTTCCCCATTACCCTGCTGCTTCTTACCTTCCTGAGCCAGAGGCAAGGGGCAGGGTGGGAGACAAGATGGAGTGGGAGCAGTTCTCTGAGCAAGCCTCCAGATATGGGTCCACGGTTAACAACTATCTCAAGAACGACTCCCACCCCCATGCAGCCAACCTGAAATCTAGGAATTCATGGAAGTAAGGGAAGGTAGGCAATTAAAGCTAGTTCACAAACAGAAACATCCTGGTAAAATTAGTCTAGGGATGGGAGGTTAAGTCCTGTTTCATGACAACAGGTTACAGAAATTGCCTCTATGCCTTTTTGTAACCAGAAAATACAGAGATCTTCTGCCCCCTTCTCCAAGCCCCAGTTCCAAATGCACACTCCAAACAAAAAATGGGGAGAAAATAGGAGAGTGAACACTAGATCCTTTGTTTTCACTTTAATTCCTGAATTTGTGACTTATGCCTTAGGAGAAACATATATCTTATTTAGGAGGTTTGGGAATTGGCTGGCAGTGGTGAGTGTGTGTGTGTGTAACCAAAGCAAAATTTTTTTTAGGGCCATGAAATATCAGCTTCTAAATGATCTGGGATATATTTACAGTGTCTGGTATTTTTACAGAAATACTTTCATTGCATATATATGGCAGGAACTTGAAAGAAGGGGGCTCTAATTGAGTTCTGCTCCAGTCTAAAATATAGAAATTGAAACCTGGAAAACATCACAGAAGTCTTTTAGTCCAAACAATTGCTTTAACATGATCCCTGATCTGGTTGTTCAATTTTTACTTATATGCTATAAGAAATATCAGCTGTGATAAGTTCACTGTTTTTTAGAAAACCCAATTCATTTTTCTGGATGAAATATTTAGGGAAAACAAAATCCTCACATAAGAAATAAAGCTGCCTCCCCTCCATGTCTGTTCCTGATCTCGTCTGTCCTACAGAATTTGGATCTCACGGTCCTAGTTAAGCCATCTTCTCCCAACATTCCTATTCCTAATCTGGCTGCCTTCCAGATCAAACAATCCTCTTTTACATATTCATCAACTGCCCATAGTGGTGCCTTGTAAATATGAGATTAGGAATGGAAGGATATCTCAGGCCTGTTTGGTCTTTCCGCCTCACGTGTGGCATCTTCCCATAGGTGTGTTAGGCCTCTATGTATTGAGTTGGCTAAAGAACTTTGGGTTTGTCCATAACATCTCATGCATGGACAAACCCAAAAGAATATTTTGGCCAACCCCATACGTGAATGTGTATGATGGATTTAGCCTTGTATACTCACACAAAACTTTAAGCTTTGGAGTCTTGAATGGCAAGACACATTTTGGTGCAGTATTCTGAAATAATACTATTCCAGTAGTGACTTTCAAGGAGAGAAAACAATACCAACATTTAAAAATGCTGAGAATCACAAAGCAGAGAAGCCAAGAAGTCCCCCCTCAGTGTCATTTCATAAAATCCATCCTGGTACCAAAACATTTGGCCTTTTCTCCCCTTGAAATATGTCCAACCTGATAAGCCTCTGAGAGCAAAACCCCTAATTTTTAATTTCATATTCTTCCTCAGTCCTAACCAACCCATGCTGTGGAATCTTAGGTAAATACTTTTTCAAGGAGGCACCTTCTAAATGATGGAAATCTGAATCATGGATGTAAAGGAGCATTGAAAGCAATGGTGGAAAAATATTTACTTAGAAAACATCTATTGTAGACACGTTAGTCTGGAATATCTAAAGATCTTAGTTGTGCTACAGTTCTACCACTTACTACATGAATCAGTGTTAGTCAAATTCATTGCTCTGAGATTCCATTTATTTATTTAAAACACATTATATGCATTAAATCTCGGGTTTGCACTGAGGCTCAAAAGTGTAAAAAATGCATCAAAATGCTAAACTAACATTGTAAAATTATTGAAACTGTTACTAATAAATTGTACAGATCTGAGTTGCTGAAATTATTGAAAGCTATACGCACTAGAGGATTGAGAAACAAGATAGTTTCAGTTGCTCCCGCCACTACAGTCTCCCATGTCAAATGCTATTTGGCTCAAAATACTGAAACTATGGAAAAATGGGCAAAACCAGAATCATTACTTATTTTCATGGGTAAGCTCTCCCTTGTAATTACCATGCCAGGAGCAGAAGCCAGGGAACTTTCCAGGATTGCCTTTCACGGACATTTACTTGGACCTCAAACATCTTTTAGGCAGAGCTTTCTCCTCTGATTATACCAGATTACAAGTAATTCTAAGAATATCAAACCACAGCACATTTTTATACTGAATTTGAATAGACAGTAAAACAGATTTCAAATAGGACTTTACTTAAGGATGCCTAAGAATATTCATCAGAATCCATGATGCTTCCAGAAGTATTTTATACCTCTTAGTATGCTTTCTTTTCATTAGCTCTTAAATTCATGCTTAGTTTTAAGATTTTTAAATGATAACTAAACGTCATTCTCTTTATGATTTAGACTGTCACAAAGAGATATTTTAAAAGATTAAAAGTCAAGATTTTTATGAAATTTTCAAAGGGATTCCTCCCTTTCAACAAAGTCATTTTAAAAGAACATTTAAAAAAGCTCCCAGAATCTAATCCAGCCCCCTCAGACACATGTCCAAAATCACAGCATTCCTCCAGGTGGTCCACGTAGCCTCTGCTTAAAAACTCCTCATTACTAAAAGTTTCTAATTCTGGGCCAACTGCACCATTTGATGATACTTATGCTTCACTTTTCTATTCAGTCAAAATCCAACTGCGAGTTTTGCCTCTGGTTCCTAGTTCTGTCCTCGAAAATAGGATAAACATTTGGGCTCTCATTTCAGTAGTGTTTCTAAGTCTCACCTTGAAGTCTTGGTTTCAGATTTTTTTTTTTTTTAAGAACAGTACCAAGACTCCAAGAGAAAGGGAACGCAAACTGTGGCTTCTTTCATATTCTCATTTTATGTTTCATAGAAATAAAACATGGTTAGACTTGAACCTGCAGGGCATGCTCCCCGGTACCATGTACAGAACTTATCAGATTGGAATTTGTATTTTCTCCTAGACTGAGTTCCATGAGGTCAAGAGCTCTCTCTCTTGCAGTCATTCTTATATGCGTGGTATGGTGCCTGCATCAGAGTAAACATATTCTCAAATGAATGATTAAATATATGATTGTATAATTGATTTGTGAACAGAAGACTGTGTGTAAAATGACTGAATATATGTATAAACAGATTCTGGAATATGTCCACCATGAGGATACCATCCAATATTCATATCTCTACTTTAAAACATAATGCTTCAACAGCCTAAGAATTATTTTTTATGCCTTTTTTTTCGGGGAGGGGGGTGCAGGTTGGGGGGGCAAGTTCAGTAACTGTCAGTGTCCTGGGCAAACAGGTTGTCATGAGCACTATTCCCTTCTTAGTTTCTATTTTTAGGTTTCTCTATAAACTGTGGGGTTGTTTGTTGTTTAGTCGCTAAATCATGTCTCTTTGTGACCCTATGGACTGTAGCCCACCAGGCTTCTCCGCCCACGGGATTTCCCAGGCAAGAATACTGGAGTGGGTTGCCATTTCCTTCTCCAGGGGATCTTTCCTACTCAGGGATCGAATGTGCGTCTCCTGCATTGGCAGATGGATTCTTTACCACTGAGCCACCAGGGAAGCCCATGAGATTTCTCATTCAACTATGGGGAGGTAGCCTAAATCCACAGATGGCCAGTAGAGGTAAAACATGCACAGAATCCAGTCAACCCAGGGGACTTCCTGGGGGCACATGGGTTATGTCACTGGGTGTAGAAGACGCTTCTGTAATTGTGTACTCTCATCGTGTGACGAGGAGAGAAATTTGCTCAATCTATCTGGGAAATTACTTCTCAGAATAAGACCTCTTGTAGCTGTGCAGGATGATCAAGGTCAGGGGGAGGCTATTTGTCCTTTAGGCAAAATGGATACTTGTCCCAGAGGGCAATTTCATTTTGATCCAGTTTGAACATAATATCTGGGGGAGACTCGGGTATCTGTATGCTGGAATTATTGAAGGTAGTGGCAGAAAGTCCAGGAGTGGGACTATTGCTATGGTCAGACAGTTGGAGGGACCAGAGATGGGATTATGACCAAGAAATAGAAATAGGTTGGTGCCAAAGTCAGTGTGAGGGGCCAGGAAGAGGAAAAAAAAAAATAGGACTTAAAATAATCAGCTGAATATGGTATTTAGAGAATTAGAAACTTGAGATATTCAGAGATGGTTCTACTAAGACCTGGGCAGAAGCAATTTTATACTAAATAAATGTTAAAGATCAGAAAACTCTCTAGTGGATGTTACACTTTTTCCCCTAAAATAAAAATAATCCATTTAAGTAATTAGTTTTATTGGATGGTTATGATGAACCAGTTTAACAACAATCTACTTTATTTTTAAATAGCATAATTGAAAATATGCTGTTTTCAGTGATTTCATTAGCTACTTAGTTAGCTACTGGAAGGAAGCCAAGTTACTCAGACCCTACCCATTTCCAAGTTACGACACCTTTCTGGTGGTAGCTTGCCAGAATTAAATATCATTAGGCAGCCAACTGACTGTCAGTCCTGTAAACTCAGCCTTGTAAAGGTAAGTGTCACAGAGAAACTCTCCACTTGAGATCCACAAATAGCATAGACAAGTCTCGAGGCTCAGGTACGTTGCATGTTTCGTGGAAAGTAAGAAAAACAATTATAAGACCTCTTGGTCACAGATTTTGTGACACTACTACTGCTACTGCTAAGTCGCTTCAGTCGTGTCCGACTCTGTGCGACCCCATAGACGGCAGCCCACCAGGCTCCCCCGTCCCTGGGATTCTCCAGGCAAGAATACTGGAGTGGGTTGCCATTTCCTTCTCCAGTGCATGAAAGGGAAAAGTGAAAGTGAAGTCGCTCAGTCGTGTCCAACTCTTAGCGACCCCATGGACTGCAGCCTACCAGGCTCCTCCGACCATGGGATTTTCCAGGCAAGAGTACTGGAGTGGGGTGCCATGACACAGGCAAAAGCAAATGTCATGTGCGTTTGAAGTGCTGCAGTAACAGAACTGGGCTTAGTAACAGGAAAAATAACAAAGAATAAAAGAAAAAATTTCTATTACCTTATCTTTGCCCGTTGGAGTTAACTACACAGGCATGGATGACTAGCATGCTTCTAAAATGTTTTTTTAAACTTATGCAATATATGTGTGTATAGGTATATATACACATATATGTCTACAAATAAATACATCTCTATGTGTGCATTGAGGCTTGTATATGCAGAGTGTTTCTGACACCTGTACAAGCAACAATGTTTATCCGTGTTCCCGCTGTTTATCACTAGGGACAGAAGAAAGGACTCTATACCAGCAGAGAGCAACACCTTGACATTGCATATGATACTCATCTGTGGTATTAGAACTTCTTATAAAAATCACATTCAACTTTTATAATTTAAAACATTTACAATAAAATTGACATTAAAAAAAAAACTGTCCCACATTTTTTAAGACATGAATATTATAAGGTGTCCAGTCAATAAATCCTGGAAATCCTTTAGGCAAAGAAATTGTTACTAGGTCTAAATGGAAACTACCTACTTGTTGAGGATCTCTCAATGTAAACAGACCTGCCTACGCAGGCCAGCTAGAACAGAAGGATGGGAACAACGGGGCACGTGTGAGGCTTTCCAGCACTTGCTGTTGCTAGTTTCAAGGTTGTGTACTCGCCGGTTAAATTCTCCATTTCATACATTGCATTCGTTTTAGGTTATAACCTCCGTGTGTGTGCTCAGTCATGTTCGACTCTTTGTGACCCCGTAGACTATAACCTCTATAAAGGTAACCGGAACTCTCAAAGTGAAATTCCCGGCCGTGGTGTTTATTTTCTTCTTAGCTTCTGTTCTTTATCAAGTCCTTGAATGTGATAAGCACAACACAACTGGGTCCTTTTTCATTAAATGCATCATACCAGAATATAAGGCTACCAAAAAATGACTAGCTTTAAGGTTATATAACGTTGGCTTTTAATAACTCCCCATTTCTCATGCCTCTATCCACCCAATCTAAAAGTGGAATCCCAGAGCAGACAGCAGTGCAACGCGAAGGGTTCTCCTGAGCCAAACCCAGAGGAATGGCAGCTGAGCCAGCTACACTTGGCAGTGCTGTCTCAGTAGGTTTTGTAGAAAATTGTATTTCCATACATATACAGTTTTATGTCTTTTAAAGTTACGTGGATTATCAGACCAGCGCCAGACTATTTGCTCCCATGCTTCCTGATGGCCCAGGAGAGGGGCTACTACCTACCTAAGCTACGTTGGCGACTCCTAGAGCACATGCCCTTCTCCCTTTTCTAAAGCCCAGGACTGTCATGTGCAGTGGCCAATTTTTTAAAAAGCTACAGGAGGTAGATTTAATGTTTAAGCCATTAAATAGGTCACTATTCTAACCATTTCTGACGCTTTTTTTTTTTTTCTCAAAGCCTAAGTTCTTAGGGTGTTTGCTTTTTCAAAGAGATATTTGCCTTTGTCCTATGTCATTTCCCCATCAATAATGTAGGACATTAATGTCTTTCTTTTTTGGTTTGGAACAATTTCCAAATGCATCAGGACCCCTACAGTAGTCATTACCTCATCTATTTCCATACTGAAGATTTACGTGTGACTTCAGCTGGAGCTATTTGAATTGGCCCACAGCCACCTGTACCCTCAATTTTCTCTGGGCTGTTTGGAAGCATCACAGAGAAATATGAGATGGTTGGTGAGAGCAGAGTCCTTCATCCCAGCAATGGCTGCGTGGCCAAATGCTTGGCTCAATATAGGGCATGGAAGGCACCATTCAAAGCCAGATTCCAGTCTGTCGTAAGGATTATATTTCTGTCATCACAACATCTCCTTGACAGTCTCACCAACTGAAAAATTCCCAGCAGAAGCCCAGTGATTAAATTCTCCTGGAGCATGTTTCTTTCCAGCTTCTGGAAACAATCTACTGCAGTCCCTTTTCCCCTTGCCAGAAAACCCAAAAGATCTCTCCGTTTCTAAGACTGATGTATGAAAACAGATTCCTCTTTCCACAGCTGAAAATAATGCCAACAGTTTGATGTGGAAACAACTAAGGGCAGATGTAGTCCCCATCCACTGAGAGGCTGTTCCGACCTAATATAGTATATCATCTCTGTACTTTCAAAATGACACGTGACCAAAAGTGGTTCAGATAAGCGAGGCGGCACCACTGGACTTCAACTTAAATGCAGAGAGACAATCATTTATACTCACATGCAGAAACACAAGGGAAACACTTGGCTTATGTCTAAGAGCAAAATGGAAGAAAGCTCAGAAGACAGTGGTTTAGTTTAAAGCAAAAAGGGTCACCCACTTTCACTCCTGCCTTATGCCCAAGTCCAGCAGATGTTTTCTCTGAAAGTGAGGAGACTTTTTCTCCTGATTCTTTAGTTACCATAGAGTCCCTAACAGAGGTACCTGTAAGTACCTACTGGTCTGTGGCAGGATGAAAATCTGTGATTCTACTGCCAGTGAGACGTTTCCAGTTAGACTCCCAACAGTAGTCGGCACTAAGAACATTCTGGCAGGGGAAATAGAGAAAAGGATATATTTGACCACCCTGTACATGAAAAGTGGGGCTATAGTGCTATCAGGTATGACCTCGGAACCTGGCAATAGCAGGTGAGGCATCCATCCGAATGATCCAGGCATCTTGAAAGTCTGGCAGTGGAGCTCGTAAAAGAAGGCTTTGTCCTTGGGACAAGGCTCCCTCAGGGTAATGAAAACCAAGACCTTAGAAGGAAAACCTAAAATGGGCCCCCTCTCACCACTGTACCCAAACCTATTGGCCTCTGTGCAGGACTCCGGCGACTGTTTTCTTAAGTGAGTTATTTTGACATATGTTGCTACTTTTGCTTTTGCTGTTTTATTTCAAGTCGATTAGCCTGCTTTCTACTATCAGTCAAAAAGCCAAAAAGTAAACGCCGTCGCAGTGCTCCATTTCCTGTAACCACAGTTCCCACACATGGTTTTCTGCTCTGCAATTTCAACAGCACTTAAAATGGAGTGGTTCTGCAAACCCGCTATGGGCCTTGGTGAGAATCCACTGCCCATCTCTACTGCAGCAAAAGGCAAAGATGGCTACACGTAGGCAGTACGGAGCTGGGCCAATAGCCCGAGCTGAACCAGTCCTCCATGGCTCTTGGCAACAGTGCCGCCACCTGGGCTGACCCCTGGGTCCCCCCTCCGAGGTACCACTCAACCCAGGCAACTCCCATGCCACCTTGCCGCACCTCAGAGATATTGCACACAAGCGGACGCTATCTATGTGGCACTCCCAGCTCCTGTATAATGAGAAAGGGTTAGGGAGGGAGAGGAGACATGCAAAAGGTCACTAAGTAGTCTCGGTATATTTAGTCTTGGAAGTGGAAGCGGTTTTACAGTTGTATTTCTGCAGAACATCCAGAGGGTTTGAAAAGACCTTCAGGGTCTCGTGGTCTTCAAAGACTGAATGTAAAGAGAACAGATCATGTAATTTTTTTTTTTTTAAATCGATGGGTCATTACAGTAGAATTGTGCGGTACAGGGGAAGAGTGAATGCATAGGGGGGCGAGGGAGCAGTGCCATTTATACGAACATCCTTGGATCTTTAAAATAAATTATACAGGTGAACACAGAAGTTCATGCTACTTGCTGGAAGCAATAAGGATCGAATTTTGTGGAACTCGCAGTCCACAAATCTCCAGGTATCCTGCCTCGTCCTCAGTGGGCTATCATGTTCTGTGGTACATCTTGGTAGCCCTTAAAACTGGTGGCATGGTCTCAGATAGATTCTTGCAGGAGAGACAGATTTATGGATTCCATCAGCTTCTTCCAGGGGAGCCACCTGATCGCCAGGAGGGCACAGGTGAGATGCTTGTTGAGGTTCTCTCAGCCTGTCTACCAGGGTCAAACAGCAGTTTCCAGGTCCTCATGGCCAATGATCTTATAATTCTGGCGGCTTTCCAGGTAGGCAGCCAAGTCTGGGTCCCCGGCCTGTTGGGCTCTGTCTTGAGGTGTTTTACCCTGTAGGTAACAGTGAAGAGGAAAGAGACACAAACACTTGGGAAAACATTTTTTAAAAAGTCATAGGAACAGAGCTGCTCAAAGATAACTCACTAAAACTGATCTTTCCATGTTTTCTGTTTGAGTTGATGAGATACGTTCTCAATCTGTTACTGCATCAAATGTGTGAGATATGCAAGTTCAAGAGAGACGATCACTTTTCAGAAGTGGGGCTTCCATCAAAGGAAAGGGAGGTTCATAGAGTAACTAGGTACACAGCAGCAAATCGTGCAGCACAGGAAGAATGAGAACCTAGATTCTCTTCAAAGGGGGATAGAAATCACTGAACAGAAAGTAGGGAAATAGGCATTCTGATTTCTAGTTTGGAAGTCTTTCCGTGATACTAAATCCTAGGAAATAACAAGCAGAAACAAAGGAGGAGGGATGATCAGAAACAATTTAAAGGGGTTTCTTTGCTGGTTTCAACGTCTTCAGTTTGGTTCTCCCTAATTTAGAACTATCTTATCTCCCTAAAAAGTAAGTTAATTTCTGATAATAAAAGTGATGGGTGTTGAGTAAAGAAATCTTGGGAAAGTAGGAAAGCATAAGTAAGCAAAAATCACCAGTAACTTCACTATACTAAGATAACTGCTGTTAACCTTCCCACAAAGTAGCTGTTTTCTTATTTCTGTAGCTCTATACACAATTATTTTTATGAAAACTAAATCATACTTTGTTTATATACTTAGGTAATGTGCTTTTGCACTTAATAACATATAAAACCTCTATGTCATGAAATGCTCTTCTGCATCATTGTGAATGACTGTATAATTTTTTTTCAGTCTATTATAATGTTGGGTTTCCCTGGTGGCTCAGCAGTAAAGAAGCTGGCTGCCAATGCAGAAGGAGCGGGTTTGATCCCTGGGTTGAGAAGATTCCCTGGGGGAGGAAATGGGAAGCCACTCCAGTAGTCTTGCCTGGGAAATCACATGGGCAGAGGAGTCTGATGGGCTACAGTCCATGGAGTCACAAAAGAGTCAGATACAACTTAGTGACTGAACAACAACAAATTATAATGTTACATGTATATTTATTGATTTAGGTCATATCTGAATGGTCTAGTGATTTTCCCTACTTTCTTCAATTTAAGTCTGAATTTGGCAATAAGGAGTTCATGATTGGAGCCACAGTCAGCTCCCGGTCTTGTTTTTGCTGACTGTATAGAGCTTGGGCTCCAAAATCACTGCAGATGGTGACTGCAGCCATGAAATTAAAAGGCATTTGCTCCTTGGAAGAAAAGTTATGACCAACCTAGACAGCTTATTAAAAAGCAGAGACATTACTTTGCCAACAAAGGTCCATCTAGTCAAAGCTATGGTGTTTCTGGTAATCATGTATGGGTGTGAGAGTTGGACTATAAAGAAAGCTGAGCGCCGAAGAATTGATGCTTTTGAACTGTGGTGTTAGAGAAGACTCTTGAGAGTTCCTTGGACTGAAAGGAGATCCAACCAGTCCATCCTAAAGGAAATCAGTCCTGAATATTCATTGGAAGGACTGATGCTGAAACTGAAACTCCAATACTTTGGCCACCTGATGCGAAGAGCTGACTCATTTGAAAAGACCCTGATGCTGGAAAGGATTGAGGGCAGGAGGAGAGGGGACGACAGAGGATGAGATGGTTGGATGGCTTCACTGACTCAATGGACATGAGTCTGAGTAAGCTCCAGGAGTTGGTGATGGACAGGGAGGCCTGGCATGCTGCAGTCCATGGGTTCGCAAAGAATCGGACATGACTGAGTGACTGAACTGATGTATATTTATACATGTAATATTTCTGAAATGAGGCCAATAAATGTAAGTCAACAGTTAAAGGAGGAACGGTCTCCATTCTTTTGAATGTTTATAGACTTACTTAACCATCCTTGACACTTCTAATTTTTGTTTAGTAGTATCTACTTAAAAATTACATTGTTTTAAAAAATTTTGTTGTAGTTGATTTACAGTGTTGTGTTAGTTTCTGCTGTACAGCAAAGTGAATCAGTTATATACTCTTTAGATTCTCTTCCCATATAGGTCTCAGAGTACTGAGCAGAGTTCTTGTGCTATATTATGTCCTATTACATTAATTTTATGTACGTACTACATGTAAAATAATGATTCATGTACTATTGTACATGAGTATATGTGCTAGTTAATGGTAGCTGATGCTTCTTATCGTGACATGGGGTTGTAGAGTATGAAATTTGTGTTGGTTGTTGAGGATTTTTGGAAAATTTAATACTGATGAGGTTCTTGATGTTTGTGGAGCTATATCAATAACATTTCAGGGAATAGTTTAAATAGAACTTCAGCTTTGGGTGTTGATAGTGGGGCTATGGCTTCTTCCTTGTGTCTTAGGGAGGTTAATTATACTCCTTTTCTGGTTTACAAGACCAGTGTATTTAGTATACTACAAAGACTTGTCTTCATTTTAAGAGATTATTTTTGATTATACTAGTTACTGGTATTAGTACTAGGATGAGAAGGAAATATATGATAGATGCTAGTTGTCCAATGATGATGAATGGGTGTTCGACTGGCTGTCCTCTGATTCATGTGAGTGTTAGTAGGTCTGCTACTAGAATTCAGAATAGGCATTGACTGAATGGTCGGAATATTATGCTTCGTTGTTTGGATGTGTGGAACAGGGGTATGAAAATGAGGATGAGGATGGAGAAAACTAGGGCTAGGACCCCTCCTAGTTTGTTGGGGATTGATCGTAGGATTGCATATGCAAATAGGAAGTATCATTCGGGTTTAATGTGAGGAGGTGTATTGAGTGGGTTTGCTGGGGTGTAGTTGTCTGGATCTCCAAGTAAGTCGGGTGTAAATAATACTAGTAGTATTAAGGCTAGAATTAATAATAATGCGCCTAGGATGTCTTTGATGGTGTAGTAGGGGTGGAATGGAATTTTGCCCATGTCTGATGAAATTCCTGTTGAGTTGTTGGACCCTGTTTCATGAAGGAAGAGTAGGTGAACTATAGCAAGTGCTGCAATGATAAATGGGAGAATGTAGTGGAAGGCAAAAAATCGAGTGAGGGTTGCTTTGTCTACTGAGAAGCCTCAGATTCATTCGACTAGGTTTGTGCCAATGTATGGGATTGCTGAGAGGAGATTAGTAATGACTGTTGCTCCTCAAAATGATATTTGTCCTCATGGTAGGACGTACTCTATAAAAGCTGTGGCTATTACTGTGAATAGGAGGATTACTCCGATGTTTCATGTTTCTAGGAAGGTATACGATCCGTAGTATAGGCCCCGTCCTACGTGCATGAACGGGCAGATAAAGAATATAGATGCTCCATTTGCGTGTATATCGGATAATTCAGCCGTAGTTAACGTCTCGGCAAATGTGGGTGACGGAAGAGAATGGTATCATTGTGTCGGATGTGTAGCGTATTGCTAGGAATAAACCTGTTAAAATTTGTAGAATGAGGCAGATGCCTAGTAGGGAGCCAAAATTTCATCATGATGAAATATTTGATGGGGCTGGGAGGTCAGTAAATGCGTTGTTTAAGATTTTCATCAGTGGGTGGGATTTCCAAATGTTGATCATTAGTGTTCTTGTAGTTGAATGACAACGATGGTTTTTCATATCATTGGTCGTGGTTAGATTCCATGCGAGAATAATGATGACATACATTGTGTTTATTTTAAGTATTATTTTTGTGATTGGTTTTGTAGGGTTTTCTTCAAAACCTTCACCTATTTATGGGGGATTGGGGTTAATTGTGAGTGGTGGGGTTGGTTTTGGAATTGTATTAAATTTTGGTGGGTCTTTCTTGGGTTAATGGTTTTTTAAGTTTATTTGGGGGGTATGATGGTGGGTTTTGGTTATAGTTATCTATTTATATATAATAGTGCATATATGTCATCCCCAACCTTCCAGTTTACCCTTTTCTTCTTTGGTAGCCGTAAGTTTGTTTTCTACATCAGTGACTCTATTTCTGTTTTGTAAATAGATTTATTTGTATCATGTTTTTAGATTCCACATAAGTGATACCATATGATATTTGTCTTTCTGTGTGTCACTGACTTCACTCAGTATGACAATCTCTAGGTTCATCCCTGTCACTGCAAATGGTATTATTTTGTTCTTTTATATAGCTGAGTAATATTCCATTGTGTATATGTACAAAATGATATTAAGTTCTAAGGAAAGGATAGAGGCATGATCACTGTACCAGATAAATAGTTTCATGTATAAAAATGCACACAAGTATTACAGAAACTATCAAAAACTCCTCAGCCTCATCTTTTGCAATGGATGGTATTAACTTCAATTAAGTCTGATCCTAGTATCCTACAAGGGCATGTGGAATAGAAGATAAAAGGGATGTAACAATGGCTCTAGACTCTCTAAAATTTTTACCTATTTAGTTAGGATTTAATACTTAGCCATAGCTTCAAGTTCCTATAATTTTATTCAACTTGTTTACAGTACTTGTAGATTATCTTGTCTTTTTTCTTTCAGAATATAGACGATTTACAATACTGTGTCAGTTTCAGGTATACAGCAAAGTGATTCGGTTTATACACACACGCACACATATCCAATTCTTTTTCAGATTCTTTTCACATATAAGTTATTATTACAGAATATTGAGTAGAGTTCCCTGTGCCATACAGTAGGTCTTTGTTGATTATTTTATATATAGTAGTATGTATATAAAATAGATACATACATATTTTATATATAGTAGTATGTATATAAAATAGATACATACATATATAGTAGTATGTATATAAAATAGATACTCTCTCAATTTTTCCAAAACTTTCACCAAAACTCCTAATCCCTCCTCCCCCCACCTTTCCCCTTTGGTAACTATAAATTTGTTTTCAAGGTTTGTGAGTCTGTTTCTATTTTGTAAATAAGTTTCTTTTAAAAGAGATTATCTTGTCATCAACATTAATGAAGTTGAGATTCCCAGTTTCCAAATAGAGGTGGAGCGGGTGAGCCTTTGAGTTGATTTTAAGGAGCCATTCTCTATCGAGAGAAATTCTCAAAACATTGCTTCTCTCCAAAAATTTCCAGGAGCAGATCCAGTCATAATTATGATATTCAGCTTTCACCAAGCATAAAATTAGAGAATGGAAAAAATTAGAGGGTCCCTGAAAAGGATGAAGCATAGCTCTATTACTTCAAACAGTAAGCTCTCTAAAACAAAATGTTGGGTGCAAACGTAGGTTATACAATGGCATGTAACAGCTTGACTTTACCACTTGCAGGAAATGAGAGAGAAAAATGGACATACCCACATGTGAGGAGAAATCATTAAAGTTTTAATGGTATATAGGTCTAGATTGTAGGATTTCTAGCAATTTTTACTTTTTAAAAAATTTTTGCATTGCAAAAGTTTTCTGTGAGGCTGTAGTATATTTATAACAAAAATAATAAAGCTTTGCACTTTAAAAAGAGGACATACATACATAACACAAAGTAGAAACATCAAGGAACATTGAGCCCCTTTATTAAAAAAGAACCATCTGCTCTGGGGCCAGGTCTCCTGCCCACTCTTTTCTTGGTCCCTCTGTTTCATCTTGCTCCTCCCTTCTATCACCTGAGTCGAGACCAGTCTCTGTGGTGAACAGGCAAGGGCCCTGCTATGTTAGAATGGCCCCAGCAAGGAAGGCCAAGCCCACCTCAAATCTTGGCTTCTGCTGATCTTGCTTCCATGGGTCGTGTCTCTCACTAAGGTTACACATCAAAGCACTTGAATGCAAATATCATCTGGGAAGAATATCACAGTGAGTAATTATCTGCCATTTGGAATCTTACACCCAATTAGCTAACCAGACAGGTAATAGATCAGCTAGAAATGAGGACCTGGCTTAATGAATTCAATAGTCTAGAATTATCAGAATTAAGGCAGCCAGGGACCTCAGAGAGCAAGGATCTGGTGGGTCACAAGGGAAGTGAGGAATCAAGCGCTGAAACTGGTTCAGAAAGGACAGAAAGGTCCATATCAGAGAGAAAGCTATGTCACAATGTACTGCAGTTGGAGGAAACTCCAGAGTGCAAACCACACATGGCTGCCATTAGATTTATTTAAGTGATGAGCAATTCTGAAGTCATCAGTAGGCTTCTAAGTTAGCTGTTTCTTGTCTACATTCATTGATGCCAAACTTAGGTTACTTAGCACATACTTAATGAAGTCCTCACTTATACATTAAAATTCTTCTCTGTAACCTGCTACAGTTAAGTGGCTTGTCCTTTCTTAGAGAGTGCTTTAAAACTCAGAGCCAACCATGACCATGACCTCAGATCATCATAGCAAATTCCTCTATGGGATTGATCTCTATTAACTCTTCTCTCTGCCTCTCTCCCGCCTTGAGTCCTGAGGTCAGAGTGTTCAGAGGTCTATGAAGCCCCTTGGACAAGCACACACCCTCCCTTTGTGCTTATACATTTAAACTGCAGTTTCTCTAAATGAAACACTTTATTTTGTCCTCCTTTTTCCAAAGCCCCAGGCACTTCCATAAGTACAGAAAGGACGCCTTTGCTCCAAGGCACTGGAGCCAGAGATCCTGCCCTGGGGGAGGATGCCTGCACTCACTCATCAAGTTACCTTGGAGTCTGTCTTTCTCAGAGATGCTCCTGCGTCCACCAGAAGCTGGCACACGGCCCGGTTCCGCTGGCAGGCTGCCTTGTGCAGTGCGGTCTCACCCCTAAATCAAAGATGAAATGGGTAAAGGGCTGGAGGCGGGAGTGGGGGTGGGGTAAAAGGAGCAGGGAGGGAAGTGAGGGTCGCATCTTTCCCCTGCTGCTGACCTTCTGTGCACCTAGGCCACTTTCCCACCTATGGTTGAGACCACAGTTGCAGGGCACAGACAGGGGAGGTGGCTGACGGGGGTCCTAAAAGTGTTGGCTGGTTAGGTAGGCTGAGTGATTTTGTTTTAAATGACCACTGTCTGATGTAAGCAATGTTCGGTGGCGCTCTGAAATAGACAGATGTCTGTAGATGTGTCCGAACAGTGTGCAGCCACTCTGTGTAGACATCAGGACATAGCCGGAATGACATGAGATGAAGTACACACAGGGGCAGCAGTGGAGCACCACATCGCAGGGCTCGGTAGACTACCTGGCCCTGGGAAGACCATCTTCTGGGACTTGACTTCAAAGACCCAGGAGACACCCACTCTGCCCGACCTACTGAGTCCTTGTGAGTGCAAGGGGAGAGGCAGTAAGAACTCTGGGATCAGCAGCCTGAGTCACCTCCGGTTAGCAGCAGGCCTGAGGTCAGCCCACTCAGGATGGGGAATAGCCAAGGCAAAGTGACCATTTCGCCAACCCCCACAGGCAGCAGAGGGAGGAGGATATTCCCATCCTGAGTCTGAAATCGAAAAGACACTTAATGCCAAGCTAGGGTGAATGACGACCTTGCCGACGGGAGGTGTGGTACGTGAACAAGCTCCCATAGCAATGGACGGTTTCTTCCTGGTCAGTGACTCGTGGCTAAACCCCTTCTACTTTTCCTTCTTCTGGTCTCCTTAGCCCTTCTCCACTCCACTGACTCAATGGACATGAGTTTGAGCAAACTTGGGGAGATAGTGAAGGACAGGGAAGCCTGGTGTGCTACAGTCCATGGGGTCACAAAGAGTCAGACACAACTTAGAGACTGAACAACCACAACTCCACCCCACCCATTCTTTATCCTTGTATTTCACTGCAGTTCTCTGGAGGCTCCTCCTGGCTTCCAGGGTTAGATGTTTTTAACCTTTCTTTGTCCCTGCTTGGGGAATAGTAACTGCTGTGCTATTCTGGGAATAAAAACGTTGACAACAAATGTTAACAGTTTGGGGGCCAACTGCAGAGCTGGTGAGTTTCTGAACCAGAGTTCCTCTTCTGAGGCACAGGACATGGAAATGATTGGAGTCACTATGTTCTTGGTTCTCCAGTGATTGCATATAACTTGTCTCATTCTAGATTTAGCACAGAGAAATTGTCTCACTACACAAAAAGGATGCCTTAGGGCATTAGGGTTTAATTTGCTTATAAACCTCAGTTGAGAAAGAGTAAATAGATGAGTAATTAAGAGCTAAGTACATTAGACTTCTCTGGCATTCAAGGTGCACCAGTGCAGAAGTACCTCCCTTGAAGGAAGTTCTAAATGACGACCAGCAATGGTTACATATGCAATCATCATGACAGGTACTATCTATTTTTACTGTGTAATCTTTGATTTAGAAGATTAGCTCTACAGTTATAAATACAAGTGAAAGTAGACATTTTTGTATGTTCTCAAGAAGACAATCTAGACTATATAATGTAAGGCAACACTCACGTTTCACTGTCTGTCATATCCAATAACTCGGACGGTCCTAAGGAAGAGGAAAAGCAAGATGCCCATCAAAAAAAAGTTCAAAAAATTACCATTAAAAAAAAAAAAAACAACTGTAGGCACAGAATTAAAATACTTTGGGAGGCTGAATAAGAATTAAAAAAGAGTAGTTACAGGGATAATAAGACCACCTCTCCCTCCAAAAGAGAAATGCTTCCTCCCACCTCCCCCTCATCAATCTCTCAATCAATCATCACCAGGCAATATGTAGAGAATGAGAGATAAAAAAGAATATGGCCTCTGCCTTCAAGAAACTTTCAAACAAGCTGAAGAAATAAAATTAATAGGGGTAGAATAAATTAAGAATAATTAAGTGGCTACCTAAGGAGGAAAAGGAGAATCAGGTGGGCTTTAAAGAATATTTTTAGCACAGGTTGTTAGGGAAGTTCTTATACAGCATACCATTAAAACTACAAGAGACTGTATTATTAAGTGTTCTTTATCTGACATAACACTTAGCAGCATACACTAAGTCAAGACATTATCTACCCCAATTTCTTTATTTTAGAAATAGAGTAAAATTCTATTTTTCATAAAATTTCCCTCCCCAAATCTGGAAGGGATGTTATATATAAACATCAAATGGTTCTAGATGCTTCATCAGGAATCGAAATATTCTGAGCTTTCACATTCATAACTTTTTATTTGTTCACTAATTTACTCAATTCAACCTGCAAACACTGCTTGGAATGTCCACCTTTCCCCCTGCTGCACTACTGCTCTCCTCTAAACCCTTCCTGCAACTTCTTACCTGCAGGTATCAGCTGATACACACTTTCTCCATAAAGCACTCTATTACCGCATTCCTAATATTGCATTCGATGCGCTGCTCATGTGTTCCCTCATTTTGTGTGTTAACCCTATTTCCTACAATTGTGAGGGTAATATAATTAACCATCAAAACTGAGAGTATCCCTAACAAGTAGGGATATACAATCACCTTACTGATCATGACACTTGTCAAGCCATATTAAAATTACCTGCTGTCTTGTCTCTCTCCACAACTAGATTCTGGAAAACCCCTTGAAGCTGTGGCAGATCCCTTGTCCAACACTGTGTCCTTCGTTGGTGACTGGCATAGAGCATGGTGCCAAACAGAGGCTTAAATGTTTGTCTGAATTAATGAATACGGAGCCTGGCAAGCTACAGTCCATGGGGTTGCAAAGAGCTGGACACAACTGAGCAAATGATACACAAACGGAAAGATATAGTGTTCTTGGATTGGAAGATTTGACGTCAAAATGACTATGCTACCCAAAGCAATCAACAAATGTAATCCCTATCAAATTATCAGTGGCATTTTTCACAGAACTAGAACAATACAATTTAAAAATTTTATGGAAACACAAAAGACCTTAAATAGCCAAGGCAATCTTGACGAAGAATGGAGCTGAGGAATCAGGCTCACTGACTTCAGACTATACAGAGCTACAGTAATCAAAGTTGTTTGGTACTCACCCAAAAGCATATAGATTAATGGCACAGGATAGAAAGCCCTGAAATAAACTCAGGCACCTATGGTCAATTAATCTACGACAAAGGAGGCAAGAATATACAATGGAGAAAAGAGAGTCTCTTCAATAAATGGTGCTGGGAACACTCTACAGCTACAGGTAAAAGCTTGAAATCAGAACATTCTCTAATACCATATACAAAAATAAACTCAAAATGGATCAAAGACCTAAATGCAAGAACAGATACCATAAAACTCCTAGAGGAAAACATAGGCAGAACATTCTGACATAAATTGCAGCAATATCTTTTTGGATCTGTCTCCTAGACTAATGGAAATAAAAACAAAAATAAATGAGACCTAAGTAAACTTAAAAGCTTTTGAACAGCAAAGGAAACCATAAACAAAATGAAAAGACAACTTCCAGAATGAGGGAAAATATCTGCAACAATGCAACCAAAAGATGCAAATAGCTCATACAGCTCAGTGTCAAAACAAAAGCCCATAAAAAAATGGGCAGAAGATATAATTATTTCTCCAAATAGCCAACAGGCATGTGAAAAAATGCTCAACATCACTAATTATTAGAGAAGTGCAAATAAAAACTGCAATGAGGTATCACCTCACACCAGTCAGAATAGCCACCATCAAAAAAATCTACAAACAATAAATGCTGGAGAGGGTGTGGAAAGGAAACCTTCCCTACACCGTTGGTGGTGGAAATTGTTACGGTCACTATGGAGAACAGTATCGAGGTTCTTAAAAACTAAAAATAGAACTACCATATGATCCTGCAATCTCATTCCAGGGCATAAATCAGAGAAAAACATAATTCGAAAAGATACATGCATCTCCATATTCACTGCAGCACTATTTACAACAGCCAAGACATGGAAACAACCTAAATGTCCATCAACAGATAAATGGATAAAGAAGATGTGGTGTATATATGTATGCTGGGCTTCCCTGGTGGCTCAGATTGTAAAGTGTCTGCCTGCAATGCAGGAGACCCGGGTTTGATCCCTGGGTCGGGAAGAACCCTTGGAGAAGGAAATGGCAACCCACTCCAGTACTCTTGCCCGGAAAATCCCATGGATGGAGAAGCCTGGTGGGCTACAGTCCATGGGGTCACAAAGAGTTGGACGTGACTGAGTGACTTCAAACTTTACTTCACTTATATATATACACACACACACACACACACACACACACAGTGGAACACTACTCAGCCATAAAAAGGAATGAAATAATGCTATTTGCAGCAACATGAATGGACCTATACAGTAAAAGAAATAAGCCAGAAGAGAAAAACAAATACATGATATTGCTTATATGTGGAATCTAAAAAAAAAAAAAATGATACAAATAAACTTATTTATAAAACAGAAACAGACTCTCAGACATAGAAAACAAACTTATGGTTACCAAAGGGGAAAGGAGGTGGGCAGGGTAAATTAGGAATTTGGGAGTAACCTAAACACACTGCTCACACTGCTATATATAAAATCAATAAACAAGGACCTATTGTATAGCATAGGGAAGTTCACTCACCATTTCATTGTATTGAAAAAGAACATATAGATACATTCTCTTTTCCATATACGTGTGTGTGTGTGTGTGTGTGTGTGTGTATACATAAAACTGAATCACTGCGCTATATACCTGAAACTAACACAACATTGTAAATCAACTACAATTTTCAATAAAAACAGCACTCACTGGTTAAGGAGAAGGGAGATGTTCACAATTCTCCTGGTCATCCAGGAGCTACATCACCAACCTCCCCTCCTTTCTTTCCATCTATGGTCCTTAGGACAGGTGAATCTTCTCTTGAAACGTCTGTCCTATTACTTGTTCCAATTTGTCCTATTTGACAAATACACTTCCTAATAGCTCTCTGTCAGGGACGTAATGAGCGTGCAGGACTGTTACTAAGAAAATATATAAAGATCTAACATTTAGATTTCTAGGCTTCAAATTCATCATATGTCCTCTGTCTCCCTAAGTACTTAAAACATTGAAGTTCACAGTCTTTCACTTGGAACTACCCCACCTCAATTTGTTCTCAAGGCTCCATTTTACTTATTTTTTGTACAAGCTAAATCGGTAGCTGCACAATCACCCAAATATTTCTCAGACTCTCCCAGCTCTGAGAGCTTGCTCCCTCCAGCTATCCAGAGCAGCATTTTCTACCCACATACCTAAATCTTTGGAGGAAGAAATGGCAATCCACTCCAGTGTTCTTGCCTGGAAAACCCTACGGACAAAGGAGCCTGGTGGGCTAGAGTCCACAGGGTCACAAAGAGTTGGACACGACTGAGCTCGCATACTCACCTAAATCTTACACATCCTTTAAAAGCCCAGTGTGTGACAAGGTCCTCTGAAAAGGCCACCTTTGACTTTTGACCCCATCTCTGAACTCCCATAACACTGGGGTGGAACCTTGTACTGGGTATTTACTTTCTGAATGCATGCCTTATCTCCTTAATTATTCTACATCTTTTAAGTGTAAGAACACTTTTTCTTACCCTTCTAGCACATTCCCTGTTTCACAGGTTCAACGAGGATTTAATTCATTCATGCTTGTTCCTCAGTCCTATGATTCTAAGGAAACTGGAATGATAACTCTCCACCCAAGCCACCTCCTGTCCCACCGATATCCCCCTAAAGTGTCAAGCAGTCTAGTGCAGTGATTAAGAGTGAGGGCTTTGATGCTGAACATCCTTGGCCCCAAACTCCAGTTATCTCTGCCCCTCACGAGATCTCAGGCAAGTTCATTTTATTTCTCAGTCCCTTGATTATTGCACAAGTAAATTACAATTAATAATAGTATTTATCACATAGGTTTGTTATGAGGTTTCATAAGTTAATATAAAAAAATGTGCTTAAAACAGTAGCTGGGACACTACATGTAATGTGTAAAGTTTAGGTATAATTAAGCGTTCTTTCTCTGACATAACACAGCAGGTTACATTAAGTTAAGGTGCTGGAACATCAATGAGGGAAGGAGATATAAAAGCGTGCCTTGGCTTCCACTTACATTTGAAGTAACTGTTGACTCCAATTCAGTGTTCTGAGAACCAAGTGCTCCAGGCCTATTCAGTCTTGGACGAGGCAGCCTCCACAAAGTCAGGAGCAAGAAAGCTTACAGAGCCCAATGGTCCTTTTAGAGAGCTCCTGTCACCTTCAGCAAAGCCATTCATTTTGAAAGGAATCCCATGAACACCATCAGTGGCCTCACCAGTGTCTGTTCCCACCATTACTGATAATCGTGTAACCAAGCAGGACGCTATGGGGACTTCTCCTGGGGACAGACCCCTCCCACATAGCTCCTCTTTGGAGCACCTAGAAAATAGTATCTGATGCACATTTCTGAGTTGTTTTACAGATGCTGAAACCACCAACAAATGGAAGAAGTTAACTGATGATCATGAGCCCCCAGACCTACTGGCCCCTAAGGATTGATAATGTTAACCTCTGTGACACTGCCATGACCTCACCATCAACCAGTCAGAGAACTGTACGCATGAGCTAATCATATACCCTGCAATGCCTCTCCCTCCTCTGGCCTTTAAAAATACTTTGTTGAAACCCTTAGAGTTCGAGGTTTGGGGACACAAGCCACCCGTTCTCCTTGTTTGGCCCTGCAGTAAACCTTTCTCTGCTCCTAACTCTGATGTTTCTGTTTGTTCTGGCCTCGTTGTATGTCAGGCACCCAAACCTGCATTTGGTAACAACTGCACAAATATTTAGGCAGTAGGGGTCTCGTCTCATTTCCTCAGCATTGTCACCTGGTGCTCTCAGAACTGCAACCACAGCGGGTCTGTGGACTCCGGGGTCCATGCCTCCATGCAGTGAGAGGATGATAAAGCAGCTTAATCTGTGCTAAAAAAAAAGTGAGGCAAAGAAAAGAAGCCTGTTCCTCAAAATTCTGACAAGAATCACTATAAATGAAGCCAAGCCAGCAGGATTCCAGAGCTGATCATCTAATCTGGGAGTCAGGCATGCCTGGAGCTGTTGATTATCTCCTTCTTTCTCTCTAATCCTCTGTCCTTGACAGAGGTGCTGATACTAAAACAAGATGTTTTTGCTCTTAATTAATACCCAAAGAAACTTCAGTTAAAGGTTTTAGAAACAGCTCTGGAAAGATGGACTTAACTGACAGCAAGAAGATTTAGGAGAAGAAAGGAGAAGAGTGAATGCCAGGTGGAATCTGAGACAGAACTGTGGTTTCCCTCCCTATGTGTGTCTCCAGTGACAAACTGGGAGCTATTTTTAATAGTCTATCAAGCTGTCACTGCTATGTGGAATCTAAAACATGATACAAATGTACCTATGCATGAAACAGAATGAATCAGGGACACAGGGAATAAACTGGCGGTTGCCAAGGAGGAGAGGGCTGGGAGAGGGATGAATTGGGAGTTTGGGATTAGCCAATGCAAACTGATATATATAGAATGGATAAACAACAAGGTCCTTCTGTATAGCACAGGGAACTGTATTCAGTATACTGTGAGAAGCCATAATGGAAAAGAATATGAAAAAATATGTGTGTGTATGTATAAGTACATAAAACTGAGTCACTTTGCCAGATAGCAGTAATTAACACAGCACTGTCAATCAACTATACTTTGATTAAAAAATAAAAAGGAATTTTGTACAAAAATGTACATGAGTAGAATTATATTTTGCTAAAAATTAAGTTTTCTTGGAACAAAAATAGTGCATCATGCTAATAGTGCCCTGTGTAGATTAGTAGCATAAGTGTAAGATTTGGAGGTGGGAGCATGTCCAGAGAAACAAAAACCATTAACAAAGACCACAAGTATATTCCCTTGAAAGAAAAAAAAATACATGTGAAAAAGCAGCAACTATGATTTTTGGAAAAGTTAATTTCAGCCTCAGCCATAAGGGAAAGAACAGGAGAAAGAGAAAAAATAAAGATGGAATTCCTTCAAATAGATCAATGGGGGAGCATTTGGGTTTGGGCTTAATTTGCTTGTCATGTGTACATATGTTCTGATTGTGGATACTACGCATCTCCCCTAAGGAATTGGAAGGAATGCCATTAAATTATCAGCAGAGAATTCTTGATTGTTTCCTGGATAGAAAAGTAAGTCTTGGCTTTCTGTCTCCCCAGGGTTTAATGAAACACTCACAGTTCAGCCTCCAGCTGACCTGCACCAGGAAACAACCATTGAATCTCTATTGAGGGGACAGAGGTACAGATTTCTCCATGAACATTTCAGAAGGTGATCACCCTTCCATAGTCCTATGCCAGTTATCACTAGAATCCTGTATATGATATTCATTTCAAACTACCCTGAACTGTGGTTGTTTATCCATGCTTTATTTCTTTCACTGAGTTTTAGGAATATGCAGGGCAGAGACCATATCTTATATTATGGATGAGCTTTTGCAAGTCATCCAGCTTTACTATACTTCAGTTTTACCACCTGTCAAGTAGAGATAAGAGAACTTACCTTGTGGGCTTGTTGTAAGAATCAAATATATAAATACACATAAAGCACTCAGAACAATAAAGATGAGCAGTGATTATTACAATAATATTTTTGTTTAAAAGTGCATGGGACAGACTTTTTGAATGAATGAATGAATGAATGACATTTAAAAATCCACTTGTATCCTCGCCAATATCACACTTTTTTTCCTAAGAGAGAGATGTCCATAAAAGGAACATGGATTTTAAAAAAAAAAAAAAGCTATGCTATCTGAGAAATGGTCTGAAAAATAAAGGGGAAAGAAAAGTACATTGCGGGTAGAAATACATCAGTTTTCGGATGCAGGCCAGGGAATTCAAAAAAGAAGCAAAATTTCACAAATTTCCCAACATTGAAAAAGTGACGACAGCATGGAAAGTAGTCAGACCTTCCAAACTTCAAGTCGACTGCCCAGTCAGTGCTCATCCCAGAGGCTCTTCCAGGAACCCATGCAATTGTATCATCACCATTGCCCTTGTATTATATATGATGTGTCTTTTGTCACATGCATCCTTTAATTTGCTTCCCACACCGAGCCATCCAAATCCCCTTTGCTGTTCCCCCCACCTCCCCGTGGCCTCTCTCCCTCTGGACCTCATTTCCCATTAGTCTCCCTGACGCTGCCAGCAGACCATTCCAAATCCTCCTGAGCGCCGACAAAGGCTGCACAGATGTGGGGAGAGCCGGCGCTGGGAGCTCTCAACAGCACCGCCATCCTGTCCCAGCAGGATGGGGGTCGTTTCTCTCAGGGACCAGAGGCAGAGGGGGGGTGAAAAAAAAGAAAAGAAAAGAAAGACTGAAGGCAGAAAAAGAGGGAAGACAAAGTAAGCCATTGAAATCAGAAAGGAAATGCATGAGTGAGATTTCTATCAGGAAACACGGTAGGGGGCAGAGGGGGGGTGGGCGCTGGGAGAATAAAAACAAAAGAGCAAAATGTGCCCGGTGGTTAAAGACTAAGATGCCACAAAAGTCTCTGGGAGGGTACAACGAGGGAGGAGGGAGTGGGCAAAAATATGGTTGAAAGGAGTTGAAAAGCAGGAACTGCTGGGGGGTGGGGGCTCTCCGCTGGAAACCCTCCCGTCCTCCTCTCTCCACCCGGTCCTCGTGGTATTCTTAGGCTCTCTCTCCCACCTCCATTCTCTTTTCAACCCTCCCGTTGCCCAAATTCCAGTTTTTCATAAAGGGAAGCAGCGTGTTGTGTATTTAAGAGAAGAAGTCCCAAAGAAGACGAGGGAAGAGAAAAATTCAAGCCTCCTGTGGCTTTTGAGAAATAACCACAGGTCTCATGGCCCCCCAGCCCATGTTTAAAAGAGTCCTGAGAAGAGAAATTTGCGGCTGAATGTGGTGCCTGGGAGAATGACTAAGCTCTCACGACTCCCATTCAGGAGGCGTCTTTGTGGACCCCCACCATCAATAAGACATGAAGAAGAAGGTGAAGCAGAGAGAAGCGCTCCCTCGAGTCAGGATGCAGGAGGCAAACAAGTCCCATCAGTTATGTTCCTTGAAAAGGGCCCACTGATTTCTTAGGACCCTTGTCTTTAAAGACATCTTGACAGGCGGGTCTTTGAACAGTCTTTAGGATTTATATACCATAAAGCCAAGGAAGGACTTGATTCAAGTTTTTTTAAAAAATTTTAAAAACTACAATGTCAAGAGGCTTGCAGCAATTCAGATGGTAAGAAGGGGTGTCTCTTGATCTTTGCCACAGTATAAAATCTGGGTGGATTTTTTTTATTTATTTATGTGAATTCAAACTGATCAGATCCATCCACCATAAATATAACACTAACTTATCAATATGATGCCATAGTTTGGTAGACATCTCTGAACCCCAGCTTCACCGAGGCTATTTTCCATCAAATCAGGGGAATTTCAGAGTCAGCATCATTATTAATCAGGCAAGACTATTTGCTGAGCAGAGACCACACTAAGAAGATGATTACAGAGTAGAGAAAGTGTCATGTTTTCTGTGTATGTGTCCCTGACTTCAAGAACACCACAAAGGGCTTGCTGCAATTTAAGAGAGATGACTAGTTCTGCAAAGATAGTTTTCAATTCTAAATGTGCAAGTTTATAAAATCATATCAGCAACTAAAAATATTAAGACAAATGACAACGACAGAAATGGTTGAGCCAAAGTGCTCAGCTCTTAAACAACATGGAGAATTAGGTTGACGATGTCAACAGATTTCACATCCATGCTCCCCAATAACTAGAAATAATGAAATTGATGTGAAGAATGAAATTGACTATGCCTATCAGGTTGATAAATACTAATTTTAATAAAAATCAACTATAGTTCAGTTTTTATTATTTGACTGTAGTACTAAAAGGTTAAAAATAGCCACCCATCCATATACAGTGATCTTTGGACTGTAGATCATAGTAAGATTTTATTTTCTGATAGAAGAGATGGATTTTGCTGCATAATCCTCAGAGGCATACATCTACTTTCCAATTAGAGACCCATGAGGCAGATGCAGTGACCATAACTATCTGACTGTGAGTAAAGTTGAGGTGATTACAAAAATCTCGTGTTTTCTCTTTAGTATAAATATTAAAGTGACTAATTTACAAAAGTTAACCAAAAAATGAGAAAAATAAGCTTCTCCCTTCCCCAAGTTACTAACAAATTCTTCTTGTCCTTCAGTGTTGACACAAAGAGCTATACTGCATGATTCACTCTTTGCAAAATCTCTCACTCTATACTGCATGATTCACTCTTGGGATCCAAGAGGAAGGAGTTTGGTGTTGGAATGTCAGGCTTTGGTGTAAGCACTCAGAGATGTGCCAGTTGGATTTCATGCCAGGAAAAGTGTGTGCGCTGATCTACAGCTTGGTTAGAAACTCCAAGCCCTGGGAGCTCGAGTTACAGGGGCCTTTCCATGCCGTCTTATTTAAGGCAGTGGAAAGAGAAGTGGGTGGTGGGGGTTGTGAAAATTCATGGTGTCAGAGCAATACCATCTTAAGCCTCCTCATTCAAGCCCCTGGGGAGACTCAGCTGAAAAGAGGATTTCTGGTTTTGTTTTTAGCGTAAGCATGTCCCTAATATTGCATGGGACATAGTTATGCTAAAATAATGTTATTGTGTCTTTTTATTTGCTAAATCTTGAAGCCCTAGCTTAGGACCCTAAACCAAGGGAAAATATAAAAGCTGAGTACCAGGGAATTCCAAGTGAGTTAGTAGTTCAGGATATTAAGAAGATCACCATTTTCAGCTGAAGAAGACAGAGAGTAAGGGAGGGGGCAGATTAAACACGTCTGTTAATTATGGAGCAGAGAGAGGTCTATTTCTCCAACCCTTGAGCTGGAGCTGGCTCCATGACTCATTTTAGCTGATAGAATGCCACAGAGATGAGGCAAACTTCTCCAGCCTGGCCTCGGAACATCTGGAAGCTTCTATCCTCACCCTCCTGAAACCCGGGGATGGTCATGCTGTGAAGAAGCCTGGGATGAAAGTCCAGATGTCCCAACCACCCCAGCTGACAGACCCGAACACGTGAGAATCCATCTTAAATACAGACTCAGTCAAAACTGCAGTTCCCTGCAGCCTGATGGGTAAGACCAAGTGAGATACCAGCAGATCACTGATGGAGAAAGGATCCCAGAACCAGGGAGGGGAATACCTGTTCTTCAGGAGAGGTAGAGAGGGGAGGAGAGAGAATTTCTAAGAGGTCTCATCACTCTAACAGATAGCCGGTGTCTCACCAACCCTAGAGAGGTACTTGGGTACCGAGCAAACTAAGGTGCGGGGGCAAGCACCCAACCTCGTGGGGTAAAGCCAAACGAGGAGGGAAGAATTGAGAATGGTCAAGATGACAGTCACCAGGAGAACTTGAACCTGAGCTAAAAGCAAACAAGTTGAGGGCATATATCTAAAGCTCACCTCCACTTTGTCCAGGGGAAATTCTGAGATCTTTTCTATTAAGAGAAAAATAACCATGGAAGCTTTGTGACCTTTATGCACTGTCTATGGGGCTGGGTTCTAATATTTGGTTCTGCCTGTCACCAGCTTTTGGAAGAGTCACTACAGGAAAACACATATAGCTTGCATGTGTGTGTGCAAAAGGCAAGTAGAATTTATGCCACCATTGCTTATTCAAGTCTTGTTTAAAGAGGCATGCTTTAATTGCTGGAGGCCGAATGGTCAGGGGAGTAGGAGACAGACTATCCACACCCCTGACACAGCACCAGGAATAGATCTAGGCTTTCTGGGGCAGACAGGCTTGGGATAATCCAATCTAGCCTACCAGGGGCGGGGAAGAAAGCCTCTAATGGTGACCATCCTACTTTAATACACTTTCTTTTTCCTAAACCACTCTTTCTGCCGTAATTCAGGCCAAGGGTTCAGGCAAACTCTCCATGGTGAGAAAGTATTGAAGACAAAAGCAAGGCGAGTCTAATGGGACTGAGAGTCTAATCCTTTACAAGGTCCTTGTAAAGATTCAATGATAGGATGCATTCATTCTAAGCACGTGTCATACAACCAGTGCTTGAGAAATGGCAGCTCTGTTCTCTCTTTGTGACTTTACAGTAGGACCTAAGAGTCCTACATACAACTGCTTTCAATTTTATGATGCATATGACTATATTTTTTATCCTGCAATTACTTGATAACAGAGACTATATTTTATTTTTGTGTGTGTGTCGGTTTATGACAGGTAGTTCCTGTGAAGTACCCCACAAATATTTGATGAATGAATGAATGAGCAAATAGAATAAGACATGTTTGCTGAACAGAATAAAAAGAGGAATAAAAAGGAATGTAAATCAATACATAGAAAACAAACTTATGGTTACCAAAGAGGAAAAGGAAGGGGAGGGATAAATTGGGAGTTTGGAATTAACAGACACACCCGACTGTATATAAAAGAAACAACAAGGACCTACTATATAGCACAGGGAACTATATTCAATATCTTGTAATAACCTGTAATGGGAAAAGAATCTGAAAAAGATTAAATATATGTATAACTTCTCGGTGGCTCAGCAGTAAAGAATTCGCCTGTAATGCAGGAGACATGGGTTCAATTCCTGGGTCAGGAGGATCCCCTGGAGGAGGAAATGGCAACCCACTCCAGTATTCTTGCCAGGAAAATCCCATGGAGAGAGAAGCCCTGAGGGCTACAGTCCATAGGGTTGCAAAGAGTTGGATACGACTTAGTGACTGAACACACATGTCTTTAACTGAGTCACTTTGCTGTACAGCTGAAACTGACACACTGTAAGTCAACTATACTTCAGTTTTTTTAAAAAAGGGAATGTGACTGTGTACTAAAATGCTTACTATTTACAGCCAAAATGTGGATACAATGAGGGTAGGCATCGGCTCAGTGCTAGGGCTCACAGAAAATCTTGTAGGATCTCTGTGTACCTGAATTCAGCAGAGCCAGAGATTCCTCAAAAACAGCCAAGCCAGGGAGACTTTGCCTGCTTCTATCCTATTTTTCAGTCCTAGAAACACTATAAACATGGGAAGGAGAAAGTATGGTCAAGATTTGATACTCCTGTGATGTGTCTGTGCCTCTGAGGGGCTATTAGAGGTAGATGCTGAGGTCACCATCTAACACCAGATTACAAACCTGGTTAGGAGGCTGTCCAGGGGGTGAACATGGCCTGCCACAGATGACATGGCAGTACCAGATATTTCCGAAGAGAATAAAAGGTGACTTGAGTTGAAGAGGTGAATGAGATTCAAATCGAAAAAAAAAAAGGAAAACTAGAAAGATGGAAATAAATACGTGCATTACTCCTCAGAATGATCAGCTATAAATATGGATTAGGTACCTGGTCCCAACTAGTTAACTTTCCAAAACATACAAGCCCTTCCCCAAACAGTACATGATGCCAAGTCCACATTTGGTTTTGTCTTTCATTTTGTAAGTAATCAACTCCCAAATACCCTGCAAAGGCCTTGATATGGAAATGATTTCTGTTAACGGCTTGGTTAAGGTGATCTGTGTCAGGGGTCTGGAATCCTGGCTCGCTCATACAAGCAAGGAGAGTCAGCGAAAGCTGAAGGGTCTCTCCACCATTCTGAGGACAGCCTGGATGAAAGTCAACTTCAAAAATGCAGTCTGTTTCATGGATAATTGATTCTTGGTTTGCTATGCCTACTCACCGTGGTCAAGGATATATTTCACAATCTCCCCGTTGCCGGTTTTAGCTGCGTAGTGAAGGAGTGAACAGTGGTCTGGTCCCTGAATTAGCAGGCTGCCTCCATTTTTATAGCTTTCTATTAGCTGAAAAAGAGACATAGGAAAAGCAACTCAGACAGAGTCCGGAACAAGGAAAATAGCTAGCTGGTGATAAAATAAAAGTAATGTAGCAAACCACAAATGTCTCCAGCCTCAGAGGACACAGGGAAAAGTCAAAGAGATGAAGTAACATTCCTGGGTTGTGTTATCACTCAAATAGATGGCCAGTGTCTCAGCAAATTCCAGAGAGGGTAAGTGGGTACTGAACAGCCTAAGGGAATGGAAGCATGCTAAATTACTTGTTCCCTTTCTAGTTTTTGTCCTTTTCTTTTCTGGGCACTAAAATAATGAAAGAGAGGAGAATGAAAGCTTCCCTATGCAGGCTGAGCATTCTTGAGTTAAAGAACAATTAAGTCTATAGGCAGGAAAAGAGCTTGATGTCTGGTAGCAATGCTCCCTCCGCACTTTAATTTTTTCTGCCCTCTCTAATGAACCCAGCTACTGAGTATAGAGGCTGCTTGCCCCTTTCCAGCATGAGATCACACGCACAGGCACACAGCAGACACACGCACGGCCATGTCTGGCTCCCTCCTTCATCCAAACCTGCAGTCTGCCTGTCTTCTATTAATCATCCAACACATACCACCCAACAAGGCTTGAGATGGTCCATGGAATGAAAACCAAAAGGGTTCAGAGAATGTAGTAGTAGAAACCTAAAAGACTTCCAAGAGACTGGAGGAAAAACAGAGTTTGCAGCCTGAGAATTAGGTGCTAAATGAGGACACAGTCTTAAGTTTGTGAAATACTGCACATTACAGAACTGTAATGTAAGAGAAACTGGATCTCTGTTCTCTAAACTGCAATAATCAGAACAAGGGCCTTACTGGAGCTTCTAAAATGTAGCTTTAGAATAAATAAGAATCAACTAACCCAGCATGTAATAAGCAAAAGGAATGTGTCTACCACCAAGAAGTTAGATGGCAGAGCATTATAAAAAACAAACAAACAAACTCATAAGGTCAAAGAGAGTAAACTCATAGTTCATACATTCACTCAAATACAACTATAGATTAGCCATGTGCCAGATGCCAGGGAAACTAACATGAATACAAATTGACCACTGACCTCTAAGCCTTCAAGACCTCACCGTCCATGGGAGAGAGAGATGCGTAAAGAATTGAACAGAGATGAAGAGGACAACAAGGAGAGTAGCACATGGCACTAGGAAAACATAAGGTAGGGGATGGAAAAAATCAATGGAAGACTTCCTAGAAAACTGATCAAAAAGGAGCAATTGACTGGAAGTAAGGAACATGGGGTTTCCCAGGTGGCACCAGTGGTAAAGAACCTGCCTTCCAGTGCAGGAGACATAAGTGATGTGGGTTCGATCCCTGGGTTTGGAAGATTCCCTGGAGGAGGAAATGGCAACCCACTCCAGTATTCTTGCTTGAAGAATCCTCATAGACAGAGGAGTCTGGCAGGCTACAGTCCATAGAGATGCGAAGAGTCGGACACGACTGAAGCGACTGAGCATGCACAAGGAATGTATAGAGTTTTCATGTCTAAATTGAGAAGCAAAGGAACAGGAAGAAGTAGCTAACTGTCTTTCACAAAAATCTAAGAGAATCCTGTTCTGTTCAACAGTACTGTCTCACAATGGCACATCCATTCTTTGTGGGAAGATCCACAAAGGATTTGGGCTCACAGAGGAGCAGAGACCTAGTCCATCAGCTGCCCCGATTCTGCCTTTCTGTGGTGTTCATAGACACTGTGACCATTAGGATAGCCCATGGATATGTTGTGCAGCCCAGTGGATAGGAGCTACTCACGACAGCCTGCATGCAGGGCTGATCCAGGGCTTCTATTCTCAGTTCACTGGTGCGCTTGGACCTCACTTCCCCTCTCAACTCTCCCTCTCTCCCCTTCCTTCCTCACACTCGTGACACACACACCCAGTTGAGTATTTAATATTTATAATATTTTCTACATGGGACAGAGAAATGGAAGAAGATAAAGAAAAGGAGGGGAAGGTACTTGGGAAGGAAAAGAAAGAAAAAAGTGAAAAAGAAAAATCCTAAGGCTTTATATTTCACCTCTCAGTAAATCAGATGTTACTGAGTCATTTCTCAGTCATCTAGGAAAGAATTATAACAGAGAATGAGGTAAGGCAACCAGCCGAATATAGTGATTTCCCTTTTCTTACATAATTCTCTGTTAAGTACCAAAGAAGTGCAGTAACATGCCCAGGGCCCTGGAAAATCTGTTGCCTAGACTAAAAGTATATACAAAACAAAACGAAGTGGTTTCAAAGGTACAACAACATTTTGCAAAATTTTCTGGCTTAGAAACTCTACAAGGGCAGGGATCAGGTCTGAACTCATGCCTCTTGCTCATAGAATCCAAAAAGGCTTTGCAGGGAATATAGGACAATATTTGGTTTAATCCACTGCCGGGAAATGGCATTGAATTCAGGTACATACGCTGCTTAGAGAGCACTTTCCTCTTGTGGCTAACAATTCCTAGTAACACTGTGATCTGGACATGGCGTGGGCACCATTCCCAGGGATGTGTGTCTAAAGATGACAGTTTAACAAGATGCTGACAACCTTCTCAGCTTGTTTTCTGCTAGTAACTTGTTAACAATGTAGCTCTGAGGTTTCTGTTTATTCAACAGATATGCTTCCAAAGAAGCTGTATATAAGAACTTGCTGTGTGTGAAAGGCACTCAGTCGTGTCCGACTCTTTGTGACCCCATGGACTATATAGTCCATGGGATTCTCCAGGCCAGAATACTGGAGTGGGTAGCCTCTCCCTTCTCCAGGGGATCTTCCCAACCCAGGGATCGAACCCAGGTCTCCCATATTGCAGGTGGATGTTTTACTAGCTGAGTCATTAGGGAAGCCCAAGAATACTGGAGTGGGTAGCCTATCCTTTCTCCAGCGGATCTTCCCGACCCAGGAATTGAACCGGGGTCTCCTGCATTGCAGGCGGATTCTTTATCAACTGAGCTAGTGCTTCTTAACTCTCTTTTAAGGCTTCTGGGTTCTCAGTCTGGGATAGCGCTGAACTTCTTGAGTTAGTTGGAGCCTCTGGCTGGGAAAGCTGCTGATAGTACAGAGCAGATCAATGCCATTGTGGCGTATACAGGGATACCCGGGCAGTCTTAAGTCCTGACACCTGAAAATAACTTGGGACCAACTACAGCTTTCTGGGTACTCATGGACTATATTATACTTTATAACAAATATTTGTCTCCCTGCTATGTTTAACTATTAAAGGAACACAGATTAACACTGTATTAACAAAATAGCTATCTTGGGAGAGTCCCTTCTATGAAGTTATAGGAACAATCCTAAGAGCTTTACTTGAATTTTATATTTAACCCTCACAATAAAGCAAAGAGAAGAGCAATGTGATTCCATTTTGCAGATGAAGAAACGGAGGCCCATAGACAATTAGGTTAATTATTCAAAGTCTCATATATAGTCAAAGGCAGAGCCAAGATCTGAACCCAGACAGTCTGACTTCAGAATTTGCAGTCATTCAGGAGGCAGCAGTTTCCTCTGAACTAAATTCTCCAGAAAACATGAGCACAAATCACAATATTCAAGGCAGATCAGAGTATCTTCTTCTGATTAACTGTGATCCCCAGAGTTCAAAACGGCAATAATGTTGCAAGATGTAGGCTCTTGCCTAAAGAAAGTATTTCTGGGTATTGTCCAGGTTATTCTTACAGATGCATTCATTTAAAGACTTGGGCTTAAAGAAATCTTTAAACTTCAAATACTAGTTCCAGATAGCAGGAAGCTGAGGCACACGTATCAGTTGTAACCAGTCAAGGCAGACAGCACTGTGCCTTTGCACAGACCCTTTGCTGTTCGGAGATGTGGCGATGCTACAAGGACTCCTCTCACCCTCTCTGCTCAATTCTCAAAGAGAACATCCTTCTGCCTTCTACCCAGCTAGCACCAGGGGGATGGGAAATGATAAATGGGATCATGAAAATTTGGTGAGAAACTATGCTGATTTAAATGGCAACCCACTCCAGTGTTCTTGCCTGGAGAATCCCAGGGGCGGGGGAGCCTGGTGGGCTGCCGTCTATGGGGTTGCACAGAGTCGGACACGACTGAAGCGACTTAGCAGCAGCAGCAGCAGAGTTCTTAAAGAATCACCAAAAGTTCTGGTAGGAAGATATCTTACCTTCATAAGATCACCAGCTATTACTGCCTGCAAAATTGCTGTGAAAGACAAAAGAGAGACGTCCCATTAGTAGAAGACCCTCTCATGAAAATATTACAAAGGGCTGGACCCATATTCTGGAGACATGGTCTACATTTGGGGTGGGAATCAGGGGAGGAGAAGCGTGCCGAAGGCTGAAACATGGGACAGACTGAGGCCTTCTCCTCAGCCCTTCCCTCCCTGGGCATCCATCCTGTACATCATTCTAGAGCTGACGGGAACCCCCTCCAGCCCTGGTACAGAAAAACGAACATGAAATGTAGAGTCACACATACTGGATTCAAATCTTAGCTCTGACCCTTATTCCACCGCCTTAGTACTCCAGGCAGCGGAATACTAGGCGAGTTATTTAACCCCTCTGAGCCTCAGTTTCCACATCTGTAAACCAGAAAGTCTCAATTATATCGGATCTTTGAAAGGGCTTATTAAATCATATAAATGTTCTTATCTCATCCACTGATGCAGAGTGCCTAATCATTAGGATTGTTTCTGCTCCTTTCTTTCTAATTCCTTCTACTTTGTCCTTTGGGGGTTCACAAAGCATTAGTAATTTTGCATTCTGTAATTATAAGTAAATACCTACTGCTATGGAGCGAAGGATTAGAAACAATAAAGGAGAAACACATATTTTAATTATGTTCTGAAGAAAGTAATCATACAGTTAGCAAAAATCCATTGGTGACTCTTATAGAAAGAACTCTGAACATCTAATTAAACTAATTGTAAGGCTACTTGGTGGTGGGGGTGGTGGTTTAGTTGCTAAGTCGTGTCAGACTCTTGCGATCCCATGGACTGTAGCCTGCCAGGCTCCTCTGTCCCTGGGATTCTCCAGGCAAGAATATTGGAACAGGTTGTCATTTCTTTCTACTTAGTTGAGGGGAAAATAATCTAAGTACCCATGCATGTCACGTGGGGTGCAGAAAAAGAATGAAAAAATATAACTGATAAAAGAGGAAACGAATATATGACTGTCTAAAGGCAATTATGATGATTCCAAAAGGGGACATTTGTATTAGATGAAAAAATAGTCCCTTTAGAAAAATAAATACCTATATTTTAAAATTGCTCAAAAAAAAAAAACCCCACATCATTTTAAGGTTTTAAAGTCAACCCCCCAAAATTAGAAGGTTTGAAGTTTATTTTCAAAGTATCATTTTACTCTTATTTCAGAGTCTCTCATATACAGTTAGCCAAAAATGCAGTATCAAAGTACATGGTGTCCTTGACTATCACTGAACAAAGCCCTTGAAGCTTTCATCATGAGCACTTACGGGCCCTGGGTGACCAGAGGCAAAGAACCACAGGTATGTTCAACTTGTTCAGAGGCCCAGGGCCGAGTGCCTTCCCTCTGACCAAAGCAGAAGTCTTGGAAACCCTAGGAAATGATGATGGCTGCTTCAGCACGTAAGGAGTAATGAAGGAAGAAGAGCGAGAAAGGAAGACCAGGAAAGAGAGGGAAGAATGTTTCTTTTCCATAATGTTTAAAAATATAAACATGGCTCCAGGCACAATAATGCTCTTTGTCCATGGTCAGTGTGCACCAATCAGTTGTTGAACTGACAGAAAAGAGTGTTAGTCACTTAGTCGTGTCCAACTCTTGGCGACCCTGTGGACGGTAGCCCATCAGGCTCCTCTGTCCATGGGATTCTCCAGGTAAGAATACTGCAGTGGGTTGCCATTTCCTTCTCCAGATATGAGAGCAAAGAGGAAAGGAGTGAAAAGGCAATGGAGATAAAAATAACAGAAAAGGGGACTTTCTAATGGTCCAGCGGCTAATACTCTGCGCTCCTAATGCAGGGGAGGCGGGCTTCTGTCCCTGGTCAGAGAACTAGACCCCACAGGTCACAGCTAAGAGTTCACATGCCATAACTAAAGATCCTGTGTGCTGCAACTATGCCCTGGCACAGACAAGTAAACAAATACATATTTCTAAAAAGCAACAGAAAGGGAATTGATAAAATGCTGTATGTCCAAAGAACCTAAGAAACGTGTCTCATTCTTCCTGTTACAGATGGGACACTGACATTCAGAGGGAAATGACTCTCTCAGGGCACAGAGACCATGGTAGCTCAATCACCCCACAATGTAGGTCCCTGTGACCATCCCAGACTCTGTCCCGTGCCCTCTGGGAGCTCAGCCTGTAGTAGCTCTTCCAGACTCTGTGGGGCCTATGGAAAATAAAAGGAAAGAGTCTTTAACTGGAGTCTAATTCTGATCTCTGCAATTTAATTGTTGTTCAGGCGTTAAGCCATGTCCAACTCTTTGCAACCGTATGGACTATAGCATACCAGGCTTCCCTGTACTTCACTACCTCCCAGAGTTTGCTCAAACTCATGTCCATTGAGGCGGTGATGCCATCCAACCATCTCATCCTCTGCCAGCTCCTTCTACTCCTGTCCTCAATCTTTCCCACCCTCAGGGTCTTTTCTAATGAGTCAGCTCTTCACATCAGGTGGCCAAAGTATTGGAGTTTCAGCCTTATCATCAGTCCTTCCAATGAGTATTTGGGGTTGATTTCCTTTAGGATTGACTGGTTTGATCTCCTTGCAGTCCAAGGGACTCTCAAGAGTTCTCCAGCACCACAATTTGAAAGCATCAATTCTTCAGCGCTCAGCCTTACGAAGTCAAACTTTTAAAATCAACTTTCTTATCTAAAGTAAGATTAACAGCTGTCCTGGTCACCTCTCTGTAGTAAAGATGAAGCCAAATAAGCACTTTATAAATAGGATAAGTTATACTGATAGAAGGGATAGATTATAGTACTTCTGTGACTATGCATAAGTACATGAAAAACACATACACACACTTTAGAAGGAGCCTAGCAAGGAGAGTAGATTGGTGTGTGAAGTCAGTCGGGCATCTCGCTGTTCATATGGCCCCCATTAGAGGTGAGGCAGGGCTGCAGGAGCCAGTGAGATGGTGGAGCTTCCCCAAGATGTCAACTCTTCATGAGAGGACAGGGAGAGAGAGGCAGGGGCAAGTACAAGCAATTGCAGATGTGGGAGAATGACTCAGTTTGGGCTTTTATGCTACAGGATATTCTATATCCATTTAGGAGAGAAAGAAGGTTAGGGTAACTGCCTGAGAAGGGAGTTAGTGAAAAGCCTTGAAAATGGCACACAGACGTTCCTAACAATATAGAGCCTGCATTTTCAAGACCACATTGAAACACTTCCCAGAAATTTATAAGAAACAGAAAACAGAAAGAATAAAGGAGAGAGAAAAGAAGAGTGGAATTCGCTAACTTAAAGCACCAATGAATAACATTTGGTGCATATAAGCAATAAATCAGGATGATGAAAAAATTCTCCAGGATAAATAAATACTATTGGAAGAGTCCTGACCATGAGTGAGTGGATGAATGAGAGGCTGGGGGAAAACTTACTGGCTGCCTGCCGAGTTCAAAGGATTGTTGGAGAAGATGAAGTTAAGCCAACTCTTCCCCAATCAGTGGTTTAATTAGCAAAAAGATTTGGGAAATCCTTAAAAGGGAAGACACAAATGAGGACTTGGAAGTTAAGAGGTTGTCCAAAGGGCCCTGGGAAGAGGTCTGCATGATCACACCTGAGGCTGGGTCATCATACATCGTGAGTGTGAAGTTCCAGTAGGACCACTCCAGTGAGCACCTCTTCGTCCAGAGAAGGGACCTACATTTTTATCCTGTGAGTAATGAGCAACTAAGGAGGAGGTGAAAGTAAATCAGAGAACCACGTAAATGTCCTGACACCTGCCAGTTTGATTCAGCCCCTCCCTTCCTGCGAACAGAGTTGCAACCTGATCTCAGTTCCTGTGCCCCCATCACGGCAGCTTGCCATTGTTACCTCACTCCACTCACAAGCATCTTTATTTTTGTCTTTTGGTTTCCTAGCTTTCCAATTTAAAGTCCCCCTGAACAGACAGAAGAGCATATAAAAGAATCGTAACCACAAATAATTTCCAACTGTACTGGAGATGGAAAACATGAATATTTATTTTTAAGTCAAGCAATACACTCAAGGGTAGCTATTATGCAAACATTATTAAGCACAAGGCCCTCTTCTCTGCTGATTAATGTCCTTCCCTCCTGAACACTGTTTAAGATTTCCTCTGCATAAACAGAACTTGAATCCATTAGTATTCAACTCCAGATAATAACCTTCGGAAAGATCAAGCTTAAAAACAAATAATGAATTGTTATGATTACAGCATTATTTTTTTATTATTTCTTCAGCTCAGAGCCTGCCTTCTGGCCTTTTCCAAAACTCTTTCATACAAGGGAAACAATGCTCCCAAATTCAAAAGAACATGGGAAGTTAAATGGCCAGTGGGATACAAGGGTTATTGAGCAGATGACTACTAAGTTTCCTGGACAATTAAATCACATAAAGTTATATAGTCAGACAGGAAAGTAAGTGGGTAGAGGACTGAAAAGTTCGTAATTTTCAGAGAGTTTAGAAGTTGAATCATTAGCTCATAAGAAATGACTTATTTTTCCTTCAGCACTGTGCCTTCTGATCAACTGCTAAACAGTAAACATCCTGAGACAGAAAGCTGGAATGGAAAAGTCAGGACTACCGGGAAGGAGTCAAATGCCTTCCTCTCACAGCCTCTCTTTCTTTGGCCTGGATTCCCAAAAGCCCAGACATCCTTAGACATCTGTGCACAGAAGGAAAAAAATGACTCCCTCCCATCATGATGGGGAGAAAATGGTCCATGGGCCACTGGCTGGCTCACCTGCTTCTGCCATGCCAGGCCCTGTTCCAAGCTGACTGTACAAAATAAACTCCATCCTCTCAGGAAGCCGATATTTTGGCAAGAAATCCAAATTAGGAAGGGATCTATTTTAACTGAGTTTAGAATCATATTGCCTGAGTTTAAGGTTTGTGAGCCTGGCAGGCTGTAGTCCACAGCATTGCAAAGAGTCAGACATGACTGAAGCGACTTAGTATGCATGCACATCATTAACTAGCTATAACCTTGGACAAGTCAGTTTAACTGAGCTTCAGTTCTCTCATTAGGAAAATGAAGATAAAATCAGTTCTTTTGAGACTCTGCCTTGCAAGTAAGCTCAAGGAGCAGTGACTCTGACCACTGTGGTTTTCTGTGTAGAACACCATGGAATACTGATGTTAACACCACTACACAGAAATGAATCACTTCTTAGCTGTGAAATGAGAAGGTGAGACTCAAGGCAGTTACAGTTCTAGAACATGGCATATGACTAATTCCAAAGGGATAGTTTAAGGTTGAGAAGTTTGCTTGCAACAAAACTATTTGGAAAAAAAAAAAGGGTACAGAACTTGGCAAAGCCACAATGCTTGTAAATCTCAATAAATCAACTAAAATAACTATAAACAGAGTCACAACTCTGAGCACTTGTGTCTATTTAAAAATTTTAACCTTGCATGCTATTTTTCAGTTTTAAAATTAATCTTCTGTTCCTGATTGTCACTTGCTAATGACAGTGGCCATCTAAATCTTTTATTTTAATCGTGGAAGAAAAAGAGTAAAAGCAACAACAAAAATTGTTGAACAAAAATGGCTTGTGGAGGCCCAGGGGGTAAAAACCAGCCGATTCACTGAGATTCATAAATATACATCTGACTTTGCCAAGTTCTGCATACATTTTACTCCTAAATATTTACAAAGCAAGAATCAGAACATAAAATAATGTGTCAGGAGTCATATTCCACATTCCAGAGCTCTATGTGGCCTTGGTCTAACCCTTGCATTTAATAGAGAAGGAAAATGGTACTTGAGAAGTAACTTTCCAAGGTCACATAGGTAGTTAGCAATCCAGCTGAGAGAGACAGAAGGATGCTAGTTTTTTTTATTTTTATTTTTTTTAAATATTTTCTTTTATTATCTCTGAATCTTAGGTCAGAGTTCCTTCCACCATCTGTTTCTTTTGTAACTGGGAGCAGGGTGGCAGAAATTAAAACAAGCTCAAACGAAACCTTCACAGATGCATCAGACAGAAAGTGAAGTCATTTATGGCTTCAGGCTCCAACCCTTCTTACACCAAAGCAGACGCTGAAGCACCAGCCCCCCTATGGCGAACGTCATGTTCACCGTTCCCTTGATCTGATCACAACAGGTGTCTTCACACTTCTCCTTTCTTAGTATTGTTCAGCCCCATAGAGGCTGCACTCCCAGGTGCCCAAGAGCTTACTTCTCTGAGATCCATATTTCTGCATAGCTTTTCCTGTATTTTCCTTATCAGCAGCATTCTGTCCAATTTCTCTGCTTTGTGAACAGCAAGCCCTGGTACATGAGCAGCAAACTGTGAAGGCTCAGCTCCCCAAAATGGAATTTAAAATAAGCATCAAAAATAGCAAAGGTAGTCTAACACACATCTCATGGTATGGATAACTACACTGAATTACGCTAATCAGACATAAAGGAGGAAGTCGCTCATGAAAATACTATAATTAATAATATTTTACATACTCTTACTGAACAATTCCAAGACAAGGTGAGAGAAAAGAGGAATTAGATATTGCTAAAGACCTCTGCATGTTAATTGAGGCCTCAAGGAAGTTTTGACAATTGATAATAACATATGTTGCCAAGTTATTTATCAATAGTAATAGCCAAAACACTAAGGGTTCTTAATAATATATTAGAACAAATTCAAGATTATTCTTCTAATGACTCACAAATCTGTATCAGTTCCCTATTCTTGCATAGCAAAACATTCCAAAACGTAGTGACTTAAAACACGACAATTATTTTGTTCAAAAGCTGCAGCTTGGGCTGGGTTAAGCAGAAATTGTTGTTACTGCTCGATCTGGCGTCAGTTGGGGCAGATTCACTGAGATCTCAAAGATCCACTTTCAAGATGATCACACATATGACTGCTCAGTAGAAGCTGACTTCACCTGGGAGCTCTGACTCCTCCTGTGTGGACTTCCATGGGCTGCCTGGGCTTCCTCTGGAAATGATGACTGTGTTTCAAAAGCAACCATTCCAAGGGAGCCCAGTGGAAGTCACCTTGCCTTGGACCCCACCACAGCATCACATGCGCTCTGCTTCAGTCTTAAGCCTGTCCGTATTCAAGGAAAGGAGATACACACGCCATGGCTCAATGAAAAAACAGTCAAAGACATGTTGCAAGAAGAACGTGTGGGGTGGGAGACAATGCTGTTTTAGGAAAAATATGATCTGTCACATCCTACACTTGCATCATGATGTGTTTGGAGTCAGGGGGTTGGTGCTGACCTTCAGTCAGTGTTGGGAGATGCCCAAGAACATTTGTGTGACAGATACAATGTCATCTGTTTTACATTGAGCATCTCAGCAGATAAATAAAGAAGGCTGAGAACTACTCATCTGAAGGACCAGGTTTTTGGAGTAGGAAGAGGAAAGGCAAGTAGAAGACTCTGCAGACAGCAAATGCTAGTTGAGTTGAATTAGGAATTCTATATAAGGTATTAAAAAGCAGAGACATCACTTTGCTGACAAAGGTCTGTACACTCAAAGCTATGGCTTTTCCAAGGTCAGGAGTGGCGGCCGCGTGGAGATACCCCACGTCCAAGGTCATGAGCAGTGGCTATGCTTCATTGGATCGGCCGTGAGGAGATACCCCACGTTGAAGGGCAAAGGAGAAGCCCTAGCAAGATGGTAGGAGGGGCGAATTCGTGTTTAGAATCAAACCCCATTCCTATCAGAGATACTCAGAGGGCTCAAAGAAATCTTGTGTGCACCAGGACCCAGGGACCCTACAGAGACTGAGAAAGAACTGTGTCTGAGTGTCTCCTCTGGAGGTATGGGTCAGCAGTGGACTGCCACAGGGACAGAGCTCTGGGTGCAGCAGACTTGGGTATAGCATAAGCCCTCTTGGAGGAAGTCGCCATTAACCCCACCACAGAGCTACCAGAACTTACACAGGACTGGGAAATAGACCCTTGGAGGGCATAACAGAACCTTGTGCACCAGGACCCAGGAGAAAAGAGCAGTGACCCCACAAGAGACTGACCCAGACTTGCCTGTGAGTGTCCAGGAGTCTCTGGCAGGGGCATGGGTCGTGGTAGCCTGCTGCAGGGTTGGGGGCACCGAGTGTAGCACTGCATGCATGGGATCTTTTGAAGGAAGTCACCATTATCTTCATTACCTCCATCATAGTTTGGCCCCAGGTAAAGAGCAGGGAGGGAACACAGACCCACCATCAACAGAAAACTGGATTATAGATTTACTGAGCATGGCCCCGCCCTTCAGAACAAGACCCAGTTTCCCCCTCAGTCAGTCTCTCTCATCAGGAAGCTTCCATAAGCCTCTTATCCTTCTCCATCAGAGGGCAGGCAGACTGAAAATTACAATCACAGAAAAGTAACCAATCTAATCACATGGACCACAGCCTTGTCTAACTCAATGAAACTATGAGCCATGCCCTGTAGAGCCAACCAAGATAGATGGGTCATGGTGGAGAGTTCTGACAGAATGTGGTCCACTGGAGGAGGGAATGGCAAACCACTTCAGTATTCTTGCCTTGAGAACCCCATGAACAGTATGAAAAGGCAAAAAGATAGGACACTGAAAGATGAACTTCCCAGGTTGGTAGGTGCCCAATACGCTACTGGAGATCAGTGGAGAAATAAATCCAGAAAGAATAAAGGAATGGAGCCAAAGCAACACCACCACCCAGCTGTGGATGTGACTGGTGATGGAAGCAAGGTCTGATGCTGTAAAGAGCAGTGTTGCATAGGAACCTGGAATGTTAGATCCATGAATCAAGGCAAATTTGAAGTGGTCAAACAGGAGATGTCAAGAATGAACATCGACATTTTAGGAATCAGCAAACTAAAATGGACCGGAATGGGTGAATTTAACTCAGATGACCATTGTATCTACTATTGTGGGCAGGAATCCCTTAGAAGAAATGGAGTAGCCATCATAGTCAATATGAGAGTCCGAAATGCAGTACTTGGATGCAATCTCAAAAATGCCAGAATGATCTCTGTTTGTTTGCAAGGCAAACCATTCAATATCACAGTAATCCAAATCTATGTCCCGACAAGAAGCTTAAGTTGAATGGTTCTATAAAGACCTACAAGATCTTTTAGAACTAATACCCAAAAAAGATGTCCTTTTCAATATAGGGGACTGGAATGTAAAAGTAGGAAGTCAAGAAACATCTGGGGTAACAGGCAAATTTGGCCTTGGGAGTACAGGATGAAGCAGGGCAAAGGCTAATAGGGTTTTTCCAAGAGAATGCACTGGTCATAGCAAACACTCTCTTCCAACAACACAAGAGAAGACTCTACACATGGACATCACCAGATGGTCAACACTGAAATCAGATTGATTATATTCTTTGCAGCCAAAGATGGAGAAGCTCTATACAGTCAGCAAAAACAAGACTGGGAGCTGACTGTGGCTCAGATCATGAATTCCTTATTGCCAAATTCAGACTTAAGCTGAAGAAAGCAGGGAAAATCACTAGACCATTCAGGTATGATCTAAATCAAATCCCTTACGATTATACAGTGGAAGTAAGAAACATTTAAGGGACTAGGTCAAATCCCTTATGAGTATACAGTGGAAGTTACAAATAGATTTAAGGGACTAGACCTGATAGACAGAGTGCCTGATGAACTATGGATGGAGATTCGTGACACTGTACAGGAGACAGGGATCAAGACCATCCCCAAGAAATAGAAATTCAAAAAAGCAAAATGGTTGTCTGAGGAGGCCTTACAAATAGGTGTGAAAAGAAAGACACAAAAAGCAAAGGAGTAAAGAAAAGATATACCAATTTGAATGCAGAGTTCCAAAGTAGAGCAAGGAGAGATAGGAAAGCTTTCCTCAGTGATCAGTACAAAGAAATAGAGGAAAACAATAGAATGGGAAAGACTAGAGATCTCTTCAAGAAAATTAGAGATACCAAGGGAACATTTCATGCAAATCTGGGCCCAATAAAGGACAGAAATGGTATGGACCTAACAGAAGCAGAAGATATTAAGAAGAGGTGGCAAGAATACACAGAAGAACTATACAAAAAAAGATCTTCACAACCCAGATAATCACAATGGTGTGATCACTCATCTAGAGCAGGACATCCTGGAATGTGAAGTCAAGTGGGCCTGAGGAAGCATCACTACGAACAAAGCTAGTGGAAGTGATGGAATTCCAGTTGAGCTATTTAAAATACTAAAAGATGATGCTGTGAACGCACTGCACTCAATATGTCAGCAAATTTGGAAGATTCAGCAGTGGCCACAGGACTGGAACAGGTCAGTTTTCATTCCAATTCCAAAGAAAGGCGATGCCAAAGAATGCTCAAACTACCGCACAACTGCACTCATCTCACATGCTAGTAAAGTAATGCTCAAAATTCTCCAAGCTAGGCTTCAACAATATGTGAACCATGAACTTCCAGATGTTCAGGCTGGATTTAGAGAAGGCAGAGGAACCAGAGATCAAATTGTCAACATCCATTGGATAATCAAAAAAGCAAGAGAGTTCCAGAGAGACATCTATTTCTGCTTTATTGACTGTGCCAAAGCTTTTGACTGTGAGGATCACCACAAACTGTGGAGAATTCTGAAAGACATGGGAATACCAGATCACCTGACCTGCCTCTTGAGAAACCTGTATGCAGGTCAGGAAGCAACAGTTAGAACTGGACATGGAACAACAGACTGGTTCCAAATAGGAAAAGGAGTACGTCAAGGCTGTATATTGTCACCCTGCTTATTTAACTTATATGCAGAGTACATCATGAGAAACGCTGGGCTGGATGAAGCACAGGCTGGAATCAAGATTGCTAGGAGAAATATCAATAACCTCAGATATGCAGATGACACCACCCTAATGGCAGAAAGCGAAGAAGAACTAAAGAGCTTCTTGATGAAAGTGAAAGAGGAGAGTGAAAAAGTTGGCTTAAAGCTTAACATTCAGAAAACTAAGATCACGGCATCTCATCTCATCACTTCATGGCAAATAGATGGGTAAACAGTAGAAACAGTGGCAGGCTTTGTTTTGGGGGGCTCCAAAATCACTGCAGATGCTGATTGCAGCCATGAAATTAAAAGATGCTTACTCCTTGGCAGGAAAGTTATGATCAATCTCGATTGCATATTAAAAAGCAGAGACATTACTTTGGCAACAAAGGTCCATTTAGTCAAGGCTACGGTTTTTCCAGTAGTCATGTATGCTGGGAAAGATTGAAGGTGGGAGGAGAAGGGGACAACAGAGGATGAGATGGTTGGATAGCATCATTGACTCAATGGACATGAGTTTGAGTAAATTCCTGGTGACAGTGAAGGACAGAGAAGCCTGGTGTGCTGCAGTCCATGGGGTTGCAAAGAGTTGGACACGAATGAGTGACTGTATAACAACAACCATACAACATGCACTCTCTTTAATCATCGGATGTGAGAGAAGACTGCCCCTTCTCTTTCTCTTCTCCAGTCAGGCAAACATTCATAGATCTTGAGTCTCATATTCCTCATATTCTGTGTACTGGTGTCTCCTCCACTGCTGAAATAGAGCATGTGGGATACAGAGCACACATCTCACATATTCTGTTATCACCTCATCTTTGTTGGGATGAACCCATCAGTGGTTAATGTAAAGGCTATTCAATGGTACAGTGGTCTAAGATTCACATACCACCTGTGCCAAATTCCTCTTAGCATGTGCAACCATAGATGGAGACATAAATAGATTTTGTGTCTCTCTAATGACAGAGTTAATCCTCAAATTCAATTAGTTCTTGCTAACTGAATGCATGACTGTACATGGGTTCTTTCCATCTGCTGCAGCAATCTTTCTGAAGCTGCTATTATCATGGAAGACGTCTCCTGTTTGCAGAAAAAACAAACAGCCCCCACCCACGCAGTGTTCCCTTCTGGCAGAGAACGTGCACCTTGCTGCCAGAGGACCAGGACGTGCTCTGTTCACAAACAGTTCCATTTCTCTTACAGATCACTGGAATTAAACATAAACCTCAAGGAACCAGATGTCTCTTCCAAACATCCCATTTGTTTATCTCTTGTTGTGAAACTGTTCTCTGGTTGTTTTTCGTGTTTAAGCCCCATCTCTGCAATTAAGCCACAAGCACAGAGGTGGTGTTTTTAGTTTTTTCCCTCTTTGCTTTATCCATATGCCACCTCTTAATGAAAACTCTATAGTACAGGAAATACATGTAACGCTTACTAGCCACTTGGTCTGGTGATTCACCTGGCTATCATTTCAACACTCGTCAAACTCTGGGTCAAGGGAGATGTTCTAAGGAATAGAACAAAACCTACTTTACTGCCCCTGCTACACATGGCAGTTGAATTTGGAGCTGAGAATATTTCCATATTTTTTAAGGTATATCATGGTGCTTACCAGATGCAGTGAAACAGCATTATAAGTATCTCAATAAATCAGAAATGTTTATATATGGGTCAAATCAGAGCCTTATATTAAGCAACAACACATGTTACTTCCTAGAAGACTGGTCATAAGCCTTGTGTTAGTTAATCAATTGTGTCTGACTCTTTGTGACCCCGTGAACTGTAGCCTGTCAGGCTCCTCTGTCCATGGGATTCTCTAGGCAAGAATACTGGAGTGGGCTGCCATGCCCTTCTCCAGGGCTTAGTTCCCTATTAAAACAAATGTCACACAGTAATTAATTTGCTTTGGGTACTGGGTTAGAGAAAAGTTCATAGGTTAAAGGGCCAACTGGGTTCATACTCTTTCAGAGTCACAATATGTTACTTTCCACCAACTGTGAAAATATTCACTGACAGTTACTGGGGGCCAGAGAAGTTCTTAAAAATTCCTTCTTGACAGTCTGTATAGCTCAAAATTAATGTTTTCTCTAGTGATGACAGATTAATGTCATTTTTGTATGAAGTGGGTCAACACACTTTTTTTTGGTAGTGCCCTCTTCAAAAGTAATATCCAATTATTCCCATAAAACTAGAAAAATATAAATTCATCTTTAGCATCAAGATTGTAGAATCATCTCAACTATTTTTGTTCAATAAATATTAAGCCTTCATTCACAGTGAGGATTTTTCCTATTAGTCATGGGTTTTAATCTGATTACAACTCACTGAATTCATGAACCCTAAATAATTGTAGTACACAATAACACTCTTTCTCCTTATCATGTGGATAAAGTCATACCTATTAAAATACTTAGTGCATGGCAAACTGCTTTAGGAATGTCAGAGACTAAAAAGGAAGTTCTAGTATTCTCCAAAAGTCCTTCATCCCTAGAATGCTGAGAGAATTTAATTTAGATTGACAAACTTTGTTCATTTTTTTCTTTCCTGGCATTTGGATGATGAAGCATCATCCTGAGAGGGTCGGAGAAATAGAAGAACTAAGAAGTAAGGTCTCTGTTAGCCTCACAGCTGACAGGAAGCTGCCCAGGAGAAGGAGGGCTGCTGGCCACAGTCCTGACGACTTTCCCTGAGGATCTTGGGTGACAGCATTGGGACTTGGGCTTCATTCTTTCCCTCAATGTCAGGCTGCCTTCCTCCTGCAATGGGTCTCCTTAAACTCATGTGATGTATTTTAGCAGTGTCCTTCAGGACCTCTAAAAGGAACTTAGGTTGGAAAAGTGCGCTCATATATCATTCCGCGATAGAAGCAAGCAGATCTGACGGCGCTTGAAAGTGACAGATGGTTATTGGTTTTAACCAAACATCAAGACGGTATGGGAAGTGGCATTTAAGGCCAGGATCCAAGAACAAATGATTGTGCTCTTGAGCTCAAACAGATGAGAGGTCTACAGGTCATCCAGTCACTGGGATGTCCGTTAAGTTCCTTATCATGGCCTAGCAGCATGCTGACCACTCTGTCAGATGAAGACCTTTGTGACTGAGAGGAAGACTGGGTTTAGCCCAAACACCCTTCTCTGGAACAAAATAAAGCCAAGGAGGAGTTGACACAGCAAAAGTCACTTTCAGGGACAAAGATCAGTGGAATGCACGTCTAACAGAAGTGTACCATTACGGTAAAGAATCCGCCTGCAATGCGGGAGCCACAGGAGACACGGGTTCGATCCCTGGGTCGGGAGGATACCCTGAAGGAGGAAATGGCAACCCACTCCAGTATTCTTGCATGGAGAATCCCAAGGACAGAGAAGCCTGGTGGGCTACAGTCCATAGAGTTGCAAAAACTCAGACATGACACCATTTTTCTAAAAGATAAAACTTTTAGAGTCTGTCCTTACTTGTAAGTGTGAAGACAGACAAGAGAATTTATGGCTGGAATTAGGCTATAATAAAAACACTAATTTTGACTTCTCCCATAACAGCATGTGGGCTTCCCAGGTGGCTCAGTAGTAAAGAATTTGTCTGTCAATGCAGGAGACATGGGTTCGATCCCTGGGTTGGGAAGATCTCCCAGACCCCCTGGAAGTGGCAACTCACTCCAGTATTCTTGCCTGGAAAATCCCATGGACAGAGGGGCCTGTGGGCTACAGTTCATGGAGTCGTAGAGAGTCAGACATGACTAAGCACACACACACACATATCTGTCATATGCTCATACGCGGCCATGGACAGCTGTGGATTGGAAGCATAGAAAAATCGAACATTTTATTTCAGAGGAATGAAAAATAAGCTTTAACTTTCACTTAGGTATTATGCTAAGCTGATGAAGCAAGATCACACCTTAGAGGCAAGAATAATAAAGTCCTTGGTTAGTTCTAATGCTTGCTCTATGGGTACGATACAAAATAGAATAGGCTTTAGTATATGAGTTGAACTTCAATGATCTTTATTAAAGAGCAGAGTTTACTGTTCAGCTTCTAAGAAAGGAAATGAAAATTAAACCTTCATCCTTCTTAGGGATTCATATATTCTAAAGAAAGACAGAAAGGTAAGAGTAACTATGAAGTGACATGTATAGTGACACAGATGCAGGGAGCTCTGCTTGCTAAAGCAGCATATCTCCTAGGGAATTTGTTAGAAATTGTTTCAAAAGGGAAGATTTGCATTGGCAAAAAATGATGGGAGGAAAGTTTTCTATAGAGTAGACACACTGGCACAGAGGCATGGAGGGCAAAGTGATAAGCAGTTTCACTTGATAAAGAAGAGCTGAGGAACCTTCCTGGAGGTCCAGTGGTTAAGACGCCACACTTTCAGTGCAAGGGGCACGGGTTCGATTCCTAGTTGGGAACTAAGAACCCACATGCCGTGCAGCAAGGCCAAGAAAAAAAAATGAGAGCTAAAATGGGGGCAGGGAGAAATGAGTCATAAATAGAGGGCGCTTCCAACATGCAGAGAGCAATGTGAGGTCAAAGACTTTTTTTAAAAAATGTCAATGAAAATCACTCAGCAATTCCATTTTCCAAATATAACCTTGGCCATGACCATCATTCTTTTCCTTGAAGATAAAAGGAGCTTAAATATAGACAAGAGGAATAAAAGGAAAGGTCACTGGGAAATCAATATCAGAAAAAGCATGTCGGTGAATGGGTCATGCTTTCTGAGAATGAGAAGCCCTCAGGGTTAGTTGCGGAAGATACAAGGACCAAAGAGACACCTGGTCAGACAAACAGCAAACTGCTGCTGACACAGTATGGCTGAAATGCCGTTTTTGTTACCTTATAAAACAGCACTCTGATTTTTCCGCAGTGGCTGAAAAAATTGCCTTCACTTCCTGGAGTGGAAAGAGGGGATGGGAATGTCACCAGACTGAGCACAACTGAGTGGATTCTGGCTGATTACAAGCCCCCTTTTCAATAAGCAATGAGGCTTTGCTTTGTCAGGAGAGAAGCTGGAAGCTGCATAATTAAATAGTAATGTATGTTGCTACCTTGATAAAAAAAAAAAAAAAAAAAAACTACAGTGTGAAAGCTGCCTGCAGCCTTTATGCACTTTCAAAGTTCCTGTCTTTTTGGAAGATGGGTGCATGGTGAGGTACGGAAATACCAGAGCTGTTTGTCACCCAAGCAGAAGTAGCAGACTGGCACTCAGTTGCAGGAATCCACACACTAACAGGGCATACGAGTCTCCAAAATACCTTTCCGAAAGGGGAGATGACATTATTAGTTTGGCCTCATGCGCTTCATTGTCCAATATACTTTCCTAGCTCAGAGGTCTGAATCTATAGAACAGAAGGGGTCTCAGGTGTCAGCCAGCTTGGCCAGCTCAATGAAGAGACCAAGGCGTGAGAGCAGTGCTCTGCCCAGGGTCACCCAACCTGTGAAGGGTGGTGCCTGGACCTTCCAACACTAAGACCAAGGCTCTTGGTCTTTGCCTGACACCACCATCCATGCTCGTGTGACCACTCCCCAGAAAGATACAGTCTTTCTCTGTCCGTTGGGCTTCCTAAAGGAGTTGTTTAGCTTTAGTAAATTTATAAAACAGGCTTAAATAAAGTCATAAGCCCATGCAAATAGGATCCAGCAGGTTTACTCATTTTGGTTATTTGACAGTGATAGTTTCTCTTGTTCTCTGTTGCATTTTTACTGTCTTGCTCTGTCCCTTTCTTTTGTTAATACTTGCAAGCACACTATGTACTAGGCAGAGAGCTAAATGCTTTCCCTACATTATCTAATTTGATCCTCACGGGAACTTGACAGTAATATGTAGTATTATGGCTATCAACCCCATTTGAAGGATGAAGAAAGTGAGGCTGGCTGAGGTTGACATCTGCTCAAGGGCACACAGCTAGCGTGTAATAGAGCCAGGCTGACAAGGAAGCCTTTTCTCCCCCTTATTTGGTTGTAGAGACTGTCAGATGGCACTAGGTGATGAAACCAGGTCCTCTCTTCCCACCATTTCCCTGGTCAGCCGTGAGGGATGCAGGTTTAGTTGTCTCCATGTCCCATACTTTTCTGGCTCTGATGAGGGAAGGTGCAGAAAATAAAGCTGCAGAGCTGGCGAAAGGAAATGCAGTGGTGATTAACCTCTCACAGGTATTGTGTGGAGTTGTGATGATTGGAAGAATGGATGATGCTAAGAAAGTCGTCCCCTAAAATTCAGAGCATCCAAAATGGACCCAGAAAAAGAGGCAGATGTAGAAAGTTGGCAAAGAGAGGAAGCATTCAGTTGACTTCATTATTTTGCTAAAGGAGAGCTGGACTGATGATGATTTTCCTAATTCTATGCAGAAGAGCACCGGCCTAAGAAGCTATAATGGGCATCGCAAGCAGATAGAAATACACACTGGAAAATTGCTTCTAGATTCTGGAACATACTGGCTGAAGTAACACATCCAGAACTAACTTCCAGGAGCCAACTGAAAGAAAGGGCAATGCATTCTAATATTTTGAAACTGGTACTTGTGATGAGAGGCTTAGTCTAAGATCATGATTCAAGGAGACCAGTCACCAACAGCACTCACTCAGTTCTTTGCAAAAGAAAGCCATCAAACTAGAAAATAAGCTTTAGTTAGAGTAAATTGGGGGCTCCCCAGTGGCTTAGCAGTAAAGAATCTGCCTGCAATGCAGGAGACTCAGGTTTTATCCCTGGGATGAGAAGATCCCTTGTGGAAGTAAATGGCAACTCACTCCAGTATTCTTGCCTGGAGAATCCCATGGACAGAGGAGCCTGGCAGGCTACACTGTATGGGGTCGCAAAGAGGTGGACACGACTGAAGTGACTGAGCATGCACACACACACTTGGGTGAAAAGTTTTCATTGGCTTTTAGGGTTTCTAGTCAAGTAGAACACAGACAAATAGTGTGACAATAACTATGATCCTTATATAAGGACTGTACTATTATTAATACTATCATAGCTACCAATGTACCTGCTAGCCCCTTGGCTAAATAGGTACCACTATAAACCAGAAAATATCATTGTATAGAGTAAAAAGCTTAAACAAACAGTTTGAACTTTAGTTCAAAAAGCAAGCACAATTCACTTCTTCATCTCTGCTGTCATATATGACTATTTAGGGACCCAATCAGGCATTTCTCACTTTCTTTTCAAACACTTACCGATAGGACGGGGGATGTATCTGAAGGAATGAGACCTATGAAAGCTTCCCTTGTTGCCGGAAGATCCATGACACAGCCGTGTTTGATGACCTCTTCCCACCCATCCACTTAAAAGCAAACCAGGAGTTTAGCCTTCCTCCCTTCCTATCTCTCTCCTTTTTTCTGTTACTTTCTCATTTTGCAACGTTTTTAAAGCCTTTAATTTAAATATTCTCTGAGGCTCTGAGGCCAAAGGCAATCTAAAGTGAAGTTGTACATAAATCTTAGTAAAGAATGCTCCCCACTCAACACACACAGACATCTATAATTAGTCTTCAAGGGATAATTAGATAATGATCACCAACAAAGCATTCCAAAGAACCCAGAAGGCTCAAAGGATTATAGAATTACAGTCAATAGTCGGATTTAATAAGGGGGAATGAGAGAGAACAGCAGGGTCAGCAAAGAAGTAAAGTAATATAACCTGATTTCAGAAAGCCCAGGGTAAGGGTTTGTTTTGTTTTCTTTGCTGGTTTTGCTTTGTTTTGTTTTTAATCAGCAGTAGTTGTCTGTTTTCCTAGGAAATATGAAAGAAGACAAGCCAAGGAAAAGCGTGCTGCCATTTTTGAACCTTTCCTTTCATAGAGCCTCTGGGGAGCACCCAGTGAGACCACCATTAAAGGCCATCTTTTCAGCACATTAGTAATGAATTTCTTTGGAAAAGGACCAGCACTAACCTATCCTCTACAAGAGGGAACAATGTTAATGAGGCTACAATGGAACTCAAAGATGTGTACTGAAGGGTCTGTTTGCCAACATCACATACTGCAGCAAATGTAACAGTGAGACTTGTATAGAGAGAATCAACTCTGTGCCAGGGCACAGCACAGAATGGGGCAAAGTCTCTATTCATTGAGTGTAGAGTTAAATAGGAAGGGCAGCACCGCCCGTGGGGAGAAAAACTGGAATCCACTAAAAAAAAAACAGTCAGTGAATAGGGAAGGAGAAATCATGGGCATTTGAGTTGTCAGAAAAATTCATCATTGTTTGTCCTTAGAATCGATGGAGGTGGTTCCAAAACACCGAATTAATGAGCACAGAGGAGGGACTGGAATGAAGGACAAGGAAGGTGGTCTGCCAGAGAGATGGTAGGAGGGCACAGAAGCTGCACGGATGTGTAAGTACGAGGGAGATGAGATCTGGAGATGGGCCACAAGCAGGGAGTAGAAGTGATTCATTAAGGCAGCAGAAGCAAAACAGGGTGAGGAAGAACCTCAATAGTGAGCGCTAAAAAGTTTGAATCTAAATAAAAAGCCAATAGAGGCTTCCATATCACAAAGTGAATTCGGGCCAACAGACACACACAGAGCAAAAACAAAACACTCTAACAACTTTGTATTAGCTAGCCCAAGGTCACTGCAAAGCGGCATACTGCAATGGTCAATAATAAAAATTCTTCCCAGGAAGGTAGTTAAATATCAGTAGATGTTTCCATCTGTATCATTGGCTAAGTTCACTCATTACATTTTACTAATAAACAGCTTGTAGAAAATAAAAGGGAAAAATATCTAACTTTCTTAATCCACTCTGTGTTCTGGTCATAAAATATTGGGTTGTTCAAAAAGTTTGTTCGGGTTTTTTGGTAAGATGTTATTAAAAAACCTGAATGAACTTTTTGGCCAACCCAATAACTGCCTTTATATGTGATGTTTCCTTAAGGAAATAGCTACTTTTCAAGAATTCTACCTCTTTAAAGAGTGAGTGCTACTGACATAAAATTAGATCCCTGTTTCTTCAATTGTGGAAGTGTGGAGGTGAAATAAGTGGACAAGAATATAGCTTTAAATTGTTCCTCTCTGTTAAGGGAACTGCTCACTGATATGAGAAGAGAAAAATAAAACCTCTTCGTTAATGATCAGCTCCAACCCAATAATTTTGAGATCTCTTTTCAGCCAAAAGAATCAAGATTTCCTATTACACTAGCTCAAAACTTAGCCATGCTATTGAGAGATCGTATAGATGGGCTAAATTTGGGATCTGGATGTAGAGTATCTGAGTTTGAATCCTAGTTCTAAGCCTTACCACCCACACATGTGACCTTGGACAAGTCATCTAATAGATTTGTGCCTTACTTTCCTCATCAGTAAAATGGGAATAGTAGTAGTACTATGATTATACTGAAAATTAAACATACATAAAACATTTAGAGCAGTTGGTTCAGTATATGATAGTTTGGTGTGATCTTATAGTTATTTAATGTCTCTAAACCTCAACAGAAAGTCTCTTAAACCAGTGGTCCCCAACCAGTTTGGCACCAGAGACTGGTTTCAGAAGACAATTTTTCCATAGATGGGAAGGGGGTGGTTTTGGGATGATTAAAGTGCACTACATTTATTGTGTACTTTAATTCTATTATTATTACATCAGTTCCACCTCAGATCATCAGTCATTATATCCCAGAGGTTGGGGAGCCCTGCATTAAGCCACTGCCTAGAACATATTAATTTTTAATTAGTACTAACCTTTATTTTCTAGTTTTAACCACACATATTATGCCAAATAATTTCAAAGAAGTAGTTGAAATTATTTTTGCTAAAACGTAAGGACCAAAACCATTAATCCCTCTAACCTTAGTTTCTCAAAAATCAATTATTCTTTTTAATTTCAGAAGATAACATATTTTTTAAAATATAACTCTTAAGGTATGGAACTATTATTTGAATAAAAATGAATACAGGTTTCCCTTTCAGATAACAGGAGGAATGAGGCAGTTTCTTAACATTTTAAGCCAAAATTCTGGATTAAAAAAAAAAAAATCAGGAAATGTGGGAAGATGCTTGTAATACCTGCAGCAGACTTTTTGAATATTGCCAAATCTCCACATATACAGAGAGAGAGAAACTAGAAGAACCAAAACCAAACGGTCAAATCTAAGACAAAGTAACTAGCTATCCTTACAAACCTCAAAATTATGAGTGGCTGGCGAGAAGACACTGACAAGTCAAGTGACCTGCATTGTATCAACATCTGTGCAGGAAAGCAGTGGGGGCAGCAGACGGACCTGAGAACAGGAAGCCTCAACATAGCCAAATCTTCATGGAATAGTACAGTGGGCCAAGGTGAGCACAGCCACAGAAACTGACAGAAGCTTCTCCTACCTGGAACCTGCCCATGTAGATCCCCAAATAAAACTGTGCCCCCAAAGAGAAAAAGCTGTGAAAATGAATAAGAAGTAAAGACAATAAGGGACTTAGCAAGAAACTTGGTACTGTATGGAATTAAACACAGAAACAAAGAAAACCTTTATACGAATCTGCTGACACCATCTGAATAAGATGCTCTTTGAATTAATATCTTTGTGTTTCCTATGCATTCTAAACAAGAACCAAACAAGCATCCCTACACACAAATGCAGCAATGGAGAATTTAATTTATATTAATCGAGTCTGGTAGTTTTCTCTGGCAACTGGAAAAGCTCGCAGAAGGAGTTAAAGAACTCTTATGCAGAAAGGGCCAAGGAAATGAGCATCTCACCTAGAATAATCTAAAGTGAATATGAATACAAATTAGTAAAAATGAACACGAAGATAACTCTGAAGGACTTATTTGGGATGCATTCCAGAGAAACAAAGAGATAACAAAATAGGGAAAGGAGGGTAAGACACACATAGAATAGCATAAAAATGCCTAACGTGCATCTAAATGGAATTCTAGCAAGAGCTACATAAGTAAGAGAAGGCATTCAGGTAAGGTTTGTACTTTAATGTCTGTGTTAGGGGGTGAAAAAGTAGAAAAAGAATAAAAATAAGACAAATGATTAGAGGAAAGGAAGCTATAAACATAAGAAACTAATGGAACAGAAGACAAATATATAATACAGAGGACCAATGAAGGTAAAAACTAATTTCTTAAAAAGCCAGTAACATAAACAGATCTCTAAGCCTCTGGTGTGAGAGAGACAGAGGTGCGGGAGACACACACACACACACACACACACAAAGCAGGCACAAAGAATATCAAAAATGAAAAGGTAGCTGTAACCTCAGATCTCATAGAAATGACACAGATAATAAGATAGTATTTAAAAATTCGTGCCAAAAATGAAAAATAACTTTAATAAAATGGATGAACTCCTTAAAAATAGTTATCAACATCGATTTAATAAGAAACAGAAAATCTATTTCTGTAAACATTAAAAAATAGAAATCTGTCATTGAAATTTATTCCCACGAAGGGAATGCCAGCGCCAGACAATTTTGCTAAGAGGATGTTTCAAGATATAACAGAAATAGATAGCTCAAGTGTTACACAAAGTCTTCCAGATATTAGGAAACAAGGGGACAGTTTCCTAATCATTTTATGAAGCTAGGAATACCATACAATGAAAAAGAAAAATCAAAGACCAATCACACTGATGAACATGGATGTAAAAATTCTAAATAGAATATTAGTAAGCTGAACCCAGCAATATACAAAGGAGATATATGTAATAACCAGTTTGAGTTCATCTCATGCACATAATAGGTTTTCTATTATAAAATCAATTGACGGCGTGTACCATAGTAAAAGACTACATGAGAAAAAGCATATTATCATCTCAAAAGATGAAAAAAATCAATAAAATGCAGTATTTGTTGAATTTAACAAATTTGAATGAAGGGGGAAATCCTTAAAAGTCTATCCACAAAGCAACCACGGCAGCACCACGACCACCTCTCAGAGACCTTCACACGTAGTGGTGACTTGTGGATGGCACTGACTAGGAGCTCGGGACCAAGGCAATGATGCTGACTACATCTATTTGATACTGTACCCAGGGTTCTAATCAGCACAGAAGGAATGAGAAAAACACATAGAGAGCATAACGATTGGAAAGGATAAAACAAAATTCTTAGTACTTGTAGATAATATTGTCTATAGAATTTTTTTCTTACAAAAGTTTCCTTCAGATAAAGTTTAAGAGTATAAATATTAGCAGGAATATTGAGTTGAGATTTTGAAACAAGATTCTAAGGCAATTGCCTTTTCGTATGCCAACAATAATCACTTGAAAATACAATTTTAAAAATATAAAATATCGCTAAAAATGTTAAGTACTTAGGAATATATTTAACAAAATATGGCCAAAACTTTCATGAAACAAATTATAAAACTCTGTTGACAGGCACTTTAAAAGGTTAATTAGGCTTAAAAAATTAAATGTAGAGATGTGGTTTGAGATGGAAAGACTCATTATCATAAATATATCAATCCTCTTAATACGGATGTATAGATTTATGCAACTGCCATGAGAATTGCAACACAAAACTTGGTAAGTTGATTCTAAAATTTATATGAAGAAGCAAAAGTCCATGTGTATCAAGACACCCTGGAAGAAGAACAAATTCAAGGTAACTCCTAGATAATCAAGATTTCCATCGAAGTTAGAACTTTTAAAACATATGAAAAAACTGGTTGGAAACCCAACATTCAAAAAACTAAGATCATGGCATCCAGTCTCATCACTTCATGGCAAACAGAAGGAGAAAAAGCAGAAGCAGTGACAGATTTTATTTTCTTGGGCTCCAAAATCACTGCAATAGTTACTGCAGCCATGAAATTACAAGATGCTTGTTCCTTGAAAGGAAAGTTATGACAAAACTAGACAGCATATTAAAAAGCAGAGACATCACTGTGCTGACAAAGATCCATACAGTCTAAGCTATGGTTTTTCCAGTAGTCATATATGGATGTGAGAGTTGGAAAATAAAGAAGGCTAAGCGTCAAAGGACCGATGCTTTTGAACTGTGGTGCTGGAGAAGACTCTTGAGAGTCACTTGGGTAGCAAGTAGATCAAACCAGTCAATCCTAAAGGAAATCAACCCTGAATGTTCATTGGAAGGACTGACGCTGAAACAGAAGCTCCAACACTTTCACCACCTGATGCGAAGAGCCGACTCATTGGAAAAGATCCTGATGCTGGGAAAGATTGAAGGCAAAAGGAGAATGGGGGTTGCAGAGGATGAGATGGTTAGAGAGTATCACCAACTCAATGTGCATGAACTTGAATGAAGTGTGAGAGATAATGGAGGACAGAGGAACCTAGTGTGCTGCCATCCACGTGGTCACAAAGAGCCAGACGTGACTTAGCGACTGAGTAACAACAAACCTATGCCATCCCTATGTTTAAACCACAGAGACATTCTTGCAAATGGACACCAGGAGGAGTTATAAAAAAGAATGTTCATAACAATATTGTTTATAAAAAGAACAAAACTGAACAAAAACACTCTAGAGTCCACCTAAACATTAATCAAAATTTGGACATATAAACTGTTCTATATTCATACAACAGAACTATATATCAACATGATAGCTGCTCATCAACAGGATGAATCAGAGAAACACTACCGTGAAACAAAAGATACAAATCATAGAAGAGTTTGCAAAAGAATTCAACTTATAAAAGTTCAAAATAAAACTATATATATATATATATATACACACACATATATGTGGAATACATATATAATATACATATATATTCATATGTGGAATATGCATGTGTGTAATAAAATGATAGATAACAAGGAAGTTCTTAACAAAAAAGCAGAACAGTAGTTATCCCATAGGAGAGGGAAGAGAATGCAATAATGATGGCAAACACAAAGCTTCCAGATTGCTACAAATATTTTACTGTTTAGGCTAGGGGCTGGTTACTGAGCCCCTTGGCTGTAATTTAAACCAAGCCATTAAATTTTATACATTTTTATGAGTATTTCTATTTCAGCAAAATCTATGTACATGGATATATTTATTCTAGAGGGAAAAATGAACCTATGGTATTTGAGCCAGAGACAGCCCCTGATGTATTGAGCTCTGGGTCACTCTCCACTGTGTTTCCCTGCACGACCCACTGCAAAGTAAAACTGCCCCAAGCATGTCAGTGGCTCATCCTTGGGCACTGAACACTAGTGACTATGGATGTTACAATTTGTATTTCCGGATAACCCCTCCTCCCATTCTTGTTCACTGTGTTACTGTTGCAACAGCAGAAGTACCATGTAGTGTGAGGACCATTTTTACCAACAACAGGTCTAGCGGGTAGGATAGGAGAGGGACACCTGCTTCAGACATGCCAGGGGAATCAAGATTGCTTGGCACTGCCGCTCAAGAGTCCATGAATGTCTTTAACTTTGTAAGTGAACAGACACAGGTTGGAAGCTGACCCTTTGTTGCTGCCTGGGTGTAGGTAGCAGCAGCACAGAAGCGATCTGAGTAGTCTGAAAGGCAAGAGGTTAAGACGACAGGGCAAAGTCTGAAAGCTCAGAGCAGCGGAGGCAGCCTGGGCACCAGAGGTGGCTCCAGGGGCGATTTAAATGATGAAGTGATAGGCACTAAATGCAGTGGAAACTCGGAGGACAGAGCAATCCATCATCGCCAAGCTTATCTTCTGACAAAGAGTAGGACTGGCTTCCAGCTGTAACATTCAAATGTAATGTTCCCCCTGGGACTCAGCATGGCAGGCTTCCCTGAAGCTTCAGTTTCACTCAGTTAACTAATTATGAGAGAATGTGACATTGGTATTTACTTTTTCTACAGGGACAAATCATTCCCAGCAGGAGGGAGAAGCTGTTATTTTTGGTCTGTTTTGGTTTGTCATTAAAAAGAAATTACTCACGCAGTAGTAAATAAACTCTTGTTAGAGGGAAATGTTTTTCTTTCTATAATTCTATCAATTCACCTGAATGCTGACACTCATTTCTTTTGTTCTCTGGGGACACAGTGAGCAAATGAACAAGAGCTGAGTGTTTAGGTTTGAAAATTAACACTACCACTAACCACCTGTGTGAGCGTCAGCAAGTTATGTAAGTACTCTTGAGCTTCCTCCCCTAAAAACTGAGAACATGTTTACTGTGTCCTGTGATTTGTTACAGGTGAAATGAAGTGACTTGGCTGAAACACTTTAGCAGAGTGTTTCTGCCTAAGAAGCATTCAATAGATTTCAGCCTTTATTCTTAATAACTCTGATATTCTGATGCAATTAGAAACATCCTACACTTCATTTATGCCTTATATCATCAATTCCTCATATCTACTGACCCCGCATCTAATCAGGAACTGTCCCTTTACTTTGTCACTGCAAGCTAAATTGTGTATTTTTTTTTTTACTCCTCCTCACCTAGACATAAAAAGTTTCCAATGAAATTTAATATTTAATGATAACGTTGAAAGAAACATTTTTCACATGTCCTCTCATCCCCAGCACATCTTTTAACTTGTCAAAGGCAGGATGTAATGTTGAGCAAACATCATAGTAAACACATATTTCCCCATCCACTGCGGACAACAACAGCATTATGTTAGGGGTGCTTTTCACAAATGAGAAAGTGATTTCACAGACAATTTCACAACTGAACTCATAACAATCCCATGAGGAAGGCAGACAAGGTAGATACGAACAGCCTCGCTTTATGGCTGAGGAAACTGAAACTAACAGGGAAAATGACAAAGCCACGCTAACCAAGCACATTTGCTGTAAAAGGGTAATAATCTGAGGGGATTGAGAAGGTCAGGGCTACTGGACTCTGGGAAATGAGATTTTCTCAAGAACAAAGTCCTTTTGGGGGATGCCCAAAGGGACCAGTCAGAGCGAGGGACTGGATCACTGGTGGAAAGCAAACAAAATAGAAAAGAAAGAGGCATTGAGTTTTCTATTCCGATTTCATGATCCGACTGCCGATGTGCCTTGATTTTTCCACCTATGACTTCGAGAAAGCAAAATTACTATTTCTTACTTCTCTTCCAAGTATATTGCAGTGTTATTATTATACACAAACACAGCTTGATGACATGATAGTTAATGTTTTATGCAAACCACAGCAAACATGAACACTTAAAAATGTATAAACATAAGAAAACACATTTTAAATACTAGTAGAAAATCTTGGTGATAAGGGAAAAGAATATTTTTCCATGGATACATGGGCCAGAAGATGAAAGTCAGATGAGATTAGTTACATCATCATTGTAAGTTTATATTACATATTTGAATCACTTTTGGAAGTTGAGAATCAAACTAAGAGGCATGACATGTAATAAATGTTTTGAAGCCATGAGGATGGAAAAGCCCTAAATTTGGGTAATGTTCCTTTAACTGATCACATACACCCATTTTCAAAATAATCGATTCTGATGAGCTGTTAATACTGAACAAGGCTTCCTGGTAGTTGTCACCTTTCAGGACTCCCCAGGATATGGGCAGTGCTCACTGATAGCTCATAATCCTTAAGAATTCCCAGTGGACTATGGACTATAGAAACGGAATTTAAAAGTCCCACTCCCTTTTATTCTGGAATAGGGAATAAGTTCTTATACAGAGAAGAAGGCAAACGCAAACAAAGTTCATTACAGTAAACCCTAGTTCAAAATAAATACCAAACATAAGTTTCTGATTTATCATATGAACCTGAAATCCAAGGACTCCTAAATATGCAATTAAAAAAACCCAGTCATACCAACACTGATGGACAAAATAGCATACAACAGTAGGTCATACTTGACTTAATAGCCATTAAGGTCGATACTTGACTTAATAAGCCTGAACATAACTGCTCTATGATTTTTCATAAAACATGACACAATTTCATTCCAATACAGGGAAAGACATTATGATGTGGCTGCATGCTTAAAAACTGCCCCCTCTCTCATCAGTATATTCAATTAAGAAACATCTTCTGAATGTTTGCTATTTGTTGGGACCTTTATCAAAGAACCTACAGTCTAGAAGGGAAGACATGTAAATCAAGCATCAAATTTTTAAGTCAAATTCTGGAATGAAGAAAAATGTGCAATGCAATGTTAAGCAGGGCAGAAAGCTCTCATGGAGGATGGATGATTGACAAGTATAAACTGTCTATGACAAAAAGGAGGAGGGACTTCTGTCAGAACAGTCTGAATAAAAGTGGGAAACATGATAAATATGGTGAGTTTCAGAAGTTATACATAGTACCTCATGGCTAGAGCACAGAGAGAAGGGAAAAGATGCCCAAAGAAACAATAAGCAGGAGAGGAAGACAGATTCCATCATTTAGGACTTTCTAGTTCATGTTTAAGTTCAGTATTGGAAAGAAGAATACAACTATCGGTCTGTTGAAAAGATTTCATCCCACGGGCAATGGGAGTAGATTTTTGCCATAATCAGTTTTGGTGACAGGCAGTTAGTTATAAAGTGAAATAAAAGAAGGAATTCTAGAGGAATGGCTATCAGTTAGAAGACAATTTTAAAGGTCCAAGTAAGACAAGCTGCTGCTGCTGCTGCTGCTGCATTGCTTCAGTCGCGTCCGACTCTGTGTGACCCCGTAGACAGCAGCCCACCAGGCTCCTCCGTCCCTGGGATTCTCCAGGCAAGAATACTGGAGTGGGTTGCCATTTCCTTCTCCAATACATGAAAGTGAAAAGTGAAAGTGAAGTCGTTCGGTCGTGTCCGACTCTTAGCGACCCCATGGACTGCACCCTACCAGGCTTCACCATCCATGGGATTTTCCAGGCAAGAGTACTGGAGTGGGGTGCCATTGCCTTCTCCGAAGTAAGACATGGAAAGGCCCTAAACAAAAGGAATGGGAATGAAAAAGAAAACGGAGAAAAAAGTAGTATAAAAAATAGGGTTGGCAGAATTTAGTGACCAGGTAGGAAACAGAGGGTGAAGAGAAAAACTTAAAACATGTCTTTTATTTTTTTAATTGATTGTCTAAATGAATAATGGTGCCTTAGCTGAATTAGGGACAGCATGAAGTAGAACGTCCATGGTACCCTTACAGTCCTGGTTTATCCCTCTTTTATAAGATGAATTGCATTTTGTTCTGTATTACAGGAGGTATGTGGCATTCCACCAACTCCATCCCCCAAAAAATCCTTGAGGGAGAAAGCTGTGTGTCACACATCACATTGTCCCTGCCTACAGCCCCGTACAGCATACCTGTATAACATGATCATATAACTGACCTACTGTAAACACTTAATAAACATTTTTGACGACTGATGGAATACACACACAACTTCAAAGCTTAGCTGAGACAAAACTATACATACTCTCCTTTGAATTAGACGGTTGTCTCTTAAAATGTAAATAACTCATCTTAACTGTGTAACAACTCAGACAATTACCACCCAGTCTCATATCAGACTCATAACATGCTCCACACATCTCAATGTCCCATTTGGAAGGGACTAAAGGAAATATCTACTATAACCCCCGTTTTAAAGGTGACATCTGTGACTCAGAGAAGTCACACGACTAGCCCAAAGTCACAAAAAGTACAGTTGACCCTTGAACAACATGAGTTTGACCTGCCCAGGTCCACTTGTGTGAGGAATTATTCTCAATAGTAAAAACTACAGCACTACAGGAATCACAGCTGGTTGAATTCAAGAAAATGGAGAGATCACAGATATGAAGGGCCCTAAGTCACACACAAATTTCTGACTGTGTGGAGGATCTGTGCCCCTAATCCCTGCATGTTTCAAAGGTTAACTACATCTGGAGATGGGACAGAAATCAGAATACATTAAGCTTTGCAATACTTGTCAACCAAAAAAGTTGTAACAGATCTGAAAGTAGTACAGTATATCAAATTTAGCTAGGGTAAATTAAGCTTTTAAAAGCACTTCATAATTTGCACTTAAAAAAACACAAGACAAACATCTTAAAGACATTTTCTTAAATGATTCTGCTGACAATGAAATGCAAGGACCACAGCTCAAGTTTCACCTTTGAATTAGTATAAGTAAGACAGATTCTTACCGTGATCTTCTGAAGAGACTGGTGACCTAAAATGAGACAATAAGCATGATAAATCTTTTGCAAGTGATACTGATAATTCTAAGCACAATGATCAAGAATAATCTTGTAGAAATTACACCACGAAAATTCAGTTAAACAGAAATTCAATACAGTAGATGGTATAATTAATGTGTTGGTTGTATGGTATATTCCAGTGAGTAACTCCCAAAGCTTACCTGGATTAGTTAAGTGGTAGATGTTACTAAAAGAGTCTATTAGCGGGACTTCCCTGGTGGTTTGGTGGTTAAGAATCCACCTGGTAATGCAGTAGACATGAGTTTGATCCCTGATCTGGGGAGATCCCACATGCCAGAGAGCAACTGAGCCGCACACCACAACTACTGAAGCCCGCATGCCTAGAGCCTGTGTTCTGCACCAAAGGAGGCCACCATGACGAGAAGCCCATGAATGGCAACTAGAGAAAGCCCTCGCGCAGCAATGAAGACCCAGAGCAGCCAAACATATATAAATAAATAAAATTTAAAAAATAGTCTGTCGGCATGGTGATGTAAGACTGAAACAAACTTAGTCAAACTGTCTGGATTTATCACAAAGAAAGAACTCATAGAAATGTGATGACGGACGAAATCCTGCGATGTCACTAGTGCCCAAGGCCAGCTCTGCAGAGAAAATGCCAGGGATGCAAATAAGCCCTAGATTAAGTGTCTATCGGTAAAAAGAAATCTACTTGGACAATAAAAAATGAAACCAAAGTAAAGAGCAATGATGTTCCCTAATCATTACTGGTTTTTGCTTCCACTCTTTGTGGAATTTAATGTTTCAGTATAATATAATGACATAGACACTTTATATGTTGGCTTTATGTTTCTAAATCCATCAGAATCAGGATTAGATATGAGGGCAACCACTGGGGTCCCATAGAACTTTCACAAATCGGTGACATTTACCTATCATTTGAGGCTCAGGTTTAAGATACCAATGGATGGGACTTCCCAGGTGATCCAGTGATTAAGACTCCTTGGTTCCAATGCAGCGGGTGTGGGTACCAACTCTGGTCAGGGAACTAAGAACCCACATGCCACAGAGCACGGCCAAAAAACAAAACTAAAGTAACATTAAAGAAAATAAAGAAACAAAAGATACTGATGGATAATGCATCAACCCCTTTCACAAGAAAAACCTTTTCTTTCTCAGCTGACTACTAATTAAGTTACTTGGGGCAATACAGACACAACCTTGTGGATGAATTACCCTCAAGCTTGAAAGATACTGTCTTGACTACCAACTCATGCTTTACTTGGGAGAAAGAGATGTATAATACTGTCTTCAGAGGTGTTAGAAGTTTGAAGGGAGAGGTGATAAACCAGGAGGGAGGAGTCTTCTCCTCTAAATGATGGGCCTGCTGGAGCCCAGAGTAGGGAGATGACCAAAGGCTAATGAATAAGTTTGGTAATAAAGCTACCAAATTTTACATCACTAATATTTATATGCAGTCATAATATAACTGAACCTAGACAGCATATTAAAAACAGAAACATCACTTTGCCAACAGAGGTCTGTACAGTCAAAGCTATGGTTTTTCCAGTAGTCATGTACAGATGTGAGAGTTGGACCATAAAGAAGACTGAGCATCGAAGAACTGCGGTGCTTTCAAACTTTGATGCCGGAGAAGACTCTGGAGAGTCCTTTGGACAGCAAGGAGATCAAACCAGTCAAACATAAAGAAAATCAACCCTAAATACTCATTGCAAGGTTGATGATCAAGCTCCAATACTTTGGCCACCTGATGCGAACAGCCAACTCATTGGAAAAGACTCTGATGTTGGCGAAGATTGAGGGCAAGAGGAGAAAGGGGTGACAGAGGATGAGATGGTTGGATGGCATCACCGACTCAGTGGACATGAGTTTGAGCAAACTCTGGGAGATGGTGAAGGACAGGGAAGCCTGGCATGCTGCAGTCCATGGAGTTGCAAAGCATCAGACATGACTTAGTGACTGAACAACAACAACAACAACAACAACAACATAATGTTTATGAGACAGAATGCAAATACTGAGACAAGAATGATTCAATTGGGACATAGTGGTTGAAGGGCAATTTTAGCTTCTTTGGGATGCCCAATACCATTTTACTTTAGCTACTGATCAGAAATATTTTTGTCCATTATGTGAACAAACAGTACAGTATACAGACACAGGAGTAATGGTGAGACAGCCTTAACTTTCACTGGGTGGCAAAGCGTGAAATTATTTCAGCCTCAGTGGTCTCTTCAAGTAGACATTTGCATGTGGAGACTACAGAGGGTCCCAAGATCTGGTGGAGAGAAAGTCGGCATCTGGGAGGCAGACACAGGGAGGGAGGGACCCTGACACGACCCTAAATCATCTCTGTGGCATCTGCTTGAGAAACGCCGCTGGGCATCCCCAGGTGGAGCTGACCTGTCCTCTCTCTAAGTGCCCCTGTTTCATACTTTCACACACCAGCCTTCTCACTAAGCTGTGGCGGTGGTGGTGGTTTAGTCGCTAAGTTGTGTCCGACTCCTTGCAATCCCAATGACTGCAGCCCACCAGGCTCCTCTGTGCGTGGGATTTCCCAGGCAAGACTACTAGAGTGGGGTGCAATTTCCTTCCCCAGGAAGGAGATCCCTTCTTCCCAACCCAGGGATCGATCCTGCATCTCCTGCTTGGCAGGCAGATTCTTTACCACTGAGCCACTAGGGAAGCCTCACTAGGCTGTGAGCTCCTTGGAAACTAGGACCATGTCTTACTTAGAACACAGAGGATCCCTGATTAAAATGTATAAACTGCATTAATTTCAGTACCATACACTAGAGTTTGGACTCAGACACATTCTGGAACTCCTCAAAAATCACATCATCTTCAAACTACCTTCAAGTCTGCCAGCTCCTAGGTCAGCTAGGAAGGAAGGATCCAGGGAGTGATCGGAAGCTCCAAATTAGTGACAATGTGGGCACTCTCCAGGCTCCACTCCCATCCCAGACATGCCCACCATCCGATAAAGGACCAGAGGGGCCTGAATAGAGGAGCAACAGGATTGACAGGTACACACTGCTATATTTAAAACATAACAAACAAGGACCTACTGTATAGCACAGGGGACTCTGCTCAATATTCTGTACCAACCTAAATGGGAAAGGAATTTGAAAAAGAACTGACATATGTGTATGTATATCAATCACTTTGCTGTACACTTTGCTGCACACTTTGCTGAAACTAACACAACATTATTAATCAATGCCACGCCTGCACAAAATAAAAATTAAAAAGTAAAAAAGAAACTGGAGAATTTTTTAAGCTGCCCAGGACATAAAAAAGAGCTAGTAACAAGGAAACATCTTCATTCCTGGTGTTTTCTGATGAGAAGTAAGCAAAAGCATGTCTTGGATGGTTCACAATTAATTTCTCACAGAGTTACAGGAATAAAGGAAAATCCATGCTGATGGACGAACCACTAGATGTCTCAGGTGGAAGGCCTGGGAGGAAGGGTTTTTGCTGCCTTTCTGTAGAAGCAAACCACTAATATTAAACCTGAAAAATTCCAGATGGCTCCATGAGAGCCCCAGGGGGATGCCTTCTGCAGTATGTCCAGGCAGCGGGGAAGAACGATCGATTTCAGACTGTTTTCTAAGGATTAGTCATGTTGAGTTTCTGTGTGGAATGTCTCCCACACGCCTAGGTTTGTGGAATTTTAAGACATATGGAGTATTTCAGTCCTCACTCAGTATTTCACCTTTCACCGAAGCGAGTCACTAAATTATTCCACTGAGACAGGCACATCATCCATTATTGCTGGAAATGGGCATAAAAAGTTTTATGGAACTTAGCTCAGGAGACAAGAAATACCATGAAATCAGCAGTATACACAGTTATTTTTAAAACAGAGAGGTTGAATCCCAGGAAGAGATAACCTTTGTTAACCTGATAATGCAGGAAGGCAAGAAAGCTCACTGCTTTTCCTCCAGTTGTACCTGAAAGTCTTGCAGTTTTGTCCCAGCCTGGTCATTTCTCCTCCACACACACTTTATCCTGGAGAACGCATCTACTCTCTTAATGCAGACTATAGCTTTACTAGCGCTCAAACAGCTCCAGGATTTAGAGTTTGTCTCCTCACTTTTTTCCTCACCACTAGTTTCTTTTATGATGGGCTTCCCTGGTGGCTCAGGGGCATAGAATCTGCCTGCCGATGCAGGAGATGCAAGTAGGAGATGCAAGTTAGATTCCTGGGTCAGGAGGATCCCCTGGAGAAGGAAACGGCAACCCACTCTAGGATTCCTGCCTGAGAAATCCCATGGACAGAGGAGCCTGGTGGGCTACGGTCAACAGGGTCACAAAAGAGTCAGTTACGACTTAGTAACTGAACAACAACAGGATATTTATACTCGATTTTGTCCTGTTTTGTTTGTTTGGGTATTATTTCACATGTTTATTTACATTCCATTCAAATCCAGCAAAGACAGTGAAAACAAAAATTCAAGTCCAGCATTTAAAAATCTTTCACCTATTTCATTAACCCTGAATAATGATTATTCAGATCTGAATCTTTCCACTTATAATGATTCGAACCTGAATAATAACTGTTACTTGAGACCCTCTTAAGCACCAGGCCCTAAAAGTGATGTAGACTGAAAAAGAAATAAGATATCAATTTCAAGGAACTCAATCTAGTGTAGGAGGAAAATATCTAACCAAACGATTATAATGAAAAAATGCAACCATCAAAAACATGTATGAGTAAAGAGCACAGAAGAAAGGAAGACCAATGCCCTTTCAAAAAAAGTAAAAGGAGGCTTCAAAACTCAAGAACTGTCTGAGCTCGGCTTTTTTTGTTTTTAGTTGGCATATAATTGCTTTAAAATTGTGTGTTGGTTTCTGCTGTACGATGAAATACTCAGCTTAAATATACATATATCCCTTGCCTCTTGAGCCTCCCTTCCACCCCTCATCCCACCCCTACAGTTCGTCACAGAGCGCTGAGCTGAGCTCCCTGTGCAATACAGCACATTCCTGCCAGCTATCTATTTTACAAATGGTAATGTATATGTATTGCCAGCAAATCTGGAAAATGCAGCGGTGGCCACAGGACTGGAAAAGGTCAGTTTTCATTCCAATCCCAAAGAAAGGCAATGTCAAAGAATGCTCAAACTACCACACAACTGCACTCATCTCACACGTTAGTAAAGTCATGCTCAAACTTCTCCAAGCCAGGCTTCAACAATACGTGAACCGTGAACTTCCAGATGTTCAAGCTGGTTTTAGAAAAGGCAGAGGAACCAGAGATCAAATTGCCAACATGTGTTGGATCAACGAAAAAGCGAGAGAGTTCCAGAAAAACATCTATTTCTGCTTTATTGACTATGCCAAAGCCTTTGACTGTGTGGATCACAATAAACTGTGGAAAATTCTGAAAGAGATGGGAATACCACACCACCTGACCTGCCTCTTGAGAAACCTGTATGCAGGTCAGGAAGCAACAGTTAGAACTGGACATAGAACAACAGACTGGTTCCAAATAGGAAAAGAAGTCCGTCAAGGCTGTATATTGTCACCCTGCTTATTTAACTTATATGCAGAGTACATTACAAGAAACGCTGGGCTGGAGGAAGCACAAGCTGGAATCAAGATTGCTGGGAGAAATATCAATAACCTCAGATATGCAGATGACACCACCCTTATGGCAGAAAGCGAAGAGGAACTAAATAGCCTCTTGATCAAAGTCAAAGATGAGAGTGAAAAAGTTGGCTTAAAGCTCAACATTCAGAAAACTAAGATCATGGCATTTGGTCCCATTACTTCATGGTAAACAGGTGGGGAAACAGTGGAAAGTGACAGACTTTATTTTTCTGGGCTCCAAAATCACTGCAGATGGTGACTGCAGCCATGAAATTAAAAGACGCTTACTCCTTGGAAGGACAGTTATGACCAACCTAGACAGCATATTAAAAAGCAGAGACGTTACTCTGCCAACAAAGGTCCGTCTAGTCAAGGTTATGGTTTTTCCAGTGGTCATGCATGGATATGAGAGTTGGTCTATAAAGAAACCTGAGCACTGAAGAACTGATGCTTTTGAACTGTGGTGCTGGAAAAGACTCTTGAGAATCCCTTGGACTGCAAGGAGATCCAACCAGTCCATCCTAAAGGAGATCAGCCCTGAATAGTCATTGGAAGGACTGATGCTGAAGCTGAAATTCCCAATACTTGGGCCACCTGATTCGAAGAACTGACTCATTGGAAACAACCCTGATGCTGGGAAAGATTGAAGGCGGGAGGAGAAGGAGACGACAGAGGATGAGATGGTTGGATGGCATCACCAACTCAATGGACATGAGTTTGAGTAACCTCTGGGAGTTGGTGATGGACAGAGAGGCCTGGTGTGCTGCAGTCCATGGGGTCACAAAGAGTCGGACAAGACTGAGTGACTGAACTGAACTGAAGGTATATGTTTCAGTGCTACTCTCTCAACTCTTTCCAGCCTCCCCTGCCCCCACCTTGTGTCTCCAATTCCGTTTTCTACATGTATGCCTCTCTATTGTTGCTCTGCAAATAGGTTCATTGGTACCATTTTTCTAACTTCCAGATATATGCATTAATATATGATTATTTGTTTTTCTTTCTGCCTTACTTCAATCTGTATAGCAGACTCCAGGTTCACCCACATCTCCAAAATATACAAACATCTCATGCAGCTCAATATCAAAAAAATAAATAGTACAATCAAAAAATGAGCAAAAGACCTAAATAGACATTTCTCCAAAGAAGATATCCAGATGGCCGGGAAACACATGAAAAGATGCTCAATATCACCAGTTATTAGAGAAATGTGAATCAAAACCACAGTGAGGTAATCGCCTCACAGTGGTCAGAACGGGCATCATCAAAAAATTTACAAGCGATGATTTGGGCTTTGAAGGATAAGTAGAAGCCTATTAGGTAAGTAAGAAAAAAAGAATTATTTCAGGTGGAGGCTACAGGCATATGAGAAAGGATTAAGATAGGAAATTTCACAACATGTGATCAGATATACAAGCAACTTAGTGTTGCTCGAATGTAAAGGAGTCATAAACATTAGGTCTAGAGCCACAAGAGGGAGGGGCGTTTCATACAGAGGCTGAGGGGCCAGTTTGAAGTGCTTGTCATTTAGGTTCTAAGCTACACGGAGCAAAGTTCTGAAGCAGAGAAGTCACAGCTTCTCATTTGCGCTTTTGATCGTGCAGCTGTGGACAGCAGATCACAAAACAGAGAGAATAAAGTCAAGACAAGCTACAGACTAGTATCGCAGAACCTCCACATCCATCTGCTCTTCAATTCTTTTTGAAATCCATGGAAAATAACAGGGACAATGAGAAACAGAAAAGAAAGCATCATCTTTGGCTAAATTAGAAGACATCCCTAAACCGGAATTATTAAATATGAAGAGCTACTAAGTATAGTAAAGCTGGACCACGTTCAAGGAGACAGAATGTGTCCATCTTAAATGAGGAGACAAGGCTGACCAAACAAAGCCCTCAGCTCGGAGCCATTCAGGAGCAGAAGCAAGCCCTAGAGGAGAGTGCTGCTAAGAAAAAGTATGAAGACTAGAGACTCAAAGTTTCCAGAAACCCACCAGCCTTCTATCTCTAATTATTCATCCCAAGCTAGTAGTTCTAAAAAGGACTTGCCCCATACAAATGTGAGTTATGAACAAAAGAGGATCATCAGGACATCTACACAAAACTACCCTAAGAAGAGAACAGAACAGGGTCTTCTGACAGATAGAACACAGGCGGAGTCCACACTAAAAAGACAATGGCAAGAAGCAGGTGAAAACTTAATGCTTCTCCATGAGATCAATAGATGGAATAAGGGGAGGAGGAAAAAAACAAGGGAAGGAAACAGAGTGTGAACAGAAACTCAAAGAAGACACACAACAGTCAAAAAAGAGCCAGCAGAGGACAAGTGCAAAGGTTTACCCAGACCTTTGAATTATTAAATTATAGAAAAAACCTGCAGGCTTTCCCTACTGTGTCACCACTGCACTGGGGAAATAAAAGGATTGAAAGGAGGTGACTCACAATTAAAGCTACATTAAGAAACAATCCATTCATTTATTCATCCCTTCAAATATCTGCTTTGTGGAAGAGTTTTGCCTTTTAGCCACTTTGACACACTTTTCTATGAATTTTAATTTGAACATGTGATAGTGAAAGTCCCCTTCCCAATGTTAACCCCACTTAATTGAATATTCATACTTTTTTTTCCTTTCAAATGAAGGCAAGACTTCTCAAGTGAGGGTACACATGGGAACCTGAAAACAAATGCTTCCCTGGTGGCTCAGACGGTAAAGAATCTGCTCGTAATGCAGGAGACCCAGGTTCCATCTCTGGGTCAGAAAGATCCCCTGGAGAAGGGAATGGCTAACCTCCTCCAGTATTCTTGTCTGGATAATCCCATGGACAAAGGAGCCTGGTGGGCTACTTTGCTACCATGGGGTTGCAAAGAGTCAGACATGACTGAGTGACTAACACTTTTCAGAAAAATAAGACATCGTTTTCAGATGGGAATTATATAGTTTAACTGGTAAAATATTTTTATACTGAAAATTCCACAGCCATATTATAGATCTCAAAGTAGAAATCACCTGCATTCTTAACAAAAAAGCAATAAAGTAAAAAAAAAAAAATCTGTGTTTAAGACTGTCAGCTTCAGGAAGGTCTCCAAGGTCTGCTAGGGGATAGGTTTGTTCTCCTTTGGAAAGGGACATTGTCAAGAAAAAGGAAATATGAAATTATCTGCTTAAATATAGTTATAGCATCTCAGAATGAATCACAAGATTAGTGTATGCAGATATCAAGAATCCAAGGGGATGAGACATGAAGCACACACTGGCTACAGCTACTGTCCTGGATGGTACTGCTTCTAGATCGTGTCATCATCAAGACACTAGGAACCTCTGAGAAACACAAATACAGTTGTGTAGATTGCCTTCCATCAGCAAGCTTCCCCTCAAGGCCTCTGATCTTTCAGTTGATCAATCACAAGGCTTAAGGACATGGAAAAATGTGCCCAGTTTTCTACCAGCGACGTAGTAATAATAAGAGAGCACAAGCATGTCCTGGTTATGAAGCTGAAAGTCTTTAAGAAATATGCCACTGCTGGAGAAGGAAATGGCAACCCACTCTAGTATCCTTGCCTGGAAAATCCCATGGATGGAGGAACCTGGTAGGCTACAGTCCACGAGGTCGCAAAGAGTCGGACACAACTGAGTGCCTTCACTTCACTTGTGATATTTTAGTGTTTTTAATCAATAAAGCTAGAACTGAGATGATGGGCATCATGACTAGCTCAGCCTTTATGACGTGGTAATATTCTTTGCCATACATTTTCGATACATGACATTTTCTTGGCAACTTCTATGAAATCTGCGATGCTCTAAATCTACAAGCTCTTCCAAACACGATATCTTTTTTATTTGAGTAATACTGTCCTGACTCTACTTTTTTAAAAGGCCTCTAAAAATATTCTGGGTTTTTTTTTTTCCATCTCACAGCTTTATCTTGAGAGCATCCATGGCTTTCTTTCTTGGCCTTTCCTTGGAACACCTGTATCATTTCCCCATTTGGAAAGGGGTAGATCAATAGACTATCCATTTTGCAGACTCTTTCCTAAAGATAGATCAGATGAATATTGGGGTGCCACCTACATTGGTCTACTACTTTTTAGAGAGGATCACCCACAAATGAACGTCAATCTTTCTTCCCCCCCAGTGTACCCAACACATAAGACTCTCTACTTAAGAGTTTCTAAACCATCACCTGGCTCAGAGTTGGCAACGTACCAGGTCACCACACAGAGGGGAGTTTGGAATGAAAATATAGCACAGGTGTAAAAGGCACTTCAAAGAAGGTGAAGGCGTTGATCGCTCAATCATGTCCAACTCTTTGCTACCACATAGACTGTAGCCCGCCAGGCTCCTCTGTCCATGGAATTCTCTAGGCAAGAATACTGGAATGGGCTACCATTTCCTTCTCCAGGGGATCTTCCCGACCCAGGTCTCCTGCATTGAAGGTGGACTTTTTACCATCTGAGCCACCAGACACAAAAACAAAGATTAGTATTCTGAAAATACTTAGCCATGGGGTATTTCTATAAGACTGTGGATAGGGGAGGAGAGCTCTGAGATATTTCCTATCAACTTACTGGCCTGGCTGGATGAGCTGAGGCCCCTTCATTTCCTGGTTGCCATTATGAAATTAGAATAGAAAACACAGGAAGAAACACAGTCGGGTGGTCCAGAAGCCACGCTGCCTACAGAACCCTCCCTGGCACACTACTAATAAACCATCCTCAGATGTCAAGTCTTCATGAACAGGGAAGTCCATGTCTGCACACTGAAAGCAACTCTCGATGTATGTTTCACCAATTTTCCTTTTCATGCCTAACTCTTCTCTTAACACTCCAGCTTTTGGGATGAGGTCCACAGCAAAAACAGTCCTTTCTATAAGTGGAGGGTGGATCTTCCATCCTACTGGGGAAGAGAAAGAGAAGCATCTGGTTTCTTCTGGTTTTCCGTCAACTCTATTCTTTCCCTCTCTCCTTTGTCATTCTACATTCATTCCTTCCGCCCTCTCCTGACCACAGCCCTGAAAGCTCCCTGGACTTACCCACTTTTCACACCTTGGTGAAACCCAGTACCTGTGCCTCCCACCATGTGCTGATGCCCTTATTCCTACTGAAGAACATCAAGAACATTCAGGCCTGATTTGCAGAGATGTGGATGGACCTAGAGACCGTCATACAGAGAGAAGTAAGTCAGAAAGAGGAAAATAAATTGCCAATATCTGTTGGATCACTGAAAAAGCAAGAGAATCCCAGAAAAACATCTACTTCTGCTTTATTGATTATGCCAAAGCCTTTTTGACTGTGGAGCTCACAACGAACTGTGGAAAATTCTTCAAGAGATGGGAATACCAGTTCACCTTACCTACCTCCTGAGAAATCTGTATGCAGGTCAAGAAGCAACAGTTAGAACTGAACACGGAACAATGGACTGGTTCCAAATTGGGAAAGTAGTATGTCAAGACTGTATATTGTCACCCTGCTTATTTAACTTCTATGCAAAGTATATCATGCAAAATGCTGGGCTGGATGAAGCACAAGGTAGAATCAACATTGCTGGGAGAAATATCAATTACCTCAGATACACAGATGACACCACCCTTACTTATGGCAGAAAGCGAAGAAGAACTAAAGAGCCTCTTGATGAAAGTGAAAGAGGAAAGTCAAAAAGCTGGCTTAAAACTCAACATTCAAAAACCAAGATCATGGCATCCAGTCCCATCACTTCATGGAAAATAGATGGGGAAGCAGTGGAAACAGTGACAGACTTTATTTCTGGGGGCTCCAAAATCACTGCAGATGGTGACTGCAGCCATGAAATTAAAAGACGCTTGCTCCTTGGAAGAAAAGCTATGACCAACCTAGACAGCATCTTAAAAAGCAGAGACATTACTTTGCCAACAAAGGTCTGTATAGTCAAAGCTATGGTTTTTTCTGGTAGTCATGTATAGATGTGAGAGTTGGACTATAAAGAAAGCTGAGTGCTGAAGAATTGATGCTTTTGAACTGTGGTGTTGGAGAAGACTCTTGAGAGTCCCTTGGACAGCAAGGAGATCCAACCAGTCCATCCTCAAGGAGATCAGTCCTGGGTATTCATTGGAAGTACTGATGCTGAAGCTGCAACTCCAATACTTTGGCTACCTGATGCGAAGAGCTGACTTACTTGAAAAGACCCTGATGCTGGGAAAGTTTGAGGACAGGAGGAGAAGGGGACAACGGAAGATGAGATGGCTGGATGACACATTGACTCGATGGACAAGGGTTTGGGTGGACTCTGGGAGCTGGTGATGGACAGGGAGGCCTGGTGTGCTGCGGTTCATGGGGTCACAAAGATTTGGACACAACTGAGCGACTGAACTTAACTGAACCTATATATGTGGAATCTAAAAAAATGGTACAGATGAACTTATTTTCAAAGCATATCTAGAGACATGGACATAGAGAATAAAATATGGACATCAAGGAGGGAAGGAGGGGGTGGGATAAACTGGGATTGACATATATACACTACTACATGTAAAATAGATAATGAGAACCTATTGTACAGCACAGGGAACTCTACTCAGTGCTCTGTGGTAACCTAAATGGGAAGGAAATCCAAGGAAGAGGGGATATATGTATACTTGTGGCTGATTCACCTTGCTATTCAGCAGAAACTAACACAACATTGGAAAGCAACTGTATTCCAATTTTAAAAAAAGACAACATTCAGGCTTGGGCAAAGTTCCCCAGGCTGGACTCTTGTCTCCTGCCTGGATCATTATTGCTAGATGTCTGTTAACAAACTCTCGAGAAATGGCTCGAGTGGAAATTGATTTCCCAGCTGGTCATCCTTTCCAGGCACATTTCAAGGGTCCACACACCACTGCTGCAGAAACACCATCTTTATTTTTCTTCCGTTTTATGTTAAAGTCATGAGGCTACAGAAACTGAATTTATTTCCTGCCACTGTTGATGAACAAAGACCACTCAATTTAAATCAAGCCAGCCAAGGGATGATTTAATACGGCCTCAAAGCATGACTGTAGGTAATCATCTCTGGGAAATAGCATTCTCCCTTGAGCTTCCCTTGAGGATGTGCATTGCCTAAGGACTGCTATGCCCCGCCCGTGACATCATCTTGAGGGCTTGAGGGAGCAACAGTGAGATCGTGGATCTAGGTGACATCTTCACCACCATCACTCCAGCCCCCAAGCATCTCCAACAAGGTAAAATAGAACCAGAAATCCCTTAGCACTGAGAATCTCCAGCAACTATACAAGCCTCTCTTTGTTTTCTTTTCCTCTCTTCTAATTATGAAAATTGCTATTAAGACAATGAACAAAGCACATATAGTAAGGGAGCAGGCGAGAATGAGAGAGAGAGAGAGATGAAAGTTACAGCAGCCACACAAAGTGGCATTGAAATGGGAGAAAGACAAACACATTCTCTATTCAAGTGGTCACAAATCCATTCAGAGACTGCCAAACAGCCTCAAAGGTAACATTCACCACCAACAGAGGGGAGGGTGCGGAAAGAGGAAGGGGAGAGACGGGCGTTTGTGTGGAGGTAGGGGAATAAGTCCCAGGACTCAAATAATAAGGCTGTTTGGTGAGTTATTCTCCTTTGATGTAAATTTCTTCTAATTCTGTTCATGCTCATAGTTTCCTCCTATTTCGATATATACCCGCTGGTCCCCACGTGAGCTGTACTTGAAATATCCTCTGTGTTTTTAAATAAGTTTCTGTGTTTAGTTATATTTGGTGTTTTGAAAACACCCCTGTTTTACCACTTGCTTGTGTAATTCAGTTTCTCCTATGCATCCTCTTAATCAGTCTGCAGAGTGAGGAAGCCCTTAAACGCTCTTTGAGCTTGAAACCTTACTGCCACCTACTGTTTATCACTAAGAACTGCAACAAAGGGAAGGGAAGGTGTTGGAAATGCAAGGACAAAAGGGCAAAAGTGGGAAGTGGACACAAGAAAAAACAGATTAAAAAAAAAAAACGATGTGGAAGAATCTAATACTGTCCAAGTTCCTTCAACATGAAAACTGGACCATCACACTTTTTATTATGTAAAATCTGAACACTCCAGGGAAATACTTTAACATTTTGAAGATAATGTAAAAATAACAAAAAAACCCTCTGCATCAGACATCGTACAATCAAGCAGAAAAAAAGATGCGATGGTTCATATTACAAGCCAGTCTCTGCAATATAGTTTCCTGCCTAGTTTCTAAAAAGAGATTAAAGGAATAGAAAAGGCATGCTATTCTAAAATCTGATCAAGGGAAATATACCTGCAGAGAGCTGTCTAGAGTATTAACAAGGAATACCTTTTAGAAAGAGTTACCGGCTTTAGCCTAACGACTCTGGGAACCCTGGCCAACAACTCCTGTTGAGACGCAATCCATCTGGAGTTTTCTGAATGTGGACTTTTTTCTTTTTAAGCATAAATTGAAACATGAAGCTCTCAATTGTGAGGGCAAATCACCTGAGTGCTACATTCAGTATTAACACAAGCTAATGTGCTCATTTGATGCAGTCGTGTCTGACTCTTTGAGACCAGGGACTGGAGTCTGCCAAAGCTCCTCTGTCCATGGGATTTCCCAGGCAAGAATACTGGAATGAGTTGCCATGCCCAATTCCAGGAAATCTTCCTGACTCAGGGATCAAACCCACATCTCCTGCACTGCAGGTGGATTCTTTACCCACTGAGCCACCTGGGAAGCCCATTAAAATAAGAAACTTATACAAAAGACCATCTCACACACCACAACATTAAGGATAGATAACATTTATTTTGTGGGGCCAAGGTAATTGAGTAAGGCTTACCCACAGCTAATTATTTTTATGAAATGCCATAAGGACTTCTGAATCAAGCATCAGAAAATGCAAGAAAAAAATAGGTGGAATTGAGAGTGGGTCTGGTGCTTCTCCTGAAGATAACTGTCATATACTCTGGAAATTTTCCTATCAACATCTCCTCCCATCTCACTCAGGTCTCAGAAGAGGGAATTCACATTCCAGACACTGGCATGGGAAACAAAATCCAAAAAAAAAAAAAATCTCTCTCTTCCCTACTCTTCTGTGTCTAAAGACAGGGCAGTTTCTATGTAACATTTACATCATAAGCAACCCAAAACAGGAAAGGAGCACTAGGGGAAAATGAGAAATTGATATAGATAAATCATGGTGCATTCTTCCACTTCTAGCACAGCCACTGAAAACAAACAAACAAATTCCCATTCCTATACTGCCATAAAACACTCTAACTCCTCCAGTGGAGAAGGAGATGCAATTGTTTTCCCAGTTTTCAGTTCAGTTGCTCAGTCGTGTCTGACTCTTTGCGACCCCATGAACTGCAGCACGGGAGGCCTCCCTGTCCATCACCAACTCCCTGAGTCCATCCAAACCCATGTCCATTGAGTCGGTGATGCCATACAACCATCTCATCCTCTGTCGTCCCCTTCTCCTCCCGCCCTCAATCTTTCCCAGCATCAGGGTCTTTTCCAATGAGTCAGCTCTTCGCATCAGGTGGCCAAAGTATTGGAGTTTCAGCTTCAGCATCAGTCCTTCCAATGAACATCCAGGACTGATCTCCTTTATGATGGACTGGTTGGATCCCCTTGCAGTCCAAGGGACTCTCAACAGTCTTCTCCAACACCACAGTTCAAAAGCACCAATTCTTCAGCGCTCAGGTTTCTTTATAGTCCAACTCTCACATCCATACACGACCACTGGAAAAACCATAGCCTTGACTAGATGGACCTTTGTTGACAAAGTAATGTCTCTACTTTTTAATATTCTGTCTAGGTTGGTCATAACTTTCCTTTCCAGGAGTAAGCGTCTTTTAATTTCACAGCTGCAGTCATCATCTGCAGTGATTTTGGAGCCCAGAAAAATAAACTCTGACACTGTTTCCACTGTTTCCCCATCTATTTCCCATGAAGTGATGGGACCAGATGCCATGATCTTAGTTTTCTGAACGTTGAGCTTTAAGCCAACTCTTTCACTCTCCTCTTTCACTTTCATCAAGAGGCTCTTTAGTTTTTCTTCACTTTCTTCCATAAGGGTGGTATCATCTGCATATCTGAGGTTATTGATATTTCTCCCAGCAATCTTGATTCCAGCTTGTGTTTCTTCCAGCCCAGCGTTTCTCATGATGTACTCTGCATATAGGTTAAATAAGCAGGGTGACAATATACAGCCTTGACGTACTCCTTTTCCTATTTGGAACCCGTCTGTTGTTCCATGTCCAGTTCTAACTGTTGCTTCCTGACCTGCATACAGATTTCTCAAGAGGCAGGTCAGGTGGTCTGGTATTCCCATCTCTTTCAGAATTTTCCCCAATTTTAGAACTGTGCTTAAGTGATTTTGTCCCCAAAGGCTCTTGTCATCTTCTGACTTGCTTTCCTTAATGCCCTATGGCACTCTGTGTTGTTGGAAGGAAAGAGAAATTCCCTGATTTGATTTTAAAGAAGACTCAATAATTTCCTGAGATGCCCTTCCCACTGATCTCTGCCTCTCAGCAAACTCAAGGAAAGTGCTTTCCTGCACAAATTGCTCTCATACTTCCCAATGCTCTGGCTTTGCCTTGTCTCTTTTATTGGGAAATCCGAGAATTCTCTTCCACGCACAACATGTTGATAGTTTATGGTTCCCCACATGCCAGGTTTCTCCCTTCTGTCCACAGAATATTCACAATCTCTTCAAGAACTAAACTTCACTACCAACATAATTGAGACATATGACATGGGCTTCCCAGGTGGTGCTTGTGGTTAAGAATCCATCTGCTAATGCAGGAGACACAAGAGACGTGGGTTCAATCCCCAGATAGGGAAGATCCCCTGCAGGAGGAAATGGCATCACACTCCAGTATTCTTGCCTGGAATTCCTTGGTATTCCAGAAATACCAAGTCCATAGGGTCACAAAGAGTCATGACACAACTGAGTGACAGCGCACATGAGCACGGCACGGGAGACATGCACAGCCTTCCAGGAACAATTCTTTCTCCCGGCTCTACCCTACTGCTGTGCTCATTAACAGCACCTACCACTGCCAGTGTCCACCCGTCACCTTTTACTGTCTAGCTTATAAAACAGCAACAGCTCTCTGAGTCAGGGATTCAGTGCATCTTTATTATTACAGTATGTTAATTTCCTGGATCCAACCGAGGAGCAATTAGAGAAAGAACAGAGCAAAATTTCTTATTAATTATTTTGCACACATAAAAGGATAGAGTATTATCACGCGCTTGGCGAGAGAGGATAATGACTGGAGGTAAGTTAGGAGAAAAAGAAGAAGAAAGGAAGATACACGTCAGCTAAACTGCACTTTTTCCAGCTTGAGTGATTAGCCAGGGAGACCAAGATTTAGAGCCATCAAAGGTAAGTCGGGAAGGGCCCCAACTATCTTCGTGAGGCAGACGCAAGGGACAGTCTCGGTCCTGACAGCACTGATCTCATCTCTGAGATAGATTCCAGCAAAACCTGCCTCCCACTAAGAGGATTAATTTTCTCCCTCTTATCTGATTCTGATGCTTGAAGGATATTTCCACAACCAAAATTGCTGCCCAATAGTCTGGCTTCCTGTTGAGAACCTGGAGCTTTGACAACAAGCACAATTATCCTTTTTGTTAGACTCAGGCCATCACCTAATGTTCCAAGAAGAAATTGGGTAAAGTAAATAGCTGAAGACAAGACAGGCATGCAACTATTACTCCTATGTTCAGACCAGAACTTCTGAGTTTTGGGAAAAGGTGAAGTTTGGGGTCTATCTTCTTGATAGGGTGGTTCAGAATTCTAGACTAAAAAGACCAATTTTTAGTGTTTAGGATATCCCTAAATAATTTGCCAGTTGTACAAACTTCTTTAAGGACCGTTTAGGTAGAGTGATGTGAAACTGTCATGGAATATTCAATTATTTGACAGGCATTTCTGGTGATGAGGGCTTCTCTGGTGGCTTAGATGGTAAAGAATTTGCCTGTAATGCAGGAGACCTGGGTTCAATCCCTGGGTCAGAAAGATCTGCTGGAGAAGGAAATGGCAACCCACTCCAGTATTCTTGCCTGGAGAATCCCTTGGACAGAGGAGCCTGGTGGGCTATAGTACGTGGGGTCACAAAGAGTCTGACAGGACTGACAGACTAACACTTTCACTTTTCTGGTGATATAATGATGGAAAGCAGATACTTATCTGATCACGGGCAAAAGATGAAGAAAATAAGCATAGAGCCCCTTAAAAAGCCTCTTTTTTCCTTAGAGGCTTACATTTTCATTAAATCTTTAAATATTCATCCTTTTGACATAAAAATAGAAAAGTGAAATCTAGAGGGAGAAGCCAATTCTTTTTCCTCTTGTTTCCAGAACACTTTATGCATATATCCATTATAACACTTGTCATAGGAAACAATGATAATTGGTTGGTTGAGTATTTCCTCTAAATATATACATACATTTTTCGCCTAGAATATAACTTCTTTAAAGACAATAATTTATCATTTAGTTTTACATCATCAATGCCTAAGTGTGTGTGTATATATACACACACATATATAGCTCCTACCTAGAAGGTGCTGAATATATATTTTCTCAAAAAATAAATGACTAACTGAATGGCTCAACCCATTTTTTAGATTCCAATCAATCCAATGGAATCCATTTAACTTTCAATTCCAAAAATCCAAATCATAAATCATACCAGATACCTTATCATTCAACTTTTGATAACACTGCCTCTTGATAGAGGCAGAAACGCTCTACTGATCATAAACATCCGCCAGTCCTGCCTAGGTCACAGAAACCTGAGCACGTGGATGTCCCGACTGAATGTCTGCCTTTGGGTGGTTCCCTACACTGTCTCCCAGGGTCTTTTATTTTTACCTGTGTGACCTTCACCTTAGCTCTTCCAGGCTCGACTTGGGGACACTAAGAAAGAGTGCATCTCCTTCAGTCAATTTTGGGGGGTTTTGCACAAACCAAAAAATAAAAGACCTAGGAAATACTGCTTTTATTCATAAACTAAATAATATCTTCCCGTCCCTTTACCTGTTTTCCCTTAACCTACTGAATTCAGTGGTAAGTCTGTCCTTTCTCAAAGATAACTTGAAAAGATCATATAAGAGTTTCAACTCAGTGCCTATTTTTTCTTTAATCTCATAGATCCTAAAGTCAGGAAAAGTCTTCCTTAGGACTCAAACAGATTCTGTCCGCTAAAATTTTAGTTAATTACTTCCTTATGAATCTTCTGTCAAAATATAAACTTGTTATGAATTGTTGTGGTACAATTAATGATGACAGCAAATGTGTTTCCAGAAACATGTTATTTTACTAGCACTTTCTTAGACACTGAAAACATTTTTCAAAGAGAAAAACATTTTCAAACATCTTTAAAGACAAATTCATTAAGGTCGTAGCAGTAACAATGTGAGTCAACTATTTCTCATCAATTTATTATACACATTGGTTCATAAAAATTGTTTTTTTACTGTGTTCATAGGATTTCAAGATCCTATATGTGTTGTATAGCCTTCTTTGGAATTGTTGCCTCCCCTAGAGGACTTGTGTAAGCAGACAAAACATACAGACACACACACACACACGGAGTATCTACATATATTATTACCTAAAGTTTCAAAAGAAAATGGGTAAAGGAAATAGCTGAAAACAAGAGAGGGATGAAGCTATTACAGACAGACATACATATGTCTGTCTATCTATCTATGATTTCCAAATCCTGAGTCAACCAGTCACGGACCATGTACTATGTTCACAATCCATAGTTGGTTGAATCTGAGATGCTGATCTGCAAATAGAGAGAGCTGACTGTGGGACTCAAGGATCCATTTGATTTTGGTCCTAAAACCAATTCCCTGCAGATACCAACAGGTGATTCTATAAATCTTTCTTTAAAAATTGTATGTAAAATGGAATTTTAATATAAATGTAATCAATTCCAGTAAGAGCAGAAATCTAATTCATTCTACGTGTTCATTCTGTTTGCACTCCCTGAAGTGGGATAGAGGTTGATGCATCTTAAAACTCTGAGATGGAGCCTTGCTCCTCTCCCTGGGGGGAGAAGAGGCAGGAGGGGTCAATTAGAGTTTAGAGGGAAAAGAGTCACCAGAGCAGGAGGAAGAATGAGTTGGGGAAGCACTGGAGTTGCATTTTTGTCTGCCTCTTATATTTTAATCTTCTTAGAATTTTGTTTGTTTTGAAAGAACCAATTTTTAGAATTTTTATTATTGGTTAATCATTTATTTTGTCTGTTTTGTTCTCCTTGTCACTGATTTCTATCTCTATTATTTCTCTTCCCTCTTATTTCTTTGTCCTCTACTCTGGGACTCTTTCTCCAGTTTATCAAATTGAATGCTTTATTTGTATGCAATCATTTTTCTCTTGATAAACGATTTATAGTCATAAATCATGCTGTGAATACCACTTCTACCATTTACTGCAAATTCTGACAAACAGTATTTTCGGTTCCAAGAATTTAAAATTTCCCTTTTCATTTCTTTACAGAGTGGGTTATTTAACATGGTGAACAAGATGTTAAAATTGAACTTTTACTATGTCCAAGTTGACTGGGACTTTAAAGCTGAAAGCAAGAGATGCCAATTGTGCCTTGAATATTATGATAACTCTTCAGGTTCCTTCACATACTGCTTCTTACAAGTTCCCAAAGAGAAAGTAAATTGTGCAATATTGAGCAAAGCTGAATCTGTATAGCTACCCCGCAATAGACACACACTGCAGAATGTTCACTGTATTTTTAAATAGTAAAATATTAGAAACCAATATTTAAATGGAGGAATAAATTCTGGCATATTTGTATAACACAATATTCTATACCAAATAAAATGACTTAAAATGTACATATATCACATACAGAGCAGAACCCTATGAGGCCTTCCCAGGACAGGCCCCCCTCCTCCATATCCTCTGCTGTAGCTCCTCTGAAGTAACTAGATAACAGTATCTGATAAATATTTCCAGAGATTTTCAGATGCTAAAACTACCACTAAATGGATGAAATTAACAACTTGATGATCATGAGGGTGTAGCCTTTAGACTTTCTGGTGCCTAAGAATCAATCATCATCAACCAGAGAACTCTGCTCGAGCTGATCACATACCTTGTGGACCACCCCCCGCCCACCTTGCCTTTAAAAATGCTCTGGTGAAACTGCTCCATTAGTTTGGAGGGCACGAGCTACCCATTCTCCTTGCTTGGCCCTGAAATAAACTTGTACTCTTGCCTGGAAAATCCCATGGACGGAGAAGCCTGGTAGGCTACAGTCCATGGGGTCGCTAAGAGTTGGACACGACTGAGCGAATGAGCGACTTCGCTTTTCCCTTTCATGTACTGGAGAAGGAAATGGCAACCCACTCCAGTATTCTTGCCTGGAGAATCCCAGGGACGGCGGAGCCTGGTGGGCTGCCGTCTATGGGGTCGCACAGAGTCGGACACGACTGAAGCGACTTAGCAGCAGCAGCAGCAGCTCCAAACTGATGTTTCAGTTTTTTTGGCCTCACTGTGCATTGGGCACACAAACTTGCATTCGGTATCATCAATATGAGTAACTTTTAAAAATTCAATGTTGTATGAAGTGGCAAGCTCTTAAAGTGTATGCACTGTTCATTATAGGTAATGATAAAAAGACAACACAAAACCAAAAAAGCCCCGTAAAACAATATATATTTTATGATATGGTACTATGCTATGGATAGAAAGACTTAATGCAAGTAATAACATAAAACAATAACATATTTCAGCATTGTTGGCACATTAGTATTTTTCATATAATGTTTGTATCTATTTAGACTGGAGCATATTTAATATATATTCAATAATGTTTAAATAAAAGCTTATCTCTAATTTTTGTTTCAGTCTGTTTTTTAAGGGAAAAAATGCTTTACAATTAATTCTTAACTATATTTACTTGTGGGTAAACTTGCAGCTGTGCATATTTAATGAGCATACGTAGCCTTCCTAGACTATAGAATTTTTCACTTTACAAATGCTAAAAAAGATAGATACCAAAGTAAATCCTTTTGGGGCCTTGGGGCTGTGGGCACCCTGCCTTTGCACTGGCCCTTCAGGAAGACAATGTGGTATGGAGGAAAAGCATGGGGTCAGAAGTCAAGAAGACCTCATTTGAACAGCAATCTCCACACTTGTTATCTTGAGTGACTTAAGATGAATATTTTAAACTCTCTGAGCTTTCAGTTTACTCATCTGTTAAGCAATGTGAAATTTAAAAGTTGTTGAAACAGTTAAGGATAATTTAAAAAAGCACACAGGAAGTATCAATACTAGCTATTACTGACCTCATGATATATAAAATATACATATTGTTACGGAATAACTACAATTATATCTATTTATATCAGATGATCTCTTAAGTAAATAAAGAGATGTTCTTTCTAAGAAATTAATGAACACACGTACATGTTTTCCAAATTAATAGACAATTTGGGTAAGTTAAAGTACTTCCCTGGTGGCTCAGACGGTAAAGCGTCTGCCTGTAATGCAGGAGACTGGGGTTTGATCACTGGGTGGGGAAGATTCCATGCAGAAGGAAATGGCAACCCACTCCAGTACTCTTGCTTGGAAAATTCCATGGATGGAAGAGCCTGGTAGGCTACAGTCTATGGGGCCGCAAAGAGTCGGACACGACTGAGCGACTTCACTCTCTCTCTCTCTCAAAGTACTTAAATGATTTAAAGCAACCATTTTATTTTGTTAATACATTCTGTGAGTCAGAGATCTGAACTGAGTCCAGTGAAGACAACTTGTCTCTGTTACACAGTATCTGGAAATTGAGCTGGAAAGACTGGAAGCGACAGGTTCCAAAGCTGTTTCGTTTTCTAATTCACTTGAGAGGAGAAAAAAAAATATAAAAGGGCCAGCTGCTCCAGTGCACTTAAGATCTCAGTGTGTGAGCTGTTGCTTCATTTGTGTCCAACTTTGCAACCCCATGGACTGTAGCCCTCCAGGCTCCTCTGTCCATGGGATTCTCAAGGCAAGGATACTGGAGTGGGCTGCCATTTCCATCTCCAGCCGATCTTTCCAACCCAGGGATCGAACCACGTCTCATGTCTCCTGCATTGGCAGGCAGGGTCTTTACCACTAGTGCCACCTGGGAAGACCATTTAAGAATTAAGTTGTATAAACAGCCAGGAAAACAAGTAGCTGCCAACTGAAGATCAATAAAATAGTGAAAAGAAATTTCTAAAAGGATAATAAACCTAAATAAAAAAGAGTTGATTTTAAGAACATGGCTCTTACACAAAGTGGTACATTTACTTGTGATTCTTGGAAAGAATATTTACTGTCTTAGAAATAATCTCACACATCATGATATGTATTGACACACCAACATACTATACACAGAAAAACAGGGTATAGGAAACTAGATTGAGATAATTCTCCACTTTTTGGAAACAGCCTGTATATAAGGATAACCAAAACACGCATCTGGTTTGTCTAGGTTTAATTTCTATTCTATGACTAATTAAAACTAATTTTCGAATAAATCTGCCTGAAGCTAGATGGCCATTTTTTAGCTGTTAGTGGGTGGCTGACTCAGCCTGGTTAACAAACCTTAATTCCATATACAAAAAAATGAAAAAACACCTTGAATTGTAAGCAATCAAAATGCTACCAGAAACTAACAACATGGTTTAATTAAAAAGGAAAATCCATAGAAATTCACTTTTTCCTTTCCATTCTTCACACAATAGAATAAGAGGCAGTACAGAGAAGCAATTAAAATGAAGTCACCTTTGGCCCTTGCAGTGTCTGAATAAAAACTTTACCACCAAAATAATTAGCTTCTGATTTCTCATTTTCCTCCCCTTTGTCATACTGAAATTGCTTCTGGTCTTATAAACAATGCATTGTCCTGCCTCTTCAGTTAACCTTAGGCTTCTGAGAATCTCAATAACCTTATTATTTTATAAAAAAGGTAGGACTGCATAGTTACAATGCCACTGTCCCCATTCGATTAGGACCTTGAATAGGCCTGGAAATTAGCCTGATCTCCTGAATTACAATGAACTTTTGTATAATATCTGAGATAATGTTGTTAGGGGAAACCACTGACCAAAATCACCCACCCTCGCCAGGGTACCACAGTCACTATTTGCTTGAGTAATCTTACAACAGCAAGTCCTGGTTAGGAACATGGAATTAACAAGCCACCACCAACTGAAAGCTCAAAAGGAGAGAGAAGACATCAGACCATATGTCCTACCATCCTCCCAGAATCCTTATCGCGGGAATCCATCTTGGATGAACGATGTGCAAGCCACCAGGAAGGATTCTGAGTCAGAATGACTGGCCAGTTCAGTTCAGTTCAGTTGCTCAGTCGTGTCTGACTCTTTGCGACACCATGAATTGCAGCACGCCAGGTCTCCCTGTCCATCACCAACTCCCGGAGTCTACCCAAACCCATGTCCATTGAGTCGGTGATGCCATCCAACCATCTCATCCTCTGTCGTCCTCTTCTCCTCCCGCTCCCAATCCTACCCAGCATTAGGGTCTTTTCCAATGAGTCAACCCTTCGCATGAGGTGGCCAAAGTATTGGAGCTTCAGCTTCAACATCAGTCCTTCCAATGAACACCCAGGACTGATCTCCTTTAAGATGGACTGGTTGGATCTCCTTGCAGTCCAAGGGACTCTCAAGAGTCTTCTCCAACACCACAGCTCAAAAGCATCAATTCTGCGGCACTCAGCTTTCTTCACCGTCCAACTCTCACATCCATACATGACCACTGGAAAAACCATAGCCTTGACTAGACAGACTTTTGTTGGCAAAGTAATGTCTCTGCTTTTAAATATGCTATCTAGGTTGCTGATAACCTTCCTTCCAAGGAGTAAGCGTCTTTTAATTTCATGGCTGCAATCACCATCTGCAGTGACTTTGGAGCCCCAAAAAATAAAGTCTGACACTGTTTCCACTGTTTCCCCATCTATTTCCCATGAAGTGATGGGACCAGATGCCATGATCTTAGTTTTCTGAATGTTGAGCTTTAAGCCAACTTTTTCACTCTCCTCTTTCACTTTCATCAAGAGGCTCTTTAGTTCTTCTTCACTTTCTATCATAAGGGTGGTGTCATCTGCATATATGAGGTTATTGATATTTCTCCCGGCAATCTTGATTCCAGCTTGTGTTTCTTCCAGCCCAGCGTTTCTCACTATGTACTCTGCATATAAGTTAAATAAGCAGGGTGACAATATACAGCCTTGACGTACTCCTTTTCCTATTTGGAACCAGTCTGTTTTTCCATGTCCAGTTCTAACTGTTGCTTCCTGACTTGCATACAGGTTTCTCAAGAGACAGGTCAGATGGTCTGGTATGCCCATCTCTTTCAGAATTTTCCACAGTTTATTGTGATCCACACAGTCAAAGGCTTTGGCATAGTCAATTAAGCAGAAATAGATGTTTTTCTAGAACTCTCTTGCTTTTTTGATGATCTAGCGGATGTTGGCAATTTGATCTCTGGTTCCTCTGCCTTTTCTAAAACCAGCTTGAACACCTGGAAGTTCACGGTTCACATATTGCTGAAGCCTGGCTTGGAGAATTTTGAGCATTACTTTACTAGCATGTGAGATGAGTGCAATTGTGCAGTAGTTTGAGCATTCTTTGGCATTGCCTTTCTTTGGGATTGGAATGAAAACTGACCTTTTCCAGTCCTGTGGCCACTGCTGAGTTTTCCAGATTTGCTGGCATATCAAGTGCAGCACTTTCACAGCATCACCTTTCAGGATTTGAAATAGCTCAACTGGAATTCCATCACCTCCACTAGCTTTGTTCGTAGTGATGCTTTCTAAGGCCCACTTGACTTCACATTCCAGGATGTCTGGCTCTAGGTGAGTGATCACACCATCGTGATTATCTCGGTCGTGAAGATCTTTTTTGTACAGTTCTTCTGTGTATTCTTGTCACCTCGTCTTAATATCTTCTGCTTCTGTTAGGTCCATACCATTTCTGTCCTTTATCGAGCCCATCTTTGCATGAAATGTTCCCTTGGTATCTCTAATTTTCTTGAAGAGATCTCTAGTCTTTCCCATTCTGTTGTTTTCCTCTATTTCTTTGCACTGATCGCTGAGGAAGGCTTTCTTATCTCTCCTTGCTATTCTTTGGAACTCGGCATTCAGATGGGAATATCTTTTCTTTTCTCCTTTGCTTTTCGCTTCTCTTCTTTTCCCAGCTATTTGTAAGGCCTCCTCAGACAGCCATTTTGCTTTTTTGCATTTCTTTTCCATAGGGATTTTCTTGATCCCTGTCTCCTGTACAATGTCACGAACCTCTGTCCATAGTTCCTCAGGCACTCTGTCTATCAGATCTAGTCCCTTAAATCTATCTGTCACTTCTTCTGTATACTCATAAGGGATTTGATCTAGGTCATACCTGAATGGACTAGTGGTTTTCCCTACTTTCTTCAATTTAAGTCTGAATTTGGCAATAAGCAGTTCATGATCTGAGCCACTGTCTGCTCCCAGTCTTGTTTTTGCTGACTGTATAGAGCTTCTCCATCTTTGGCTGCAAAGAACATAATCAGTCTGATTTCAGTGTTGACCATCTGGTGATGTCCATGTGTAGAGCCTTCTCTTGTGTTGTTGGAAGAGGGTGTTTGCTATGACCAGTGTGTTCTCTTGGCAAAACTCTATTAGCCTTTGCCCTGCTTCATTCTGTACTCCAAGGCCAAATTTGACTGGCCAGAGGCAACCCCAAAACTAGTCCCATCACCACAAAACCTGAGACTGAGAGCCACGTGGCACAGCAGTCCTCCTGGGTTCCCTTACACTGTTGCTCTCTGCCTGGGCACCCCTTCCCACTCGAGTTTCTTGCTTTGTCAACATGTATGAGTCTTTGGATAAATCATTTCCAAGTGTTAGACAAGAGCCAACTCTTGGTCGCTGAAAGGAGTTCCCCTCCCTGCAACAGGGTGTCTGGCCTGGAGTCAAATCAGTTCAATTCAGTTGCTCAGTCGTGTCCAGCTCTTTGCGACCCCATGGACTGCAGCACACCAGGCCTCCCTGTCCATCACCAACTCCCAGAGTTTACTCAAACTCATGTCCATTGAGTTGGTGATGCCATCCAACCACCTCATCCTCTGTTGTCCCCTTCTCCTCCTGCCTTCAATCTTTCCTAACATCAGGGTCTTTTCAAATGAGCCAGTTCTTCACGTCCAGTGGCCAAAGTATAGGAGTTTCAGTTTCAGCATCATTTCTTCCAAGTCTTCTCCAACACCACAGTTCAAAAGCATCAATTCTTTGGTGCTCAACTTACTTTATAGTCCAACTCTCACATCCATACAGGTCTAGTGGAAAAACTATAGCTTTTACTAGATGGAACTTTGTTGGTAAAGTAATGTCTCTGCTTTTTAATATGCTGTTTAGGTTGGTCATAACTTTTTGTCCAAGGAGCAAGTGTCTTTTAATTTCATGGCTGCAGTCACCATCTGCAGTAATTTTGGAGCCCAAAATAATAAAGTCTGTCACTGTTTCCCCATCTATTTGCCATGAAGTGATGGGACCAGATGTCATGGTCTTAGCATAAATAAATGGGTACAAATGATTCTGTTTGTGACCACAAGGTGCACCCTGAACCTGTCCTGCAAAGAGGGGTGACAGGAGGGAGGATTCACAGGGCATGAGGATGCCAACACTGTTGCAAAACCCAATTCCCATCCCTCAGATGAAAACACACCCACTTTTCTGACCTATAAACAAACACTTCATCAATTACCCAGAGAGACTAAAACGCAGCACTCACAGCACTGCAGGCGAGCCGCCGAAATCGCCTGGCCATATTACACAGCACAGCCAGAGGCTCAGGACTGGAGAGGCACGAAGCTGACCACTAACAGTCCATCACAACGTTCACACAAATAAAACACTGTACGTCATTTCCAGACTATTCACATCACACTCAGGCACATCCTCACAATATGGCAAACACAGAGGCATCTGGTAAACCCTGGGATCGCTTTCAGGGAAGTGAACACTGCTGAGGTTCAACGTAGTGACAGGTCCATGTGCAAGGTCTCACTGAGGCTCAGGAGCACAAGAAATAGAAAGTGAGGCTTCATCGGAGCTTGACGTGGGTAAAAGGGTGCATGGTGAAGAAAATGTCAAACCACAGGGTGATACAATCAGGAGAGAGCTAAAGCACCACTGAGAAGAGAATCCTTCACTTCAGGGAGTGTCCCACGGAATCCCCTCCCAGCAACCCGGTGACACACAGGACAAGAGAGAGAATGCTCTTACTGTAGCACTCGGGAGTGGCTGAAATCTTTCAGATCTGAGTCTTCATAATGCGGGCTTATCATCCCCAGCCCACTGTCACTCAGCATGCGTTTCCGGAGAGCAGGATTCCACCAGTCTGTCATTCTGGGAGAAAGAAGGACACCAGACACTCAAAGTCAGGCATGGGACTTAGTCTGCCCTTCTCAGGATGAGTTTTGTCTCCAAACGAGAGGAGAGCAATTAATCTTTATGGAGTATTTATAAGCAATTCACGTTTACTTGGGCTTCCCAAGTGGCATTTAGTGGTAAAGAATCCATCTGCAAGCAGGTGACACAGATTCGATCCCTGGGTTGGGAAGATCCCCTGGAGAAGGAAATGGCAACCCACTCCAGTATCCTTCCCTGGAGAATCCCAAGGACAGAGGAGCCTTGCGGGCTGTAGCCCATGGAGTCACAAAGAATCGGACATGACTAAAGCCACTTGGCACATTTTTTAGTTCATTTAATTTTTTCAACCGTCAGGCTCTCTTTGGACGCTGCTGACCTCTTTATAGATGAGAAAACAGAATTTTGAGATTAAGTAATTTTAAATATGACACAGATAAGAATGGCAGGGGACTTTCCTGGTGGTCCAGTGGTTAAAACTTCACCTTCCAATGCAGGGTTGCAGGTTCAGTTCCTGTTTGGGGAGCTAAGACCCCATACGCCTTGCAGCCAAAGAAAAAACATAAAAAAAAAAAAAAAACACAAAAAGTCATATTGTAACAAATCCAATGAAGACTTTATAACAAATGGCCCATGTGAAAAAAAAAGTAATGGTGACTGATGTCTTATAGAAACGTAGGCCATTCTCTTTCATCATATCCCTGTTCCTAGTTTATTTCCATAGGGGGCAACAAAAAAGAAATAAGAAAACAACTGATTCAGGTTCTTGTGGATTTGCAGGCTACTTTATCTTTGGAACCAGAGCTAATAGCAAATGACTGGGAGGACAAAGCCAAGGGAGAGCTTGGCCGAATAGGCTCAGACTTCATCAGACCGAACACTACAAATCAGATCACGTCGAGGGGAGAACATGTAGACTCCAGCAGAACCACAACTGACAGGTGTGACATCACACACGGCCTTCCCCACTACCTTCCGGGGCTCCCAGGGTTATATCAGGCTGTCCTTTGCACCAGTCGGCTGTCCCTTCACAGCTCTGGTATTACTAGCTCTGGCTCCTAAACACAGCCATCTATCTGTTCCAGCCACCACTTCTATCTTTTCCTGGCTCCCCAGAGACTCGGTATGTACCCCTGGTTATCAGCTGGCCTGGTAGAGTGGGAGATACCCAGAAATAGCAGCCACGGTCAAATTAGTGAACAGGGGTGAACAGGCATGAGGGTTTTACCTCAAGGGCACATGCCTGTTAACACTGTACAAGTATGTGTACACATTTGCACATGCCATTTGAGTCCCTCTGTGTCTACTTCCTGGGGAAATCCTTACTTTAACTATTTACCTTCTATGTACCAGTAAATCACTAAAGTAAACCATTAAACTTCACAAGGGCAAAGGTTTTTGTGTTTTCACTTGTGCACTGCTGTTTCTCAAGTGCTTATGCTAGTACCTGCCACACAGAAAACTCTCTAAAGAAATATTTTTGAATTTTTAAAATAATCTAGAAATATTAATATGTTGGTGGTTCAATATGGCGGTTAAAACATGCATGGGCTTTAGCCTTAGAAAACCTGAGAATAAATCTCAATTTTTTTCCCTTTACTTTCTGCGCAATAGTGGCCAAGTTACAAAAACTCTCTAAACCTCATTTTGCTTACATGGATTTAAGATAGTAATAGTACCAAATTTGCAGGGTCATTGGGAAATGATGATGATTCCGATACTATAATATTTAATGAGTGTCTACCAAGTGCCACAGAGAGCCTTAATTTTACATGTATCAATTCATTTGCTTATTTTAAAATTAACTTATCTATTTGACTGCTTTGTGTCTTAGTTGCAGTGCACAGGCTTAGTTGCTCTGTGGCATGTGGATCTTCGTTCCTTGACCAGGGATCGAACCTATATTGTCTGCATTGCAAAGCAGATTCTTAACCACTGGGCCACCAGGGAAATCTCTCAATTCATTTAATTTTAAAAGAATTTTATGAGTAGGTATTAGCATTTCCATCTTACTGATGAGGAAATAAGCATAGAGCACATAATAGTAGGGATATAAAATAGGCATTTAGCATAGTATGTGGCTCTTAATAAGTTCTTGATATTTCATAGTTATTGTTATATGAGATATACATATATATTATCAGGCTGCCTGGATACAGGAAAAAAAGGAGAAGGATTAGGAAGAGGAGGAGGAGAAGAAGGAGGAGGGAAAAAAAGGTCAAATCACCTGTGTCATCTTTCAGTGTGATAACCTAGGCATTCCAGACGTACATGGGCTGTGTGCTGTGGGAAGTCACTTCAGTTTTGTCTGACTCTTTGCGACCCCATGGACTATAGCCCACCAGGTTCTTCTGACCACATGATTCCCCAGGAGTGGGTTGCCATGCCCTCCTCCAGGGGATCTCCCCAACCCAGGGATGGAACTCAGATGTCCTAAGTCTCCTGCATGGGCAGACAGGTTCTTTACCACTAGCGTCTCCAGACGTATATGCACAGACACAAATACTAGAGCCTTGTAATTTGGTAGGAAGTGTTGGTGTGGTGGGTAAAGACGGCTCAGACATGATACAGATCTGAGTGGGAAAGGGTGATTCTATTCAGACACTCACAGACCAACTTACAATGCAACCTCAGGAAACACAAGAAAACCTGTACATCAAAATAGTTTGATTTCATTAAATATATCAAGCACAAGGCCAAACCAGACATAGATGTCATCCTGCAACCCGTCTCACCACAAGGAATAAGCCCACTTACCCCGAGGCTTGCTCCACCACCAGGTCAGGCATTCCCGGGGGTGTCCCCGCCTGCTGTGACAACACCATATCTGGGTCCAGAATAAAAATCTCATCTTGAGAAATCTCCATCACAAAGTGCAAATGTTCCTAAGGAAGGAAAAGAAATCTGTCAGATGACTGATAATATGCTCAAATCCATCATTTAAAGAAAAACTAAACAAAGCTATTTGGTCCTGAGGAATACTGGAATTTTATGACATAGCAAATGACCACAGCATATTATATTTTCAGAGGGCTGGCCAGTGGCATTCCTCCCTGAAGGAACATGGTAGCAAGAGGCCGAGGAAGGGGAGAGTTGAATCCTTCGTTTGGGACTCTTTAACCAGGATCTTGTCAGGTATAACCAGAGATGGTCTTGCTTCTTTTTATCAAATACTATCAAAGTATTGACATCCTACATGCAACTTGGTCCAGCATGTGGATACAATGACCTGGACTTATACTCTCAGGATCTGGTCAAAGCTAAGTGGCATGGCTAATAACTGGTTTTATCAATGGATTCCATTCTGTACCTTCTTTTACATGAGAATTTGGACAGTGGGACCACTTGCCATCATTGGGCATAAGCATTTTGTTTTCTCACTACCAGACTCTGGAAAGTGGTGAGTTGAAACTAAGTAGCTTAGATACACATTTGAGGTCGCAAATTTCCCAATCAGAAATAAAGTTAAAAAGGTATAAAATTTGGCAAGGAAGCAGTAAAAGAACAGTGTGAATAAAAATTTGGAGTGCAGGCTGGTGACAACATCTACAAGCCTACTTATCTTCTGGACTCATTTTCAAGGTCAAACCATATAACCTTGAGTTCACAAATCACAAACATGTGAGGACAAGTAACAAGCTCACGGTTGAGACTATGAGTATCATTTCAGAACTGTACACATTTCAATGTTTTTGTTGGGGGAAAAATATGTAAGATTAGTATAGTTACTTGGGAATTTTTCACTTTCACAAATAGGTTCAAGAAATCTTACCTGAGATCTGTCTATTCGATAAAAGCGATCAGCAGAAGTAGCTAGGGGAGAAAAAAAAGTATATGGGATTCAGAGAGTCCTGTGTTATGGCACCAAATTTACAAGCTTCTCTCCTACCATGACACTCCAGTCTTGCTGGATGACTGGCCAGTCCCTAAATCTACTAAGAAAAATTCAGGACTTCGTGCCTTTGCGGCTGCTGTTTCACTGCTTAGAAAGCCCTTCCCCAAGACTTCCCTGGAGGTTCAGTGGTTAGGACTCTGAGCTTCCAATGCAGGGGACTCAGGTTCAATCCCTGGTTGGGGAACTAGGATCCCACATGACCTGTGGCTCAACCAAAAAAAAAAAAGCCCTCCCCATTACTCATGACTAAATCATTTAACTTGTAAGCTTGGGATTAAAATTATACACACTACTATATGGAAAATATAGACAATCAAAAACAACCTACAGTATAGCACAGGGAACTATACTCAATATCTTGTAATAACCTATGATGGAAAAGAATCTGAAAAAGAATATACATATATCTGAGATATATACATATATATGTGTGTATGTATATATATATCTGAATCACCTGAAACTAACACAAGATTGTGAATCAAATATATTTCAATAAAAACTTAAAAAAGAATCATGTCTTAAGAACCAACCTGAATGCCACCTCTTCTGTGAACCCTTCCTCAGCCCCTTCCTCCCTGCCCCAGATAGAATCAGTTGCTCCCCCCTCCATGTACACTTGTAATCTGTTTACACTTTTTATAAAACTCTCTTCACGGAGAACTCTCAGACCAAGATACCTGCCTCTTTAAAGATCTGTTTCATTTCTTCTTTTATGTCTCAAGATATGGACATAGAACCCGCAACAGAGCTGAAACTCGATATGTATTTATCAAGTAAATAAAGCTAGAGGAAAAAAACACTGTAGGTTGCCTGATTTCTGAGGAAATGATTCTCATTTTAGAAAAAAAGAGCCTGAATTTGCAGAGTTAGGGACCACATCTGGTATTAAAGGAATCATTTCAGTTTAAAACTGAGTCCCTGAGCCATGTCTGAAGAAAGCCAAAACAGAAAAAAACATTATTTAAGCATTCCTATAAAGGATTGGGCTGTGTGTGTAGTTTGAAGGGAAAAAATACTTAATGATAAACTCTTGGCTTCTAGAAATTAATCTGATTATTCCTAATATTCAAAAGAATTATGTTCCTCCTCATTTAAATCTATATAACAGAGTCCAAATATTATACATAGATTTTCTACAAAGTACATAGTATTAGAGGGAAAAACTCAAAATGCAAATAATAGTTCAAAAATCATACATATTTAACAAGTAGCTTCTCTCCAAAGGAAATAAGCTAAGAAGCAAGACGATTATGGTTCTTACCCTCTAAAAACCAGAGGGGGGAATACCTGCCTGAGAAGGACTTAACCTACTTTGTTCTTTTAACTACGACTACAATCTTTAAACATTTTAAACACAGCTATTTCTAGAATAAATCTAATATCTAGGTTAACACCATTAACCACACTTAGAATTTTATCTAAGACTATGTATAAAATAGACTACATATAGAACAATTTATATACATTCTCATAATTTTCTTAAATATAAGTTGTTCCTCTGTGGGTTCAGAAAAACAAATGACTGTGTTTCTCATCACGAGGAACTAAAGGACCTGGAGGGAAAGCAGTGTCAAATATCTTCAGAGGCACCTGACAATCCATTAATGAAAACCGATGTCATAATGTGTGTGGATGAGATTTGATACAAATACGGGTGCTCATTTTCATAAAATGTTCACATCCTCACACAGCCCATCATTCTCTTGCCCACATTTATAACCTTTCAGATGTACACAGAGCTAAACAAAAGAGAGGCATACAGAGAAAGCCCAATGTCCGCAGAGATGAGAGATACTGGGTAGTAGACCCACTGGGAATATCTAAGCAGAAATGTACTGTAAAATGGGTAACTGGATAGAAAAGTGGGATTAGACAGCCTTTAGGGGGATGGATGGAAAATGGACTCATTAACCACATTAACCAGTCAGAAAATGATCGACCTACGATGTATTCAACATGTCATGCTCGGCAGAGCAGATGTGAATGTAACTGAAAATGCCCACCCTTTCACAAAAATTTGTAACTCATTCTGAGATGATGGCTTACCGAAAATAATATGGAAGTTCCATAATATGCAAACAACATGCAAATTAGTACCTATTCCTCCTGCTGATGAAATCCATCTACCAGCCTGAATTGAAGACAGGCACTCAACACATTTTTGGAAAAGGGGACACAGAAAGGGACGTGTTAGCTTGAGCAATTAGATGCTGAGAAGTTTGGCCAGAGTTAACCAACTTGCTTTGAGGGAGATAACTTCAGGAAAGTGTGCTGCAATATCAGAAAGTCCACATTGTTTGAGATGCAAGTACCAATCACGTGGAGGGTTCCTGAAGAATCTTTTGGAAAATTAGAGTCCACTCAAGCCATCGATGCTTTGCCCTAAGGCTTCCCGAACCCCCACCCCTCCGAAAATACAGAAACACTCACCATCTAGAAAGCACCACCGTGGGGAGAGTCTCTGAGCTGAGAGCGCCCTAGGGAAGGAGGTTTCGTGGTCCTGGAAAGACACACACACATCCTCATGGCTCCATTTGAATGAGCTGAGAGCTGTTCCTCACTCCACATTCTGCCCCATCACCTATTTCTAAGAGTGAGCATCCTTTCCTACTCAAAGCATTGGTGAGGGATCGAAGCATACTTTTCGCTGGAAACACCCACAGGGGCTCTGGTTGGAAATGATTTATTTCACATAACAACTCTTGCATACAATTTCCAGGAGGTTTTCCATTTTTCCATTAAGCATTCATAAATTCTATAACTTGGGACATGTACTTCCTTTGGGAACTCTCTTTCTTTCCCTTTATGAAGCTGAGGACCTAGTGGCAGCTGGCTGTCATTTGCATTTCAGTTCTCCACACAGGTATAAAAATGTCCCCTACTAAAAGAATCCCTGTCACTCACAATTTTTTAAAACTTAAAATGCTAATTTATAAGAGGATTTGGGGCAGTTTGGACTGGACTCAGTGAAATTGAGATAACTGACAGAAATGGGACAGATTAGGAGGGAGGGCAGGTCTCTGTGGGGAAGACATTGGGACTTTGACCCTTATTAGCAATCTGAGATGTTCGAATAGAAGGAGCATCCTTGGAGTGAGGCTGCTTGTGCATGACCTTGTGTGTACAGAGGGGGACGGGAGAAGGATATGGGAGAAACCAAGAAGAGGTTAAAAAGAGAGCAAATCAGAGTTTATGCGCTGACTTCTTTGGAGGTTGAACCTGTCCCACATGGTCCTGGGACAAAGCTTCTGCTTAAATCAGTGAATCTTAAAGCATGAACCCTGGACCAGCAGCATCAGCTGGGAGGTTGTTAGGAACACAAATTCCCAGGTGCCACCCCAGATGTACAGACACCCTGGGGTGACACTCAACAATCGCTGAGGTTGAGTCTGATGTATGCCAAAGTTTTAGAACCACTGGCCTAAAGTAACAGGGACTAAAACTGCCCATTATTAGGAATCTTGGGTAGATGGAGTTTTTATATGAGTGGATTCTGCAAATTAAATAATTAATAGAGGAAAACCTGGTCTCACTCAGGACTGGCAGCAAAATTTACATGTCGAGATGTAGAAGTGATATAGCATGGATATAGAGATAAATATACAGTCTTCTTTTTTGAACTGGCTTTGAGCTACATGAAATCTTGACATGTACCTATTTATATGAGAACTGTGTTTAACGTTTTGGGAATTATACTTTGACACATGTGATATCTTATTTTAAAGAAATTTATGATTCTTAATGCATTTTTACAAAACAACTAAAGCTACCAATGATCATACTAAGTAAGTCAGAGGAAGACAAATATAATATGATGTCACTTATATGTGTAGTAAAAAATTTGATACAAATGAACTTATTTACAAAACAAAAATAGACTCACAGACTTAGAGACAAACTTACAGTTACCAGGAGCAAAGGGTAGGGGGAGGATAGACTGGTAATTTGGAATTGACATGTACATACTGCTATATTTAAAATAAAATGCCTTTCCATGAAAAAAAAAAAGAAATACCTTAAGGACCTTAATATTAGAGAAAAATGTATACAGGGATGGATTAAAAGTGGACCAGGACTAAAGAGGAACAGATTGTCAAAAAGGAAATCATAATAACCCAAAGACAAGATCTGTCAATTTCTTCACATTCTTGATGGGCCCAAACAAATGAGGACCACAGAGGTGATGCAGGTCTTCTGTACTCACATAACTTTTTCAGTTTGTCTGTCTACACCCTCAATTCTCCTGACCCAAAAAGAGGACCAGAAGTGGTAGTGATGTTAGTATGGAGATAATAAAAAACTAACTCTCATTGCTAACACATTGTGGGTATTATATCAGGTAGCCTGTGTCCTCACACAGGACCCGGCACACAGGTAGCATGGGTGACCCTGGCATTAAGAATCCTGGATTCAGGGTCAGCAGGAGGGTGAACAGCAATGCAGTGCAGGCTAGGAGTCAGACTTGAGCAGGAAAAGGGGGAAATAAGGAAACAAAACTGCCCCCACCAGGAGGTCAAGGACTGGCCTCCAGGATATCATGGGGCCATAGAGCCATAGCACAAGGATCCACTATGCCAGACATGGCAGCATCCTTGCCACTAAACAGTGACAGCTGAAAGAACGGCCAGACATGTTTGCTTTGTGAATGCCGCACATTAAAGTTGGTATAGAAAGACAATTTCTGATGGAGCCACAAAAGCTCAAACGTAAGCCCCTTTCAACACTGACTGTAGACACTTCAGAAATGTGATTGTCTGAACGCAGCTACATTTTCGAAGACAGTCACATAATCCCCTGAGTGGTGCCACTAACCACCAGGTCAACAGCCTTCAGGACTAGTTTAGAGCTTCTTGTCTTCTCTGTCCTCTCAAACAGCATAATCAGATCAATGACTCATCAAAGAGATAAGATACTTGACTTGCTCATTTTGTGATCTGTTATTTTTCTTTATAGAAATTGTAGGACTTAGATAAATGCAACCATCATTGCTCTATAGTGTAGGCAGACTGATATAACCCTGGATGTAATTATGCTTTCTATCTGTTAAAACTGAATGCTCTTTAAATGAGTAATATTTACAAATACTGCTAATTCTCAAAATTCCTGATATGTGAATCTTCTCTTTTCATATATGCTAACGGAAAATCTGTTCTCATGCTAAAAACAGAGCATGCACAAAAGCAAACCTGACATTCCTCAGATATATATTTTTGAAAGTCAACTGGCATGAATTATATGTAATTGATAAGGAAATTACTTTAACCACTATCGGGCAAACACACACCAAACATGCCCTCAATTTACATTCAATTACTCACAGCTGATTCACACATAATTACATTATTGTGCAGCAGCCCCATTAAATACTCAACTAGGTTATCCAATTAAGCAATATTCACCTAGCATTTAACTACACCTTTACTGTGAATGAAATTCTTTTTCTTTCATAAAATTTAGGGAAGATATAAGCAGAGGCAAAATAGAAGTCCCTTTGAATTGGGGATTTCTGCTTCATTTAATAACGTCTAGTCAATAATCGCTACTTTTAAATTTCTCTTTTGTATCCATCCAAATTTCTTCTTTGCTGGCCTTGACATTTCCTGCATCTAACCCATCTACACATTCATTTTTTCCCTCTCTTTCCATCACCAGGCTATATTCCAATATCTCTTACTTATCAAATCTACTCCTTTACTACCCACCATTCTTGCAGAAGAAATGTACAGAAATCCAGCTTTCAAATCCAGCTTTGAAAAATGACGAAATAGTGATAGTGTGGTAGAAGATGGAAATGAGAGATATTCCAAAATTTTCAAGAGCCCTTTTCTGGCAAGATTGTCTTCCATTAACAACAACAACAACAATTCTGTGTGTGTATGTATATGTGTGTGTGTGTGAGAGAGAGAGAGCTGTCTTGCTTTCACTTGTAATAGCAAACAGAACCTGGCCCCAGTCAAGTCTTACTTTAATTCCCCATTTGAGCCATTTCTGACAGCTTTGATCTAGCACCCGAAAAATAACATTCTCCAAATTCTCTACCTAACTCCTGTCCTTGTCTAAGACAAGATAAATGAATTCCCAGGAGGATTCCCTTGAACTGGTTTCAACTCCTCTATTGAGACTCTTCTAGATTCCAGACCACAAATTAAGGAGGGAGATATTTCAGAGAAAGGAGGGAGATGAGTAAGGGTAGCCAGTGGGAGAAGAGGAATGAGTCAAATATTTGCAGACACATGCTCTTTCCCCAGGACTAGACAGAGCTCTGATGGACTACAGCACAAACATATCCTCCAGGAGAAGATTAGGCATGCAGACAAAAAGAGATCAGAGGATGAACAAATGGCTGCAGAGTCAGATTTGACCAAGAGTGTTTTCTTATCAAAGTGAAAGACATCTATAAGGGCTCTAAAGGATGAAAGAAATTTTTGAAATTATTACATCTACAGTGAAATATTCCAACTGTTCTAGAGTTATTATAAGTAATTGATTCTTAAAGAGGAGGAATCACCAGATCCATTTTCACCTAATATTGAGTCCTACTGTATTTATTAGGGCTTCTCAGGTGGCACTACTGGTAAAGAACCTGCCTGCCAATGCAGGAGACATAAGAGATGTGAGTCTGATTCCTGAGTCAGGAAGATTCCTTGGCGGAGGGCATGGCAACCCACTCCAGTATTCTTGCTTGGAGGAGCCTGGCGGGCTATAGTCCGTGGGGTCACAAAGAGTCAGACATGATGAAAGTGACTGAGCACAGGCACACACACATTGTATTTATTAAAACCTCAAATTATTAGCTCATAATAGTTTGAAAACACACTTCTGTGTGCCAACTACAAGTGCCCCATACATATGGTGAAACCCTGAGTGTCTACAAAATCCCTAATTGTCCCTGGTTCCATTATGCCACCATATCCATAGATAACTCTTTCTACTTTCCTTTACCTCTTTGTCTCTTCCTGTTCCTCTTTCTCTCTCTTTCCACTTTCTGCACTGTCATTGGCTTTGTCCCCAGATGTCCTGAGAGCCATCAGAATGACTCAGGGCTTCTCAAACCCCTCACAACTGACATTTGGGGATGGATAATTCTGTTGCAGGAAACTGCCCTGTGTATTGTGGCATGTTTAGCAGCTTCCTTGACTTCTACTCAGTAGATTCTGGTACTTCCACGTCCCCTAGTCATGACACACAAAAATATTCAAATTGCCCAATTGTCCCATCAGTTCAGTTGCTCAGTCACATCCAATTCTTTGCAACCCCATGGACTTTAGCATGCCAGGCTTCCCTGTCCATTACCAACTCCCAACTCCCAGAGCTTGTTCAAACTCATGTCCATAGTGTTGGTGATGCCATCTCATCCTCTGTCATCCCCTTCTCCTGCCTTCAATCTTTCCCAGCATCAGGGTCTTTTCCAGTGAGTCATTTCTTCCCATTAGGTGGCCAAAGTATTGGAACTTCAGCTTCAACATCAGTCCTTCCAGTGAATATTCAGAACTGATTTCCTTTATGATTGACTGGTTTGATCTCCTTGCAGTCCAAGGGACTCTCAAGAGTCTTCTCCAACACCGCAATTCAAAAGCACCAATTCTTTGGCGTTCAGCTTTCTTTATGGTACAACTCTAACATCCATACATGACTCCTGGAAAAACCATAGCTTTGACTAGACAGACCTTTGTCAGTAATGTCTCTGTTTTTTAATATGCTGTCTAGGTTTGTCATAGCTATTCTTCCAAGGAGCAATCATCTTTTAATTTCATGTCCCATATGAGGGACAAATCTTCCCCAGCTGACAATCACTAGGATGGTTGAATCTGCCTCTATTCCTTAGTAATGTTACAACGTGGAGTTAAAAAGAGATATAATGAAGTCCAGGGAGGGAGCAGAGAAGAAATCATTTCATAGTAGGAGGCCTCAAGATGAATCTTATTAAATAGGTAGACAAAGCTCAATTTCCCTATGAATTCTAGCCTATCTGCCAAGCTCAGGAATACCCTGAATCTGCCAGCACAATGCATTTTGCTTGCCAAGTTATAACTTACCAGTTACAGGTTATGTGAGCTGCATTAGGATGGCGGGTGGGTGGCTTTGTGTTTAGACCTCAGAGATGGTACAGGTAGGAATTTTCAGCAGGCTATAAATATCCAATAAATTCTTGTATAACTTGTAAGACCTTGTTAGGTTAATACAAGGTGTCATTTTGAGGCTTAGGGCTTTGTTGGCATTTCACTATGAATTTGGGAAGGGAAGAAACCAAAGCACTTCATTGCTTCAACGGCTAGGAACTGCCATCCGGCTCACTAATAAGGTGTCTCGGGGACTTCACACCTTTCCAAAGCCTGGTTTCCTCTTGAGTGTTTTTCTAGCCTTAGAAAACAGTCAGCTAAAATCCCAGCTGCAAGTTAGTTAGCCTACAGGAATTTCGCAAGTTTTCAAACTTACTGATGTTTATTCATTCCATGCAAGTTAATTCTCAAGTACCTTTACTTCCATCTCAACATAAGAAAGGTCATTAGAAAGCATTTCAGGCTTTTTATTGTTCATCTTACAGGTCTTTCCCCTAATCACTGGCTAATCTCACTGACCCAGACCAGAGACGCTGATATTACCAGTTTCCGCTTAGGAAACAAAAGATCTAGTATTAAATTTCCTGCCAGTTGGTTTGGTCACTTTCTGGATAAAACGAATGGCACCTCTAGCCCATGTATTTTATATGCACAGGAAAATATCGAAATCAGTCTATGTCATCTCAGCCTCCCCTTAGCATTTGACATATTTCATCACTTCTGCCTTTTTTGAAATACGTTTCAATTTTGGCTTTCATGATACCATCTTCACCTTGATTTCCAGCTTTCCAGCCGCTCATCTGTCTCCAAGACTCTTACTGACTGATTGTTCTCTTAACCTTGTGCTCTTCTTGACCACTCACTAGACACATATGACGTTGAGTTCTTTTCTTTATGCAAACTCTCCCTAAGTGATCTCTAGCCTGATAGGTTCAATGAAGTAGCATTCCTTTGCTAACAATTCTCAAATTTCTGTGTCGAGGAATGAATTTTCCAATGAGCTTTGAAAGCCATACATCCAACTTTCTACTCACCAAAACCTCTTGCATCTAATAGGCAGATCAAAATTATTGCAGCTATAAGAGAACTCTTCGTTCACCATCCCTCCAACTCATTCCTAGTCCTGTCTGTCTGTGCTTAGTAATCTCAGCCAAATGAGAAGGTTTTTGTATCCCCCTACTCCTTGTCTCAACCAGTTTTCTGATGCTCTCCTTAGGAAATTTCCTCACCACCTTCTCCCTACTCTCCAGCCATGTTAGTCCAAACATCATTTCCCTCAGTTAAACTACCTATTTAATGAGCAGATTCTGGGTGTCCCTAGACAACCTTATTCCAGCCTTCTTTTAATACCCAAATGGCTCCTGCTTTTTATAACTCTTCAAGGAAGTATGTGGTGCAAGTAACACCCTGACACTCATCATTGATTGCTGAATTGGTTATCCTATGTGGTCAGTGCACAAACTTTTGTAAGTGACATTTGTAATGCAGCAGTTTTGACTCCAGGGTTTGACCTGACTGCAAACAAACAACAAAAACAGAAAGATTTTGATACAGATAAGTACCATTAATCCTTCTGCAGGTTGTTATGAACAAATAATCAATAAAATGAATGTCCTTATCATATTCTAGAGTCTCAACCATCCCCTGCTATCTGCAGACTTGTACAAACACGGCATAAAAAAAAAATGGTACAAAATATCCATATGTCAAAACTCTCATGTCAAAATGACTACACTGAATAAGTCAAAATAATAAATAAATGCATCATAAAACTAATTAGAGGAAATGTTTGAGATGCTTTGATAAAGCTGCGAAGGTTTAAAATACCACGCATAACAATTAAAAATTCTAAAAAAGACTTGAAATCTTATGGCTAGCAGTGCCAGTCCTTAAAGGGTAGAAATCAGCTCTAGTCTAGTCTTCAAAAACACTTAAAAAATAAAATGATATCTAGGTAGTGGCTCTAGGTAAATATGCAAATAATGGATACAAGAAAGGTTGTGCTCTATCTAAAAAATACAGTGAAATTTGCCTTCTAAGGGTTGGTTAAAAAACAAACGAACAAACAAACAGAAAAACAGTCCCAGAAGTAGAATTTATTTTCTCATAGTAAACACATCTAAGTGAATTTTTGTCCTTCTATTGCAGCCAGAGGGAGGGCAAGACTCTGGGACGGTGGGGTTCTTTCTTTGAGAAATAAACAAACAAGTAAACAAGAATGCCAGGGCCACTTCTGTCATCCAGCCTCGGGATAATTAGGCTGCTTTGACTGAGGGCATAGCTATTGACCTGCAGGGGAAGAAAGTTACCTGGAGGCTACAAGGCACAGAGGTCTTTAAATTGTTTTTGCAAAATGATGCTTAACCAGCAGTTTCAGGGGTAGTATAATAGACACCAAAGCCCAGAATGAGATGCTACCAGGAATTACGATTCAGACATTTTAAGTCCTTCTCCCACATGGAAGTATATAGGGTCTAGGAGAAGATTTATTTGGAGGGTGTGGCTGGCATGCTGTGACTTCCACACACCCCTCCCAGCTGGCAAGAGTACCGGGCTTCTCAGAGATAAGGGCTTTTATGGGACAACCGAGAGCACGTTGCAGGCACCCCTTACGATCTGGTGTGATGCTGCGCACTGGTATCTAAATCATGCCTGGGACACCTAATGGGGAGAGGATGGCTTGCAGAGGACCATGCTGCACAGCAGAGATGGGAAAGTGAGGGAGACACTGTGCTCCCAGGGGATGCTGAGGCAAAGGTAGCTGAGTGTTCTCCCATGGACTGGAGGTGGGTTACTAGAGAGAGGCAGGCTGGGTTTATTGGATTCTGTCTATGAAACCAGGATGGGACAATCAGATTGCATTTTAGAAAGCTGGTTTGATGGTTGCAGAAGCACAAAATTTACTCTCTTGGTTGTGAACGAGAAACCCAAGTTCTGGTTGCTCCTGGCAGCCATCTTGGACCAGGAAAACATCTTGTCCAAGGGTGAAATTTCACAGAAAAGAGAACAGAGCAGAAAAACCAAAAGAAAAATGGAGTCTGAACCATGGTCACATGGTACACAAAATTCACCCTGAATCTGGACTTTGTGCTGATGTAAAGCAAAAGACTCCCCGTCAAGCTAGTTTGAGTTAGTATTTGTCACTAAAAGCGCTTTGTTTTATAATCTTCTCTAAAAGATCTGGGAGGACAGCCACAGCCCAAATTTGTGCCAGACTAGAAATGTCCATTTTGCAGGAAAATGCACAAAAATCAAAATGCCAGCTTCAACTTGGCTCTCGGAGTAAATTCTATCCCTCAGGAAGATGTGGAATCTAATTCAAATGAGACATTAATTGAAAAATGGACTTCTTTTGGCCAGAAGGTAAGAAACAAGGAGAGTCAATTATATGTTACCTGGTAATGAACTCTCTGGGAGCCAGAAGAAACTGACTGCAGGTCCTAATGAGAAAATGGAAAGAAAAAAAAAAACAACATATTTTAAGATTATTTTGAACAAGCTGCTTCCACAACTCCATCAACTAAATGCCCAATTTTATATTATTAAACCCATCTGGAAAGCATCTTACTCTCCCCAGTCCCTCAAGGTTAAACAAAGAAAATATAATGCCCAAAATAATAAAAGCACACTAAGTTGGACTGAGAGAAGAAAGGCTATTTCGCTACTGAAACTTAGAAATCTTAAACAGTGTTTAGAGAGGTGAGTGGTATAATTTCAAGGATAGAGAAGACCAAAAGTAGAAGACAGGTGATTTTGTTGTAATTAATGGGGGTCATATTTAACTTGTACCTGGACTTTTGGCTTGTGAAATAAGCTGCTTAAGTCCCTTTAGGCCCTTAGGAAGAATTTATTTATCTAAGATCAAAAACATACTGTCATGATAATTGTGTTTATACCAGTAAGTTGCTTGGCAAACAAGATTCCATAGACTCAAAGAAAATCGCTGACCACCTCTGCATGATCACGAAGTGCAAATTAACAGGGCTGAAATTAATGAGGTTTTACTGGAAGATTCTGAGAGCCAGGCTCCCTGTATAAAGCTTTATAACTAGTCATTGCCACTGTCATGTCCTGCAGGCTTCCTTGTTAATGAGCATAGTGATTCTATTTACAGATGTCAGCAATCCTGAGTACTTTTGTCCTCACACCTGCTTCCCACAGGCTTTATCAACTTACTAAGTTCAAGTTTAAAACTCTTCCTCTTTATCTGTGCTTGCTCTTTACTTTTTTTTAAAAAATCCTACTTTTAGTTGTTGAATATTGGTGTAATGAGCCTAACCATTAAGTTAATTTTCAACAGTCAATTCACCAGTCAAATATTTTGCTATTGTGGGATTTTAAGTTACCCAAGTGTTTTATATTAAAAAAAAAGATTTGTTATCAATTATGACTTTTTTATTGCAGGTTTTTTTGAGGGAGGATCTACAATAAAAGAATATTATTTTGAAAAAAAAGAACAACCTACTATATGTTCTAGGATTGATTTGGACCTAAGAAGTTTACAAATTTTAACATGCTTAAGTTATCTTTGGTAAAAGTAGCCAAATTAAGTCACAAATATAAACCTTGTTGACTTTTCTTCTCTCACCCTTATTAACAGTCACAGTTCGGCATCTATCTCAAAATATTCTGCATTCCCAGTTCCATCTCTATCCACAACAATGCTGAAGAGAAAAATCAGTAATTATTACTTTATGCCTCCTACCTGAGTTTATATCCACCAAGAGAAACAGAATCTAATGTTCAAAGCTAAGGAGTTGCAAAATTCGAAGGGATTTTAAACACTATACATCTTCTTTATTTGCTATATTTACTTATGTATAATGTGTTGTCTGGAAGAGAGTTGCTCATATTGGGGTATTTATCAAAATCACCCAACAGCTCTAAAAATAAAAATGTCTGGACCACATCCCCAAAAGTGATTCTAATGTGCATCTTTCACCAAGAAACAAAGATGAAGAAGTGGCTATTTATGTGTGTGTGTTTTTTTTTTTTTTTTCTTTTTTGCCATTTCAGGATAAGATACTGAACACTCTCCCTTGAAGTTCTGCAAAAACGACCCACGACCACTGCAGTGATGGACCTGGGTCTCTGAGCTTTGCAGGTGCAGTACAAGGGAATGTCCCATATGAGACTCCTCTTTCTCTTTCTCAGCGGTAGGACCAGATTTGAGGGAAAAAAAAAATAGATTATTCCTTTGTGTTCTGACACAAACTCTTTTGAGATAGAGGTTTTTCTTTCCTGTAGAAGTTACGTTAAAAAAATAAACCTAGTTGTCTCTGACTGAAGTTTGTACTAGACACAAAGCATTAAATAACCACAAATCTCCCTTTCCCTTTATTATTTATCATGCCTCTGGAAATTCTGCAGAGTTCAAAACACACAGGTAAGCTGTCTGGCAAGACAAGGACTTCCAAGCAATAGTTATGGAACACACTGGAGCAACATCGTGCTGTTGTTAACCCCATCAACCCCTTCCCATTCCAACCACCTGAGGAGGAGAAACAGCAGTGGGGGTGGGGAGGGAGAAGACACAGTGTATGCTTAAAAGACGGGAAAGATAAGGCCACCGTTTTCCCATTCATCCCCAAATGCCTCATTTTAGAAGTAAATAAAGATGGCTGGTAATCGTTGACAAAAATGGAAACCTGAGTACCATAAATAATTGACCAAAGAAACTCACCTCCTGCAGGCGATCTATGTACATACGGCAAGTCTCCAAATCACAGTCTCCACGCACAACTAGAATGCCCAGTGGGATGGCTGAGGGCAAAGGAAAGAGAAAAGTCCAAATGACATATTTGATTTTTCTATTTTTGGCATAAATGCATTTTTTATGGTTGAAAAAGACCTCTCATAAACATTATTGCTTTTTTGGATATTTCACTCTCTCCCGGCACCTCTCCTATGAGCTCAGTCTCTTTACTTATGCAGTTTTCATATTTTTCCCTTGCATGATCCATGTTGCCCCTCGCCACCTGGACAGCCTTCACTGCATTTTGTCTCAGTGGCCCTGACATGAAATATAATGTCATGGAAACTACAGACTGACGGGGCCAGAGGCTGTTCACAGCCAACTGCTAATTTATGCTTGCATTTGCAATAGCCGATGTACCAGAGAGGAATTAAAAAATCATGATTCTGGACACTTACCCCTTTTCCTCTTAAATACATGGGACTTAATCTTTCTGTCACTTATTAGTTCCCTAATAAGAGACTCAAGCTACTCAAGGCACTGTTGTTACCTAGTAGTCAATACCAGAACTAAACAGGCAAGAAATACTTAAAAAAAAAAAAAGCTTCTAGAAGGTTCACAGCTATAAAAGCCAATTGATTTTAAAGATGGTCAGTGTAAATGTGGTAGCAGCAGGCCTTCAGAAAACAATGAGGAGAAGCTGTTAGGTGCTTTCAATATCTTTCTAGGTGGTAGTAAATGTCACACAATGACTTTAGTAGGTAGGAACTGCTGTTTTAGATATAGCCATAAGACTGTCTGAAATAATGAAAGTAGTCTCCTTCCCAAGACTTCAAAAAAATGTATGTTTACATTTTTGATTTTATAAGTATAGTTATATTATTAAATCCACAATTTAAAAAACATTTCAAAATCTTGAATCAACCAACTAGAGATAACAAGGAGATGACAGGAGAATGGTGTCCACTAAAGAGTTTTAAAAATCTTTCATTCACTGAATTTTTAAAGCCTCATCATTGATAAGCAGGTCTGAAAATGCAAAGTGCTAAGACTTTAAAAATGAACCATACAGACAATAAAATACATTTAAACTCATGGGGAAATCTTGAACTCACAAAGTTGTAGAGAAGACACACATATGAAAAATAAGATATGGAACATAGGCTATGGTAAATGAATGAACTTAAGTCACTTGAAAACTAGGTGAGAGGGACTAATTCTTGCCTGGAGGGTAGATTTTAGGCTCTCTAAAGGATATGGAGCCCCACTGGTCTTTTAGAGAAGCAAGAGTGGTCTAGAGAAAAAAAAATAGAATTTGTTTCTCAACATTACCCTCTAGATTGACTCCTTAGGAAGATCAATACCACTGTCTCATACCTTTAAGTTCCCAAAGTGCTACACACGTAAACTGGAAGATATCCATCACCCGGCAGAGCTATGTAAGCCTATGAATCACTACGGACTCTCTCACCACAGGAATAAGACTTATTTCCTTTACAACTCCAATATCTGGTAGATATTTAATAAAACTTTGTTTTTTTCCAAAAAGGCAGGGGGTGGTGGGAGGAGGAAGACAAGCTTAGAGCCTGTTCAAGTGTGAAAGAGAAAGTGTGTCTTTAAGAGCTATGTCTATACAGGATAGACAAAAAAGGAATTCGGGAGTGAGAGTAGACAGTGCGCATTAGGTTGGAGCTTGCCTTTGTCTATTCTTCCAGAAGCTAAGCAAGAGAACAGTAAGCAAGTATGTGAGGAACCATGCAAGTGTCACAGGTTTGGGGGAACAATAATCTGGGGAAATACTTTTTCCGCTCTTTTTTTTTTGTATATAGCTAGAAATATCAAAAAAAGTCTTCAGTATGGCAGTCATGCATCTTTGAAAGGAATGAAAGGGAAATTCAATAAAAATATTCCTAAAAGTAGTGACTGAAGTAATTATCCTCAACTAGACTACTCAATAGTTTCAAATAAGGTGATCTAGTTAAGTAAGAGAAGAAGAAGGATTTCTAATCTTTGAAGAATGAGGAGGAAAACCTAGAATTTTGGCCTAGAAAGTGAATCACAGATTGTGGAAACAGAATACAACTACAGCTATCATGAGAGTCCATATCTGAATCTTGTTTAATGAGATTTTCTCTTAATTTCAAATGTGCAAATGCAGAGATACAAAATTCCATTAATATTTACCTATTTACTTAAATGAGGAGGCATGTTATATGGGAATGCAGGAATTTGGTCAACACCTTGGATCTCCTTCTTACTACCAATGCTTCAATTTAGTCTGGCCAAAAATTCAATATACTTGGTAGAAGATACTTTAAACTACACTTAGAGATTGGATATTCCAAACCCAAAATAATGAATGTCTAGGAAAAAGTTTTCAAAGATGTGTCATTCATTTCTACTAAGAGTATAAAATCAGCAACTTTGCTGATTGCTCAAGAAGCTAATTAAGAGAAACTGTATTTGATTGATATCAGCTATTCAACTGGGATTAAAAAAAGGAAAAGGACATCCTATATCACAATTTCATAGCATAATCACTGGCAATTGTTGTCAAATTTATCCTATGAAAGTACTACTGTGCACTAGAAAGAATTTATGGTCATTCTCTCTTGGATTCATAGCCCAGTGCTCTGGTCTTACAAATGACTCATGTTAGCTGTTTGGTCTTGAAGTTTCAAGACCAACAGTTGATCCTAGACAACATATTAAAAAGCAGAGACATTACTTTGCCAACAAAGGTCTGTCTAGTCAAAGCTATGGTTTTTCCAGGAGTCATGTATCGATGTGAGAGTTGGACTATAACGAAAGCTGAGCGCCAAAGAATTGATGCTTTTGAACTGTGGTGTTGGAGAAGACTTTTGAGAGTCCCTTGGACTGCAAGGAGATCCAACCAGTCCATCCTAAAGGAAATCAGTCCTGAATATTCATTGGAAAGACTGATGTTGAAGCTGAAACTTCAATACTTTGGTCACCTGATGCGAAGAACTGACTCATTTGAAAAGACTCTGATGCTGGGAAAGACTGAAGATGGGAGGAGAGGGGGACAACAGAGGATGAGATGGTTGGATGGCATCACCAACTCTATGGACATGAGTTTGTGTAAACTTCCAGGAGTTGGTGACAGACGGGGAAGCCCGGCATGCTGCCGTCCATGGGGTCACAGAGTAGGACACGACTGAGCGACTGAACTGGACTGAACTAGATCCTTGGATTGAAGCCTATAGGATTTAGAATAGGTATCTTCTAGGATTTGGAGAAGATTAAATGCAATACTATATTTAAAAATGAATATCCAGAACATCAACATTAGTTCTCCCTCACTCCCTTTACTAACTTTTGAGCCTCTTGAGCTAGAAAATTGGATACAACCAAAAATCTATTTTTCAATGTATCGTGCTACAAGGATTAGCTGGTAGTAGCTCTGTAAGTTATATTCTGCTTATTTAAAACTAACTTCTACTCTTTGATGGAAAAGATAGAAATACTGTAATCTGACACTTCTGCTTGAGGCTTTAAATGGTGAAGAGAAACCAGAAACTTGTGTAAAATTACCACCTTTCTTTTACACTGCTGACAACCAATTGCCAAACTTTGGTGAAGCTTCCTTCATCTTAATTGGGAGCAGTGAGAATACTTCTCACCCAAGCATTAGCATTACTATTTCTGATCTTGATGATTCATCTTATTTTAGTGTTAGAGATTTTATTTGACTGCAATAAGCATCAGCCAATACTCAACCTACATAATGGAACTTTTATTGCAGGACTCAAATGGAATTTACAAGTTCTAACTGAGCAATAAAGAACAAGCTGTTTTCTAGATTAAGAAGGCAGATTTAACACATACTTAATTCTCTTGTGCCAGAAATGCTACTAAATTACAACACATGCATTTTAAAAAAGATATAAACCAACAAAAAGAGAGGAGAAACAGTGAGGAGAAAATGGCAATAGATAAAGCACATGGAAAACTCATAACTGACCCAGAGCCCCTAGACAGCCTAATTCTAAACTATGCATGGGGGTGGATAAGAACCAACACAATTTACACTACAAAACCGTCAGAAGATGCACTACCCGGAAACATCATTTGCCGTTAAAATAAGAATCACTGGATATTAAATGACTAGATTCCACCACCTACTCTTAATTAGGTGCAGTTACTTTATAGAAAATGGGGATTAACTAATCATCTATAGAATGCAGAGATACCCAAATTGTTCCTCTCACTAGACTTCCCAGAAAGCTGGCAGCCAGACCATACATTCTTAGAAAGAGATCTGAAGAGTCTTCTCTGGGGAATCCTCAGAGAGTTAAGAGAGAATATTCCTTCCATGAAATATAAATATGATTATGTTAAAAGATGAAGAATATGAAGAAGCAAACAGATCATTATTCAGAGAACAAACAGGTCCTTGAAATTTGATAGAATGGAGTTTAATAGAAGGGTTAGAAGATGAAGTTGAAGAAATCTTTACAAAAGAGCAGAAATAAAAAGAGGCATAAGAAGAGGTAGGGAAAATAAGACAGGCCCAGTGGTCCAACTTTCCAATAATAGGAGTTCCAAAAATCAGAAATAGAATTATCAGAAACAAACAAAAAATCCAGACTATTTCTTAGAACTGAGGAACATCAGTTTCCAACTTGAGCTGCCCAACAAGCACAGTAACTAAAGGACAACAGGAAGACATTTTACTTTGAAATTTAAGAATATTGGAAACAAAGAGAGGGGTCTACAAATTTCCAAAGAGGAAAAACTAGATGGCAAAGAAAATGGGGATTAGACAGTTTTAAACTTCTCAAAGGCAACTGAACAGTCACAGAAGCAAGGAAGCAATGGGTTCAGAATTCTAAGACTTTTACACATAATTCAAACTACCAAGCATGTCCAAGGACTGAATAAAGGACATACCCTCTACTAAAAAGTCACTGCAGAACTTGCACCAACAAAAGTTGAATTTGGAACAAGAGTGAGGAATGCATGGGATATAATAAGGAATCTAACAAAGGAAAAAAAAACCCTCCAAGGGGATGGGGCTAGAGGATTCTAGGGTGACAGATATATTGGAGCACAGTGACTCAATAGGCCGAGATGTAGAGAGCTGTCATCAACTGAGTCACACCATCACAGGAGAGTTATTTTTCAACCTAATAAGGACAGAATTTCTAAGTGAGTCTGAACCAGTTTTCTAAAAATCACCCCAAGATTTGCTCTGCCTTAACCTGTTCTTCAGAGCAACAGTTAGGTCTTGGTGAAGGAGAAAAATTCAAAGAAGTCCATCCCTTATAACGACAATTCCATATGATAGCTAGAACCCACCCTAACACCTTGCCAAATGCTTCCCAGAATGCAATCATAACCTTGCCCATTAAACCTCATAGAATGGGCACACAGGTACTCTTGGGGAAGCTGAAAAGTGTTAGTCGCTGCTCAGTTGTGTCCAACTCTTTGTGATCCCATGGATTATGGCTCCTCTGTCCATGAAATTCTCCAGGCAAGAATACTGGAGTGGGTAGCCATTCCCTTCTCCAGGGGATCCTCCCAGATATAGAACCCAGATCTCTTGCACTATTACCATCTGAGCCACCAGGGAAGCTGAAGCCAGACACTATTCCTGAGATTCTTTCCTGATCTTGAGAGCCGTCATCTAAAAGTGAAAGCATCATCACTTCCTTGCACAGGGAGATTTAAGATTGCTACTTGATTTTTCAAAACTGCTGTATCTGAATGAGGGATGCATATATTGATGGTAAATACATACATATGAAGAGAAAGGCAAATAGAGAAGTCAGCATACTGGGATTATCTTGGTAGAAGAGGGGTAAGCGGAGGTATTTGTTCTGCTTCTTATCTGGGTGGAAGGTACATGAATGTCCATTTACTATTAATCTTTAAGTCTATGCATTATATACACATACATGTGTGTGTATATACATATATATATGGGTATAGGTGTATATATATGTATATATATATGAACATTTATGAATGCAAGTATGTGTATGTGTGTTTATGTGTGTATGTGTGTATGTATATTTCTGTGTATAGTATTTCAGAATTGAAAATAAGAAATACAACCTATCTGTGGCAATTGATTTTAATGATAGTGGTTCCAAAGTTCACTGTATATTCTTTGCAATGTTTTCTGTGAATTAAAAAAAAAATTCTAAATTAGTATCGAATAGGAAAAAGTAGAGAAGTCATCAAACGCCCCCAAATGAAATGTGCTGCTGCAATCCATCTCTAGTAATGGACACCAGGCATACTGAGCAGTCATAACTTCATGGCTCCTCATGGCATGTGTATTTGTTTGTGGGTGTGTCTATATAATAAGCAGCAGGGTTACCTCTCTGCATTATCTGGGCCTCAGAAGTCTCTAGAGAAGTAGTGTCCAACAGACCTTTCTGTATGTCCAATAAACAAACAGAGATAGGGGAAGGAGGTTAATGGAGGCCATGGTGAAGCCTGAGAAGGAAGCCAGGGTAGTGCTTGTGTTTTAGCTGTAAAGAGGTAATTGGTTGCATAATTTTCTCAGAGATGAGAATCCCCAGTCAACTCAACAATATCTTTCCTATTTCTGTACCTATATTTGTCACAGTTTTGTCATTGTCTTAGTCTGCTTGGGCTGCTGTAACAAAATAACTAGCCTGGTGACTTAAACAATGGAGATTGTTTGACATGGCCACCAGCCATGTGTCAAACTAAGTCCTGGAAATGTGGCTTGTGTGACTGAGAAACTGAATTTTTATCTTTTGCAATTAAAGTTTAAATAAACATATGTGGCTAATGAGCATTATGGTTTTGTTCTCTGTGGAACCAAAAAGTTGAATGTCCTTAGTACCAGATGTAATACATGTCAAAACCACTCATGTGTTAATCATCCCACAAATGGTGCAAAAATCCAACAAACAAAACTTCTCTGGTCTTTGCCCCTACCTTGCTGGATCCAACGTGCTTCCTAATTTCTAGCAGTAGTAGTTCTTGGTTGACTGAGGACAAATTGATTTCCCTTACTCTATATCCTACCTTTCTTAATGACCTCTCTGACTCTCCTTCTATCAAAATATACTTTCAGATCCTTCTCAGCACTTTAGTATAAATGAATAATAATTAACTAAAGGGTTAATCTTCTAAGAAGCATCTGAGTTTTAACATGTTTGAAACCTGAGCTAACATGATTGTCATAAACAGAATGATTGTGCCCCCCAAATTAATATGTTGAAGTCCTAACCCCAATAGGATGGTAATTGGAGATGTGCCTTCTTTGGGAGGTAATTATAGTTAGATGGGGTCATGAAGGCGGGGCCTTCATGATAGGATTAGTGCCCTTATAAGAAGAGATGCCGCAGAGCACTCTCATGCTCTCTCTCTCCTGCTTTGGGAACACAGCATGAACCCAGCAATCTACAAGCCAGGAGGAGTGCTCTTACCAGAAACCAAATCGGCCAAATCAACCAAGTCCTTGATCGTAGACTTTCCAGCCTTCGGAATTGAGAGAAAATAGGTCTCCATTGTTTAAGTCACCAGGCTAGTTATTTTGTTACAGCAGCCCAAGCAGACTAAGACAATGACAAAACTGTGACAAATATAGGTACAGAAATAGGAAAGATATTGCTGAGTTGACTGGGGATTCTTGTCTCTGAGAAAATTATGCAACCAATTACCTCTTTACAGCTAAAACACAAGCACTACCCTGGCTTCCTTCTCAGGCTTCACCATGGCCTCCATTAACCTCCTTCCCCTATCTCTGTTTGTTTAAATGCCTCATAATCCAGATGGTGATTAAATTAACCGGTTGAGAAATCCATTATATATTTCACATCGCATGCTCTGGATTTTATGTCTGAAATAAAATGCCAACAGGTCATGCTAATTAATTTTGTCTTCTACAGTTGAAGTTAGGACTACTTGAAGTTATTATGCAAATTTATGTCAAATAGTGAATAAATTAACACCGTCCCTCTTTAACAAATTCAAAATTTTCTAGCAACCAGTACACAAGTATACTCTTTTATCTATAAGAAAGTTCTAAAGTATATATGCACTAAAAGAAAATATATGAAATATGGTTTCTAAAATATATATTTCAGCACAATTGATGAACAGAGTCAGAAAATAAATGTGATATAGGTTCAGATATCCTATATATGGAACTGAACTGCCCAAAACATTGAAAACCAAAGTTCTTAGAGGCAATTACATAGAAAATTCCTAGAGTTTTCAGAAAACTTATAAAACATTTTTCAAAGAGTCAGAGTGTGTGTACATGTGTGCGTTAGTCACTCAGTCAGTCCAACTCTACGCGACCCCATGGACTGTAGCCCACCAGGCTCCTCTGTCCATGGGATTCTCTAGACAAGAATACTGGAGTGGACTGTCATGCCCTCCTCCAGGGGATCTTTCCAAGCCAGGGATTGAATCCAGGTCCCCTGCATTGCAGGTAGATTCTTTAACATATGAGCCACCTTAAGAAAACTTAAACATTTTTTAAAGAGTCAGAAATATGATGCAAAAAACAATCCAACTGCTTCATCAAGACCGTACATTATTTGACTGAAGAAAGACAAAAGATCCTTGGGGACCAAGTCTGAAATGAACGCCCCTCCCCACTTCCCAAGATCTCTGTAGCCATTTTATTCTGGTACCACCATAGGAGTGTGAGCAAACTGCATTAAGGTTGGGGAATTCACAATGTACAGGAATCGGAGGTGAACAAACCTGCAAACTTCATAGGTTCCCGTATGCAAAACTCTTCTGCTGGACTGAGTGAGGAGCTGTCATCCTCACACAGCTGTTCTGAACCTCAGCCTGGTGGTTCAGAGAAGCAACAATGAGAGCAGGAGGAGGGTGGCTACAGTCATTCATTTTCTTCTATTAGTGAATTCCACCTCCACCTTTGGAATAGCCAGCTGTGCCAGAACAGACTTTGTGTATATGTATATTCTGGGAGCATACTCTAAACCATAGCATATTTAAAGCTATACCTAGGTAGCATATTAAAAAGTAGAGACATTACTTTACAACAAAGGTCCATATAGTCAAAGCTATGATCTTTCCAGTCGTCATGTACAGATGTGAGAGTTGGACCATAAAGAAGGCTGAGCATTGAAGAATCGGTACTTTCGAACTGTGGTGCTGGAGAAGACTCTTGAGAGTCCCTTGGGACTGCAAGGAGCTCAAACCAGTTCATCCTAAAGGAAATCAACCCTGAATATTCATTGGAAGGACTGATGCTGAAGCGGAAGCTTCAATACTCTGGCCACCTGATGTGAAGAGTTGACTCACTGGAAAAAACCTTTATGCTGGGAAGGACTGAGGGCAGGAGGAGAAGGGGGCGTCAGAGGATGAGATGGTTGGATGGCATCACTTGACTCAATGGACATGAGTCTGAGCAAACTCCGGGAGATAGTGAAGGACAGAGAAGCCTGGCGTGCTGCAGTCCACGGGGTCGCAACGAGTCAGACACAACTGAGTGACTGAACAACAAAAGAGGGAAAAGATAGTAATGATTATGCGATATGAAGAAGGAGAAGCAAGAAGGAGAGAAGGAAGAGAAGGAAGAGCAAGGTGGGAAGGAGGCAGAGGAGGATGGGCAGAGGAAAAGAAGACAAGGCATTGAACACAAACCATGTACTTGTTTTATGGTGTTATTTAATCTTGACCACAATCCTAAGAGGTGGATGGGCTTCCCTGGTGGTTCAGCTGACAAAGAATCCACCTGCAAAGCGGGAGACCTGAGTTCAATCCCTGGGTTGGGAAGATCCCCTGGAGGAGGGAAAGGCTACCCACTCCAGTACTGTGGCCTGGAGAATTCCATGGACTATATAGTCCATGGGGATGCAAAGAGTCGGACATGGCTGAGTGACTTTCACGTCACCTCACTTCACTAAGAGGTGGATATCATTAGTCCAGTTTCTAAAATGAGGACACCTAGTCTCAGGAAGATGCAGTAACATGCCCTGAAAGGTCACAGCTACCACGTGGAGCACCCAGGTTTCATCGCAGGGTTCTCTGACCAGAGAGCCCGTCTCCTGCATTATCCTTCCTTCTCATCCGTCCTGGGCCTCACAGGTGGCGGAGTCTCTCCTTTCAACACGGAGCTCAGAGCAGTGAAGCCAGAAACTGGTGATAGGCTGACTGAGGAGTGAGGGCAGAACGACAAGTCCTGTACCCAGAGCTACACAAGAACTGGGGAGAGGCTGTGACCCTCCGGAAGCAAGGCCAAGGTGAGCCATTTCAGTCTGGGATAAAGAAGTATGGCCCTGGGACTCAGAAACTATGAGTCAAGACACACACATGCTTCATAAACACACCTGGCAGGGGTGGGGTCACTTTTAAAGACATGCCATTCCCTTCCCTTCCCAATCAATAGGCCAGCTTCTGAGACTGTGATAAGTCAAGCTGTTGATAGGTTCTAACCATATCGGCAATGTAAGAGTCACAGAATTAAACTATTTCTTACTTTATAAAGAACTACATGCTACTAAAATATTGTGAGCAGGATTATGGGGGCAGTAGAGGCAGCAAGAGTATATCTGATTTTAATCAGAATCATTATGGACAATCATGTGATTTGTTTTGCTATTAAAATGACTGCATTAGAATTTCCCATACTGAGCTGATGAGCTAACTGACAGCATAAACTTAATGTGAAACCATGTTCTCACTTGAAGTGGAAAAAGTTCATTATGTCAGATGCACAAGATATTAAAAATATTTCCCTCAGATTTTTCATAGAGCATTTACTTAACATCAGTTTTGGGTTGTCAATATTTGATATCATTAATCTGGTAGTTTTTGCTTGGATAGGTTTAAACTACATTAAAACATTCATTTTAATGTTTGTTTATTCTTGGTAAATAACTATTTAGAAAAATCAGAATGGCAGATGTTTTTGATCATTTTGAGTACTCAATGAACTTAGCTTGTCCTTGATTATTCTCCCATATAGTATGTGAAGTCTCCATGCAAAGACAGATTATCATGGTACTTGGGTCACGGTGAGGATTAAAGATGTCAGTGTCTGCAGAACACAGTATCTGCAAATCAATTCTATATTCATTCCTATAAACCTTATTAAATTCATGGATTTCCTCTAATTCCATATCAGCATGTACCAGCAATTCAGAAAGTCACTTTCAGCAGATCAAATGTAGTGACTTCTACAGCAGATGATATTGCACCAAAGCTTCTAAAGGCCAGAGCCTAAACCAAAGCATATAAATGAAAGAATCAACCAAACCTGCAAGGAATCACAGCTGGCTGCTTTATGACACAAGCAAAGAGCCTCGGAGCCAAAGCAAGAAAGAGCCACCTTTGCCACAAAATCCACATGAAACTGTTACTGAGATTTATAAAAGGGAGAAACTGCACAGCAGCTAATTCATTCTCTGCAAGACACTGTGATGTGTTCAACAAGGTATCACGATGGAAAGAAAGGGCTGAAAGCTCAGCTTTTAAAAAGAAAGAAAGGATTTAATTATCTGACACATGAGCAATTATAGTGCAATTCCTGTTCAAACAGAGTTGCAGCTAAATGGAGCTATTTACCTATTCAAATCACAAACAAAGCTATCTTCAATGGGATCATTAAAAGAAGGTGTGAGACCTTAGGGAAAAGCTCTCAGAAACTGCAAAGGTTTACAAAGATGGGATTTTAAGCTCTAAATACACACAGAAAAATAATAGGGTTGCAAAGGCTCTGTTAAGGCTAAATAAAAAGGTTGCTGCTTTCTGAAAAGAACAATAAATGTAACAACAGGGTGAAAAATTTGTAAAACAGAAACCCATTCTGAATTTTATGGGCAAAACCATCAAATACACAGATAATCTTAACATGAATGCAGTTTATGCTAACACTCTTCAGAGATACACTTTTAAAAGGCTGACATTCCCTTAAGCATTAATTTTAGGTTTACTGACATAATCAATACAGTTTGTCAAATCTTTGCTATCTTTCTATCAATTTATAAGCAGTTTTAAAAAGACCCTGTTGCTGGGAAAGATTGAGGGCAGGAAGAGAAGGGGGTGGCAGAGGATGAGATGGTTTGATAGCATCATGGACGCAGTGGACATGAGTTGAAGCAAACTCTGGGAGGTAGTGAAGGACAGAGGAGCTGGCATGCTGTAGTCCATGGGGTCACAAAGAGTCAGACACAACTGAGCAACACAAAAACAACAATATGCAGTCTTAAGAGGCAAATAGTCTGAAAAAGAAATTATTCCCTAGAAAATAAGATAGGAGAGAAGCCAGGTAAGCTTGAGTTTGGTAGTTATATTCTATAATAGAAACAACATCAAAAGCATGATCCATTAATAGAAAAAGTTGATGACTTGGACTCAGAATAAAAACTTCTGCTCCGTGAAAGGCACTGTCAAGAAAACAAAAAGACAAGACAGAGTGGGGAAAAAATATTGGCAAAACACATACCTGACAAAAGACCAGCATTCAAAATATGCAAAGAACTCTAAAAACTCAACAATAAGAGAGTCAATTAAAAAGTGGACAAAAGATCTGAACTGACATCTCACCTAACAGGATGCACAGATGACAAATACGCATATGAAAAATATGTTTAAGGTAGTATGTTATGGTTGTTGATTAGTTGCTAAGTCATGTCTAACTCTTTTGCAATCCCATGGACTGTAGCCCACCAGGCTCCTTTGTCCACGGGTTTTCCCAGGCAAAGATATTGGAGTGGGTTGTCATTTCCTGCTCCAGGGTAGCTTCCTGACCTGAAGATCGAACCAACATCTGCATAGCTCCCTCATTTCAGGCAGATTTTTACCGCTAAATCACTGGGCTTTCCATTCATATGTTATTAGAGAATTGAAAATTAAAATAACAATGTGACACAATTACACATCTACTATGACAGATAAAATAGAAAAAAATGGACAATCCCAAATGCCAATGAAAACCTGGAGCAACAGGAACTCTCATGTTGGTGGGAATGCAAAATGGTAGAGCCTCTTTGGAAGACAGCTTAGCAGTTTCCTACAAATTTATACAAACACTTACCATGTGATCCAGCAATTGAACTACCTGGTATTTACCAAAATGAGTTGAAAATTAGGCCCCCACAAAAATTTGCCCATGAATGTTCATAGCATCTTTATTTACAACTGCTGAAACTTTGAAGCAACAGAGATATTCTTTGATAGGTGGAAGGATAAACACAGTGGTTTTCACACAATAGAACATTCTTCAGCAACAAAGAGAAAAGAGTTTCCAAGCCATAAAAGATAATGGAGGAAAATTAAATGTATGCTGTTAGGAAAGAAGCCAGTCTGAAAAGGCCGCATACTGCACGATTCCAACTATATGGAATTCTGGAAAAGGCAAATCCAAGGAGAGAGCAAACAGATCAGTGGTTGCCCGGGACTTGCTGGGAGGGACCGATGAACAGGGGAAGCATAGCGGGTAGTTAGAGCAGTGAAGCTGTTCTGTATGATACAGTCATGGTGGACACACGTCACACCTCTGTGAAAACCCATAAAACTGTAGAACACAAGAATGAATCCTATTGTAAATATGGGTTTTAGTTACTAAGAATATACTACTGCTTTTGCATCAATTCTAACCATGTACCACTCTCACACAAGATGTGAACAGCAGGAGAAACTATGTATACTGGAGGCTGGGGGGGGAAGGTTGAGGGGATATATGGAACTCTACTTTGACTTCATTTTTCTGTAAATCTAAAAGTTATCTAAAAAGTAATGTCTATTTCATGCATAGAAACTGGACTGGCGATCTATTTCACATATGATAATATACATGTTTCAGGGTGCTCAGGGCCAGTGCACTGGGATGACCCAGGGGGATGGGATGGGGAGGGGGTGGGAGGGGGGTTCAAGATGGGGAACGCATGTACACCCATGGCTGACTCATGTCAATGTATGGCAAGAACCACCACAATATTGTAAAGTGATTAGCCTCCAATTAAAATAAATAATAATAAATTTAAAAAAAAAGTAATGTCTATTGATTTAAAACAATTAAAAAAATCAAGAGCAAACAGGGAAAAAAGAAACTGTTCTGAGCTTCCCTCAGACAGATTCTTTGCTGTTATCAGAGAATACTGACATACAGAAAAACAAACATTATTTGCTTTCTTAGTCAGAGTGTAACCACTATTCAAAAAATCAACAAGATGATAAGGGGCTGGAGGGGAACATCAAGGAGGGGAGGTCGTGGACCAGACAAAGGAAAGCCCTAAGGGAGGACGGCAGGGGACAACTGGAATCTTTCCATGTTACCTCATTAGTTCTGAATGTGTCAGGGTTATCAGGGCACGAAAATTCTAACTTGATGGCTGATGATAATTAGACAGAATGAGTTGGCAATAGTTCAATCCAATTTTCTCCCTGCATACCACAGGTTTATCGTACAACAACCTGTCATTGTTACCTGCCCACTGTTCACCTGGAACCAAGAGGGAAAATTAATAGGCATATTAGCATTCAAAAGGAAACGTAAGACCCTGAGACCTTTTTACCCCACCGTGCGGTCCCTGGGTCTGTCAAAGGTTTCACAACCCCTGGTGCTTGTGATGAAAAATGATCCTAGAGTTTGAACTTCACAGCATGAGCTGAACCGAGTCCTCTCCACAGTTAATTTAAAATGTCACCCATAACATAAAAGTCACTATGTAGTTTTCATTGCATTTGATTCAATGATGATATTTTGAAGAGGTGCTTTCTGGAAACCAGCAGGTTCTCTACCAATCTGGGTTTCAAACTATAGGTCAAATGCTGCTGTTTATTCTGATGGTATACAACCTAAGAAGGCCATCCAAGGAACGGGCAAGTCACTTTTCTTTTTAAATACTCTGGCAGTAATAATCTTGAATAACAACTTACGGTATTCATGTTCATTTAATTTGGCAAACGTGTATTGTATATATAAAGGATTGTGCCAAAATAATTTTCAGGTCTACAAATCATACACTTAATTAGTCAACAAACAAGTTTTAAGGATTTTCTCGTGCCAGAGACAGTCTTGTGTCAGACTCCTGGGCCAGGAGTTGGGCATACAATACCAAGAAAGACACAGAACCTGCCCTCAAGGTGTTATAGGAGAGTGGGAAAACGCGAGTGACATAAAAATACCCCATTGAAGATACACATTGTACCAAGAATGCTGACAGCCAAGAACCAAGCGAACTTAGGACCACAGTGCGGGATCTACTCCCCTAAGGAGTTATTTCCCAAGTAAAGAAAACAATGATGTTTGACAGAAGACACAGGAGTTTTTCTAGACAAAAGGATGTGGAAGGCAAATTAATGGAAGACAAGGTGAACGGCAGGAAGGTGAGTTAGGAAGCTAGAGCAGTAAATGAAGTGAGAGATGCTAGGGTCTGGAACAGAGAGGGGACAGTAAAAGTTAGAGAGAGACACATGAAGGAGATATTACAAATCAGCTCCATAATGAACTGGATGGTGAGAGAGAAAGGAGCCAGGTGGATTTAGAGTGGCTGTGGCATTTACCACCTTCTCACACACTTGGTGACATCACAGCAGACTGTGGCCTGCTGAGCTAGAGGGAGGGTAGAAAAACCAAGAAGGCAGGAGAGAGGGAGTCTGCCGAAGAAATAACATAAAAGTAAGTAGCCCTTGGAAAGATGGTTGATAAGAAGCACTTACAAATGCCTCAAAGGCAACTGATAACACCTAAAATACCTGAAAGGGACTTCAGAGTTAGAATGTTGTTACAGGCAGAATTGGAGAAAAGAATATTCTCAAGCCTGGAGAATAAAAAGCAAGTAGGTGGCTTCCCTAATAGCTCAGTTGGCAAAGAATCCATCTGCAATACAGGAGACCTCAGTTCAATTCCTGGGTCAGGAAGATTCGCTGGAGAAGGGATAGGCTACCCACTCCAGTATCGTTGGGCTTCCCTTGTGGCTCAGCTGGTAAAGAATCCTCCTGCAATGTGGGAGACCTGGGTTTGATCTCTGGGTTGGGAAGATCCCCTGGAGAAGGGAACGGCTACCCACTCCAGTATTCTGCCCTGGAGAATTCCAAGGACTGTATAGTCCATGGGGTCGCAAAGAGTGAGACACGACTGAGCAACTTTCACTTTCAGAGTAAGGGGGGGAGGGAAGGGGAGATCGTCACTCCCTAGACATCCACCCAAGGCTCAAACCGTGTTATCTTGGGAACTAAGAGTCACTGATTCTTTTCTTCTTATCTTTCCAGTCATCAGCATACAGCACATGATGAATGGAGAAGAATAAGTAAGAAAAAGAAGTTCAGGAAAAAAAAAGACATTGATGCAGTTTTCTGAAGAGATGAAAGGGGTCAGAGAGAATGCAACTCAATCAAGGTTAATATGTTTAACATTGCCTGAGCTTTCTTTTTTCCTACTTGGATAAATTTGGTTCATGTATTACTGCTAAATGGAGTAGGAAATGGCAGCCCATTCCCAATATTCTTGCCTGGAAATCTCCACAGAGAAGCCTAGCAGGCTACAGTTAATGGGGTCCAAAGAGTTGGACACAAGTGAGAGACTGAACACATTACCTGTAATAATCCAGGAGCAAATAAAGGCAAAAGGCCCAACATGTTTAGTCACTCAGTTATGTCCGACTCTTTGTGACCCCCTGGACAGTAGCCCACCAGGCTCCTCTGTCCATGGGGATTTTCCAGGCAAGAATACTGGAGTGGGTTGCCATGTCCTCCTTCAGGGGGGTCTTCCTAACGCAGGGATCAAACGTAGGTCTCTCGCATAGCAGGCAGATTCTATACCATCTGAGCCACAAGGGAAGCCCAAAAGGCCCAATACAGTCTTCTAATTAATAATAGAAACCAAAGGTCAAGGTCAAACAGTTCTAGAAAATTTCATACCTTCCAACATAATCTGAAAGTTTACTGACAATGACGTAAAGTTCTATTTTTGATGAAAGGAATTTCATTTCAATGAAGATTCCTAATGTCTGATACAACGAAATTATAGTACAACAAGGTGGTTTATAAAATTCCTTGGAACGTACTGCAACTGTTAAATATGACAGAAGCATTTAACTGTGAGGTTCTAGAAGGTGCCTGACAATGGCCATTGGAAAATAATATAATTTTTGTCCAGGTACATTCACTTGCAAGGTAATATCTGAAAAATTCCTGGATACAGGGAAGAATCACCACTGATAATTTACTGCCAGCACTATAGTATTTGGGAGGGAGGGCTTTCCTTGTAGCTCAGTTGGTAAAGAATCTGCCTGCAATGCAGGAGATCCAGGTTCAATTCCTGGGTCGGGAAGATGCCGTGGAGAAGGAAATGGCAACCCACTCCAATATTCTTGCCCGGAGAATCCCATGGACAGAGTGCTCGAGTCCGTGGAGTCGCAAGAGTCAGACACAACTTAGGGACTAAACCAACAACAAGTACTTAACAGTGACGTGAAAATGTTGGCTACATGGTTTGGCTACCCAAGTGCATGTGAACATCAGATGAAATATTAAGTGTTCAAAAGCAAGGATTCATAGCCATACTCAAAATTTAAATACTGTACTCAAAATGATGTTTAGGGACACTGGTTCAAATCTCTCCCACAAGTTTAACATGCTACCGTCCATTACACATGACGGTGATGGGCAAGGTCACTGACAGATGCTGCAGGAACATTCAGTCATGCAGCTCTGAACTGAGCTGACTGAGTACACGTGAAGAATTAGTCACAGAAGATGTCCTAAAATCTGCTGTAGAGGCTCAAGTCTCTTTGTGGAAGCTAAGAGTAAACAATGCAGACAACTGCCATGTAGCAACGTGAACTATGGTGGCCTAAAAGACAACACATGGCCAGCATCTGACAACCAATGGAACACTCTAATTCTGCTTATCAGTGACTCCAGAAGGAGAGCAGGGCATCAGTGATTTGGGAAGCCCAGTAAGAATTAAGAGAGAGTGCTTTCCACCAGTATGAACTTGGAAGGCCTGAAGCTTTTATCCATGTAATGGGCAAAGAAAATTGTGGTTCTGAATCAACCTGCAAAGAGGTAATTTTCAGACCAGCATACATTTCTATCCTTGGTTCTGTTCAGTTCAGTATCTTTACCCATAAACTGGATCAACATACAGAAGAAATATCCAACTTGTTGAGGATCAAACTATCATGCTATGTCTGACTACGACATTTGGCTAGAAATAGCCTGAAATTTATATTACCCTGTGCTTAAGTTTCCAGTTTTAATTACTCAAATTCCAAATGGAGAATTATTTAGCTTGATAGTAGTTTGGGCAAACAGAACCTTTAAGAAAAGGTCAGCATTAACATTTTAGTCTTCCATTTTCCTTAGCTCATTCTGAGACATCTAAAGAAAGCAATTAGTTTATATTCCAATACCCTGAATTTGGAATAGCTGGGAGGTTGGGCTTTCTAGGTGGCTCAAATGGTCAAGAATCCACCTGCCAATGCAAGAGCCTCAGGAGACTCAGGTTCACTCCCTAAGTCGGGAAGATCCCCTGGAAGAAGAAATGGCAACTTACTCCAGTATCCTTGCCAGGATAATCCCAGGGACAAAGGAGCCTGGCTGGCTACAATCTGTGGGGTCACAAAGAGTCAGATATGACTGAGTATGCAAGCATAGGCCAAAAGATACTACAAAGAGAGAAACTTGGAGGTTAGTGATGCATGAGCCTAATTCCTGGTACCTAGAACAGTTTGGTACATAGGAAGTGTTCAATAAATAGTCGTCACATGAAGTGAATGAATGGACTCAAGGATTTGGGTGTGGGGTGGTTATATCCTGGTCTTAGATCAAAAGCAGGTGCCAGGTTACGCAAACAAGATGGTGCTTTCAGAACAGATATGTTCCCTGCACTGGCCCCTCAGATCCGTGATGGAACTGAGGCCCTCATTCTCTCGGCTGCTGAAAGTGCTTGCTCTGCTGACAGCTCACAGCTGAGTCCCTCTCTAAGAAGAACATGACCTCACTCATGGCTTGCTTCCTCCCAGCAGACAGCCTGAACACTCGCCAATAACCCTTGCCTCAGTTGGGACCATTCTAAACGGCCATCCCCAGTTCAAATGTCCCCGCAGGAGTGCTCTGTTACAGTCACGTCAGGGCTCGGGTTGCTCCTCAGCCCAGTTCTGCTCCTTGCTCTCTACATTCATTCTCCTCTTGGAGCATTTCCAATAAACCTCCTACACATCAAGCTCAAAAATCTCAAAGTGTGTTTCCCAGGGAACCCAACCAAGAGTAAGAACTATGATCCCAAATTTCTTCCTGGAAGCACATTTCTGTAAGTGCACAGCTATGTCTTTACAAAGAAGGGGAACTGTGTATTCGAAGGTATCCTGGGTTAGGAGAGAGAAGATGCAAATTCTTATTAAAACCCTGTCGCAGCTACGTGAGGCTGGGTGAGGCCACTGCTGGAAGTGTCCCTGTGACAGTGACCATGGACAGTGTATGCAACAACACTCTGTAAACTATGAAGCATAATGAAGACTCTTAAGTGTTATTGATTATTAAATATTATAATAAGAGTGGTGACTCTGCCATGGCTAACACCACACCACCCACATGTTAACATGATGAATGAAAAAGTAATAAGTCCGTACAAAGCTCTTAGAAGAAAGTCTTCAAAAAGAAATGTAACAACCATCTGAGTTCATATACTAGAGTTGGTGACCTGGGAAGGTAACAACAAAACAGACTAAGTTTTTCTATGCTATGCTATGCTAAGTCGCTTCAGTCGTGTCCGACTCTGTGCGACCTCATAGACGGCAGCTCACCAGGCTCTGCCGTCCCTAGGATTCTCCAGGCAAGAATACTGGAGTGGGTTGCCATTTCTTTCTCCAGTGCATGAAAGGGAAAAGTGAAAGTGAAGTCGCTCAGTCGTGTCCGACTCTTAGCGACCCCATGGACTGTAGCCTACCAGGCTCCTCCGTCCATGGGATTTTCCAGGCAAGAGTACTGGAGTGGGGTGCCATTGCCTTCTCCGAAGTTTTTCTATAAGCAGTGAGAATTAGTCATTATTTGCCTCTGTGTGTGTGGGTGGGGCGGGGGGGTGTTATACAGGGTAAACCAACCAAAAGGAAAAATATTCCTTTATTTGCCTCTGTGTGTGTGGGTGGGGTGGGGGGGTGTTACACAGGGTAAACCAACCAAAAGGAAAAATATTCCTTTGGGCAAGACTTAAGAATATACTTCCAAATGATGGTTCTCAAAATGGCAAGGACCTAGCAGAAGAGATTAAGAAGAGGTGGCAAGAATATACAGAAGAACTATTCAAAAAAGGTCTTAAAGCCTGGGATAACCTTGATGGTGTGGTCACTCATCTAGAGCCAGACATCTTGGAGTGTGAAGTTAAGTGGGCCTTAGGAAGCATTATCATGGACAAAGCAAGTGGAGGTGATGGGATTACATCTATTTAAAATCCTAAAAGATGATGCTAATGTACTGCACTCAACATGCCAGCAAATTTGGAAAACTCAGCAGTGGTCACAGGACTGGAAAAGGTCAGTTTTCTTTGCAATCCCAAAGAAAGGCAATGCCAAAGAATGTTCAAACTACCATACAACTGTGCTCATTTCACATGCTACCAAGGTAATGTTCAAAATCCTTCATGCTAGGCTTCAATAGTATGCGAACCGAGAACTTTCAGATGTACAAGCTGAATTTAGAAAAGGCAGAGGAACCTGAGATCAAATTGCCAACAATCGCTGGATCATAGAAAAAGCAAGGGAATTCCTAAAAAAATATCTACTTCTGCTTCATTGACTATGCTAAAGCCTTTGACTGTGTGGATCACAACAAAATGAGGAAGGTTCTTAAAGAGATGTGAATATCTGACCACCTTACCTGCCTCCTGCGAAACCTGTATGCAGGTCAAGAAGCCACAGTTAGAACTGGACATGGAACAACAGACTGGTTCCAAATTAGGAAAATGAGTACGTCAAGGCTGTATATTGTCACTCTGCTTATTTAACTTATATGCAGAGTACATCATGCAAAATGTCAGAATGGATGAATCACAAGTTGGAATCAAGATTGTCAGGAGAAATATCAACAACTTCATATATGGTAACATTCTAATGTCAGAAAGCGAAGAGGAACTAAAGAGCCTCTTGATGAAGGTGAAATAGGAGAGTGAAAAAGCTGGCTTAAAACTTAACATTCAAAAAACTAAGATCGTAAAGTAATTAGCCCCCAACTAAAATAAATAAATTTATAAAAAAAAAAAAAAAAAAAAACTAAGATCATGGCATCTGGTCCCATCACTTCATGGCAAATAGAAGGGGGAAAGGTGGCCAACAGTGACAGATTTTATATTCTTGGACTCCAAAATCACTGTGGATTGTGACTATAGCCACAAAATTAAAAGATGCTTGCTTCTTGGAAGGAAAGCTATAACAAACCTAGACAGTGTATTTAAAAGCAGAGACATCACTTTGCTGACAAAGGTGCATCTAGTCAAAGCTATGGTTTTTCCAGTAGTTATGTACAGATGTGACAGGTGAACCATAAAGAAGGCTGGGCACTAAAGGATTGATACTTTTTAACTGCGGTGTTGGAGAAGACTCTTGAGGGTCCCTTGGACAGCAAGGAGATCAAACCAGTCAATTTTTAAGGAAATCAACTCTAAATATTCATTGGAAGGACTGATGCTGAAGGTCTAATACTTTGGCTACCTGATGCAAAGAGCCGACTCATTGGAAAACACTGTGATGCTAGGAAAGATTGAGGGCAGGAGAATGGGGTGACCGAGGATGAGACGGTTGGATGGCATCATTGACTCAATGAACAAGAGTTTGAGCAAATTCCAGCAGATAGTGAAACCTGGCATGCTACAGTCCATGGGGTTGCAAAGAGTCAGACATGACTTAGCAACTGAAAAACAACAATAATATCAACTCTTTAGGCTACTTCCTTGTCTGAGACCTAACATCATTAGCATCTAATAAAGCAAAGCTCCGGAATCACTTCTTACTTTCTTATAAACAAAGCAAGGCTTTGAATCATAAACAAGGTTAGATAATGAAGGGGATTATATTAAAAATAAGATCATTATCCTTCAGTCTAATATTCCCCTGGCATCTGAGTCGTGGAAGACAAGGAGTGCACTCATGTATAAGCCAAGAAGATCCCCAGAAACTGACAAATCAGGGTCTCGGTGCTTTTGAAAAGCCAAGGAGTTCAAGGTTCCAAATTTACCATGTGGCTTGGCATTCCTCCCAGGCCACTCACTGTACAGCTCTTCAAGTGATTATTTCAAACTCTTTTTTTCCTTGACCACTGACACACTTCCCTTCCCTACCATTAACGGGTAGGCTTGCTTCTTATGTCACTGAAAAATAAAAGTAATCAGAATATAATTCCTCCCTCTTCTTGGTACCAAGTCCCCTACCTACATGCCTCTGCACCTACTCCTCTGTCTTCCCTTCTATCCTCTGGGGGACTTGCTCCATCCCTCCGCTGTTTACTGGACCCCATTTTTGGATACTCCAAGGCATCACTGCTGCACCTGACCCTCTCTCTCCTAATTCAAATTCTCACTCTCTCCTGGACTGGCCCATAAGCACACACACCAGCCTATGGAGCTGAACTAGCTTACAAATCAGAAAAAAAAAAAATCCTCCCTTAATTCCATATCCAGCCCGCATTCCATTTCTCTTCTTTTCATTTAAACAGCTCAGAAGGGTGATCTACGTGGAATCAATTCCTTTGCTTCCACTTGTACATGAACCTACTCTATTCAGCTTCTTCCCTCCACAACCTCTTGTGAGGTTACTAATAACCACCCTTTACCAAATCCAATGACCAGTTCATAGTGTGCATCACCCTCCGCCTCCGCAGAGCATTTGACACCATTGTCACTCTTCTTTTATAAAACAAAAGAATTTATTCCTCTCTTGGCCTTCAACTGACAAGCTTTCCAGTTTTTTGGATTTTGCCAGCTCAGTCTGTGCTTCTTGGCCGCCCCTGAGTCTTCTATACCAGCCCCACCTCTGTGCACCAAGTTGAAAGTGAAAGTGCAAGTTGCTCAGTTGTCCGACTCTTTGTGACCCCATGGACTATACAGTCCATGGAATTCTCCAGGCCAGAATACTGGAGTGGGTAGCCTTTCCCTTCTCCAGGGGATCTTCCCAACCCAGGGATCGAACCCAGGTCTCCTGAATTGCAGGCGGATTCTTTACCAGCTGAGCCACAAGGGAAGCCCAAGAATACTAGAGTGGGTAGCCTATCCCTTCTCCAGCGGATCTGCCCGACCCAGGAATCGAACCTGAGTCTCCTCCATTGCAGGCAGATTCTTTACCAACTGAGCTATTGCTGAGGTCAAAACCTCAGAGGCATCCTTGAATCACTCTTTCCTCCTACGTGGTGCACCTAAACCATCATTTGATGTTACCAGCATTATCTCCAAAATAGACCCCAATTCTGCTGCTTTAACTTCCCTCAGTTTTCAGCATACATATCACTTGGAATATCCTGTAGGTCTTGTATCTGGTACCCTGAATTCTACTTCCACAATCCAGCAGTCAGTTCTCTACTCAGCATCCAGAACTATTCAGTATTAGTGCAGACATGTGAAACTCCTTCTCAAATAATTCCTGGACCTTCTCATTACATTCTGAATAAAACCCAAAGCCTCTCCATAGCCAACAATCCCCCTCTGTGGGCCAGCCCTTTGTTACAACTTCAAAACCACTTCATACATTTCTCTACCCAACTAACTAGGTACCAGCCACATGGATTTCCTTATACCTTAAATAGTCCAAAGGTGTTTGCATCACAGGACCTTAGCACTGGCTACTCCCTCTGCCCAGAGACACTCTTCCCTCAGAAACCCAGGTGTGCATTCAACCTTTACTTTCAGGTCTCTGCTTAAATGCCACCTTTTCAGAAAGTCTCTCCCTGATCACCTTGGCAAAAACAGGACCCTATATCACTTTCTCTATTTCCCCTGATAGAATTTACTGATGTATTATACAACTTATTCACTTATCTGTCTCTCAAATGGAGTATAAGCTGTATGAGGGCAGGCGCTTTTCAGTATCCCTATCATCTGAAACATGGTAAGTAGCCAATAAATACAGGGTTGGCCAAAATGTTCTTTTGGGGTTTTTCCTTAAGATGTTACAGAAAAACCTAAATGACCTTTTCAGCCAATCCTATACAAGCTGAACTTATGAAAGGATGATTTATTTGGGGGGTTGAGGAAGATTCAAAAACAGAAACTTGTCCAACAAACCAGAGTCTGGTAACTTAAGAGAATGTCAGTTTAAATATAAAAAAGCATTTGAAACAGTGCTGCTAAAGATTTAAAAACAAATATGCTATCAAAAATATTTTATAAAAGAAAATAACTACTCCTGGAAAAAAATTAGAAGCATAGTGATTAAATAAGTATCAGAATGTCAGACCCTTAGACATTTTCCTTAAGTTTTTTGGACCTCAGTTTCTGTATACATGTGCTTCCCTGGTGGCTCAGATGGTAAAGAATCTGCCTGCAATGCAAGAGACCTGGGTTTGACCCCTGGGTCGAGAGGGAAGATCCCCTGGAGAAGGGAACGGCTACCAACTCCAGTATCCTTGCCTGGAGAACTCCATGGACAGAGGAGACTGGTGGGCTATGCAATCCATGGGGTTGCAAAGAGTTGGACACAACTGAGTGACTAACACACACACACTTTTTATTAAGGATAAACAGAAGATACAGACAGGAGATAGGGTAGAACAGTAAAGGAAACTAAACACAAAACTCTTGAGTAAATTTCACCTCATAAAAATAGAAATAAGCATAAACACTGGCAAAGGAATGGACAGTGTCCTTCAGGGGACAGACTGACATCATTTAACTCATCAGACAGATTGCAAAATGGAACATCTACATCCACCAAATGGAGGTCTAATCTCCACTAAACAAGCCTGTTGTCAACTTGTTAAATGAGGGGGAAAGATTCAATTTTAGATGAAGCAATAGGTGGAAAAAAAACCATGTTTTTAGAAAACTCAAAGCAAAATGCACAATGCATTTTGACACTTGCAATCACTACAATGAATGATGTTGGAGCTTTAAAAACTTTCCTAAGTAAACACGTCAGGAGGAAAAATTTTCAGTCCTGTGTAATTTCTATAGGGCTAAACATTTATTATGATACAGTATGTTCTGAGGAAATATGGAGTTTAACCACTGCATTTAGAAGATAAGACAACTGAAGCCTAAAGAAGGTGAATGCATTGCCCAAGGTTATTCAACTAATTAGTGGTTAGCCTGGCTTTTGTCATTCTTGCTTATATATTCCATCCCTTCCTGCAGTTATTTAAATGTTGTTTACTAAGGAAATAGACACATAGTGTTTCCATGGCTCTATCATAATCCTCATCTTATGAGGAAAAGCTCCTGCAAGTCAGGGATTATTTCTGCTTTTCTTTTTCCACCACTGTTTGCTCAGTGAAACCACTCAATACATGTGTACTGAATAAATGACATTGTAATATTACTTGTCCTGTTTCATCTTGCAGTGCCTGGCATTTAGGGTGAGATCCAGCATATAACTGACACAAACGGATAGTTTTTGGACGCATGGATGCATCGGTTTGTGAATGGCTCCAGCATTTTGGCATGTTTATCAAAGGCAAGTGAGTCAAACATAAAAACTGGAAACAATAAAAAAAATCCAATGATCCACATTGTCCTATTTTGAAGATGAGTGAAATATGGTGACTCACAAAGAATGGCACAGGGAATGGAAAAAGACAGTAACTTTGCAGTGGAGAAACCCGGCCAGTACAACCTAAACCCGGAGATCAGGTTACCATCACCAGGCATGTCATGTGGGTATTGGGTAACCCCTGCTGTGATGCGGAAGAGTACTTTACCTCTGCAGTGTTCTTTCCGAAGACCTATGACTCTAATCTAATTATAAGTAAAACAACAGATGAAACCATAATAGGGGATACTGTGCAGCACACTGGCCTGTATTCCTCAAGACAATCAAGGTCATGGGGGATGGGTGGGGAGGAAAGACTGAGAAACTGTCAGAGACCAGGGGTGACTGGGGAGACAAGCCAGCCCAAGGCACGCGGTACCCTGGATCAGATCCCAGAACAGGAAGCCCTGGGATTAGTGAACAGTAATAAAGCAGTATCAGTTTCTTTGACAAATACACTATGAAAATATAAAATGTTTAACAAAAGGAAAACTGGGTAAGAGGTACGTAAGAACTCCCAGTACTATCCTTGTAACTTTTGTGTAAATTTAAAATTTTTCAAAAGCAGTTTATTTTTAAATATTCTGTGATGGATAACAGATGATGCACTTAAGAAAAATGTATAGGGACTTAAGAGAATTTGTATATATCTGACCTGATCTCTAAATAAGGATTTCATAGGTAGACATATCTTGCCATCACAGCCATCCCTTACACTAGTTGACACAACAAAAGTAAATCAAGTAGTTACTTATATTTTCTTTCTGTAATATATCCTAATGTTTTCAATTCTCTTTTTGAAGTGAGTTGGAAGGTGGCAATGAAGTGTGCAATTGGGTGAGACGATACATAAAAACAGGGCAGCAGCTCTGAGCCTGACTTTCAGACCTGTAGGTTGAAGGGCAATGCCACAGCAGTGTCTTTCATAACAGCAACCCCAACAATCATAGTTACCATTTTGGGAAAACTTGCTAATGTTGCCAGGCTGTGCAGCATGGGTTTCACATACAACATTACATTTAACCCTCAGCACCCTACGAGGCTGCAATTATATTCTCATTTGAGAGATGAGAGAATTGGTCATCAGTAACATTACTCTGTCAAGGTTGCAAGAGAGATGCAAACCCAAACATTTTGAGCCTTTTACTAAGTCATTAAACAGAAGTTGAGGAAAGTCCCTTAGGACAACTGCCTAAATATTTAATTAGCCACAATCATCAGTCAGATAATATACTGAGATATTATAACTATATAGATACACTAAATTGTAAATGGCCAGATAATACCCATTGTACTGGATGCTGTTTGTAAAAGGGTGGTTGAACATTGTATTTGATATGCAAAAAATGTTAGCACCTCCAACCTTTATAGGCTACATCTGTTTTCAATTAGTTTCAAACTGGTTTTTACTTTTGTGTTTTAGGCCCTAGAATCATATGAATCATCATGGCCATTCAAACATGCAGAGTAAGCTGAAGCCAGAAGTAGAGTTTAGTCAGCTTACCAGAGACAGAGTTAGACCTTCTCCAGTATCAAGTTATTCTAAATACCAACCTATATGCCATGTGTCAATGAAACTCTTTTGTACTTAGAAATATAAGAAATTAAAAAAAAAACTGATTACCCTTTGCCTAGACTACATGATTATATGCTTTATTAGGACTCATTTATATACTTCATTCAGATTATGGGAGTGAGTTTCTGCTATAATTATTATAGCCTTACTTTAAGAATTATTTTTTAAGATGGCCACTTTCTCCTCATGTTCTATTTCAAGTTGAATAGAATTTCCTCTCTTGGACATCATAACCATTATCTTGAGGATTAATTTTTCATAAATCCATGGTAAAAGACTTAAACTGTTATAAGCAAGTCTGAAATTTATCAACAAGGGCAGAGGGAGAGACTGGCAAAAGACTCTACCTCTCTGTATTGTTATATTTTAAAGGAGAAGCTGCCAGGTGAGTTGGGGCTAACGGAAGGGGGATAGGAAGTATTTAAAAGACTATAGCCAATTCTCTATGCCAAAATAAGCATAGTCATTAAAAGGGCTACCATTCTGTGATTATCATGGAGTCCTGCCTTATAGAGAGAAGCAAGGCTTTGTAAGACAACAAACATCTGAGTTTATAATCTAATATGAATAATAAGCCAGACACATGAGCAAGATTCTATTAAACAGTAAAGGCAAACAGCCACATGCTGTCTGGATGAATCACTTGGTGTATAATCAAAAAAGGGAACTAATTTTTTAAACCAGTAATGTAGGACTGCTCTAGTTTAGACTTGGATGTTGACAATAAATGAACGACCGAAGTAGGATTCACCCATTTTGTTCTTCTGGGATGCAGGTCAGAGCACATTCCTAGAGTCCCTTTTATCTCAATGTGTTCTCTGCCTTTCACTTTATTAACGACTTCTGAAATAACCTGTTTTGATATGTACTGCACATTCGGATTTGAACTGGTTTTTCCCCTTTTTATTCAATTTGAACTGTCGGTCTTCCCATGCATCTGTAGTCTGTTGCAAGTTGGAGCCAGGGGAAAAGAGTGAGCGTGAATAAGAATAAATTCACAACCCCCCGAGGACAAACTTCCCTGAACAACTGCAACTGAGAAGCATCATCACCATTTATTAAAAATAGAATGACTGAGTTGGTCGCTTTTACTTCTAATACGTTGTTTTCCTCAAATCTTTAGAATGAGATAATGCTTTAATTCCCTCTTTGAGTGTTTCTTTGTTCTTTTGGGTCCCAAGATATGGCTGAATTTATTGGACTTATATTTATACCACGTCACCTCCTCCCATTTCAGATCAGAAGTCCCCTCACAGAGATGTTTTATCACATAAGAGATGATAAGTAGAGCACTTGCCAGGAAATGTCATCTTGTAAAAACTCAAGTCACAATGACTTCTGGCAGCAGTGGACAGATAATGCCCCAGCAAAGATAGAACAGATCATTGGAATCCACAGATAAGCCTCAAATCTCATTTCAGTCAAAAAGTTCAAATGTTTCTCCACTCCCAGCTGACTCTCCTCAGGATTCTTGGTAAGCTGCAAAACATTACTGGCTTGAGATCCAGGATCTTTCTAATTGTTCAAACTTAAGCCATTTGTTTGGAAGTTTGTAAAGAAAAAGAACATAAGACACCATTCTTTATCATTAGTAGCCTCTAAAAGTCAGTTTAATTTACATTGTAGCCACATATCCCGTTGCAAACATATAGGTCCACCACCTTACAGGTTAACCTAGATTTTGCACTAGTCTGTAATCTCATTTACGTTAGAAAATACAGTCTGCCATTGGCAGAAGGGGGAAATGCAGAAGTCCAGAGAATTGCTACTCCTCCACCTCCAAACATTCTTACTAAAGGGAACAGGAGAGAATGATGGAGTGAGAAGACTGGGGAGAAGCTAAAGGGTACTGACGTTTACAGAAAGGGATGAAGAGGGTTGAAGAAAGTGAAGCAGTGAGGAAATGAGAGAGAAATGCCACACAGGATGCCCTGGTAGGTTCAGTGCCTGGACTATGGGGAGTGTGTGTGTGGGGGGTGGATCCATGCTCTTTGCCACATCCAGATCTCAAAGTCCCTGCCCACCCTGACACTGTCCTGGATTTTGGGACTTCTCTTCCATACACCCCACTCCAGATTTTAAGTTCAAGAATGAAAGCTCAGAAATGTGCCCCTACTCCATTCCTGCCAGTTTTAACTATCTGCATCTTCTACACCTTCAGGCAGGTCCACATCTGGGGACAGCTTGAGCTTTAGTTCATAAATCTCTGGTTCTACATAACACTTCTTTCTCTCTGCTGGCATCCCTGCCTGTGCCCTTGGATACTGGCCCTCATCTTCTCAAACTTTACTGCGCTTGACTATCAGCCCCCACAATTAAGAAGGAACCCAGAACCCTAATATCTAACACACCTATAGTCTTAACCACTTCTGGTCAACATTCCCCAATTACCTCATATATCATATGCAGACAGGGATCTAAAATAGTGACTAGAATGTAATAAATGCCCAATAAATATGAAATGATGAGCAAAGTGAACTAATACTTGGTTATATATTTAAAGAAGCATATGGAAAATACAAACATTGAGAAGGAATTCATATGTTGACTCACTTTAAGATTTCAGAAACACTGGTACCTCATCAATGACTCATTTTACCATGACATTTACAATGCTGTGGATCTTTCTTAGATGTCATATAATCACATAACAGCTAGAAGTGAAGGAAGTGTCTTCACAGATAACTGTCACACTGGCATGAAGAATGAGGACAGTAATTGGTAACACAGTCTCCAAGAAGAGATGCTTGCTGTCTTAAGAATTTCCTAGATGTTATTACACCATATGGTGTCACCAACTTTCTGCTTTTCTCATTTTATGTAAACCTGAGACTAAACTGGTTAATAAACCAAGAGATCCTAACATAGCATCAAGAGCAGAACTACTTTAATTCTAATTTCCTTTCCTAGTTCCATGTTCTTCAGCCCATATGGCATCACTTTGGGTTCACATGTTGCTAGGCTTCCTTTCATTTCTTTAACCATGACTTCCGGACAGAGACAAATCTATCCATCAAATCAAGGAGGACCAAAAGACTGAAAACAAGCTGATCCCATTACACCCACTAGGCACTTCCAACTTACAGGCTTCCCGGAGTTTCTCTTTGTCGTAGTGGAATCCTTCATAGTCTTGTAAACTGATTTTGTTCACCCGGATCCTCAGGCGGTCTGGAACAGACTGGGGACTGCAAAACAAGAACCAAGAGGTCAGATATCAAGGAGAGCGCAGAACTGAGAGTCATAAGCCCCTTGCTGGACTAAAGGCAATATTGACTCTTTCTGCTAAGAAAAAAGAGTCCACACTCAGACCAGAATCATGGGTTCTTGACCAGAATACAGCAATTATCTGGAGAACACCTCTCTGGAAACCTCAGTTTTCTGGAATTTAGGTAACAACATGGGAATGAGCAGGAAACGCTTCTGGAGCCTACTCGTTTTTGTTTTTGTTTTTTTTACTACTAACTTATTAAAAACTCCAATAATATCATGTGTTCAGTTCCACAATAAATTAGATGTAGCTAATCTGAAATGGTGAGATGTGGTGTAGAGCTGGAAAGAACTGCTTTAGCAGATATGCCCAGAATGGCTTGGCTCTGAGAAGAGACAGAAAAACATGAATAGCAGACCAACAAGGCAGAAAGCACAGGACTGAAAAAGAAATGGCTCTACACACCTCAAACTCCCTGAGAACATTTCTCAGTCAAAGCAAACTGCAAATAAATGTTGCCTGTGATGATGCCACTGATCACCCCCAAATGGATAAAAAGTGTTAAAATACGTACAAAATACATTCTTTAGGTAGAGACTGAAGTATTTCATTCATTTTAAAAGAATTCAATCCAAACTGGCTCAGGATAGATAGTGAACAATTAAAAGGGGGTCATACCAAACTTTCTAAAGCATCCTATTTATCCTCAGAATGTTTTTATCTGGATTCTTTGGGTGCTTTTAACTCAGATTTTCAAAATAGTTTAATCATGGGCATCAGTTGAGTGAAATAATTTGATCTGCATCATCACCACTATGGAATAGTACATTCCTTCGGTATATTAGTATGACACAATCCCACTTGTCTTTTTTTTTTTTTTAATCCCACTTGTCTTTATGGCTTCTGCTATCTTGTATTATGGGATGAAAGTTCCCACTGACTAAAGCAGAAAGAAGAGCATTAGTCCTCAATTCACTTCAGAAAGGGAGGGAAAAGAAGGAGAAGAAGAAAGGAGGAAAATATAAACAGAAAGAAAACAGGAAGGAAAGAAGAGAGGAGGAAGGGGAGGGAGAGGGAAGAACGAGGAAAAAGATGGATGGAAGGACAAAGTGATACTTTTAAAATATTGTCAGGATACCTTCACCCCTGCCTCACACACACACCACACATACACACACGTACACACAATTTCACTGCAACTCTGAAAGAAGGAGAAATAATTTCATTCTCTTGTCTAAAAATTCCCTTTACGGCAAAGTATAATAACTCCCTCCATACAGATTCCAACTTAACGAGTACTGATGAATAAAACTGACATGAATATTTAAGTTGGGATGGGAGACATGGTTTGAAGCACATTTGTGAATGAGCAGAACAGACCTTTTGTATCACGCATCCCCATGCTACCATTTATAGAGAGGGCACCTGAGGTTCAGAAACATAAAGTGAGTTTAAGGTCACAGAGCTACTGAGTGACAGAGCTGGGAGCAGAGTCTTGGACTCTTTACTCATCCCTTTCACGCTCCTTCTATTATATGATGCCAAGAATCCCAAAGATTGACAGCAAAGCCCTAGAGCCTGGATTAGCAGAGTCAGATGATCCCTACGTGGTGCTCAGACTCTTGTTAATGAATAATTGACAGCAGGGTGGTTAACTAAACTGTTGGTACAAACAGGAGAATGCAGGACAAATAATACAAATGAGCATCTACGTTTAGAAGAAAGTCTGACTACAACATATTGTTAAGTGAAAAAAAAAAAGTCATGAAACCTACACATGACATCATCTCTTCTATGTGAACTATTGAATTCAGGGCTTTACAGAGAAGGGTCTGAAGAAAACGTTCAAAAGGCTGTTTGAGATGGTTACCTCTATCTGCTGGGATTTGGGGATTCTTTTTTACTCGGTATTATCATTTTTAGAAAAATAATATTAATATAATTATTTTAAAAGTGCATTAATATGTAAATAGATGGTAGTTCAAGGTATGAGTAAAAGGAAGGATTATATCAATGTTAGCTGTTAGTGTTAAGTAGATGGGAAAGAATTAACAGAGTGACCACACAGTGTTCGCACTAAATGCTCATTTTGAAATTAAGAGGGGCCTGATCTGTTTCTTTTCTCTTTTTTTTGGCTTCACAACACAGCATGTTAAGATCTTAGTTCCCCAACCAGGGATCAAACCTGTGCCCCCTGCAGTGGAAGTGTCGAGTCCTAACCACTGGACCATCAGGGAAGTCCTAAGAGGGGCTTGATCTTTTTAATGTCAAGTTCACCTTAATGAACTGCAAAGATTATAGTTAGCAAGTATTCAGCAGATAAGAGGGAAGATGGAAGCATAGTCTATGGGGGCTCAACATACTCTGTAACAGGAGAAGAGAGAGGGCAGAGGTTGAAGAGTTCCATCAAAACATTTTTTGAGACAATGCTTTGGGGCTCTAGTGGCAGTGAGCTCCAGTCCTCTCCAGCAGTCTGAGGTATGGAGTCAAGAGCCGGGCCACCGCAACAGCTGCAGAGCGGGAAATGGGGTCCAGAGAGGAACCGTGGGGCGGTCCCGCAGCCCTCCTCCAGGGGGCTCCCCATCGGCTAACCAGTGTGAACCACCTTTCTCAAAACCCATCAGTATCTGCTCTCTGTCCACACACTTCTGCCTCCCAGGTTCTCATCCAAACCCACTGATTTCCACCACACACTACTGTCCCACCAATCTTATAGAACTTTCCAGATCCCAAACGAATTCTCAAATATTATCTCACTTCATCTCCAGAATGGAGACTCCCACTAACCACTGGACATGCTGTTTTTCCCATTTCCTACATGATCACTCCCCTACTATCATCTCCCATCTTCTCTCAACACCCACACCTCCTCCCACCTTTCCAACAGTGGCAGTGTCTTAACTGGGGTACCTGGCTTAACTACAGCCTCTGACGGGTTCCTGGAATCTGGGCTGCTATCAAATGGTGCCCCAGATCAGGCCAAATGTTCATGAACAGAGGACTGGATAAAGAAGGTGTGGTAGATATATACAACATTACTCAGCCATAAAAAGGAACAAAATTGGGTAATTTGTAAAGATCTAGGAACTATCACACAGAGTGAAATCAGAGAAAAACAAATATTCTATACTAATACATATATGTAGAATCTGAAAAAAATTGGTATAAATGATCTTATTTACAAAGCAGAAATAGAGAGACAGATGTAGAGAATAAATGCATGGATACCAAGTGGGAAAGAGGGTGGGTGGGTGAAATTGAGAGATTGGAATTGACATACATACCATATTGATACTATGTATAAAATAGGACACCAGTGAGAACATACTGTATAGCACAGGGAATTCTACCTAATGTTCTGTGGTGACCTACATGGGAAAGAAATTCAAAAAGAGGGGATATATACACACACACATAAATACATATATATACACACACACACACATACATACATGTGTAGCTGATTACTTTGTCATACAGTGAAAACTAATATAACATTATGAAGCAACTATATTCTAATACAACTTTTTTTTTCAACAGAGTAGGGATGGGAGACAGCTCAACCAAGTGGTTAAGACTTAGCTCAGACCCCAACTTAGGTTGACTGGCTCAGAAGTCAAGTTCCAGTTACTGGTCGATCGGAAAACTGTGCTTCAGCTTCCTCGTGGGAAAGGTGGGGATAACAATAGTATTCACCTCACACGGGTGTTATGAGAATCAGTGGATCAATACAGGCGATGTGCTTAGAAAAATGTCTGGCATATTATCAGTGCCTTCTATAAGCTATTATCGGTCTAATGGTGATTCTGAAGCTTGTTCTTTCAGGTGAGGTTCTGCCTAATAAACACGAGCGCCTGCTGCTGACAAGCACAGAAAGGAGACCAGGGCATACACGGGAACTCCCCAGACACTTCGAACACGCTGCCGGGCTTCCTCGGGGGCAAACCGTCTAGCCTGGCTGGTGTCATGACTGTCCCAGCTCTTCTCACACTTGGTATTTTACAGGCCGAGTGATAACGTGAAAACAAACGACTAGAACACAGGAGGAGAAAAGTGCACAGAGATGAAATGAAAGTCAAGTAATTCAAATACGTCCTTTGACGTCAAGATATATTTGTGCCCCATTAACAGCTGACCGGAGGTAGAAGATGGCAAAGCTGTTCCTAGGACTCTGGAGAAAAGCATTGCCATTAGCTTTCTAAAATTAAAGTTTGCCAAGAAAGTTAGTAGTGCATAGAAGAGACTAACAACCTGGTAAAAATAGATTTGCCTCTGTGCCAACATCTGCCTGAAGTTCCTCCAGGACTAAGGTAAGCTCTGTATCAGGGGTTCCAAACCTGACTTCCAAGGAACCCTCAAGGTCCCTGCAAAGGACTCAGCAATCATTGACCGTCCTTTAAAATGGGGACAATGGCCTCAGGCTATTGCCTTCTCGCTGATTTCCTCTGAAACATCAAGAACGAGCTCCTTGTGTAGACTGGAAGTTGATGCTCTGAACTTAAGTCACAAATATCCTCATTATGACTTTCTCAACAACCATAATGAGAGCACCTCTTGCTAAAGTCACCAATAGGGGCCTCCAAGAACTCCAGACAACACCTTCCCCCTCCACTTACACACATCCAATACCCTGAGATGCTGGGGAGAGGGGTGGGGAGAGGTGGACTGCCATGAAGACAGTTCCCTGAACAACTTACATATCTCAATCTCATCGTTATCTGCTCTCTTGCCGTTCCTGTCAATAGATTTTTTAAACGGACTCTTCAAAAACTTTCAATCCGTTAGGGTTAAATTCCTCCCTTGTGCCTCCAAGCTTCTTCATTCTCTGTCAATTTCCTTATGAACCCCTGTCTCTCAGGCTGGTAACAGACTCCTCTCATCCCAGCCTCCTATGAACAGACACCCCTCATGGACGGAAGGGATGAGCTGGGTGCTTCTGTTCCCACTTCCAGACAACTGACATCATATAATTTCGTCTTCTCATTTGGAACAGGAATCACCTGAGAGTTGTACCACCTAATATTAAGACAATAAAGCACAGTGCATAAAGGAGGACATAGAGTCAGAAAAATCTTAGCTCCAATCTGAACTCTGGCAATTAGTACACATTTGACATGGAGAGCTCTGAAGTTACCTTCTCTAAACCATTTTCTGTTCTAAAAATGAGCACTGAATGAGAAGCTGTGTGTAAGACAGCACATTCCTGGTAAATAAGTGTTCAACATAATGTTTCATTGTTGTTTTGTTACTATTAACAGCATACTAATGCTCCTTCAATTTCCACAGGCCTTTTTTTCTTTTTAATTTAGTCCTGAATAATAATATCACAGAAGAAACCAGAGTCATAACTCTAAATAGCAGTTAGTAGATCTCTAACCTAAAGGAAATCAGTTCTGAATATTCATTGGAAGGACTGATGCTGAAGCTGAAACTCCAATACTTTGGGTACCTGATGCAAAGAGCTGACTCATTTGAAAAGACCCTGATGCTGCGAAAGATTGAGGGCAGGAGGAGAAGGGGATGACAGAGGATGAGATGGTTGGATGGCATCACTGACCCAATGGACATGGGTTTGGGTGGACTCTGGGAGTTGGTGATGGACAGGGAGGCCTGGCGTGCTGCAGTTCATGGGGTCACAAAGAGTCAGACCCGACTGAGCGACTGAACTGAACTGGACCCGGAGAAGGCAGTGGCACCCCACTCCAGTACTCTTGCCTGGAAAATCCCATGGATGGAGGAGCCTAGTAGGCTACAGTCCACGGGGTCGTGAAGAGTCGGACACGACTGAGCGACTTCATTTTCATTTTTCACTTTCATGCATTGGAGAAGGAAATGGCACCCCATTCCAGTATTCTTGCCTGGAGAATCCCAGGGACAGAGGAGCCTGTTGGGCTGCCATCTATAGGGTCACACAGAGTCGGACATGACTGAAGCGACTTAGCAGCAGCAGCAGATCTCTAACCTTTGCAGGGTGCAAGTCTGTAGATGCAGGTTGGGAGACAAGGCTCACCAGAGTTACAAGCTCATCTGCTGGATGAGAATGCAAGTGGGGACTGTGAATGTTTGCAAGATATTCTACTAAAAGATAGTAAGGATATAAATCCTAATTCACATTACAAAGGACAGCCTTAAAGCTGTAAAATGATTCTATATTTTGTACCTTGCAATGTCCTGTTTCAACATTTCTTAAATGGTTCATGTGGACAGAGGAGCCTGGTGGACCACAGTCCATAGGGTCACAAAGGGTTGGACACAACCGAAGCAACCTAGCACACACATACAGAAGACTCACTCAAAGGCCCAGTTAAATTGTATTTCATCATAAAAACCAATGAGTGTACATAGTGTGTGGTTTACGGGTGGCAGTATAATGAACTATAATTTAACTGGGCCTATGTTACTCATATATAAAGAGTTGTCGTTTGCAAGGCAGAAAAGCATCACAACTCTGCCTGCCTTTCCCTCTTGAAGTCTGATTTAATAATGAGGAGAAGGAGGAGGGGAGGAAGAAGAGGAAGGGGGAAAGAGAAGAGAGAAGAGGAAAGAGGAGCGGGGAGAAGTAGCAGTAGCAGTGACAGTAGTAGTGTGTATGTGCTAAGTTGCTCAGTTGCGGTAGTGGTAGTGTTAGTCGCTCAGTCGTGTCCAACTCTTTGCAACCCCATGGCCTGTAGCCCACCAGGCTCCTCTGTCCATGAGATTCTCCAAGCAAGAATACTGGAGTGGGTTGCCATGCCCTCCTCCAGGGGATCTTCCTGATCCAGGGATTGAACCCATGTCTCTTGCATCTCCTGCATTAGCGGGTGTGTTCTTTACCACTAGTGCCACCTGGGAAGCCATAGTAGATGGTTTAATTTCTTTCAAGAAAAGTAAATGTGAGATTCTATTCAGTCATAACATAGATAGGACAAAGGATGTTTTTAACTAATCTTTAACAGAATCCGTTTGAATCAGCTCAGCTCTTTTTTGATGAATGGACTTTGATTAAGATATTAACTTCCAATGTGAATTTTTGACATGAAAGACTATTTCTTCCTCCCCGTGGCAGCTCCAGCATCAAAAATAGAGTCAGTCTCTGTTGTTTTCGATAACTGATTTTGAACAAATAAATGAGTGAAACGCAAGAAAGTCAAATCCTTCTGGGACTCTGAACAGCCCTGAGGCTTGAGCACCATTTGGAATCAGACCATCTGTGAGATGCTCACTCCAGAATTTTCTCTTTGGGAGCCCCAGGCAAGCTCTGCTTTGGTTGTCCGTGTCTGTCATTGGCTCTCTAGACTTGGAGGTAAATCCACGCTGGGTTATGCTTTCCCACTCCCTCACATCTTATTTCTAGTGGGATCTACACAAACCAAGAGGGAAGAACACACAAATAAAGAAGATGTCCCCACCAGAAAGGCACGTAAACCACTTTAAGACTGCTTGTTCTTTAAATAATGGTGAACCAGAAGCATTCGCTACCACAACCTCTTGTTGTCTATCAAGCTGGGCCTTATTTAAATATAATTATACTCAATGCCCTTGCCTTTAGCCACTTCCTAGAATTTGCCTGTTTATCCGAGAACATATCCAAACCATGACTGATAATAACTTATCCAAGTGGGCCTCTTACATTGAGCAGTAAAACCAAATCAAATCAAAGCTTCTGAAGAGAGATTTAAAATGGACTTTTGACACTTGCCGAGTTCAGAGAGAGCTCTAATAATTCAGTTGTCTCCCGCCTAGAGTACAGAACAATAAGTCAGGACTGGGAGATAAATTGTGAAAGGGTTTTTGAATTTGGAACCAAGGATAAACCAAAATCACATTAGCAGCAATCATGACTTCCTGCTGTCTGACATGTTTTTCTGGACAAAGTCCCTTTATAGGTTGCTAATTCTTTTTTGATAGGAGTTGACTAAGTTCTTGGCTCCTTAAGACATCCATTTGTGAGGTGGCTCATATAACATGTCATAGCTTACAAATTATTTGAGACAGCTAGCCTTCCAGATCCCAACAAGATAATGAAATTAAAGCATTACGGGGTTGGGAGAGATGTTAGATGTCATCTAATTCAATATCTGGTTTAGACTGCTGTAAACTGCTCTGTCAACTCTTCCTAAAGAATATAAACCTCTCTCTCCATGTTTCTGTTTATTGACCTTTCTTATACTATTTGCGTCAGAATTGGATGTTAAGTCAATTGGATGTTAAGTCACTGAGGTAATCAGCCACTGGCACTAATGGCAAAGATATGTAAACTTTAAGCATGAAAGCTAGACACATATCAAAGAAACGTGTGCTGCCTTCATGGCTAATCCATTACAAATAGGCTACAAGTACCAAAGATCAAAGCACTTTTATGCCACTGGTTGAAGCAAAACTTCATTTTAAAATTTTGTTGATATCTTCAAATGCATATTTTCATGCTTCCACTGAAACTGTAACACATTTCTAAGCTTCTGAAATTGTAATCAGTGAACATGCAATAGAGTAAAATTAGCACTATTAGGTTCCTGGCATTTTAAAGAGAAGAAAACAAACTAGTAGTGGTTTTAGTCCGTGGCATTGCAAAGCATCTAGACCAGTACAGCAGTTTCATCATTTCTGCTGAAAGGAAAAAGAAACAGGCCAACAGCTTTGATCAGTATTTCAGATTCTCCTCACCACCATTTGCTTTTGAGACAGTGATTGCCACAGATGCTAAGGACTCTAATGAGGACTCAGTCATCTAATGCTGAGATTTTTTTTTTTTTTATCTATTTTTTAACTTTACAATATTGTATTGGTTTTGCCATACATTGACATGGTGGAACCACTGTACATAAACTTAATGTTACAACTTCTGGGTACCAGAGACACAGATTTATTTTTTAAGTCATAAATGCTCAAACTCTCCTTTCCATAAGATCACACAGTCTCCTCACTTTCTCTTTTCCCTTTATTCATGCATTTTAAATTCCCTTCTAACCTCTCACCCTAATTCTCCCTTCAGCAGCATTTCACTCTGTGGTTAACTCTCTGCTCCTTGAAGCTCTTTGCTCTTGGATTTCAATCGAAAAAACTCTCCTGGTTTCCCAAGTAAATTTCTGCCTGCTCCTTCTTCCTCCTCTAAATGTCTTCCAAATACATATGCTTCTCCGTGTGTGCGTGTGTTTGTGTGTACACGCGCTCAGCTGTGTCCAGCTCTTTGCAACCCCATGGACTGTAGTCCTCCAGACTCCTCTGTCCATGGAATTTTTCAAGCAAGAATACTGGAGTGGGTTGCCACTTCTTACTCCAGGGGATTTTCCCGACCAAGGGATGGAAGCCACATCTCTTGTGCTTCCTGCATTTGCAAGCAGATTCTTTACCACTAACGCCACCTGGGAAGCCTCCTTTGCTTCTCTGGGCTGTGCTTAGTCACCGTCGTGTCAGACTCTTTTTGACCCCATAGACTGTAGCCCACCAGGCTCCTCTGTCCATGGGGATTCTCCAGGCAAGAATACTGGAGTGGGTTGCCATGCCTCCTCCAGCGGATCTTCCCAACACAGGGATTGAACCCAGGTCTCCTGCATTGCAGGTGGATTCTTTACCAGCTGAGCTCTCTGAAAGTGAAAGTTATTCAGTCGTGTCCAACTCTTTGTGACTCGATGAACTATACAGTCCATGGAATTCTCCAGGCCAGAATACTGGAGTGGGTAGCCTTTCCCTTCTCCAGGGAATTTTCCCAACCCAGGGATAGAACCCAGGTCTCCCACATTGCAGGTGGATTCTTTACCAGCTAAGCCACCAGGGAAACTCAAGAATACTGGACTGGGTAGCCTGTCCCTTCTCCAGGGGAACTTCCCAACCCAGGAATTGAACCAGGGTCTCCTGCAGTACAGGCAGATTCTTTACCAGCTGAGCTCTCTACCCCTCCACTGAAACCCTCACAGACCAAGACCAGGCTGCTATCATCCTGCGACTAGACTACCTATGCTCTTGAACCCATTCACGCCCTTATCACACTGCACACGCAGCATTTAGTGTGAAATGTCAATGTGATCACAATATGATGGTTTTGTTACCTTCCCTTATACTCTGTAGAAAATAAATAAGCTAAAAGGATATACTGCAGAGCATAGGGAATACAGCCAATAATTTATACTAACTACAGATGGAAAAAAAATCTATAAAAATTCTGCATCACCACATTGTATACCTGAAATGAATATAATACTGTAAATCTCAATAAAAAAGAACAGAATATCCAGCTCTCTCTATATATCTAACTTTACATCTCCCACAGTGTGTATTAAATATGAGGCTTTCAACACCTAAGTTACTGCTTCTCATCTAGACTCGCTAATTTTGCAATGAGAAACAAGATTTTTCACAGTTAATAGACTATGTTATTCATTCCACTGAATCATGTGTGATGCATATGATGCATCGTTGTCCAGAAGGGGACCACTCAACAGAATTTGGTTCAAAAGAAAAATCAGTTCCCATTACTACATCCAACAAACAGGAAATAATTGCAGTGCTCACGTTTCTCATCATTGCTGCGCTCTCCTCATGCATGGAGTTGATTCTCTGGCTGCCTCTGGTTAATACCAGTGGAGAATTTCTACTTGTGATAAGACACCATCTACAGAGGTAAAAAGTATGAAAGTGGAATCTCCTTCCCTGATATTTGCTGAACTGGCAACTAGCGATGACAACCTTTGGGGGAAAAAAGTCTTTTAGGAGTTTTAGAACTTAAGTTCTCACCTATACTCTTTTTATACTATTTTATGCTTAAAAATATGGGAATATATGAAGAGGAGAAATCTATCATGATGAAAGGCAAAGAAAACAAATACCACAGGAAATAAAGAGGGGTTTAGGATGGGGAACACATGTACACCCATGGCTGATTCATGTCAACGTATGGCAAAAAACACTACAATATTAGCCTCCAATTAAAATAAATAAATTAATTTTTTAAAAAGAGGGATTGAAATCAGAGAGAGAGGGAACATACATTTCTGTAGAACTCTATAAATTCAAATGGCCAGGATGAAGAATAGCTGGTAACAGGAAGTAAAGAACTCAAGCCATCTCATCACGCCCAGCCAAAAGCATTTACACTTTATGAAATAATTCCATGTAATGAAGGTCTTATATTTAAAAGTGACTAAAGATTCTATCATAAAACATGAATCTGAGCTACTCTGAGTACCCTAGCCTTCAAAAGCATAGAGACTTATTTTGCTGTTCTGATTGTAGAGGACCAATAATCACTATCTCCAATGAAGTAAGGAATCACTGGGCTTGAACCAATGAGATTGAGACATACTAAGATAATGTTACTCCCAAGTCATTTAAATGGCTTCAGATCTCATGTGCTCAAACAGGAAGAATTTTTTTTTTTTTACGTCGGGTTTCAATGTTGATATAGCAAACAAAGAAAAACCCTTATACGTATTTGCTATTTAAATGGCAAAAATCTTCCCTTGGGTTTGTAATCACTAACTGTTGTTAATATCCTGCTTTTATTTGCAACTGATGAGAAAGCAGACTTTCTTTCCTAGAAAAGAGTGTGGAGGAAGGAATGGAAGTTGAGTAGTTCAAAAGGTATCATTTCACAGAAGAAAACGTTTCTAGCCTTTCACAAATATCCTGAAAGACACAGAAAGTAGGCTTAAAACCTAACATATTTGGTCATCCTCTAGTAACTAAGCACTCTGATGATTCATGTGGAGGTATCTGAGTGGGTGTCTGTGTAACATCAAAACAACTTTTTACCTAAAAGAAAAAATCCTAGCATATTTATAATTTAAATATTTTATATTTAATATTTAACATTTAATTCACCTATAAACTATAGAAAAAAACCAAGAATTTAAAACTATTTATAAGAAAAAAAAAGCAATGGCCAAAAGTGCATAAAGCAAAAACGTAGTGAAAATAAACATAACCATCTACTGTGGTACAGAGAAAGGGTTGGCTGCATGAATTACAAGATGTGTTCTTATTGAAAAGTTATCATGCAAACTGTGTGGAAGGAGCTCTGAATCCCTAGGAAACAGGCTCAGTAAGGAGAGGATTCCATGCTTTGTTTCATATCAAGAAAATAAAAAGTACTGGCCTTACAATAAACGGCATTGCCTAAGAAACGCTTCCTTAAATGGTTTTAGCCTTCTATAGAAAACATCCATGACATACATTTTCTTAAAATCTGGATATCAGAGAAAGGATGTTTGCAAAGTCTTTTTTTTTTTTCTTAATAGGTAGTATTTCACTGTGCTACGTTTTGACTCATTTTTCCCCCAGGTCAACTATGGCTTCCCAAAGTCTGGAATACTCACTCAGCGGGGCTGCACTGGGCTCGGGAGAGAGACATGGCCTCATAACCCTCCTATTCATCAACTTACAGCTGGCGGAAAGCTAAGCCCTCCACTTGTGACACAGATGGGTCCCCGCTCCCTTGTAAGTCCTCGTCAGAAATCCAAGAAGAACAAATCGGAAAATCTTTAAAATCCGACTCTCCAGCCCAGTAAATTCAGCCAACTAGGGGGAAACTTTTCACCACCTTTCTCTAATTTCTGATCCAACGACTAAGGAAATTTTTTTCTTGGAATCATTCTTCCTGATGGCATAAGAACAGACGGACTAAAGACATATTGCTAGAACAGAACTTGAAAAGGTCATAGAACAATTCTGTGACTACCACAATTACTCATCAATAAAGATAATTTTTGTAAAGTTTGACAGTAAACTTGGGGAGAAAAAAGTTCCTTGAGATAAACTTTTAGTGTGTAGACAAATTACTTGTATGATGATGATGAACATGAAAATAACTGCTACCAGTACTAAAATAGAATAAGAAAAGACAGGGGGAAAGGTTTCTGTTAAGAAATAATTGGGATACTTTTTCTGGTTCAGTTTATTCTGTCCTCTCTCTTATGACATTAAAGTACCAGGTGGGCCAGCTTTTTGGCCAAAAAGTTCATTTGAACTTTTCTGTAAGATGTCATGGAAAAACCCAAATGAACTTTTTGACCAACCCAATAGATCAAGCCTTTACTAAAGGCAGTATCCTAACATAGTCATAAACCAAGAACCTTTCTTCAAGGAAATGTGTCATTGTTTTACTTTGCCTAGGTAACAAAACACCATCTGACCAAAGACTTATTTATGCCCCAGTAAGAGGCCAGAAGTCACTTGAAAGCAGTAGAGACTAAATGATTAATTAAAAAAAATAAAATAATTATAATTTTCTGTAATATAAAGCTGAAAGTTTTGGCCTTTTTGTTCCATTTGTAATTCTTCTAACTCCACGTTCATTTTAATCAAATAATTTAGCTGCAAATTTTGCAACATGCTGAATTCTTTTTAGAATTCCATTTTCTGACACAAAATGTGATGGTTAAGTTCTGGGGATTAATTAAATCTAGCATCAAGATGTATTTTCTTTTTATGTCTTTTAAAATATACTCTCCTTTCATTTTATATAAGCATTTCAGGGTATTATGACAGATGAGAAAACTTTGATTGCATTGGTATAATTTAACTGAAACTCTCACAAATGAAATGCCTATTGCATTTCATTACCACCTCAGCAAAGCAATCTGAAATGAATACCCTCTTGCAACACTCAAAACAAACATCCAGATTTCTTTGTTATTGATATGTTCTTCATACTCCATGGCAGAATATAATATAGTTATCACTGCAGTACTGGAGTAAAAACTGAGATGTTTCTTTTTTTCCTCTGAATTCAGCAATTCTATGACTAACTTCACAGTTGTAATGGTATATCTAAAGATATAATTATTTTCTAAAAGTATTTAACCTTATTTTTATTATAATAATGCCTTAGGAATTCAGATCTGAGCAAAAATTTAAAGTTCATATTGTGCTGTGCTCAGTCATGTCTGATTCTTTGCAACCCTGTGGACTGTAGAGCACCAGGCTCCTCTGTCTATGGGATTTTCCAGGCAAGAATAGTGGAGTGGGTTGCTATTTCAGCTTCTCCAGGGGATCTTCCCTGAAACTGCATCTTCTGTATTGGCAGGCAAATTCTTCACCACCGTGCCATCTGAAAGTGAAAGTCACTCAGTCGTGTCTGACTCTTTGCAAGCCCATGGACTATACAGTCCATGGAATTCTCCAGGCCAGAATACTAGAGTGGGTAGCCTTTCCCTTCTCCAGGGGATCTTCCCAACCCAGGGATCAAAGCTAGGTCTCCCGAATTGCAGGCAGATACTGTGCCATCTAGAAAGCCCCAAATGCTGGGGATATTGGGAGAAATCACGGGTGTGCTAAATTTCAATGGGTGTTTCTCCACTTTTAAAAATTACGCCAGAAGCTCTTCAAAAACCTTATTTTAGGGGAGGGTGCTTCGTGGCTTGTGGGAATCTTAGTTCATACTGTAAGCCATTTTAATTTACAAAAAATAAATTTTGGCCTGGAGAGGTCACTGGCCTTATCATATGGGAAGCTTCCCTGGTGGCTCAGATGGTAAAGAAACTGCTTGCAATGCTGCAGACCCAGGTTCGATTCCTGGGATGGGAATATCCTTGGAGAAGGGAATGGCAACCCACTCTAGTACTCTTGCCTGGAAAATCCCAGTTAATTAATACTTAGAATATGCTATAAATAAATCAGCAACATCCTTTAGCCTCTTAGACAGTTTAATAACAAAAAAAATGATTTTAAAGAATTAAATGATCAATATATGTAAAATACACAAAGTTCAGCCTTCATGTAGTTGGTGACAAAAAAAAAAACCCTAAAATTTATTCAAATTTTTCTAGTACAGTGTTGTTACGGGCTAGATTGTGTACCCCCAAAATCACACATTGAAGTCCTAACCCTACTACTGAAAAAAGTGACTGTATTTGAAGATAAAGTCTTTAAAGATGAACTGAGTTAAAATGAGGTCATATGAGTGAAACCTAATTCAATCTGACTGGTGTCCTTATGAGAAGAGATTAGGAGATGGGCAGAAAGGGAGGAGACACAGTGTGAAGATCCAGGGAGAAGATGGCTATCTATAAGCCAAAGAGAGGCCTCAGAAGCAAGTAGTCTTTCCAGCATCTCGATGTCACACTTCCAGCTTCCAGGTCGACAAGGAAATAAATTTCTGTTTAAGCCTCTGTGTCTGGGCATTCTGTTATGGCAGCCCTAGCAAAGTAATACAGATGCCTATTGAAAAGATGCACTAGGAAAAATAACACACTTTGTTTTAATCCTAAAATTATGGCTGATAAAACAATACATAATAGAAGAATGAGAGAAGTCTAATTATTCACTTTCCAAATTCCAACATGACTTGGAAATATTTCCTGGCTTAATGTCACTGTTGAGATGATCAGACCTTAATTTCTGCTTCTTTTCCTCAGAGTATGTGGACTAATCTTTAAAAAGTTGTTGCTGTGTTTATTGGACTAATGTTACCTCTAACCTCAGGCTTTTTCATTTTTAATTTTCTAAAATTACTTTGATTAAACAAACACAATTCATGAATTTTCCTGCCCAACAGACTGTACCCAAACCTTCCTGTGGGCTTCCCAGGTGGCTCAGTGGTAAAGAATTCATCCGACAAGGCAGGAGACACCAGTTCGATCCCTGGGTTGGGAAGATCCCCTGGAGTAGGGAATGGAATATGCTCCAGTATCCTTTCCTGGAAAGTCCCATGGACAGAGGAGCCTGGTGGGCTACAGTCCATGGGATCGCAAAGAGTCAGACAGGACTGAAAACCTTCCTCTTTATCTTGAAGCTCACTGGGCCCCATGGCCTGCCCCTTGTACAAACACCTGAGTTAAGTATCAAGCTTCACATTTTTTGTTGTTGCTGTTTTTATTCTTTTGAAGTGACCTTTTATTATACAAGAAGTGCTGACTTGCAAGACTGTTTCTACACCTACGCAGCCATGAATAATTCATCTGTAAATTTTAAAAGCAATGAGATATAACTTTAAATGTTGAGGAAGTCTTAATACCCCTTTACGTAATCACAGCAGATGCTGGAGCCACGATCACCTTTGCTAAGAACACAGGCACCATCCGTCCCCTGAGGATGTGAGCAGGACCCGCCCCTACAAGTCTCTTTCACAGACCCAACACCATTACAAACAAGCCTAAAAGACTCTCCACCTTCTTTAGCTGTGTGAGAATTTATTTTTAACTGGGGTTTGTCATTCTGACATTTTTCATATAATAACACAAACTTCAAACCTGCAATCCTAGAGATTCACACATTCGAAACACTCAAAATTGAATTCTAACGTGTTATCTCTGAGGTTTTCTTAAAAGGGGGAGTTTACATAGTATGATTTGATTAAAACTCAGAAGTTACATATATAAAAATACACACACACAAGCAAATGACCAGAAGTTATATCAACAGCACAATTCAGTGCCTTAAATGCCACTCTCAAACAGCCCTGCATGTTATCTTTTATGACCTATAGCACCTGATCTTGGGCAAGTTTCCCAACATTTCTTATTCTCAGTCTTCTCATCTATGGGGTGGGAATGATAGCAATCATTACCACATACAGTTATCAGGATGTTAGATTTGATCACAAATATCAGGTCCATATTATCTCTCTGGCTAAATGAAAAAATCCACCCAGGTTCTTGCTGAGAGCAAGTTGAAAGTGTACCCAGGTGGTATATAGCCTGGCCTCCTGATTGGTATTAAGGATACAGAATGACCCTGTCCCCTTCCCAGGGCATGTCTCACTTCATGTCTTAGATCCCTTTGGGGCAGATCTTCAGAGAGTCTAGGGTCATGCCCTGAACTTTCACATGACAGAACTTCAGAGCTGATAAGAATCCCAGGGACCAACTGCATTTCTTTTTAATATCTGAGAAACTGAAATGCAAAAAGTTTACTATAGGGTACAATCGGGTCAATGTCACAAGGACAAAAGCAGGGCTCACATATTCACTCAAAACAGAGGCTGTCTTTCTGGGGCTTGGATCTACAGAATGAGGAAGACCCCGCAGTTAGAGACCTGGGTCAGTTCCTGCCGCCCCCTGGTCTTTAAGTCCCTAAAGGCCCCTGCCCCTGCTACCTGGGTGAGAAGAGAAGTGCAGGTGGGGTGCAGAGCTGTTGTGGAAACTCGCAAAGCACAGGGGGGAAAGAAACCAGCAAGCTGAGGTGCAGCCCGGATTCAAGTGTGGAAATTGGAATGAGGTGAATCCCTCGGAGCTCTCCTTTCCTCTGGTGTATCGGTCTTATGAAACCAGCAGAGGGCTGGCAGAGGAAGAAAGGAACGCATGACAGTTTGACATAATTGAAGGTCTAGGAACTGTGGACAGTGGGGAGTGAAACCACTAGGAATTCAGAAGATGTGGGGGTGGAAGCGAGAGAAAGCTGCTACTGCTGCTAAGTTGCTTCAGTCGTGTCCGACTCTGTGTGACCCCACAGACGGCAGCCCACCAGGCTCCTCTGTCCACAGGATTCTCTGGGCAAGAATACTGGAGTGGGTTGCCATTTCCTTCTCCAGCGAGAGAACGGAGGGAGCAGAAAAGACCAGTGAAGCTTAGCAGTTTCCTCTGCTTGGATCAGAGCGTAAATAGCTTTCTCTTCCAGAAAGCCTGAAGCTAACTCTTTCTTTTATGGAAGACAGTTGCTTTAGAATGTTGTGTTAGTTTCTGTTGTTCAGCAAAGTGAATCAGCTATATGTATACATATATCCCCTCTTTTTTAGATTTCCTTCCCGTTTAAGTGGCCACAGAGCATTGAGTAGAGTTCTCTGTGCAATACAGTAGGTCCTTATAGTAGTGTATATATGTCAATCCCAATCTCCCAATTTCATTCCATCCCTTTTTTCCCCCTTGATAACCGTAAGTTTGGTCCCTATGTCTGTGAGTCCATTTCTATTTTGCAAATAGCCAATTATGCTTTGCCATTTGATTCTGAAGTAGAACTGAAAAATATGTCACTTGCTCAATCAGTGGATTCAACAATTCCCTCCTGTTCTTTTAAATTTCATTTTTTTCCTTTTGGTTTTATAGCTGCATTCACTGGGGGGAAGGGGGGGGAGTGGAGTGTGTGCTTAACCACCTTACTCAGAACCAAAATTCCCTACTGCCATTTTTTTTTTTTTTTTGGCCATGCCACAGGGCACGTAGGATCTTAGTTTCCCTGATCAAGGGTGGAACCCGAGGCCCTGGCAGTGAGAGCAGTGAATCCTAACCACTGAACCACAGGGAATTTCCTCTGCTGCCTTTTAAAGCGGAGACATTTTATAAATGGCTATTTTTTTTCCCCCTTTACAGACGTGTGCTCTTTGAAATCAGTCAAAAATTACAGTCAATTTTAAAAATGATATGTAAACCTCCTACTCAGAAATAATCACACAGGGATACAATAATAACACAAGCATTAACAACAAATACATTCACAATTTTGTGCATACCTAGGCCCTTTTAGTACTGTCATAGTTGGTTTTGGGGTCCAGAAATTATGACCCCAAAGTAATAATCCATGGACTAAAATACAGGCAGATTCCTGCCCCAGGCACGAAGCCCTCTTCCGAAGCTTTAACAGGCCCAGGACTGCTGTTCATCCTGAGGTTCCATGAAGGTAGTGTGTTCACTACTAAGCTTAATTCATTCAGAGGAAAACCATGTTTGGTGGGTCTTCTTGGCTACTTTAGAGGTAAACCCCATAGTTTCCAAAGGCATGCACGTAAATTTCTATGTTGACAAGGCTCTTCCTACCCCCCGAGAGAGTCCAGGGTGTAGAAAAGTGAAGTTTACTGAAAGAAGAAAGGAAAAGAGAAAGGGTTTTGGAAAAAGCATACTGAATCTTATTTTCTAATTAAAGGGCTAGTACTGAACAAACAAAATAAATATGCTTTTCATAGCATATTACACAATTCAAGAAAATGCTGAAACAAAAGGTTTGATATGACTAGTTGGAGACAAAATGACCAAATTTTTAGAAAGCATTTCAAAGAATTTTCTAGTTTACTTCCTTGGCCAGAGGTATGCAAATATTAAACCACCTGTGACCAATTTATATTTTTTCCAATCATGAAGATTAAAGATTCTTGGTTCTCCCTTGGTTATTTCTCAAAAATTAAATTATTAAACTCAACTCAAAAGAAAAACATAGACACATCAAAGATATTTCTCTTTCTCTTAGTAAAACTCCCTTTCTTCCTAGAACAAAAATCAATTTGCTTTCATCCTTTACCAAGAAGCCATCACTTAATTGGAAGCAAGTTTAGAATGCAGAGTCATAGTCAGGTTGTGGTCAAAGGTAACAATTCATACTTTTTTCAAGGACCTGTGTCTAACTCTGCATTCCCCAAGATAACAAGCAAATCCATGCAACTTAGCATTGGGAAACATCTTGTTTATGTTTAAATTTTGACTGTTGTGCAAGATTGCCTATTACAATTAACATTGGTTGGTTGCAGTTCGAAACACACTGGTTTCTCTGCAGAGCTTAGCTATGGCACCCTCTGAGTTACTGTATCAGGTAAAAAGAGGATACAGTGTGAAAACTCTCTGCTTTAAAAGACAGCAGATGGACTTTCCCGGTGGTCCAGTGGTTGGGAGTCTGCCTTGGGATTCAGGGCACGCGGGTTCAATCCCTGGTGGGGGAACTAAGATCCCACTTGTCATGGTGTAACTAAGTCCTCGTATCACAACTACTGAAGCTCGAGTCCCACAACTAGAAAGCCAGAAACAAAGGATCCTGCAAGACACAGAGATGATCCCCCAACTTGTGCAGTGACTAAGACCCAGAGTAGCCGGAAAAAAACCCAGCAGAGAAGTTCTGGTTCTCGGAGAGGAAGGTAAGCACCCACCATTCTTTTTCCCCCAATGAATGCAGCCATAAAACCTGGACAGAATGCATAAAACAGGTATTTAAGAACTCGAAAAATAAATGACGGGGAGAAGACCAGAATTTAAAATACCATCCAACTAATGGTGAGCTCTCTCCTCCTTTGACCTCTAATCAACCCATCTGGACTCCAGGCAGTACAAAACCTAAAATGGACAACAGGCAAAGGTAGAGAAAGCTCTAGAAGAGCCCTTGAACTGATGGGAGGATAGGAAAGGGACTATGAATGAGTAAAGAAATTGGGGAAAATCTTCCTCTTTTATTCCTGCTCCATCTGCTCACAATTCAGCACTCAGGCAACTTTGCTGTGCTGATGGCAGCAATGACAAAGGTCTTAGGTACTTAAAACTATAAAGAGGGGAAGATAAACAACAGGGTACTACTGGAGAGCACAGGGAACTATATGCAACATCCTGGGATAAACCATAATGGAAATGAGTATGAAAAAGAATGTACCTATGGATAACCAAGTCACTTTGCTGTACAGTAGAAATTAACACAAACATTGTAAATCAACTATACTTAAAAAAAAAACTTTAAGGAAAGGGAATCTTCCCCTCTGATAAGAGGAGCTGTGGTCCCAAGAGGGTGGGATAAACCACCATGCTTCTCTTTCTCTTCCTGTCATTTCATTCCCTGGTCCTGGAGGTGAACATGGTTTCAGGAGGGATGCAGCAGAATGAAGTAACTAAAGCCTTAGCTTTCTGGCTGAAGGATCTGAAAAGGGAGCCCCAGGAAATGGGAAAGTACTGGGGGCGATGGGAGAGAGGGAGGAGCTTGGGAAAACAACTCCACAGGGACGTTCGTGAACTTGGGTTCATCTCTCACCTACAGATGTGTGAATCTGGCCCTAAACATAGTACCACAGACTTTGGGAACTAAAGCTATAGAGAAGACCTCCACTCAGATTCCATCCTGCAACTTGGTGGGGCACACACCAGACAAACAGGAACAGCACTGCAAAGGCTCTGAAAATACAACTAATGCTCAGAAGATGGGACAGAAGTTGTCGTCTGAAAGCGGATTCCACTGCTTTCTAAAACGAAGAAATGATTAAGCAAAACACATAGCTAACAAAGGCTTGGATCCAAAATACTTGACCATCTTACTCAACAGGAAGAAAACAAACAGCCCAGTTTAAGAAATGTGCAAAAGACTTGAGAGGATGATTCACTATAGAATATATCAAAGCTGGCAAACAGTCATATGAAAAGACACTGGTATTAAACGATTAAAATTTCAAAATATTGACATTATTCAGTGCTGAAAGGGATGGGGGACAACAGGAACTCTCATACACAGTTGGTGGAAGCGCAAAATGGTACAACCACAATGGAAAACAGTGTGTTGATTTCTCATGAAGTTACCAGGACTCCCTCCCAGGTGTTTAACTTGCAAAAATGAAAACTTAGTTTTCACAAAACTTGTTAATCAATGTTAACGCAGCTCTATTCAGAATAATCCAAAACTGGACATAACCCAGATGTCCTTTTAGGTTATTAGTTAAATAAATGGAAACATCCATGCAGAGAATACTATTCAGCAACAAAAAGGAACAAATGATTAATATATGCAACAACTCTGATAAATATCAAAATGTTATGTTTACTCAAAGAAACCAGTTATAAATGTTGCATATTGTGTGATTCCATTTATATGGCATTCTCTAGAACACAAAACTAGGACTGCCAATTTTGGTGGCTCAGACGGTAAAGAACCTGCCTGTAATGCAGGAGACCAGGTTCAATCCCTGGGTCAGGAAGATCCCCTGGAGAAGGAAATGGCAACCCACTCCAGTATTCTTGCCTAGAGAATTCCACGGACAGAGGAGCCTGGTGTGGGCTACAGTCCATGGGGTTGCAAAGAGTCAGGCATGACTGAAGCAACTAACACTTTCACTTTTTCAAAACACAAAACTATAGCAATCAGTGGTTGTCAAAGGTTGAGATGAGAGATTCAGGGATTACAGGGTGTGATTATAAAGGATATATATTACCAGGCAGCTTTTTGGAGTGATAGAACCCTTTTATAGCCTGATTCGGAGAAGGTGATAGCACCCCACTCCAGTACTCTTGCCTGGAAACTCCCATGGACAGAGGAGTCCAGTGGGCTGCAGTCCATGGGATCACTAAGAGTCGACACGACTGAACGACTTCACTTTCACTTTTCACTTTCATGCACTGGAGAAGGAAATGGCAACCTACTCCAGTGTTCTTGCCTGGAGAATCCCAGGGACAGGGGAGCCTGGTGGGCTGCCATCTATGGGGTCACATAGAGTCAGACATGGCTGAAGCGACTTAGCAGCAGCAGCATGGCCTGATTACGATGCTGGCTATATGGATCGATACATGTCTTAAAAGTGGGAACTATATATCAAAAAAGTCAATTTGACCCTATATTAATTTTAAATATCAAAGTATAAAAACAAATATAGTAAATACTCAATAAAAGGTTATTCACATGAAGTACAACCAGAATCTCTATTTGGACGCTTCTCACATTGTGTCATAATTGTGTTAACACTGTAGGTCTATTCCTACAGTGCATCCATTTCTCCAGGGCAGTAAGCTTAGCTTTCTAATCTCTTATCTCCAGAATCGCACAGAGTATCTGACACCTAAAGTAGACACTGAATAATATTATTGAAAGATAAAAAATGCACAAATTAGATATAACCAGTTCACATTACTTCATTTTGGTAGAGGAAGAGCAAGAGAGAAACAGAATTTAATGAAAAGAACTCCTAAAAGTGAAAGAGTTCCAGAAAGACTCATTTTACAGTTACACACTTTTGGGGGCTTTTGGGGCATGACCACATAACATGAATATTCATGATTTATGAGATAGTGCATGTATGTAGTCTTCAATGGGGATTCTACTGTAAAGGCATTAATTATAATGAATTTATTAATTGAGGGACTGCTCTAATAATTCTTTGAGCAACACTGGGGAGGCAAGGGTGAAAGGGGTGAAAGGGGTCAAAAGGTACAAGCATCCATTATAAAATAAATAAATCCTAGGGATGTAATGTACAGCATGGTGACTAGAATTAAAAGCATTGTATTGTCTATTTTAAAGTTGCTAAGAGATCTTACAAGCTCTCATCATAAGAAAAAACTACTGTAACTATATATGATGATAGATACTGGGTTTCACAGTAACATCTTACGGAAAAAGTTGAATGAACTTTTTGGACAACTCAATATTAACTAGACTTATTGTGATGATCATTTCACAATATAAACAAACACTGAATAATTATGTGGTACACTTGAAACTAATATAATGCTAGCTGTCAATTATATCTCAATAAAAAAGAAAAAAGAAAGTAAGAATGGCCAGGTTACAAGTTATATAATATTAAGAAGAGATAGCAAGAATACACAGAAGAACTATACTAAAAAGATCTTCATGACCCAGATAACCACAATGGTGGGATCACTCACCTAGAGCCAGACATCCTGGAATGTGAAGTCAAGTGGGCCTTAGGAAGCGTCACTATGAACAAAGCTAGTGGAGGTGATGGAATTCCAGTTGAGCTATTTCAAATCCTAAAAGATGATGCTGTGAAAGTGTTGCACTCAATATGCCAGCAAATTAGAAAAACTCAGCAGTGGCCACAGGACTAGAAAAGGTCAGTTTTCATTCCAATTCCAAAGAAAGGCAATGCCAAAGAATGCTCAAACTACCACACAATTGCACTCATCTCACATGCTAGCAAAGTAATGCTCAAAGTTCTTCAAGCTAGCTTTCAACAGTACATGAACCAAGAACTTCTAGATGTTCAAGCTGGATTTAGAAAAGGCAGAGGAACCAGAGATCAGATTGACAACATCCACTGGATCATAGAAAAAGCAAGAGAATTCCAGAAAAATAAAAGATCTACTTCTGCTTTATTGACTATGCCAAAAAGCCTTTGACTGTGTGGATCACAACAAACTGTGGAAAATTCTTCAAGCAATGGGAATACCAGACCACTTGACCTGCCTGAGAAATCTGTATGCAGGTCAAGAAGCAATAGTTAGAACAGGACATGGAACAATGGACTGGTTCCAAAATGGGAAAGGAGTACATCAAGGCTGTATATTGTCACCTTGCTTATTTAACTTATATGCAGGGTACATCATGTGAAATGCTGGGCTGGATGAAGCACAAGCTAGAATAAAGATTGCCAGGAGAAATATCAATAACCTCAGACATGCAGATGACACCATCCTCATGGCAGAAAGTGAAGAGGAACTAAAGAGCCCCTTGATGAAGGTGAAAGAGGAGAGTGAAAAAGCTGGCTTAAAACTCAACATTCAAAAAATGAAGATCATGGCATCTGGTCCCATCACTTTACGGAAAACAGGAAAACAATGGAAACAGTGACAGACTGTATTTTCTCAGGCTCCAGAATCACTGCAGATAGTGACTGCAGCCATGAAATTAAAAGATGCTTGCTCCTTGGAAGAAAAGCTATGACCAACCTAGACAGTATATTAAAAAGCAGAGACATTATTTTGCTAACAGAGGTCTGTCCAGTCAAAGCTATGGTTTTTCCAGTAGTCATGTATGGATGTGAGAGTTGGATCATAAGGAAAGTTGAGTGCCCAACAATTGATGCTTTTGAACTGCGGTGTTGGAGAAGACTTTTGAGAGTCCCTTGGCCTTCAAAGAGATCAAACCAGTCAACCCGAAAGGAAATCAGTCCTTATTATTCATTGGAGGGACTGATGTTGAAGCTGAAGCTTCAATACTTTGGTCACCTGATGCCGAGAACTGACTCATTAGAAAAGACCCTGATGCTGGGAAAGACTGAAGGCAGGAGGAGAAGGGGCCAACAGAGGATGACATGGTTGGATGGCATCACTGACTTAATGGACATGAGTTTGAGCAAGCTCTGGGAGTTGGTGATGGAGGGAAGCCTGGCGTGCTGCAGTCCATGGGGTTGTAAAGAGTCGGACACGACTGAGCGACTGAACTGAAGCCAACTCTGAGAATTATAGCTTTTCTCTGATGTAAAAAAAAAAAAGGTACAGAACCTCAAACTTGTAGTGAAATAATTCATTTACTTTATTTTGTTCTATTGGATGAAGGCACTAAATACCTTTGATTTGTTGTGGTTGTCACTCAGTCATGTCCGACTCTTTAAAACACCATGGATGTAGCCCGCTGGGCTCCTCTGTCCATGGGATTTTCCAGGCAAGAATACTGGAGTGGGTTGCCCTTTCCTCCCCCAGGGGATCTTCGTGACCCAAGGACTGAACCTGAATCTCCTGTGTCTCCTGAATTGGCAGGCAGATGCTTTACCCTCATCAGTTCAGTTCAGTTTATCCTCATATATGGTCATATATGATCAAAACAAAAACTTCAAGATTCTTCGTTGTGTAAAGCTGAAATTTCCCATGTAGGCACACATTAATAGTATGCTGCAATTCCTAACAATTTATGCATTATGTTGTCAAAACCATGACTTCCTCCCTAATTAAAAAAAAGTCATTGGAAAGCTAGAGAGAAAAGATAATTCAAGTTGCTTTAGGAAAGTAACATTTGCTTTAGAAACAGCATAAAGAGGTTTCTTCCAAAGGAAAGATCATCTGTAAAAAAAAGTTGTTCTGAACAGAGAATAGCTGATACAAGAGTAAAAAAAAAAAATCAAAGTTTAGCTCACAAAACTGGCATCCTGACTTTTGTGAGGACCAAGGTAAGGTTAACGTGATTCTCAAACACTGCTGCAAATGGCAGCATGAGAGTGGGTCTAAGCTAAGTTTACCTCTGCCATGATATTGGCTTGGCCAAAAAGTGAGTTTGGGTTTTTCAATATCATCTTACAGAAAAACCCAAACCAACTTTTTGGCCAGCCCAATATATAAAGACAATGCTCATTATTGTGTTTGGATTTTTCTCCACTTTCCTTGCTCTATCTGACAGTGTTTAGTTACCGGAATTTTTAAAACAATACTCTAATAAACACTTATTATATAAGTCATCAGTTATATAGATATAAAATCTTTAATATGCACTAATTAACATAGCATATATAAGTATAAAATACTTTAGATCAATAGTCAAGTTTTAAGTGGCCATATCTGGGGTCCTGTTACACTCTATGAAAACAGGACAGTTCACCTTCCTATAGCATACACACCCAGAAAAAGAAAAGAAAGGGGAAAAGAGCCTCATTTAAACTATATGATGAAAACAAACACAACCAACGCTTAAATGGTGATAGAAATATGACAAATATCATCTGCATGTCTGCTGTTGGTATTCTCAATTGTTTGAACTCTATCAACAAAGGTGCTGAAAATAATGAACACTGAGAGCCATTCTGGACTCAAATTTATTGAACAAGACTTATGTAGAATAACATACCCCAGTAACAGCTGCCAAATTAGAAAGTAAATGCTATTTTCTTGTTGTCTGACCAGTCAATACTGAGTTCCATGAAGGTTGTGCTCAACTCTAAATACCAGGCAGAAAATAGCATCTGACACAGAGCAAGTACAAAATAATACTTTTAGAAAAACGTTTTGCAATAGATGAATAAATAAGCATGTTTCCACAAGATTAGAGTTGAAGTAAAACTATATAATAACGGAACTTTAGGAGTCACATTGGCACATCCCTGGATGTTAGATATTGGCACAGTTCTATTTAGACAGGCATTCTTTCATTCATTCATTCCACCAACCAACAAACAATTCTTTCTAGTTTCAGAATACTTTGTGTTAAGGTCTGTGATCACGACTGGGAATACAAAAGTCATAGGAAGATACTGTAAATGATTTCAAGTGACCTAAGTGTAGTGTGGGATACACACAGATATAGAGCTAATATAATTAGTACCAATCGATTATACCTTGAGAACTATAATAAGTACAACATTATCATAGTGAATTCCAATGAGGACATAACTAGTTCTACCAGCAATAATCAAGGTATAGTTCTTAGCAAAGGCAATTATTCAACTGAGCCCTGAGAAATACAAAGGATATTGATAGATGAAAAATGGCAGATTATAAATTGTTAAGAGCATGAATTTTAAAATCAGGCTGAAGAAGTATGAATCCTAGTCTACCACATATTAGCTGTGTGACCTTCCTGAAGTTACTTAACTTCTCTGTTCATCAGATCCCTCATATATTACATGGAGGTAGTAATACCACTTATAGCATAGGGATGTTGGGGAGTAAGTTAGTTGATGTATGCAAAGCACCTTTAACAGCACCTGAAACATAATACAAGTATATGTAAGATGGAGAAAAGAAGCAAGCTCAAGACAGAGGCAACAGCATAAAAAAGTCCTGAAGTGCTAAAAAAATTAATAATAATTTCTTTCTGTTCTTCACCAGAAGAAAAAAGCATAAAGTATGCTAAGTACAAACTACTATGTATAAAACGCATTTTGCCAACTCATTAACAACTTTGGGTCATTGATCTTTTATTACCACTACGGATGCTCAACCCAGAAAAATGCACAGATCCACGTACGTACACTCAAAGCTCCACACATATCAATAATTTCAGGGGTCCATCTACAGAATCAAGAGTAGCGGGTGCTTCTTCAAGGTCAGAGCCATAGATGATGGAACGGTCTAATGGGTTTACTTCCCATAGAAACCAAGGCTTGGTATGGAATTTTATACAATCCCGTGCAACTTTGGACCCTGAAGTATCTAATCAAAAAACTTAAACTGTGAACTCATAGAAGATTGAGATGAATAGAACACAGAACTTCACAGCTGCGTCTCAAATCAAAGAAGGGCTAAAGTGGACAATCACGGCAGGGTGGTTCTTTGTCTGAGAAGCAGACCTGTGAAGGACGAGGATGCGGGTCCTCTGGCCCTGAGGAGGAGATGAGGCCGAGAGACACAATGTAAAAACAGAACGGCTTTGTACTCACATGGTGAAGGAGCCTGGGGGGGCAGACACTCTCCGCAGGTCCGCAGCTTGCACCTGATGGGTACTAGAGGCAGCAGGGAATGAGCAGCGAAGACAGTCAGCAAAACAGCGTGGACAGACAGGGAACAAGCCGGGAGAGAGAAAGAGAGACACACAAAATTTAAACAGAACTTAAATGAGCGCGTCACCAAACAGTGAATGAAAAGAAAAGGAAAACCAAGCCAGCCACAGAAAGAATCCAAAAAGCCAGTGATAGCGACGAAGCCAACAGGACATACGGCAGGGCCGGTTCTCAGGCAAGCCGCAGACTGAGGCACGAGGCAGGGTGCCTGCAGCTGCTGCGGGAGTGTGGATGCTGTGCGGGGCTGCGGGGTACCAGGTCCTCTCGGGCTCTAGGTCTCAGAAGGCATCCACCAGTGCGTGTGAAGACACACACACACATGAGTGGTAGGCTGGCCCAGTCAACTCATCTTTGAGCAGAATCAAGGTAAGCTGAATCATTTAACATAGTCCTCATGATTCCAGGGCCTTGCTGAAATGTTCGTGTCAAAAGAAAAACCATCTTGAAAAGAGCCACCCAACAAAAACTTAAAGGTCATACCAAGAAAGCCTAATTTCATCACAATGATGCTGTAATTCCACTGATACTCTTGGCAGTGGAGTGAAACCATAGACTTCTCTCTGTTCTCTGCCCCTCCTTTAAAAAAATAAAAGAGAGGGTCTTCCATGGCTACCACAAAAGATAAAATGTGGAACTGAAGAGATGAAACCCAACATTTCCTGCCACTTTTATGTTATTGATAATAACTCTTACTCTCTCAGACCATTTGAATGGTTTCACTATAACTCTTTTCCCCAATCTGTCTTTTCCCTATAACCCCATTCCCTCATTTCTGTTGGGTATGTAAATTCTCATATGAAGCCTCCCATGAATTAACTCCTTATTATCCTCAAAGGGCTATCAGTTATCACCAATAATATTTCTCAGCAGCCCAGGATAGTGGAACCCAGTTGCCCAATTCAGAGTTTGCCAACTGAAAATCTTTCCCTTGGAGTATACAGTCAACTTCACAATGCTGTCTTAATTGCTAGAGAACTCAGGCTAAGATCTTCCTAAGCACCTAAGTTAATGTAGAATTTATGATCTCCTTCAAGAGTGCCTTTCAAATAGCATAATCAGATTTATCTGGCTATCATGGTACTAATACATGAATATGAACCTAGACAAACCTGCTCAATTACTTTCGGGGTGGATGACATTCATTAGAGTCATAGTTGAGCCATAAATGACATAAAAAGGCACATGCTCCTGTATCAATGGGGTGGGCAGAGGAGCGGGTAGTGAACCTAATGGGCATAGCTAGTCTCTCAGTTTGTATATAGTAATAGCAAACGGGATCACAAGCTGAGAAATATTTTTTTAGAATTTTTTTCCTTTTTGAAGAAGTAAAGATCTAGAGGCATCATGAAAGCCATTTAGCTGTTTCTCATGGGACCTTCTCCAGTCATCCATGTGTACCAGATCTTGAAATTCTTAAGTATATAGCTTCCACTTACTACCACAAAATATGACCAAGAGATTTTCTATATCATTTTTATACTCACAAGGTTTTAGATTTATGTTATTTTGGAAAAAAAATTTCTGAGAAATGCAACAGATGGAACATTATAGATCTGATCCATGCGGAAGTCCCTTGTTCAACATGTAACGTTAAGTCTCAGCAAACTGGCAGGCACTGGGCACCCTGTGAGGAAAACCCCAGGGTTTCCCCCCCGAGCAGAGGAGACAAGTCAACCAGTAATGACACTAGTTTTGATAAATGGTGTGACAGAAGTAACAGGAGCACTACAGGAGCGCTGAGTGGTGTATTTAATGGCTGGGAGCAGAAGGAAAAGGATTCTTAGGGAAAGTGATATGTCGACAGGAGTGTGAACTTGAGCAAAAGCCAGCAGATGAAAAGGAGGGAAGGGGACACTTCAAGAAGAGCAACAGGTGGGCAAAACTATGATGATGTACAAGACAGGCCACACTGCTCTCTGACTTGATTGCAAAGGTGAACTTTGCACAACGGTGGCCTAAAGAACAAAAAGCTTGAAGGACTCAGAACATGGAAGAAAACTCCTAAGAAGGTATCAGTGGCCGGGCTTCCCAGATACTGGAAACGCCACTTGGAAATTCAGTGGAAAAAGCTGGATTTCCAAACAGAAAGAAGCAGTCTAATCACAAAGGGTGAATAAGAGTAGTGGGTGACAGATTTTCTAAAAATGCAGTGTTGAAGGATAATTTTAATAATAAGTAGTAATCAAGATCTTTACTAATCTTTAAAAAATATATATATGTCCTTTTAAGAAATGGACAGAATATTATTACTGCCATTTCACAGAAGTCTATCTTCGAATCTGAGGCTGCTTAGGTGGAGGCACCACTGCCCCCTGGTGGCAAGTAACTGCATTTTTGAGATGAAATTGCTTCTTGAACACCCTTGCAGCTAAATCTGTGAAGTCACATCATATTTACCACATGTACCAAAAAACCCAACTCTTTACATTTGATTTTAATATGTGAAGAAAGCCCAAATAAATTCTTATGACAGTTTCTGAGCAAAAACAATTTTTTTTTTCCTCAAGGGCAAAAATTGTTTGAAACTAAACACCCCAAAATAATTTCATGTCTGATAAGGTTATTAAGTGTAGAAGCACCAGGCATGAAAATGAGACCTGTTTGCCTGTAGATACTAAGAATTTTTATCCCTGCTAACAAGTGATCTACGGGTGATCCAAAGCAACCTGGACTATCTCAGAGAGGACTTTTCACTTTGTAGTTAAGATTTTCTCTCAAACCAATAGTTCACAGCTTAACTCTGAACATTTTTAAGAGAGAGTATGGCCAACTGTATACTACTGCTGACACCTTGCCTGAAACTCATGAAGTGTATATCCAACCTAATAGCAGGGAAAGGCAGAGGATAGAAAAAGCAGCCGAAATGACCCAAGAGTTTCACTAGCTGCAAAATGTAAACAAGATGAAAAAGGCAACTACACCAGCCCTCTGGATAAGGATCTAGGAAAAATGCTGGGCAAGTGCAGAGTGATTCTCGAATAAGAGGGTACAGAGGAGAGAAGATCCCTCAAGCTTAGAAGCAGAGGCTACAAAGGGAAACACTTTATGAGCCCTGTCGAATGCTACTCTTCAACATCTGCCTTTTCAGAACAGGGGTGAAGCTTTGGCAGAGAGCAATGACCCCTGTGTCATGGGTTCTTTCTAGGCACTTCTGTAGCTGCCACATTGACTCAATAAATACCTTGGCAAAGCATGCCCTTGCTTCACAGGCACTAGAGAAAGCCAGCCATTCAGTACAAATACATAACCATGCATCACAGGCCACAAACAGGAGGAGGACCTCCGAGGGTACCTCACTGTGACACAAGAATGGCCAAAATTCAAACCCGGAAATGGCCTTACCTTAAGTCAGGTCAGGCATAGGGGCATGAAATATAGAAGAGGCTCAAAATGATGCCCCAAATCCGCCTGTTTCTTGGATCCCTTTCTCTAACCCCAAATAGACATTTTCAATCAAAAATTAGATAAAGGGACTCTATAAAATGAATGTGCACTCAAAATAGCCAGTCATTATCACCTTTTCCAAATCAGTTTATCAAAGCACCCGAGAAAGGAAAGGGTCCAGGAGGGGTACATTTTCTTTCGGCATTGAGTCATGGGTCAGGTCTTATCTATTAGACAATAGGATGCTCTCCAACAATGGCAAAATGAGTCGAAGCATCAGAGAACATAGGACTCCAAACTGGAAGCACTGGGAAAGGGACAGTCCACTAACAAGCAGAAGGGGATGCAATATGGGGAGAGGTGAGCCAAAACCCAGTTCTGCCAACCTTCTGCCCCGGAGAAACCAACACTCTCCAAGTGACCAGGGTCAAGAAGAGGAGGCCAACAGTGCCTTCTTAAAATGAAAGAGAATACATTTAACCAGACAGGTTTTATGATCCTGAATCACTCAGTGATTTTCGGCTGGTCCCAGTCAATATATATGCAAACGGGTGGTCGGTGAAAAAGCATCATCAATCTAACATACCATACAACAATTACTCCTGAAAGAAGCATGTGGTCACCGTATAGTAAGCAAGAAGAACAAATATGTGCGAGAGACCAAGGGGCAGCTGAGTTTCCTGGACTTTTCTCCTTTCTCAGCACAGGGAGGCCTCCGACCATGCACATGCTCAGTGCCCTGCTCTCTGCGGTCTCCGTGTTCACAAAGGTGGGCGAGGGCAGACTCACTCATTGAGTAAAGGCATGGACGTTCTCCTCTTGCTCTTCTGTACCATGTTGGCCTGATTCCTCAGTGAGATCCGAATCATAGCCGGGGCCAACCTACAGGGCTCCCCATCCACTTGCATGGGGATGGATTTGTAAGTTAGCAGCATGACCTCCCGACACTGGTGCAGCCTTTCTCCATGGCCCCCGACTTGCAGGGCAGCCTGTAAAGACAAGAGGCAAAAGGAAGCAAGAGCTTAGTGCCTAAGAGTTACCCAGGAGGGACTTCCCTGGTGGTCCAGTGGTTAAGACTTTGCCTTTCAATGTAGGGTGTGCGGGTTCAATCCCTGGTCGGGGAGTTAAGATTCCACATGCCTCGCAGCCAAAAAGACCAAACATAAAAACAGAAGCTACACTGTAACAAATTCAATAAAGACTTTAAATATGATCCACATTAAAAAAATCTTAAAAAAAAGAATTACTCAGGAAACCCAGAAACCCCAAGTCCATTGCATATAATCAAAAGGTCTTTGAAAAATACTTTGTGAAAGCTGTTAGTCGTGAGTAAAATGGGAAACCTTGGGTAAACCATGAAAACAAATAAGCTAAAATGTCTAAACTTTTGAAAGCTTGATCGCAAATCCTCATTGACAGCCACTTTTTGTTTTTATGTATTTTCAGCCTTAATCATGTGAGTTTAATACAAAAGCTCTTTTCGTTATCTACTTCCATTAAGTAACCAATGTGTGCAGAACAGAAAGAATATTAAAAAAAGATAAAATGCATAGTTTAAGACAGCTTCTATACTATCGCTAATATATAAATATATTTATATATGTATAATATATAATTATTATAGTTATATATTAAATATGCATTATATTAAAATATGCTACCCATCCTTAGAAAAATTTTCAAACTTCAGGCAAGCTTTTCCTTCTTACCTAAAACCTCCTCAAACTACTTCTAATCTGTATAAGATCAATGAAATGCAAAATAATAATCCTCAGTTGAAAACATTCTGAAGAGTAAGCAGCTTTGAGGATCAAAATCAAACACAATAAGTGCTTGGTTCACTACAGTAGCCACAAAATGAAAAGTCAATCCAACATTAAAAGTCTGCATCAAATTAGCATAACTTCTCTGCCTTAGTAAAAAAAAAAAAAAATTTTAGTATCACTCACCCTTACAGGGATGCACTAAAATCAAATACTATGTTTGGTTACAGCATATATAGAGAGTGCCCAAACTGTCTTATACAGTTTGATGAACATTTTTATACACATATGTGAATCTCCATCCAGATTAAGTTTTAGGCAATTTACAGCAACCAGAAAGTTTCCAAGTGCTTCTGTTCAATCTCAAATCTATTTATACTCCTCTCACCTCCCACTAACTGATTTCTATTACCATAGATTCAATGTGTTTGAACTTGAAGTTCATATAAGGTAAATCATACAATATGTAGTCTCATGTCTGACATCTTTTGCTTATCATTATTTCTGAGCAATAGAAAAATGTATTTATCTACTCTTCTGCTGGTAAACACTAGGCTGTTTCAAGTTTGGGGCTATTATTGATTCAAACTTTCTTGTGTATATCTCTTGGTGGATACATACAAACAATGAGTAGAATTGCTATGCTGTAAGTTTAGATGTATATTTAACTATAGTAGATACTACTAACAGTTGTTCAGTAAGGTTCTATTATAATGCATTTTGTATCAATTTATAACAAAGTAAACAAACATTTAAAAGGAGTTAATACTAACTGTAGCTCAAAATCTAAAAGATTCACTCAAAAAGGAAAATCTACATATTATCAGCTTGTTTCCACACTTCTCACCTGTATCTTATGAATGAGGAATAAAAACTTGTTAACTGAGATTTGTGAAGTCAACTTCCACTAATTTGGTTCCCAGGTATTTGTATTTATTTTGTGCTTTGAACTATTTTTGCACTCATATTAATCTGAACAGCAGAAACCCGTTTATGCATAAATGCAAAGATTAAAAAAACACAAAGGAACAGAAAGGAGGAAAAGAAAATAGAACAAAAACTGAAAAGAACTTATCATTATTGAACACCTTTGATGTTAAAAAGCATTCAATTGTAATCCTTACATACAATTTTATTCAATTAGTAGAAAAGGAGGCAGAGGAGAATGAAGTGAGAATTTATTAAAATTCTTTCTAGCCTATTACCCAATCCTGTTACTCAGCTGAAAGTTTCTCTGATTGTACTTAAATGACCCATTTAAGTTAACCTATGGATTTGATGCACTATTAGCATCTCCAGGACTTTTCCAATATATTTCCCTTGCCTTCAAGTAGTTCTCAGTCCAATATTTATCTGACAATGCTGTATCCCTTCATTCACTGGGAGAAATACCAGTTTCTTTCTTTTTCCTCAGTCTTGACTAGGCCTGATGACAAATAAAGGGCTTCTCTAGTAGCTCAGCTGGTAAAGAATCTGCCTGCAATGCAGGAGACCCCAGTTCGATCCCTGGGTTGGGTAGATCCCCTGGAGAAGGGAACAGATACCCACTCTAGTATTCTTGCCTGGAGAATTCCATGGACAGAGGTGCCTGGAGGGCTACAGTCCATGGGGTTGCACAGAGTCAGACACAATTGAGCGACTTTCACTTGCATTTTTCAATGACAAATAAAAATGCAGGACCAGCCAAGTAAGTAAGAAGTTACTCCTTGGGTTTGACAGGACTTGAAACTACTTAAATACTTGCCAACCCCTTGGTATCAGAAGGCTTCCACAGTACCATTGAGCATGTTTAAACCATATTCTCAGCCTCAATGGTAGATCAATAGCAAGTGCAACAAACAGAGGTAAATAGCTGTCAGTGGCAATTCCACTGGCATTTCAGAATCAATCCGAGATCGCTGCACAGGCACAAGAGGAATTATAGTAATTAGCTTCTCAGAATAAAGACAGCTCTATTAGTGTTAGCACAACCATAGTAATTTATTTTTGGAAGAAGCTAAAGGTAATTTTTAAAAGGCTTACTAGAAATAGGCATTTTTCATCGTTCAGATGGGTGTAGGCTTCACATCCTATAAGGCACAGGCTCTAACAACCATAATAATGTCCAGGATTTTTTAACTCACCAATAAAAAATCTATTGGTATATTAATGACAGATATTCAGTTGTATGTTCAACCTAACATGTATTATATTGTTGTGAAAATGTCAAATATTGCCTTTTTGGTAGTATATGAATTTGGAGGAAAACAAAGCTAAGTACGTCCATTGCCATTTACTGGCCTACAGTCACTAACGACTTTAAGTCCACAGGTATAGCATGAGATCTTCTGTCTTTCCACAATATGCTCCTCCCCAGAATACTATTCTTCATCTCTTTTCAAATCTCACCCTCCTTCTTATTACTCAAGTCCTTATTCCACCTGCTGCCAGATGACAGGATGGACAACTCTGCGCTGGGAGAGGAGAAGAGAAACAAGGGCAAGTCCTCCAACATTCCCTTCTCTCCACTGCTGCTGGGCACTGACTCCCAGTCCCTGAACAAAAATACCCAAGGCAGCAGTCAGTGACATGGATAAGAAACACAGGAGACAATCAACAACACGAAAATCTGTTCTTTTTTTTTTTAAAGATGAATAAAGTAATCTTGTAATGTAAAATAACCAAAAAAGGGGAAAATTTGTTTTATTAAAAAATAAAACAAAAGAGGATAAATATATTATGTATTGTACATGATATCAAATACTAACCAAATAAGATGGGATATTAATGTGCATGATAAACAGAAATATGTATCTTCCTTCCTCTTTAGATGTTATCAACAGAGCAACTGAATATTCTATAGCTTGAAAGCAACATAGACACATTTTTAATGGAAGCCCACATATAACTATCATGAATGTCTTTCTAAATAAGAATATCGTGAGCAGCTACTCAAATCAAGACATATATTACATTGGGAAATTTGTAACTCTTCTCCCAGAATATTTATGAACACTACAGTTTTAATCAATTAAACGTGCAGTTACTGTTCTGCAAACTGTAAGCTGTGAGTGTATCTGCATAGCGTACATGAACTAAGTTTAGAAGTCATGTTATGAAGATCTATATGTTAAACTGGAAACTCTAGATAAATTTCTGGAAAAATATAACTGCAAAAATTGGTATACTAAATACAGAAATTGGATAGCTTAAACTGGTTTTAAAAATTGAAAGCTATCAAAAACGTCTCTCATTCCAACCCCACACCAAAATGTGCTAAGTGGACTTGGATGTTTTGTAAGTTTATCCAAGTTTTAAAGAAAGACAGTGTCTAATAAAACTTGTTTTAGAAAATGATGCTATGGCTGAGATAACAAAACCAGATAAGGGCAGCAACAGAAAACAAAATTTTAACTGAATTTTATACCAATATCACATACCAATATAATTTTAAATACCATGTGATAGCACTAATTTGTGGAAAATTTTTAAATGATACAGATGAACTTATTTACAAAACAGAAACAAACTCACAGACATACAAACCAAACTTATGGTGACCAAAGCGGAAAGGAAAATGTGGGGGTTTTGGGGGGAGATAAATTAGGAGTTTGAGATGAACACACATACACCACTATGTACAAAATGGGTAAACAATGAGGACTTAACAGGGGACTATACTCATTATCTTGTAAAATGGAAAAGAATCTAAGGATATAATATATATACACACATATATCTGAATCACTTTGCTGTACACCTGAAACTAATACAACACTGTAAATTAATTATACTTTAACAAAAGTAAAGCAAAAAAGGAAATATAATTTCACCACATTACAGTTTAAGTGAGAAAAAATATTATCATCCCAAAAGATGCAGAAAAAAAGTTAGCACCTTTTAGAATCAACTGTTTGAAAACTAGGAATAGGACATAACTTATTTAACTGATAAAAGTCATCTACCAAAACTCCTAGAGAAAACATTATTTGGAATGAAGAAAATATGGAAGCATTCCTTTCAAGGGACAAAAGGCTCCACCAGTAACGAAAGTTATCAGCATAGTAGTGGAAGTTCTTGAACAACAGAGTAAGTCAAGAAAATAAAACTGGAAGAAAAAAAAAAGCAAACCTGGTAATAGTCCCACAGGTATCATCCCATACATGGAAATTCCAAGAAAATTCACAGGCCAAGAATTAAACCTCATAAGAAAGGTACTCTATCAAATAAAAAGTCCAATAGTGTCCCCCTTCTCTGGCCATAACTAAGCAAAATCACAATAAAAAACATAAAAAAAATAAAAAATAGGATGTCATATAATATCAACAAAAACAATAAAGAAATGCATGAGACGTTTAGGCAGAAAAATTTTAAACCATTGGATACACAAAGGAAAGTCATGCCATACTCATGGATGGGACAATTTAATACTCTAATAATATTAATTTCCTCCAAAATAATAAATTCAATGTAATTCCAAGTGAATATGAGAAATACTACTTTGAAGAATCTTGTCAAACCAATTCTATAATTAATTTCAAAGAATAAGATCCACAACTGACTGAGAACCTTCTGAAAACAAAGAAAAATAGACGATCCTTATTAAATATTGAGATATAATTCAAATAGAGGTGTTTGCACAAGACAAGACATAAAGGTCAAAGGAAATGAACTGAAAACACAGAATAAACCCATATGCATGAGGATGCAAATATTTGAATATGGGATTATAAATTACTGAAGAAATGATAGATAATTTACAAATGGTGCTGGGAATACTTCTTCCTATAATAGAGAAAAATTAGTATTCTAGCTCACATCATACACATTATCAACTCAGAGGTATTAAAGGACTAGGAACAAGAAACAAATTTAAATATAAAAATTAGCTGGGAGAAACAGAGGAGAGAGTAAGTCTTTCTCCTTAGCTCTCTTTTTCTCAAGCAGTATCTGGCTGTGGCTGATTCTTCTCTGTGCTTCCATTTCCCACAGGCAAGCACTTTCACCCAAGCCACCCCTGACTCTATGGTCCAACCCAGACAGGCAGCCAACTACAGCAGTGACCCCAGCTCTCATGGCCTGATTCCTTCCTCTGGAGTCCCGGCTCCTGCCTGATGACCCTTGCTGCAGAACCCATCAATGGCCACTTCTCCAGGGTTCCACCCCTGCCTAGTGGCCCTGCCTCCTGAGTGCTGGTAATATTGTCTCTTCCCTTTATCCCTCCAGACTTGAAGGCTGCAGAGAATTTCTGCAATTGCCAATCCATGGATTGCTACATACAGGGTACTTCCTTTCAGTTCTTCTTCTAACATCCCATAACTAGTCCCCTGGATTAAATTTCCTCAATTGAACTTCATCACATGGGTTATTTTCCCTGTCTGACACACTACCCTAGTCACCAAAATGAGAAATTATAAGTAATTTGCAGTGGCACCATTATCATCCACTCCACATTTATCTATACAGGTTTTTACATGCTGTTTTATTGCCATGAAGCAATGTCATTAAGTTTTATTGTTTTCCATTTTATCAAATATTAAGATTTCAGGATATGGGTATGTTTTAAAATCCTACTTCAATGTATGCTGTAAGAGGTCTAAATACAATCAGCAATTGTATTGCAATTTACTTCATTATTGTCCATATGAGTCACTATTTACAGCAAAAATAGCTCCATAGATTCAGTTTCTGTATATGTTAAGTGATGAGTTTTTGGTAGGCTACTGTGGCCTGTTTTCACACTAGCATTTTATGATGCTAGAAAATAATTTCATGTTCCAAAATTCTACCACATACCATCTAGAGTCCCTTGCCTTACTTTGACGGTATTAGCCATAGGACTAATGCACGGCCAGTATGAAGCAGAAGACAGTGAAAAGGAAAGGGCTTTATTTGAAAAATTTGCCTTCTGCTCATTAAAATTAATCTAGCCATTATTGAATACTTACTAACTGTGGTGTTGGAGAAGACTCTTGAGAGTCCCTTGGACTGCAAGGAGATCCAACCAGTCCATCCTAAAGGAAATCAGTCCTGAATATTCATTGGAAGGACTGATGCTGAAGCTGAAACTCCAACCCTTTGGCCACCTAATGCAGAGAACTGACTCATTTGAAAAGGCCCTGATGCTGGGAAAGATTGAAGGTGGGAGGAGGGGATGACAGAGGAGGAGATGGTTGGATGGCATCACTGACTCAATGGACATAAGTTTGAGTAGGCTCCGGGAGTTGGTGATGGACAGGGAGGCCTGGCATGCTGCAGTCCATGGGGTCGCAAAGAGTCGGATACAACTGAACAACTTAACTGAACTGATGCGTCAAGAAAGTTTTTGTGAAACAGGTAAGATTCTTATAATGTAGAGACTTAAGTACTCCTTCTCAATGGGGTTTACTTGTATTTATTATTCTTAGTCGCTCAGTTGTGTCCAACTCTTTGCATCCCCATGGACTGGGGATCTTTGTAACTCAGAGATCAAACCTCAATCTCTTGCATTGCAGGAAGATTCTTTACTGTCTGAGCCACTAAGGAAGCCTCCTGGTATCCTTATGTCTTTCTCTATTTTTGTTCAACTGAGGTAGATTAACTATTAAGGTGAGTAAATGAGAGACAAAAAAGCCACAAAGGGGGCTCTTCAGCTTCTCTGCCAATATCTAGCCTGGGATTCAGTGGTGCAGGTTGGAAAAACATCACCTCCATGGGTTCAAACTATTTCCATATCAATCCCCTGAAACCTGCAGTATTATGACAGGGTGAATACAGTACAGTCAAACAATCAACAATATAGCCTGGGATCAAACAAATTTGTATAACTAACACATCCAATTGATTTTTTCTTTATAACACTAGCCTAGTAGCATCCATCCCTTACATTAGACTTAGTAGAATATGATGCTAAAACAGTATCAGCTAAGTCACAATAAAATAAAAGCCAGACTCCATATAACACATCATCTCTCCAGCATATAATCAATCATACTAGACAAAGAAGCAAGAAAATGTGATCCATGATGAAGAAAACATTTTTGAAATGACCACTAAATTGATTTAAGAGCAAACTGGACAGTGTAAAAAAAGAAAGGGTCTATAAACATGAAAACAGAACAACAGAAATTATTTAATCTGGAAAACAAGAGATGAAATTATTTTCCAGGATCTGTGAGACAACAATAAGCAATCTTTAGTACACATAATTGAATACCAGGAGGAGCAGAAAAGGATGGAGCAGAAAACACACAGAGGAAAATACTCCAAATCTATGGGAAAAAGTCAAACTTCAGTTCCAAAAAGATCAATGAACCTAAAACAGGATAAATACAAAGAAAATCATGTGCAAGTTAGAATGATGCCCACCACAACCACCACCAAGAAAAAGATGCCTGTATTCTAATGCCCAGAAGCTATGAAAACTTACAAGGCAAAAGGGTCCTTTCCGGTATGATTAAATTAAGGATGTTGAGACAGGAGATTATTTTGGATTATCTGAGGGAGAGGCCCCCAGTGCCTTCACAAGGGTCCTGGCAAGCAAAGGAGGGAGGCACGAGAGCCAGAGGACAGGACGTGAGCACAGAAGCAGAGGTCAGAGTGAGGCAGGGCCACGAGCCAGGCGATTCCGACCACCCCAACAAGAGGAAAAAGACAAGGAACTGGGTCCTTCCCAGAGTCTCTGGAAGAAACACAGCCCAGCCACCCACTTCAGACTTCTGACCTCCCAAACTCTCTGAATAAACGTGTGTGGTCTTAAGCCACTATCTGTGGTAATTTGTTTACAGCAGTGACTGAATAGCAAAACAAACACAGAGAGACTTAGACACAGAAGAAAAATCTAAAAATCAGAGAAAAAAGATACATTACACACAAGGGAACAGTGATATAGATGGTAACTGACCGTTCATCCTTAAAGCGTGGAGGTCAGAAGGAAGTGAAACAACATATTGAGAGTGCCAAAGCGATTTCCTTGGTGGTACAGTGGATAGGAATCCACCATCAATGCAGGCACACGGGTTCGATCCCTGGTCTTGGAAGATCCCACATGCTGCGGAGCAACTGAGCCCGTGTGCCACAGTTACTGAGCCCGTGTGCCACAGTTACTGAGCCCATGTGCCACAGCTACTGAGTCCATGTGCCTGGAGCCTGTGCTCCACAAGAGAAGCCACTGCATTGAGAAGCCCGCACACCACAACTAGAGAAAGTCCTCATAGCAATGAAGACCCAGCACAGACAAAAATAAAGTATCGAAAAAATAAAGTGCTGGAACAAGCCAGAAAAGAAACTAGTCAACCCAGTATTCTATATTCATAAAAATAGATTTCAAAAAAAATGAGGGTAAAATAAAGACACTTCATAAAAATTAAATATGAAATTGTTTACTGCCAAGAGAACTGTCCTATAAGAAATGCTAAAGGAAATCTTTCAAACTCAAGCAAAATGATACTAGATGAAATTTGATCAATAGAAAGAAGTGACAAAAGCTGGAAATGGTGAATATGTGGGTACACATAACAGACTATGAACTGTTCTTTCATTTCTAAATTTCTTCAAAATAATAATTCTTAACAAAATACTAATAAACTAAATCCAGCATATTAAAAAATGATAACACATCAAGTGAGGCTTATCTTGAAAAGCAAGATTAGTAATTCTTTTAAAAAATCAGTGGAATCTGTGATATGAAGAAAACAAAGGAGAAAATTAGGTCATTTCCATATATACCAAAAAAAGAGCATTTGATAACATACATCACTCATTTGTGATTTAAAAAAAAACTCTCAGAAAACTGTTCATAGAATCATAATTACTTAATTATGTAAAGGGCTTTTCATATCTAATGAAACATTGAATGCTCCCTCCTACAATCAGGAATAAGGCAAGCATGTTCATTTTTACCACTGTTACTCAACATATTGCCAGCTCATTCCCTAAGGCAAGAAAATAAAAGGTATGGGGCTTCCCTGGTGGCTCAGATGGTAAAGAACCTGCCCACAGTGTGGGAGACTTGGGTTTGATGCCTAGGTCAGGAAGATCCCCTGGAGAAGGAAATGGCTACCCACTCCAGTATTCTTGCCTGGAAAATCCCATGGACAGAGGACCCTGGTGGACCCCTGTCCATGGTGTCGCAAAGAGTCAGACATGACTGAGTGACTAATACACCAAGGAAATAATAAAACTTGTCCCTATTCACAAAACACTCAATTAGGTATACAGAAAAACCCAAAGAATATATCAAAAACTACTAGAACTAATGAGTGAATTTACCAAAGTTGCAAGACAAATATCTACACATGTGTACACATACATATCAGTTATTTCTATGTATTAGCAATAATAATCACATGTGAAATGTAAAATAATACTACTTAAATAGTATAAAATACTTAGGAATGAATTTAACAAAAGGTATGCAAAGACCTGAAAACTGCCCTGAAACTACAAAAGACTGCTAAGAGAAATTAAAGAACACCTAAATAAATGGAGAAATATATCATGTTTGTAGATTGGAACACTCAATAAAGTTAATATGCCAATTCTTCCTAAATTTATCTATAGACTCAAAGCAATCTCAATTAAAATAAAAACATTGCTTTTTGTAGATAGTAACTGATTCTAAAATCTGTATACAATCAAAAGATGTATAATCACTAAAACACTTTTAGAAAAACAGAGTGAAAAGATTCATATTGCCAGGTTGAAGACTTAAAAGAAATCTATAGCAATCAAAACAGTATGGAAGTGGCATAGGATGAACAAATCAATGAAACAAAACGGAGTTTAGAAAAAGACCCACATACAATCAAGAGGCAAAGGCTCCACGGCAATTCTATAGAAAAGAATTGAAATTCTACAGAAAAGAAAAGAATCTATAGGCAATTCTATAGAAAAGGAAAGTTTATTTCACAAATAGTGCTGGAAAAAAAACTGGACAAGTATATATTTTAAAGACAGGAATAAGATTCTATTTCATCTCTCATGTTATTAAGAAACTTCCAAAGTTTTGGATAATTGTATTTTTAAAAATGAATCTTGAACCTACATTACAGAATATACAAGAATTTGAGCTGAATCACATACTTATACATAAAAGTTAAAACTGTAGATCTTTAAGAAGAAAACAAAGGAGAATATTTTCCCAGCCTTACCTGGAGTAGGCAAAGATTTCTTAAGTACACAAAAAGCTCTAACATGAAATATGCCTACCTCATAAAACTGAAATTTGTAAGAATGTTTAAACTTCTTCCCATCAAAAGAAACATTAAAAAATATAAAAATAAACAGAATATATTTGCACTAAACATATGCCAAAGACTTGTATATAAATAGTACCTGTAATTCACAGATTCAGTGTGATCCCTATCAAATTACCAATGACATTTTTCACAGAACTAGAACAAAAAATTTCACAATTCATATGGAAACACAAAAGACCCCGAATAGCCAAAACAGTCTTGAGAAAGAAGAATGTAGCTGGAGGAATCAACCTTCCTGACCTCAGATTATACTACAAAGTGACAGTCATCAAGACAGTATGGTACTGGCACAAAAACAGAAATATAGACCAATGGAACAAGCTAGAAAGCCCAGAAATAAATCCATACCCCTATGGATACCTTATATTTGACAAAGGAGGCAAGAATATACAATGGGGCAAAAACAGCCTCTTCAATAAATGGTGCTAGGAAAACTGGACAGTTACATGTAAAAGAATGATACTAGAACACTTCCTAACACCATACACAAAGATAAACTCAAAAATAAACTCAAAATTTTCCTCAAAATTTCTTAGAGGAAAACACAGGCAGAACACTTGATGACATAAATCAAAGCAAGATCCTCTATGACCCACCTCCTGCTACTGCTACTGCTAAGTCGCTTCAGTCGTGTCCGACTCTGTGCGACCCCAGAGACCGCAGCCCACCAGGCTCTGCCATCCCTGGGATTCTCCAGGCAAGAATACTGGAGTGGGTTGCCATTTCCTTCTCCAGTGCATGAGAGGGAAAAGTGAAAGTGAAGTCACTCAGTTGTGTCCGACTCTTAGCGACCCCATGGACTGTAGCCTACCAGGCTCCTCCATCCATGGGATTTTCCAGGCAAGAGTGCTGGAGTGGGGTGCCATTGCCTTCTCCACCCACCTCCTAGAGTAATGGAAATAAAACAAAAGTAAACAGGTGGAACCTGATTAAACTTAAAAGCTTTTTCACAGCAAAGGAAACTATAAGCAAGGTGAAAAGACAACCAACAGAATGGGAGACAATAAGAACAAATGAAACAACAGACAAAGGACTACTTTCCAAAATACATAAGCAGCTCATACAACTCAATACCGGAAAAGCAAACAACCCAATCAAAAAATGGGAAAAAGACCTAAACAGACATTTCTCCAAAGAAGACATACAGATGGCTAACAAATACATGACAAGATGCTCAACACTGCTCATTATTAGAGAAATGAAAATCAAAACTACAATGAGATATCACCTCACACTGGTCAGAATGGCCATCATCAAAAAGTCTACAAACAATAAATGCTGGAGAGGGTGTGGAGAAAGGGGAAGGCTCTTGCACTGTTGGTAGGAATGTAAATTGATACAGCCACTATGGAGATTCCTTAAAAAACTAAGAATAAAACCACCATATGACTCAGCAATCCCACTCCTAGGCATATACCCTGAAGAAACCAAAATTGAAAAAGACACATGTATCCCATTGTTCATTGTAGCACTATTTACAATAGTTAGAATGTGGAAGCAACCTAGATGTCCATCAACAGATGAATGGATAAAAAAGTTGTGGTACATATACACAATGGAATATTATTCAGCCATAAAAAGGAACACCTTTGAGTCAGTTCTAATGAGGTGGATGAACCTAGAACCTATTATACAGAGTGAAGTAAGTCAGAAAGAGAAAGATAAATATCATACTCTAACACACACACATGGAATCTAGAAAAATGGTACTGAAGAATTTACTTACAGGGCGGCAATGGAGAAACATACATAGGGAATAGACTTATGGACATGCAGAGAGGGGAGGAGAGGGTGAGATGAATGGAAAGAGTAACATAGAAACTTATATTACCATATGTAAAATAGATAGCCCATAGGAATTTACTGTATGGCTCAAGAAACTCAAACAAGGGCTGTGTATCAACCTAGAGGGGTGGGATGGGGAGGGAGATGGGAGGGAGGTTCAAAAGGGAGGGGATATATGCATACCTATGGCTGATTCATGTTGAGGTTTGACAGAAAGCAATAAAATTCTGTAAGACAATTATCCTTCAATAAAAAATAAATTTAAAAAATAATAAAATAAATAGTACCTGTAATTCAATAATAAGAGATGAACATGCCCATCAAAACATACAAAAAACACACTTTTTTTAAAACCCAAAAAGACATAAAAGGTAACGATAAAGATAACATGTCTTACTCTCATTTTTTGTTGGACATAATTGACTATATAAAACACACATAATTTCTTTCTTTCTGGGATGTAATTTTATCCTCTCATTCTGCTTCATCAAGTGCAATATTAAAATAGCTTTTTGTCTCTATCCATGAACACATTTCAGCACCTGTTGGGTATTAAATTCCTATCACTTCTCATCAGGTATTCGTGTACATTGCTATCAGGCAAGTAAACAGTACAAAATTTCTAGAAAGCAGTTTTATAATTTGTATTAAGAGGCTTTAAATGTTTATGCCACTGGATCAGTAATTTCTCTCCTGGGGATATGGCATAAGAAAATAATTTAAAATGTAAAATGAGATTTATGAACATCATGTTAACTACAGGAGTTTTTAAAACCACCAAACATTCAGAAACCTAAAAGTTCCATAAAGGAAGCTTTTCATGATGAAATAATTATTACATAAATTGAGAAATATTTACAGAATGAAAGAGTAGGGTTTTACTTCTGATTTCCCATATATTTAAAAACACGGAAATAAAGCAATTGAAAGGAAGTACTTCAAAATATAAATACAGTTAATTATGGATCATGTAATTATGACAAACATTTTACTTTTAATTCTTATACTTGTCAATGTATGGCAAAACAAATACAATATTGAAAAAAAAAATAAAGAAAGGAATTTGGACCAAAAAACAAAAATAAAGTTTACATTTTACTCTAAAAAAAAAATCTTATACTTACAAGTGTTACCAAAATAAATGTTAATATTACCTTATCTCTTAAAAAAAAAAATCTAATATGTGTATATCTTCAACCCTAGGAATTTCTCTTTGTAACCTTTCTTACTGAATAATCTTTTGCTTTTCTAATTCATAAATACAAAAGAGCCTACATATTTTAATTTTGATTAACAAAAAGAAAGCTGTCTATGCTTTCATTAAAGGTCAGCAGACTGAAATCTTTGGATTGCATACCATGTAGCAAATTAGGCTCCCAATTCCTCAGTCTGAATAATGCTTTGAACTGTCTTGAAAAGTTTTAGATAACTTAGACTCAACATGAAAATACCTTCACAGCTATAATGGAAGAGAATTGTGACAGAAATAAATACATCTTACAATGTCTGATTACAGTCTGTTCAGTTCAGTTCAGTTGCTCAGTCATGTCTGACCCTTTGCGACCCCATGGACTGCAGCACGCCGGGCTTCCCCGTCCATCACAAACTCCTGGAGATTACTCAAACTCATGTCCATTGATTTGGTGATGCCATCCAACCATCTCATCCTCTGTCATCCCCTTCTCCTCTTGCCTTCAATCTTTCCTAGCATCAGGGTCTTTTCAAATGAGTTAGTTTTTCACATCAGGTGGCCAAAGTATTGGAGTTTCAGCTTCAGCATCAGTCCTTCCAATGAACACCCAGGACTGATCTCCTTTAGGATGGACTGGTTGGATCTCCTTTCTGTCCAAGGGACTCTCAAGAGTCTTCTCCAACAACACAGTTCAAAAGCATCAATTCTTCAGCGTTCAGCCTTCTTTATAGTCCAGCTCTCACATCCATACATGACTACTGGAAAAACCATAGCTTGACTAGATGGACCTTTGTTGGCAAAGTAATGTCTCTGCTTTTTCATATGCTGTCTAGGTTGATCATAGCTTTTCTTCCAAGGAGCAAGTGTCTTTTAATTTCATGGCTGCAGTCACCATCTATAGTGATTTAGGAGCCCCCAAAATAGAGTCTCTCACTGTTTCCTCATCTATTTGCCAGGAAGTGATGGGACAGGATGCCATGATCTTAGTTTTCTGAATGTTGAGCTTTAAGCCAGCTTTTTCACTCTCCTCTTTCACTTTCATCAAGAGGCTGTTTAGTTCTTCTTTGACTTCTGCCATAAGGGTGGTGGCATCTGCATATCTGAGGTAATTGATATTTCTCCTGGAAATCTTGATTCCAGCTTGTGCTTCATCCACCCTAGCATTTCACATGATGTACTCTGCATATAAGTTAAATGAGCAGGGTGACAATATACAGCCTTGACATACTCCTTTCCCGATTTGTAACCAGTCTGTTGTTTCATGTCCAGTTCTAACTGTTGCTTCTTGACCTGCATACAGATTTCTCAGGAGGCAGTTAAGGCGGTCTGGCATTCTCATCTGTTGAAGAATTTTCCACAGCTTGTTGTGATCCACACAGTCAAAGTCTTTTTGGCATAGTCAATAAAGCAGAAGTAGATGTTTTTCTGGAACTCTCTTGCTTTTTCGATGATCCAGCGGATGTTGGCAATTTGATCTCTGGTTCCTCTGCCTTTTCTAAATCCAGCTTGAACATCTAGAAGTTCACAGTTCATGTACTTTGAAGCCTGGCTTGGAGAATTTTGAGCATTGCTTTGCTAGTATGTGAGATGTGTGCAATTGTGTGGTAGTTTGAGCATTCTTTGGCATTGCCTTTCTTTGGAATTGGAATGAAAACTGACCTTTTCCAGTCCTGTGGCCACTGCTGAGTTTTTCTAATTTGCTGGCATATTGAGTGCAACACTTTCACAGCATCATCTTTGAGGATTTGAAATAGCTCAACTGGAATTCCATCACTTCCACTATCTTTGCTCGTAG